>NC_089260.1:52149925-53488532 GCF_963930625.1 Muntiacus reevesi
AATACAGAAGACAAGATATTTCAAAACTTCTTTCATTATGAAACACTGAGATGCTGGATAAATTGAAAATATTAATGAATGAGTTGATGAATAAGGGAAATTCACAAAAACATAAAGTAAAATAAAACAAAACAAAATAAGCCATGAGCAGAACAGTAAGAAAATTCAAAAGCCAGGGTTGCTCAAGAAACAAATGTCAAGGTCAGGATTCTACAGTAGAGATTAGCAAACCACAGCACGTGGGCCAACCACCTGTTTTTGTAAATAAAGTTTTATTGGCACATGGCCACGCTCATTCATTTATGTATCATCCACGGCAGCTTTTGTGCTACAACAGCAGAGCTGAGAAGTTGCAATGGAGATCATATGGCCTACAAGCTTAAAATATTACTCTGATTTTTTAAGAAAACCCTTAACGGTCATGCAAGGAAATGGGGTCTGTGGACCTATACAAAGTGGGAGAGGAACCTGAGTCATCAGAGCTTGAACCTTCAAAGGGGGTTGCGCTTCAGGAAAATGATGCACTAGAAAAACACACTAGCTGGTAAAAGCAAGTCAGAGGTAAATCCTTCTGTTTCCCACAGCTCCAGGTGGAAAATGTAATTAATAATAGTGATAATAATAAAAATTTTTAAATAATAATGATGGCTCCCTTGGGAATTTATAACTATGGATCTGTTTCCTATGAACTGCAGATACAAATTTTTTTTCTACCCACCTAATCTTTAAAAGCCCAAATAAAAAAAATAAAGAGGCCTCAGCACTTGGCAAGAAGAAATGTAGATCTTCTCCAGAGCAAAGCCTTCCTAACTCAGTCACATGAGGATTCCCACAGTGTAAGTGTGATTACATATAATTTTTTAAAAAGAGAACTAAACTACAAGGTAACTACCATCATAAATGAGAACCAATAGAAACACCGAGCATGATTTAAACCCCCAAGAACTTCAAATATTAGGATTATGAGATGTAGGACTTAGAATAACTATTCATGAAATGTTAAAAGAAATGAAAGACAGAAAAATGAACACTTTTTTAAAAAGGGACTATCAAAAGTAACCAAACAAATCTGACAAAGAATCAAATAGAACTTATGGAAGTGAAAATAGAACTATATGTACACATGAGGTAAATACATTCAGACATACATGTATGTAGGTATGTATGTGTATATATATGTTAATGGATAGGTGAAACAGCAAAATAAACATGAATGCAGAGAGGATTAGTGAACTGAAGATAGATCTGAAGAAAACAGAATGAAGCACACACACACAAAAAAGAAACAGAAAACAGAGAAAGAAAGGGAGAAATAAATGAGAAGTTCTAATATACATCCAGAGTTACACAAGAGAGAATAGAAAGAATGAGAGAGAGAGAGAGACCCTGATTGAAGAACTAATAGCTAAGAAAACGTCAGAACTAATGAAAGGCATGGATCTACAGAGACAGGAAGTATAATATATCTAGGCAGGGAAAAATTTTTTAAATAATATCACACACCAAGCACATCCTGTGAAACTGTAGAACACCAAAGCCAGAGAGAAAATGTTGAAAGCAACAAGAAAGGAAAAACAGATCATATAACAGAATGACTGTGGTGTGACCGTGGGCTTCCAACAGAAACAATGAAACCAAAAAATTAGTAGAGCCACATTTTCAGACTGAAAGAAAATAGCTGCCAATCTAGAACTGTGTCCTCAGAAATATTATCTATCAAAAAATTAAAATAAAAATATTGGCTAAACAAATCTGAGATACTTTACCATCAGTAGACTAACCAAAAAATCATCTAAAAGACCAACATCTAGAAGAATAAAATGATCCTAAAAGATACTCTTGAATAGTATAAATGTTGAGCTGCCTTGGTCAGAAAAGTAGAGAAGCTTTTGAAGCAAGGGAAGAAAGGGAAATAAGAAAGCTGGCCAAACCAGCAACACTTTATGAGAGTCAGAAGGAATGTCTAATTGGTATTTTATTATGTTTTTGCAGTATGAGATGGATCATGGATTCATCTCCCTGTATTCCCAAAATGTCTTCAGTAAAGTATACATTTCTCTCAAGTGCTTTGTGGAGCTGAATTTACCTCTCAAGATAGGAGGAAGAGCCTTTCAAATGAAAAGTTAAGGTACCATCCTCATTTTCACTAAGATCAGGCTTCCTTAGAAAGAAAGCTATGACAAACCTAGACAGAAGTACAGAACAGACTTTTGAACTCTGGGAGAAGGTGAGGGTGGGATGTTTCGAAAGAACAGCATGTATATTATCTATGGTGAAACAGACCACCAGCCCAGGTGAGATGCATGAGACAAGTGCTCGGGCCTGGTGCACTGGGAAGACCCAGAGGAATCGGGTGGAGAGGGAGGTGGAGGGGGATCGGGATGGGGAATATGTGTAACTCCATGGCTGATTCATGTCAATGTATGACAAAACCCACTGAAATATTGTGAAGTAATTAGTCTCCAACTAATAAAAATAAATAAATAAATAAAATAAAAAAATAAAAAGCAGAGACATCATTTTGCCGACAAAGTTACATATAGTCAAAGTTACAGTTTTTCCAGTAGTCATGTACAGAGGTTAGAGCTGGACCATAAAGAAAGCTGAGTACTGAAGAACTGATGCTTTCCAATGGTGTTGGAGAAGACGCTTGAGAGTCCCTTGGACTGCAAGGAGATCCAACCAGTCAATCTTAAAGGAAATAAACACTGAATGTTCATTGGAAGGACTGATGCTGAAGCTGAGGCTCCAATACTTTGGCTACCTGATGCAAAGAGCCAACTCATTGGAAAAGACTGAAGGAAAAAGGAGAAGGGGGTGACAGAGGGAGAGCATCACCGGTTCAAAGGACATGAGTTTGAGCAAACTCCAGAAGATAGTGGAGAACAGAAGCCTGGCGTGCTGCAATCCACGGGGTCACAGAGTCGGACACGACTTAACGACTGAACAACAGCAACAATAAAACTACATGAAACTCAAATTTCAATATCCATACAATTTCATTGGAACACAGCCATGCTCATTCATTTATGTCTAGTCTGTGACTTCTTTTGTTCCACCATGGCAGAGTTGAGTGGTTGTAATAGAGATGAAAACGTAGGGGCTGAGAAGGTGCAAGGGAAGAGGCTGAGACTGTTTTTTCAGGGGAAATAATGCCTCTGCAGCAACAAAGGTTCCCTCATACCCCCATCTGATACATGTACCCCACCTTCTTCTGTAGCTTTAGTTCCTTTTCCTTTTGCCCAAAATATTTATCAGATTCTTTACAGAAAGTATCTACCAAACCCTGGTCTAATTGATAGTATTAACATATTTAAAGAAAAAAGGTAACAATCAGAAAGGTCAGTGAGTATTTCAAGTGAAAAAAGTCAAGGAAATGAAAGCCAGATGTTCCCAAGCAAGTACTAACTTGTGAGGTTAGCTTGACAAAGGTCCAGGTTTAGCAGACCTGGTAGGACCTGTTGCAAAACTAAGCAACAAGCTGAAGCGGAGTATCAATAGTTGCTATAGCACCATTGATCAAGCATGTCTACGTGCCAGACACTGTGCTTCACACCTCATATACGTTATTCAGGGCTGTGTTCAAAACAAGACAATGAGTGAGGTGGGTGTCCTTTCCACTTTAGTAAAGAGAATATGAAGTTCAGAAAGAGTAAGTGGCTTTCCCAAGGTTACGTGGCAAGTAGAAGAATTAGTCTTAAACCAGCTGACTTCAAAGCTCCTAAACTTACCTATACAGTTATTAATATTCTAATATTATACACACTAAGAAACTGTCCATGTGGCTACTACTGCCGCTGCAGCACCTAGCCCAAAGTCTAGAGCATCTTAGGTAATTAGAAATTGTTTGTTGAGCACAGCAAGGTTTTTATTATATTTTGGCTTCCTAGGTAGCTGGCTGCATGGAAAATCTGCATCAAACAGAAAACTCACGACTCATACCTTGGGACTCCCCTGGTGGTCCAGTGGTAAAGAATCCACCTTTCAATGTAGGGGACACGGGTTTGATCCCTGGTTGGGGAACTAAGATCCCACATGCCATGGGGCAACTAAGCCTGTGACCCACAACTAGAGAGCCCACACGCTGAATGAAGAGCCCATGTACCACAGTGAAGACCCAGCACAAGCCAAAAATGAAAGAAATTTTAAAAAAAGACTCCTGCCTCTTGCCATCTCACTCTACCCCTATCAAGTCAAATAAAAGTAGAGACTAATGTATATGTGAGTTATTTAGGGAGCTAGTTAGTGGAAATCAATCTCTGAGATACTCTTGGGTAATAATAAAATCAAGATTTTTAACCCACAAAGCTATGGTGACCAAGCTCTGTTCACACATCAGCCCCTGTGGACCTTCAGGGACCCATCGGATGGCAGCCTGTCTCTCTGTGCACTGTTGTGAGTCCACAGTGCTCAGACGAAGAAACGAAGGACCACCTCGCGAGTAGGAGCAAAGCTGGGATTCAAAACCAGCTCTTTCCTGTGCTAGACCCCGTGCCACTTCCTTCCACCATTCCTTCTCTTTTGTATGACAAGATGCCTGCAATCTTCCATTTCCTTTAGCTACTCAAGAAATCCATCTACATCTTAGGAAAAAATTAACATAACATTATGTTAAGAAAAAAAAAAACTTGCAGTTAATCCCTCTCCCAGAGATGATTTGTTAATATCTTAAGTTATATTTCTCCAGATTTTTTTTTCTTTTTAATTCTATTTATTTATTTATTTATGGCTGTGCTGGGTCTCTGTTGCTGCATGGGCTTTTCTCTAGTTTTGGGGAGTGGAGGCTACTCTAGTTGTGGTGTGAGGGCTTCTCACTGCAGTGGCTTCTCCTGTTGCAGAGCACGGGCTCCAGGGCCCACGGACTTCAGTAGTTGTGGCACGTGGCTTCGGTAGCTGCCGTTCCTATGCTCCAGAGTGCAAGCTCAATAGTCGTGATGCTTGGGCTTAGTCACTCCACAGTATGGTGGGATCCTCCCGGACCAGGGACCGAACCCATGTATTCTGCATTGGCCGGTGGATTCTTATCCACTGAGTCACCAGGAAAGCCCCTTTCCAGATTTTTTCTTAGGTGTGCATGTTTTAACCAAAAATGCAGCAATACTGTTTTATAATCTGCTTTGGCCTCTTATAGACTGTGAATATTTTATGAATCCTAAATACACATAGAATCATTTTACTATCATCATGTTTTATTATATTGATATGTCATAATTTGGGGGGCTTTTCCAGTGGATCAGTGGTAAAGAATCCGCCTGCAATGCCGGAGACACAGGAGACTCGGGTTCAGTCTCTGAGTCAGGAAGATCCCCTGAAGGAGGGCATGGCAACCCACTCCAGTATTCTTACCGGGAGACTCCCATGGACAGAGGAGCCTGGCAGTCCACAGGGTCGCAAAGAGTCAGACACGACTGAGACAACTAACCACACATGCATGCAATAATTTATTTAACCAAAATTTTGCTGTTGGACAATGGAACTTGTTCTGAATCTAACACGTGTATCTAATGTGTGTATGTCAGTAAGCAAGTTGCCCCATTTCCAACCCTAGTCCTCACTTATCTCTGTCTAAAAAGCTAGTATTAAATTTACAGTGTTATAGCAATGATCATCACAACTCTTTGCTCCATCTATGAGAATCAATTCAAAGTAGATCCAGTTGTTCAACATGGCAGCTTTAATGCTAGTAAGACTGTATAGGACACCAGAGTTTAGATACGGCCACAGGTGGTTCTTCCCAATGGAAGACCCCACATCTGGGCCAAAAGAGCTCAAACCACTGCCATGTACCCTGCAAGTCACAAAAGGCACACAGCAAGCAGCAAACCCAGCCTCAGAGCACCAGAAAGCCATGATATTTGCAGGTTGGCAACTGGACTTCCCTGATGGCTCAGTGGTAAAGAATCTGCCTGCAGTGCAGGAGACATGGGTTCAATCCCTGGGTCGGGAAGATCCCCTGGAGAAGGAAATGGCAATGCACTCCGATATTCTTGCCTGGAGAATCCCATGGACAGAGGAGCCTGGCGGGTTACAGTCCATGAGGTCGCAAAGAGTCAGACACGACTGAACAACAACAAATAACAAATCTTGGAGAGAGGCGAAGGGTTAAGATGCTACACTGGCTTCTTACAGCCTCAACAATTCTACCAAAACACTGCCGCATCCGGGGTGAGAAAGGACTGAGGAGGCATGGGGAAGAGTCTGGGAGGGTGGCTTCAGCAGTGGGCCCACCGCACTGGATGGTGCACCCACACCTACACCTGCCTCTCAGGCTGCTGTCGCCTCTTAGTCTTCCTCCTCCTCCCCCAGTTCTGAGCAGGGATAGTTCCGCACATCTTTCCCGTGTGTCACATGCCTGCTAGAAGGCCACAGCCACAGAGCTATGCGTCTGCTCTGGCCACAGCTGTAGGCTCAGGGTGCCCACTGCTGGCCCCGCTGACTCAGCCCTGGTCAGGGTAGCCAGTCTGCAGAAGGCACTTGTTTTGCCTCAGTGTGAGTCATTCTGAGTAATCACAGGAGTTGATGAACTCTGAGAGAACTTCTTTATTTTCCTCCTGCTTCTGTCCCTTCCAGTGCGGGTATGCTAGGTCAATTCACTCCTGTCCAACCCCCATGGACTGTAGCCTGCCAGGTTCCTCTATCCATGGGATTCTCCAAGGAAGAATACTAGAGTGGGTTGCCATTCCTTTCTCCAGGGGATCTTCCCAACGCAGGGACCAAACCTCCTCTCCTGCATCGCAGGCGGATTCTTTACCACTGAGCCACCGGTGAAGCCTCTCCCCCTTTAAGGGCACTGGGACACAAACTACGGCCACTCAGGGGGCAGCTTTGTGGGTGCCACTCTGCTGCTGCTGGGTCAGAAGCTCCCAACCTGGGATTTCAGAGAATCTGGTGCAGAGTGCCCGCTCTGGAGCCCCAGGCCATGGATGCACACCATCGGTACCTCTCCAACACAAACAGTCTTAAAGACAATACCAGTTTGTTCCAAAGAGACAAGAAGTCTAAGCAGTTGCTATTTCCTGGATGGCTGAGTACTCTTTACCCTGGAAACATGGATAGTCT
Organism: Muntiacus reevesi; assembly: GCF_963930625.1. NCBI lineage: Eukaryota > Metazoa > Chordata > Mammalia > Artiodactyla > Cervidae > Muntiacus > Muntiacus reevesi. The sequence continues at coordinate 52,156,985 of NC_089260.1, forward strand.
GAACAGATTTTATTCAAAAACATCCTTTCCCCTTTTTTCAAACTAAGGAGGGGGTTCCATGTCACCTCTGATGGGTTTGTGATAGTGACAGTGGAAACAGGAAATATTCCAATGGATATTTCTGTGCTGTCCCCTCCATGGGGTACAAAAATTCCAGCATAAAACCCAGAAATGAGAAGACACAGAAGAATGCCAAGTATAAGCACAGTTTTCTGAAAGACTGGGGCATAATTTCTACCTCCGACCAGTCTCATTGTGCAGATGATTTTGTGTGTAGCATAGATTTTTTTTTTTTTATCTTGAATCAGGCTAAGGAGAAAAACATTGTGGCCTTTTATAAGGGAAAGTGTCTCCCTAAGGAAATAATTGAAGGCCCCAATTGCTCAAGTCTTTCAAAAAAGACTGTATAAAGCTCTCCTGAAAATACCGTAGGGAATAATTCTGTGTCAGCTGGGGATTGGTTCGATGATCTAATAGGTCTTTGCCCTTGTTCTAATTTCTGATTCATGTGTGACTTATTTAATTGTTATAGTCTATTGCAGATATATAAAAGAATGCTTTTATTCTAAAAAAAATCTAAATTCAAATCATCTTTAATATCACACCAAGTTCTTACTCCCATCAACCTTCAGAACATTGACATATTAACTTTTTGACCTACTTGAACCCACGCAACCTCCCAAGATACAAAAAATACATCTGCCGAGCTGCTGGGTATAACGGGGAGCCCCCACCCCACAGCAAACGGAAAACAAGGTTGGGAGAACTAAGGGTTAAGTGAAGTCCCCTAGGAATTCCAATCTGTTGCAGGCTGCTAATTCAGAGCCTGCCTGGGGTCTAGGTGTAACCACAGCTAGGCAAACAATGCCTAACTGCCTTATCCACAGCAGCATTTAGCATTTATCATGGTCAGAAAACCACCTGTTACTTGGGAGCGATTCAAAAGAAGTCTGAGCCATAATTAAAGCAATAACGAACAAAAACATATTGCGAATCGCTACCCAAACCCCAGGCAGATGTGTGATTTAACTGTTGGGCTTGATCTATGCTATTAATTTGGAATTAGAAATAACAGACAACAAAACATAGACCCAACCAAGACCCTGCCCTGCCCAAGGTTTTGTTTCCTTTCAAGTCCGCGACAGTTGTGGTTAGCAACCCACTGCAAGCAGAGCTGCCTGCAAACCTAGTGGAGTCTGGCAGCTAGCAGCCAATCAGAATTAAACGCACCCCTAGACCAAGACTACCCATAAACCAAGTGAAGGAAAAACTGGGGTTTCCACCCTCCCACACTCTCAAGACCTTTTAACCCTGCCCAAGCCACCCAGGTGGCTTGCAAGAATCCACTTGCAATGCAGGAGACAGGGGTTTGATCCCTGGGTCGGCAAGATCCCCTGGAGGAGGAAATGGCAAACCACTCCAGTATTCTTGCCTGGGAAATTCCATGGACAGAGGAGACTGCGGGGGGTGGGGTGCAGCCTACTGTCCATGGGGTCTCAAAGAGCAACTGAGCATGAGCAAGCCAACAGCAGATCATCTATCCTGAAGAGTCTCACCTGACCGCGGGATCACACTGGGAGACACTGAAGGCATTTCTGCAGGACAGTTCTACCACCGTCTGCAGAACTGCAAACAAACAGAAACTCACATGGGAGGGTCAGCAGCAGGGAGGGGTCAGTTCCCACTTGCAGGTTCTGCTTGGCGGCTGCTGGCTTCTTTTTTAAGGCTCTGATGCCCTCTCTTTCAGCGCCTGTGAAATCTTCCAGGAGAACTGTGCTCTAGAGGGGGTGAAGGAAAGGGCAGTGGGAGTGTGAGGTAAGGAAGAGAGGGGCAAAGCAATTTTGTGGCACACGGGTGTTCGTAACTTTGTATTAAACATGACTCTGAAAAGAATTCAGAATTCAGTTGACATCTATGCAAATGTGTGAAAAGTGGAAAAAGACAAGCGAGCGTTCATTTCAAAAGTTGAAAGCATCGCTTTGATTTGCAATGATCTTTAATCTACCTCTTTTACCACAAGGAAACACTGCAAAGAAAGGAGCCCCAAATGTCACGAGATAAAATTTGTTGGTGTTCTGTTGGCATATATTTTAATTCTTGAACAATTACCCTGCCATATACATTTATTCTTGAATGTTACATATTGACACATTACATTTTGGAGCTGAACGAGAAAATGCCACATGTAAATACCCCCAAATGCAGAGCTGACTTTACAATGTAGTCTACTAATGTGTGTGTGTGTGTGTGTGTGTGTGTGTGTGTGTGTGCACTACAGTAAATCTGAGAAAAGTACAAGGTACAGAGGGTTTATTGAAGTTGACTTGCTGTCACACTCAAAGACTGAATATATATGCTCACACCCTGAGAACGTTTGGGCTAAGTCTTTAATGGGATAGGCTATCTTCTGTATTTAGGGCGTTATCTCTAAATCAGCAAAAATAAGTGGCACTGATGTGAACTGGTGCTTGAGGGTGGTCTTTATGTGACTCAATCATATTATTGCCCTTAGATGGCTCCCCATTGCCTTCTAAGTTAATTACAAACTGTCATTAAATCAAAACTGCCCAAATAAAGCCACAAACATCTTTTCTGGGTTCACTTAGATGACTCCTGGCAGCTTCACAAAGCTTGCTTACATTTTTATCTCTATGCCTTTGCGTACATGCATGTGTGCATGCTAAGTCACTTTGGTCGTGGCCGACTCTTTGCGACTTCTTTTTATGGCCACTGTAGCCTCCAGGCTTCTCTGTCCATGGGATTCTCTAGGTAAGAATAATTGGAGTGGGTTACCATGGCCCTCTCCATGGAACCCTCCCCAGCTAGGGATCAAACCCTGTGTCTCCTACAGTTTCTGCATTGCAGATGGATTCTTTACTGCTGAGTCACCAGGGAAGCCCTCTATGTTTTGTTGACCCTATTTCCTCCTCTTGCAATGCCCTTCTCAACCAATTCCAATCGAAAACTCAAGCCAAGGATCATTTCCTGGAACCCAGACTATGTCTTAATCATCATTGTATCCCTAGCAGCCAATGACTTGGCAAAAGGTAAGGACTCAATATGAATTGAGTGAATGGATTTCATATCTTTTCAAAAACTGGTGTTTTAATTAAGCCTTTTCCTATTCCTTTCTCTGCTGGACCCCAGAGTTTGATGCTGGAATTCTCTTGTGGGACTTCCCATATTGCATCTGGTATCATAGTCACTTGTCTATCCTTCTCCTCCAGCCCTTTCCTCCAGCCCCCTCCATGGTGATCTCTGTGTCTTGCTGGCCTATCTGGCAAAGTATTCACCTACATGCCTTCCATGGACTTTATACCCACTGAGTATTTAACAACAATAATAACACCTAACACTGGAATGGTGAAAAAAATTTTCCAAAGCACTTGCACATTTATTATCTTATTTTCTCCTTGTAACAAGGATATAAAATAGAAAGGACCTTCATTTGAAAGATAATAATGGGTAATATTTATTAAGGGTTTACTTCAGGCCAGGCATGTGAAATACATGACTTTGTTTAACCTTCACAACCCCACGGGGACAGTCCTGGTTTTGTTCTCATTTTTACAGAAAACAAGCCTGTGACCTAGATCAGATCCTCAAAGGACCAAGGGCACCCAGCTGGGAAGCGGCAGTGCTGGGGTGTGAACCCCAGGTTGGTCTGGCTCCAGAATCCAGGCACTCAGTCACTGGCCCCACCTGAAGCTTAAGAGACTGTCAGGAAATCTCATCTCAGAGCTATAAATGATCCAGTTCTCTCCACGGCGGCATTCCAGGTGGCGCTAGTGGTAATGACTCTGACGGCAACACAGGAGGCACAAGAGACACGGGTTCGATCCCTGAGTCAGGAAGATCCCCTAGAGGAGGGCATGGCAACCCACACCAGTGTTCTTGTCTGAAGAGTCCCATGGAGAGAGAAGCCTGGTGGGCTACAGTCCATGGGGTCACAAAGAGCTGGACACGACTAAGCAAGCACGCACGCCTCTGCTCTTCTCTCTGGAAAGTGCTCTATGAAGAAAAAAGAATTGACTGTAGCTTGCAAGCTGAATCTGATTAGCAGGACAGTGGTTAAAGGCACTGATTCTGGAACCAGAAATCCTGGGTTCAAAGTCCCACTCCACTACTTCCCAGTGGTGCAGAGCTGGGCCATTTGGTTGTTTTCCATGTCTCCCCATCTCCATCGACACAATGGGGGCAGCCAGAGCATCCACCCCTACAGGATGTGGTGGGGATTAAGTCAGTTCATATATGAAGAGCAAGAGTGATGGCGCCCTGCCCCTCCCAATGGGGTTCTGAAGCCAATGGATGGTCTCAAACAGCTTTGCTGGGCTCCGGGATCTCTGTGTGCTAGAACCACATCCAAACATACAAGAGAGCCCACTGGGGCTGAGAGTGAGCCCCCTGCCATGAAGACAATCTCCTGGTCTGATCTACCCAGGCTGTCGCCCTCCCAGGGTCCATCCCAGCCCATTGGGAGCAAACTAACCAGCACGCAGACGCTCACTTTGCCCTGACTTCACACATGGTCCTCCAGATGGGCTGACATCCTACACCACCCATTTGTGTGCACTTAACCTGACCGAAGGGCCACCAATGGTGAGCCTGCCAGCATCACCAAGCCCTCTATCTGTCCAGCCCTCTACTCTCCTTTTCCCTCGTTTCCATCTGTCTCCATCTCCAACAGCCTTCTTCTCTCAGGAGTTTCTCTCTCCCCATCCCTTTCTCTGTCTCAGTTTTGCTTCTCCTTTCTCTTTTTCTCCCTCTACTTACTACTCCTTCTCTTACACATACACACATTCTCTCTCTCTCTCAGACACACACACACACACACACACACACACACACACACCATGACACGCTAATTGGGCTCCCAGGAGAGTCTGCCTCCTCCACACAGGCAGAAGTGAAGAGAGCTGGTGATAAAGGACACACGTCACACCTGTCAATCAAGCTCAGTCGCTTGCTGTGTGACACCAGCCCTGGTCTCAGGAACAGGCTGACCTGGCCATCTCTGGGCACAGCCTCAGCTGTCCTTCCAGAGTGGGCCCAGGGAACAGATGCCCTTTGTGCTGTGTATGACAGCATCTCCTGGAATGTCCTGGGAGCAGGTGTGGGCCCCTCAGAGGCTGGACAGAGGGGCTTACTCCCAGTGAGTTTATGGAACTAGATGTACTGCAGTTGGTCAGCTATTTTTACAAAATTCCAATCACACAGCTAAAGGACAAACATCACAGAAGGAGGAAATAGGTGACATCCTCGCGCTCATGTCACTGGAGTATGTCAGCAGCGAGGAAACGTCTTGAAGCTGGACTGGCCATAACAGGAAAGAAATATGACCCGAAACAAAGGCGCCTCTGTTAATATATGACTTTCGATTTAAAATGGTCTGCCGACTGGAAGAGAGGACATCAAGAGAGAAGGCTGGATGTCGCCACGATGGATGAAGGTGGGAATATTTTTAAGTGTAGGCTGAGGTCCAAGTCTTCATCTATCATTTGATGCACTTGACAACTATTTGAGGACTCATGGTGTTGAAAGCAACCTCACACAGCTTACAGTTCAGAGGAGAAGAAAGAAAAGGAAACAAGAAATGCCCGCTCTGTGTGTGGCTTAGCATGGACACGGGAGTCCAGGATGTGAATAGGGAAAGTAAGTGGAGGCTGGAGAGGGGCCACAGTTGAGCAGGAAAGGTTGCCCAGAGACCTGGCGCGGATGCTGAGACCCAACAGATGAGCAAGGCTAATAGCAGAGGGAAGGACTTGGGGGGAAGGGGGGACTCCAGGTGACAAGGACAGATAGCACCAAGGCCAGAAGTGAGAGGAGCTGGACAGGGGAGGAAGCCAGAAGAGAGCAGGTCTGACTGGCCCATTAAGGACTTTGGGTCTTATCCTCAGGTGAATGAGACATAATTAAAGGGTTTTAAGCAGGGGACAGTGTCCTAAGGGAAATCAACCCTGAATACTCATTGGAAGGACTGATGTTCAAGCTGAAGCTCCAATACTTTGGCCATCTGTTGGAAAAGCCAACTCATTGGAAAAGACCCTGATGCTGGGAAAGATTGAAGGCAGGAGGAGAAGCGGGTGGCAGAGGATGAGAAGGTTCACCAACTCAATGGACATGAGTTTGAGCAAACTCCGGGAAATAATGAAGGACAAGGAGACTAGTGTGCTGCAGTCCATGGGGTCTCAATGAGTCAGACACAACTTAGGGACGAAACAAAAACACACACTTTCTCTGGGGAGAAGGTAATAAGCTGATTAAGGGAGCTCCTAAAGCACTAGGCTGAGAATTCAGTCTCCAGAGTTCAAACCTGCTGTGCAATACCGGTGGCATGACTCCAGGGCTTAACCACCATCTATGAAATGGGATTGTGACGGGACCTTCCTCAAGGTAACAGTGCTTAGAATTGCACCCAAAAACATAGCAAATGCTTAGCAGGCGTTGGCTTCATGAGAGTGAAGAGCTTGAGGAATGAAGTAGAGACTGTTAACCACAGAACTGCTTTGAGTTCACAGCTATTAAAGCTGAACTTCGAACGAACATGTAAAACCGTGGTGAACCCTGGGCTGCAGGTCCAAGCGAGCTGCAGAGCATTGTCAGTGATCCCACTCAACCTCAAACAGATGCTCAGGCTTGTCTATAAAACTGAGAGCCAGTGTGCATGCGGGAGGCGGGTGGAGAAGTCCTAAGCCGCCCCCAGCTGTGGGAACCTGAGCGACTGGGAGGCAGGGCCACTATTAAGGTCACCTCTGAAGTTTCATCAAGATCCAACAAGTTGTGTTTCAGAGGCTGGGAAGTGAGTCACTCGCCTGTAGTTGGCACCTCCAAATGAATCTGTTGTGTAAGACACCCAGGAGGACAAGGGACCTGGTTAACCCGGGGCCACCAAGGTGACTCTTCTCCCCACTCAGACCACCAGCGACCAGCTGCAGCCACAGGTTCAAGGACAACACTTCCATTTCATACGACAGAAAAAGAGAGAGCATCCCTTCCCTCCCCCAAAGCATTCCTCTCCCACTCTGTCGTGCCAAAGCTGAGCCTGCATTTCCAACGACTGGTTTTTCTCCTTGAATTCTTTGGGCATGAGTTGGTAAGACAGCGGTCCCAGGTGTGGGTCCCAAGTTAATCACAGGAAGGGCAGAACTGCTCCAATTACTTTGTTCCTTTTCCAAAAGGTGAGGCTTCTTGTGAGCTTCTGCTTTGTGTGTTTTCTTTTTTTTTCTCCTTTATGACCTTTTACATAGGGACTCACCGAAAGGCAGATCCCGTATTTCAACAGTCCTAGGATACACATTTTCCTCACATTCAACATCTGGGAAATGGAGATGCATTCTACAGCCTGTGGTACCTCAGCTTTGGGTGGTAGTTAAACTGCCCATCTGGCAGTCAGTGTCTTTGTTTGGATGAACTATGGAAATTGTTCTTCATTGAGGGCCTGCCTCTGTGTTGGAACTTTGCATAAATGTTTTCCGTGTGTCTAACCACAGTCCTATACACTCCATATGATGCCCCATATTGTGATGGAACTCAATTCAGTGAACTGCCTGAGGCTACCTGGTGAGCAAGTAGCAGTGTGGGATGATGCCAAATCACCCTGCTTCCTGGAATATCTGAGCTGGATCAGAATCATCAACCAACCACAGCCAGGAGTGCAGGGGAGATGAACAAAGTTCACAGGAGAATTTCAACTTACACTGCACTGTAATGTATGGACATATCATACATTATAATGTAATATATGGACTGCAAGGAGATCAAACCAGTCAATCCTAAAGGAAATCAACCCTGAATATTCATTGGAAGGACTGATGCTGAAGCTGAGCTCCAATACTTTGGCCACTTGATTCGAAGAGCTAACTCACTGGAAAAGACCTTGATGCTGGGAAAGACTGAGGGCAGGGAGGAGAAAGGAGTAACAGAAGATGAGATGGTTAGATGGCATTATCAACTCAATGGACATGAATTTGAGCAAACTCTGGGAGACAGTCAAGGACAGAGGAGCCTGGCATGCTGTAGTCCATGGGGTTGCAAAGAGTTGGGCACGACTTAGCTACTGAACAACAACAATAACAGGGACTATCAAAAGAGCTATGTATGGAGAAATTTAGAACCAGCCATGGGAAGAAACAAACAGAGGACTCTTTTCTTTCCTGGGCCTCTGAGTCTAAACATGTTCACAGTAACCACAACAGCTACCATTCATTAAAGAGTTGCCTGTCACTGGATCTATGCCAAGCGTTTTACCACGTTGTCTTATGTATTTTCTCACAACAGCCCCCAAAACTAGATATCATATTCCTCATTAGAAACTGTCCCTTAGAGTGTTTAAGTTACTCACCCAAGATTACAGATCCATCAAGTATCAGAACTGGAATTTAACTCTGCCTGGTTGGCCCAGGAGTGGGAACCCCTGGGCCACTCAGCCCCCTGGTCAAAGGAAGTAAGTGGAATGACCTCTGAGGTCCTGTCCCTAAGAGGCAGTGATCCTGCTTTCACAAATAAACACACAAGGGCACTATGCTCGGTGACTTGGGGGGCCGATGGTTCCTCAAAAGTTAAACATAGAATGACCAAATAATCTGGCTAATTATATACCCCAAAGAATTGAAAGTAGGGACTCAGATTTTTTGTACACTAATGAGAGCAGCATTATTCACAACAGACAAAATAACGGAGACAAGTCAAATGGCCAACAAAAGAGAAATGCTTAAACAACATGTGGTATATACACACGTGTGTGTATATATGCCGCCCTGGTGGCTCAGCTGATATAAAATGGATTTTTTTCAGCCTTAAAAAGGAATGTCTTTTGGACGTTGCATGTCCAACACTGGCTACAATATGGATGACTCATGGGCACTACGCTGAATGAAATAAGCCAACACTGTATGAACCCATTTATATGTGGTACCTAGAGTATGCAAATTCACAAAGCCAGAAGGTAGAATAGAGATTAGCTTGGACTGGGGGGAACAGAGAATGGCAAATCACTTTTTAAGGGCACAGACCTTCTACTTGGGATGATAGAGAAGTCCTGGAGACAGGTTGTGGGGACGGTTGCCCGACTCTGAATGTACTTAATATCCCTGAACTGTGCACTTTAAAACGGTTAAAATGGTAAGTTTTGTGTTATGTACACTTTACCACCATTCTTTTAAGTCACCAAAAAAAGAAGAAAAAAGTATCAGTGACTAACCCTGCTACTCCAGATCCAGCACCGGAAAACTTTTGTGACCTGTGTTCAGAGCGAAGTGATGAATCAAGATCCCAGAGAGTGTCAGGAGGAGCCGCGAGGGAGAGAGGGGTGAGGGGTGCGTGTGGGGGAGGAAGATGCACAGCGGAGGATGTGGGTTCTGCCAGGCAACCCCGGGCACACGCCCAGAGCATCTCAGAGCAGATGGCAAGTGTGGCCACGACAGCGAGGAACGGCGAGGGATAACATGTCACGGAGAAACAAACCATCCACCTCAGGACTCTGGGGAATCACCTTCAAAACAGATCAGACCATCCCGTGTCCTTCTTGGAACCTGTGAATAGCATCCGGGCCTCCTAATACTCACTGCACTAAGTAAGCAGTGGACGGATAAAGTCACTGCCCGGCCTTCAGGGAACATGGAGGGACCTGAGACTTTCCCTCCCATCAGATCCCCAGGATCTGGACCGTGCAGTGTGGCGCAGCCCCTGACCGATGCGCGGTGACACGTGCTTCCTGTGGGCGGGCGGCGGGCAGGCTTCCCGGGCTCTGAGCGGCTCTGCCCCCGCGGCGAGGCTGAGCCCCGCTCCGGCCTCTCTGGACGCGCGCCCGCCTCCCGTGGAACCGAGCTGCTGCACCCCCCTGGGCTGCTGGCACGCTGTTTCTACTGAGAAGGGAATCAAGTCCTTGATGAGAAGACTCAGGAAGGACTCTAGTACTCGCCAATACGCCGCCGTCTCTGCTCTGGGGTGTGTGGGTGTCGTGGGCGGAGATGAGAAGGCAGATGAGACCGGCCTGTCTCATCTGGGGAACCTGGGGGCTGCGGAAGAGTCTGTACTGGTTTCAAAATTGATCAGAAAAACAAACAAAGGAAAGTATTCTCTGAAAACGTAGCAAAAGTCCCAACCCAGGATCAGACGATGACCTCATTGAATACCTCCGATCCACTTCCGCCCTGCAACCTGGCTGCAAAGGTTTACCTGCACGCACGCGCAGGCCTGGGTGCGGGGCACACGAGTGTTTGCTTCCTTGCTCCAAACAAAAGACACTGAAATAGGTGCTTTGTAAGGGTAATATAGTAAACTCCCGGAGTTGGTGATGGACAGGGAGACCTGGCGTACTGCAGTCCAGGGGGTCGCAAAGAATTGGACACGACTGACGACTGAACTGAACTGAACTAAAGGCTAATATGTGTGCAATGTCGCCATTCATGTGGCCCTTATAATTTTTAATGATAAAGATAATATAACAACAATAAAATTTATGACATGGGAACAAAATTAATTACCTATAATCCTATTGTCCTAACAAAGGTCACTTAGTTTTATATTTAAATGTTTTAAATCTTGCAGTATAACTGGTTCTGAAAAGTCCTAAAATGTTTTTAGCTGGTTTTTGTTTGGTTGGTTGGTTTTTTTTCCTCCAGAAAACAATTTTATTAATACATTTGATTTTTTTTCATGGTCAAGCCATTTTACTTTCTAAACTGCAAGGCCCTTCCTTGTCATGATGACTCTTGGGCTGAATTTCATGCTCCACAATTCAAATACTGAAGTGCTAATTCCCAATATCTTAGAAAACTGAGTATATTTCAGATAGTCTTTTTAAAGATTTTTTTTTATGTAGACCATTTTTAAAGTCTTTATTGAATTTGTTACAATACTACTTCTGTTGTTTATATTCTGGGTTTGTTGTTTTTTTTTTTTTTTTTGGCTGCAAGGCATGTAGGATCTTAGCGCCCTGACCAGGGTGCTTGCACCAGCTTGCACCGCCTGCATTGGAAGTCAAAGTCTTAACCAGTGGATCACAAGGAAGTCCCTAGAAAATTTTTTAAAGAGGTCATTAAAGAAAGAAAGAAAGTGAAGTCGCTCAGTCGTGTCCGACTCTTTGCAACCCCACGGACTGTAGCCTACCAGGCTCCTCCGTCCATGGGATTTTCCAGGCAAGGGTACGGGAGTATGGCGGGTATACTGGTGTATATGGCGGGCGTCTTTATAAGAAGAGGAAATTTGGACAGACACACACAGAGGAAAGACTGAGCAAGGATGGGGGAGAAGACGGCCGTCTGCAAAGAGGGGAGGCTTCAAAAGGAACCAACAGTGACCTCAGGCTTTCAGCCTCCAGAATTGTGAGAAAATAAATATCGGTTGTTTAGGCCCTTGTTGTTCACTCACTCAGTCGTGTCTGACTCTCTGCAACCCCGTGAACTGCAGCATGCCAGGCTTCCTTTGTCCTTCACCATCTCCTGAAGTTTGCTCAAACTCATGTCCATTGAGTCAGTGATGCCATCCAACCATCTCATTCTCTGTCGCCCCCTTCTCCTGCCTTCAATCTTTGCCAGCATCAGGGTCTTTTCCAATGAGTTGGCTCTTCGAATCAGGTGACCAAAGTACTGGAGCTTCAGCTTCAGCATCAGTCCTTCCAATGAATATTCAGGGTTGATTTCCTTTAGGATTGACTGGTTTGATCTCTTTGCCATCCAAGGAACTCTCAAGAATCTTCTCTAGCACCAAAGTCCAGCAAGCCCCTGAGTCTGTAGTAATTTGTTCTGGTAGCCCTAACAAAGAAGTACAACTGAGATATGACTCTCTTTCTTGGTAAACTACTGATCACACTAAATGGTCACTGACCACAGAGCCCACATAATAATACCCACGAAAACACCTACACACACACATACAATTTTCATAGCTACAGGTCTGTTACACTGTAACACGAGTGTGTTTTACAATCATTTTTTTGATCCTGTAGCAGAACAGGGTCTTGCAGCATAACCACATCCGGTCCCCCAGCTCCTTCCCCCTTCCTGCCAGCCAGCTTCACTCACAGAGAGGCCTTGAGAGTGAGCCCAGGACAGGGGTGAAGTTGGAGACTTCCTCTCCAGTCCTTTCTAAGAAGGGCTGGTTACCAGTCCAGCCAGTTTGCTGACAGGGAAATGGATGACAGCCCCTGCAACCGGCGTGTGTGCAGCCTTCAGAGTGGCTACAAGCAGGAAGTCTTTTTCGGGATCAGATCCTTGGATGGCTCATCTCCTCAACCCTCACCTGATCAAGCCTCCAGTGGCTCGCCAGCCGCGGGGAGAGCAGCCTCTTTGGCCTGCGGGACCAGCTTCCTGGCTCTGGGTTGGGATGTTTGCTTTGGAATGGAAAGCATCAGTTTCTGTCCGAACCTGGATGTGGGGGTGGCAGCCACACAGAGACCTGTTTATGTTGTGACCGGTACAGCTTTTAAACAACAACAACCAAGGGAGCACAGAGGGTTGGGCTGTTTTTCTTCAAGGGAGCAGGCCCTGCAATTCTGAATCAGTATAACCAGGAACCACCAAGAGTCAAAAAGGTAAACAGTCCACCTTTCCTTATTCCTGCAACATTCTAAAGAGACAGTGAAGGTCACAAGGGACATGGTTATCTCTGCAGCAGACTATATGGGTTTCTGAAAACAGCTGAGCCCAGCATCCAGATGAACTCAAGGAGTAGGAAGCTTGAATGGGTGTTAGACATCCAAGTGCCGAAAAGCACCTACTAGGCACAAAAGAGGCTGGAGCCTGGACATCCCTGAGGATGTCTGGTCTGTCAAACAACCCAGAACAGTACCAAGACAATTGCTAAAAGGCAGAGCAACTTGAACGAGCATCAGCTCTGAGACTGCGGTTACAAGCCAGTTTCAGCTTGTGCCTCCACCAGACAGTTCCTCTTCTTTCTCATGGGGAACTCTCCCATGACCACTGTCATCTCCTCTCATTAAAGAGCCGCCTCTGCATTATCAGTTCCTTTGCATTGTCACTGAGGCCACGGAAACTAAGGGAAAAGTGACACTCGTGCGGGCCTGCCCTGGGGTGTTCCCTCCAGCCTCCCCGGGGACTGTCATCTCTTGGCAGACGTGGGGGTGGTGGGGGGAGGGGGTGAGGAGGCAGGAAATTGAGGAAGGGACTAGCTAGGCTTCCCATAGAGACGCCCTCTGGGCCAGCGCTGCCCTCCAGAAGCAGGTAACAGGGGAGATGGTCTCTGAAGCCATCAGAGAGATGCTAACTTTGGACTTGTTCAGAATAAGTTTTAAGGATGGTGATTTTAGAAGAAGGCACTGACCGGACAAAAGCATGGGTTCAGTCCCTGTGGGCACACCTTCCACACACGTTGCCCCACCTGCTCCTCACAAGTTTGTGAAATATTCAGACCCCCATTTGGCAGATGAGCCTTCCTTCAGGCCTTCACTTGATGCCAGCTTCTCAGTGCAGCCTTTCCTGGACATGTTCCCTAAAATATCAGTGGCAACCCCGGCTGGAACAATTCTGATACCTCTCCTGCTTTGCTTTTTCACCCGATATAGGACTTTTCCACTCTCTTAACATGCTATTTTACTTACTTCGCCTATTTAATGTCTGTTTTCCCAACTCAAATATATAATTTCTATATAATCATATATTATAACCCACTCCAGTATTCTTGCCTGGAAAAGTCCATGGACAGAGGAGCCTGGTGGGTTGCAGTCCATAGGGTTACATGACTGAGCACGCATGCAAGAGAGTGGAGGGAGATGGGTTGGTAGCAATAAACTGATAGAACTAAAAAAAAAAAAAAAGAAAAAACATAAAAGCTCCAGGAAGGCAGGATTATGTCTGTTTTGTTCACAGCTCTATTCCCAGCACTCAGCACACAGTGCGGGCTCATCACATTTGTTGAATGAATGAATGAAGGCGGCAACTGAAGTCCTGAGGTTGAATCCAGCAATTGTTGTTGTTCAGTCACTAAGTATGTCTATGTCTGACTCTCTGTGACCCCATGGACTGCAGCACGCCAGGCTTCCCTGTCCTTCACTATCTCCCACAGTTTGCTCAAATTCATGTCCATGGAGTTGATGATGCCATCCAAGCATCTCATCCTCTATTGCCCTGTTCTCCTCCTCCTGCCCTCAATCTTTCCCAGCACCAGGGTCTTTTCTGATGAGTTGACTCTTCTCATCCAGTGACCAAAGTATTGGAGATTGAGCATCAGTCCTTCCACTGAACATTCATAGTTGATTTCCTTTAAGATTGACTGGTTGATCTCCTTGCAGTCCAAGGGACTCTCAAGAGTCTTCTCCAGCACCACAGTTTGAAAGCATCAACTCTCTTCCATGCTCAACCTTCTTTATGGTCCAATTCTCACATCCATCCATGACTACTGGAAAAGCCATAGCTTTGACTATCTGGACCTCTGTTGGCAAATTGATGTCTCTGCTTTTTAATACATCCAGATTTGTCATAGCGTCTCTTCCAAGGAGCAAGCATCTTTTAATTTAGTGAAAAGGCAGAACCAGTGATGGATCTCAAATCTCCTAATATCAAATCTTGCCCTAGCACCATGCAGCCTCCCTTCCTGGGAGATGGAATAAAACTGCTACACCAGCTGCAGCCTGGGAGACGGACAGCCAGACAAAATTACGCACAATAGGACCCAAAGGAGAGCAAACACATGCTGTTCACATTTTCTTTGAGAAAGGCTAGAAAAGCAAAGGCAAGTCGAAGGACCCATGAGACAACAGAGAAGTGACAGCTGATTCCAGGCGGGCAGAAGAAGAAAAACATAGGAAGAGGAGGCGAAATGAAAATAGACACAGAGCTTGTGGGGAGAAGCCACCTCGGTCCCTGGGGCTTTCCTTAGCAGCAGATGGAGAAAGGGGAGATTCAAACAGCTTTCTGGAGAGTCAGGAGAAGAGAAAAAGAAAAACAGCCAACATATAAGAGAGTGAACTTTGCAAAAGCCTAAGGAAGCTGTCCGAGTTAGGGTCAGGTAGGCCTGCCAGGGGTTGGAGTAAGAAAGTTGTGGTGGGGGAGGAGGGATCCTAAATTGGGGCGGGGGGGGGGGGGGGCGGTGATCTTGGAGTGGCCTAAGGGATGTTGAGAAGCCTGAGTAGAAACTTCACATTAAGGATGAGCCGAGTGGAACATAAGAGGGAGCTCAGTACCTCTGAACAAAACCAACCTGCAGAGCCAGACTATACAAGACCCGCCAATGAAGGGAAGTGAAAAATTTCCAGAGCTACGGGCTAGAATCTCCCTTTCTCAACACCAGTGATTTTAAGAAGGGGTAGGTGTGAGTGGTTTCGCTTGGGGGATGAGTCCAAGATTCTTAAAGAATGAGGCAACCAATTCAAAATATCACTGCAGACTTGCAGTGTTGTGGGTACCACCCCAAACCCTGAGGTTCAAAGCTCAGTCCTGGGGGAAAGTGCCTTGTTAGGAAGACCCTTGAGGGTAAATGATGGTCATGGGAGTACATGATGACAGATGGGATCATGAACTCACACTGAGATATGGGGACTGGGTGACACCCCAGACCAGGCCAGCTTGCTGGGAAAATCCAGCTTCGTCCCAGGAACCTGACGAACTTTGCTGGCAAGGAACTTCTGAAAGATGGTCTCAGATCCAAGACGCAGGCAGGGCTTTCACAGAGACAGCCTCTGGACTAGGCCCCAGGACGAAATGACCAGAAGGGAGGCTGAATTTCCTGGATGCACGTAAAGGCTTTTCTAACACCTCTCAGAGCATTTACTCCTCTCGGCTTGAGTCACTCCTGAGTTAAAAATCATCCATATGGGTGAAATAATATGATATCTGGAATTTGCTTTAAAAAGTCTTCAGCAGGGTATATATATAAAATTATGACTGATTCACATTGTTGTATGGTAGAAACCAACACAACGTTGTAAAGCAAATTTCCACCAGTTAGAAAAAGTCTACAGCAAACTGAAAGACGGGAGAAGGGATCGAAGAAACCTGATGGGGGGGGAAGGGATAGTTAGGGAGTTTGAGATGGACAGGTACACACGGCTGTATTTAAAGTGGATAACCAGCAAGGGCATACTGTACAGCACAAAGAAATCTGCTCAATGTTAAGCGGCAGCCTGGATGGGAAGGGGGTTTGGGGGAGAATAGATACATGTGGATGTATGGCTGAGTCCCTTTGCTGTCCACCTAAACGATCACAACATTATCAATCAGCTGTACTACTATACAAAATAAAAGGTTTTTTAAAAGAAACCTGATAGGCAAAATGTGGTACAGTTTACATATTGAAGCTGGTGAGGGTTACAAGGGAGTTTATGATACCACTAGGGCTTCCCAGGTGGCTCAGTGGTACAGAATCTGCCTGCCAATGCAGGAGAAGTAAACTCCATCTCCGGGTCAGGAAGATCCCCCGGAGAAGGGCATGGCAACCCACTCCAGTATTCTTGCTTGGAGACTCCCATGGACTGAGGAGCCTGGCCGGCTACCGTCCATGGGGTCACAGGGAGTAAGCTGCAACTGAGCAACTAAACAACAATAGAGATCTCAGAGACTTCAAGACCAGCAGCAGCATCAAGTGGAAATCTGAAAATTCTCAAGCTGTGGCAAGAGAGCTCAGATCTACCGGAAAAAAAAAAAAAAAAAACCACCTCTGAGGGATGGGCCCAGCCTTTAGAGTTTTCATCAAACCTTCACAGGCTGCAGCTTCCTGATTCCGAAGCTTGCTCAAATCTGAGACCCAAATCTGAGAAGATGGTATACCTGTTCTCTCCCATAATTTCCATGATAAAGGCTCTTTAAAAAAAATAGCTACCGGCATTTTTGTTGTCGCGTTGTTTATTTCTTACAGGACTTGTCTTCAATTGCTATTTAACTACTGTTTTGATCTTTTCCTGGAGCCAGAACAAAAAGCCAGGAAGCAGATGCGACTGCCTACCCTGCTCTCCCTGCCTCTCCCGCTGCAGTTTGCAAATGTAAACTTCCGGTAAGAAGCGCCCAGGCGGCGGGGTACACCGCGCTCGCACCTGAAGAACTGGGTCTCCAAAGTGGTCCAGGAACTGCCCTCCCACCGCCGGGGGCGAGATGCTGGACGAGGAGAGGCCTTCCTGGGGTCCCCCTCCAGGGGTCTGGGACCCAGAGGCGCTGCCACGCGTGGGTCCTAGGGGTCAGCCCGGGGCTCCCGGGGAACGTCCCCGACCTAACTCTCAAAACTGCAGCCCTTTGACCTCCGTTCCCTCTTTCGGAAGTTCTTCGGAAAGAAGACCGAGAAGGGAGTAAGGCCTCTTCTATCATCGCCTTCTCCTCCCTCCGGTTTCTGCTTCTGGGAGCCCGGGCCAGGCGAGCAGGCTCGAGTGGCCCCAGGAGGGGAAGGGTTAACAGGCAGCGGCCACCTCCCCCTCCCGACCAGCCGGCCCCCCACCCCCCGTGCGCTGTAAAACAATCCCAGGGTTTCCTCTTGAAGACCTTAGCCTCAGGGGCCATTATGGGAAAGAGAGGTAGCCGGCCTCTTTTATCTGCAAGAATCCATTAAGCGTGGCCTCCGCGCACTGTTTACGGGCAGCTTCACCAGGAGACCCCGGGGGGACCCCTCCCCAGCCAGGACTCAGACGCACCTGTACCCCCTCTTACCATCACCACCCATCCCCCGCCTGGAACTGGAAAAGGGGGGTGGAGGGAGGAGTGGAGAGTAAGATGCTCGGAACCAAACCAGAGTTAAGTGTCCGCTCGCGGGGTGTGTGTGTGTGTTGGGGCTGGCGGAGGGGGGGGGGGGGTCCTCCCGGTTCACACCTCCCTTGTGACAGCGATCTGGGAACTGACCCCCTCGCGGGCCTGACTCTCCACTCAAGTCCAAGTCCGCTGCGCTTAACGCGAGCGGGAAGGCGGGCGTGGAGAGAGGCGCACGTGTGTCCGTCAGGCCACGTGTCTGAGGGTCGCGGGGAGCCGTGGAGCGTCTGCGCGGGGCCCCACGGGCGCTTGGACGGCAGGACGGCTTTAGCTTTCTTCGGAAGCTGTGGCGCAAAACGCCGGCTGGGAAGCCCTGGAGAAGACACTGGAGGTTTCTGGTGTCTCATCAGAGAGTAATCTAACACCCGTTAATTATTTATACCTCCCCCCAAGAACCATTTGCCCAAATGCCCGCTTTGAACTGGCCTCCCAATCAAAACCAGGGAAGAAACTCCTATGGGCCCAAGGCACAAGAACCAGAGAAAGTGGCTTTGAATTCGGGTTGGGAGCAGAGATAGGAGGGGAGGGCGGTGGCAGCAGGCCCCAGGAAGGTCCCCTGTGATGCTTTCTTGGAGCCTAGGCTGAAAGGATATTCCCCTTTTCAAAAGCCCACCATTCAGATTGTTTAGAAGTGTAAAAACGACAGTGAAAGCAACGAAACTCTTTAAATTCTCTGTCCAGTCCAACCAAAGACAGAGTATCGAGTCTGTGCGTCTGTCTCCTGCTTGAAATTTCTGTGGTATGACCTTCTTTGCATCTCCTGCTCTGTCCCCATGAATATAAATATTTTCTCCACTTGCCATATGTCACCCACGCACTTCCACAGACCCCACCGCCACTGCCCCGCTGGGCTCCTAGCAAAGAGAGTCTGCCTGCCTCTCAACCAGGAGGGCAGGGGGAGGAGGAGGGGGCAGTGTTGTTCAAGGGACAATGTCACTTTCCTCTTCGTCAAGACTCTTTGTCAATTGCTGGGGAAATAATTGACCTCAAGCTACTTCAGTCACAACCAATAGAAAAATGGAATGGTGATGTGTCCAGCTGTTAAGGGGAGGCACGCAGGCAGCCTGGAAAACAAAGGTGCCTGGGAGTAGAGCTGACATGAAAAATATGTAAACCCTCATATTGGCATTCCTGGGAAAAGTGGAATTTCACTTTAAAAAAAAAAAAACCTTCGTATTCTGCTCATTTGCCACATCTTCAAGTTTGTAGTCCTTCATTTATGCCTTTTTATAGCTGAAAAGGAGAATCCCAACCCATGCAGCTGCTGTCTTTTCCGTTCTCTGACCTTTTCCTTAACTTACACAATGGTACTTTTCCCCCAATATCCTCCACTCCATCAACAGCCAGAATGACACAGTTCTGTCTGATTCAAGGGCCCAGGGAATGACTTGAGAGTTCAGTGAGGATTGTTTGGGGGCTTTTGTTGGTAAGCAGTGGGAGAAAGAGGCAAGAGGACATTAGAAGGAGAGAGAAGGGTCCCCAGAGAGACCACCAAGAAGAAATTCATAAATTGCCTTTGCTTAGTTCCCTGGGACAGATGATGGTTAAGAGTGGCTTGTTGAAACAAACCTCCTATTTCAGACCACAAGATGTCCTGTCTATGAAGCCGATCTTGTTCCAGGTTGGACCAATCAGGAACAAATCAATATGGACATTTGATGCCAGCAATGTGGTAACAAGCAAGCACAATATCAAACAGCAGCTCAGCCGGGCCTCTAAGGCAAGCTCTGATCCTGAACCATGAGGTTGGTCTTGCAAAGGGGAGAAAGGAGACTTTGGAGTAAAAAATTCAGAAGCTACAAAAAGCAGCCGAGAGCTTGGTGGTTGAAATGTTCCCTTTTCATGTGAGACTAAACCCACGTGACAGACGTGTAACTGTTGATGACCAGCCATCACACAGAAGAGCTAAGATCCCTCCCCTCTTCAGACTTCACAATTAAAGCAACGTGGCACAAACCTCTGCTGCCAGGGTGGAAGAGGTCACCAGGACCCACACGTGAATGTCTCGACAGCCTGCATCTTCTCTAGGAGTTGCAAGCAGTGAGGGTATGTGTACAAGTCATTTTGAAAAGAAAGCACATGAGCACACAGAAAGGGCATCGCTGCAGAGGCAAGGCTGGTGAAACTCCATGCAGATGTCCAGAGACATACATTTAGCATCACTGTAGAAAATTCCCCAATCACGTTGATGCAGCTTTCTCAAATGGAATTTTTGAAATTCTGTGTCTGCTCTAAGATAACCTCAGGTAAAATAAGTGAATGGGCATTTTTTCAAATCTCTCCAACCAGTAACTAGATTTCTCTCAGAATTACTAACTCCAACTAATTTAAAGAAAGAGAACCTGCTACAAGAATTCTCTGGTTTCCATCATTGTTTGAAGCGGCCAACCCCTATTTCTGTGAGGCTAGAGAGATTTTTTTCAGGTACCATCCTTGAAAAGAGATGGGTCTAGACTGGTTTTTGTTCTAGCAGGATCTGTAATTTTCATACTAGAATCCAACAATTGTCCAACATGAAATATTCTAATTGTACCTACCCGGCATTCTTCTGCCCAAGTTCACCTGCATGCAGGCAGGCTAAGTCGTTTCAGTCGTGTCCAACTCCTTGTGACCCCATGGACTGTAGCTTGCCAGGATCCTCTGTCCATGGGATTCTCCAGGCAAAAATACTGGAGTGCGTTGCCGTTCTCTCCTCCAGGGGATCTTCCCAGCCCAGGGATCAAACCCGCATCTCCTGCATTAGCAGGCAGGTTCTTTACCACTAGCACCACCTGGGAAGCCCCCAAGTTCACCTAATGGTTGAAAAAAGAAATCTTTAGGTTGGCTGTCTAGTAATGGTAATAGATTTGCATTGAACATTCTGCGTTCTCTTTCAGTCTCCCTGATGACTCCTGCCATTCATTTGTGAGGTAGGAAACCAAGATTGGGGTGAAACTTGTGGCCATAGTAGTGAGTAAGGCTAATTGACTCCTGTGAGCATGAATCCTCTGGCTTGGCCTCATTAGCCCTGCATTAAATATAACATCTCCAAGTACAGTTGAAGGGACATAGCTCTTGCCTGGAATATATTTGTAATTTGGTAGAAATAAATACAGTTCTAACTCAACAATGCCCCATGTGCAAGATGTTCTGGACCAAACAGAGAAAATTAGAGTGAGATGCCAATATGGATTCTAGATTTATGAAAATTAAACAGTCTTAAAGTATATGTCTTTCATTATGCAAATAATTCATGTTTAAACATAAAACACTACATTTTAGTATATGTAAATTATGATTCCATGTATGTAACAACAACAAAAAAGATGCCTAGAAGAAAAGCTGAAAAGAAAGAAATCAAGTGGTTTATGTGCTTTTATTTAGATTGTGGGTGAATGATTTTTTCTGTTTCTGTTTTCCAAAATGTTATGGAGTAGTTACAACTACTTTTTAATGGTGTAAAATATATGATGATTCTATAAACATTTGTTCACACTTACACAGAGGAATTACTACAAAAATGTGATGAAAGTACTGTTCCTGTTTTCTAGGAAAAGGGTGATTTGAACAAGCATAAAGGAAGGGAGGACAGCCACCCAGTGTCTCCCCCCACTGCCAGCCATCCACAGTGTCACTTCATTCCATTCCCTCTACTACAGAGCAGGAACTGGGGCTCTCTCAGAGGCTCCACACCACCCAAGGCCTCATGGGAGAGGAAACATGCAGTCCTGGTCTGCCTAAGCAGGCTCTGTCCTGCTTGCTGCATGAGACACAGAAGAGCAGCAGAATCAGCATTTGACAGGTGAGACAAGTAAAGTGTACCCACATCTGTCCAGCCTGTCTTCTGCTTGACGGGGCAACTGGCCCGACCAACTCCTCTCACACAAAATCACCCCTACAGCAGATACACATATGCACACACATACATACACACATATACACAGAAAGACATGTATGTACGTATACAGATGTCACACATACACAGATATTGTACACATGCGCACACATATATACACATATGTGCACACATATATACAGAAACATGCAAGAACATATATATATGCACACTACATATACACATATACATGCACATATAGATACATATACACACAGACACAGACATACATATG
Source organism: Muntiacus reevesi (assembly GCF_963930625.1). Classification (NCBI taxonomy): domain Eukaryota; kingdom Metazoa; phylum Chordata; class Mammalia; order Artiodactyla; family Cervidae; genus Muntiacus; species Muntiacus reevesi. The sequence goes on from NC_089260.1 coordinate 52,178,778, forward strand.
CACACACACACACATTGCTGTCACTGCTTGGACCAAGGATGGTCACCTGACCCAAAGCCACTATGCTCTTAACTTCTAAATGCCAATCAGATCCTCTATTCTCAAGAATCTGAATACAGAGGTATATAAATTATGGTGACATATAATGATCATAAGCTTTTCAGCTCATGCTGGTCTGCTGGGGGCAAGAGCAGGAGCCAGCTCCATAGAGAGCAAGGACTTGGAGGACGGAGGCCTCTCCATGAGCAGAGAAGGCTGGTCCACAGGGGAAGCGAGGAAGAAATGAAGGCAACAGCGGCCGCGTCACCCTCTGCCATCTGGCAGGGCTGCGCCCATCCCCACAGCTGTCCTGTGAGCAACACGCCCCAGGAAGCCCTCTGTATGCCAAGAGTTCCACATTCTATTTGAGCGAGTTTGACTGAATCCCTTTCCTTATGACCGAAAGGTCTCAGACCACAACAGATTATAAACACACAAATTATCAGAGTGATTGTCTCAATTCACCAGTGATGACCAGTGTCCCCAAGCTCAGGTCCCTGTGGATATCTCTCAGGATTCTCAAACCTGGCGTGCACACAAGCAGACCTGTCCACTTCTCATCTACATTTCCCCAGGTGTTCCCAGACTCAACAAGTTAACACCCTCCCAGGTGTTCAAGTCAGAAGGCGAGGAGTTCAACCTTTCTCTCTCCTTTGTTTCCCACATTCAACCTACTACAAGTCCTCTCCTATATGGATCAGATCCACCCGTTTCTCTGCCCCTCCACTACCCTGCCCTAGTCCAGGTTCCATCTCCTGGAATCTGATAGCTACAGCAACCTCCTATGGCCATTCTCTTCTAATGTTCAAGTCCCAGTTGTTGCAGGTACAACATACACACACACACATATACACAGAGGCATGTAAAACCCTCTAGTGGCATTCCTTTGCCTTTTAGGGTAAAATCAAAACTCCGGAGCACAGCCTGCAATGGCCTGGCCATGATCCTCTCTTGTCCTGCCTTTCAGCATCCCACGCACGCTTTGCCCAGACTGAACCTCTTTCGCTTCCTCAAAAATGTCATGCTTCTCAGCCTGAGGGACTTCTGTGAATTCTGTTTCCTTCTGCATGGAACTTTTCCTCTACTGGCTGGCTCCTACTCTCAAGACACAAGACTAAGGAACCCCAGTGTGTGGCCCTGTGACCTTCCGACCACCCAGGGCACTTACCAACCTTCTTGGTCATTCTGTTTGTATGATCTGTCTTCCCTGCTTGACTATAAGCTCCATGTAGGCCCATCCCCAACACTCAGCCCACGGCACATGCTTAGGAAGGACTGAAGGAATGAATGGATTAGGTTCTTAACAACATATTGTTAAGACAGTTTAGTGAACCAGCTCTTCTACTCATTATTGTTAAAACTTACACCTTTTAAGGATCTGATACAAATCCTGAAGGTGGGAGATGAGACCAGAGAACAAAATTAATAATATATTTAGTGTTATAGTTTTAGCATATCTGAAATTTCTTCTCCCTCCTTGCACCATTGCGTGTTTGTGTGTTAGTCGCTCAGTTGTGTCCGACTCTTTGTGACCCCATGGCTCCTCTGGCCATGGAATTCTCCAGGCAAGAATACTAGAGTGCATAGCCATTCCCTTCTCCTGGGGATCTTCCCAACCCAGGGATCAAACCCACGTCTCATACGTTGCCTGGTCTTGATTTCTGCTAAAATATATCAGCAACACAGAGAGGCTTTCCCCTCTGTCCAATGTTATTATTTTCAAAGCTCTCATCCCTATCCAGAAGTCATTTAAAAGTGTACCTTTTAGCTGTCTCTCCCCCACAGAATGTAAGCTCGATGAGGGCGCGGTCTTGGCCTACCTTGCCTCTCTGTATCCTTGGCACCAAGGAAAGCACCCGGCTGGGGTCAGGCTGCTCAATCAAAGGATATCAAGCTGAATTTATTTGCACTGAAGCTCTGACCCACAACAAGTGGTCAAATGCTACCAATGATTTGTTTCTAAGCAGTTGTAATTCAGCTACAGTAATTATTTCTGCCAATCTCTCAGAATGACTGTCCCTCTTCTCCCTCATCATCTGCCTCTTTCATCTCACCAGATACTACATTCGGGATGTCAGGGACATCTGTAAACTTCCCTTGGTTAAAGGGAACCTATGACTTTAAAAAGAAGGTTCTCACTGAAGCTAGTATAAAAGGAGCAGTAAAAGGAAGAGCTCCGGAGGAGATAAAGGGCATCAGTCAGGAGCAGGGCGGCTCCTTTTCATGAAGAGTTCCTAGGTGGTGCCTGGCCAGCGGCTCCACCCCAGGAAAATAGGCCAGCGGGGAAACCTGCCATAGCCTGGTTTAACCCTTCCGTGGCCCTCAGTTCACTAAGATGCTGGGGAAGATCAGAAGAATTCCAGCACTCCTCGCTGACTGGAAGAAAACAGCAAACAGAAAAAAAAAAAAGACTGATTGCAGTGTGGCTCCCCCACCCCCAAGCTTTCTTCTCCCAAAGAGTCTTCTGTTCAGAGAAACTAAAGGACTCTGATAGCAGATCACAAATTCAGGACAGAAAAGCTCCACTATGTAGCCAGAGACTGTATTGTGGGTAACCAGACATCGGACACTTTTTTTCTTTTTTTTTGCTTATGAACTTTTGGAGACCATTCGCATAAAAGACTGCTTGTTCCTGGACAAACACTCAGCAGCAAAGAAGCCTTTAAGAGGACGGGGGATTTTTGTTTTGCATTTTCCCTTTGTAAAAAGAGAAGAGAGAGACCAGAGAGACACTTGCTCTACTTACTTTTCAGATGAAAGAACCTAGAATTTGTTTACTATTGTTGGGGATTCGTGTTTACAAGTTCCTATGCCTCTGCGGTTAAAAAGAAATGCTATTTTTAAAAAGCAAAAACCCACACAAGCCTCCATATGTAGGGCTTTTCTTCCTCTTCCTGTCTCCCCACCTTCATGTGACAGATGGCCACGAACCTATAAGCCAAGTCAATGCTCAGGAGGTGACTCTTTCTTTCCCTGCCTCCCTTTCCTTCAGAGACCATACCTGAGTTAGCACTCTCTCAAAGCTCAGTGCAATTCGACTTGTCCTGAAAGTCACACCCCAGAGCTTCTCCTTTTCAGAAAACCTAGCTCCTGGCCTATATGATCCTACAACCTGGATTTCAATTCCCTGTCCCTTGCAGTCTTCATTCTCCTTGTATCCATGAACCGTTTCTGCTTTCAGGGTAGCAAGATGTGGACGAATGTCCTTTTAAAAGAGGGTGTGCCGTAACTGGGTCACTGACTGTGTGACTAATCATGGTTGCCTAGAACCACAGTGACTGTGGCCTCAACTTGCGTTGTCGGTTGTGAACCACGAAATGACCCAGCCACAGGCAGGCTCTGGAGCTCGAGGCTCTTCCCAGGTCCTAGGCTTGGGGCCTCAGGGATTCAACCTCCTCAGAGACCCTCTCCGCCATGTCTCTGCAGGCTCCAGTCTCAGAAAAAGCATTGGCAACAGGTCCGGTCCCATGTCCATTTAGCAACACTGAATTCAAATGAGAAAAAGAAGGGGCCTAGAAAAAGTTTCAAGATTTTTTTTTAAAAGGAAAGGGAACAAGAAAATGGACTTCCCCCAACTTACTGTGGGGTCCTTTGTTTATCATTTACTCACTTTTTGCACTAAGACGTGAGAAAAATCCATAAATCTTTCCCCAATCACGACAGCAATTTAAGGAATTTTCAGAACAGAAGCATCCTTTGCCAAAGGGTCCCCCCAATGTATCCTGAGTTAGGAGCGCCTGAGATTGCCTGGCTGCAATGCTGGGGTCGGTGCCAGGTCGGGGTTTAAGGGGAAACAATTAACCCCTTTCCTTCTTGCCTACCATCAACATTTTTGCGGGCTTGCAGTGCTAAAAAAAAAAACCCACTCAGGGCCCAGAGGTTTAGTTACAAATGAGGAAAAGAACTGGTATTAATAGTGAGAGCAGCAAAGGATCTGTTCTCACGGCTTCTCAACAGGAACCTCCCACCCCAACTCTGGAAAGAGGGTTTTATCCTACCTAGTTGGGGTGACGTATGGGAAGGTCCGCAAGGGACCCCGCCAGCTCCTCCGGCCCCGCCCCCTTACCTGGGCTCCTCTTACCCCCCACCCCCACCCCAGCAACGCCTCAGGTGGAAACTCACTTTTTTCTTTCTTATCACAAGAATTCTACAAGGTAACTACTGTCTTGGGGAGGGGAAGCCGCTTTGTCTCCGAAAGCACAGACGGAAGCAACAAATGGGAAAAAAAAAACAGGCCAGGCTTGTGAAATCCCAAACCGGACTGGTAAGAACAACATCATAAATTATGGATCTCCCCAAGCCGCCTCCGGCCAGGCCCTGTGCGGGGCGTCTCCAGGGACACGCAAGGCGCGGGTGTCCTCCGTGGTCCGGGCCTGCGGTTGGCGGGGGCCAGTGAGGCCCCCGCGGGGCGACGAGTCCAAGGCCCCCGGGGACCGAGGGGACGGCGGCCCCGAGCCGGCCGAGCCCCGATCGCCTTTGTTGGCGGGGATCCCCGAGCGTGGGCCGGGCCTGGGGACCGCAGGGGCGCGCGGGGCAGGCAGGTGCGGGGGCGGCGCGGGGGCCCCGAGCGGCCGGCGACAGCTGCGCGAGGGCGCGGGGGCGGGCGCCACGCGCGGGACGCCCATCTGGCCCGGGTCCCCTCCCGCGCCCGCGGCGGGAGGGACGAGTCAAGGTCGGCGGCGGCGGCGCGCTGTGGGCGCCCGGACCAGGGCCTCGGTCGCGCCCGCCCAGCGCCCCGCCGCCAGCCCGGGGCGCCCACCTTGCCCTTTGTCCTTCCTGCCGAGCAGCTGGGCCGTGACCCCCGGCAGCCTCCGAGCCGGCGGGATTAAAGGAGCCTCCGCCCTGCGGAGAAACTGCAACTCTGACCCCCCCCCACCCCGCCCCCCAGCCCTCAACCACCCCACCTATTGTTTTGTTTTTGTTTTGTTTTCTTGGCAGCATTTCAACCACTCCTCGTAAGGTGGGCAACCCCCACCCGGTCACATTTAAATGTGTTTGCGTGCCAGACCGGCCTGCTGTTACACCCTTTCAGCTCTGCAACCCGCCCCGCAGACACAATGAATTAGGAGATTAAAGTTACCGAAAAACCACTCATTTTGCAGCTCTATTGGCCAACGTGTAGAGGGGCTGTGTGTGTGTGTGTGTATGTGTGTGTGTGTGTGTGTGTGTGTGTGTGTTACCGAAAAACCACTCATTTTGCAGCTCTACTGGCCAACGTGTAGAGGGGCTGTGTGTGTGTGTGTGTGTGTGTGTGTGTGTGTGTGTGTGTGTGTGTACACGACACGGAGACACACAAGCCTCACAGTTGTTCTTCTGTAATTTTGCTGATGAAAGGTCAATTATGAGACTCAAAAATAAGACACATTCTCTAGCAAGCCCCCACTCCCAGAGTTGGGGTTCTCCTGGGGCAGAGAAAAGGGAACCCCAGATCAAGCCGAGTCGGGTGTGAGTTAGGCCCTGGAGAAAATTGCGGGCAGAGGAAACGTGGGGGGCGGCTTCCTGGATTTCTGCTGCAGGAAGAAACCACCAGTGGGAGGGAGGGAGGGCAGCCGGGGAAGGGCTAGGGAGGGGCGGGGGCGGAGGGAGGGCTGGAAGGAGGGACGGGGCTCCTCCAGGCCGCGGGGGGAAGGGCGGGGTGGACGGGGAGGCCGGGCTGTCTTTGTTTGGCTCTGGTGGGCAGGGGCTGGGCCCTGGGAACGGGAACGCGCCTGGGAGCGCCCGGGCGGTCAGCTGCCCGGCGAGGTACCAGCTGGCACCTGTGCCTGAGAAAATCGCGCTCGAGCAGCATCTTTGTTTAGCATCGGAGCACTGTGGAGGTAATTACTGCCGGTTAGAAAAACGAAGGAGCTGGGTAACTGAAACCCCTGGCCCCTCGGCTTATCAAACTCCCAGGTTACAAGTGCGATTTCCAGCCAGGTTTGGAGGCCGCCTCCCACAAAACTGCGAGTCTGTGACTCTAGATTCGACAGCTTGGAACCAGTTCCCCGGAGGCTCCGTTCCAGGTCTCCTCTTAGCTCAGAGGTCAAATTAGGGTCAGAGATAAAATGTCATCACGAAAATTTTTCTAATCGACAGAGCAGTGCTACTTTGAAAACTAGAACCATCCTTTTTATCTGGAATTAAACCGGTGGAATAACGGGAAGGGGACTTTGGTGTTCAAATAACAATAATTGCCTCCACGGTTAGTTGTTGAGCTCTTTTTATGTGTCAGACGCTATGGAAGCACTTTGATGAATTCTCTGTCTCAATCTTCACAGCCTTAAAAGGAGGACACTTACCACACCATTTGATAGATACAAGGCTGAGCCTTAGAGAGGCCTGCGAGGGTCCACAGTGTTACTCCAAGCTCACCAGTCCTGCCCATGCCTGGAAGGTGAGAAGATGGCCATCATTATTCACGCTCAGGCTTGTACCACTCTTTGGGACCCTCAAGGATTATAGCCCACCAGGCTCCTCTGTCCATGGGATTTCCAGGCAAGAGTACTGGAGTGGGTTGCCATTTCTTTGTCAAGGGAATCTTCCTGATCCAGGGATCAAACGACGTTTCCTGAATTGGCAAGCAGATTCTTTACTAGTGAACCACCTGGGAAGCCCCGAGGAGAGGAGATGGCCACGGGCACTAGAAGCCCACCAGAGAGCAAGTTGAATAGAGAACACACATCCTGATTTTCTGCAGCCAGCACAGGCCCTTTCCTGAAGCTGGAGATGTAGCGCAGAGAGGCTGGTTCTCCAAATACACATTCTCCCCACTCATATCCTCCTTCAGGTCAGAAAGTGAAAGTGAAAGTCACTCAGTCGTGTCCGACTCTTTTCAATCCCATGAACTATACAGTCCATGGAATTCTCTAGGCCAGAATACTGGAGTGGGTAGCCTTTCCCTTCGCCAGGGGATCTTACCAACCCAGGGATCGAACTGGGGTCTTACGCATTGCGGGCAGATTCTTTACCAGCTGAGCCACAAGGGAAGCCCTCAGGTCAGAAACAGACCTCACAGGATTTAGCTTGCATTTCTGAAAAATAAAGTGTTTTCAAGAAGTGGCTTCTTTTATAGGTTGGTATAGTAATTTAATTAGTGAAAAATGTTTCACAAACTTCCTTCTTAAAAACTTGACCTTCGACACATGCAGCTAATTATGTGGACAATCATAAACAGTTTAGGATTCAAAGTTGGCTTTGAGACTCAGCCAAGTGGATAAACTCATGGCCCAACTCCTGACTTAATTCTTTTTGGCATGGTAATGACTAAAATCAGCGAGGACATTTAATTTCAGGTGTACATTTGAATGTATAGCATCAGACTATGATGTCAAACTGAAGCATTATTGGTATTAACACTGGTAATAATTGCTAATAGCAGCCAGTCATGGCACCTGGACAGTTACTTTGTGTCAAGTATTGCACCAAATGCCACTCATTGTCTCATTTAATGATTACAAAGGAAACTCTGGCTTCCACTCCTTGCCCAGTCTTCACTTCACACAGCAGTAGCCAGAGAGCTCCTTTTAAAATGTGCTCATGCATGCTCAGTCACTCAATTGTGCCTCACTCTTTGCAGTCCCATGGATTGTAACCTGCCAGGCTCCTCTGTCCAAGGGATTTCCTAGGCAAGAATACTGGAGTGGGTTACCATTTCCTCCTCCAGGGCTTTTTAAAATGTGAGTGAGGTCAAGTGTGGCTCTTGAGTAAAGTCCTCCAGGGGCCTCCCAGAGTGCTCCAGAACTGAGCTCTGAGTGCTTCCCATGGCCCCCAGCACTGTCCTCCAACCCAGAGGTCAGTGTTCAGTTTCTTCAACCTTCAAAAGCGTCTGTACCCCAGGGCCTTTGCACATGCTCCTCCCTCCACCTGGAATATCCAGCCTTTGCCTAGCTAATTTTTTTCACTCTTGAAATGTCCCCACCTCACAGAGACCTTTTTTCAAACAAATCACCCTGTTTTCCTTCATCACTCTTAACATCAATTGCTTTTTTGTTTGTTTGCTTACTTTTTCATTGTTCTTCCTGAGCAACAAAACCCAGCAGGATGGATGGGACACATGTTCAATGTTGCGCTCAGACCCATTCTGACACTTCCGGGATGCGCAGTGTTATTCGTTAAATTAATCAGTAAAGAAGCACCCTCACAGGAAGATACTATTATTACCCTCACTTTATAAACGGAGAGGTGCAGGGTGTGAATAACTTCCCAAAAGTCCTATAGCTGAAATGGGGTGGTGGCTGTTTCAGTTTACGAACTTCAGTTGAAACTGAAAAACAAAATGACGAATACACTTGACCATGAAGAACTGTTAAGACCAAACTGGATTCTATAGAAGAGGGACTCGGAACTGTTTAAATTTACAGAAGGGCACTATCTCCAAATACATCAGAGATGAATCCATCATCTTGCACACTTATACCAGCCACACAGGTTAATATTAAAGTGTTCTGTGGCTTCTGATACAGTGTTTCCTGCTATTCTAATTTGTTTTTAAGTTTTCAAAGTATTTGAGGATTCAAACTATGTCTCTTCAAATCTCACGGGCTGACAGGCGTTCCATCCAGTCATTTCTGCTCTTACCTACGGAAACCAGCAGAACGTAGTTTTATCTCACAATAGTAGGAGACAAATGGAGCCACAAACCCAGTGACCTATTCTTCCAGTGCACAGGTTCTGGGTCCTCAGATTTCACCAACCTCAAATCAAAAATATTCAGGGGAAAAAAGAATTCCAGAAAGTTTCAAAAAGCAAAACTTTAATTTGTTCCATGCAGGCAGCTATTTACATAGTATTTACATTTTATTAGGTATTCTAACTACTCTGCCGTGCTTTTGTCGCTTAGTCGTGTCTGACTATTTGCAACCCCATAAACTAGATAGCCCACCAGTCTCCTCTGTCCATAGGGATTCTCCAGGCAACAGTACTGAAGTGGATTGCCATGCCCTTCTCCAGGGAATCTGCCCAAGCTAGGGACTGAAGCCAGGTCTCTCACATTGCAGGCGGATGCTTCACCATCTGAGCCATCAGGGAACCCCTATATAACTACTCTAGAGAAGTTTAAAGGAGGATGTGCATGTGTGTGTGTGTGCTGTTTTATATAAAGGACTTGAGCATCCTTAGACACCCTGAGATCAACCCCCTTAGATACCAAGGGACCTACCTGTACAGTAAGTCCCCTGCATATGAACTTTCAAAGATGTGAATGTTCCCCTGTATGTCAGCTGTTATACTGTACTACGGTACTTTTCAAGGTACTGTACTGCAAGATGAAAAAATGTTTATTTTTTTATGTATTATTTGTGTGGAAAATATTATAAACCTATTACAGTACAGTACTATATAGCTGATTGTGTTAATTGGCTATCTAGGCTAACTTTAACCCACTCCAGTGTTCTTGCCTGGAGAATCCCAGGGACAGGGGAGCCTGGTGGGCTGCCGTCTCTGGGGTCGCACAGAGTCAGACACGACTGAAGCGACTTAGCGGCAGCAGCAGCAGGCTAACTTTGTTGGACTTAAAAACAAACTGGACATACAAACATGCTCTTGGAACGCAACTTGGTTGTATGTAAGGGACTTAGCGTACTTTTAAATTTTTGAAGAAATTATCAGAAGCCCTCACCCAAGAGAAAAGCGAAATTCAAAAAGAGGAGGGACTGCTTCATTCTAAAATTGCTAGAGTCCCTTCAATATTAAGGAGTCACTGTTTCTGCAGACAGTAAGGAACCGGCGTTTTTGTAACAAGGAAGATGTCCTTGGTCTTATCTTTTCGTTGCTTTCACAGCTGAGAAGAATCTCTGGGTCCCCCTGAGGAAGTGCACCCAGGTTCCAGCCAAGCCCTGTACCCTGCACATGTGGTACTTCCTTTCAGAGAATTGAAGTTTTCTGTTTTCTTCCGGCGGGAACCATAGATGCTCCGTAGGAAAATACAGGAATTTGATTCACATGGAACAAAACACGACAAGTCCAGGGGGAGGGGGAGATTTTCCTGCAATATATGAATTTCCCTGGTTTCACATGACACTGTGTATGGTTTATAATTCACGTACCACAGGGGGGGCTGAAAATTGTCATTTCCTGGCCCCTACAGTGGTGGTTTTCCAGTGGGGAGAGCGTTCTGACTAACCAATGCTGTTTTTTTTTTTAACTCTTGAGTCTGTGTTTGTGAAAGAAAGCCAACCTGTGCTTGCAGGGGGAGGGGATGAGAAGGTGAGCTGCAGAGAAACAACCTAGAGTTGATCTTATTATCAATCATCTCTGCCTGTTGTGAGAGTTTTAACAAGAAAAGTCTACCCACACATACTGGCATTGATATGCATGTTGCCATGTTACTTAGAGCCTAAAGTGAGACGTCATCTTTCTATCAGATGGGTTTTTAATAGAAATATTCAGACTAAATTGAGATTTTTTTGGAGAACTTTGTCATCAAGAATCCAAACTCGACTGTGAAAACATAGGGAAGAAAGATTATATGCTCTGTCACTGTTTTTAAGTACACAGTTTTGTTTTCACTGGTTCACTTAGTCTTCTGTATGTTGAAGTGTGTGTGTGTGTGTGTGTGTGTGTGTGTGTTGAGGATGGTGTTTGTGAATCTTGAGCTTCTGTGCAACGTGCATGTGCTGTTATACTTAAATGATTTTGAAATTCAGCAAAGATGGGCGAAGTGAACCTTCAGTTTGCTCTGGTTTCTTTTTTGTTAACTTTCTCTTTTGTATTGGGGTATATCCAATTAACAATGTCATGATAGTTTCAGGTGGACGGTGAAGGGACTCAGCCATACATATACATATGTGTACGATTTCTTCTCTTTTATGTGGCAGTTGTAAAAATTGCCTGTATGTGCAGGCAATACCGAGACCAGATCAGTCCTTCAAGAAGGTACCCTGTGACACAGGGAACCTCAGTTCTCAAGGTGCGATCAGTTGTCTGTAGAAATGACAGGTTCTCAGGGGTGGCCAGTGAACGTGTGACTTACAGAAAGTGGACAGGCCCAGTCCCTCGGAGTGACAAGCCCACTTCTCAGGAAGGTAACATCAAGTCACCGAAGAAGACCAGTCCCGAGGAAGTCTCTACCAAGTTGAAACAATCATCATAGGGACTTTTAGATCCAGAAATTCTCACTATCTCCTTAGTATTGTTGGGAGAAAGTGGGAAGAAGATGACTTGACCAATGAGTAATATGCACTCAGGGATTGATGCCCTACCACTGGGGATCAAAGCAGGAAGGACAGATGTTGGAGCCTCATGTTGTACATATTCTTGACCATATGGTTGGCATACTTTGCATTAAATATGAATTAGCTGAACCCTGGGTCAGTTTCATGTGGGTTTTGGTTAAGCAGGAGCAGTTAGTTCTAGGACTTCCCATCTGCCTGCCAGTACAGGAAACACGGGTTCAATCCCCGATCTGGGAAGATTCCAGATCTTAGTTGCTTGGAGCAACTAAGCCCGTGGGCCCCAACTGCTAAACCCATGTGCTGCAACTACTGAAACCCGCACGCCCTAGAGCCTGTGCTCCACAACAAGTGAAGCCACTGCAATGAGAAGCCCGCACACCACAACTAGAGAATGTCCATGCAGAGCAACAAAGACTCAGCACAGCCAAAAATAGAATAAATAAATTTTTTTTAAGAGGCAGTTCTAAGCCCACTATTCCAGGTGACCTAACTAATCATTTCTTGCTCTGAGAAGCTTGGGACCAGACTGGGGACTCATCAGGGTACTGCCCCTGGGAATCCAACCACCTAGCCAACTGGCCCCCAGATGATTTGTCCAGCATCTCTCTAACTGAGGCAAAACCCCAGGGAGGGAAAGTACCTTTCTCTTCCCAACACCTCAGCCCACAGCTGCGACCCTGACATTTGATATTTTTCACATTGATTCATAACTGCTAATCAAAAAGCAGTTATTTTTCAATAATCTGGAAAATAGACACCCTAAAGCCAGAGTTCCTAGGGATTTTCCCTCCAAAAATAAAGGTATGAATAAAAATTTCCTGAATATAGGTAACTATTTCTATTGGGGCAAGAAGCCTGGAATATTTTCCTAAAAGATGAGAAGAAATTCCATGTTTAAAATTATGAGGTACACTGAACTCAGAAAAAGGCATCTTAGGAAGTAGAACGGTGAATCAATGAATGAATATGGTACCACGCAGACAACGAGAAAATGAGTGGTAATGTGATCTCATTGCTTTGCGGGGGAGACTCTGAGTTGTTCACAGGACTTTTTTTACTGCTGGGGGAAAGCCACACATGTTGCAATTCTGCCAAGCAGCCTAGAGACAATGAAGTCAGGTGTCCAGAGAACACCCTGGCCCCACCTGTAGGTCCATGCTGGTCTCCAAGTCTCCCTCATCAGCATCAAGTTACTCAGGTGATTCTTCAATTTACCTGAAGGCATTAGAGGACTCATGTAAAAATCTAGATGAACTGAACTCATAAAGTGATAAGTAACACAACTCTGAGAGCCTATTAGAGGGGAAAATTGAAAAGGTTGAAACCAATTATTCATAAGACAGGTGAACATGAGATGTCTGGAGAAGGGCTTGGGCCACGGGAAACAGATTGCCGACATGAAAATGCTCGGAGCAGCCACCTGGCAGTCCTGGAGATGGATCTAGCCAGGACAGGAGGTGTTTTGATAGTCCACAGGGATTAAAAAAAAGTAAGACAACATAAAATCAAGATTTTCTTTCTACACGTAGAAAAATCTGCATTTTGATCCTCTGTATCTCACACACTTACAAACAAAACTGTTTAGTTCAAGTCCACTCACCTGCATCATAAAAAGCAGGATAAAGTGATTGATCTCATCTGAATTACCAAAAATTTTTGCTTTTAGGAAAATGAAACCACCATTCTTCCATGAAGAAGGCCAGGATGCCCATAAGACAGGCAGGAGGAGCCCAGGACACAAAATTTAAGGAGGTACTTGCTGCGAAGCAAGTGCAGGGCTGGCACTTGAGAGGGAGAAGGAGGGCTTCCTTAAATTCAGGACTTGTGCCTCCCTCTGATTCTGGGCCACTAGCAGTCACTGTGGGGTGGGAGGAGTGGTATCAACAGGTACCATGAAGTCTCTTCCATTCAAATAAAATCAGAGAAATATTGTTGCTGTTCCGTCACTAAATCGTGTCTGACTCTTTGCGACCCCAAGAACTGCAGCATGCCAGGCTTCCCTGTCCTTCACTGTCTCCAAGAGTTTGTTCAAATTCATGTCCATTGAGTCACTGATGCCATCCAACCATCTCATTCTCTTCTGGTCCTTGCTTCTTTTGCCTGCGATCTTTCCCAGCATCAGGGTCTTTTCTAATGAGTCAGCTCTTCACTTCAGGTGGCCAAAGTATTGGAGCTTCAGCTTCAGCATCAGTCCTTCCAATAGGATATTCAGGGTTGATTTCCTTTAGAAGCATTGGGCTTCCCATTTTTATTATATTTTAGAACTCAAACTATAAAACTATAAATTTGAACCCCCTGACTCCACCCCCTCATCTAGGAACATGCTCTTAGAAGCTTTTAGAAGCTTATCCCCGGACTGCAATCTGTGGTTTGATAAGGTTGCTTCTTGCCACTATGGAAACCCAACCGCCAAGCTCTGCACTCCCCGTTACATATGGAATAGCTGAGCAATGTCTTTTTTAACCTTCATTTTCCTAAAAGCATCATGTGGTCACCTTTCAGCCCCTCTCAGCCCCTTTCACCTTTTCTTATCAAACCCATTTTCCTTTTGTCATTGAGTTGGTAGGTTTCTAGTTTCCATTTAGACACTTATACCCAACAGTGGTATCACCTAGAATGTCAAGAAAAAAACCCCAAACCCACTCTTTACAGCCAATACTGTTTTAGGTTTATATAGTGTATATTAGAAACCATGGTGGGGGAAATACTGAATGTAATCTTTAGCCACAAAGCTCTGATCACTGTGCTGAGCAAAAAAAGTCAAAGATTGTGTCTTCTGCAGAGGCCCCTTGATCTGTAACACAGCACAGCTCTGTCATCTTGGCTGAAGATTCCAGGGAAAGGGGTCTGACCTGAAGGAAATGAGCTGTGGGCTGTTTGGTGGCTATGGGGTGTCCTGATAGGACAACACTGCTTGTCCAGACCTGCTGGATGAGATGCTAAACAGGTAACTTTCAGGGAACTACAGTCTGAGCTGTTATTAAAAAAAAAAAAAAGACATAAGTACAGATCAAACCAGTCAATCCTGAAGGAAATCAACCTGAATATTCATTGGAAGGACTGATGCTGAAGCTAAAGCTCCAATACTTTGGCCACCTGATGCGAAGAGCTGACTCATTAGAAAAGACCCTGATGCTGGGAAAGATCGAGGGCAGGAGGAGAAGGGGACGACAGAATATGAGATGGCTGAATGATATCACCTACTCAATGGACATGAGTTTGAGCATGCTCCGGGAATTGGTGAAGGACAGAGAAGCCTGGCATTGCTGCAGTCCAAGGGGTCACAGAGTCAGACGTGCCTGAGCACCTGAACAACAACAGACAGTGGAGTGAGAAGGGATGGACAGAAAGCCGGAGAAGGAAGTAAAGAGAAGGCCTGAAGGTGTGGAAGTTTATTGTTGTTCAGTCACTAAGTCATATCTGAGTCTTTTTGACCCCATGGACTGCATCACTCCAGGCTCCTCTGTCCTCCACCATCTTCCAGAGTCTCCTCAAATTCATGCCCATTGAGTCAGGGATGCTGTCTAACCTCTTCATCCCCTGTGTGGAAGTTGGGAGGCAGCAAAGCCATGAGGTACTAGAATCTGGGAGGGTGTGGGGAAGAGGATGGGTGGGGGGGACCAGATGACAGTGACAGGAGAGGTGGGAGCGACTGGGGATGAGGAGAGGGGGACCGAGGCTGTGTCTGCAGTGAGCATTCCCTGTCCTTTCTTCAGGTGTGATCACCCCTGGAGCACTTTCCTCACCCCCATCCTGTGGCTTTGTTTTTAGAGAGTGGTTGGAGGGACCCCAGCTCTGCAGCTGCAGGACTGGCCAATCAGAGCATCCCATTCTCCTCGCTGCAGGGACTGGTGTGAGGATGGGCCTGGGACCCAAACCAGGTCAGAGAGGCCAATGGCACTGGCTCCCAGAAGCGATACTAAAACTGCAAAGAGTTCTCTTTGCCGCAGTTGTGAAGTCAACCTTGCCAGGAGCCGCCCTATGGAGAAAGTCGGTCCTGACGTGAAATAAGCCAAGGGGTCATTGGTAGGGAAGCCTGGGCCACGGAAGCGAGGCCCACCGCTCCCTGCTGCAGATGGGGCGTCCACAGGGTGCTGATGGCTTGGCACCTGCTTCCAGGGACAGTGGCATAGCTGGGCTCAGCTTGGAAGGACCAGCCCGCGTCCTGTCTACTGTGCACTGTATGAACCTGACACCATGCTTGCTGAAAGAAAGGGGCTGGGAATGCACTGGCTTCTTAGCAGGCGATAGTTTATTACCAGAACGTGACACAGCCCTTATCACCCAGTGGAGTCCCCTCTCTAACTCTCAGGGCAAAGTCACAGATTTTCAGAAGGACCCTTGAAAGCCCTTTAGGAAGATGCCACGCTGAAAGGGGTTTTTCCCAGGTCCAGTACATCCAGATTCTCCTGGATTCTCTCTGCTTCCTCAGCATTTATCTGCGAGCACTTGTGGGGAGCCCATCTGTTTAAATGCCAGAGTGACAGAGAGCAGATCACCAAGGCGTGTGGCAACTGAGACCCCCGAGAGGAGGACAGACTTCTGTTGCCCGTCTCAGCCTTGCTGAGTGGACAGACAGACAACACTACTTGCAGTGTCATACTGCTATTCTGCACTCGCCCACACCACTTTTTTTTTTCCTTTTTGACCTTTATTGTCAAATTCACTAAGGTACCTATACATGTGGCAATTACAGTACAATATTACAGTCTGTTCCCGGCTAAGTTATCACCATCAAATCACATACTACGTGGATCAGCACCCAAATGTGAACTGCCAGGTCCGTCTATCTGGAAAATGCTTTGACATTTGGATTATCTTTTCCCCAGCACATAACTAAAGCTGAAGAGGACATATTTGAAAAGCAAATTTTGTGGTAATTCTAAGACAGCTCTTGAAAAACCGTATGGGGATGCCTCAATCAATTAAAAACAGAACTATCATATGATCCATTAATTCCACTCCTGGGTATTTATCCAAAGAAAAGGAAAACACTAACTGGAAAAGATATCTACAACTCTATGTTCACTGCAGTATCATTCACAATAGCCAAGATGTGGAAGCAACCTAAATGCCCATCAATAGATAATTGGTATACATGTATGCGTGTACATACTTGTGTATTTATACACACATATATAATGAAACGAAATCCTCTGGTGGCTCAGATGGTAAAGAATTTGCTTGCAATGCAAGAGACCCAGGTTCAATCCCTGTGTTGGGAAGATCCCCTGGAGAAGGAAATGGCAACCCATTCCAATATTCTTTTTTTTTTTCCCATTTATTTTTATTCATTGGAGGCTAATTACTTTACAATATCGTAGTGGTTTATTGCCATACATTGACATGAATCAGCCATGGATTTACATGTGTTCCCCATCCCAATCCCCCCTCCCGCCTCCCTCTCCATCCCATCCCTCTGGGTCTTCCCTGTGCACCAGCCCTGAGCACCCATCTCATGCATCCAACCTGGGCTGGTGATCTGTTTCACCCTTGATAGTATACTTGTTTCAATGCTGTTCTCTCTGAACATCCCACCCTCGCCTTCTCCCACAGAGTCTAAAAGTCTGTTCTGTACATCTGTGTCTCTTTTTCTGTTTTGCATATAGGGTTATCATTACCATCTTTCTAAATTCCATATATATGCGTTAGTATACTGTATTGGTCTTTATCTCTCTGGCTTACTTCACTCTGTATAATGGGCTCCAGTTTCATCCATCTCATTAGAACTGATTCAAATGAATTCCTTTTAATGGCTGAGTAATATTCGATGGTGTATATGTACCATAGCTTCCTTATCCATTCGTCTGCTGATGGGCATCTTGGTTGCTTCCATGTCCTGGCTATTATAAACAGTGCTGTGATGAACATTGGGGTGCTCGTTGTCTCTTTCAGATCTGGTTTCCTTGGTGTGTATGCCCAGGAGTGGGATTGCTGGGTCATGTGGCAGTTCTATTTCCAGTTTTTTAAGGAATCCCCACACTGTTCTCCATAGTGGCTGTACTAGTTTGCATTCCCACCAACAGTGTAAGAGGGTTCCCTTTTCTCCACACCCTCTCCAGCATTTATTGCTTGTAGACTTTTGGATAGCAGCCATTCTGACTGGCGTGTAGTGGTACCTCAGTGAGGTTTTGATTTACATTTCTCTGATAATGAGTGATGTTGAGCATCTTTTCATGCATTTGTTAGCCATCTGTATGTCTTCTTTGGAGAAATGTCTGTTTAGATCTTTGGCCCATTTTTTGATTGGGTCATTTATTTTTCTGGAATTGAGCTGCAGGAGTTGCTTATATATTTTTGAGATTAATCCATTGTCTGTTTCTTCATTTGCTATTATTTTCTCCCACTCTGAAGGCTGTCTTTTCGCCTTGCTTATAGTTTCCTTTGTTGTGCAAAAGCTTTTAAGTTTCATTAGGTCCCATTTGTTTATTTTTGCTTTTATTTCCAATATTCTGGGAGGTGGATCATAGAGGATCCTGCTGTGAGCCATTCCAGTATTCTTGCCTGGGAATTCCCATGGACAAGGAGACTGGTGGGCTACAGTCCATGGGGTCACAAAGAGTTGGACACAACTGAGCATGCACGCATATAGTGGAACATTACTCAGCCATAAAAAGAATGAGATCTTGCCATTTGTGACCACATGGATGGACTTTGAGGGTATTATGCTAAGTGTAATAAGTCAGACAGAGAAAAACAAATATAGTATTTTTGCACTTAAATGTGAAATCTAAAAAAAAAAAAGAAAACAAATGAACAAACATGACTGAACAGAAACAGAGTTATCCCTACAGAGAATAAACAGGTGATTGCCAGAAGGGAGAGGGGTAGGTGTATGAGAGAAACAGGTAAGAGATATTAAGAAGTACAGACTTCCAGTTAGAAAGTAAATGAGTCATGAGTATGAACTTTACAGTGTGGGGTTATAGTCAATAATGACATAGTATGTTTGTATGATGACACAACACCCAGACTTACCATGGGACTCATTCTGAAATGCAGAGTAATATTGGATCGCTATGTTGTGCATCCAGGGCTAATGTAGTGTTGCAGGTCAATTATACTTCAAAAACAAACAAACTCCTAGAAAAAAAGATCAGATCTGTGGTTACCAGAGGTAGGGGGTGGAGGATGGGAAACTGGATGAAGGCAGTCAAAAGATACAAACTCCCAGGGATAAATTCTAGAGATGTTAACGTGCAGCATGATAAAGACAACTAACACTACTGTATGTTACATGGGAAAGTGGCTAAGAGAGAAAATCTGAAGAGTTCTCATCTCAAGGAAAAAATATATGTATTTTTTCTATTTCTTTCATGTAGTTTCTATTTGAGATGATGGATGTTCACTAAACTTACACCTTACACACAGCACCATGTCAATTACATCTCAATAAAACTGGAAGAAAAATAAAATAATATCATTCTTGGATACTTCAAAGAGTAATAGTGTAGTAACGCAAAGGTTTGGCTTTCCCAAGGAAACTGTAATCATGGATGACCACAGCTGCCCACGTCTCACCACCTCCCTGGCCTGACCTCACAGGGTGAGCACTTCTGTGGGAGTCAAGCTCAGGGGAAAGCAGTGCGGCAACAAAGCACCACCCCCACAACCAAGATGCACAGGGTGGGGAGGGGGGTAAAGGCATCCTGGCCTCAGAGCACCTACAGTAACTGTAAAGGAGAAAACTGGAGTCAGTTAGCACTCACTTTATACACTGAACCCGGGGCTCCCCTGGTGGCTCAGCTGGTAAAGAATCCGCCTGCAATGTGGGAGACCTGGGTTCAATCCCTGGGTTGGGAAGGTCCCCTGGAGGAAGGGTATGGCAACCCACTCCAGTATTCTTTCCTGGAGAATCCCATGGACACAGGAGCCTGCCAGGCTATAGTCCATGGGGTTGCAAAGAGTTGGACATGACTGAGTAACTAAGCAAAGCCCAGCACAGAAGGGCCAGGAAGAACTGAGACCACAGAGTAGGGGTCAGGCATGAAGATGGTGTAACAGGAAGGAGGTGAAATTAGGAGTGAAAACTGTTGAAGGCAAATATCCCCACCAACTTCCCGCAGACACATCTGTCACCTGGGAGATTAGGGAGTGCAGCCCAGATCAGATATCATCTATCACAAAGCAGGGGACTCCAACTGGTCTGGGTCTCTCTCTACTCCTCTTTCCTTCAAAAGACAGCAGACTAAAAGAAGTGTTAAGAGTTCAGGGTCTGAGCCAGATAGGTGCTGTGTGCTTAGTCACTCAGTTGTGTCTGACTCTTTGCAGCCCCAGGGACCTTAGCCCCCTAGGCTCCTCTCTCCATGGGATTCTCCAGGCAAGAATACTGGATGGGGTTGTCATGCCCTTCTCCAAGGGAATCTTCCCGATCCAGGGATGGAACCCATGTCTCTTGCATCTCCTGCATTAGCAGGAAGGTTCTTTACCACTGTGCCACCTAGGAAGCCCCTGAGCCAGATAATCTGGATGCAAATGTTGACCATCACCTAGTTGCTTCATGCCTTGGAGCAAGTTACTTCTTTTTGCCTCAACTTCTTCATCAATGAAAATGATAATAATATCATCTGTCTCAAAGGATTGTAAGAGATAATGGTTGAATAGTGCCTGTCACATAGAAAAACATTTGGCAAATATTAGTTGCTGCTCTCCCCCCCATCTTTAATTATTCATGCAGGGCCCTCGATAACTGACGTGTGTATAGATTATTGACAAAGCGCCATCCTCCTCAGGCATCCTAAGGCTGGAGAGGAGCTTGGGATGTCACTTTGATCTCATGTGTGTTTACAGTCAGCAGAAATTAATTCACAGGCTAGATGCGTCAGTTGCCATAGGCTTCAGGTCCCGCTCAGAAAAGACCCTGAACAAAAGAAAGGAACATTCAATGTCAATAAGTGATTCTGGAACTTCCCCAGAGTGTGCTCTTACTCAAATGAAATCACAGCCAACGTGAAAGTTCTTAGAATGGTCTCCCTTGGCAATCAGGTGGAAGCTTTGCTCTTAACATTTCAGGAGAAAAGTTGTAAGAAATGGGCCTTTTCAAAAACCCCAAATTCACACCAGAAAAAAACAATGTCTAGAATATCTCCATACCAGACTCCATCACACACAATCTTGTTGAGAAGTTTTTACTGATCTTTTCAATTTCATAGTTCCATGTGAGGGTGGGTTTTCCCAATGTTTGTACCACTCAAGGACTTAAACTGTGTTGGTTGTTTTAGAACAAAGAGGCATCCTTGACAATGAGACTCTCACAGACATTTTCTGCTAAGTTACCCAGTTTACTGTGGTTTGCCATCTCCTGCCTTTTCGTAAGGCTTGACATTTGTGGAATCTTCTGCTGTACTCATTTTTGGAAAGTAAACTGATGAAGAAGGTAGCTCAGGTCATATTCATTACAGTTTTAAACAACTTCTTTTTCCCCCCTATTTCATCATGTGTGTGTGTATGCTAAGTCAATTCAGTCGTGTCCAATTTTTTCAACCTTATGAACGGTAGCCCCCCAGGCTCCTCAGCCCATGGGATTCTTCAGGCAAGAAAACTGGAGTCGGTTGCCATTTCCTTCCCCGGGGGGTCTTCCCAACCTAGGGATCTAACCTGGGTCTCCTGCATTACAGGCAGATTCTTTAGCATGTGAGCTACCAGGGAAGCCCCCATATAACCCCAGCTGTTTGGTGATGACTATATTTCATATAATTGGACACTACTTAGCAACCAAACCACCACCATCATATTTCATCATGAAATGAAAGTGTTAGTCGCTCAGTTGTGTCCAACTCTTTGTGACCTCATGGACTGAAACCTGCCAGGCTCCTGGGTCCATGCGATTCTCCAGGCAAGAATACTGGAGTGGGTTGCCATTTCCTTCTCCAGGGGATCTTCCTGACCCAGAGATCGAACCTGGGTCTCCTGAATTACAGGCAGATTCTTTGCCATGTCAGCTACCAGGGAAGCCCCCAAATAACTTCAGCTGTTTGAAGATGACTGTATTTCATCATAGTCATAATTAATTTTGTGGCTCAGGTACACAAAGAGATTTAAAGTAATGTTTATAAAATGAATTAGGCTCTCCCTCATCTTATTTAGAGTTCTCCATTGTGTATATATTCAAATTGTAATGGAGAGACAGTTTATGAGAGATCTCTCGGGTCCCTGATCCTGGGTCCTCTAGAGGATTTATTATTTGGTTCTCCTCTTCCCTTGGGGCCAGAAGACAGACCGTGTGGCTGAAAGACAGTGGCTTTGTCACTTTTTGTTAAAAATAAACTGTTCATCAAGCATCCCATTTGGTGTATTTTCATGAGGCTCAACAGTGGGGGCTGGGGAGGGTCGAGGTGGGGAGGGAAGAGTGGAGTGGGGCACCCTAGCTCAGCGGTATGGATGCAGGTTTAGTGTGAATGAGGTTGTAAGTGTCATCTTCAGTTCTATGTGTGTGAAGCCACATGCCAGCATGCACAGGCCCAGAACAGGTCTGGGGAAACCTGGTTCTAATCCTGCCTTTGTTCTTATCTCATTCTTGATCCTGGAAGAAGCTGTTGGAAAGGACAAGTTCTAAGATCTCTTCTAGCTATGAAATTCTGTGAATCCCAGCTTAACCAATTGTAAAACTATTCATTTGCTAGTCCTTATTTCACTATGTCTTTGCGGTTCGGGTAGTTGATTACAAACATACATACACATCTCTAAAATTACATTTCTTGGCTTGTACTGAACCATGTCATGATCAACAGGAAAAAAGACAAGCTGGTTAGTTACTAGAGCTGCCCCATCCAACACAGGAGCCATTAGTCACTGTGGGTGGCTGTCTACATGGAAACATGTTCCTCCATTTCATAAGCCATATTTCAAATGCTCCATGGCTGCACATGGCTAGTGGCAACAGTCAGAACAAGGTGGCACAGATACAGAACATTCCCACCATCACTGAAATTTCTACTGGACCAGAGCTGTCATGAGAAGCACAGCTTCTAAATAAGAGATTAGCTCAGATGCCCAAGACTGGCTACTACTCCAAGCAGTATTCCTCTTCCTCATCCCAGATTGGTAAATCAAGATCTCCAAAGCCAGTTCCATGAGCAAACAGTCATTCTGGGGGGTGGAATTTAGAGCATCTCAAATGTCTGCTTAAAAATACCTTTCCCATGAGTTTGTCATGGGGTTTCCCCACCCACTCTCTCCCACTTCTCTCTCCCTCCCCCGCTGCCAGCTTCCTCCTCTGTCTGCTGATCCCTGGTATCTAGTAACCCTGACATATTAACTCAAGGAGTCAGCAGCTAAGAGGAGAAAATAGAGCATGTTCCCTCCATTCAAATGTGCCATTGGTCATATAGCATAATATTGTCTTTTGATGTTAACGTTTGATGATGACTTTGAGATGATTTTAGATGGACTACAGATGAGTTGCTAAAATAAGAGAGTTCCTATATGCTCTTCATGCAGCTTCGTCATCTTACAGAACCATGCTGCAATGATCAAATCTGAGAAGTTAACATTAGTATAATTCAACTGAGGGCTTCCCTGGTGGCTCAGCGGTAAAGAATCCATCTGCCTGCCAGTGCAGGAGACATGGGTTTGATCCCTCGGTTGGAAGATCCCCTGGAGGAGGGCCTGGCAACCCACTCCAATACTGTTGCCTGGGAAATCCCACGGACAGAGGAGCCTGGTGGGCTACAGTCCACAGGGTCGCCAAACAGTCAGACACAACTTAGCAACTAAACAACAACAACATAATTCTACTAGTTAAATTGAAGATTTTATTTGGATTTCACCAATGTCCTTTTTCTGTCCAGGGCCTCAGTCCCAGCATGTCATGGCGCATTCAGTTGTCACATCTCCTTATCTCCTCCAATCGGTAACAGTTTCTCAAGTCTTTCCCTGTCCTTCATGATCTTGACATTTTTGAAGAGTGCTGGTCAGTTATCTGTTAGAACCATCCTCAGTTGGCTCTGTCTGATGTTTCCTCATGATTAGAATGAGGTCCTGCATCTTTGGGAAGGAATCTTCGGAGGTAACATATCCTCCATGGTGCCTCATATCAGGAGGTAGACATGCGTTCTCTGGCACAGGGGTAACTGCAGCAAGTGGAGCTCCTGAGAATGCAGATGCAACACTGCTGATTCTTACATCTGCACTCAGTGGTGTCAGGGGTGGGAGTTGCAAAAGCTGGTATTAGGAGACGAGAACCCTGGGGTCTTCATCGGGTAGATCCTGTAAGGTAATCTGGTGGTGTTATTCCTTCTTTCATCCCTCTAGATTCTCTGGGATTCCCAATATCTTTTTAAAATATATATATGTTAGTCTTGTCCGACTCTTTGTGGTCCCATGGACCCCATGGACTATAGCCCACCAGGTTCCTCTGTCCATAAATTCTCCAGGCAAGAATACTAGAGTGGGTAGCCTTTCCCTTCTCCAAGGGATCTTCCACACCCAGGGATCCAACCTGGATCTCCTGCATTGAAGACAGATTCTATACTGTCTGACTGACCAGTAAAGCCCATACACACACACACACACACACACACACACACACACACACACACACACACGTATATGTATAATTTTATTTATTGGCTATGCTGGGTCTTCGTTGTTTTTCTCTAGTTGCCATGAGTAGAGGCTACTCTCCTGTTGCAGTATGCAGGTTTCTCATCGCACTGGCTTGTCTTGTTGCAGAGCACTAGCTCTCAGCCCATGGGCTCCAGCAGCTGCGGATCGTGCACTCAGCAATTGTGGCCCTCGGGCTCTAGAGCACAGGCTCAGTAGTTGCGGCGCACAGGCTTAGGTGCTCTGTGGCATGTGGGATCTTCCCAGACCTGAACCCGTGTCTCCTGCATTGGCAGGCGGATTCTTTACCACTGAGCCACCAGGGAAACCCCCTCAATATCTTTTTTTAATCAGTTTCTTTTCTGCTTAAATCAACCTCAGTAAGTTTCTGCTGCTTACCATTAAGACTGTGCACAGATGGAGAAATTGGAAACAGAGGTGGTTATAGGAAACAGAGCTCGAGGTAATGAGGGAAATCTGGGTTTGGTTATCAGGCTGAGTTGGGGCAAAAGCAGATAACAGTGCAGGTAAGAATGGGACTCTGTCTGGTCTAACACATGGTGGCAAAATGGTTCATGTGACCTGTGGCCCCCCAAATGAAGCATCCATTCACGACAGGGTTCTGGGGGACACGCGACTCCTGCCAAACAATGGTAGGAAGGCCACAGAGAAGTACAGATCCAAGGGTAGGGCTCACATATGTACATTCTTGGCCCAAAGCAGAGAGTCAGAAAAACATGGGACTTGTCTGACTGTTACTAAACTCTTATTACTTGCAGATAAGTAAAGAAGCCAACCAACAGCCAGATTCATAGTTGGATCCTGAATGCTAAAGAACTACAGTGAATTCACAGCTTTAGTAGGTATTTTTTGCAGAATTTAAAGCATAGATTAGCAAAGAGTAAAAGCCTAGGGGTTGAAATGGGGACATGGGGAGGATCCAGTAGGATCCTCTGGCTCCCCCTCAACCTTCCACAAAGATCCACACCAGGGAGAGGAGTGTTAATACATATCTGTAGACTGAACTAAATTTAGTTGGCACAGGAGAGTCTGGGTTCACTGAGGTAACTCAGGCAGCTGGGAACAGTGTCAGTTATTTATTTATTTAGTCAACTGAAATCTGTACTCACTAACAGTACCTGCTGAATGAGATTTTGATATTCAGATTTGGTAGATACAGTTGAAGGAATAGATCCAGAGGCTCAAGTTTGGAGGAAGAGGACTGTTATTAATACAAGCAGATTTATCATAAGTGAAATGTATTTCCTCAGATGTACCAAAGAAGATCCCAAGAAAAGTGTCCCTTCATCAACACACTGAGAAATACATGGGTTAAATGAAGGCCAACAGTATTTGTGGGCTTCCCAGATGGCACAGTGGTAAAGAATCTGCCCGCCAATTAGGAGACATGGGTTCGATCCCTAGGTTGGGAAGATTCCCTGGAGAAGGAAATGGCAACCCACTCCAGTATTGTTGTCTGGGAAATCCCATGAACAGAGGAGCCTGGCAGGCTACAGTCCACGGGGTCACAAAAGAGTCTAGACTAGAATGTACCTGTATGGCACTAGGATTGCCATTTTCTGTAGGCTGCGTTGATGGTGGTTCTAGAAAACACCCATTCTTGGAGACCTAGAACATCACTCTAGTCCAGCAGTCCCCAACTCTTTTTGCACCAAGGACAATTTTTAGTGGAAGACAATTTTTCCATGGACCAGGAAGTGGGAGGATGATTTGGGGATGATTCAAGCACACTACCTTTATTGTGCACTTTATTTCTATTATAATTACTTCAGTTCTACCTCACATCATCAGGCCTTAGACCCTGGAGGTTGGGGACCCCTGCAGTAGTCAGAAAGGGAGATTTCGGAGAGAGAGGTAGGAAATAAGAGTTCTGACCAAAATCTTCTCCCAGGAGATTCAGTAAAACCTTATCCTTCCCTGCCCACATCCCTACCTTTTATTAAGAGTGTCATCTCCACAATTCCTAGACTCCTCACTTTGGCTCTTCCATAGGATAGGAGCAAAGGCTACTGGGTCAATGAATTGGATGGAAATCCCTGAAACATAGTGATGGGCCCTTGTTGGAGTTGTTGCTGTTTAGTCCCTCAGTCATGTCTGACTCTTTTGCCACCCCATGGAGTGTAGCCTGCCAGGCTCCTACTGACTACCACTGGCAAACAGTAAATCCCAAACTGTGCCTTTTCTCTGGGAGAAGTGCAGAGATAAGTTCTTTGACCAGAGATTAGGGGGTCATCAAGCACATACATCAGCCAGAACCAGTGTCCGTTGCTTCTGACTAAGGATGCTCATGGGTAAAGGAGTTCAACCGAAAGTGGTTACAAGCAACAGACTCAGGGTGATACTGAGGATAGACAGCTTTTGGAGAATGACTGATGGTGGATCATCACAAGGTTAATAAAGTGGTTGTTCTAATTGCCAACACTCCATAGAGGGAGAAGTGGTCTCCCCCTACATAAGTAAGTCAACAGAGCCTCTGGTACTTTCTATGCAGGTAATAATCTAAAAAAAAAAAAACAATGCTTTTTCTTTACTTCAATCAGTAGAGACATCTGAAATTTGGCTTTGCCTGGTGGGCCAGCAATACATTTCATTACCTTGCTACAAGCCAAAGGGTTATCGATCATCTTTCATTCCCACTGGTCTGCTCCTCTGAGAACACCATAGTAAAACAACTTAGCAGTAAAGAGCAGGTGCCAAGATATATGGGTAAATTATAAAAGCCAAAGTTATTGGATACACCCCATGAAAATGAAGGCCATATCAGGACAGTTTCTAGTGGTCTGGGAGGAATGCAGCCTATCTTCTCAAAGTGGAGAACTGATTGTTGTCCCTTGTAGCCCCTGAGAAAGCAGCACAACACCTTGGGAACTTCTCTGGAGTCTAGAGGTAACATCTGGTAGTGTGGTTCCCTTCATGGACCATGTCATTTGAAAGGCTACTAGCGGTAAGCGGGGCTCACCCATTCTCCACCTGGACCAGCGGCAGACACAGCCCTGCCCCGTGAGCCTTGTGACGGTAGACAGTGGTCCCATCATGTCTACAGTAGATGGTGATACTGTGGGAGATATCAGCCAGGCTCCACAGAGCATCACGGCAGAGGCCTCTGGGTGTGAGAAGCAGAGCCACAGCCATTTGGCAGGAATGGTTTTTCTTCTGAGAAACAGGCATTGCTTCTGGCCTTTTATGGGTGTTGAAAAATCTCAGCCTAAGACACCAGGTAAACCTGAACGGCACATCATGAAATGGGTTTCATCTCATCCTCCAGGCCATAAAATCAGATATTCCCAGACGCACCAATAATTCAGGTTGAACGGATCCCAGAGACACCAGAAAATTGCGTGAGCAGATGGCTCAGGCTCCCGGTCTGAATCCTCCTCCAATATTACAACCTTTCCTTCAACATACACCTGGGCCTCGCGAGCATTCTCCTGACAACATGCTGGTGTCAGCCAGAAATAGACCACCGAAGAGTTACACCTGATTCAGGGGTAGCCCGGAAGGATGGCTAAGAACTCTTCCCAGTCACTGTAACTTTGACTTTTTCCATTCTCTACTTCACCTGGAAGGAGACAGAAGCTTAGGCCAGTCTCTACAGGCAGTGGTTCACTGTTTGGCCATATGGTTTAGCCATAGGGTAAGGAATGGGCTTCCCTGGTGGCACAGACAGTAAAAAATCTGCCTGCAATGTGGGATACCTGAGTTTGATTCCTGTGTCAGGAAGATCCCCTGGAGGAAGGAATGGCAACCCACTCCAGTATTCTTGCCTGGAGGATCCCATGGACAGAAGAGCCTGGCGGGCTACAGTCCATGGGATTGCAAAGCGTTAGACGTGACTGAGCAACTCAGTTTTAAGGAAATGGAAAAGAGTAAAATCTGAGAGTTGGTGACCAAATTAGGGAAAGACTACGGATTGGCAAGAACAGGAACAGAGAGTACCATGTAAGTACTCACTGGAAGTCCCTCATGATGGATGAAGCTTTCTTTACTTTAGGTGGATGCAATGACCTATTTTCTGGATAAGTCAACAGCTATGCTCACTCAACAGGTTCATGAAGTAAGTGGCCATAAAGGGTGCACAGGAAGCTAAGCATGGGCTCAAAAACCCAGGGCATGTCCTCACCCGGCTGAGTAACCAGACTGTCAGCAGCACTGATTAACTCTGAGTCTGAATACAATGCCATTCCCAGGAGGAGCAGCCAGCCTCCTGGTAGCTGGTTAATTACATTGGATCTTTTCCATAATCAAAGAGGTAGCAATTCATCCTTACTGGAATAAACACTTATTGTGGATTTGGATTGCAAATGCTCTTCTTCCTACCACACTTCTTCTTCTATGACCCACACCATCTTATGGATGCCTTATTAATCATGATGGTCTGCACAGTCATATACAATTACTTCTTACCAAAGCGCACACTTCTGAGCAGAAGACAAGACAATGAGCTAGTGTCCATGAAAGTGAAAGGGAAAGTGTTAGTCACTCAGTCATGTCCAACTCTTTGCAACCAAATAGAGCCCACCAGGTTCCTCTGTCATGGAATTGTCCAGGCAAGAATACTGGAGTGGATTGCCATTCCCTTCTCCAGGGGATCTTCCGGACACAGGGATCGAACCCTGGTCTCCTACATTGCAGGCAAATTCTTTACCATCTGAGCCATGAGCCTCACCAATTTTACCGTGTTGCCCACTTCTCGGGAGCAGCTGCCCTCACAGAAGAATCTATTGAAGACTTTTTTCTAGCAACAGGACAAGTAGAAAAAAGAAATCTTGCTCTTAAATTGAACTAAATGACCTTGCCAGTAAGTAACCATTTTTGACCTGCAAATATGGTGAATTCATAACATTCAACCTAATGAGTTATGGTGTATATGGAATGTGCTGAGCCAGCAATCAACACGTGGTGCCCCTTCACAAAGGATGGACATGAGAATGGGAAGACCTGATCACTGGAAACCATTCTGTTTTCTGATTCCACAGTACTGGGCTTTGCTTAGAGGCCTTAACAAGATAAGTACACTTCCTCCAGGTGAGGCAGAAGTGATTCCACTCTACTCAAAGCTGAGACTTATACCTGGATTATGACCCTCTTCCATTGGGTGAAGAGGCAAAAAAAAAATATAGTGTGTGTGTGTATTTGGTGATGGGGGTGTTACAGATTTGGGCTGGAGTAATTAATCTGCTTAGAAAGAGGAAATGGAGTTATTGCTCTATGCAGGAGAGATGGGTTCCAGGAAGCTCCCTGGGGAACTTCAAAGGATGCAATGTTCTTGGAAACTGGAGTTGTGAGTTTTGATAAATTTTCTCTTTCTACTTAAATGAGACAGAATTGGTTGTTAGAAGTTGTAACTAAGAACTCTGCCACACTGGGCCAGACCTCAGGTTCATAACTGTGAAATGGAGGTGAGAAAATTGTCCACCGTAGGGCAGTGGTTAGGGACACACACTCATGACTTATTAATTCAAGTCCTTGCCCTGTCACTTTCCAGCTATGGCCTCTTCAGCACGTTTTTGATGTTACTGACCTGTTTTCTCATCTATAAAATAGAAATGACAATCAAAGCACCCCCATATCATAGGGCTTTTGTGGGAATTAAATGAGATAATCTGTACAAAATGTATAAGCAAGGATTCATGATGTTAGCTATCGTTACCTACATCTATTATTGATGTGAATCTTAAAGAAAATTATCTAAAATTATACAGTGTTAGCTATTATTTGGGCCATATCTGCCCTTTCCTTTTCTCTCTGTGTCATCTGTAGTGAATGCCTACATAAAGGTGGAAGGCAGGCCATTTCCTGTGCTGCTGGAAGGAGTCCTGGGGTGAGAGTTAGTGGACCTGAGTATTGGTACTTGCCTCTCACTGTGTGGGCTGGAGACACTCAATTTCCTCATCAGTAACTTAAGAGGCTTGGGCTTCTCCAACAAGCTTAGATATAAGGGGAAGGGCTACAGGCTACTTTTTCTTAGACCCCCTATCTCTGGGGTATGTTTTGCAATGGAGTGTTGGATAGGTGTTGCATAAAATAGAAATTTATTCACGTTCCAATTTATCCCAGCACCAGACCTAATGACAGTTCCCCTCAAATATTTCAGTCAAAGAAATCATAATTTTCATATCAGCTGAGACATAGCAAATACTTAGAACAACATTGGCCTTGCAAGTATAAACTAGGATACCACACACTTCCTAGATGTGTGGAGTGCAAAAAAAAAAAAAAAGTTTCAAGTTATTTGTTCCCTGTAAAAAATAAAATGTGAAATTGACTCAGAAAAAATGACCCAGCCTTTATAGAACATGTTACATTTGAGTAGTTTACTGACTATATTAAGCAAATAACTTGAAGAGAAAGGAAAAGATTTAGTCATCCGCAGAATGTTGAAAGAGGGATAATTAATGGGGACATGATGTCATTATTGTAAATGTTTCAGCTTTAATTTTGGAAGTTTTATGAATTTTATTCCTCTCATTATATTTCTTAACTAAATTTTAAAAGTGTTGACTAAGCAAAAAATTCTAAAGAGAAAGGCCCAGCAGGGAGGTTATATTTCATGATTTGGGGTAATTACATCTTTGTAAATTACAGCTCTTTCATTCTTGTCTTGTTCAGAGGTATAGTGAGATGACAGTAAGAGAGTGTCATTAAGTATATTTCAAATGTTTTTAGGAAGAGGTCTTGCACAGGACTCCCTAATTTAGGCCATAAAGCTTGCATAGGATCCTGGGGGGGAATGTGTCCTAAAGCGAAAAATTGGCATTGTTTGCAGATGATAGAATCTTTCACCTGGGAGAGGGTGGGGAACCAATCGATAACAAACCATTAGAACTCATCAAGAGTTTAGCCAGTTCGTCAATGTGATCAACCTACTAAATGGCAGAAAATAACTAACTAGAAATTTTAATAACGAATAAAAGCCTTCACTCACAATAGCAACAAAAGCTGCGAAGTGTCTTAGAATCCTGAAGAATCCCGAAATGCTTTGTGAACAAAACAAAATTTGAGGTGGAACATAGAAGATGACTTGAAAATAAAATAGGGAAATAGTCCATGTTTTCAGATAGATGATTTAATAGTTGTGTCAGTGTCTCTAAATTAACCTATAATTGCAAAGGAATCATAATCATGTTTAGAAACTGCATTTTTGAGGAACTTATATTAACATGTATATGGAAGAATAAAACATCTAGATCCATCTTGAAAATAGTAGAGAGAGGATTTTTCACACTAAATAATAAAGTGTATCATAAGCCACAGTAAGAAGAAATATGAGACCAGTAGAAGAACAAAGATGTTAATGGAATATTACACACACACACATACACAGTTAATATATGATCATAGTGATACTGGCTTCCCAGGTAGCTCAGTGGTAAAGAATCTACCTGCCAATTCGGGAGATGCAAGAGATGCAGGTTAGATCCCTGTGTTGGGAAGATCCCCTGGAGAAGGGAATAGCAACCCATTCCAGTATAATACCTGTCCTGGAAAATACCATGGACAGAGGAGCCTGATGGGCTACAGTCCATGGGGTTGCAAAGAGTTGGACACGACTAAGCGACTAACATTTTCACGTTGACATATGGCAGAGACCAACACAACACTGTATAATATCCTCCAAATACAAATAAATTTTGTAAAAAAAGAAAAAAAATCATAGCAATATCTTTTTGGATCTGTCTCTTAGAGCAATGGAAATTAAAAAAAAAAAAAAGAGGTAAGCAGGAGGGTCAAAGTGAAAGAAAGAGATGTGAGGACAAAAGAAGAGGCTAGAGGGATGTGCTGTGAAGACAGAGGAAGGACCACAGCCAAAGAAGATAAGAAATCATTAAATCTGAAAAAAAAGACAGGAAGCAGGTTCTCCTCTGGAGCTTCCCGAAGGAACCAGTCTGGCCAACACCTTGACTTTGGCCCAGTGAAACTGACTTCAGGCTTCTGACCTCCAGAACCATAAGAGAATACATTTGTGTATTCTCTTCTGTCAGCTTTTAGATGTGTGTAACAGTGGTGTTGGAAAAGACTCCTGAGAGTCCCTTGATCTGCAAGGAGATCCAACCAGTCCATCCTAAAGGACATCAGTGCTGGATGTCCATTGGAAGGACTGATGTTGAAGCTGAAACTCCAATACTTTGGCCACCTGATGTGAAGAGCTGACTCTGATGTGAAGACCCTGATGCTGGGAAAGATTGAGGGCAGGAGGAGAAGGGACGACAGAGGATGAGATGGTTGGATGGCGTCACCGACTCAATGGACATGAGTTTGGGTAGGCTCCAGGAGTAGGTGTTGGACAGGGAGGCCTGGCATGCTGCAGCTCAAGGGGTCGCAAAGAGTTGGACATGACTGAGCAACTGAACTGAACTTCTTACAGCTCTAACAGGAAAACTAAAGTGTGCTAAAATTATGCAAGAGTTAGAAGCAATGTAGTAAATATACACACATCAACATAAATTAAGCTTAAAGTTTTCAATGTTAAAAGAAAAGAGTTTTTAAAAATATGTTTACTGACTGTAAGATTCAATGTTGTTAAGGTATCTTTTTGCTCAAATTGGTTTGTAGACTTAATACAACCCTAATCAAATTCCCAGAGGCCTTTTATGTAAAATTTGACAAGTTATATTAGTTTCACATACTAAAGTTATATACAAGTTCCATATACTAAAGTTTATATGCAACTACAAGGGAACTTGTAGTTTCATGGCAAACAGATGGGAAAACAATGGAAACAGTGACAGACTTTGTTTTCTTGGGTTCGAAAATCACTGCAGATGACTGCAGCTATGAAATTAAAATTGCTCCTTGGAAGGAAAGCTATGATCAACCTAGACAGCATATTAAAAAGCAGAGACATTACTTTACAACAAAGTTCTGTCTAGTCAAATCTATGGTTTTTTCAGTAGTTATGTATGGATGTAAGAGTTGGACCATAAAGAAAGTTGAGTGCCGAAGAATTGATGCTTTTGAACTGTGGTGTTAGTCAAGACTCTTTAAAAGTCCCTGGGATGGCAAGGAGATCAAACCAGTCAATCCTAAAGGAAATCATTCTTGAATATTCATTGAAAGGTTTGATACTGAAGCTGAAGTTCCAATACTTTGGCCACCTGATGCAAAGAACTGACTCATTGGAAAAGACCCTGATGCTGGGAAAGATTGAAGGCAGGAGGAGAAGGGGATGACAGAGGATGAGATGGTTGGATGGGATCACTGACTTGATGGACATGAGTTTGAGCAAGCTCAGCGAGTTGGTGATGGACAGGGAAGCCTGGCGCAGTCCATGGGGTCACAAAGAGTCAGACACGACTGAGTAACTGAACTGAACTGAACTGACAAGAGAACTAGAATAGCTAAAACAACTTTGAAAAAGAAGAATAAATTTGGAGGACTTAGATTACTTGACGGCAGGACTTATTATAGAGCTATAGTAATCAAGACAGTCTGGTTTTGGCATCAAGAAAGAAAAGTAGACTAATGGGACAGAATACAGAGATCACAAACAACCCCAAAATTATGACCCATAGGAAAACAGATTGATAAACTGAACTTCATCCAAACTAAAAACTTCTGCTCTTCCAAAGCCTCTATTAAGAGAATGATACAAAGCTGTAGACCAGGAGAGCATATGAATTATATAGTAAGTATATATACTTACTTATATATAAGTAAGTAAGTAAGTGTACCCAGATTATAAAAATAACTTTCAGAATTCAATAATAAGAAAACAAACACCCTCCTTCACAAGTGGGCAGATTTGAACAGACACCACACCAAAGGAGATAAACAGATGGCAAATAAGCATATAAAATGTCCTTAACTTCATTAGACACTAGGGAAATCCAGGTTAAAACCATAATGACTACACTACTACGTGCCTACTAGAATGTCCAAAATTAAGAGGACTGTCTGCACCAAGTATTGGCAAGTGTGTGGAGGAACTGGAACACTTTTGGCAGGAAAACAAAAAACACTGCCAGTGCTTTGGAATGAAGTTTGGCAGCTTAATAAGAAGTTAAACTTATACCTACCACTTCCAGACTTCAATTTCTATGCGTTTTTCCAAAAGTAATCCATCTGCCAATGCAGGACATGAAAGAAACACACATTTGATCCCTGGGTCAAAAAGATCCCCTGGAGAAGGAAATGGCAACCTGCTGTAGTATTCTTCCCTGGGAAATCCCATGGACAGAGGAGCCTGGTAGGCTACAGTCCACGGGGTTGCGAAAGAATCAGACGTGACTAAGCCCAGAACAACACAACAAAAGTGCATCTCCATTAAAAAAAAAAAACCTTAAAGCAGCTTTGTTTGTAATAGCTGGAAACTGAAAAAATCAAAGCGTCCATCAGCAGGTATCTAGGTACATAAATTGATATATCCATAGAATGGAATACTACAGTACTCTACCATAGAAGGAAATGAACTATTGATACACACAACAGGAAGGAATCTCATAATTGTTATGCTTTATAAAAGAAGGCAGGCAAAAGAAAAGAGTATATAGAATAAAATAAAATTCCATTTGTGCAAAATTCTAGAAAACACAAACTAATCTATAGTGACAGAAAGCAGATCAGTAGTTTCCTGGAGATGAGGGGGTGGGAAGGGGCAGGAGCGGCAGTTACAAGAAACCAGAGGAAACTTGGGGGATAATAAATGTGTCACTATCTTGATTTTGGTGATGGTTTCGTAGATGTCCAAACTTATTTAAACATGTCTGTTATAACATTTGCCAATGATATTTCAATAAAGCTGTTAACTATAAGATACATTCACAAAATTTAAAAAGTAAAATGAGATACATGACTATCATTTGCATAACTAAATATATGTGTGCATACAAAAGAACATTTTGTAAAAATAAACACACCTATCTGTGATAAACACATTAGAAAGTATCTCCTAGGTGAGTGGGAGCTGAGAGACCAATACTGGTATAAAAGAGGATTAAAAAAAGCAATGAAAGAAGAGAGAGACATTTAGAGACCAATGAAAATGAATGAGGAACACAATGAACTCAACCCTCTGCAGAAAAAAAATTTTTTCCTCATTATTTATTACAAAAAAATTTTCCTAGGACAAAATACATTTTTGTCTCAATTCAAAACAGGTATTTGGAATCTCAGAAATACTTTTGATGCAATAATTTTATCTCCAAAGGGAGACAAGTCCTATGTTAGTGCTTTTGGAGATGGACTTGTGGCTGTTATGCGTCACATCTCTGAAAATCCTGCTAGAAATCCTGCCAGCAGCAAAATGCTGTCATTTCAAGAAGGCGTAATTACCTTGATGCTCACAAAATTCCACCATGCCCTTTACACGGGCCCATTGCACAGATGTTTAAGTACCTTCAAGCTGTGTTTTCATATGTATAGCTAATAACTTGTAGAGGCTGGTTCCCTTTAAATAAAGCCACCAGTAACTAGAAAATGCACTTGGCAGAGAGGATGCCCTATGTAAAACATTTTTTTTTCAGTTTATTGCAAAGAAATGGGGTGGAGGAGGGTGGTTAGAAAATAATTAAAAGTGTGTGCCTCCTCCCAACGTGCTATCTTCACTAACTGAACTTCTAACCTGACATAAATACATTGCACACTGTAACCTGTTTCTCCTGATTATTAACCTTGAGCATGGCAACCTATAAATCATTCCAAAACAGCTGGCGCCCAGCATTGCCCCAAAGGTATATGATTACGATCGTTTTATATATATCTTGGTATGCAGACATGAAAAATTCATTGAAGAGGTTGGTATTGTAAGACTCATTGTAATGAATTTTCTCAAAAACATAGATCATGCTTAAAATAGGTGTCTGCTTATTATAATGCAGCCATTTATATCTTCTTGAATTACCTTGCCCATAGCTCAGCCATTTTCTTAAAGTCAAACACGATGATTCCTAAACAGATTTACTGCAGTCACTTTGCACTGCTTAAAAGTAGAACTTTGCTTTCCCCCCCCTCCTTTCTATGTTAATGCCTACGGAATCCAAGGGTACAGATTTTTTTTAAGGGAATTGTTTGGAAGGTCATTCCTTTAAAGTTACCCCATTTACTCGGGTTTGTCAACCATGAACAAATAGAGTATAGAAACCTCCCAAATTGTTATGCTTTTCACAACTCACCAAGATGTTCCACTGCTCCTGTAGAATGGTTCATATCAAAATTTATTATAATAATAAAATGTTAGTGCTGAAAGGGTCCGAAAGTGTCACTGGGTCTTCACTGTGTAGATGAAGTAGTTCCAGAGGGTGTTGATCTCAAGGTCACACTTCTGGGAAGGAGGAGTTTCCAGATTTGGAGTTGACTGTCAGGTTTGTGATAGCAACAAAATAATCATTCAGCTAGTACTCCCAGGTATAGGTTCAGTACTAAGTGCTAGACACATGCTAACCCACTGAATCCTCCCGGCAGGCTTGTGAAGTGGGTACTACCATCATCATAACCAATGTTACCATCATCATCACCACCATCATCACCAATACCTTCACCATCATCACCACTATCAAGTCTAAGCAAACAGGCCCATCAAGGTGGAGCAGCTTGCCGTGGGCATGGACTTGTAAACAGTCAAGTAGGACACCGGCAGACTCACTCCAACCCCAAACCATTGCTTTTTATGCTTTTTACTTCCCCATGATGAGTTCTTATTTTTTCCTTTCCTGATGTGGCTGGCCAGACTCGTAAACTGTTACTTTATGAATTCATAAAGCACACAGGGTGTTCGTTTGCTGGGGCTGCTTAACAGAGTACCACAGGTTGGGTGGCTGAAACAACAAATTTATGCTCTCACCATTCTAAAGGCTAGACGACCAAGATCAAGGTGTCTGCAGGGTTGGTTCCTTAGGAGGCCTCTTTCCTTGGCTTGTTTGTGGCATTTTCTCTCTGAGTCTTCACCAGGCCTTCCCTTGGTCTGTCCCAATCTCCCCTTTCTATAAAGAACCAGCCACACTGGATTAGGGCCCACCCATATATCCTTGTTTTCCCTTAAATCATCTCTCGAAATACCTGACTTAAAACAAATAGGCCTAATTCTTGTGGGTATATACAGCGTCATCCTTTACTGGGTGTGAGTTATTAAAACCAGCAAACCTTCGTCAGTGTATCCTTTGAAACCAGGCTCTGGAAAAGAAGAGCTGGTTCTGGCAGAGGACTTGTTCGCTTGCATTTCAGCCCCTCCTGGGAGCAGCAGCTGACCCCACAGTCCGTGTGTATCCAGTGGACCCGGAGCTGTGCCATTAGCCACCACTGTGTCCAGAGGCGCTAAGGCTATTGGAGCCCAGTGTCTGGACTGAGCAGTGTGGCAGCAAATTACGTGGGAGACTTTGCAGAACGAAGGTGGAAATCCCATCTCCCCAAAAGGCAAGCAACTCACACACAGAGGCCTTTTTTTTTTCCCTTCTCAACTCACATTATTCTTAATAAGAATGGAAAGTGGACAGCAACTCTCTTGGGCCTATTTCATTTTGTTCTGATCTTTTTAAAAAATAATTTTATTTATTTTTAGCTGTGCTGGGTCTTTGTTGCTGGTGGGCTTTTCTCTACTTGTGATGGGCAGGGGCTACTCTCCAGTTGCAGGGCATGGGTTTCTCTTTGAGGTAGCTTCTCTTGCTGCGGGGCACGGGTTCTAGGGCACACAGGCTTTCAGGAATTGGGGCACATGGGCTCAGCAGTTGCAGCTCCCGGGCTCTAGAGCACAGGCTCAACAGTTGTAGCACACAGGTTGGCTGCTCCATGACGTGTAAGATCTTTCCAAATCAGGGATCGAACCCATGTCTCCTGCATTGGCAGATGGATTCTTTACCCCTGAGCTACCAGGAAAGCCCCGCTTCTGATTTGGTTTTATACTGAAGGGCGAGTATGGTCCTGAGTTCAGGTCCTGGATGCCCTGGGGCAGAAAGGGTGGTGACTGTGGGTGTTATCTGCCAGGTGGAACCCGGGGCAGCCTGGCAGGTGTGCCATTCAGGCCTGGGGGCCACTGTCCAGAAGGCAGAGAGGGAGAAAAGGAATCCTTGCTATCCTCTAGCTCTGTATCAGGACAGTGGGGAGAGGCCTAGAGGTGTATTTCATGACCCTGAATTTGTATCTATGGGCCTCCATCCTAGTGAATGAGGGAAATAATTCATCCCGCTAAAAACAAACACACTCACTCATGCAACCATGGAGCAGACACAATGGGGCCAACCTTCCCTGTGGTACCACCGCCACCACGCACGGTCAGGGCGCACAATGGGGGCCATTGTGCATGTGTTCATCTTGCGCCTGTTCTGTTAGTGGTTCTCTATGCATTATCTCATCCAGCCTTCAAAACAGGCCTATATGGTAGGTGCTCTTTGCATCCGAGTTGGTGCGGGAGAAGCGGGAGGCAGTCATGACCACTGGCCGTTACACAATGGGGAGAGGCGCCCTCCATCCCGGATGTATGTGGGGGATGCTCAGTTGAGCTGTGAACTGGGTTCTGCTCTTTGGGGAGCGGTCTTGTGTCAGTTTTCCAATTCTAAGTGGCATTAAAAGCAATTCCCGATCAATTCAATCCGAGTTTCCTGGCTCTCTTTCTCGCTACCCTCTCAAAGAGGGAGTCACATACTTTGAGGAACAGATGAAACTTAGAGACCTCCTTTCCAGAAAAACACACACACACATTGTGCATCCGACTCCAGGAACTCGGAGGCCACCTTCACCCCAAGGCCCAAAGCCCAGCCACAGGCCCAAGTTAAAAATTCTTGTTTTTAAAGCACAGTTTTCCCCAAAGCAGGCCACCATCATTATTGAATCCTAAAATCAATTTAGAGGGGTGTGATCATTTTTAATGAAATAGAATACAACATAGAAGAGTGTATCAGAGGAAGGACATGTTGAACAGTGTGAAGCTCGGGAAAAAATTCATATCCGACTGTGGATCTGTCCCAGGTCCCAGTGTGCCAAGTCGTATTTCTCTCTTGTGTCTCAGAGCCAGCGGTCTGGAAGCCTCACCCCCTACCTGGACTGCTTCCTCCCGGCTCTGTATTATTCTCACTGGATGAGAACTGACCAGTGTTTTCAGGGCAGGCATCAGCCTCATTTGTGTGGGACTTTCCTTGCAGACCAAGTCACCCCAGCCACTTCCTCAGTGCTTTTCTTTTTTAAAAAAAATTTTATTTATTTATTTTTGGCTGTGCTAGGTCTTCGTTGCTGTTTTCTCTAGTTGCTGTGAGCAGGGGCTACCCTCTAGTTGTGGTGCACAGGCTTCTCATTGCAGTGGCTTCTCCTGTTGCAGCTTCTGGGCCCTCGGGCCTCAGTAGTTGCAGCACCAGGGCTCCGTAGTTGTGGCTCCTGGACTCCAGAGCACAGGCTCAATAGCTATGGCTTAGCTTAGCAGGGGCTTAGCTGCTCAGGGGTTGAACCCACGTCTCCCGCATTGGCAGGCAGATTCTTTACCCCTGAGCCACCAGGGAAGCCCTCCTACTGCTTTTCAACTGCGCCTCCCATGCTGCTCCGCTAACATTTCTGAGGGTGGTCTTAAAGGCATCCTTTATTGAGTGTCAATTCAGTGCCAGGCTCAAAAGACTCTGCACAGTCACTACTTCTAATCTTCACACAGCAGTACAAGGAAGGCATGATCGTTGTTGTTCTTATTTTTATTCCAGGTTTACAAATGAGTGTGGTAAGGCTCAGAGGGGAGCTGAGCTCCGGCTAAGCAGGGCGGCCACGCTGTACAGAGTGGAGTTGCCTGTTGGCTGTCATAATGTGGTAGAAAGATCTCTGGGTTTACAGTTCAAACACTTGCCTGTAAGACCCAACTAAGTCACCTCCTACCTCTTGGGATGGCTGAGCCTTCAGTTTAGTTCAGTTCAGCCGCTCAGTCGTGGCCAACTCTTTGTGACCCCATGGTCTGCAGCACGCCAGGCTTCCCTGTCCATCACCAACTCCTGGAGCTTGCTCAAACTCATGTCCATCCAGTCGGTGATGCCATCCAATCATCTTATCCTCTGTCGTCCCCTTCTCCTTCTGCCTTCAATCTTTTCCAGCATCGGGGTCTTTTCCCATCTCTAAAGTCACAACTAACTTGCGGTTTCAAAGTTGTCTCAGTTAAGATAACACCTACACACATGCATTAAAATCTGTAAGCTGCAAGCAGATATGTGTTATTTACACAAACTACATCAGGAACACAATAAGGGCCCAGACAGCAAAGAGCCTGACTACACTCTTTGTCCCTCGTCCCGACCTTAGGCATACCCTCCAGCTGCACATTAAATATTTGCCAACTGATGGCTCGTGATCAGTTGCTAGGTCATGTCTGACTCTTTGCACCCCCACTGACTGTAGCCCATGAGGCTTTGCTGCTCATGGGATTTCCCAGTCAAGAATACTGGAGTGGGTGGCCATTTCTTTCTCTAACCATAACTGACGGCTATTTAAGGATAAGAGTGATGCCTGTTATTTCCTTTCTCTAGCAAGCTTTACATAAGTGTCTGACCTTCATACACAGAAAGACTCCATGACATTTGTCCTTGAAAGAGAAGAGGCTTCATATAGGAAGCCCAAGCACAGAATGGCTGCCTGAATCCACTGAACAAGGGTGTCCAGGTCCAGGAAGAAGTCGGCTGTGGACACGGTGGACACGGGCAGCAGGAATGTTGTTCTCAGCCTTGGTTGCCATCACTTTCAGATCACTGCCAGTGCGCCAACGAGAGGAGTGACATCATGACTGCGTTCACGCAGGAGGGACTGATATGTGAGCCATTTAACCGAAGTCTCTAATTTTATGGGGGGGGGGGGTGGCACCTGATGCTTGGAAAGATTTAAGGCAGGAGAACAAGGTGACAGAGGATGAGATGGTTGGATGGCATCATCGACTCAATGGACATGAGTATGAGCAAATTCTGGGAGATAGTGAAGGATGGGGAAGCCTGGCGTGCTGCAGCTCATGGGGCTGCAAAGAGCTGGACATGACTGAGAGACTGAACAATAATAATTCAAAAGTCTAGATGGCCTTGCCTTCGAGTTAATCAGATCAGCTTAAGCTGCTCGTACTCTGGAAATGAGGTCGTCAGGTGCAGGGAGCTAAAACTACCTGGAGCTGAGGACAATCCACCTTGTCACCCTCCCTCCTTCAGGGTCTGTGGGCTTAGGCTCTCCTTAAATATTCAATACACTTAAGAGTCAACATGTTTACAGCTGTCAATCAACCAGCTAGGATATTTTGACCTGGAACAGCTAGTAAAACTCTTAAGTCCAGGACTTCCCTGGTGGTCCAGTGGTTAAGAATCCGCCTGCCAACGCAAGGGACACACATTCCATCCCTGGTCCAGGAAGATTCCACATTCCACAGGGCAACTAAGCCCATGTGCCCTAGAGCCCATCGTCCTCAATAAGAGCAGCCACCACAACAAGAAGCCTGCACACCACAACTAGAGAGTGGCCCCCAATAGCTGAAACAGGAGAAAGCCTGAAAGCAGCAACAGAGACCCCACACAGTCAAAAATAAACAAATAAAAATTTTAAAAAGCAACTGTAAGTCTGTCTAAACCCTCAACATACAGAGGATTCCCGTGTCTCCTTGAGGTCAGGGAGAGACGTTGGGCTCCTGTAACCCACGAGCCTCATCAGCAGCATTTCAGATGGTGGGAGCAGGGCGGTCAGCAGCCCAGCCCCCTGCCATGCACCCTGCTCCCTTGTGCCTCAATGCTACAACATCTGCAGAATAAAATCATGCGCTTTCCAGTGATTGCAAACGTACATAGAGAAATAAGTTTGAGGGTGTTAAGAACATGTCAACAGGAAGATGAGTTTTTGGCCATTTAGTCATTTGAGTTCGAAATACAAGGAGAAACTGGAGAAGGGAATGGCAACCCACTCCAGTATTCTTGCCTGGAAACTTCCATGGACAGAGGAGCCTGGTGAGCTGCGGACCATGGGGTCGCAAGAGTCAGACACCACCGACCACACAATAAATAGCACGGTACAAGGAGAAACAACGAATGAATTGCAAACTGCTTTTCCTCCTGAGTCTGTTTGTCTGTTTCACACCTTGGACTCCCAGCGCCCTCTCACCTTTCACATGTCAGAGCTGTTGGGCTCGGCTGACCTGCTCCCAAACCACATTAAAGAAATAACAACACAAACACAGAAAGCTTTATATCCCTGACATCACAAATAGTACTCAGGGTTTTGCAGTGACTGTCCCCAGGAGGAGGATTTTAGTGGTAATAAACAAGTAACACCTGAGCATCTCCTAGCACTAGGCAGCTTTCCAGGTGAATGGTAAAGCGACACTTTCTGCTTTAACTGCATCCAGCCTCCCCTCCACCAGCTGTTGTGATGCCAATGGTGTTTTTTCTCAAGAGCCGGTGGGAGGCCCAGGGGCAGAGCCCAGCACCTTGTCCTTGAGGTGCCACTACTATTCTACTCTGTTTTCTCGAAGAACACACAGATGCTGCACAGAATGAGGCTCGAAAGAAAAGAGGGTTTGGAGTCGGTCTGTAGCCTTACATTTTGGAGAGTGAGGAGGAAAGGGAGAATTTTCAATGGTTTTATGCAACCCTTTGGGCTCCTGAGTCACCCAGTGGCTCCCCAGGCTGAGGCAGCAGACACCCAGAGGCTGAGAAGCAGGCCAGCTCTGTCCAGGCAAGAACAATGCCTCTGCAGTCAGATACAGAGGCTGCTCTCTTTTTTCCAGGGACTCTTAACAATGAGATGGAAAGGATCCTGGAGGTAACTCGAAGGGCTTCCAGTCTCATGAGAGAGCAGGAGCTGGCAGCTACACTCATGCAAATCCATCTTGAGAGTCACAATTGCCCAGAAAAGTCCTATAAGTGGGGACTGGGGCCCGACCAAGCTGCTGGGGTCACATCCACCCTCACAGGGTCTTCAAGTCCTAGATTCAGCTGGGGCAACCGGTTCTGGGCTATTCAGATACATGACTCACAATCCAAAATCTAGAGAAGAAGCTTCAAAAATGCGCAAAGATATGTAGACTATCAGCTGCCTAGCTTATATTATCCAATCAACAAGAATGTAAATAAAGCAAGCTTGCAACTGCACACTTTTTAAAACTTAAACATCTTTCAGTCCTATCCTTGGGGTATTTTTGTCTCGTAGCATGAGATTCTAGTAACTTCTGGCTTGTTCTTTAGATCATAACATCAGTTGTTACTAAAAGAGTGTGTAGCTTATTCTACCTTAGGTTGGGGGATTTTGTTTAAGATCATAGATGTGAATTAATGTGAATATCAGGTTTATACGTAAGATGGACAGCCCACTGCTGGACACAGCTTACACTGGAGACGCCTGAATACTAATTCTTGTCACCACACTTGTCTCAGCTCTAAGACTTGTGCAACTGATCCTGTCTCAGCCAGTAAACAGGTGGTGGCGAGAACTTGGAACTAACTTACTGTGGTGTGGTGTGGATTAACTCACAAGTGCCTATTAACAAACACAAATGTTGAATTCTAAAATGGTAAGCGCTTCCTGATTCCCAAAGAAACATGGTGAAACATGTTAAACCAGATGAATTTTCCATTCTCAAGTGTACTCCCCCAAAATGTTACATTTACAGCCAGCTTAGGTTTCAGTCATTTTCCTACATCCAAGTGGAAGTCTCTTTAACTGCAGTGGACAATTAGGAGATGGTTTGGGGCTGCAAAGGCTGTGAAGCCACTGCAGTATCTGGCTTGAGTCACAGAAAAGAATCAGGTTTCTCTCATTGGTTAACTCTGAAATTGAGCTTTCAGATCAAATGCAGAGGCGGGCCAGGGACAATGAAAGAAGCCACCAAAAGCGGAGTATTAAGTGATTCCCAAACAATATTTTGACTTAGTGTTTCTCTTTATTATACCTTAGAAGCCTATTATGCTGTCCTTCATCTATAACTCAAATTCACCATGACATATTTCTCTCAGAGCCCAGTAAAGAGTGAGGGAGAAAGGGTCACAGGAAGAAACCTACCAGGAGATGCCACCATACTTAAATAACATGTCTGTAGTGCCTTTGGAGATGGGTTTTGCCATCTTTGTTCAACTGATGAACATTTCAACTGGTTTTCAAGCTACACAAATGATAGGAGTCAATTGTTCTGGAGAGAAAGATGTCAGATGAAAGACTACTTGAAATTTTAATTGTTGTTACCCTATTCTTCAATTTCATTTAAATGACATAGTAAACATTCATTAAGAAGATGCAAATTAAAATTCAACCCTACATTGGTAGACTCAGAATAAGATCTACAGAGCAACAAGCCCGTAAAGAGGGTGGAGTTATATTGATTGCCAAGGCATACACACAGACAGTGTTTTAGTTTTGGCTTAGAGACTCAAGAATGGGAGTATTAGGAAAGTTCAACAGAAACCTTAAACATAGAAATGACAGTATTGTATGACTGTTTGCTATTCCATGGACTACACAGTCCATGGAATTCTCCAAGCCAGAATACTGGAGAGGGTAGCCTTTCCCTTCTCCAGGGGATCTTCCCAACACAGGGATTGAACTGGGGTCTCCTGCATTGCAGGTGGATCTTTAT
Source organism: Muntiacus reevesi (assembly GCF_963930625.1). Lineage (NCBI taxonomy): Eukaryota > Metazoa > Chordata > Mammalia > Artiodactyla > Cervidae > Muntiacus > Muntiacus reevesi. The sequence goes on from NC_089260.1 coordinate 52,223,019, forward strand.
TAACTGAGCTAACAGGGAAGCCCCCCGAAATGACTGATAGAGACCCAAATACTTTGAAAATCACCATTCTAACTCCTACAAGAAAAATCTCCAAGTTAGGTAACTCTCTCAACAACAAAATAAAACGACGAAATACTCCCACAGAAAGAAGTCTTACATTAAATATTCCAAATGGTAATTTATTCATCTATTTTGCCAAATGTAGTTTACTTTTACCATAAAATGTCTACAAAACCATAGTAAATCTTACCTGCGCTAAGAAGATACATAAAATTGCCTCATTAGAGAGCCAAATTGAATGAGTAAGATATATTTCTAACTTTAAGTGCTTGTTAGTAGAGGTAATTTACATAGTTTTGCTTCTTAATTTAAATTTATTGTTGGCTCTGGAGACACTCATGTTCACTGCACACACACATCACTTCAACAATATACACGTTCTTACCTCCACTACCTGTTAGAAATCATTTCTAAAAACTTTTCTCAAAGATGATTAACAAATAATTTTCACTTAACTGAAAAGATAACTTTCTAAGAACATGGATGGAAGGGTTTCTGTTCTTTGGATATTCTCTATTAACACTAATCCTGTAATTTTAAAAAAAAGCCCTGTGTACATTCTTCACCTGTTGGTTTAACCTTTGGGTATAGTCCAGTAGGAGCAATCCTGAAAAGTTAACTTGAGTTATTCATGTAATGCAGATTGGAAGCTCTATTTCTTTAAAACATATCCCAAATCCATTTACTGCTTTCCATCCCCACTGCTGGGCTTGTCAGGTGACTCAGTGGTAAAGAATCTGCCTGCCCAGCAGGAGACACGGGTTCAATCTCTGGGTTGGGAAGATCCCCTTGAGAAGGAAATGGCAACTCACTCCGGTATTCTTGCCTGGAGAATCCCATGGATAGAGGAGCCTGGCAGGCTACAGTCCACGAGGTTACAGAGTCAGACACGACTTAACAACTAAACAATAGCATCTTCATTGTTACTGATTGCCTTAACCCAAGGCTGCTCTAGTAGTCTCTCTGATGGAGTTCCTGATTCTTCTTTGCAAGCCATTTTTTTCCCACATTGTAGTCACAATGATTATTTAAAAAAAAAAAAAAAGACAAACATGAATATGATATCACATCTCTGCATAAAACCTACCAAGGACTTTCTACGGTACTTAGGAAATCCAAATCCTCCACGAAGATCAGTTTGGTTGCTCTCCCCCAAAACTTCCAGGCAGACAGCCCCCTGCCCCTGCTCTTCCAAGCTGTCAACTGTGGACCTTTGCAGTGACTCTTCCATTTGCTTGGAACAGTCTCCAGCCAGCTTTGTCTGGCCACTGCTTCTCTTCGCCCAGCTGTAAACAGAGTCATCTCCTCCACAGAGAGCTCCTGTCTGACCATCTCCTATTTAACAGTATGCCTCCGTCTACAAGATCAAACCAGTCAATCCTAAAGGAAATCAACCCTGAATACTCGTTGGAAGGACTGATGCTGAAGCTGAAGCACCAACACTTCAGCCACAGGATGTGAAGAGCCGACTCACTGGAAAAGACCCTGATGCTAGGAAAGACGGAAGGCAAAAGGAGAACGGGGCAGCAGAGGATGAGATGGTTGGATGGCATCACTGACTCAATGGACATGAATTTGAGGAAATCTGGGACAGAGAAGGACATGGAAGTCCATGGGGTTGCAGAGAGTCAGACTTGACTTAGCGACTGAACAACTCCACCTACAAAAATTTTATTTGTATCTGTTTATCACCTATCTTTCTTTTAGCATAGCCCAGTGACAGCACACCTCTAGTCTATTCTTATTGTTTTTCATTATATTCTTGCCACTAAAACAGTACCTAACACACAACACCCAGTAAATGTTTGTGGATGAATGTTAATTACCCCAGCACACAGGTTAAGTGCTTGGGCTCTGGAGTTAGGTCAACCTGAGTTGAAATACCAGGTTTGCAATTTACTAGCTTTGATGCTTAGTCTTTTCTAAAGACTTGATTTCTTCATAAAATAGAAATATTCATGGGGCAAGATAAATCCAAATTTAAGAGAGGTAACTGAGATTCAAGTTTCCCTAGTCAGAGCTCACAGTCTTCCAGGATCTGCTTCATATAGACTGTCTCTTAAATCCCAATCTGAGATTTAAGGTCCCTTATGGAGGGACAGGGCTTCCCAGATGGCTCATCCGGTAAAGAATCCTCCTGACATGCAGGAGATGCTGGTTTGATCCCTGGGTCAGGAAGATGCTCTGGAGAAAGGAATGACTACCCACTCCAGTATTCTTGCCTGGAGAATCTCACGGACAGAGGAGCCTAGTGGGCTACAATCCATGGGGTCACACAGAGTCAGACATTACTGAGGGACCAACACTTGCACTTCATGGAGGGGTAAGAGAGGGGATGTAAAAATACAAAGCCCTAACACTTCAAATCACCACTAAATAATTATTTTCTTTCAGAAACCCAAGTGTGGTATTTCAGGAAACTATTAAGGAGGCTCTACAATTGGACTGCCTGGATTCAAATCCAGCTTCCTGTATTTACTGTTGGCCTGTTACTTAAAGTCTCCAGGTCTCAGTTCCCTCACGGAAGAACAGGACTTCCTTCAGCAATGCCATGGAAACCACTTAGCACCTTAGTTCTTAATTTATACAGGGCACCCAACCAACAGGAGTCACAAAGGATCAGACCGAATTTAAAATATTTCTTACTTAGGTAAATTCGAGATCTCATATCAAGAATTCATCCCATTAAAGAGAAAAAAAAGAAAGAAATGCATTTTTTCCAACATGGAACCTTGCATGACTTTAAGGTCACCTTCAGAGATCAATCGCAAGATGACTCAGAGCCAGCCGCTGACCTACCTATCATGTCAGGGTTTCTTCTGGCCACAAGCAATTCATGCCTCTGCTTTGAAGATCATCACTGCTCTCAGCATCTTCCTTCAACAGGGACAGAGTCATATTGTGTGCTCTGTTTACAAGAAGTCATAGGAAAACTTCAAGTGCTATAATGAATTTCCAAAGAAGACTCTTTAGGACTCATTTTATGAAACATTTTCTCCTTATCTAAGGGCCTACGTCAAAGCTTAAAAAATATTCCAGTTAAGTATTTATGTTCTCTATATTTTGTGCCATTCTAGTCTTAGTATCCACAATTTAAGAACTCCGTTCCAGGAGCCATTCTCTTAAAGGCATTGATTGTCCTCCCGGGCACGACTCAGGTGCTTTCAAAAAACAGAAGAGTCCCAGTGATGGATGAAACTACCACGGATCTCTAAGGTGGAGGCTTCACGAGGCTCTTCTTCCAGAACCATCACGGGAATGTCTTCACCCTGGGATGAGAACTCAGAGAACCCCATTGTCTGAAAGGAGCTGGGACAGCCTGTCTCGTGCCTCGTGGGGCGGGGGACGGGCTGTGTGCGTCCTGGGGGAGGGCGTGGAGAGAAGCTACCCGCAGACCAACGCCACCCACTCACCAACCCCACTCGCTCTTCCTCTGCTTTCTAATGGCGAGGACAAGGGGCTTTGTGTTTGCTCAAGTGACAAAATAAGATGAAAACAGTGGATCTCAAACTTTGGTTTACCTGAAATATCAAAGGTCGTACAGAGGTGCACCAGTCAGCAGCTCCCAGGCCCGGTGCGTGCGTGCACCTGTCAATACACCTGCGCACGCTCGCATGCACTTGCTTAAACGCGTCTGTGTTCATTCCCCGTGGCTCTCCACCGCCCTGGCTCGCAGCCTGGGTCCGCAGGACACTGGAGAGCCTGCCTCTGCGTCCCCTGCCGACCCCCACCTTGTGTTTTTCCACCCATTAACTGGGGATAAATGACCCAGATACCGTGCCTATTGAAAGCCTCATTTTTCTTTCGCCCTTTTGTTCCTCGGTGTACATTATCAGATGTTGCACACGTGTTTAAGTGTCCTCAGTCTTGGATGCCCTTTTGAGGGCATAATGGGAGGTTTTTGCGTGTGGTTCTGTTGAGATATCCAGAGTAGAATTATGTAAAGGCAATTGAAGGTTTTCCTTCTCCTCTAGTCTGAAGACAATTACCAAGAGCTAACCTTGTATAGGAGGATATATCAAGAAACTGTACAAAGGCCAGAATGCTGTATTTGCATCTATTGCGAATACAAAAAATAGAGTGAACACCAGTTCCCCTACCCTACTACATTCTATAATTACATCTCTGCATATCATGGGTCACTTTTATTAAAAGCATCATTACTACAGTTGGCAGCAATTTACATTTTATCTTACATGATAGCAGTTTTCAAAGAAAAAAAATAAAAGGACATCACAACAAAGAAAACAATACATTTACAAAGTCATGTTTGTAAACTTCAAGGCTAGTTTAGAGCTGAGGTAACGCTGTTTTAGCTTTGTGGCTAAAGTAACAAAGTCCTTTAATTTAAAAAAGGTACCTGATTCTCTCTTCTTTCACTCTTTATTAATTTCATCTATTTATTTTGTTTATACCAGTGCATTACAAGACCACGAGACAATGGAACTGCAGTTCTGTCTGGCAAGAACCCTCCCAGTAGGTTAATTTCCAAAGGGACCCTTCACATTCAACAGCTGCCTTATTATTGCTGCGCCTCGGGACAGAGACGTTCACACTAAGGTGGAGATTGTCAGAGTGTATGGATGTGTGTGATGCGTGAGTGTGGGAACCCCCCATACAGTCATAAAGGGAAACAAATGAGCAAGTATGATATGTATGGTAAATTTCATCCTGACCTTCACAGCAAAAAAAAAAAATTAAAATTAAAAAATTAAATATATAACTTCATACTTCCTTTGAGCAGCACTTCCTTCCATGAGTGCCACTCGGTTACAAATTGCTCTTTATTATAATACCAATGGTACCAAAAGAAAAAGTAGAGAACAAGGGAAGAAAAAAAAAAAAAAGAAGCAGAGCATTATGTAAGTTTCCTTAAAAAGACAGGATCACCTCTCAAATTTCATCTCTCCTAGGGATAATAAATAATGCACTGCACAATACTTAATGACCAAGATACCTTTCAACACACCTGTATAACATGACTTGGGACTTTTTTTCTTTCTTTTGCTACACTATGTTACAGAACAGCTTATAAAACTATGTATGAACATTAACTGTGAGTGTAAACAGTAGGACTACCACTTGTCAAAAGTTTTTAAACACTTTAACTGGAAACTGGTACTGGTTATTCGTCATTTTCATTGTTTTCCATTTCGTCCCCGCCGTCGAGGGAGTCCAGCTCTTCGCCCTGGGCGATCTCGTCTTCCAGGACGGAGGACTCAGCCGTCTTGTCCAGGCTCTCCTCAGCGTCGCTGCCCTCGAGGGGTTCCTCCTCCTGAAAGGCTGCCCCCTCGGCTTTGTCGGGGGCCTTGTCCTCGCCGGCGCCCACGGCGCCCTGGAGCCCCGCAAGCGCGGGGAAGCCGGGCAGCGTCAATCCCCCCAGTCCTGGAGGTAGAAACATGGACGGGTAGAAGAGGCCGGGGGCCATGGTGGACAGCAGGAAGGGGTTGAAGGCCAGCGGGCTGGAGGGCAGGCCGGCCGGGCCGGTAGCAGCACCCACTGATCCGTTCGCGGAGTCCGGGCCCGGGGCGGCGTCCGTGCTTTTCTCCGGGTCCTTGCTCTCGTCCTCGTGCTCGCCGCCCTTCTCCTCCGCCCTGGACGCACCGTCCTCGGGATCCGCGGGGCCGGCCGTGGCCGCGGGGCTCCCGGCGGCGGCGGACAGCGGGGCGTTGAGCAGCCCTCCGAGCCCGAACATGCTGGGCAGCCCGGCCACGCCCGGCAGCATCAAGGGCAGCACGGCCGCCGGGTTCTTGGCGTCGCCTCCGGCCGCCGCGGCTGTGGCCAGTCCCGGAGGGAAGCCCATGAGGCCCGCCAGCTGGAGCGACTGGAGGCTTTGGAGGTTCTGCAGGCTCGTCAGGTCCATCCCCGCGAACAGGCTGTTCACCAGCAGCGGGTTAATCCCCGACGTGGAGGCCACGGCCGCGGCGGCCGCGGCTGCCCGGGCGATTTCGCTCTTGGGCCTCCTTCCGCGCCGGCTCACCCCTTCTCCCCGCACCACGGGTCCAGTGAGAAGCCGGTCAAACATCGACTCCGGAACGAAGCCCTGAAGGGAAGGGAGAAGCAAACACGGGCTGTCAAAGTTGCGGGACAAAACCTCATTTCCACCTGGGCCTTTATGATGAACTGAACACTGATGGTTCAGAATGGAAATACACAAGCAAATTATTCCCATTCAAAAAGCTCAAGGATAGGACCTATGAAGGCAAAGCTTCTCTCTTTTAGCATTATACAGCTCATCAGATCATGCTGAATTGCAGGAAAAAAGCAATGTGAAAGGCTACTCTGTCAGTAGGGGCTTCCCTGGTGCCTCAGGGGTCAAGAATCCACCTGCCAGTGCAGGAGACTTGGGTTCGACCCCTCGGTCGGTACAAGGAAATGGCTACCTACCCCAGTACTCTTGCCTGGGAAATCCCATGGACAGAGGAGCCAGGTGGGCTACAGTCCATGGGGTCGCAAAGAGCTGGACACGACTGAGTGACTAACACTTTTCACTTTCAAGTAATACTTTAGTATTTATCCTGGAGAAACAAAAACTCATCTTCACACCAAAATGTGTACACAAGTGTTTTACAGCAGTTCTGCTTGTAACTGTCACAGTCTGAAAACAGCCCAGAGTCCTTCCATGGGTGACAGGGAACCACACCCAGGGTTATATCCAAGCACAGGAGTGAAACTTCCGACACCTGTAACCACTTGGATGAATTTCAGTATGATGAGTGAAGGAAGCCGTCTCAAAAAGGTTATGTAATTTACACTTTTATATACGTGACATTCTCAAAAAGACAAAACTCTAGGAATGGAGAACAGATCAAGGAGTGGATGCCCTGGGCTGAGAGTGGAGACAGAGAACAATACAAGGCAATTTGGGGCAGTGAGGAAACTGTCTATATTCTTCTGATTATGGTGGTTGTTCAAGAAACTATCTACATGTGAAGATGAATAGAACTGTTCACCAAAAGAAAAATAAGCACTTTTACTATATACTTTGGACAAACAAAAAGAATCAAGACTTTATTAACAAATTAATTGCAAAAAGAAATAGTGAAATAAATGTCTAGGAAGAACTGCTGTATTTTTCATTTGTTTTTCTTAAAACCAGAAATCACAGTTAATCTTAAGGATCTCAACCATCATAAATTCCATTCCACCAATGCTGTTAACCAGGTTTACCTGGGTGGGGACTTTCTCCCTGGAGTAAGTCTGCCTCTAATACCATGAGTGTGTATTTCTATACAGCCTTTTAAATCATAGCTGTCATATTAATCCACTTTGGATTAATGACATATGGATACAAGGAATGATGATGTATTAATGATCTATGGAAATGACGTACTATGTCAATTCTTTTAAGCCAAGAATAAGTTATCACTGAATAATTAATGACTAGCAGAAAATAAAGAAAAATTCAGGAAAACAATTTTTTACAGATACCTTCCTGGACAGAGAGGCAGAGTCTGTACTTACAGACTGCTTGACTATGTCCGTCCAGTCTGGGGCCACTGCAAACTCGGGGTTTTCTTCCAGCCACCGGGGCAGATCCTTCATCGGAGGCGCCATAGCTCCACCCATCTGGGGAGAGGCATTTGGAAAAAGACTTAGAAAGTGACAAATTCTTCCCTTTCCCCCATCCCCATTTGTGTATCTACACAGATACATACACACATCACATGTATTCTGGAAGAAATACGAACCTATAAAAAAGGTTAGAATAAAACATCTCTTTCTGGGAAAAGACATCCCAGAGAGATCAATTCTCTTTCCCAGTGTTTACCTTCTTCCCATTTCGTTTGTTCACGACAGGCACCCTTTCTTCTCCTGTCAAAGTGTTTATATCCAATTTATTAGGGTTTCGACATCTGTGTCGTTTCTGTTTCGGTTTCTGAAATGAGGAAAACAGCACGTCTGCGTTCTTCTGCAAAAAAAAAAAACCAAAAACAAATCGTATTTAGTAAAACCATAGTTAATACTTATTCTTTCCTGTATGGATGACAAGCAGAACAGTCAGGCCATTTTTAACTACTATGGAAATTTCAAGAATCATTTAAAGGATCAGAAACCCCACTTTTCTTTGAAAGGAAAAACTATTCTCCTTCTCCTGTACTTAAAGAACAAACTTGAAAGCTGAAAATATGCTTTTTTTTCGCATCTCTCAATAACCTGCTTCAAGTCTTGTCTTCAAATGTTTCACTGAGACATGGTATTTTAAAAGGAAACTTTCTCTAGCTCCTTTGCTAATCTCTACTCGATGACGTGAATGGATACAGAGATGATCTCATGTCTACGCCATGAGACTGTGCACGAAGAGAAACAGCCCAAGGGATAAGAGAGTCTATGCAGGAGGGTGCATTCTGAGTGGCAGGGACTCACCAAGATAAAATGCAAACTCCTACACTTAAGTTTGAAAAAAAATCAATCACATAAGTATAAGACATAAAACATGCACTGTTTAAAGCTAGCAAGCAGTTTAAGTGACAAATCATCTAGGGTTCCTGTCTGATGTTTAATAAATGGCACGAGTGTTAGTTGTTTAAGAAAGAAGCCAATAAAGCCTCAGGCTGCATTAGTCGCTCAGATCTCTTCGGGAACAGCTTCCTAATATTCTGCGCTGGGCAGATCTAGTCCAGAGACCAATTAAAGTGTGTTGGTTGGGGGAAGGGGGTGTGTTTTTCTATTAACGGGACCACCTGGAAACCACACCATGTGAAGAGTAATGGGAACAAATCACATCTATTTGGTGGGAGAAGGAAAAAACAAGGAAACACAAACTAGGCGTCTTCAAATAGCTACAAGGCTGCTCTTCACACTGGACAGACCTGAAGCTAGTTTCTCTAATGTGGAATTTTTGATGTTTTTGTTTAGTCACTAGGCTGTGTCTGACTCTTTTGTGACCTCATGGAGTGCGACTTGCTAGGCTCCTCTGTCCATGGGATTTCCCTGGCAAGAATGCCGGAGTGGGGTGCCATTCCCTTCTCCAAAGGATCGTCCCAACGATCCAGAGGATAGAACCCGTGTCTCCTGAGTTGGCAGGCAGATTCTTTACCACTTGGGCCACCAGGAAAATCCCTAATGTAGAATACAGAGTGATGAAAGCTGGAAAATTCACACTGACAAGACAGGCTGAGGGACCAGGGATTTCCATGTTGTATGGGGGAAGGAAAAGGACTGACTGGGCAAGAGTCCTCCCCAACAAGTCTCTTCTCAGTGATACTCACTGGTACATAACTTGGCATATCAACAGTGTAAGTGGGATGCAGCTTCAGCCATTCAACTAAATCCTTATTTTTAGGCGCCTCCTCCCCCACCAGCCTCGTCCCATCTTCAAGATTTATAACAGGGATTCGTGTGTCTGGGTCCAGGTGTCCAGGAGAAGGAATGTTTCTTGTAGGTGGGGTCTCTATATCCTCTTCAAAAGCTTTGGTCACTTCAGCATCCTCCTGCAGAAAGAAGACAGTGGTCTCAATTCTTGAGTGGAGAGAGTGGTCCTAGCCCAAAAAAACAGTAGCTAAGCAGGATGGGTCTCAAAAGGGAAAAAGGCTACTTGAAACAGTGGCAGTTTGGGAACAGCGATTAAATCAGAAGATGTAGCTTATTCTTCACACTGTACAATTAGTAATAAGGTAGAAAATTCACAGTCCATCTCTGCTCCATGTTTGAGACCCACTAGGAACATGACACAGGCAGTGGAGTCTGAGCCTGGTATGCCTGAAGGGGCGGGTAGCCTCTCAGTCTTTCTTGGGGATCCCTGGAGAGTGTCATTAAAGAAAGGAAAATTAGGGGACTTCCCTGCAGGTCCGGTGGTTAAGACTTCCAATGCAGGGGGAATGGGCTCAAATCCCTGGTTGGGAAACTAAGATTCCACATGTGGCATAGTACAGCGGAAAAAAAAAAAAGAAATTATAGAAATTATAATTCACAGAATGTTCCAAAAGCTAGTTCATGTGTAGCTTTTTGGCATTCTGCACTCAGTACAATTTTGTTGGTGGTACAATATTTCATATCAGGCATGTGTGGCAACACTGGAAAGATGAACTAGTTGAAGCCAAGACCTGACCACTGCCCAGCCACTGGTCCTCAAACTCTGCATTTCAACCTGCAGAAATTGTTCACAAGGCCCATGTGTCCAGCCATGCTGCTCCCGCTTTGGTTCAGGTCTCCATCACTGGCCCCCTGTATCACTGCAGTACTCCTAAACGGCCCCTCTGATTCTACTTCCGTCCTCTTTAATCTAGTCTCCACTCTGTTAGACAGGAGGCAATCTGCTGAAATGCACCCTTCCTAGTTCAAAGATTATCTTATATCACTCACCCTAGTTAAGCTAATTTTATCATTGAATTCCCATCATCTTCAGGATAAAATCCAAGTTCTTGAGCTCGGCCCCCAAAGCCCTCTGTGGTTTACATCCCACCTTGTGCCCAAGCTCCTCTCTGCTGAAACTGCCTCCTCATCAAACTCCCTGGCCAGTAACTCTCAGTTCATCGGACACATTGGGCTCTCCCTGGCCACAGTCCCTTTGCACATGCTCTCCCAGCCCCCTCTTTTCAAATGACTTACTCCCACACAAACTGCAAAATTTAACCGAGGTATGACCACCTCTAGGGAAACATTTCCACCTCTTTCTGCCCACATTTTCCTCCTTCTATCCCCATTCTTCCTTTGGGTTCTCACTCCAGGGGCGCCTCACAACAATGACAGGTTGTTATTTATCTGTCACCCATCTTAAATTCTGAGTTCTCCGGTGTAAGCACCTGTCAGGCTTTTATTCTCTGCATCCCAGTACCTGGCACAGGGCATGGCTGACTCCCACAATGTTGCTGAATGCAGAATGGCTGCATCCTTACTTTTCACAGCTGCACCGTGATCTCCAGGATGATGCCAATATGAGATTTTAGGATTTGTCTCATTCCACACGAGTAACCTTGCTAACCTCTACAGCTCTTCACTACTCAGTTTATTTACAGATTCATTCTCCTTCTGTTTTATGTGCTTGCACAAAACCCTCTATAACACCAAATGAGGAATTGCGAAATTCCAACATTTAAAAGTAAAAAAAAATAATTAAAATAAACATACATTCTCTAATATCTGTTAAGAGTTTTGAGCTAGGTTGCTAATAGGACTTTAGGGGGAAAAAAACTAATAAACTCTTAGAGATAGCTTAAAATATGTGAATGAATTAAGTCAGTCATAAGTCTAATATGGGGTTTATAATGACAATAGGAAATTGTAATTGCTAATTCCTGATGCTGGGTCCACAAAATTGAGATTCAAATGGAAAGATGATTTGTTGATGTTCCTGGAGAAAGGATTTTCAGTGAATAAAACCTATCAAAGCATTAGGGTGGTTCCCAGCAGGGGACCTAGCAATGGCTTTAAGTTGGGGGGAACAACTAGTCAAAATTGATACACTATAAGGTGTATTTTTACAAGATTCTAAAAGTAAATCACATGATCCACAAAAATGACCATTACTATGACTGGTATATTTGTAATAAGTTTTGAAAATAAATTACCTTTTAACCACCTGGATGCTTCTGAAACTCAGACCCATGGCTAGCTCACTTCAGTTGTGTCTACTCTTTGCGACCCCATGGACTGCAGCCCACCAAGCTCCTCTGATAATAGAATTTCCCAGGCAAGAATACTGGAGCAGGTTGCCATTTCCTGTTCCAGAATCAGACCCAACTAGGGGACAAGTTTCAATGGAAGCTTGTTTGTCACTTCTAGACCCTAATTCTACCATGTCTCCCTACTCCTTTAGATTATTAAGCTTCTCTTAAATTCAAGAACTCAAAAATGGGGAAATAATAATAAGGATGAAATAAGGAAAAACATATTTAAACAAACTTCTCCCCTTGGCGTTTCTTAAACTGGGTCTACCACCCAGGGGATGGGCCCACGACCCGCATGCCAGCTTACCAGGCACCTCTGTGCTGATCGGGCTTCGAATCTATTATCGTTTAATCTCTAAGTTGTGTCTGACTCTTATTGACCCTATGGACTGCATCCCGGTAAGCTCCTCTGTCCACGGGACTTCCCAGACAAGAATACCGGAGCAGGTTGCTGTTTTGGTGCCTTGTACCAGTCTCAGTGCTTTAGAGGGGACTTCCTTCGTGTAATCTGGTTCCTGGGAGAAACTCTCTCATTCTTAATGGGGTGGCAGTTTTAGGTGAGCGATTGAGACAGATCAGGGCACAGAGCATTTTGATTACATTGCACTCATTTCCTTTGAAGAAGTAAATGTCAAAATCCACTGACACATATATTTCCTGCAAACCTAAACTAGCACAGACTTCAATTCAGTTGAGATTTTTAAAATACCCATTTACAGAGGTGGGAGAATTTGCAATCACTAGCTTTGCATATGAACATAAACCCTCAGTCTGAAGCTGAACAAATCTCATAAATGCTGGAGCCCAAACATATTGATACTTCTAAGAGCAGAAGTGTTTCCATCTCAAAGCTCACAGGTTATAGGCTCAGAAGAACATGTGTTTGTTTGGGGCTAGTCTGCCGAGAGTAATCAATACATTAGGACCTTGGGAAGAATAAATCCTCAAGCTACACATGGTTCAGGCTGAGTGATCTGTGCCAACACTTAGCACAATATTCCGGCTCAGAACCACGGCTCTGTCCACTGTGGCTCCTTTGGTGGGAGGAGCAGCTTTCACACCACATCACCGAGGGGCATGTGCCCTGACCTGGGCAGCAGAGCCAGGACCTAGCTGCCAGTGTGGGCACGTGGGTGGTGGTGGGGGGAAGGCATCAGTCCCTGGACTTACTGCACTCAGTGATGTCCGTTTGTGGCTCATAAACAGCAGGTCGAGGCCCTCCACGTTTTTCCTCCTTCCCCGCCTCCGCTTCATGGGGGGCTCTCCGTCCACAAGGGAGCCATTGAGCAGATGTCTGGTGGGCGTGCGGGACAGGCCGGCCTGGAGCAGTTCCATCTGAGTCTTAAAGGCATCAGACACCGGCGTGGAGACGTTGGGCAAGATCAACTTTGAAGTGAGAGATGAAAAGTTTGAGGTAGAGCTTGCTGCCTCTCTCGAGGCCTTTGATAAATCGACCACTTTCTCTTGTCCGTTCTCCGAGACCACCTGAGACCCCCGCAGCTGCGCCACCATCTCCATGAGGTTCCGCCGCTTGGCAGCTCTCTCGGCCTCAATCTCGATCTTCCTCCTCCTCCTTCTCCGCTGGCGAGGCACGGAGAGGTTGAGGGCATCTTCCTGTTGAAAAAAATTCCCACAGAAACAGTGAGCCCAGCCTGCACCTGCCAACAGCGGAAACCATGGACGAGAAGTTTGAAGAATTGAACATCTGAGGCCAGGGCAGCCTTCTTATTTCAAACGGGACCGGCCAACGCGAGCTTCGGAACTGAGTCAGGAGAGCTTATCTCTAGGCTGCCGGGGCAGGGCGCTCTTACTGACCTTGGACAGCTGAGGGGAGGCGGTGAGTTCCTCGCTCCCGCTGACGCTGGCCTGGCCCGCGGTGGAGAGCTCGGCCAGGCTCCTCTTCTGCAGGGGACTGTCGGCGGTGGGGGGAGTGTAGCCGGGGATGAGGCCTTGGAAATCAAACATCTGGCGCCTATTTACCGGCCATTTGCCTTTCAACACTGCTTCACAGATGTTGTCTAATCGGTTTATCATTACTCGGTCCTAGACAAGAGAAGAAGAAAAGTCACACAAAACCGTAACAAAGACCTGGTGAAAATGACGAGATGGATATATCCACCTACCGAAGAGTGGAAAAGGCTTAAAAGGGAGCAGAAAGCAAACGAGCGAGTGAAGAAACCAAACCCACCAGGACTGCTTTAGGCTGCTGCGAGGGCCGAAGGCGGCCACAACACAGACCGCTCAGTATTTCTCAGCTATGAATACTGAGGCACATAAATGAGAGGGCATTACATAACCACTGCCCTCTAAAACACGTGTTTTACAAGTCACTGCTGTTCGGGCTACAGACTGTTGGTGTGCCGGCAGGTGACCATGGATGGAAGCCTGCACTCAGACTTGACCACGTGCTGATGCTGCAGTCCTCGGGCTGGACCGCAGCCTGTCCCAGGAAGTGGGACATCATTAGCGTCACTATTAATAAAGTTCAGCATTACGAATGGGCACCAACCTAGGAACACCTAATGAGTGTCGATTTGCATCCTCTACCTATTATCACTTCAAGTTTCATTGAAGCGTGGACGTTAAAAATTCCTAATTACAGCTCTTAGACCCAGTTTCCGCAGATTAAAAGGGCCTGCTACTAGGGGCCTTCTGGCTGATCTGGGAAGCTCCCTTCTAAACTCAGTAAGGGAGATGAGCAAAACGAGGGAGATAAGGGGAGCAGGGCTGGGGGGCAGGGGCCAACATCTCTGATAGTGCAGTCTTCAGTTAAAAATTTCACAGTTTCTTTCCAACAGATACTAAGTGAGACCAGCCTGGGGATGAGTCCATAGAAACCTTTTTTTGTGTTGTCTGTCTTAAACCAGACAGCCCTGTTATGGTGATTAGGAAGATTATTTCCCCACCCTGAAAAACAGACCCAAATTACACAGAGATTTATTACAAAATTATACTAGTTAGCCAAAAGAGTAATTTCCACTTTGCTTTTGGTTACAGATAACTACATTTATGATTATCTCATAATGTATTTGAGCAAATGGGTCAGTAGCCCACCCTCTCCCCAGTTCAGAAGATTACAGGGTTCCAAATATATAGCAAGCTGTCTTAGATCTGAAAGTTCTGCTTTAGAATATTAAAAACAAAACAAAACACAGTTTTAAAAGTCCACACATATTCCCTTGTGCATTGTTGTTGGGATTGCAAAATGGTACAACTGCTGTGAAAAACAGCACAGAGGTTCCTCAAAAATTAAAAACAGAACTACCATATGATCCAGCAATATCACTTGTATGTATGTACCAAAAAAAAAAAAAAGAAAAAAATTCAAGCAGGGTCTCAATGAGATATCAGTACATTCCCATTTACAGCACCACCATGAAAAGCCAAGAGAAGGAAGGAAGCCAAATGTCCCCACGATGGACAGATGGATAAGGAAAATACGGTACAGACACACAATGGGCTATTATTCAGCCTTAAAGAGGAAGGAAATTCTGTTACATGCTTTCACAAAGATGGACCTTGAGGACATTATACTAAATGAAATTAGCCAGTCACAAAAGAACAAGTACTATATGATTCTACCTATGTGAGATATGTCAAGTTCATAGACACAGAGAGTAGTATAGTGGTTATCCAGGGGCAGAGAGGGAGTGGAGTTGGATAATGGGTATAGAGTCTCAGGCCTGCAAGATACAAAAGTCTTGGAGATCCCTTTTACAGCATGGGGGAAAAAAAAACCAGAAATATATATATATATATATGTATGATGTGAATATATGAATATATTTAACACTACCCAACTGCACACTTAAAGAATGGTGAAGACTGTAAATTTCATGGTGTGTTTTTTACAATAAAAAAAATCTTTTTTTTTCTCAAAAAATCCACACATTTTGTCAATGGGTGAGTCTTTTGAAGCAATAATCCATAGACTGTACTAGACAAATAACCTAAAAGACATAAAGGAACCAAAGAGTTCTATAAACAGTTCTTTTTTTTCTTACTTTCTTTGCTTCTTGTCACCTTTCCTATCCTGTATCAAAGTATTCTACAGAATTTTTTTCTTCACGCTTTTCCAGATCATTCTTTTTTAAGAAAAAAAAAAATCTAGTATATAATCTTCATACACTTTGTCAAAGTTTACCTGAAAATTATTTGAAAAATGAAGCTAGAATGATTTCTGTCACCCCATTTACTATTTTGGTCACCAAACAACAACAAAATCCCACCAACCTTAGGCCAAAATGAGAAGGCAAACGTCCTTTCATGAAGGAGCTGAGCTACAGATGGGTCACCATCCTCCATGTAGAATCCATCCCGGGTCTCATCCCTAGCAGTGCTCATGGAAGCATTGCTCTCTTCATCAAAATTCTTCCCTCTAGAGACAGCCCCTGCTGAGAAATGAGTTAATGTGCATCACCCACAACCAGAATCTTTCTGAAAAGGAAGTGCAGAGGGGAAAGGATTTAATATCTGAATGCTGATGAGCTCCTCTGTATCTGGTACCTACTATGGCTAGAATGGTACCAGGCATTTTGCAAATCCTGTCACTTAAAGCTTGCAATGGCCCTTGCACATAGCTGGCATTACTCCCGTTTAACAGATGAGGAAGCAGAAGCTTGGGGGGCTATGTCACTAGTCAGCAGGCATCCTGCTGCAGACAGGTCTCGGGGGAGGGTGGGGACAGCCAAGCCTCTAACCTGCAGGACCCTCTGCTCCTCCACCAGAAATAGGACTAACGTGTTGGCCATGATTCTGAGCTGAAGCTCAGGCAGAAAAGTATAGCACATGTTTTATTTTTGTTTCGTGGCAGGTACAGCAACCTACCTGGGACTTAGAAAGACAACTGGTTCTTCCTAGATTCTACTCCCACTCTTTATTTCTGAACGGAAACTAAATTAAGCATCATATGCCTTAAAATTGTTATTGCCTGTAAAACCTTCCTTCTGAGAAGCTGCTGGAAGTAGTGCGTTCACAGGTCATAGCAGGGCAAAACACACATCTAAGCATTACCCGATACCATCCTAATGAAAACGTACACTCATTACCCTTTAAAAACCCAAAGAGGACACAGATCACATGACATGAAGACAGCTGCTGGGGTGGGGCCGAGAGAGGCCTGAGGGTCAGTCAGTTCTTACCTTCAGGCTGGGAAGACTCTTCTGACTTGTCATCATCTTCCAGCTTTTCCTCTTCGTCCTCCTCAGAACCCTTCTCAGAAATGGACTTGGGCCCAGAGTCTGCACCGACCTCCACACCTCTGGGCTCGCTCTTCCCAGCCCCCGCCTCCGCCTCGCGGTCCTGCCTCTGGTCCTTCCCGCCGCCCTCGGCCTCCTCGTCCTCCTTCCCCTCAGGCTTCTCGGAGGCCTCCCTGGCCTTGGCCTCGGCTGCCCCCGCCTTGTCCTCCTGACCCGGGGCAGCTGGGGTGGCGGTGGGGGTCTGGCCAAAGCCCAGAGCCAGAGCGTTCAGGGCAGGGGCACCGGCCGCCCCCCGGGCCTGGGCGAAGTTCTTGTGCGCGTCCAGGAAGGAGAGCTCGGGGTCGTTGAGAATGTGGTAGTCGGTGCGGCTGACCCCGTGCTTGGCGGCGCCCACCAGCAGGTCCCGGTCGTGCCGGCCGCACTCCCACCACTCGGGCAGGTCCAGGCTGGGCTGGCAGAGCTTGAGCCGCTCAGCCAGCTGCGGGTGGTGCAGCACCTGCTCGCGGATCCTGCGCAGCAGCTCGATGCGGTACAGCGTGCGGGAGGCGCGCTCCTCCGTGATGGGCTCGATGGCCGACGACAGGTCCGGCGGCTCTGCGCGGGAGGACCGCGTGTCTCCGAGGGGAGCAGAGGGAGGTCCCCGCACCCGCCCGGCCTCTCCCATCCCAGGCTGTCCACGCACGGCCTGCCTCCCTGGGGAGCCTTCTGCCCCTTCCGGTCCCCGCTACGCTCCCATCCCCACACCACCGGCATCCCTGGGGAACCTACGCCCGGCCTTCCAGCCCCTCCGCGTCCCCGGGGGCCTACCGTCATCTGGCTTGGCAGGCATGCGACACACGCGCCGGCACATGGCCACAAAGCAGCCGAAGTACTTCTCCAGGCTCTCGTCGGACTTCTTGTCAAGCCGGGCAAAGGCTCGGAACTGGTTCCAGTCGAACTGTTGCTTCGCAGGGTCAAAAATGACCCCGAATGTGGACACCACGCGGTAAAAGTCCGCCTCCTCCCGCCTCGTCCACCTGTCAGAGAGGAGATCTTAGCTGGGGACTGGTACTTGAGTAAACAGGCTTAAAGGTTACTACTGCTTCTCCTTAAACTGAATCCACAGTGCTTTTTTTTTTTTTGCTTTGTTTTGGTTTTTTTTTTTTGGGGGGGGGGGGGGTTGGTGAGAGGGCTGGGTTTCATGGCCATCCTCTTGAATGTGATTCTTGCCTCTGCAGACCAGGAAGAGCGGAGGAGAGAGAAAGGTACCAGGGGCTGAGGAAACCCTAAGACGCTCACTTCTGCCGCTTCTCCGATATGATGGCCTCCCTTTCGGCTTCCAGAGCCCGCACTTCCTCGCGGGGCCGCCGCCTCCGCCGGTCTGTCTTCATCAGCGCCTCCTGCCGCATCTGCTGCCGCTTGTAGCTGCGCTGGTAGGCGGTGATGAGCCTGCGCAGCCGGGTGGTCAGCGTGGAGGTGCTGGGCCAGTACAGCTGCCCTAGCTCGGCGCTGCCTTCGCTGAGCTTGCCTGGGGAGGCGGGGAGAACATTTCTGAATGAGAGAGCATTCCTGAATGTGCAGCTATGACCTTTGCCATACGCAGGGTTTCCCACCCAAACAGGATGACTTGCTAACATTCAAATGATAGCCTGGGAAAAATGATGGTGGCTCTCTTAATACTTCCCTGTAGCCCAGACGGTAAAGGCTGCCTGCAATGCAGGAGACCCAGGTTCCATCTCTGGGTCAGGAAGATCCCCTGGAAAGGTAATGGCAACCCACTCCAGTATTCTTGCCTGGAGAATCCCATGGACAGAGGAGCCTGGCGGGCTACACTCCAGTACATGGTGCCCAAAGAGTCAGACAAAACTGAGTGACTAACACTACTACTAAGGAAGTATGGAAGTTTCATATTAGTATGGAACTTATAAAGCATTCTTTCTCAACTCCTTGTGGGGGTAAAAAAGCCGTTCATATATCAATCACACATAAAGAAACATACTTTGTGCCACAAACTACATGGTGATAATACAATACAATAATCTTGAACATAAAAAACAATCATATAATTGTTACCTAATGACTTTACATTAGGGAAAAAGTAGGGTAGTAGTCTCAATAAACTGGCAGTTATTTCAGATATTTAACAAATTTCCTGCTTCCATGAGCTATGTTTCTGTAGATGCTTAAGAGCTTTCATTAATTGGTATAAATCATAAATACATAAATTGTCTTTGTCCAAAAAAAGTTATTTTATCAAAGAGATTGAACATAATGATTAACCAAGAATCAGTAGGAGTTAGAATTCTTCACAACAGAGAGCAGTAGATGAAGTGGCATTTGGAGACACCACCCTGGTGAAGGAGCTGCAGCCTGGCCGTGGGGCCTGGCCTGAGTCCCACTCCTCAGCTCTGCTCCCCCCAGTTTTCAGAGTTGTACCTGGGGCGCGTATTTCCATGGGCTCTTCCTTGTCTTCTGGAGGAGAATTTGCAAATTCCTCAAAAGCAAAGCAAGAAAGACAAGTTATTTTAATTTGGGGTTCTATTTTGCTTTGTCTTTTAAAGGAAAGGCTGTATTCTATAAAGTTTAATAATAAGTCTTATATGGGCACATAATATTTTACTGGGGCCATAAAAGTGAATGTACTTGAGTTCTTACATCTATTTCATCCTTGAACGGTGTTCTGGTTGGTTTATATTCCGGGTCTTCATCTTCTCTATCAAATTCTCCCCTGTATGAAATGTTTTTAAAAAATGTTTAAATCACACTGATTAGCAAGAGACCAAAGGGAGCCTGAGAAAAAGGAACAGCTCGCCTCATGCTGCTTTGAATTCTGAGCCTGACATCCAAAGAGACTCTGTCGGTATTTAAAATGTGCAGCCGTGAGGGGCGGAGGGTGTGTGTGCACGCGGTGGGGTATGGTGGGCGGGGGGGTCATGATCATTTGAAAAAGACAAGTTGCAGATTATCTAGATCCTATATTGTGTTTAAATAGTCATCATGATACATAAACAGACTATACTGGTAAACACTGCTCAAGTCCAAATCAGATGCAGCACAGTGCGTGGTGCTGTGTAAGGACTGAACCCTGCCAGTGGATCTGACACTCTGACACTGACACAAAGTTTATTAAAATTTTAAAGTGTCCTTCTTACCCGTCACCGCCATCTGCTAGCATGTCTGTTCCTCTCTGCTCGGCAGCGATGGCCTTGGCATCGGGCATACCAACTCGTTCCAGGAAGCACAGCGCGGGGTCAGCTCGCATGGAGTTGTACTTCTCGTACCCTGCGCCGTCCCCCCAGGCCACAGAGGACACACACAGAAACAACGAAGGCCCATCACTCACAGAACCACAGCACGGCTGCCTCACACCAAGTTCGTCTCTATAAGATGACAGTTTATGCCCTATTTAAACTAACCAGGCTGTAGTAGCCCAATTTTGGAATGCTCCTCCTGGGCAGATTGGGGGAGGGGGAAGGCAGATTACATTTCACGGATGTTATCAGAATGACCTTAGTAAATACTAATGAAAAAACAGGTTCAGGGTAACTGCAAGATGCCCGGGAAGAGGTCTGACCCTGTTGTCCCCAAGATCTAATTTTGCTTGGCATTTAAAAGGCGGCGTAATGTTCTTCGATGACCTCTGCAGTGGTCCAGCCCACCCTCCCTGTGAGCGGCTTCGGTCCTGCAGGACGTCCACCACTGGCTGAGACATCCCTGTCTACGTCAGGCCAACGAACCTGTCTGATCAGGTTTAGGATGATGCATGTCAGTAAGATGACACTGTTCTCTCTATGGTTTTCAAACTGCAATTTGCTTTTTGACTGCCCAGGTTGACTAGATGGGAAATGGCAGATCCCAACAGTGCACTGCGGGAAGATGGTTTTTGAGGCTGAGCTCACAAAACACGGCTGCAGTACACAAGCAGAACGGCACAATTCAATTAGGGTGTGTACGACAACACCCCAGCTCCTAACTGCTGTAGAGCCGCCAGCCAAACTGTAATCATGAAAGGTTTTATAAGCCATCATTCTCCCCCTTAGTCAGGCTGGGCTGCCGAGAATACCTCAGCGACCTCCAGAGACTCGGGATTATAATCAGGAATCGTTCACTGTATATATCATGCCAGTTCTGCATCCCCGGCCTTTCAAAGTTAACAAGGCTGCGTCCCACTCAGGGGAGCCGCGGGTTCTCGGCACTGACATTTGTGAAATATTGCTTGGAACAAAGCCCAGGAGGCACTTGTACAGATTAATAGCAGAGGTTAAGCCCACCGTCCACTTTGACATGGGCTGGCAGAGTGCTCGAGGGGAGCCGTGCTGGAAGCAAAGTTTCGGAAGAGCTATAGGACAACTTGGCTATTATTAAAACAAATATGGTTTGGGTTCTATTTACAGCCAAGGAAGAAATGTTTTCTTCTCAAATACTCAACAAACATTCAAAAACAGCATCTGATATTTACAGTTCATATTAGATTTTTCGTGCAGGGAAACCGTAGACGCCAAGAGTCCTTTGGAACTAGCCTCATTAATATTATGACTTTGGAAAGAGTGTGCAGAGAGCTCTAAATAAAGACAAAGACACATGGTCAAGACGGGGTCCGACGCAGACGCCCTACCGTGTTTGAACACGCCGATGAGCAGGGACTTGTCTGCTTCCTTATCCCACCAGTCTGTGGGGACTTCCGCGTGGAAAGGTTCAGGTATCCACACGTCAGCTTCACTGTAAAGACAACCACTGATGTGATATTTACAATAGACCCCACTGTTGGAAAAGAATGCTAAGTGAGGAGCATGCCACGCGCCCCTTCCCATGACAAGCACCTGAGCATTGTGGAGTGGGGTGGGGATGCGGGGGCGGTGCGAGCAAAGGTTGCAGGAAAGGGCGGGAGTCGGCCGCCTTCTACCGGGACCAGAAGTGAACTTTATCACAGGACCCTGTTTTAAAGGTCACCTCAGAACACCAGTCATTCCGTTCACACCTTTTTGTATGTTCACACAGACATACAAACAGGCTTCTCCCGATTCTCCTCAAGTCCCCAGGCTGGTAGGACAAACACTGCATTCACGATGCAGAAAGGGAGATGAGCTGAAGGTGTAGGAGGTTTGAAGTGCGCCCCGCCACCCGTGATGTGGACTCCGATCGCCCATATGGTCACGGCCAGGAGGAACCCAGGCGTCTACCCACCTGGAGTCGGCGCCCTCCAGGATCTTCTCTGCCTGGTCTCCTATCACTTCTTGTCTCAGGTAGTAGAGCATGCGGACACGCAGCAGGACCCTGGAGAGGGAGACGGGGGAGGGGGGGGAGTTCTTAACTTCGGGACTGTTTGCCAACAGTGGCTTTTGGCAGCTGCTGCTGTTCATCCATCATCCTGCCAAGGCTGATTAGCCATGCTGTATGGTAGGCTTGAAGCGTGACAGATGGTGCCACATAATCACCTCTGCGTGTGCTTTCTGCTGGCTTCCAACCGGCCTGCCTGGCAACCGCGCCCCCTGCACGGGAGGGCCGGCGCTCAGCCCGGCCCGGGCGCACTTCATTTAGTCCTACCTAGCGCAGCTTGTGAAGTTTAGACACGTAGCCCACCACTGCCTCTGAAGTATTGAAGCAAGTTTGTAAACAACTGAGCAGATGGCTTTCAGTAACTGTTCTGCTTCATTATCTCATAAAATTTCCTCAGCTGCTGCCTTAATACCATTTTTGGAAGCACATCAGAAGTTGTAGGAATAAACGAGATATAAAATCTGGTTTTACTACCTGACAATAAACCTTCAATACGGAATGTCAGGTTTTCCAGATTATACAACTCTGCTTCCAAGGAAGGAAGATGGTGGTGGGGGTGGATCCTCGCCGGGCCACCCCTTAAGGGGCAGTACCCATGTTTTATTCCTTCTAGCTTACATAACCTGGAAGCCCAAGTTGTCGCTTAATAAATGATAATACAACATCACAAAGGAGATTAAAGTATGTCCCGTTTGCTGAATTTCCTAGTCATTTTCAAGGAACTGGTTTTTAAAAACTCATGGAACTCTAGGAACCAGATTTTAAATCTCATGTGGATTTCATCAATGGCGTAAAACTAATTCTTTGGATAAAGCCCACCTGGTAAACCCCCCAAGGCCTGTCTAACTCTCAAGTCTAGCATCTCCTGGACCAGCCCTGGTGTGCATTCAGGACAGACACCTGAAGACCACCGCCTTGTCCATGAGTAGACAAAACCAAGTGCGATTCCCATCACACACTTGGAGAACACGTCACAATCCGTGTGTCACATGTACTACCACTAGGTTCATTTGATCCTCACAGTAACTCTAGGGCAAAGTGGGACAAGTTGCGATTTCCATTTCCTAAGCTAACAGAAGACAAGTGACAGACTTCAAAGTCCCAGAGTCACTTTAAGCATGCATCACTCAGCATTAGGCTGTCTGACTCCACCACTTTGTACTGTCTCTAGGGATGTGGACCCTGTCCTTGAACATATCAAAATGGCAAGGAGGGGTGGCTTCACCACGACAGACCACCCCTGATCACACACAGACATCCTGTGTACCACCTGCCTCTGATCACACAGACACCCCCTCTATCACCAGCCGCCAATCGCACACAGACACCCCCTGTATCACCCACCCCGATCACACAGACACCCCCTCTATCACCAGCCCCGATCACATACAGACACCCCATGTACCACCTGCCCCGGATCACACACAGATACTCCCTGTATCACCCACCCTGGATCACACGCAGACACCCCCTCTATCACCTGCCTGCCTGTCCAGCATGGGGGCTGCTCCTGGCCAGCCTGGGTTCTCAACAGGCAAAACGCAAAGCCATGAATACCTGAATGTGCTCCAAGGTAAGAGATCTTTTTGGAAAACTGGTTTTGATTAAGATTTCTCTCTCTGGAAAAGATTAAAAATCGGCTGCGCCACACTGAACCTGCAGAAGCGAAGTGACAGTGTGGGCACGAGCAGAGTCGAAGCCCGGGTCTCCCCACAGAGACCTACCTCAGCCAGGACGCACCCTCCACCTTTACCTGAATCTTCTTGCATGCACCAAACCTCAGTGCAGCAGCAGTGACCCTAGCAGTTTCTCTCCCTTCAGGAGAAGACAAGGTTTTCTACCTCATGAGGAGTTTTAGTTTTGTGGATGGAGGCTTCCACGAACTATCTTAACTATGAATATCATCTTTCTTCTAGAGGAAAAAGTTCAAACTCATGTACAGGCAAGCTGAGTGCCACTGAGGGATACATGGTGGGTCCTAGCAGGATAACGAGGTGATGGAAGGTGGCCTCGGACTCTAAGGGGTTTGCATGTGGTGAGTCAGGACGCCTCTCGAGTCCCCAGTGTTAATCTTCATTCCAGTGGCTGGTCCCAGAATCTAGGACCTGTTTTCTGTTTTCTGGATGAGCATCCAGGTCAGGACCACATGTGCACTTAACTGTCCCACCCCTTCCATCTCTTTCAACCCAAGACAGTTCCTGTCTTTGTCTCTGTCTTTGTCTCTTGAAACTTTTGAAGAGGACTGGTCAGATGTTTTCCAGGAGATCTCACAATTTGGGTCTTGTATTTCTGTCTGACTGCTCATCCCAGAGAAGAGGTGGAGACATGGCCAGTTCTTTTGAGACCCAGGTAAGATGTGAAGAGCACGCGTTACAGCTCACATACTAACCAGGGGGGGTGCCTGATGGAAGTCTGTGATTGATGTCAGAGTGGGAAATTAAAAGCCGCTGTCTCTCTGAGGCCTGGGAACAGAGTCTGCTCCCACACTAAGCCCCTTCAGTTACGGTTTCTCTGAATGCAAAACTCATAAGGTTATGGACCCCAACTTCACAGAAACTGCAAAGAAATAGAAGTTTTCTAATAGCTATGAGTGGGGTGGGACTTTAGGGAGAACCACTATGCCATGACAGTGACGGTGGTTTCTGAGGTGCCGAGATGGTTTGAGGTAATGGTTTTGAAGACTCAGAAAGGAAAAACTTTGTCAGTCAAAATCTAAGAACCGTGATCAAAGGTGGTCCCTGAAAGCACCATCACATTGAAAAAGGGACGAGAACCATGAGTCAGGGCAACCCGGGAGAAGCAGGTGTTCTCTAGGAAATTATTTCACTGAGACTTTCGACAACCCCGAGGGAAGGCAGGCTTCAGACATGGGCGGGGGGGAGGGGTCGAGAGCAAGAGCGGTGTCCCTCAAGTAGCTGAGGGACCTTGAGTATCCGAGACTTGGTTTCCTTGTCTGGCAAAGGGGCATAAAAGAGCAGGATGACCCGTCTTAGACAATTCAAAACAGAAAATCCATAGGAAGCACTTGGTGTGCTGCCAGTAATAGGTGCTCAGACTTCTGTTGCTACGATATAGAGACAGACATTTATTGAAGCTCTATTTGACAAGTAAGGAAAGTGAGTCTGAAAGAGGATGAGAAGCTTGCCCCAGGTCGCCTCAATCAGGAAGGGTGCACGATGTGCACTGGCCATGCTGCTGAACCCTAGACACTCAAAACACACGCTCAGAGGAGGGGAAGCATCCACAGGTGGGGGTGCTGGCTCAGTGTGTCAGCAGCTCACAGAGCTCCGAGCAATGAAATTAATTCAGGTCCAGTTCCCTTCAGTTATATATAATCAGGTTCTGGAAATAAAGGTGAGGAAAAGGATTCCAGAGCTCCCAGGTAAGAAAAAATGGACACAGCAACTGAGGAGTCGTGTGTGTGTGTGCGTGCGGATGCGCACATGTGCTAAGTCACTTCCGTCGTGTCTGACTCTTCATGAACCTATGGACTGTGGTCCACCAGGCACCTCTGTTCAAGGCGTCACAAAGCAAAAAATACCATCTAAACTCCCCAGCCCCTTCATGGGAAGCAGTCAGTTAAAGGCAGGATTGTATAAAGCTAACCACACTTCTCTAAACATACTGGCTAAAGCTCAGTTATCCACATGCCCACAGCACCCTCATTCACAACAGCCAAAGACATCCGTTAACCCAAGTGCCCATCAGTGGATGGATGAACAAAATGTGGTCTATACACACAACGGAGTATTACACAGCCATAAAAGGGAACAAGCTTCTGACAGAAGCTACAACATGGATGAACCTTGAAAACATTATGTTCAGTAAAATAAACCAGCTACAACAAGGCATATTCTACAACGAGATACCTAGGATAAGCCAATTCTTAGAGACAGACGGTAGGACGGTACTGTCAAGTGCTGAGGGCAGGAAGGATGAGCAACCATTTAATAGGAACAGAGGTTATATTAAGGTCCAAGAAAAGGCTTGGGGTCTAGACAGTGGTGATGGGCACACAGCAATCTGAATATAATTATTCCCAATGAACTGCATACTTACAAATAGTTCAAGTAGTAAAATTGTGTTTATGCATCTTTATTACTGTCCTCCCCCCCAAAAAAAAATCAGTCCTCTAAAGGTAGGCTTCCACGTGACTTGACATCATGTTTCAAGAAAAAAAAAACAGTAAAGCTGCACCATGAGAGTGCACCAGTCTTACTGATAGCTATCCAGTGCATACACATACTTGAGTACGCGTACATTTAAGAACCAGAGGGGCTGCCCGCTCCCCGCACCCGCCCTCCCTGACCTACTTGTTGCAATGGTGCTGCAGGTGCTTCTTGTAACTGTCCTCCTGGAACAAGGCGTCCGGGTTGCAGCCAGCCAGCCAGTCGGCATCCTGCACCACTGGGTGTGAGCTCTGGGCTTTCACCTTCTTGCCCTTCCTCCCCCTGGGCACCGGGGCGGACAAACCTAAAACCGGAGCAGTCATGATGATAACAACAATAGACACTATCCACGACCCCAGTGACTATCTCAGGGTCAGGAGTCAGGGACACGCAGGGTCTGGGGCTCCTCCCGAGCTCCCCGGAGGCTCCCGGGACCCTGAGCGTGAGGTGCAGACCCACCAGAATGATTGACCAGGGCCCGCGTCTGGCCATCAGCTGTGGGTGTGATGAGATCCCAGATGAAGCTCTTGATGTTCTCGTCCCCCCGGTAGTGGTTGAGGCAGTACACAAGGATGGTCCTGCAGATGGTCTCCACGTCCTGCTCGCTGAGCGGGCGCTTGTAGCGGCCATGGGAGAGGATGTCCGTCCACCGCCCCCAGCTGCAAAGCAAATGTCCACATGTGGACAGTGCATCTGACCTGAGACCTAGGGCTCTGGTTTCAGAGGCAAGCGGCAGCTTTAGGAGGGCTTGTTTCAAAACTAGTGACATCAACATCAGGCAATGGGAAAGCAGTCCAGGTGCAGGAGCTAAACACACAGACACACACAGCCTCAGGGTGGGAGCTGACATCCGCATTCCCAGCAGGGACCTGAAAACCCTCCGCTCCACTCCTCGAGGGCGTGGTTCCCATGATCTGATGCTGACCCACCATCTGAGATAGAAGGTGACAGGAGGCAGGTGTGACCACCCCCACATCAGGAAGCCCGTGACTGAGGGTGCGGCTGCAGAAGCAGCTGAGCATCTCCCGATACCCAGATGTGAGGTGGTCTGCTGGCTCGTATCGGACCCTCGGCCTGGAGCAAGGAAGATTAACGACCAACCACACAGAAAGTTATTAGAAGCATCATTCATTAGAAGCATCATCCATCAGCTTGAAGAAAAAAGTTGGATGTGATTTTCATTTTGGTAAGGCTCTGTGTCATGTGTTAAAAGGAAATTATAAGGACACATCAATAATTAATGGAAAGCCACGATACGTCTCCCTCTGAAACCAAGTCCCAAATATAAGCACTTATGGGTTCTCCTGTGAAACAGGGAGAGAAAGGGCCGTGGACAGGCCCCCACATGCAGCCCATGGGCAAGTGCCATATGAGTGTACCTTCCCTAGGCTCCAGGTGCTCAGGGCAGAAATCAGCTCACCAGGGGCTCCGCCTCTGCCCCACCTGGTCCTCTAGCTTCCAGATTTGTTCTCCTAGTTCCTCAAACTGCAAGGCTGGCTCTAGCCTTTGGGTCTTTGGACACACAGCTCTTCTTGCCAGAAACTCTCTTCTCCCTGTCCAACACCCCGCCCTTCCTCCTACCTCAGCTAATTCAAGATGTTTGTTCATGCCACCTCTGTGGAATGCCTTCTTTGATTCCCCCACTTAGAAGTAGGAAACAGCGCCTGAGCTGCCTCTTAAAGGAGAGAAGACCTGTCTGCCCGGGGTGGGGGTGGGGGCGCCATGACCATACTGCTCATGGTCGTATGCTAGCGCAGTGCCTCAAACATGGTAGGTGGTCAGCACACATGATGCCTAGGGCTGGAGGGAAGGGCTGTACAGAAAGACATATAAGCATACTTTCCAGCTTCGGCAGCGATTAACATGCTCTGTTGCTAAAGTCAGCAGCAAAATTCTCAACTTTGATTACTAAGAT
The DNA here is from genome assembly GCF_963930625.1 of Muntiacus reevesi. Lineage (NCBI taxonomy): Eukaryota > Metazoa > Chordata > Mammalia > Artiodactyla > Cervidae > Muntiacus > Muntiacus reevesi. The sequence goes on from NC_089260.1 coordinate 52,251,226, forward strand.
TGACTCATGGAAAGAGGTGAAGTAGCAAAAGGCTCAGGTGGAGGGTCTCCGCCACGTAAAGACAACCAGGAGAGAATCGCTGGCGTGTGGAGATGACGCAGAGAGGAGACCCAATGGCAAAGACACGGGATGGGCTGCAGTAGACCTGCCTTTACTGTGTAAGCAACCACTGACCCAACACGCACTGTGTCTGCTGGCACCGCAACACTGCCCTGAGGACAAAGAAGGAGCCCCAGGCCTCAAGGAGCCCTTCACTGGGGCTCCAGCAGGAAGCAACCATTAAGAGCCATCACCCGACCAGCTGAGTGTGACAGCACGTACAGGAGACCCTTAGGGGCAGGAAGTGGGGCAGGATGCTGAGGTGATGCCTGCTAGGAGGTCAAGTGCTGGAGGTGGTAGGCAGATCAAGTCTGGGCTGGGGGAGTGGGGGCAGGGCTGCCTGTGGAAACAGCACACGGCAGAAGGTGAAGGGTCTGTTCTAACCGCAGCCCTGAGTGCCCGTGGGAAGGACCCACAGGACAGACAAGGGCCAGGTAAGATCCCTGTCGGCCACATTAGCATGTCTGTGTTTCTTCTGAAACTAATGATGATCTAGTGGAAGAAAGAAATCACAGAGCAGAAGTCATCAGGTCTATAGAAACACTGTTTTGGTGGCAGGTTTTTCATTTGGGGATTCCCTGGCGGCTCAGAGGCTAAAGTATCTGCCTGCAATGCCGGAGACCTGGGTTCGATCCAAAGGTCAGAAAGTTCTCCTGGAGAAGGAAATGGCAACCCACTCCAGTATTCTTGCCTGGAGAATCCCATGGACAGAGGAGCCTGGTAGGCTACAGTCCACTGGGTCACAAAGAGTCGGACACGACTGAGCGACTTCACTTTCACTTTCCATTTGAGCAGTATTTGCTTCCAGTCCCACCAGGTGTGAGAGCATATTGTTTAGGAATTTTGATTTGCGCCGAGCATCCTGTCTTTCGAAGCCCTGTGCTGTGGAATTTCAGAGATGGATTCAATGTGGATCCTGCGGTTGAGCAGGGGAAATATGACCTGTTCAGATGGTTGAAATGACCTCCATGTTTCAGATGGGTAGGAAGAGCTTTACAAGTGAGACCACTGCCTTTAACAAATTTTTATAACAGAAAAATGATGAAGGAGTACCAAAAATGATGAAAGAGTGGTAATTTTAGGTAAAGGAACACTAGAAAAAGACTTTGTAATTCTGAGACTTCATTCTGAGTTATTAGTGATCAGCAAATGAATCTGACATGATTCTTTAAAGGACAAACCCCTTCAAATCTCTGAGGATCTTCACGGCTTTGAGATCTTTAACCACCTGGGTTGTGCCAAAAGCATTTGTGCCCTGGGCAGTCACAGAAACCCAAATATAAATTAGAGTTTTTCCTACACCACTTGGAATTCTAACCGTTTTTTGAATGAAATTCCATTTCTCATGTGAGCTTGACTCACCCATAGACGAGCAGGTTCTTCTCAACTCGGAAGCACTCGCTCCTGGCGTAGCCCTGGGACCTGTCTGGGGGCCGCCGCGGCTTTGTGCAGGGCTTCTCCTCTGAGTCGCTTTCCAGGTCTGAAAATTCCATCAGCTCGTCCTCCTTCACTGCGCTGTATAGCCTGGTTTGCTTCCTCACTCTTGGAGTGTCAATAACCAGGTTGTTCTGAAAGACAGCAGATACTCTGAAACTTCTGAAAAGCAAGCCCTGGGAGAGGTCAGACAGGCAGTCAACATGACGGCACACTCACCCTCCCGTTTAAGGCATCGATATCCAATTCTGCCTTCTTCGCCCACTTTTGCCAGAAATTTGGATCATCCAAGGAAATATCTGTCCTATTTCCAGATGCAACAAAACTGGCCTAAAGGGGGAAAACATATTCATTACTTTGTGATGATTTTCTCAGAGGTGAAACACAAAGCAGCTTTCACTCACTCATTCTCGCAAACACACAGGCATCCTTCCACTGTGTGTGTGCCAAGTGTTATGGTCAGTGGGACTGGGACGAAGGACTGTCCCTTAGGCAGCTCACTGTCCAGGGGTTGAGACAGATCAGGAAATAAAAGATGACAGCACAGTCTAATAGATGTCAGGTGACAGAGGCATGTACAGGTGCAGCCAATATACAGAGGGGAGCCCTGGTCAGGCTTAGGTGAGCCGGGGGTTCCTGCTGGGAAGAGAGAATATGCCCTCCAGAACACAGTGCCCAAACCAGCCTGTTAAAATCCCACAGAACAGGGCTTCCCTAGGGGCCCAGTGGTTAAGAATCCACCTTGCAATGCAGGCAATCCTGGTTCGATCCCTGGTCCACAGAGATTCCACACACCAAGGGGGCAACGAGCCCTCTGCCCCACAACTACCGAGCCTGTGCTCTGGAGCCCAGGAGCTGCAACTGCTGAGACTCTGAGTCACAACTATTGAAGCCTGTGTGCCTAGAGCCCGTGGTCCGTAACAAGAGAAGCCACCACAATGAGAACCCTGAGCACCGCAACTGGAGAGTAGCCCCTGCTCGCTGCAACTAGAGAAAGTTCACCTACAGCAACAAAGACCCAGCACAACCAAAAATTAATTACCTTAAAAAAAAAACCATAGAACAAGAAAGCAAGTGGAAATGTTCAGGATGGAGCATGTGCAAAGGCACAGGGGCAAAGAAAGGTGATTGTGTCATGTAGCTGGGGATTCGGGTGGTTGGGGGGTGTTGCCCAAGGTCAAGCTGGTGAGGCAGGCAGAGGCCGGGGCCAGCAGGGCCTCGGGTGTCCTGTTAGCAGAGTCCAAACCCCATCCTCGGGCAGCAGGGAATTCTTTGAAAACGGGAATAATCTTGAGAGGGATGAGACGATATGCAAAGTCACCTGTCAGAGGGACCACACCAGGTCCCAGCGCAGGGGCAGGGTGGGGGGAGTGTAGAACAGAGCAGAACAGGCTTCGGCCGGGGTTTAGGGAGATGGGGAAGGTCTGCAGAAATGCAGAGAAGGAGACAGGCTAGAAGGTAGTCCTAAAAAGGTAAAATTAAAGGGGCTAGAATGTGAGGGCATGTAAAGCCTGAAGGAGGAGGAAGCCATGAAAACCCCAGCATTCAATTTCTGGCATCCGAGAGGTGTGACTCAGGTGAAGAAAATAAGGGTGCGCGTGTGTATGTGCACGTGCATGCACAGAGGTGGAGGAACGGAGATAATGAACCTGTTTTGGTACTGAATGAATCTGACGTATCCGTGAGGATGGAGGAAAGAACCTGAAAAGAGCACGAAAGATAAGAGGGAGAAAGTGTTGGGTCACTAAGCCCAGACAAGGAGAACCTTTCAAGACTGGAGTAGCTGTGAGAAGTGGATCAGCTGTGACAAGTGGAGCAGGTGGGACAAGTGCAGTAGCTGGGATAACTGGATATGGATAACTGGATATCCATGTGCAAAAGAAGGGAGCTGGACCTCTGTCTCATATCGCACACAAAAATTCACTCAAAAAGGCATCGGAGGCATAAAAGTTAAGAGTGAGACTATAAAACTCTTAGAAGAACACACAGGAGCAAACCTTTGCGATCATAGGTTAAACAATGGATCAGAAGCACACATGATAAGAGAAAAACACGGGTAACCTGGGCTTCTTAAAATTAAACACCATTAAGAAAGGATTAAGAGATATATATGCAAATTATCTAATGAGAAACTTTTATTTGGAATACTTAAAACTCAATTAAAAAAAGCGTAACTAAAAAAGGTTTAAAGCTGTTCAGAAGATCTGAAGAGACATTTCCCCAAAGATGATATATATCAATACTTGGCCAGCAAGCACACGAATAGACACTAAACAGTATCAGAGAAAGGCAGATCAAACCAGCATGGGCTATCATGTCACACTCGGTAATAGGGTGATCATTAAAAAAGACAGACAACAAAAAGTGTTGGTGAGGATGTGGACAAATTAAAACCCTAACGACTGCTGGTGGGAAGGGCAAATGGTACAGTCACTTTAGAGAAGAGTCTGGCAGTTCCTCAAGGGATTAGTCGCAGAGTTACACAAGACCCAGCAATTCCATTCCTGGTATATAAGCAAGTGAAATGAAAACATACATCCACACAAAAACTTGTATAGAAATGTTTGTAACATCATTCGTAATAACCAAAAAATGGAAACAATCCAAATTTCAGCACCAGCTAGTGAATGGGTCAACAATCAAGGTCCATATTCAAGTGGCAAATAAGGTGGAGCCATAGAATGGAATGTGGTTCAGCAATAAAAGGAAAGAAATTAGTGATAACATGCTACAACATGGATGAGACCCCAAAACAGGCTAAGGGAGTGAGGCCAGACACAAAAGGCCATATGTTGTATGATTGTATTTATATGAACTGTCCAGAGTGGGGAAACCTACAGAGACAGAAAGCAGAGGAGTGGTTGCTGGGACTTAGGTGGGGAGGGGATGGGAAGAGGGGGGTGGGGGGAGGACTGTTAAAGGGAGATGGAAATGTTCTATCCTTAGATCTTGGGATACTCGTACATGTCTATAAATATGGTAAAGGTGCGAGATGGTGCACTTAAAATAGGTGGTTTTTATGGTAAGTAAATTACATTTCTATAAAATTGCTCAAAATGAAAGTGCAAAGTGTGGCACTGGGCCTGGAGGTGGGTGGGTGAAGCCTCAGAAAGGGCAGGGTGGGGGAAGCGGGGGGTGGGGGTGGGTAGAAGCTGGATGTTGGGAAATGAGTAGAGAGTAAGGCAGTGGAACAGCAGGGTCAATAACGCTGTGTGGATTGCTGGCGTGGTTTTTAGCTACAAAAGGAGTTATGGGGTTGCAGCCAGAGAGGAAAGCAGATGGGGGACTTTTTCAAGACAGGAGTGAGCTGATTGTTCTCAAGGCTTGATCAGGAATCAAGATCCCAGGAAAGGAGGAAGGTGATGACAAAGCAGAGGCTCAAGAAGTGGAAGGGAGGGGGGCCGGGACACAAAGAGAGGGTGAGCCTGGGGAGCCCGGAAGCCGGGACGGGACAGGTGAGGGTGACCCCGATGCCAGATACAAAGAACATAAAGCACATTTTCTGCTTTGGGGGCCCCCCTGGGATTAAATCAATAATTTCTTAACATGCAACATAAAGCAGCTGTTATGTGTGCTTCTCACGAGTGCATTACACAGCCTCTGTCTCGCTTTCCCAGAAGTCCTGCCTCCTGGGTAGGTCCGCACCTTAGCAAACGTGGAACCCTTGCCCTCGGACTCGATGGTGATGGTGTGGGTCCGCCGCAGCAGGATCTGGTCAATGTCTTCTTCGCAGAACTTGGAGCCCTCGTCCTCCTCATCCATGAGCGCACCGTAGGCCCCCTTCCGGAGAAGATCCTCTATTTCTTTCTTGGAAAGTTGTTGTACCTGTGTTAGAGAAGTATTTTAAATGATTTAGATAAAGGAAACTGACCCTGAATATTCATTGGAAGGACTGATGCTGAAGTTGAAGCTCCAATACTTTGGCCACCTGATGTGAAAAGCTGACTTACTGGAAAAGACCCTGATGCTGAGGAAGACTGAAAGCAGAAGAAGAGGATGACAAAGGATGAGACAACTGGATGGCATCACTGACTTGAAAACTCCGGGAGACGGTGAAGGACAGGGAAGCCTGGAGTGCTGCAGTTCATAGGGTTGCAAAGAGTGAGACACAACTGAGCTACTGAACAATAACAAAGAACTGAAATGTCTGGAGACTGAACAAATGCTTACTTTTTTCTCCAAGACGGTAAACCTCAATTATGACGAAGTAAATGTGACCAAATATGCTTAAAATATTGAGGCCAAAAAATAACCAGATGTGGAGGATTTCTCCCTGGGAGCTAAATGAAGCAAGGAGCAGGAGTGCAGCGAGCAGGGTGAAGGCGCATGGCTTACCCCATTGGGAGCATTCTCCCGTCCGCTCATGGACTGCAGGACTGCCTTATCCAGACCCAGCTTCAGGCTGGCCTTGTCAAACATTTCCCTTTCGTAAGAATTCCTGGTGATCAGCCTGTATATCTTCACAGATTTGCTCTGTCCTATTCTGTGACATCTAGCCTGAGCCTGAAAGAAAAAGGAACTGCATGGCCACCAGAGAAACAGAACACCCCGCTGCCAGTTACAAGAGCATCTGTTCTGATAATAGGGGTACCATTCAACAGTGGAGGGTTAACACGCTAAGAAATGACTTTCACATTATCAATCAATTGATTACTGGTTGGTTCATTTGCCCTGATCATGGGACACTGCCTGAGCGACGGCAGGATTTCAATTTATTGGTCCAATGTAGCGGAACGACTTTCCAAAGTGGGGGAGGGGGGCACCAGGAAGGTTTTCTTGCATGTTTACCTGGAGATCATTTTGGGGATTCCAGTCAGAATCGAAGATGATGCAGGTATCAGCAGCAGTGAGATTAATGCCTAAGCCTCCTGCCCTCGTACACAGGAGGAACACAAATCTATCGGAGTCAGGCTTGGAGAACCTGTCGATAGCTGCCTGACGGAGGTTGCCTCTGACCCGGCCGTCGATCCTCTCATACGGGTACCTGGAAGATGTCAGTGTCAACAAGGAGGCCTGGGAGATGGCCACAGGACATGTGTTCCTCTCCTGGTGCTTATAAGAACATATTACAACATGGGATATAAATCAACAGGATGGGGCTTCCCTGATGGCACAGTGGTAAAGAATCTGCCTGCAATGTAGGAGACACAATAGACTTGGGTTCAATCCCTAAGTTGGGAAGATCCTCTGGGGAAGGAGGAAATGGCAACCCACTCCAGTATTCTTGCTGAGAAATCCCATGGACAGAGGAGTCTGGCAGGCTATAGTTCATGGGGGTCACAAAAGTGTCAGATGCTACTTCAACATCAAGAAAGAGCTGTCCCCTCCCCAGCCCAGAGAAAGAACTGGAAGAGTAGAACTGCCTGCAAAAGCATGCATCATATGGGACAACTGTCGTGGCCATCCACAGCTTTCAAGAAGAGCTAAGACACAAGCCCCCCACCCATCCCCTTTATCACACAGGCCACTTGGAGGTGAAGCACGTGGAGCTCAGTCCTACACCCCTCCACCTCCCACCCCCGGTGCGTGGCCCTCACCGTCTCTGAATGAGGTAGTCCTCCAGGATGTCCAGGCAGCGCACCATCTGGGAGAAAATGAGCACCCTATGGCCACCGGCCTTCAGCTTCGGCAGCAGCTTGTCAATCAGCACTAGCTTGCCAGCAGCCTGGATCATCGCCTGGAGCTGAAAATCTGGAGAGTCGGCATTGTGTGTTTCTTTAAACTCTTCCAAAATTTTCTCTTCAGCACCTGCGGAGATTGGACAGCATAACGGGAATACTGTAAAGGGTTTTTTTCTTTTATTACTGAAAACAACGAACCTGCTTTCAAAACCCACTGCAAACAGCAGGGCCCAGAACAATGCATTCGTGTTCACAAACACACATCCATCCACCGGCTCAGAGTGGGGTCTGCAGGAAACCAGGGAGGTAGAAAAGGGATCAGAGTTTTAAGCACGACACATTTTCAAGCGTTTGGGGGGGAACCCCCACATTTTCCAACAAACAAATGTTTGCTGTCTGTAGAAACTGAATTTCAACAACAGACTGTCAAGCTAGAAGTGGCAGAAACAAGCCAAGGGCCGGATACCTACAGAAAATTTGGAACCTAAAATGCTAAAGAAATGAAGAGCTGTTTACTCGCGGAACATAAACACACATAACAAAATCTGTTCTGAAACTAAAAGGCGAGGGAACAGAGTTCTAACAATTGCCGTGCAGGGGCAGTCGTCTATGTATCTAAACTGCCTGTTAATATGGCCAAAAGGGCTGCAGCAAAAGGGAGTCCTGCTTCGGTGATAATATTTAGAGATTTTTTCAGGAGATCTGAGCACACATTTTCACTGCAATCTCTCCATCTCCCTCTACATTCATTCTCATCTGATAATTTCCTAAAGTACAAAAGTTTTATCTTGAGTTATCCAAAGCTTTAAATAACCAACCTCTGTTTCATGAAAGACATTGATCCCTAACCCTCTTTTCTAATAGCCCCACAGAGACTTCTGCTTGCTAAGGGTGCATCAGAGAGACTATCACCTTCCTAGGGACCAAAACTCTTCCCACCTCCGCCCCTGACCCCAGACACACTTGTCCAGGGAGTAGCCGGCTAAGCTTCCTGCAGCTGCTTAGGTGGCTTAACTAGAATTAGACAGCAGGGGTCCGGGATGGAGTGGGGGGATTAATCAGGGCCTGGCCACTGTGCTCCACCCTTGCCCTGGGGATGCAGCGTGGTCACTTCTCCTCTGGGAAATACAGACAGACAAATCCAACTGATGGGATTACTTCCCAGCCTTAAACCGCACCAGGAACCTGACTTCTTAACTACTGGTTTTTAAACATGAAGGCACTGTACACAGGATGGGGATACGAGACCCTCCTAGGGTTTAAGGGTCAGGTCACCTGGGCCCCCAGAGCTGCCAGGACAGAATGGGGGCATGCAGCCAAAGGCGGGACGGCATTGCCCCCACTCCCCTTTTCAGAGCACCTGCGGAAATGAAGTCATGACCTGGTCATGTGCAGAAATACAGCCTGTTCGTTATTGATCAACGAAGAATCTTCCTGAGACCAGATTAGAGTCACTAATGCCTGGGCTGGGCCCAGAGGTCTGTGCAGAGCAAGCCGCTGCTGTTTCTCAGGAAGGGCCAGGCAGAAAATGCCAGCGGGGTGGGAACTGCCGATTCTCATTCCCTCTCCCATGTGAATAAAAGGCTAGTATTTGGGATTTCAATCTGAAGGGAATGAAAGGCAGAGGTGCCTCTAGGAAAAGGTGAAAACCAAACCGCTGTTGAAGAGCATCAGCTCGAATATCCCTGAATAAAGCACACTCTTGAATAAATGTCCTTGCGTCCTACAGGTGTGCTAAGTCACTTCAGTCGTGTCTGACTTTTTGTGACTCCATTGACTGTAGCCCACCAGGCTCCTCTGTCCATGGGGTCCTCCAGGCAAGAATACTGGAGAGGATAGCCATTTCCTTCTCCAGGGGATCTTCCTGACCCAGGGATCGAACCTGCATCCGTTATATCTCCTGTGTTGGCAAGCGAGTTCTTCACCAAATGCCCTTGTATAAAGTCAAATAATGTTTTCCAAAACAGAAAATTTAGAAATCTAGGTTCTAGAGTCAGGATAAGAAGGTCCTCAGGAGACAGAGGGAACTGATCATATCCACATATTAGATTTTTTCAAAACGTTTCTTCTTGTTGGATAATATACTACAAGCAATTCAGAAACACACTTCACTTATAATATCTGGGTAGTTATTTTTTGTTAAAATAAAGATATTAATACCAATCCATAATCAAAATATACTATTTTAGCTATTTTAGTGAATAGTTTTCAAAAATGAAATAATCATTTTGACAAAATTAACATGTTGGAACTATTTTAGCAAAAAATTTGAAAATATAAATTCAGTCAAATTAGTAAATTTTTTTCATTTTAAATTTATTTAGATGAGAAAAGTAACTTCCCTGCTTTTTCAATTCTACCAATAATACATCGTCAAAAACTGTCAGAATTAAAATATATTCTTTCTTATCTGACAAAAGTTCTAACAATTAATTCAGCTCTTTGCTGTGAATTCAGGCTCTTAAAGTGGCAGCCAGTTGTCACTAATAATGCTTCCTTTAAATATATCAACAAACATATTTCCTATGTGATGCTTTTAGCTATAATTATATTTTGTCCGGGCTTCCCCGGTTGCTCAGCAGTCAGGAATCTGCCAGCAATGCAAATCATATAAGACATGCAGGTTCTATTCCTGGGTTGGGAAGATTCCCTGGAGGGAATGGCCACCCACTGCAGTATTCTTGTGTAGAAAATACCATGGACAGAGGAGCCTGGCAGGCTACAGTCCATAGGGTTGCAAAAAGTTGGACACAACTGAAGTGACTGAGCACATATTTTCCAGAAAAGTTGAAGAAAGGAGGGCAGGGAAGGTGTCCAGGAGGAAAACCTAACTTACCTCTAAGCCATTAGAAGGCCAAATTCTCAAGGTTATCAACTAAAGGTTCACCTTGATGCTAGATCTGTAAACACCAATCAGAAAATTAAAAGCTGGAAATAGGCTATAAAAAGCCCAAATACTCCAACAGTGTTAGTCACTCAGGCATATGCAACTCTGTGACCCCGTGGACTGTAGCCTACCAGGCTCCTCTGACCATAGGATTTCCCAGGCAAGAATACTGGAGTGGGTTGCCATTTCCTTTTTCAGGGGATCTTCTCAATCCAGGGATCGAACCTGGGTCTCCAGCATCGCAGGCAAACTCTTTACCGACTGAGCCACCAGGGGAGCCCAAAAAATACTCCAATGGCACTGCCCTAAATTAAAGTCCTGCATTTATATTTAAAAGTGTGTTTGTGCACACACTTGTGTGTGTATGTAGCAGAGACAACTTTAAGGAAGTGTGGAAGTCTGTTCCCTTAAGCAGATGGTCACTGTGAGGGCAGGAGCTGCAAGGTTATCTAGTTATACTAGCCGCAAACAAATAAGAAATCATTTTCTTTTGAACATTACCCTTTTTCTCTCTGAAATTCATTCCATCACAAGCTCAGTCTTGAATTCTTTCTGCCCACTGTTCTCCACACCCCTTCTCCCCAACAACAAGGAGGATTCGTAAGTCCACCCAAACCATCGGGGACCCACCAAGTCCCCAACATCATTTTCACTCTCACACGCACATGTGTGCTCAGTTGCTGCAGTCACGTCTGACTCTTGCAACCCCGTGGGCCAGAGTCTGCCGGGCTCCTCGGTCCATGAGATTCTCTAGGCAAGAATACTGGCATGGAGCCTCTTGGAGGCTACTGCTCCTCTTTTCACAGACATCAAATGAAAAAAAAAAAAAGTGTGTGTGTCTCTCTCTCAGATTACACACACACACACACACACACACACACACACACACACACACACACACACACACACACACACACACACACACACACACACACACACACACACACAGCTTTACTCACACCATCGACCACCTTCGGCCCAGCTCCATCTCCCCAGCTCAGGACCAGGCTGCAGACACCACAACGGCCTCACAGGCTCTTACACACATGAGGATGAGCAAGCTGCAGCACTGAACATACAACGGTCATGTGTGAGTCTTTCTTTGGAAGACCAAGCTACAAGCAGAAAGTTTGAAGCAGAAATGCGCCAAGGTCACAGCACAGCCATGACCTCAGGTGCTATGGTGAGGCGGCTCCAGGCAGGGACCACTCTGTCATTAGTAAATGCAGATTCCAGAGGTGAGCTGGCCCAAGGAGTATAGATTACAAAATGGGGAGAGACTGGGAACTCCTGACATCAGCTGCATTTGAACCTCATGGATTGTGATAGTGACCAAAAAAAATCTGGCTTGGTTCCTTTTCCCCTGGAAAGAACCCTAACTGCATTGCTGGCCAAACATAATTGCACGCAAACACCCTGATTTAGACGGCCATCACTTCTCTTTAACCCATATTAACTCCCACCTGGATGACAGCAGTAACCTCCTAGTGGGGCTTTCTGTTTGTATGTCTTTCCCTATTCCCATCTGTTTATTCGTATGACGTTTCCAGATCAATCATCCTGACTCCCATGTCTAATCATTTCTTAGCTCCAGCAAAATCGCACAAGCTGGCATCTAGGTGTCCCATAACAAGGTTTCACTATGTCTACGGTTCACTGTCCCATTGTTTAGCACACATACTTTATATCCTGGGCAGGTTCCACTTTGTTCTGCCTCCTTCTCTTGTCTCATGTGGTTACATCAGCCTAAATGCTGAGAATGGATGCTGGAGGCCTCCAGACTGAGAGAAGTTCTTTCCCATCAAAGCCTTGAGACATCCAACAGCTGCCTCTCACCACAAAGGCGCCCTTTAACTTCTCTGATCTAAACACACATACACATACACACACACACCCACACCCACACCGGGGGCTAATTTCTCTAACTGTTAGCACGTTTGATGACTTCAGCCAGTGAACACCGACACCTCCTTTCAAGGGGTGAGACACAGATGCAGGACAGGTGATGTGAGGTCCTGCTTCAGGGACCATCAGGGACAAAGATGTTGCACCTATGGCTTCACAGAAGGCGGCTTTGTGAAGAACAGGAAGGTGATGAAACTCACATTGGGGCAACTACAAACCATACAATAACACGTGTGGAGGGAGGCAAGGATTTCTGGGGTTTGGACAACGACTGAAACAAGGCGCCAGGCTTACCGTTGATAAGGTAGGGGTGATTGCAGCACTTCCGTAATTCCATCATAGTGTTTAAAAGGTTGGGTACGTTAGCTTGACCACCACCTTTGGAAAGAAACGTGAAATTCTTCTCAAGGATGGCTCGGTAATATTTCTTCTGAATGTTTGTTAGCTCCACTTCAATGATCGTTTCTTCTTTGGGGGCCAAGTTCTTTTCCACGTCCTCCTTGAGACGTCTCAACATCATTGGCTTTAGAATAGCCTGAAGTTTTTGCACCTAAAAAAGGACCTTAAGTAAATACTGGTGTTGGGACTTGCTAGCATGAAAAAACATAGTCTAACACGAAAAACCAGAAGTCTCTTATTTATCTACCTTTCACTTTCATTTGTCGAAGGGTACGAGGGCATTATCTTACAGCTCTCATAACAGGAGCGCGTGAGAGCTGACTGTTCAGTTTCTGATGGACTAGTTCACCTGGCCAGAGTCCTGAACAGCCAGGAGGCTTGAACGGAACACAGCAGAAAAGAGCCCTATTCATTCTGTTAGTTTTCCCTTCTGTTTGTCTTAAGCCTTCGGGATGATGAGGAAGGAAGGGAGAAGTTGTAGGAATGACAAGCTTCGGTTCTCTTCCTTTCTAGAAAGAGCTGATAGAATGTGTGAGTAAGCCAAGAGCTCTCTGGTCCCTCTCTGTTCTCGCCTCTGTTGACTGGCAATAGGATACTGCAGACCAGACAGCTCTGATTTATATTAAGAAGGGCAAAACAAAACAGACTTCACTTGAACTAAGAGAAGAGGTTTCAGACAGTAAATTAGGGGAGGGGGCACATGAAGACCAAGATTTCAAGCGTATCTCCATGTTTATTTCAAATACAGCTTAATAACCAATACCTACGTAACTCTCACGATGCATAAGATAACTGGCCACTTTTCACGCTGCTGCTGCTAAGTCACTTCAGTCGTGTCCGACTCTGTGCGACCCCAAAGACGGCAGCCGTCCCTGGGATTCTCCAGGCAAGAACACTGGAGTGGGTTGCTATTTCCTTCTCCAGTGCACGAAAGTGAAAAGTGAAAGTGACGTTGCTCAGTCATGTCCGACTCTTCGTGACCCCATGGACTGCAGTCCACCAGACTCCGCCGTCCACCGGATTTTCCAGGCAAGAGTACTGGAGTGGGTTGCCACTGCCTTCACCGGCCACTTTTCAAACCCAACACCATATTTATTTCTCATAGAAATCCTGCAATGTAGTTAGAAACCATGCTTCTAAATGAAAATATGTAGACTCAAGAAGAGTATAAGCAATGTGAGCAAGCAGGAACTAAGACTAGAACTTCAGATCTCCAGGACGGACACAGCTTGAGAAATTTCAACCGCTCCTGACATTACCGCCAAAAGCACACAATGCAAAACCACTGAACTCGACAGGACAGCAGCTGAAAAGTACATGAACATGTACGGAAACTCTGTAAATCCCAATAGCCCTTCGGGAGGGCATAGAGACCAACAAACCAGCCAGAACATCACCTTAATGGAGACTCAGAACATCCAAGGAAAGGAGGTGTAAAGCTCACTTGTCTACTAGGTGGGGGAAAATTGACATAATTTACATTTTTTTAAATAGTTAAATCTTAACGCTTTGGCCCTTTGGGAGTTAATCCTCAATTCAGTGACTGAAATACAAAAGGAGCCGTGGTAGGTACCTGCTCTTCGGTTTTCAGATCACCAAATTCTTGCATAAAGGTGGTTTCCGAAGGGAAGCGAGTAGGTTCTAAGAAGTGAAGCAAGCTGAAGAGCTCTTCCACCGTGTTCTGGAGCGGGGTCCCCGTCAGCAGCACTTTGTGTTCCTATGGGGATGCGAGGATAACTGAGCAAATCATAACAAAAACCATCGCCATGCCAAAGCCTCTCTCGGGATCAGCATTCCCCCAATTCCACACTTGGTCGCTGAAATTCAGCATCCACCCAGCATAAAACACAGGAATAAGATCTGAAGGCAGAGATACAAGAAATGTGGTCTCTGTCTTAGATTCCAAGACCCTGTAAACGTGGTCTGCTATTTTGGTTTCTCCTGGGATGTTTAGGTCAATGTTTTGGTGGTGTGGCTCTGCATGTCTCCTACGTCTCGAGGCATCTTTTCCCACCAAAGTTCAAGTTTTGCCTAAGATTCCTAGCTCAGATGAAGCTCACGTGCTCCTTTTCTGCTCTCTACAGGGCTATGCCCTCCCCATCTGCTTCCTGCATGACTCACTTCAGAGACAAAAGAAGGTTTTCTACAGGCAACAGCACATGAAAAACTATTTTGTTCAGCAAACATTTCAATCTAGCAAAGAGGTCAGCTTGGTTTTAAATGCCACAATCATGTTTCTGTTTTTTGTTTTTTTAATAGATGCTATTTCTTACTTTGTCTCCTTGAACCAAGGTAGGTATTTTCTTTAAAGCACTTCTTCCTGTTAACGAGCTCTTTCTTCAGCTTTCTTTATGGATCCGTACCTTTGTCCTCTTATTTCTACGCATCCAACATGGTGACCAGTCTTAATGACAATGAATTTATTGACCTTAAAGGCCTTATCATGTTCTACTTTGGCCTTCTAGGACACCGCACAGTTAATAAAACTATTTCCAAAAGTGGCTATACCTTCAAGGAGGTTCAAAAGCGATATTCTGACTTTACTGGAAGTCTGACAAGGCTTGGTTGCCGAGCAGAGTATGTGTTCAGTAAATACTGGATGGTGATTCGCCTAAAGGCATGCTCATTTTTTCAACATCTATTGAGTCTTATCTGTCAATGAAGCTCTTCGAAACCAAGGTGAACCAGTAAGATTTACTTTTATTCTTCCTTTGCTTCCTTTTGAATAAAGAGGGCTCTGATTCAGGAAAATACACAGATCATTGTCATCTTCTAACTCATTAAATTCATAAAGAGTAAGGAACTTGCAAAGCAATGCAAGATTTTCTAATGTATAAGCATACCGGTGGGTAACATGGGCCAAGTCCCTGATTTGTTCAACTCCTGAATTACTTTACCCAAGAATTTTAAAAAATATTGCCATAGATTCAGGAAAACCGTTACAGCAGTGGAATAGCTGTATCAATACTAAAGATTATCTCTCAGTTTTTTTAATATCCTTTATGATCAAGTGAAATACTGAGCTGTTAACCAAAATACTTCAGCAAAAGTCTTTTAAGTTATTAATTTTAAAATTAACTTATTTGAAAAAACAGGAAAAGAACTTTTTTACGCTGCTTCCCTTCCAGTTCTTTTTAAAGCCAGTTCTATCAAACAGTTATACAGAGGCCCCTTTGGTAAGGTTGCACAGGTAGCGAAATGAAACCAGGTTTCCCTTTGAAAGTCGTTATTAACATAAATACAAGTTACATACAGGTGTCACAAAAGGTCACGTAAGAGACCAGGCTTATTACATCCAAGTTCAACTTTGCCGACAGCTAAGCTTTCCGCTTGAAAATGTTACCATCCCTTTTAGCTCTGATGGCGTGACATTCACTTAATTTCATTTCAGCAGTCTTTAATTTGTGTGAGGCCTCCTGACAATGAATGACGAGCTAACAGAATCCATGAAGACCCTCCACCATCTTCAGAGGGTCCCCTCCTTGCCCATAAGGGACAAGGAGATGGCCCTGCCTCCTGCACTCCCATGGAGGGGGCAGAGAACACAAATGCCCCTCATCCCAGCAGCTTCTCGAGCGTCTCCTTGGTGACCAGAGAGTTGAAGACGCTGCCTGGTCCTCCGTTTCTGAGAATCTACCACTTTCATCACAACTGCGTCTAGTGCAGCTAACAGTCGTTCTCTGTGACCTGCTCCATGGTGGGGTAGAGTTATTATTTGCCATTTTCACCATGACTTATTCTAGGAAAGATGAACAGAGACTGGCCAGTGGATAAGTTCTCATGATGTATATCCGAAGTAAGGGTTTAAAGACCAGGCAATGAGCAGACCCCATGGACTACAGCCTGCAGGCTCCTCTGTCCACGGAATTCTCCAGGTCAGAATACTGGAGTGGGTAGCTGTTCCTTTCTTCAGGAGATCTTCCAACCCAGGGATCGAACCCAGGTCTCCAGCACTGCAGGTGGATTCTTTACCATCTGAGCTACCAGGGAAGCCCAAGAATACTGGAGTGGGTAGCCTATCCCTTCTCCAGTGGATCTTCCCGACCCAGGAATCGAACCAGGGTCTCCTGCACTGCAGGCGGATTCTCTACAGCTGAGCCACCAGGGAAGCCCCAATGAGCACTTCAGAACTGGACAAACGTAATTATATTCTAACTCTGAACAATGATATTGCATTCCATCAACAACTCTTGATCATTGGAAAAAAAGTTATTTTGTTCATTTGCTAATCAGAACTTTCCATGGTGAAACATGAATGAGTTGTAGGTATGCCAGGTTCCTGGGGCAGCTGACAGGCTGGGACAGTCAGGATCCCAGGACTGGTCACCTGTGTCAGTGGCCAGCCTTCTTGGCTTACCCTAGTATGATATACAAATATTATCATTTTCTATATGTGCCATTGTGTGAAAATGGTTAGGGAACACTACCGTATATAACAGAAAAACTATCTGGATAACAGATTCTAACCCATTAATGAAGTGTTACTATAAACAACAGAAAATCCTTTAGAATCTCCCAGCAACAATTAGATTATTGGATGTTGACAGTTAAACAAACTGTACTCACCAATGAAGGGCTATTTTGCAGTAAGAATCCACTATCTGGGAGCACAGAAACTAATAATAGACAACTCAGATGAACTGCAGATGACTATGCCCTCCAGTGCCATAAATGTCGCTTACATGGACCACTGTGGAGATGGGCCCCTACTCAGAAGGCACAGTTAGGTTTCATAAGAAAATTAATGTTCACCTAAACCTGAATGGGTTTCTGAAAGTGTATTAGTCATTCAGTCATGTCCCACTCTGTGACCTCATGGACTGTAGCCCGCCAGGATCCTCTATCCATGGAATTCTCCAGGCAAGAATACTGGAGTGGGTTGCCAGTCTCTTTCTACAGGGGATCTTTCTGACCCAGGGATTGAACCCAAGTCTCCTGCATTGCAGGCAGATTCTTTATCATAAGCCATTTCTTCAATGTAAGACTAAAACAGTATCATCTGGAGAGACTAGTTCCAGCCATAGTGTTTCTCTTCTCTCATGTTTTCAAGATTATTCTAAGTGTTCTAATTTGTTTTCTGGATTGAACACCAAAATAGTAAAAACTGCTCTGAGAAAGGTCTTAAGGATGGAAAACTCCACCCTAAATAGGATAATTCAGTCAGATTTTCTTCCTTCAAACAGAACTAGATTTTGTTTGTTTTTACTTAAAAGAATAGCTGGCTAATCCAATCCCCTTCATTTAGGAATAAAAGAAGCCGATTCAAAGAACCAGCTGCAACAGAAAGCTTTTAAGTGTTCTCTTCGGTGGTACCAGTCTTGTAAAAAAAATTTACGGCTAATAACATACAGAATATTTCTTTCCACCTCAAACTCTCAATTAACAAGAGATCAAATTAATCTACAGAAGTCAACAATAAAGGATTTAAAAAATCTTTTTGTACCTTTGAAAAATTCATCTAGACATCCAAGACATGCTGATTACCAATATCTTTGCTTCTTAAATGTACATTAAAAATAAAACAAGTGATTAAAACCCATCTTGTAAACTAGAGAGTGAATAGAGACCTGAGAGTGACAGAGTCACGTAATAATGTCTGCTAGAAAACCATACGGCAGTGTGGAAAGGAAAGTCAATCACACTCTAACCATTTCTACCATGTGTTATCCCCAGATACTCCTACTGGGGGAAAAAAATATATAAAAAATCTACTCACGAAGTCTTGCCCATCTCTTGGGAGGAGTATGTAATACTACTAAGTCACTTCAGTCATGTCTGACTCTGTGCAACCCTATCCCTGGGATTCTCCAGGCAAGAACACTGGAGTGGGTTGCCATTTCCTTCTCCAATGCATAAAAGTGAAAAGGGAAAGTGAAGTCGCTCAGTCATGTCTGACTCTTCAAGACCCCATGGACTGCAGCCTCCTCTGTCCATGGGATTTTCCAGGCAAGAGTACTGGAGTGGGGTGCCATTGCCTTCTCCAGAAGTATGTAATAGACCTGGTCTAAAACTCCAGATCAAATTCAAGGTCTTATCACGCACTAAACTTCTAAGTGTCTGCACAAACTGGGCCAATTCCAGATATCCACTCAACTTAGTGAGAAAAACTGCACGTACAATCCCTTGGAGGCAAAACCTACAAACCCTGGAATATAACTGGATCATCACCATGGAGCTAAAGTTTGGCCTAACGGCTTACAACATGGCAGTACTTACAAACAAAAGGGAAACGCAAACACTTGAAACTCAGCGGAAGTATCATGAACATACTCTGCTGTGATAACAAGTGTACACCAGCCATCAACAGAAGAGTCAGGAAGATGGCAGCAACTTTTAAGTAAACTCAGGAGCAAACATGTCCCAGGATTTGACAGGCTTTGCAAACACCCTTCAAAGGGATCAGCTGGACTCAGAGCACCAGGAATACTGAGCTGGTTAACAATTTTATCCGGGTTCAAGGGAAGCACCAATATGACCACTGACCAAGTCCATCATCTTGAGTCCCTCCAAGAGCTTGCAGTTCCTGTTCTTCAGCCTGTGGGCTTCATCGATGACTACACATCGCCAGGGAATATTCCGCAGCTCAGGACAATCGGTCAGAATCATCTCAAATGTAGTGATGATGGCGTGGAACTTATATGACCCCTTTATCACTCGACCCTACAACAAGGACTCTGTGTTATTATTTAGCATTGAAGATTACATTAATAACTTTAATGATGAATAAATAGCATAAAATATATATATATTTATCCTTTTGGGAACGCCTTTATTTATATTTTATTTTCAAGGTATTTTTGGAAGTTTTAAGCTCTTGCAGTACAACAGAGTTTTAAAATCTTTCATTTTTTAAGGAAGTTTGCAATTTGCTGGTAAAATTTCCAACCCAGTTTTTTTACAGATAAGATGCAGTAAGTGTGTCTATTTTAGTTACATCCTACAGACTCCAAAAGGCAAAAGGCCAGAGGGACTATGTACTAAGGCAATTTTTAAAAAATGTTTTTACTTTTTAAACCTTTTTTTTCATTTTGTAACTTAATTTTCACTTTTAATGTGCTAACATGAAAAAGGCATTCAACTCAGGACAGAACTTTCAACAATTTTCCAAATCTAAAGATCGACCAAAACACATTTTAATATTCTTCTCCTTTAAGTAATTGTAGGTCAGATTTTACACTCAAAGCAAATAAATATAGAACACAAAACTCTGTCCTATTTCCAGTTATAGGACTTACATTTCACCTATTGCTTAAAACTATTTTATTATAGCACATACTATTTATTCTTCTTTCTCTGTCACTTATAATGCTTCAGGGTCAACATCAAAGATAATTTCATACAGATAACTAGGATTAGTTAAAAGTCACAGCAACTGCTACTAAGAGCCAAAGTATAAACTATTCCCTCTGGGTATATTCAATGTACCAGTTAATGTTAGGTGCCTAATACTTTTCATTTCTAGAAACAATAAAGAACACAATGTTCTTCCCATTCCCATTTAATAACTCTTTTCTTGGTTTCACTTTCTTTTAGGGTTTAAAAAATAGACCAAATTAGCCTATCAATGCATTGAATGATTTTCAGCAATCATCCAAGGTAAAAACAATTTCATGTGTTCTAATAATTAGAAACAGCAAGGCTATAAAAAGAAAGCCCTGTCATCATAACATATGAAATTATAAACCAAACATAAACTGGGTAAGAAATCTAAACCAAAATTTCTCTAGTTCTGCAAAATCTAGACATACCCCCGAAAGGTCTGAAACCATTTGAACATTCAACGTGTTACAAGTGCCCCTACGTGTAAGGACTGTCCGCCTGAGACACTTTACCTGGGGATCTTTGAAGTACATTTCATACAACTGAATGGTCCGACGACTAGCTTGACTCCCATGGTACACAACCACGTTCAATTCTGTCCAGGTCCGGAATTCCCTTTCCCAGTTGGGGATTGTGGACAATGGGGCAATTACTAAAAAAGGGCCATGGATTCCTTTCAAATATATCTCATAGAGAAATGTAATGGACTGGATAGTTTTTCCCAAACCCATTTCATCTGCTAAAATGCAGTTTCGCCTTTGGGAGGGAAATAAAACAAGGAAACTTTCATGAGTATACATACAAGACAGCGCTTTCTCGTCACAAGGTAAGTGTATATATCCATTAAACTTATAAATGCATGCCTTAACTGCTTCTTTAAGTACAATGAGATACAGTTTCAAACAAAATGTTCTGAGACAGAGAAAATTTCTTCTACACACTTCAATCAGTCTCTACATTAGTACATGTTAATTAGACAAATATTAAGCATACTTCCAGCGTTTGCTTTTTTAAATAATTTTTATTAGTGAGTTAAAATGTTGCTATATTTGATCAATACTTTCAATAACTACAGAAGAGCTATTATAGGCTTTCTTTAAAAGGTGAAGAAAAATGCATTTTACATACATGTTGTACCAATTGAAAAGTAGCCAGTTTACTCCCTCCAACTGGTATTCCCTGAGTTTGTTATTGTTTTTATACTCCCTGGAACTCTCCGATTTCTTCCAGTCATCAGCAGGGGGTCGCTCCTGTTTCAAATACAGGAAATCCCATTAGTGGTTTCTCTCAGACCACACTCCTGGGCTGTGCGCAAATGCAACCCTCCGCCACCCGCCGGTCCTCACCACACGCTCTGTCTCTGGCTCCCGGGACATGAGCTTCTCAAACTCTTCGATCTTGGCTTGGTCTATGTCCTGCCTCAGCTCCCAAGTGCTGTCTTCATAAGGCAGTGAGCACCACTTCACCAGATAGTGGGTCACAGGCTGGGGGGTTTAAACACAGCAGAATGATGTATGAAAAACACGCACTCTACTTCACTTAGGACAGACACCACCCCAGCAACAGCAAGACGGAGCTGGGAGACGTTTTAAAACTGTGACTGCTGAATGAGGAGCTCTTGGTTAGCGTCTAAAAGAACTAAAAATACAGTTAAGTCCCCTACATATGAACGAGCTCTGTTCCAAGAGTGCATTCATAAGTCCAATTTGTTCATAAGTCCAACAAAGTTAGCCTAAGTACCCAATTTGTGTGTGTGTGTGTGCACGCGCACACACATCTACTGCATTAGCAGGTGGATTCTTTACCACTGCGCCACCTGGGAAGTAGCCAACTAATACAATAAGCTATATATACCTCTGCTTTTACACTTGCTTCCAAACATCCTGGGTTTGAAATAAAGATACTGTATTCTATAACAGTACTGTACACAAAAGGTCAACCATTTGTCGGGATGCACGCACATGACAACATATGCCAGACACATGAACTAACCTGTGTGACTGGACATGCAAACACACGTTCACACCTTTGAAAATTTGCAACTTGAAGGTTCGTATGTACGGGACTTACTATAATATTAGTAAACACTGTCAGAACAAATTGCTTTTTATCTAAGCCACTGGTAAGTCATGTTCAAAAGCCAAAAAGTATAAAGAAATAGATAGTAAATAACAAAGCTGAATCTGAGCCTTATCTGTGTGATCATTAGGCAACTGATTCAGACTCACAGGGTAACTCATCTTGGTGTGTTTACATATTTACCTAACTGGCTACTTTCTTAAACAATGAGAAACAGACTTGAACTTATTAGGATTTCTGCTTTTTTCTTAAAGGGATACTGTCTGTATGCAATTGCTTTAAAGTAATGTGTTTGAACTCTAGAAGACTGGAGAGCAAAATACCTTGGGTAATGCAGATCAAGAAGATCTCCTTTGCCTTTCTTCTAGCAAGTATGTGGAGTTTTGGATCTTCATTTTGGGACAAAGGTACTGACTATTTAAGCTCTAAAACTAATAGTAAGTTGATAGATCTCAGCTAAATTTAGACCATGGCTCTGATCGGGCTGTGATGTTACAAACATTTGCTGAACTATATAAATATGCGGGAAAAAAATTTTTTTTAAGTACAACTAAGCAAAACTAGAAAGGTAAACATCATATTACAGATACAATCTTTGAAACATCATGGACCTGGTGATACAGAATTTGGAGTCAAAATGGGACTTCACTGCAGACTCTCACTAGACATGCAAGATCCAAACATCCAAACACTTCATGCGGTTTAATTTACAAGAAGAAGCTAAGTGAAAGACCTCATGGTGGGTGGGAATATCCTTACGAAGACACAATGCTCAGAAGTCACTAGATGCGTGTTTATTCTTACGCGATGAGTAGGATGCCCTACCAACTGCCCTTTACAATCTGTTTGGGTCCTTCAAAGCAAAACGGGCATGCTGAGACTCAGATCTCATAAAAAGAAGGATTCTATAGCATCCTCCATGTACCATGTTAAATGAGGCCCATCAACTTTATCAGTGATGTCTTCTGTTACTTAACATTGACTGCATTTTTGCTACAAGGGTACTCTTACAAGGGGAATTTGTGCTACATAACAGATTTACACAAAAATACAGTAAATTCCTTGTTGATCTTATCCGGAACTGTGCAAAATGTCAGTGTTCTTTGCTTCACGTTGAAAACTAATTTCTTTTAAAAAGCTCTCAGACTAAAACAAACAACATATTTACTGTGATTATTAAGTCCTAAAACTAATAGTAAGTTAGTACATTTCAGTTTGGTTTAGACCAAGTGTGTCATAATACAAGGCTGTGAGCAGGACCAGATCTTGGGAGTTCATGATTGTTCTCCATAAACACACGTAAGCGGTCTGAGTCACTGCCCCCTAAGACAAATGATCTTCTGTTACCTCTCCCCGGTCATCTGTGCTACGTGCAAAGTCCATTATCCGGTCAACCTCCACGTAATCTGGATTAAAAAGCTCATCTTCAATCTACACCAAAGGGGAGAAAAAAAAAAGTTAAAATGTTTATTAACTCCTGAGAATAAACACTATTTCACTTTTCATCAGGCAGTAAGTACTATCTGGGGTCACAGCAATACAAAATTTATATTTGGCATAGGTCTGTTATATTAATTGAAATGCTATAATTTAGCAAAATCACTCCCCATGAGGAAATCAAGAGTTCTCAGACTTTGTTAACTGGGTCTTTTAATTACTGTGTGAAACCTTTTTACTGTGAGAGAATGTTTAAGAATATTTTAAATCAAGTGTGAAATTACAATTCACTAATGAGCAATCCAAAAGGCTTATGGCACGCAATGCATTTAGCATTCTTGAGACTGCAGTTTGCAAAAAAGATCAGAACTGTGCACAGTTAAGTGCTACTGGAGTCTTACAACTGTCTGATGCCTTATAGCATCATTTGCAGAATGTTATTCAAAAGCTAAAAAAACACTGAGACCAGTGAATTCCACATTTAAGAGTGAACAGAGTTTATGTTGTTTGGTCACCTTTGCCAATCAGTATTAGTGCCTTATTCGAATACAATCGTGGCATACATCGAAGTGTTCTCACATGATTTATTTCTATTGAACACAGAGCATTTGGCTAAAAGTACTGAGGATAAAGAGATGAGGCTTTAAACATTGGGTTCTCTAGCTGAGACATTAACAACCTTTACAGAAGTCAAGTAATGCTGCTTGTCTGAAAACTGATCTCACGTAAAAGAAGAGAATTTGGCTCAAAGGGAAGTTACAGACTAAGCAATACTTTAAAGAAGTCAGAGTCAGATAAGTTAAAAGAAAAAAAAAAAAAAAAAGACACATTACTATCTGTTCCCAAAGATTAATTTATCAGCAACATAACTTCATTAAAATGCTTTGCAAAAACATTAGATACTGTCCGCGTCCCCGGAGTTGCAGATTGAAGAGCTGCCTGGTCACAGTCGACTTCAGGATAACAAACATTCTCTGGGGTCCTGTGCCCACTTAATGCACCCAGTTTGGATGCTGTGAACTGTGAATCATGAAACAAAACCCAGAAATACCAACAGTGTGTTTCAACTGCCTCAGGTCTTTACCTGGAGTTCATGACTAAGGCAACAAAAACCTTTGAAACATAAATGCATTGGCTTGTCAAAGCTTCTAGATTTAGATGCCCAGTATCTACATATTATTCATGTATAGCATAACATAAACACTAAACCTTACCACAAACTAGGATTTTATGATAAAAGCTCTAAGGCAACTTGTTATTAGACAGAATCTTTTATTAAATCTGAACTAAAATCCTTAACTTTACTCCTAAACATGTTTATCCTTCAAGCAAGTAATCTATGCCACCACACCTCTGATTTCCAGTCTCAATAATTTTTCTGAATAGAGTTTTAGTTGCACTGACTTAAAAGGAAGCCTAAGGTGAATCAGAGAAGGCAAAAGTGGTCATGACTAAAAACCTCAAAGCAGCAGAACTGGGGGGTGCCTGAAGCCAGGACCATCTATAGGACACGACAAACAGGTATGTGTGTGAGCACACCTGCACGTGTGTGTGTAAAGGAGCAGGAATTGGTATCCTTCTCTGTTAACCCTCAGATCCTCTTTTCAGACACAAGCTCATGCTCCTTCCATTCAGGACAAAGCTTAAGATTTACTGTTACCAAGTAACCAGGAAGATAATGTATTTCAGCCTTTCACCCGCAACAAGTGGGTGTTGTTCAGTCACTAAATCATGTCTGATTATTTGCAACCCCGTGGACTGTAGCACACCAGGCTCCCCCGTCCTTCACTGTCTCTCGGAGTTTGCTCAAACTCATGTCCATTGAGTCAGTGATGCTATCCAACCATCTAATTCTCTGCTGCCCCCTTTTCCTCTTGCCCTCAATCTTTCCCGGCATCAGGGTCTTTTCCAATGAGTCAGCTCTTTGCATCAGGTGGACAAGTTTACACTACACCTTTGGGGGCATGGAGTTCAGATTCCAGGAGACCTGAGATTTGTCACCTGAGAGGATAAGTCTGGACTCTATGATATAAAAGTACTGCACACTCATCTGTCTATGACCTCCTCCCCCATCTCCAACAAAGGGTCGGGGTGTGAAGTTGGTCGTGAAACAGGTAAGATTTTGCATCAAATTTCACACTTTTTTAACAGTTTACATTCTGTTAAACTCCTTCATGGAGAGGGAAATGAATGAGTCAGCCAGGTTAGTCTTTCAACGTGAAGGTTTCTCTTTATCTGCTTGAGGCTGTAAATGAAAGCAAGTGGGTGATCATAGGTCTTAGGGGCCCCTGGAGACAGCCCGCGGGAGCCTTGTTTATGTAACTGACTCCGCTGGAAAAGAACCATGGCTCTTCCTCAACTAGGCAGGCGGTCTTTCCTGCCCTAGACATTACTCAGTCACTCAGTGTTCACTGCTCAGTGGTGTCCGACTCTGCAATCTCATGGGCTATAGCCTGCCAGGCTCCTCTGTCCATGGGATTCTCCAGGCAAGAACATTGGAGTGGGTGGCCATTCCGTTCTCCAGGGGAGCCTCCTGACCCAGGGACTGAATCCAGGTCTCCCACATTGGGGGCAGATTCTTTCACCAGGGAAGACCTAAGTACGGGTATCTGTATCTTAATTGATAATCTAGGATAAAGGGGAGGGAGATAAAGATATTAGATATTATATCAACTCCTGTACCACAGCGTATCATCTGTGAAAAGAGGGTCAGCAAACTCTCTGACTTTAACAAGAGAAATGTCACACACCTTCCCCAATCGAAATAAACGTTTACATCCTAGAACTTAATACTAACTTGTAGAGTTTTTGAGTTTTTAATCTGCTTAATCTTTTTAAGATTTTTTTTTAATGTGGACCATTTTTAAAGTCTTTACTGAATTTGTTACCATATTGATTCTGTTGTTTATGTTCTGGTTTTTTCACCACAAGACAGTTGGGATCTTAACTCCCTGACCAGGGATTGAACCTGTCTGTACTTCCCGCAGCAGAAAGCAAAGCCTTAACTGGACCACTAAGGAAGTCCCTCACCTGCTACATCTTAATAAGCCTTTTGTCTACTGCTTTTTGCACTGTCTACTAACTGTACTTCCATTACAAGATTGAATCATACCACCATATTTCCACATAATCTCAGAAGGACCAGTATCTTCTAGACTAAGCAACAGGAAGAATGAGAAATTTCCTGTTTACAAATTATTTTAGCAATAACCAGTTACCAATGTGCAAGCAACAGCACCAAATGAGGCAAACTAGTTTCTCTTAATAATATGCTGATGTGAAATTCAAAATTTAGAACATTTAAAAAATGTAAATACTTTAGAAAATTAACCAGGTTTTCCATACCTCTGACAGGAATTTGTTCTGGCCTTGCTTTGCCTTAAATCGCTTAATCTTTTGCTGAATTCTCTTATCTTTTTCCAGATCTTCTACGGACGCCCATTGACAATGAAGATAAGAGCTAAAAAAATAAAATGATATACTTGAAACAGAAAATAATTGATCTTTATGATACATGTTCATTATCACTCTCCCCCCAAAATCAACTACACAGATGATTAACAGAATAGCCTGTTTAATTACTCACTCATAGAGGCTGCTGAGCCACATTTCAATATAACCACTAACGGTTAAGAATAAGAGAAAATAATCAATAACAGATACAAAAATTTGCCTTCTGTGCTGGGTCTGCAGTTCTCTTACCCATTTCCCATTAGAAAGAAATAAAGAAAGAAAAAGACCTAATCACAAGCTATTTTCATAAGTGAATGGATTTTACTCCAATACAAAACAATTAGCACTACAAGGTGGCTTTAATTATGGACTTGTTTTCAGCCTTTTATCATTAATTGAGAAATAAAAGGTTTCTGTCAAATTTAAAGAATTCAAATTTAAAACAGCAAAGGTAAACCTCATTTCCTCCTTCTAAAACAACTGGGGAGAAAGGGACTGCCCGTAGCTCTAGAACACCAGTACCCCCAGTCCTCTCCTTGACCCCTAGTCCCTCTGCCAGGAGCTCTGAGATGATGCCCCTCGGGGTCCCTTGTGAATTTTTCACTCTCCAATGCCTACTCTTCTCTCACTGGCTAGTCTCCTCCTGTGCAGACTCACCACCAGCCTGCTCTGAGCACGTGCTGTGTCTTCTCTAACCTGAACTTGAATACTCCCCAGCCCACCTTTCCGTTTTCATCCCCGAGACTCACAGGTATACAGTT
The DNA here is from genome assembly GCF_963930625.1 of Muntiacus reevesi. NCBI lineage: Eukaryota > Metazoa > Chordata > Mammalia > Artiodactyla > Cervidae > Muntiacus > Muntiacus reevesi. Next base: position 52,278,621 of record NC_089260.1, read on the forward strand.
AATGTTGTATGGTACCTTTGACATCCTTTCATTCGGTTATTTCAATATCCTTAGTACTATCATCCTCTCCCTACCCCACACCCCTATTACCTCGCCTGTCTCTTATTTCTCTTTTTAGTGATGACATTTAAAAAAAAATGAGGTGCTTTCAAAATCAAGATACTACTCCTCTTAGAAATTATGTGGCCAATACAAAAATCTTTCAAAAAATGATTAATGATATGGAAAAGGCTGATGACATTAAATATCATATCATTTTTATTTATATAACATCTAATATGCATTTTCATAGGTAGGACAGATTTAGTCCTTCTACAGTGGACTGAGGGAGATAAGGATTTTAAATACATATGCCTTGTATAGATATGAATTGATAGATGCCCTATACACGCGCGCGCGTGCACACACACACACACACACACACACACACTCTCAGGGAAAAAAGACTCAATGAAAATGCATCAAAATGCTAGTAATGATCATTCTGGGCGGTAAGACTGTAAATATTTTTTACTTTTGACTTGTATTTTCTAAATTTTCAATAAATAACATGCAATACTGTTATAACCAAAACCAAATATTGTAAACATCACCTAGTCTAGTTTCCTAATTATTGGCTAGAAAAAGGTATGTGAGCACTCAGCACCTTTGTCTTGGCTGAGGTGCACATGCCTTTAAAAAGCGCTGCCAGGGTGGCCATGAAGGAGACGCAGGCCCTTCAACAGCTGGTCCAGCCCTGCTCTCCCTCCGGCAAACTGGGCTGAAATTTTGGGCAGTGAAATCAGTTCCAACTAAATGGAGAAAAACCACAGGCTTCTCCACTAGGATCAGAAGCAAGGCAAGGATACCAAGGCAAGGATATGTCCTCTACTATTCAATATCACATTCTAGGCATTGGCCAATGCTGTGAGATGAGAGAAAATAAGAGGAGTGGTAATTGGAAAATAAGAACTCTATTTGCAGATGATATGACTGCATAACTGGAAAACCCTAGAGGATCAATTAGGAAACTAATTCAAATAATAAAATAAAATAATTCAGTTATATAGCAGAATATAAAATTAACAGACAGAAGTCAAATGCCTCCATTTACACAAATAAAACAGAAGAAATAATGATAGTGAAAACCTCTTTTACAGTATTAACAAAGAAAAAATACTTAGTAATAAATTTAATAAGGAACATGTGAAAATTGTATTAAGGAAGCATTTACGATCCTCCTAAAAGACACAGAAAGCACGTTGAACCAAGAAAGACATCCTTGTTTTCAGATAGCAAGACTCAATATCATAAGTCATAAATTTGTAATTTAACACAATGTAAATAAAAATATAAACAACTATTTCAATGGAGTTAGACAAGTGAATGCTGGATTTGTATATAAAAATGAACATGCTAAACATCCAGAAAAACCCTAAAAAGGAACTGTCTTAGGGAAAACTCCAATAAACCAGGTAATAAAATATTATAAAGCCTCTATAAGTAAAATAGTATGCTATAACTTGTGAAGAGACAGATCAAATGATTAGAATAAAGACAGACATGGACCCAATAAATATGTATCTTTAGTTCATGATAAAGGTTGCATCTCAAATCACCAGGGCAAAGATGGACTTTTTAATAATGATGCTGAAACAACAATTTTTGTAAAAGAATAAAACTAGAGTTATGCTTTACACCATGTACCAAATGAATCAAGAACCTAAACAGAGAAGATAAAAACATGCAAATAGTATAGAAAAAGACAGAAAATTCCTTTTTAGCCAGGGGTAGGAAAAAGATTTCCAACTATGATTCAAAAGTAAGATCTAACAAAAGGAAAGATGAACAAATCTGAATATAAAAAACTTTTTTAAAAAAAGTACAATGCTATACACAACAATAAATGAAGTCAAATGACAACTGAAACTGGGAAAAGACAGCTGCGATATATAATACAGATTAAGGACTAATACCGCATACCGTGTTAAAAACTGAAGGATGCACAACAGAAAACAGAAAAAGATCCGAACACATAACTGACAGGACAAGATACAAAAATGGTCATTAAACTTACAAAAAGATCTTCTGAATCACTCACAATAAAAGAAAATGCTACTTAAAACCACACTGAAATACAATTTCCCACAAAAAGTAAACAAACACACACACACATACTACATTGGAAATGTTGTGCGGAAATGGGTGATTTCACACAGTATTGGTAGGAATGCAAACAGAACTATTAGACATTGCAAAATTCCCTAGGAGAACTGCATTTATGTTTGCCTTTTGATCTAGCAATCCCAGTTCTAAAAATTCACCCTGAAGCTATGCCTCCAACAATTCAAAAATATGTAGGCATGAAAATATATATTGCAGCATTATCTGTAACTATAACACAGCAGAAGCCATTTACAAGCCAGCACACATGGGAGGTTGGCTGGGTAAGTTACCACGCAGACGTGCAGAGGAGTAACAAAGAATGAGGAAAACCCTACGAACTGATGTTGAGTAACGTACTACTCGTAGTGTTGTGAAAAAAGCAAAGGGCAAATGTGTATTGATACTGTTCTTTTGTGCTTAAGAAAGAAAGGAAAATAACATATAAAATAAACCAACCTATCAATTTACCTATCTCCATATTCATGCCAAAAATTACAGGAAGGATAAATCTGCGATTAATGAGAAGGTAAGTAGGAATGGGGTGGAAAGGAAGGAAGATAGCACTTCTTTGGGTATCATCTTGTGTACAATTCTGACTACTGAACCATGTTAGTATTTCATGAAATACTAACACTGAAAAAAAAGCAAAAAAAAAAAAATCAACAAGGATGGGGTGGGGCCTAAAATACAAACAGAAACTAATGAGCCAAAAGTAGTGTTAGTCACTCAGGTGTGTCCAACTCTGTAGCCCACCCGGCTCCTCTGCCCATGGGATTCTCCAAGCAAGAATACTGGAGTGGGTTCCCATCCCCTCCTCCAGAAGATCTTCCCAACCCAGGGATCAAACCTGGGTCTCCTGCATTGCAGGCAGATTCTTTACCGTCTGAGCTACCAGGGAAGCCCATAATAAGACAAACTGAGTATCAAATAAATAACAGCCCACTAAAGCGGGGCAGGAAGGAGGACTAATCTGAGCAAAAAGCACTTAGAAAAAGCACTTAGACAACAAAAAACACTAACAAATACTGAATGAGGCTAGCAGGCTTCTTTTTTACATAAATATGGTCCAGCAATTCTGAATCCATTTCTTATATATTCCAGGATTAACAAATAAGAAAATATATTATGGGTCATAGAAAATATATTATGGATCATATGTCTACTGTGACAGGTTTCTCACAGTAGAAAACAGAGTTATTAATATTAGAAGGGGAAAGAATAGAATGAATCCCGTGGTACTGAAATAAAATTGGAAGTATCACTATAAAGACATTGTTCTTCCTTGTTGGCAGGTAGGTAGGTAGACAGAAACGTGTGGGTATATATAATGAACATTTATGTGTGTGTGTAACATATATGTGTATATGTCATACATACACGCATTATCATATAAACACGCATATGGATGCCCTTCCTAAGCCCAGAAGCAATGACTCCCCAGTGGCAATGAACACACCTAGTTAAACCCTGGTTTCTAAATGCTCTTCTTCAGTAAAAATAACCAAGGCTCCTTAGAGAAAGGACCAATTCCAGGACTTGAGCAGGAAGTTTCGAGGTGTGTCTGGAACATCCTCTGGAGTCAGCAACTGAGGCAGTGCTCGAAGAAGGACAGGGACAAGGTAAGTGAGGCGGGAGACAGCCTGATGGGCTTCCACCGGCCAGATCTGGGATCAAGTGAGCAAAGGAAATAATGACAGTAAGGGATTATGACCCCCTGAATCAGGTAAGACTCCACACAGGAATTCTTTGTACTGCTGTTGCAATTTTTCTGTAAATCTGAAATTATGTCAAAATGAAAGGTTAACAAAAAGTTTTCATCTTATGGAAATTTTAACTTCCTTTAGAGCTCTATAACATCAGAGAAGAAAGCTATTTTTTAGCACTCTCATCTCACTGCTTCATCTCACATGACTGATGACTCATCTCCCTGGCTGGCGGCACCTGGTGAGGCACCCCAGGGGCTGGACTTGGTTACAGGCCAGTTGAGAGGATTTCTGAGAACCAAACACCACGGCCTCGGCACTCCACACTGACGGGGATGGGTGTCTATCTAGTGGAGTTGTTTCTTGGCAAAAGATACTCAAACTTCTTGATTTGGAGTGCGATTTTTTAAATCCATCAGAGAGCCTTCTCTCGGGCTTACTTGGTTATCTCCTTATCAAATCTTTCCATCCACCTTATAAGACTATATGAAACCATGTCATGTGCATACCTGGCATGCGTGTAAACTTCTCATGCTCTGAGTATAAAATGATGACAGCATCTGATGTTTACTGAGCATTTTTCATTTCACTGAACTTTTACAGTAACAGTGATAAAAGAGACTCCTTCATCTTTTTACCTGGTGGAAGGTTCTGCTCACAAATGTCAGAAAGACATCTATCCATTAACACAGTGCCAAATGCAACAGGGGGTGATGACAAAAACCATGAGGCCTGATGCTTTTTTTTGAGGATAGGGTAGATATTCTTAGGCTCTTTTGACAGCTCCCCGAAGCCTCTCTTGAAACCCCAGAATTCACTAATATGATACTTGAGTTCCTGGCCTTAAAAAGTTTAAAGTACATTTAACTTTTACATTATCAATAAATATTTTTGTCTTTATTCTCCGATTGTTATTTGGGTTAAAGAATGGCCGTGGTCTTTCCTTGGTAGGATGAATACTGATGCTTCAAACTAGGCTGTCCCATGAGTGTGCTTGGTCCTAGTATCCTGCCTCCATCTATGAGAATCAGGACAACAACTCACAGTGGTTTGTGACTCAGTTTTTTAAAAGTTAAGCAATTCAAAGTCACTAAACACAAGTCAGAAATAAAAACAGACCATCAAAACGGTAGCTCGCTACATTTCAAAACGTGAGATGATGTCACGATTTTTCTAGCACTTTCACCCAGGAGCAGAGTTCTCATTTGGGCACAGATGAAGGCAGGGTACCTGGCCTCACAGAGCAAAATTCATCCTCAGAGCTCAACAGGTATTACTTTCTCTGTTACTGTATGAGTTTTCATCTCTTCTAAAAAGAACTTCTTGGTTATGCACAAAAGCTAGTCAACCTTTACACCAATTACACATTTTATAGAAAAATAAAACTTATCAAATAGCCAAAATACAAAAGTTAGGAGGCAATGGCCTCCACAGCACTGAATAAATCATACCAGAATTTCCCCTCTGCCAATTAAAAAAATTCCTGATTACTTTTTAATTTGGTACCTTGAAAATATATTCCCCCATTAAAAAAAAAAAAGTCACAATCTACTTACAAGTTTTTATATTTCACGTAGAACTCCTCAACTTCTACCTCCTCTCCGGATTCCTTCTGCAACAGAGGAAAATTTCAGGCATATACTTGAAAGCATCTACTAGAATGCTCCGAAAGTAATGATTTACTCCCGTGTGGACACACATAAGGCATCGCAGAAGTGGCATGGGCCGTTCCTGGAAGGATGAGCACGTGGTGAGCTGGTGGGAGGCAGTCGGATGAGGACCGGCCAGGCGCTACCCGACCGGCTCCGGCTTCTCAGACATGAATCACTTTAACTCCTCCCTAACCACATGCAGCTTCATTCACAACAACCTGACCCCAAATCTGGCTTTCTGCCAAACCCACAGTGTTAAGTAGACGCCAAGTGTACCATTTTCGCAGGCAGCAGCCAATTAGCAACTGCTCTCCTGAATGCCATATGTATTATTTTTGGCTGCCTCATGGCAACTTTACATTGTGGGTTTTGTAATGTTTTAAAATATTTAAAAGACATTTATTCGTCCATATAGTTAATAACTCTAAACAAGAAGCCATATAAAACTAAACCTTGTTCCTAGGCTGTAATTTCAGTGCATCACTATTGAGGGTTTTAGTTTGACTCGATGGTACAATTAAAATCTCTCAGACAAGATGTCTCACACACGTAGCAGCCAAATAAAATTAACACTCCAAATACGATGTTGAGGTGAGGTTAACGTGGTGACCCGTCAGCCAGACCAAGGGTGCAGTGGGCAGATTATCTAGAATCTCTCCCTTGATTCTGCCTACCATCATGTCTGCAGAAGACACCGCGTGGATGATATTTTAAGCATCTCTTTCAATATTTTTTTTCCCTTTTGGTTTTAGGCTGTTAAACAAGTCGTAATATGTAATTTTCTTCTGGAACATTGAATCAGATAAATCAGGGATGTAAAACATAAACACCACTTACAGATGTTGGAAGATTGCTTTTACACTGTTCCGAGAGCACCTGCCTGGAGGGTCGCATTGGCTGCTAGGCGGCCTCAGAGGTGCCGCGGAGAAAACTCAGGCAAGTCAGAGCATGACAGAGGACGAACAAAGGAACGGAGACGTCTGCTTGGTGATAGACTGGCACCAGGTCCATTCAAAGACACTGGGGTCGCCCTCAGTCCTTAGCCTTCAAACCTCTGTCAGAGACTGCAGACTAACACTATTCTTCAAAACTCTTACACGGATTAGTTAAACTTAAATATCAAGCAGCTTTGCCATCTGCCAAGAGATCCCCAAAAGGACACTGAGGAGTGTGGCCAAAAGCCATTAACACGTGGTCCTACCCTCCCTATAGATCGTCATACTAAGTGCAGTAAGTCAGAGAAGGAGGAATACTGGGTGACATCCCTTATAGTGGAATCTATAAAGAAATGATACGCATGAACTTATTTACAAAACAGAAAGAGACTCACAGACTTAGGAAATGAACTTACAGTTGCCAGGGGGAAGGACTCGGGGAAGGGACAGTTAGGGAGTTTGGGATGGGTATGTACACAGTGCTATATATAAAATGGAGAGCCAACAAGGACCTACTGTATAGTGCAGGGAACTCTACTTAATGTCATGTGGCAGCCTGGCTGGGAGGGAAGTTTGGGGGAGAGTGGATACATGTAGATATGGCTGTGTCCCTTTGCTGTTTACCTGAAACTATCACAACACTGTCAGTCAGCTATACCCCAAAACAAAAAGTTTAAAAAATTCAAAAATTAAAAAAAATCTGGTCCTGCTCTAATGCCTCTATAATGATCATCATCCTAAAACATTTTCTTTTTTTAAAGTATCACCAATTTTATTTATTTTAAAGCTTTTTTAAATGCAGACTTATTTTTAAATTTTTTATTGAATTTGTTACAATATTGCTTCTGTTTTAGGTTTTGGGTTTTTTGGCCTCCAGGCTGGTGGGTTCTCAGCTCCCGGACCAGCAATGAAACTCACAACCCTCACTCTGGAAGTCTTAACCACTGGACCACCAGGGAAGTCCCTATAGCAACGGCAGCTTCTTTTTTCTAAAAAAAAAGAAATAATAGTAACTTTATTTATTTACTGTTGGCTGTGTTCAGTCTGCATTGCTGCATGAGCTTTTCTCTAGTTGCGGTGAGCAGGGGCTACTCTCCAATTATGGTTGCAGGCGTCTCACTGCAGGGACTTCTCTTGCTGCGGAACCCAGGCTCGGGGTGCGTGGGCTCAGCAGCTGCAGCTCCCGGGCTTTAGAGCACAGGTTCCATGGTTGTGGCACATGGGTTTAGTAGCTCTGAGGCATGTGGGATCTTCCGGGATCAGGGATCAAACCTGTGTTTCTTGCGCTGGCGGGCAGATTCTTTACCACTGAGCCACCAAGGATGCCCCTACAGCAGCGTCTTAACCAATGTGCACAGAAAACCATCTGTGTCCCAGATTTTATTTACTTTTATTATTTTTATATCAATTTTTATTGGAGTATAGCTGATTTACAATGTTGTGACATGTCCCAGACATTTTAGTTGTCCAAAATGAAATGTTTGCTAGATCCCTTCAGTATACACCAGCAATTACTGTATTGATAAATTCTGGCTGCTTCGAGTCCGACCGTCCCGGACTCACCTTACATTTTTCTAGCCCTAGTATTACCCGGTTCCACGCCCACATTTCAGCAATCGTTTCGAGACACATTATCTTGGCATACAACCGGAGATTTCAGTAGAAAGCCAAAGATAAGACAGGGGCCAGCCAAGGAGAATGAGAAGCCAGGAAGAGCCTAGATCTCATGGTGCTTCTCATAGCGTATCATGAAATTTAAACCTCGAATGGAATTCAAATGTCTGGCCTGCTCTTTTAACTTTTTTGATGTTAACTATATTTCTTTCAATTCTGAAAAAGGTTTCCAAAATGACATACCTTGGAGGCAGTAAAAAGACAAGCTTTGTCCCTTCCCTGCTCTATCATCTCCTGACTTCACTCTTTCAGAGCCTTACTCCTGTGCTGTCATTCCCATCTCATTCTAAGTGGTCTCACCGACTGGAACTGCTAGGAGGGTCTCAAAGCACACAGGATGATCTCTTGAACAAAGAGGTCATTTTCATTCTGCCTCAGTTCTGCTCCAGAAGGCTCGGACTCTTAAAGGTGTCAACGCTGTGTCCCTGACTGTCACGTAGACCCATTTTCTTGTTGTGATCAGCTATGCTTCAAGGGGGTGTGCTGCAGCGATCTCAACAAGAGGGTCTTGAGCTCTCTGGAAGCAGGTGATCAGGTTCCAGACCTCACTGAGCAGCAGCTGGAACAGCTGGAACAGCAGAATTGTTCTGGGTCCTAGTTCTTTGGGATGTTCTGAACTAGAACTCTGTGCTCTATTCAATGACCATTCTTATGTTGGATCATCTTCCTGCTCCCAGAACTGTAGGTGGATCCTCTTCCCACTCCAGAACTGTAGGTGAATCTTTTTCCTGCTCCTAGAACTGTATGTGGATCCTCTTCCCACTCCCAGAACTGTAGGTGGATGCTCTTCCCACTCCAGAACTGTAGGTGGATCTTTTTCCCACTCCTAGAACTGTAGGTGGATCCTCTTCCCACTCCAGAACTGTAGGTGGATCTTTTTCCCACTCCTAGAACTGTAGGTGGATCCTCTTCCCACTCCAGAACTGTAGGTGGATCCTCTTCCTGCTCCCAGAACTGTAGGTGGATCCTCTTCCCGCTCCCAGAACTGTAGGTGGATCGTCTCCCTGCTCCAGAACTGTAGGTGGAGCGCTAGAGAACTGTTTTGCCCTTCATATCATATAAATATGATCATGCTGGCCTCTTCTGTTTTACTTACAGCAAAACAATGAACAAAAGTATGTGAATTCATCAGCTCTCAGGGGCATCCTTTTAATTATTCACTAAATGGCAGTCAGTTTGACCAGACTCTTTGACAGTTGAAAACAGCCCCAGTCCCCTATCTTCACCCCGCAATGTTCAAAATTCTTCAATGGGCATATCCAATGAACAACTGAGTCAAGGCACCACTATTGTGCATGCACACACATACACACAAAACACTCAAATTTATTGGGTTAGTCCAAAAGGGCCCTTGGGGTTTTTCCATAGTCTTATGGATGGAAAACCCCCACCAACTTTCTGGCCAACCCATTATCTCTAGGACAGTAACTGGAAAATTTGAGAGTGCTCTGAAGTAATTTTACATATTCAGTAGACTAGTTTTGAGAAATGTGTTTATCTTTTTATTAGATGCCTAGAGTAGTCTATCAAAATCCTTATTATTCACATGAAATTGAAAGTTCCAAACATATTAAGCTATACTCGTCCCACTGTTACCATGAAACAGAACCTTAACTAGGTATAAATCAACTCCTCAGCCAGCTGGATTCTATAACAGCCATTCAGCAAATGATAATCCAAGCCTGAAAGACCTTTCCCAAGCACCCTAATACTAAATTAAGCAGTTGCATTGAAGAAACAAAGCTAAACTTTAGGGTGAAAAGGCGGAAATCTTATTAAATAATGCAGAAAAGACTGAGAAAGTGCCTTGATAAAAGTAACAATAAAGAAAAGGTATGAATCCATTTTTACTTCTGGCCCAATGTACTGTGTATTCTATCAGAGGTATCAAATCATGGTTTACTTAGGAAGAAAATAGGACATCACAAACACAGAATTCACTTTCAAAACTATTTTTGACCTTCTGATACAAAAAGGATTTGAATTGTTTTCCCCCAAGGACAGATGGCTCAAGGCAGAAAGGGCTACACTATGACTCCCTGTGCAAAGAGAATTAACCTTTACATAATCCAGAAGTCCATTCTTATTCCTATCTCAGTAGTCAAATACAAGGACCACCTATGTTCCTTCCACTGGGTCTCATGCTTGTGCATTTGGGTTTGTTGCTGTTGTTTAGTAGCTTAGTCATGTCCAACACTTTTGCGACCCTGGACTGCAGCCTGCCAGGCTCCCCTGTCCATGGGATTTCCCAAGGAAGAATACTAGAGAGGGTTGCCATTTCCTTCTCCAGGGGTCTTCGCAACCCAGGGATTGAACCAGTGTCTCCTGTCTTAGCAGGTGAGTTCTTTACCACTGAGTCACCAAGGAAAACCTAATGTGGGTTCAGAACAACATAAATGCCTGAGCCATCCCCATGTAACATGAGGTGCTGAACTAGGGAAGTTCTGCCAGATGAGTTCTGGGTGTTTGTATGGCTCCATCATAAGGGATGACCCTTTAGGAGCTACAGGGATGAGGTCAGCAGACTGTAAAAACCATACCTGAGTTCCCACTACGTGTGAGCCCTACACAGGGGCAGTCTGCAGCCCTCAGCCACTTTCCACAGTGCTGCCAGGGGGAGACAAAGGCACCTTCTCACAGCCACGTCTTCAATTATTCATGGTAATAGGAAACAGACCGGCGGGGCCAGCTAGAATCCACAGGAAAATCTCAAATTTCCTTTTGTTTCTATTTGCCACACTTTCCTCCACTGTTACTAAGGATGATAACTAAAGTAACTATTTTGAGAACATTAGAAGTTTAAAAAGTGAGTACATGCTAATGTTTACAATTTTCTGATGGTTTTTTTTTATTGCCCTTTATGAAATATCAGTAATCTACAAGGAAGTCAATGAGCTCTATATTTCTTATTTTAAGTCATAACTCAAGGCATAGCTCTCCTTCCAGAGAAAATTTCCCATTGCTTTTCTTCATCCTAAAATTCACCAATTCAACAAACACTCTACTACCCTCACATACAATTACAGTGATTTTTAATCTCTGGTGATAAGGTGAACCTGGTTATCTCTAAATGGTAGCAATACCTACTCCTAAACTGGGAGTAGCTCTCTTTCAAGGGTAGGAAAGGAAAAAACTAGCCCTAAAGTGGGCAAGACAGAAAGAAAAAGCAATGCCCTCCATCATGTATAGTCTAAGTAGCTCTGAGTAATAGAGCTGATTATAATTTGCAACCCCCAAACCTGCTGACTATGCCTACTGAAGCACTATCAATTGAATGAAAATTAATATATCCCATGCAAACCACAGCCTATTTACTCAAATAAGTCACTTCAATTCGGTGAAGGGGATTACGCTTTATAGTATGTCAAGCATTTACAATCTGCCATATATCTACAATTCACAAATTAACAATTCTAGAGTCATTAGAAGGACTAAAAAACAACCTTTCTAATTAGGTTAATAGTGCTCGTTTCTGCTTGAACAGGAGTGAAATTTGGTTGAGATCTTAAATTTATCAGAGAGGACATTCTCAAGGTCAAAGAGTCACCAGGTAGGTAATTCCATATATCTTCATCCTCTACACTCATTTTGAAAATATCTTTTTTTTTAGACTTTTTATTTTGTATTGGGATATAGCCGAAGAACAATGTCATGATAGTTTCAGGTGAACAGCGAAGAGACTCAGCCACACATATACATTCTGTGTGTGGGATTTTCATCCAGTGACACCCTCAGTTGGTAGTGAAATATCCGTTCCACTTCACTGCAGTGAGCTGGTCTTGTGTCTCCTTGTCTGACTGAATACTCTGGCTCAGCATCACCCAGCAGAGCTCTCTGCACCATCTTGAAAATACCTTGACATGTTGCTTTTATTTTCATATGAACCAGAATGCTATCTTCTGATAAAAATCTACACCTTAAACAACACAATAAAACAGCAAGAATACTGGAGCAAAGGCAAAGAAGAATTTACCACTGGTACAATACCATTTCAAGGATCTCTAGAAAGTATTTGAAGAGTTGCTGTTAAGTCACTAAGCTGTGTGACCCCCTGAACTGCAGCACACCAGGATTCCCTGTCCTTCACTATCTCCCTGAGTCTGCTCAAACTCATGTCCATTGAGTTGATGATGCCATGCAACCATCTCATCCTCTGTCGCTCCCTTCTCCTCCTGCCCTCAATCTTTCCCAGCATCACGGTCTTCTCCAAAGAATCAGCTCTTCACATCAGGTGGTCAAAGTACTGGAGCTTCAGCTTCAGCAACAGTCCTTCCAATGAGTATTCAGGCTTGATCTTTAGGATTGACTGGTTTGATCTCCTTGCTGTCCAAGGTATTCTCAAGAGTCTTCTCCAGCAACACAATTTGAAAACATCAATTCTTTGGTGCTCAGCCTTTCTTATGGTCCAACTCTCACATCTGTACATGCTTCCTGGAAAAACCACAGCTTTGACAATACAGACCTTTGTCGGCAAAGGGGTATCTCTGCTTTTCAATATACTGTCTAGGTTTGTCATAGCTTTTCTTTCAAGGTGCAAGCATCTTTTAATTTTGTGGCTGTAGTCATCATCAGCAGTGATTTTGGAGTCCAAGAAAATAAAATCTGTCACTGTTTCCACTTTTTCCCTATCTATTTACCATGAAGTGATGGGACTGGATGCCATAATCTTCATTTTTTTGAACGCTGAATGTTTTTTTGAATGCTGAGTTTTAGCCAGCTTTTTCAAAGATTTCACCTTCATCAAGAGGCTCTTAAATATTTCCTATTTGATAAACCCAGGAGCTCACTTTAAATCATGTAATTCCTCCACTCCTCATCTCTCTCACTGAAAGTTGCACTTTGTATACACTTTACATTTTTTTTCTCATAAAAAAAAGCTTATTTTACATGTCAAAACAATGAGGCTATACTTCCACCCACCTTGAAGGCAAAGAAAAAGAAATAACTGTGCACTTTATGATGATTCAAACCAGAAGACAGACACTTGTACCTAGAGGAGACCATCTCTAGAGACAGACAAACCAAACACAGTTTGCTAGAACATGTAAATGTACCTGGAGGCCTATGTACTTCTTCAAACTAAAGCATTTTCTCAAACTGATGAAAAAGAGAAAAGGTGGACAGGGAGTCTCCAGCAATAACAGACGCAGTGTTCTTGGATTCACGGTCACAGTGTGTGTGTCCCTCAGGGACAAGGGCACCAGGCTAGTAAATGATACTTAGGGCTCACCTTGACGAATCAACATGAATTTCAAATAATTTGGAAGGATAAGGCATATTATCTTCAAAAATTATACTGAAAATAGTTCAGTATTTCACTTCTGCAGTAACAAAAAAAAAAAAAAAAACAACAACTAGTGAATATTTCAATTGCAAATGAAAGGACTTCCCTGGCAGTACAGTGGTTAAGACTGCACTTTACTCTAGGTGGTGCAGGTTCAATTCCTAGTTAGGGAAACCAGGATCCCACATACTGCAGGCACAACTCAAACAAACAAAAATCCCCAATCAAGCAAAGAAAGAAAGAAAGAAATCAGAATTCAACTGTATATGAAAACATGCTGTGAAAAGTATGAGAAAACAGCTACTTGCTAAAATGATAAAGAGAGCTTCCAGGGTTGGGGAGCGGGGGCAGGGACCCTCCTAAGAGAGATGACAGATTCATGTCTATGATTTTATATGAATAATATTTACGAAAAAGGTAGCCTATGAGTCCTATACATTTCTTTTGAGATGTTTTGAGTTCCTGCCTACTCTAAATGGGGTAATAAAGCACTGACTGATACATTTTAATTTCATTTGAGGTTGACTATCCCAAAGATTGATATTGGGCTAGTATCAATTAGACAGGATTAGAACCATCAGCAGAAGTTTTATTTTACAATAGTGAAATTTTTAAAAGGAAACTGTAAAACAAAAAACAATTTTGAGTCATACCCACACCACAAGTTCTGATAACTCCACATGGCGCTTACCTGTTTTTTTACTGAACGACTACTCATAATTTTTTCTACCACTGGACCATCTGCATCAACAGATTCCTAAAAAATAAAGCAGAGGGAATGAATGCAAACAGAGAGCATGTCATTCTAAGCTATAAAGGTGAGAAACCATTCCCTTTCGCATCTCCCTCCAAACCCTTTAAATTCATACCCTTTAAATCACTGGGCAGGATCGCCAGAGGGAAATACGATTGAAAAGAACAAAAATCTCCCTCTACAGAAAGGCAAAAAGAAGATCTGTGTTTATTACTTTGCGATTATGTGGTTTAATTGCGTGGACTAGCATGGGTCCCCAAAGCCAAGGTGCATTCAGAAATTCCAGCTGCCAAGAGAAATGATCTCCGCATGATGGCAAAGACCTGACTTCTCCCTGTCTGGACCCATGGGGTAAATATACTCATCATTCTGTTATTGTAGGCAGCTTTGATCTACGGAGGTCACACAAAACGTTACAGAACAACCTGACAGAGTGCAAATTACCAAATGAAATACAAAACTGCATTTAATATATTTTTCAGTGGGTTACCAGTTTGTTAACTAAAGCACAGTGATGGTAGGAAGAGGACTTTAAAAGAGAGAAGGGGGGGGGAAGATCTTCACAATAATCAATCCTCCATTACTACCCATATTTTATAAGCTCTTTTATCCATCATTTACATTGCATGGAGAATAAAGTATGCCCTGCTGGATACTACACGGCAGTAATTTCATAAAGGGGTTCTTATGATGTTGAGCAGCAGGAGACAAGCCTGAGTGGCTTATTAAAGTCCCAGAAGCTATACAGCACTGAACTCTCGGAGGGAAATTCAGTCTCCCTGCAGCCCAGCTCTGACTCATCCTCAACAGGGACCATCAATTCTCCAAAATGGTGTCAAATTGTGTATCACAGGCTCGCACTAAGATAAATTTCAGTGAACAGGGTTTTTTTAAAAACCTACTTCTAAACCACTGATATCCCAAAGTGTGTTTACCAACACGAGATGGATGTTTCCAGCTCAAAGTCCAATGCTTCAAATGAACTTCTCTGATACCAGGTATAAAATCTCCAGCCTACTCTTTGAAATGCAAGTGGGGACCCCCCCCGGGGAAACCCCCCCCACCCCCGCACACCTGGTCGCTCACCTGTGGCTCCGACTGTGAGGTGGTGGAGGGGGAGTCTCTCCCAGCAGCATCTGCGTCGTCGGCCTCCTCATCAGAGATCTTGAACTCCAAGTCCTCGGTGTATCGCTTTCTCTTCACTTGCCTGCTGGACCGTCGCTTCTAAAACAAAAACCCGCCAGGGAGGACTTAGAAAGCTGATGCTCATTTCTGTTTCTTAGAATGGCAAGGGTACATTTATATTATAAAATAACAATGATCTTAAAGAAAAGTCGGTGACTATAACCTTGTAAAGCACACAAGACATCACATTGGCGACAGATATGATGGGAAAGGGGGAAATCTGAAGTCAGACACCTGGCAGGTCAAGGTCCTGCCACTCCCAGCTACGTGGCCTTTAACTGCGCAACGGTAATAACAACACACCTTTCTCCTCATTCAGACGGTGAGTTGCTCAAAAGTGAAGGCAATACTGAAGCCGGGTGGTAGATATGTTAAGACTTCATTAGGCCATCCTATTTTTGTATATTTTAAAAAAAATTTTTTCCATGATAAAAAGTCTAAAAAAACTGAAGGCATTAGAAGATACTTTGTGACTTATAAAGTTCTATTTAACTACAGTAGATTATTATCCAAGGTACCAATAAGATTTCAGAGGCCCATTTAAATAGAAGGTGTGCATTTTAATCTTGGTCCTAAAAGAAACAGTTTAAACATTTCTGAAGAGATGAAAGACTGAATGGCAGAATTTATAATGAGCAACTATGATAAGGAACTTTACTTTTAAAATTTTTGACTGCACTGATTAAAATGCAAAGGACTATTAACAATATTAGGAACGCTGGCAAGATGCTGTCTCATCCAGTGGTCAAAGTAGAACTTAATACACTTTTGCAGGACCAGTGTGGTCCAAATGTAAAACCTGCCCACTCATCCTGGCAAGCAAACTCCTAGGAATCTACAGGATGCCTCCAGAAGACAAATGATTAACTAAAAAGGAAAGCAAGTCACATAACAATTGGTTGCTTACAATTCTAAGATTAGAAAAACCTTGTGTATCTATCTGCGTGTGTGGGCTATCAATATATTAACTCCTCCAGAGAAACACACTGCATATCTTGTTTACTTTCCTATGACCCAATGAACATTTGTTTAAAAAAATTAATATATATGTGCATATTTTCAATAATAGGAAAAAATCTGAAAAGACACAACAAACTGTGTTTGTACAAGATTCTGTACTTTTTGTTCAAAACAATTCTAGACTGCTTGACCTTTTTGATATACAAATAGGTTTGTCTGTTAATTAAAAATGGAGATAAATAACTTTCTCATTAATATGTGTGATAAAATCTAAGCTAACCCTAAAATGACTTGTGTAAGTTTTAAACCACTGACCAAGGCAAGACTATTACAGATGAGCTGGCAAAGCACACAGAATAAAAAGAATACGGAGAAAAGTAACACTGATACAAACTGCTTTCTAAGAGTTATGAAGAAAAACTTTCTGAAGAGCCTTGTGAGTTTTTTAAAGTTGGGACAGTAAGGCAGAGAGAAGCAAATCACCCCACCACATGGACCTCGGGAGGCACTGGCCGGAGACCGACAGGGCCCGAGTCGGGCCCTCCAAGCTCCAGCGCCCTGTACCAGAGAACGGGACCCACCACGTCTTACTGAGTGAAGTCTGCGCTTCCCCTGTTCTCACAGGGGGCTGGGAGGCTGCTCACACCCTGGTACCGCTCACACACAGCTGGTCCAACAGGGCCATCAGATGGGTCACTGGGGACTGTGGACTTTGAGCTCTACATCGCGGTACTGGGGGGAGTGGGGGGAGGCATCCAATTCTGACTTTCCCCTCTGACCTCCCTCTCCTCTCCAGAATAACCAATTCCACGTGGAGGTGACACCGAGGCCAGCGGGGTCCTGCCCCGGCCCATCTTGCCCCACGTCACCTTGTGAGCCCTGGCGCTGCGTGTCCCCATGAGAATGAGCCTGGTCTCTCACTGTGTGACCCTGGATGAGTTATTTTAGGGACCTCAGTTTCCCGATCTGTAGAGTAGGGGTAATGGTAGTAGCTACCTCGTAAGTATGCTGTGACGATCACAGGAGGGAATTCACTGGAAGTATTCAGAACGGTGCAAGGCACGTGCCAATGCTAAACGCAGTTAGTAGCGTTACGGTCATCACTAACTAGCTCCACTTCTGCAAGGAAAGTCAGGAAGCAGTGAGGCTCTAAAGCCAGGCTGCATTACACAGCCTCCTTCCTCTCTTCCCATAGCTCATCTGAAGTAACTGCTCTTCTGCCTCACTTTATCACCTCCCACTTCTGGCTGTCAATTTCTTTAAGATGTAAGAGCCTATTATCAGGAACAACATTTTAATTTGGTGAGATTTAGCATAATCTCTGTATTTCATTTGATGTATCAATTTCACTAAATGGAAACGGATTAATCTTTATTTTCATCTTAATGTCATGACTGTAAGGAGAACGTGCTATGAATGACACATCTGTGATGCTTCATCAGGTTTCCGTGGCTGGGGCCACACTGCCCCAGGATTCTTTCAGTGCAAATAACTAAATGTCCTTGGACAGAGTCTAAGACAAATCCACTTTCAACCCCACTCTGATAATGAAGAAATGTTCCAGCGCAGTAAGACAGGGACTTTTTTTTTTTTAATAGAAATGTATGTATGGTGAATATAACTTTTATAATGAAGGTTTCTCCTCATTATTAACTTTGCGTTACATAAGAGTAAAAAAAAAAAAATTAGAACTCAATTTTCTGAACTGTTTAAATGTTATATGGCTTCTCTACCTTCTAAATAATAACTGATCTTAAGTTCATTTATTTTGGGTATCAAGGTTCCTTTTCCAATTTCCCAATATAAAATAATTTATTACATAATAGGCTTCTTAAAGATCTGTTAGATTATTATTATTTAAAAGATTTGGGGAGTATAGCTGATTCATGTTGCTGTTTGAGAGAAAACAACAAAATTCTGTAAAGCAATTATCCTTCAATTAAAAAAAGAAAAAAGAAAGATTGGGGGGATCAAAATAAAATGTAAGAATCGCACTTAAAGCTCAAAACTTCTGAATTAACACAAAAATAACTTGTTAAACTTGGATTGTTTTAAGAATTTTCTTATAGTTAAAATAGGTACACTGAACAGGAGATTCAAATGTGTTGGCACAATCTCACTTTGTGGCAGTACTTTGTGACACAATTTTCAGTTGGCTAAAAGAAAAAATAAGACATGGCGTTTACTAGAGTTTAAACAAATCAATCATAAAACTCAAGAACTACATGCCCTTTGCTGAAGCGTGTGCGACAGGAAGAAACACAACAAACCAGCAGGCAGCATCACTTCCTGTGCAGAGACACGGGAGGGACACTAAGAAGAGTGACTTGTGTGTGGTTACTGACTTCAGCCGTGCGACCCAGGACGGTTCAGCACCAGCCAATGAGAAAGGACGCACCAACGTCCATTTGCATTGATTAGCATTTTCTATAACTGAAATGCAGAAGGGGGAAAAAACAAAACAAAACACTGGTATTTCATAAAGTCCATTTGGGTCTGCATTAATGCAAATGAATTTTTAAGATTCAGTAGTGTTTGTGAAAGAACTACAGAATTTTCTTGACCTGTGTGAAAGGCTTCTTCATACTGTCCAAATACTACTGCATGAAGGTCCTAGTTTAAGCAAAGAAATTCAGGGGGAAAAAAAACACCTGTGAGCATAAAAATTAAAATCATTAAAAATACTTTAGTTTAAAACTCCCTAAACAATTAAAAATATCTACTCACCTCCCCCATATATTTTCACTGACGTATAAAGTCAGAGGAGATTACAAAATTAACTCAAACTGCCAGAGGTTATCACTATGTTAGTTATAGAACCAAACCAAGCCAAACCAAAACACATTCACTCATTCATTCTCTCTTTCACCCTTTCAGGTCCTCTTAGGTTAGGCCATTCTGTGACTTTATCGGTATCAGGGAGTTCTAGTTAAACACACACACACACAAACAAAAGCTATCTGAAATTCTTTAGCACAGAACTGCATATTGCAAGTACTTTGTTTCTAACTCTGAAGCAATTGAGTAGGTACAAGGAGTACTGAATATGCACCAAACTATTAGAAAAGGTCAAACTTGCTTCCAGGGGCTGCTTTCTATCCTGGCAGGACGCTCAGTAACTGCTCCTTGACAGCGGAGATGTCATTCACAGAAGCCACGTTCCCAGGCACCCCAGAGGACCACGTGGCATGCTTCCAGGGAACGTAACAAGGAAATAATGTTCAGCAGTCACGTGGAGGGATCCCTTACTGACAGTCCTCTCAGTGGAGGCAGTGTGCTTTACATGCAAGAACCTGAATTCCTGATGTCTATTTCAGGGCCAGCCTTTCAACTGATTCCTATAAAACTGTCCAGAAGTCAGGAGAATCGAACACTGGACAATCGTGCAGTGCTGCCATCCAGAAAGTCACTCGGTTCACAGAAACTTTAGTATTACACAAACACATCTCGACTCTGACCGTCAGATGTCAGAAACCTTAAGATGAGGTACAGATTACATCTTCAACTTTGTTCTGCAATATAATTGACAGGGAACCAAACTTAGGAGAAACTTAGAAATGTGGATGAAGGTCTTAACGAACCAATATATTAAGAATACATTAACACTAACATATACATAAACATCAAAAGATACCTTCACCGAAATACATGTAAAGAGCCTGTTTTATTTATCATAGAGTCAAAGATGGCAAAACCACGAAGTCAGGAGTTTAATTTCGGGCTGGCGGCCCAGTTCTCATCACAATGGATATAATGTTCCAGACAACAAAAACCCATCTTTACAGCAGCTCTATAACAAAGACAGGTAGATCCAGTGCACTTGATATGCAGCTAAAGTTACCCACACTCAACAACCACGGCTCAGGATCAGAATAAAGGTTATTACCTGAACACCTGGGTCTTCATCGTCTTCGGGAGGAGGGGATGGTGGGGGCGTTTTGTCCAAGTCTGAATTTTCAGAACCTTCTGCTTTTCCCTTGTTGACCTTTTTCTTCAAAGCACTTGCTTCTGAATCAGGTTTCTTATTACTAGAATTCAAAGTGGATCACTTAGTGTTCACTTTTTCATGAGATTTTCCACATGCCCCATGCCTGTTTCCCACATAAACATCCCCGAAGTATCAATAACCGTGGATAAATCAATGCATGTTGGCTATCGAGAGTTAAACAGTACTTACTCTCAATTAACTTTTACAGCAAAACCCCATACCGATGACCTTCGGCAAATATCTGACCTAATTAAAAAGAAACGGCATGCAAAAACTGCTAATAATCACACAGAGTACATTTGTTCATCGAGACAATGAACAGTCTCTGCCAATACAGCAAGCCCTGATGAAAAATCGGATTAAGAAGTTGTTTTGCTATCAAGTTTTTAAGGCACCAGAATATGTTTCTAAAACTTTCAAGGAAAGCTAGAACGTAACAAGCATTTCTTCGTATCTCCTGCGGATAGCTTTAAATACTCTTAAGTCCTTTTCTTGACCAGTAGTATTGCATGCCCTCTTTTACATCATTCAGCTACATTTTAATCGAATTTATAATCTTTTAAAATATAACAAAATATGTAACAATTTCCTCTTCTACACAGTTTTATTTAATGCTGTGTTCTTAAGTAAAAATAAGCTTTATTTTGGTGCTGGCATTTTTTTTAAGGTGTCACAATAGCCTGTTTTTCAAAAGGTAGGTCTCCAAAATACAAAAACATAGCAGAGCGACCCCAATAATTCAAGTTCACGATCCATAGCATGTTTTCATCAAAGGCTGACAGGATTTGAATGTTACCAAAGTCAAAAGACAAGAATGAACTGTAAGGAAAAAAAAAAGATTTTAAATTTAAATCTACCATCACCTTTAGAATCTTTGCCATTCTTTTAGAATGCACACTTAGTGATACCTTTCACAGCAATTTCCAAACCAGCCTCAAGGTTTCCTAACATTGTTTATTATCACTTATTATCCAACATTTAAAACAATCCAACCTCAGTAATAATTAGTTTTTACTACTGAAAACAAAAGATACATTTCAAAAACCTTTAAAAAGTTTGAGCTTGTAAATTCCTAAAAAAGTATGCTGCCAGAATGCATTAAGTAGCATTTTTTTTTTCCAGTCCCAACTATTACAAAAGGAAGAGAGGCCAGGATATCTGCACACTTTTATTTCAGGACAGCACATGTCATGTAAAATATTTCAAAAGTATGTGTTAATATAATTGCACACCTAAAAGGGATTTTTGTAACAAATAAATAAGATATTTGATAATACTAGGCATTTTCAAATCCTCAGAGCTTGTTTTTATTTTGTGCTGTTAATATCCTAGCCTAGTAAATAAGCACGTAAGGGAAAAACTTACAACGATTCAAGATTATAGCAAACAGCAGTTAGGTTTACAGACTTCTTTTTAATTAAAAAAAAAAGGCAGTGTCCTAAAAACTTTAGGCCCCTAAAAGATCCACAGAAAGCATAATATTTTTTAAATTAAAAAAAAAAAAATCTATACAAGAGTTCCTCATCCAACTATCCCAGTGTTTATGCTACACATGGACAGCAGTCTCCCCTACTATGAGGCTCCATTCCCAGCATTTATTTCCGCTCTAACTGCCACAAATTATACAATACTACAGCTGAACGCTGGGCCCCTTTCCTTTCATCTGCACGCCAAGAGCAATCAGATTACCCTGGTAACCAGCGGTCACATGACCAGCACCTGCTCTTTTGGCTGGATGCCACTGACTAAAGCCATCTGCTTCCCTCAATCAGCTTTCAAACATTCTCAACACCTGCGCTGCAGTGTTTTGTGGTTTCTTTTATCAAATCAGTGCAAAACTGCTTCCAAAACTTTACATATTTCTCAAATTTGTTTAATCAGAGGTAGGCCTGTCACGGAGCTGAACAGCTGCCAGGTAAAGCAAGTTGGCGGCCCGTCCTCCGCCCGCGCCCTCTCCACCCGGGAGCGCCGGACACCGTTTGATTTAGTGGGGTTACTGCTCCCGGGGTGAGCCATCCTCCAGGAGAGAAAGGCTCGCTGTCCCGGAGCCCGCCGGAGCCGGGTCTGGGGAGATGTCAGTCTGCCGAAGATGAGATGTGCTCGAGCTTTTCCATCTGTCCCTGGCTGGGGACGCGCCCCACGGAAGCTCTGAGACCACCCGAGGTCGGACAGGACCCCTCCAAGTGCACGGACAGAACGCTGGCAGCCCAGGGAAGCGCCCACCCCAGCTCCGATGACTGGAGGATTTCTAATCTCAGTAGATCCTGTGTTGTTCATGCTGCTCAGAGGCAGCTAAGCGTTTCCTTGCTAACATCTTCTCATGACATCAACATATAAACCAGGAACACGCGAAGAAGTCAAATGCTACAAAGTCTTCATGTCACCCCAACACAGGACAGTCAAGGACCAGAGACAGTTATTTACATCAGATTGCCTTTGCCACTATTTTGCAGTGAGCTCATTTGGACTTTCAACTATTACATTAAAACTGCTTTGCCCCCAAAAAGCCAGAATCAGAATTTTTTTTCCCCAGCCAATGAGGGTAATCAGAGCACTGATTTCAGACAGCCCTCAGTTCACGTTCCAACTCTGTCACTGCTAACCTGTCTGTGATCCTGGATACATCTTTAAATTTCCCTGAGCTTCAGTTTACTCAACTACAAAACAAGGTTACTAATTACACCCTGCTCCAAGACTCCATCTTTCCAGTGCCTGGCACCCACGGCGGGGAACTGTTCTCTAACTGTGGCTCAGACCCACAGGGCCGAATAACCAGCGGACACTTAGGGACAGGCCACACTCCGGTGAGACTGCTCGTCTAAGCCACTCGAAGAGAAGGAACATCCTGTATCAACAGAGCTCAACAGCAGCTCAAAAGACAAACGAGCAGCCCAGCCCAGCAGCCACTGCTTTAGTACAGACACGTGTCACATCCCACCGTGACTGTCACAACACCCAGACTGCCGGAAAAAGGACACGAATCCCAAGGCCACAGCGGGGACTCAGATGTGTGAGGTGCAAAACTGATCTTTCGTGAAGTCAAAGCCAAAACATACACATTCCTCTTCCAAGTTATAATCTGGAGAGCCTGAGCGTAGGACAGCTCTTCCAGTAGGCGAGTAGGGAATGGTATTAACAAGGACACTGTACCCCTTGACCAGACACTACGAGGTAGGGGAGGAGACTCCTGGGCTACTTGGCACAGATCTACAACCTCACGGTGCCTCCAGCAGCTGCAGCGCTGGCCTTGGCCTGGCGCCCCATCCATAAGGATGGTGAGGAAGACTGGCCTGCATGGGGTCCCCCCCTGAGTGGCCTCAGCAGAGAAGCCACGTCTGTCCTCATGCCTACCCTAGACCGGCTCTGCCCACCTCCTTCCCCGAGCTCTGAGATGTGGTCCTGCCATCCGAACAACACCCGCAAACCCGTCCTCCAGGCATCACCAGGGCAGACAGGCAAACCTGACCAAGTCATTCTGCTGAAGTCCAGCCCCACGTGTATTGACGTCTGAGATTCTGCACGCAGCTTTTACAGTCGGCGACATGAACTTTCTTTTTCTTTCTTTTTTTTTTTAATATTATTTTATTAGTTGGAGGCCAATCACTTCACAACATTTCAGTGGGTTTTGTCATACATTGACATGAATCAGCCATATAGTTACACGTATTCCCCATCCCGATCGCCCCTCCCACCTCCCTCTCCACCCAACTCCTCAGGGTCCTCCCAGTGCACCAGGCCCGAGCACTTGACTCATGCATCCCACCTGGGCTGGTGGTCTGTTTCACCATAGATAATATACATGCTGTTCTTTCAAAACATCCCACCCTCACGTTCTCCCCCAGAGTTCAAAAGTCTGTTCTGTATTTCTGTGTCTCTTTTTCTGTTTTGCATATAGGGTTATCGCTACCATCTATCTCAATTCCGTATATATGTGTTAGTATACTGTAATGTTCTTTATCTTTGAACTTTCTTTTTCTACTCTTCCCACATCCTAAATCCCCCATCCTCCACCCTATGGATACACAGAAGCACTTTTGAAAGGATACACACGTCTCCTCAACCTCCACTGACCCTCACTTACTCATTTGCAAGGCTCAGGCGGACATCACTCACTCAGAGAACCATTTTCTGGCCACCAAAGTATGGATTAGTCACATTGCACACACTCTACATGCCAAACGACGTACCCCCCACACAAGGCATATTTAAAACACACAACACTGGGGGCTAACATGACTGCAATGCAGTGAAACCAAAGCACTGTGTGTGTATGTTTTTCTCCAACTATCCTGTAAGCTCAAGAAGGAACTGTGTCTTATTTCTCTCTATATTCCTCACGCCTGGTCAGGTGAGGTTAGCTGAGTGATTTAACTAAACCAGGGGAAACAACAAACACCGACACAGCCCTGACTATTTGCAACTCAAGCTCTCTGCTTGCTAACGCGTTTACGATAACCCCACATAGATTCTATCTTTATAAAGCTCAGGAAAGTGAGGCTAAAGCACTACCCAAATAGAGTGAAACCCAGCAATGCCTCAAACCCTGTACGTCTGTATACTTCCCCTCTGTACTCACAAAAGTTCTTTCATTTCCTGATCCTTATCACCCATCATTACTGGTGTCGGGTGATGTAGGGCCCCCCCCTCGTGAAGCTGGCCGGGCCCCTGTATTCTTGGAAAGGGGACTTCTGTCTGGGGATGCTGCTGGTGGCTGGCAGGGCCACTGTCCCTGCACCAGCTTTACTCACATGTCACGTGTCACCATGAGAGGCAGGTCATGGTGGTGGGTAGTGGGGTGCTCAGGGTCAATGGCTAAGTGACACTTCGGTCTCCTTGACAGACCGAGCTCTAAAGTTCTCTTCCCGCCCCATGTTATCAAAGACTGCACCACCCTGATGAGAACTCCAAGAAACAAGTGGCGGGTTCAGAGAGGAGGGATTTACAGGAGGGGATCAGCCCCTAGAAGGATGGTATTCAGCATGTGGCTGTAAGAGTTCATAGCCATGAGCCAAGGGGTGGTCCCTGGAAAGGGGCTGGATGCATAAACCCCAGCTTGGATACAGCACATGGATAGTGAAGATTTTCTTTGGTGAGAAAGAGTACAGGTTTTTAAAACAAGACTTTATGCAAAGGACTTTTTTACAGGAAAGCCAGCTAGCTGCCCTGGTTTGTTACAGAGTGTAAACATCGATTAACATTAGCCTAAGGATCTAAGTCCTCCAAGGAAAGGAAGTTTGAAAAGGAACCATGGTGTGGAACCAAATGGGATCAGAGGAAGAGAGTCAGCTAGTGAAGCAGCTGAACAGCAGCGGGGATTCACCACACAGACCCTCAGACAGGACACGCTGGCGAAGGGCCTCCTCACACTGGGAAAAACCAACCGTGAGGTTTGTGAACATTAAACAGGCCTGTTTTCAGGAAAACAAGCCAAAGTGTCACACTACTGTCTTTTAGGAGAACAAAGAGCATTGAAACATATCCTTATATTTTACACATTCAGAAGGCTTTTCCGTAAGAAACTGAGTGTCACAGATGAGAAGTGAGCAATGTTCATGGCACAGGAAGGGTGTGACTTGTCATGATTCAGAAAGATCACATATGATACAATTCATGAGCTGCTAAGGTTGCAGGCTCAAGGATGGTAGGAGGAAAGCATCTGGCCCCTCAGCTTCAGGTTTTCCTCTGAGTTTTTAAACAATAAAAAAGAAAAATTAAAAGATAAAGAGGCAAACTAAAAAAAGAGCAAGATAAAGGACTGAAAGTTCAAAAGGATCAATGAGGGCAAGATAAAATGTAACATATCATGAAGTAAGGCCAACTCAATAAAATAAAAATGTTCAAGTCCTAAGACGTTTAAAAATTTTTTACTTAATAGCTAAACTGAGATGTGATAAAAATGCAAATGACAGAATAAACTAATAAGGTAGGCGTGAAGACAAATGCTGCATGACAGACAAGAAAATCTTACATCACCACTTTCACAAGAAGGCCATCAGGGTTCCCTGGACCAAGGGCCCAGTGGTGGTCAGCAGCCAGTCCAAATGCTTGAGACTCCCCACAAGAAGAGCACCAGGGTGGGATGGGAGGACCGGAGCAAGGCCCCCTTTGCCAACAACCTCCCAGCAAGCAGCCCTCAGCTGAACCACCCCTGACTGCTCCTCAACACCACCCACAAATTCTCCATCCAATGCTCCTGTTTGAGAAAGAGAAAGTTAGGAGAGCTGAGAAGTGAACAAGAGAGGGGATTAGAGAAAGGAATTTCGTTATACTTTTGAACAACAAACTTCAATGACAATCTATAAACTTTTTAAGCTATTGTTTACTTATTTATTAACTTATTACTTCAAGTAGATCTTAGAGCATCAACTATCCCTGAAGAACCTTAACTGTGCTAAATTTCTAGAAAGGGAATAGCAAAGAAGGATGGGAAGGATACAGAAACCTAACCTACTTTCATTTAAAACGTCTATTTCAGACTCAATACCACTCACCCTCACATCTTACTACGAAACTGTCCAAGGGTGAGGAAACGGTCAAAGCAAATACACGCTCAGCCTAGTAAGCAGCCATCCCAGAACCCGCCTGGCTCCAGAGCCCAGGTCCTGGGAAAAACCTCTCCTGGTGAATGTCTTCTGTTACTTGGACTCATCCCTGGGCAGGTTCCAATAACATCAGAACTCTGTCCTAAGGAGGGGCTTCCCTGGTGGCTCAGATGGTTAAGAATCTGCCTGCAATGCAGGAGACCCATTCTGGGTCAGGAAGATCCCCTGGAGAAGGCAATGACTACCCACTCCGGTATTCTTACCTGGAAATAGCATGGACTGAGGAGCCTGGTGGGCTATAGTCCATGGGGTCACAAAGAGTTGGACACAACTGAGTAACTAACACTGCACTCTGTCCTGAGGAGAGCTCCAGCGGACCATTTTATAAAGAAGAATGTTGAAAAAAAAAAAAAGAAAGAAAGAAAGAAATGAAACAGAAAGTACAGCAGAAAGTCCTCCTGAAAGAGCTAAACCCGTTTTTAATGTTGAATAGATTCTAGGTGCGGAGCCAAAAAAAAAAGACATCACGCAGTCACAAATTATCACCAAAAGACTAAAGGCTATTGAGTTTTATGGACTGAATTAATAAGGGTTTCCCTGGTGGCTCGGTTAGTAAAGAGATCACCTGCAAGGCAGAAGACCCAGGTTCGATTCCTGGGTCAGGAAGATCCCCTAGAGAAGGAAATGGCAACCACTCTAGTATTCTTGCCTGGAGAATCCCACTGACAGAGGAGCCTGGCGGGCTATAACCCATGGGGTTGCAAAGAGTCAGACACGACTGAGGGACTAAACCACCATCAAAAGTAAGACAGAAGCAAAGTCTACTGAGCTAATGTGTCGTCGGACCCCAGAGGCTCAGCATCAACAAACATCAGCTTCGGCCCGCGGCTCTGCCCGGCACTGAGACACAGCAGAGAGGACTGGGCACACCACCCGTCACACAACCAGGACAGAAGGCAGGCCCTTCACTGCCCTTCTACCATGGGATATTCTTCCAAGAGCCAAACAGCAGGGCCAATATTTGGCAGCTTGTGCCAGGTCCTGAGATGCTCGTCTGTTTCATGAGCAGCATTCCCACGACCAGGACGGGGACAGTGTGGGTGGCGGCAGCAGCCAGAGCCCAACTTCCCTAGATTCAAGAGCATCTTCTCTGATGCGCCAGGGTGGCTAGAGTCAACCTGGGAGATGGGCAGCCCACTCTCGGTGTAACTGGGTGAGGTCCAGAGATGGAGAATTAGGCTCAGCAAAATTTAAGGCCCATGAGGAAAAAAAATAAATCTCACCACCCACCCAGACAGGAGAGGCAGAACTCCCACGACATTACAACTGTTCCCACAGGAATCAGGGTAACACATAAAATTAGTCATCTAATGAAAGTTCAAGGGTGTTGTTTTTCTAAAATTAAAAGAGAGAGACAGAGAAAGCAGTGTCTTTTTTCGTAATCCTGTACCCTCCAGCTCCCTATTCGACATTGAGAGCTCAGTCACACGGGCATCTATAGGGAGGATAACTGATGCAAGTACTGGCCTCTCACATGCCTGATGCTCTCACAGTGGCTTTGCATCCAACATCCCACAGGGGCCTTTGGGCAGAAAGCAACTAGCAGGGAGAGCTTTACACATCACATGACAGGTTCTGCATCCGTACAAAACTTCATACTTTTCAAAAACGTTTTCCTAACCATTGAAATCTTTTAACAATAATTTTGGCGCCAGTGGTAAAGAACCCGCCTGCCAATGCAGGAGACTTAAGAGATACCAAGTTCGATCCCTGGGTTGGAAAGAGCCTCAGGAGGAGGAAAAGGCAACCCACTCCAGAATTTCTGCCTAAAGAATCCCCATGGACAGAGGAGCCTGGAGAGCTACAGTCCATTGGATTGCAAAGAGTCTGACATGACTGAAGCGACTTAGCATGCACACGTGATTCCTCCTGCTCCCCATCTTCCAACTCTGACGTCACCACGTCTCCTATGCTCCACCCTAAAAACCCCACTTACAAAAGACTTCAAAGGAATGAGTCTCCAGGAAAACCACCCTTCACACCCATCCCTTTGCCTTCTAGGGCCTCCTCATCTCTCCTTTGATAGGTGCAGTGGGACCTACCTCACCTCCTCCACACAGACCACAATGCCAGCAGGTCTCCACTCTGAATTCCGCTGTAGCTCGCTGGACAGGCAGGGTCCAACCCCCAGCACTCAGCCCCAGGGCGTAAGTCAGCGGAACTCCTGTTAAGGGTCAGTGTTGTAGGGCCTCCTCTGTCCCCAGTATGTGTAAACGGACTCAGGTGCTGTCAGACGTCAGTCTGTACTCAAAAGCAGCTGACCGCTCTCCCTCCCTGCTTGTCTTCATTTAAGATAAACCAGAAGGGGGAAATGTCATAATGTGGCCTGTCACTGGCACAGGAAAGGCTCCCAGGTGGTTCTCCTGAAGGAAAGAAGGATTTGGGATTAAGGAGGCCCCATGGACATGTTCGCCCTCTTACTTCTGAGTCCTTTTGGCTTCCCAGGAGGCGTTATTGGTAAGGAACCTGCCTGCCAATGCAGGAAACATAAGAGACATGGGTTTGATCTCTGGGTCAGGAAGACGCCTTTGAGGAGGAAACGGCAACCCACTCCAGTTTTCTTGCCTCGAGAATCCCATGGACAGAGGAGCCTGGCCGGCTACAGTCCATGGCGTTGCAAAGAGTCAGACATGACTGAGCGACAGCACACACATGGTCGGTCCGTTTATCAAAGAGAAGACAGTCTTTGAGATCAGCAGGTAAGGGGGTACCTGGCTACACCCCTGGCCCAGAGCTTGGACGTACTGACCAGGAGCAGACAGTGCAGGCCCGTGGGCAGGCAGAGCACATGATGTTCATGAGAAGTTCTTATTCCTCACCAACACCGGAAGGGTTCAACAGTCCTTTTGTGACCACATGCTAGAGAAACCTATACCCACTCAAGCAACAGTATCTAAAACACCTAATTCCATTTGTACAACTATTCAGTGTCTTAGATCAAAACCAAGTCACAGCGTGTGAGTAGAAGAAAGAACAAATAAATAGAAGAACTGCTGGCTTAATTCAGTTTATCTGATGGGGAGACACCTATCAAGGAATTCTGTACTTATTAGTAAAATGAGTTTAATGGTTTATTTTTGTGTGCAAGTAATTTTACATGTTTAAGAGCACACTATAAAATATGTATTAGTTAGTTGAAATACACCACCATTCGGCTTGCTGACTGAATGAACAAAAGTATTTCTCAGGTAAATGCTGTTACTCTCTAGGATCATAATTGAGAAGATAGTATCTGAAAAGCTACAGTTGTTAGAAAAAAGTCACAACATAAATATTAATGAAAGTGTGGTATGCAAAAAAATACACTTTACGTGTTTTTGGTACTTAATATATTTTTCTAAAACAAGAACACTATGGTTGCTTTCCATTTTAAAATAAAATATCTTCACTCTTAATTGAGAAGTAGCATTTTTAGCTTCCTACTAACTTTAATACTGGGGGGGCGGGGGCGGGGAGAGTGGAGAGGGGAGCAAGGAATCAGATGAATTCCTAGAAACTGCATGAGAAGCGAATCTCCATGGCTTCTTTGAACTGAAGCTTCAACAGTCAAGTCACACCCTTTGGCCAAGTTCCCTTCTTTATGTACATTCAAAGAATCTTTATATAGCTAAATGCATCACTAAAGCCTTCAAAAGTCATTCAAAGGAAGCACTTCCTCCAAATTCTCTCATTGCACAAGGCCCAAGCACACACAACAGAAAACGCATTGAAGGGAAGGCCACGAATCCTCGAATTTCAGCTCCGTGAACCCTTCCGTATGCAAAAAAGTATTCTTTCCAACCACAAATGTCTTAGCCCTTATTTTCAATATTAACGAAAATATTTGAAGGCTATGAAGACACCTGAAGAGCTCACAGGAAAAACATGTGGAAAAATATAAATTTAAGGTAAAATGGAAAGGGGGAATAAAAGATATAGTTCTAATTAGAAAAGAGGAATATGGCCCGTCTTTTTTTTGTCCCCATCAGTAAGATATTAAGTGACTCTTTCTGAAATGCTGACACCTTTTTCTGCTTCACTACTGTTCTATTATGCAGGGTTTCCCTGGTGACTCAGCAGTAAAAGAATATGCCTGCAATGCAGGAGATGCAGTTTCGATCCCTGGGTCGGGAAGATCCCCTGGAGAAGGAAGTGACAATCCGTTCCAGTATTCTTGCCTGGGAAATCTCATGAATACAGGAGCCCGACGGGCTAAATTCCATGAGGTCGCAAAGAGTCAGACATGACAACCAAACCACAACCACCACCATTGTATGTAACAGCTTCTGGACAGTTCTTTTAGGTTCTCCTACATAGGCAAGACAGATTTAATCATACATTGTTGCCACAAGGGCCAGTTTGCCAGGAATGGTCACAAATGTAAGCTAAGCCTCAGAGACTCAAAGGGACGAAGTGGGATGACAGGTCGAGAGAATGAAGTCGTGGAAGCACACAGGAAAACTGGTCCCACTGAAGACAACCACCCTTTCTCACGTGCTATGTTAGCACAAGTGTGTCAATGACGCGAAGCCAGCTCTCGGCTGCCCGGACACAGTGCAGACCAGTAACGGGTCACTGCTGTCAGCAGACACTCAGAGCATGAGTTTGTTACCAGAAATCTCGCGAGTGACCCAGTAGAGCGGGCCAAACGGGAGAGATGTGAGCAGTTCTACAGAAACTGTTTCCTCCCATTTCTGTTTATCCCTTCTGTTCTAGCCCTCTGTAGGAGAATTATTTTCTGTATAAACAAATTCATCAAGTTAACTTATTCAAGGATGGAAATAACCGGTATCACATAACGTTCTGCAAAACGAAATTGCCAGTGCTGTATTCCAGGGCTCACAGCAACCTGCTCCAGCAATTCAACCCCAGCACTGACAGAACCCAAACCTCCCATTACCTTCATCACTGCATATTCAATTTACATAATTATTCTGCTATGCTATTCAGAATTTACATGCAGTTGTGTGCAATCTGCTTATCCTTGCTTGGGGGACGCTTTTTCCCTCCTAGCCTTAAATGAGACCACAACTCGAGTGTCTCTGTTCACCTGACCAGCAGAAACACTGCAGCTCGGCAAAACAATGGGCTAGCTTGTTAATTAAGTCAATGACAATCCCTGTTTGGTTACCATGTTCTCAGACAGCCATGCTCATCAGACCATCAACAACAGGAAAACCTTTCTCAGGCACATCCTCAACCACACTTCATCCTAAGTCGGCAAGTGGCCGGTTAAGAGGTCAAGTCACTGGGGCCAGCAAAGGCGCCACGGATGATCTTGGTGGCCCTCCTGGTGGCCGCCCATGTCTCCAGGACATGCCCCCTCCCCACTGGCATTCTCCAGACACACAGAAGGGCTACCGTCGGTTACTGCCACACCACTTGGGGAAGAACAACTGTCACCTATGGCAGCCACAGACAGAGACTACTAGTCACAAGAAGGAAAAAAAAAGGACTAGGCTTTCTTCTTGGGAGAAGATAATCACACACCTTCGTCCTGCCGAAAGCGTGTGGCTCTAGGGCAGGGCTGCCACTCAGTCTCAAGCATGCTGACCGCTCCCCACGCGCGGACACACACGTCAGGCTGGGTGACCGAGGCCACAGACGAGCATCACTGAAGGGTCTTCTGAGGATAAAGGCAGAGTCTGTACCTGCACCGAGGAGGTGGGGGAGGGGCCGGGAAAGACTGAATTTGATGCTCCAAGCTCCTAATGGTTGTTTATGGCAACTAGGGATATTTCAACAAGTTTCACTGTTAAAACAGGATAATTTAGTATCTTCCCCAACTTTGGAGAAGGGAAACAGCAACCCATTCCAATAATCTTGCCTGAAACATCCCATGGACAGAGGAGCCTGGCAGGCTACAGTCCACTGGTCGCAAGAGAGTAGGACACGACTTAGCAACTAAACAATGTATCCTACACGGCCTAAGGATGTGCTAAAGTCCATTTCTAAAGACAGGGTCAGTCTGAGGTAGACGAGAGCTTCAGAGAATACAGCTGGGAATTGATGACCAGGATCCAAGATACGGTGGGGTTTTTTAAATCAATTTTTACCATTAGGTAATAAGTTCAAAACACTAAGATAAAAATTGAAAACAGATATATTTTGAGGCTAGTTTTGGTGACATATTTTCTAAATTCCAGAAAACTTCTTGAAACCATACACTTTTTCACATTTTAAGTTAAAAAAAAAAAAATTCTTTTTAGATTTTGCAGAAATAAAGCACATGCCTCTTCCTACCAAAAGCACAACACTCAGATTTAAGCAACTGTGTATTTTTAAAACCCTCTTCGTAAATCAGACCGAAATTCTAACAGCATCCTCTTGGCTCACATTCCTGTCTTAACACAGTACCTGCAAATAGTATGCCCCCAATAAAATATTTCTTAAGTAAATAAAAATGAAACTTATAATGGATTGTGAGTTTAGAAGAGTGTTCCTAAGGAGAAAAAAAATAAAGGCTTTCAATTAAGAGATCACATATCGAGGCATTAAAGAATGCTCCTAAGTAAATGCAAACATTGTTACCTACTAGACCTGATTACTGAATATATAGTTCTCCACATCCACAAGGAAGTGGTCCCAGGATCCCGGCAGACACCAGAACCCGAAGATACTCAAGTCCCTTGTGGAGGGCCAACTGTAACTCAGTTATTTGGGCACCATATAAAGTACTGACAACAAAAGTTTTTTTTTTAATTACTATGATTCAAATTTTCAAAACACTACGGAATAATGCACTGGGTTGTTTAGATATTTTCAGCGGGAAGTTGAAAATCCCAGTTTGTCCTTCCGCTTTGCAGCATCTCTCTAGCCACAGAAACCACACCCTCTTTGGGTACCTGCTCTTGATATACAGGATCGCCCACAAGCCCAAGGCTGCCTGGCCCGCAAGCTCGCAAAGCGGGGATCCAGCGCATCACTCTCAGGGCTGACTACGCATGCGCACCACACATGTGCACATTCGCATGTGGGAGTTTGTGGGGGTGCGTGTTTTCTACACGAGTTTTACAAACAGGTTTGGGGTAACCAAGTCCGACGATACTTCCATCTGGAAACTATATTTTATAACATGAGCCATATTCTGAAAAATAGATTCAGATGTTTGGAACTGGTTCAGAACAGTTGTAAGAAATGTTCGGTACAAATGAAAAAAATTAGTCTTCAATGTCTTTTCCTCTCAGTTTTTCTTACTGAATAAATATGCCTCCTGGGGGGTCAGAGAGTCGGTGGGGAAGTACGGAGGGGAAGGAGGGCGTGTAGGAGGCTTTTTCCCTAGAACCTAAACTACACGGTCTTATCCGAGGCATATCTAATGGCTAACTGCTCTTTGATTTGTCCCACGTCGCCCGCTAGGATCTCCACCCTGCCCCTGGAAGGATCACTGTGCCTGCCAAATGGGGAGAATTAATTCTCCTGTTTCAGCTTCTGGGAAGCAGGACTGAAAAGCCTGGTGAAATATAGTGACTCGCCTGGCTCCTATAATTCTTCTTGCCGGGTTGGGCACTGTCGCTGAAAATGAGGTTGGTGGTCTAAGCTTACAAACAATTATGCTGGCAACCTGGTTCTATTTGTTAAATGCCAGGTTTTCCCAAAAATATAAGACAGTGATTTTTAAATAAGAAACTATTCTTTACCCAGTAACATTTCTAAAAATCTACCACCCGAATTGACAATTCATAATAATGGCAGTCCTAAATTTTAGAATGCGTTAACACCTTCGCTTGTTAGTTTGGGTGTGACAGAAAGAAGCTTAACAGTGAGGACAACAACCAGAATGACCCC
This sequence comes from Muntiacus reevesi, assembly GCF_963930625.1. Lineage (NCBI taxonomy): Eukaryota > Metazoa > Chordata > Mammalia > Artiodactyla > Cervidae > Muntiacus > Muntiacus reevesi. The sequence continues at coordinate 52,313,270 of NC_089260.1, forward strand.
CGCCCCTGAGCCGCCCCCTCCCCCCATTCCACAGGCTGTAACTGCTTGGTGCTTGCGTCTCTACTGTTGGGTGGCGGGTGTTTCTGCCCGCAGCCTACCTTGACTTTTTGCTGGATTTGGGTTTTGGCGTGGCAGTTTTTACTTTCTTTTCCTTTGGCTCTTTGGGAATCTTAGGGGCTTTCGGGGTCTTGGGTTCCTTGGGCTCTTTTTTCTCCTTGGGTTCTTTCGGTTCCTTGGGATCTTTTTTTGCCTTCGGCCTTTTCTTTTTCTTTTTCTCTTCTTGGGACCCGTCTAGTGAGTTCCTGTTTAGTTCTTGGTTATCAACCCCACCAGGGAAGTCCTCTTTACCAAAGTTTTTACTGGGATCCTCTGCAACAATGTGGTTGTTCTTCTTTTTCTTCTTCTTTTGCTGTGGCTGCTGTTCCATCGACGGCAGGTAATCATCACTCTTCACTAGCTGAGCGTTCGGTCCACTAACCTGAGTCATATCCGGCACTGGTTTCTCTAGAAAGGGCTCCGATGGAGAATGCTAAGAGACACAAATAGGAATTGAAATTAGTTTATCATTCTTCGTAGTTTATAAAGGAACTGAAAGTTAGTGCTGACAGCTCTCAAACTTACTCTACATTCAAGGTAGCAAACAAAACCCACTCTACAGTTGTGAAACTTATCATTCTGTCTCATCCAAAAAAAAACAGATTTCTTCAACAAGAAGGCTTTTAAATGAATAAAGAGAGCAACTTAGTAATACAGTAAAAAAAAAAAATTCTGTTCAGGAGAAAGAAAATTTCTCAATTTAAAGACACTTTCCATGTTCTTAGCACCTGTGTAGGAACTGATGAAGGATGAAACAGCAGCAAAAGCTAAGCCACAAAGAAGGAATTCAAGTGGAATTTTCCCCCTGTAGGAACGGGAACTCTAATTAAAGATGGATAATCAAGTCACTTTTAAAAACAGGCAAACTGAACACTGTAAGAATCAGATACTGTGAAAGTCTGAAGTCTGAGTATAAACACACAAATCTTATACAGTACAAGTCATTTTTAATTTAAATGACATTCAAATGTCAATTTAAAAGCATATATGCCAGCTTATATGTGGATAGGGCTTCCCTCATAGTTCAGTTGGTAAAGAATCTGCCCGCAATGCAGGAGACCTGGGTTCAATTCCTGGTTTGGGAAGATCCCCTGAGAAGGAAATGGCAACCCACTCTAGTATTCTTGCTTGGAGAAACCCATGGACAGAGGAGCCCGGCAGGCTACAGTCTATAGGGTCACAAGAGTCACACAGGACTGAACAACTCAGCACACATGTATCAGCTAAATGACTTTAGGGTGGTTAGATTTCTGGGACTGATAGGCAAGGCAGATAAAGTTTTTATTAAGTTATTAAAGTTTTACATTTCCAAATCTCACACAAAGGGAGGGAGGGAAGAAGGGACTGGGGTGGGGGGGGGGTGGCGGGGAGAGAGAGAAAGAGATCCCCCCAAACAGTCAATCTGACATGACTTGCAGGAGATTTTTGACATCCACTAAGACCGTATCCAGAGATGGTCTTAAATACGGTGGAGAATACCAACACCTGGGACAGGAAGCTGACAACAGGGGTAGAGGACAACCTGTCTCCACTGTAAACTATGACATCTAATGCGCCTTTACATTTCAACGCAATCCTTGAAAATGTCACATCTGCAAGCTTCATTCATTTTCTGCCTTTTTCATATGCTTCTCCAGACACTGGATACTAACTATAATATAAAGAGCAACAGTAGTAACAGCCACAAGTGTGCACAGAAAACTCCTACCACACGTTGAGCCTGTGCTAGGTAAGCACTTTAGCCCGGGACACCATTCGATCCCTGCACCAGCCTGGAGAGCTCTCTGTGGACACAGACGCACTTGTGTGATGCATGTGCCCAAGAGCAACAGAGGCAAGTGACAGAACTGGGGCCCACGCCCACCCACACAATCCCCAAGAGATGAGCCGCCGGAGAGGCCAGGTCTGCAGAGGATGTGAGAGGAGCTCAGACTGCAATTCAGATTCCAATACAACCAAAATGTGATCATTTACCCCTGTTTTTCAGAAAAGAAGTAGAATTTGAGGAGGCCAGGTAGTTACCTGAGGCCACAAGGGTGGGGGGCCTGAGGCGTCATCTGAATCTAGGTTTCCTACTAAATCCAGTGCTCTTTCTGCCTGGCTCCTCAAAGCTCACCCTGAGGCATCATCCTCATAGGAAAGGTACTGCAAGCTTCACTTTCTTTCCGGTGTTCAGCGACCCTCCAAAAATTCAAAGAAAAGAAACCACTGCCAGGAAAGACACTGGTTGTTCTGTTCCCACTAAAAGCTACTACAGTTACTGGAGGAACCTACATTCAGTTCTGCAGCTGTGCTGGTGTAAGAGAAAGAGCCAGAGTTAGAGTTGTGAGATGACAGAGGACATTCCCGAAACTTGCCATGTGTATTATCTGGGGGGAATCATGTCACTTTTTCTTCATTGGCAAAAGGAAGTGTTTATTCCAAAGTCTCTTCCAACATCCTATGATACTAGAAAATCTTCAAATACATATTGCCGTTTCTCAGTCAGAGCTGAGAGGGGAAGACCCTGCAGGAGAGAGGGGAAGACCCTGAAGGAGAGTGGGGAAACCCTGAAGGAGAGAGGGGAAGACCCTGAAGGACGCACAGGAGGAGAATGGAGCTGGGGCAGAAGAGCGGGGATGCACGCAGCTGCAGGGCACGCCCAGCGGTGACAAAACGAGCACTTCCTGGGAAACATCACCCACCTGCCCTAACAAACAAGCGCTTTCAGCAAACACCAACCAAGGACTAACCAGCCTGTCAACGGCTGACATTTGCAGCAACATGGATGAACCTTGAGATCGTCATACTGAGTGAAATCAGTCAGACAGAGGAGGAATACTGTATGACATCCCTTATATGCAGGATCCCAAAAGAAATTATACAAATGCACTTATTTACAAAACACAAAAGAGACTCACAGTCTTAAAGAATAAACTGATGGTTGATGGGGAGAAGGAATAGTTAGGGAGTTTGGAGTGAACATGTACACACTGTTATATTTAAAATGGTTAACCAACAAGGACTTACTATATAGCGCAGGGAACTCTGCTCAATGCTATATGGCAGCCTGGATGGGACGGGAGCTTGGGAGAGAATGGATACAAGGGTATATATGGCTGAGGCCCTTTGTTATTCACCTGAAACTCACAACATTATCACCTATACCCCAATACAAAATTAAAAGTTTTTTTTTTTAATTTTATTATCTGAGAATTAATGGGATCTGATTCAACAGTTTTACTATATCTAAGTTGCTGGAGTAGAACTAATTGTTAAATATTATTTCCTCGTGTAAGTACAATGGAAAAAGCCAGATCTTTTCATAAGACACATGGAAATCAAACTTATTTGGGACAAGCTATTTGTCGGGAAATGGAAGAGAAGGCATTTCCTGGAATGGGAAGGAAAGAGGAAAGTCTCTGAGTAAACAATGCTTACAGCTTAGAATGGTGAATTAATTCCAGGTATATGTACCTTTCTCTAATCTGCATAGTATTAACTCGGGTAACCAGATGCCAGCTTCAGATGAGAGATACCTGTTCCATGGATGTGAGTCAGAAAAAGCATATAACACATACTACCAGAAGTCAGAAAATTCATCTGTACTTTAGCATACAAATCATTTTGGATGCTCCTTTCAGTAACAAATGAAGCCATAAATTAGTATCCCTTAAAAATTTAATCTTCTGTAAGAAGGGGTGGGGATGAACATAAAGACCAAATACAAAAAGATATGAAGGCTGTTTGATAGGCAGAGGATTCTGTTTGAACACTGCTTGAAGTCGGGTGGGAAAGGTGCTCGGAAATATTATAGTGTTTACCAGACCCACATCTCCTTAAATCTTTTAGAGAAAAGCTGTTTTTGTAAACATTTAACAAAGAACAGATGGCCTGCCTTAATCACGCAGGGGAAAAAACCTGGAGCTCAGAGTAATACCCTGACGAAGTCTCCCAGGTCCAGCCCCCTCACCGCCCCCGCCCCAAACGCATGGTACAGTCTTCTCTAATGCTATTTAATTTTACAGCAGACATCTCCCCATCATTTCCCACTGCCTGACAAGTAATCAATGCCATTATCATCTGATATCACCATATAGGGCATTCCTAAAACCTCTCATTTTTTAGGGCAAATGCAGAGAATGTTAGACACCAAAGGTATTTTGAAATACACCCTTGAGGACTTCTGCTTGACGCATTTTCTATCATAGTTCCATGGGTCTGTTGGAGAATTATGGAACTTATAAGGACTGTGCCAGTCACTTTCAGAACTGAAAGAGAGTGACTGATATTTGAACAATAAATAAATAAATAAAAATCATCCAAGATGTGTGCTATCCAAAAAAATTACCATAAACTAAAGAAGATCATTTTTATCCTTAGCTCTATGTTAAGGATAGAGTTTCATAAACATATAAATTAGGCAAATACATAAACAAGTTTCCTTATGTAAAGCAGAACAGACAGTTTGTAAATTTAACCAAAGGAGAGATGGGGTGAGGGAGGCAAGGCCAACCCCTCTGTTCCCTTTAAGCAAAGGTGGCCCCAAAGGTCAGGAACCTTCAACAGAACATTAAAAAAATGCATAAGGGACTTCCCTGTAAGTCCGGTGGTTAAGATTCTGAACTTCCCTGCAGGAAGCATGGGTTCAATCCCTGGTCAGGAAACTAAGATCCCACATGCCACTCAGTGTAGGCAAAAAAAAAAAAAAAAACCCAAGATGACACTTTACATCCATCTCCACTGTGTTTTCCCTCCAACATGAACCAGCATTTTCTGACTTCAAAGGCTATCTTATGTAACCATGTTTTTTCTTAATTATAGTCTTGAAGCCTCGACTTGCTCTCAAGGTCGGTGACCATGAGTTAGTAAATACAGTGCAGTATTTCCAATACGGATGATCCCTGCAAACCAACACCGTGCTGTAATACTGGACGTCTGTGGACAAACATTCTACTCAGCCAGTGACACAATACATCTAAAATCAAAATGCTGCTTTATAATAAAGAGAAGATACTACCAACTAGACGAGAGGACACAGCACTTCTGGGGGAAACATCCCGCCCCACAAAGTAGGCTGAAGGGAGGCAGGCACTTGGGCGCTCAGAGAAACTGAGATCCAGGGGGAGAAGTGGCAGGAAAATTGAGCCCCACGTGACAACAGGTGCAAGCTCAAAACACTCCACTCTGATTGCAATGGCTTGTAAAAATACAAATATTAAGAAGCCATTTAAGACTAAAAAGTGCAGGGACCTGCCGGCAGTCCAGTCGGTAGGACTCTGCACTCCCACTGCAGGGGCACAGGTTCGACCCGTGGTCGGGGAGCTGGGGTCCTGCAAGACACATGGAGTGGCCAAGGGAGAGGGGAGAAAAGAACAAACTGAAAAGTACAATTTGGTTACTGGAGACTTTTTAAGTGGCTTTGGAGACATGTTCCCATGACTGGTTTTCTTCACTTCTACTTTTCCAGTATTCCACAGGCTCTCAGTCCCTCTAGACTCTTAAAAACGAATTCTGGTATGAACACTACAGCTCAATCTCCAGTCTAAATGTACCAGGATTCAAGAGCATTTAGCAAAGGTTTTGTAAATTCCACTGAGATTTAAACATCTTTCTCTGGTCGATGACATTGACAGAAAGACCATCTCAGTAATACCTGGTGCTCAATTCACTTATTCATCCAACAAACACTTGAGGATGTAACAGTGAACCAGGGAGCCTGGTGCCTGCTGAGGGAGAGCAGAGCACATCACCCAGCAGACACCAAGGAAAAAACACGGCTCAGGGAGGCAAACGCTGGCCAGGGGTTCCTTCCTCAGTGGACCAGCCAGAGCAACAAACCACGTCTAGGATGTGGTGGACTAAAGGCACAAAAATGCCTCACAGGGAGCTTTCAAAACTTTCCAAAGTTTTCAAAACTGTTGGAGAGGAGATCAAGATGAACAGGTTTTAGTCTGAATGGTCAACTGATATAATTTTTAGCTTTCATCCTTTGATATAAAATTACAAGAACAGGAACAATCTTAAGAATCAAGGATCGGAATATTTTCTGTTGGACCAAATTTGGTATCAAGAGTCAGGGACTCAAGCTCAAGCCTTTCCTATACCAGTTAGTTTTATTCAGCTCATTTAAAAAGACCATTTCTAGGGAAAAAAATATCAAGTGATCACTTTTATGAACACAGACACAAAAATGAACAGCATCATACTTGTTGGTCATATAACCTGAGAAGGCAAAAAGTATAAAAAAAATTTTTTCTAAATTTAGGATTTTAAAAAGTGTTCCGAGAAAAAAAGACTCAAGTCATGGGAGTTTTGAGAATTCTGGGTTAAACAAAGTTAAGCATTTTTCTTTACTGCAAAACTCTTCAAACCCTTACCACACTCTGAAGAGGGACAGAACACAGTGCCATACAGGTATTTAACCATGGCATTCTTTGTCCAAGAATATCTTGAATAAAAATGTTCTTTAAAATGTACTCTGGATTTAAGCAGCTAAAGCAGAGCAAATCCATCATCTCTGAGGGAGGAATGTGAGAGAGAAAGAGGGCTTGTCTTAAAACAGTGGTTACCAAATATTTTAAAAGATAGTATATGACTCTATAAATAAATACAATTTTATATAAAAGCACTGAAAACAGCTTACTCGATTATGGTCATATGTAGGAATAAAACAGGGACATTAGTATAATCATATAATCAAGTGACTTGTACAATTTCCATTATAATATATATATGCAGTGAAGCTAAGTTAAACAAAATTAATTTCAAAATATAATAACTTATCTTAATGTGTCCCTCAAAATCATTCATTTTAGACTTGAAAAAAAAGTTTAGTTACTGTGAAGTATCTCATTTAAAAATCATCTGAAGGCATTTTGACAGCATCTACACTATAAGTGCATTTTGAATGAGAAGAGTCCAAAACAATGAAAATATTGAACCAACTGGTGGCGTGAAATTCAGTGTTAAGTAACTCCCCATCGCACGGTGAACCCTGGCCGCCCTGCAGTGCTCAGGGTGACTGCATCACAGGGAGGGTCCCTGGCCTCTGACGTGTGCGTGGCATCTCCACGGTCAGCTGGACCTCAGCAGCCCCGCGGGGAGACTCCAGCCATGCTAAGCATGATGCTAAGCACCCCTTCCTAAGCATCTGAGAAGTCCTGAGTGGCGTGGATTCCCTCCCAGTGGAGGAGGACAGGGCGTCCGGCCACGGTTCCTCACTGCCACCGCCCTCTCTCTGTGTCCATGCGACCAGACTCTGTCACGCTGGGCTGGGTGCCGCCCTGCAGCTGAGGGAGGTGCCGGCCAGAGGGTGCGGCTCTGTGGCCACCATGCCAGTTGGGTAACAGGTCAATTCTACTGCTTAGAAAAAGCACCAGACCAAGTAATCGCCTTACATTTAAAAAGCATACAGTGAGATGACATGTTTGCCCCATCCACATCAGGCACACGCGCGCGCACACACACACACACACACACACACGCACAGTGAGCGCACAGAGTTAAAGTGATGTTAAAGTTTTGAACTGTTTGTTTTGTTTTGATGTTTCTCCATCGCTTCACAAGTGCCTGGGAAAATGAGTTTAATTGTTTAGACAAGACTTGAATGTTGTGTTAATGTGTCTGTTCTCCAAAGAGCCTCTGCGGTCATCAGACCACACCCCTAACCTTGAGAATCTCCTTCCCCAAAGTACTTGTAATAGAAGGGAAATGCAAGGGGGTTGAGAAGAGCCTCACTCCTCTGGGCAGGGGAGAAAGAGAAACCACCACAAACACAACCCAATTCAAAGCCGTTGAGTGACTTCCTGGGCTGCCTGGACGGCACACAAGGGGACAGTCCCTGCAGGCAGCAGGCCCGCCCGCCCACCCCCCCGTAAGGATGACACCCACTCTCCCCCTACAGCTGCCGCACCATCCCCCCCACCGAAAAGAAACAGGGTCTGCAACTGTGGTATCGCAGCGCCTCTGACTTCCAGTAAGCAACCCAAACTCTGACCCCATTAGAGGAATCTGAGACAGGGCCAAACTTTCACCCTCTTGTTCTGAAGGTCTTGCTTCCTAAAAGCAGTAAATCCTCAAGTGTTATCTGGTACTGGACATTACTTCCTAGAAGTAAAAACAGGAAAGAGAACGAATATGCTCAGGGTCCTTTACAAGGTCAACTGTACTGTCTCTCCTTTCCCTCCTGTTTCTTCCTTCACCACCTTGCACAGGGCACCCTGCCCTTAACAGGCTCCACCCCACAATCACCAGAGAATGAGAATCTGTAGAACTAATCCTGGTTACAGGGGCATTCCTCTTCCTTATTTCCAGTTATCTCTAAGGTCCCTACTGTTCTCAAAAGGCTGTCTGGATGCTTCAATTTGGCAGCAGACGCCCAGAGCTGAAGTCACCGAGCTTACTAGGGATCAAGCTCAGCAATACACAAGACAACAGTGCTTCCGGACTGGTCGACATGTTTTGCATAAATAGATCCTATTCAAGCCACTAAGGACAAAGACCAAATTTACATACCAAAAATAGTTTAGTTCAATTCAATCGTCTGGTTTTTTTTTTTTTTACTGTACACTTCCATTATTGTTTTTTTTTTTTTTTGCTATCACTGGTGTACCTAAAGTTAGTCGATCCTCGAGTTAGAAAGGGGGAATGTATGGAGCTAGGCCCTGGAAGAGCAACTCATTCCACATTTGCACTTAAGACTTCTATTAGCCTAAAAAGGTCAGTGTTAAAGGTAACTTACAATGCTGCTCCTATGAACTTAAAAAGTCAAACCTCAATAGACTGAAAGGAAAGGGTGTCTTTACCTAACACAGAACAATCCCAGGGGGTTGTGTAGAAATGGGAATAGAACAGTCTTTAAGGGAGAAAAAAATCTATTTGTAAGAGCTCAGTAATAAAGCTAATTTACACCCAGTAAGTTCTCTAGGACTGAGAGATTATGAGTCTAGCAAAAGATCTAGTTGGCAATAAATGCTTAATGATAGACTACTTTGGTTCTATTAAAAAAAAAAATCTTTCACATCTTGTAGGAGGCAGAATTCTAAGGTGACCCAACAATCTCCACCTGCTGGCCGCGAGGGGGACCCGTGGCCGCTGGCCAGCAGATGTGGCCAAGCTGAGAGGGGCTCACAGGTATAATTAGAAACCCCAAATCAGTTGGCTTTGAGTTACTCAAAGTTACTCAAAGGCCCACTGTGGTGGGCCTGACTTAATCAGGGAGCTTGTGAAGGCGGTGTGGGTCCCCCCTTGCGGGCCAGACACTCCTTGCTGCCAGCTGGGAGGAACCCACCATGGTCAGGAGCCAAGGGCAGCCTCCAGGGGTCAAGGGCAACCCCAGGCTGAGGCCCCGAGTCACACAGCTACCTAAAGTGAATTCGGCCCACAACCCCAGTGGACCCAGAAGTCAATCCCTGCCCAGCCAAGACTCCAGATGTAAACACAGTCCCGACTCCTGATGAGGAGGCCCCAGGAATAGGAGCCAGCTGAGCTGGGCACAGATCCTGACTCACAGAAACAGGCCATAAGAACACGGCATTGTCTGAGGCCACGAAATCTGTGGCCATTTGTCATGCAGCAACAACGCAAACCTTACAATCCCCAGCCACTCACATCTTCATTTTTTTTCAGTCTTTCCCCCTCCCCATCCTGGATCCGCCTTGTATGGAGACATCCCCCGTCCACAGGAGGACAGAGAACACAACAGGACTTGCTCATCGCTTTGTGATGCTGCTCTGCTGACAGCAACCTGAGCCCTCCTGTGCCAAGCACCACTCCGGCCTCATGATCGCCTGGGGAGATTATCTCCTTTTGATGAACGGGAAGACTGAGGCACACAAAGGGGTGATGCCTGTGTCCAAAGTCACAGAAAGCTAGTTACAAGAGTGAAGATTCAAGCCAGGTCACCTCTCTGCGGAGCCCCATCTTAGCTACTACACCTAAGAGCTACATCTAATCACTGCAGCTCACCCATTCCTGTGAAAGTCGCTCAGTCGCATCTGACTCTCTGTGACCCCGCAGGCTATAAGCCACCAGGCTCCTGGGTGGAGTGGGCAGCCATTCCCTCCTCAAGGGATCTTCCCGACCCAGGGATCGAACCTGGGCCTCCTGCGCTGCAGGCGGGTACTCTACCCTCTGAGCCACCAGGGAAGCCCATTCCTGCTGACATGTCCTCAGAGAGGAGGAAGGCATAACGACACAGACAGCCGTGTGGGAGGTACCAGCTAGACAGAGGTGGGACCCACTCCGACAGGAAGAACCCAGATGAAATGAAGAGTGTAGCTGCTACAGGCAGGCTGGAGTCTGACACTCTGAGATAGTTAAGCAGCACTGAAACCACCACAGGGAGATTTTTTTTTTTTAAATCGCTTTGTTCAAATTTTAAAAAAGAAGGGAGAAAAAGAAAAGAAACTGCACTACAAGCAATATTAAAGGTTCCTGATGTGCATTTTAACAGAAAGTTTACTGCACCTTAGAAACAGTCGGTTTAACACTTAAAGGGGACTGTGTCCCCATGACTCCTTCCAGCTGGAATTACACATGAAACAGAAGATACCAAAGCAATTAAGTATTTTACAAACACTGCTGAGGGGTCAAAAAGAGGGAGGTTCATTCACTGACTAATAACGCAGTAATAAACAAACAGCAATGTTATGCAACTGAGAAAATTATTATAATTGAATCTACACAGCTGGGCAAGAAGGGAAGGCTGGTTATGTATATCAGCTCACAAATGCTTTGTGTGGGTAGGTTTTAGTTTTAGAGCTGGTTCAGAATGGAGACCCTTCTACAGTCAAGATTTTTTTTTTTCCTCTCAACTGAACACGATTCCACAATTACAACTGCAGGAGGGAAAAGAACTCAATGAATTGCCCACCAATTATTTGCTCCCATTTGTACTACAGAGGGGTCCCTGTGTACAGAGTGGGCAGGAGGTGAAGCTTTCTCGTGATGTGCTCATTTCAGATCTCTTCCAGAGACATTTTACCTTGTTTGTGCACGGCCGTATGAATAATGAATGACTGTGACTGGGGGCCACGTTGGAGGGAAAGCAGCAGAACAAAGTCGCTTCTCACATTTTAACATTTGGCTCCCACTGTGTTCTTGGAGCTCCCTTTCCACCATGCTATCTGCCCCTTTGCAGAAGACAGGCAGAGAAACACCGCCAATTACTGCACTTAAGTGTACACAGGTGTGTCTAACAGGGTCGGAAGAGCGACTGGTACATTTCCCTTGAATTGTTGAAATTTTAGCATCAGAATCAGAAAACATCATTATTCTCTAGGGTTCAAGAATGAGCTGGGTAAAAATCCACCATCCTTCCATCAGTTAAATGCATCTAAAACACAAACCAAAGCAAAAACAAGTTACTTTTCTGACGATATTTCTAACTAGGTGTTACCCTTTATTACTACATGAATTCTTTTCTTAATTAAGTGACTCCATCTCAACAAATCTGTGATCTGTCAGGTTCCCATCTGCCTAAAACCTAACTCGCCTGAAACTCGGAAGGATGATTAGCTAACCACCAGGGCAGAGGTACCAATGTATTTTCGACAGGCACACATTTTACATCGATGATATCTATTTTTATGAGATAAAAGTACTAAAGCTTTAATGGTGGCAATTAAAACAGCCAAGAGTTTGAGCAGCTCGATGGCTGAGTCACAGACCTTTTACCTATAATGGGATCCATTATATCCCTGAGCTCAGTTTGAGGGAGTAAAAGAGGAACGGATTTTTAAATATGGTGATAAAACAGCAATACCCTCTGAACTAAACAGCTTTAGTTTAAATCGCCACATGACCTACCCCGTGCCTAATGTCAACATCCAGTTGAGCAGCCTTCTTCAAAGTTCTCAGATACTTCTGTCTGTTTGAAATTATTTGAACAATTTGAAGACGCTACAAAGATGCTGTTACATCATGATGGACATCTGAGTGTATCTGTTTCTATTTTGACTTATTTGTATTTAAAAACATCACTTTTTTGAAAATGTTTAACTTCAGATGACTTGTGACAAAATATCACGTATGTCTAAAATAATAAATATTTATATTGATATTCCCTTTTAAAATGTAATTTAGGGGTATGAATAAGAATGTAATTATTCACAACAAGATGGTGTAAAGTTTGAGCAGTATTTATGGATGAACATCAGCAAACAAAGGAGTGGGGTGTTTTTCATGGCAGTTTAACATTGTTATTTGAAAGTATTAGGATCATAAGCTCTATACTTGCAAAAATGTAATAATCACCCAATGTCCAGTCCAACACTAACCACTTCTCTAATTCAGGACCCCTAAAGATTTTCTCTTTTGCTTCTATTATAGCACATTCAGAAACAGAAATGGAAATTATCTTGGGAACAATCTCACTCACAAGTGTTTGTATCTGTTACTATCTTGATCCCTAGAGAGAGCAGGCAAACAGGAAGCAACATGCAGAAAGGATTTACCCCCGACCAGAAGGACCCAGCTAACAGGGGTGGGGCAGCCATGGAGCCGCCTTGGCCCAGGTGGCCCGAAGGCAGTCAGGTCTCTCGGGGCTGATGAGGATCTGTGCCCCCACCAAGTATGCCGGCATTAGCCTGGTGCTCACCTGGCCGTGTTCCTCTGGGTGCCGGCACCTCTTTCAAGATAAATCATCCGAAGGAAGAACAGTAGGGTGGACTAGTGGATTCACTATTAGGCTTGGTTTTGAGCATTTTTCTCAGTGGGGGCTTTATCAAGTGTGAAGACTGATGGTCTCAAGATGCCTCAGCTTCCTGTCTATAAGACGAAGAAGTGGAGGAGCTGGTCTGTAATGGCTTACAACTCTAAGACCCTATAGTCTGATAATCTCTACTGTTAAAATCTGGCGTCAACCCTGCTTAAACTACCACCCCACCTGTCTAACAAGAAATGAGCACTCGTAAAGTGAAATGGAAGTGAAGATCATTTCAGAGGGAACTATTAAGGAAGTTTTGTAGATAAACACAAAAAACAAGTAAGACATTAAAAAACCTACAATAGAAAGCCCAAATTAAATACGATATACCGGAATTAGAGATGCAAATGAAATCTTAACATAAACAATTTACTTTCCGCATTTATAAAAAGGAGAACTTTGCTCAGTCGTGTCCAGCTCTTTTGCAACCCTATGAACTGTAGCCCACCAGGCTCCTCTATCCATGGGATTCTCCAGGCAAGAATACTGGAGTGGGTTGCCATGCCCATCTCCAGGGGATCATCCCAACCCAGGTATCGAACCTTCATCTGAAGTCTCCTGCGCTGGCAGCTGGATTCTTTACCACTGTGCCACTGGGGTATACATTAATAATACTAATCAGGTATAAAAAAAATTATTCACATTTGTGAATCCCTGAAGTCATGGATCCACACCAAATATACCATGGGCAGGTGATGGGAAGGGGAAGAACAGAGGGGAGGTGGGAAGGGCAGAAGCGTGTCATTCACAGCAGCCGCAGGACCTGGAGAGGAACACACACGAGGACCACTGGGCAGGGACCTCTCCCAGCCCCGGAAGGTCCGCTGAGAACGTCCGAGGGGAGCACTGCTGACTTCAGGGAGGTGGGGACCCCCAATTGCTCACAACACAGCTGAGTGCGGTGTGTAGCACAGATACTCCTCACCCAGGGCCAGGCCACACCAGCCAGGCAGCCCCCGGCGGGCTTCCGATCACCTGCAACGGGACAGCCTGGGAGCGACACTCTAAAATCGTCATTTATAAGAAGAGGGCCTCAGGAACGATTTAAACAGGGCAGCCTCCAAACCTCCGTCCCTCCCCACTCTGGCTCAGCCTCCTGCCTCCCACACTGGTCTCTCCACCTTGACGCCCCCCACCCCGCACCTACGCTCCGGTTCTCAGTGACCAACAGAACCGTTCTGGGTCCCCGTTTCCTCCAGCTTTGCCACCTCTCTCCACTCCCCTTTAGGACAGAATCCTCCAGGGAGCGACAGCGTTTGCTGCCTTCCCCGGGTAGGTCGAGTTCACACTCATATTCCACCTGAACAGCCAGCCTTCCTCACAGGGAACCCCCTCCCCCATGCTCCTGACCTGTCAGCAGGAGCCAACAGCCTCACCCCCAGCTTCTTCACGGACCTCACAACAGCCTCCCCACCCTTCACGGGCTCCTTCAGCACTGGTTTCCCGTCAGCCTCTCCACCCATGACTCCCGAGGTGCTCTGGACCCTCACGTCTGGATCTGGGATCTCTGCCTTCTCCTTCAGCAGGGGTCACGGCTCGAAACACCACCCACCCGTGGCTGATGGCTCCCAAGGTTCCTTCGAGAGTCCAGGCCCCTCCCCTGAATTCCATACGTCCCCATGCAGCTGGCAACCTGACCTGGCCACCTGTACGCCCCCGACAGGCATCGCACACTCCATGAATTCTAAACCAAACTCCTGATTTCTTTACTGAGCTCCAACTGCACCAGCAATAGAAGCCAGACATGGGGAGTCACCCCTGATCTCTGCTTAGTCTCACCCTCCACTTTCACTCCACTATGGGGGTCCTCCTGGCTCCACCTGCAACACAGACAGGACACACCCTCTGACGACCCCCCGACTCCACCCTAAGCACCAGGAGACCTGCCTGCACCACTGTTGCCACAACCTCTGTAACTGACCCCTGCCTCCCAGGCTTGCCATCCAGCCCAGTCTATTTCCTACACAGTCCCAGTGATCTTTTAAAGATGTAAATAGGACCAAAACACACCTCTATTCCAAACCACTAAGACCTTCTCCTCTCATTCACAGTAAAATGGCAAGTCCTCAGCATGGTCTACAAGGCCTCAAATGGACCCCTGCCACCTCCCAAACCTCATCTCCTGCAAAACCACCCCCCAATCTGCTCTAACTACACTGATTCTTTGTTGTTGTTGTTTAGTCACTCAATCAAGTTAGACTTTTTTGCAACCCATGGACTGTAGCCCGCCAGGATCCTCTGTTCGTGGGATTTCCCAGGCAAAGATGCTAGAGTGGGTTGCCATTTCCTTCTCCAGGGGATCTTCTAAACCCAGGGATTGAACCTGTTATCTCCTGCATTGGCAGGTGGGCTCTTTACCACTGAGCCACCAGAGAAGCCCATGTTGATCCCTTGTTTACTGTCAGACAACAAAGGGCAAAAGCTCTCCACCTCAGGATCTTTGCACAGGTGGCCTCTGTTCTCAGAGGAGAGTGAGCCTCTGATAGACTGTCTATATACAGGTGACCCTTTACAACATGGATCTTACTTGAGGACTTTTTTCCAGCAGTGCATGTCATGGTACTACACACTCGAGGCTAGTTGAATGCACAGATACAGAACCATGGCTACAGAGGACCCATGGACACAGGGAGGACAAACGGTAAGTTATACTCAGATTCTCAAGTGTGTGGAAGGTCGGTGCCCCAACCACCGAGTTGTTCAAGGGTCAACTGTATACAGAGGCATATATAAAAGAATGTGTGCCTGTCTCTCTCTCTCTCCAACACCTAAAGCAGGAACTGACACATACCTTAGGCCTAGTATTTACTGATTATGAAACCTTCCCCAAATGTTAACACAGACGTCACACCTCCAGCCTCTTTCGTGATTATATACATGCTCTCTAGGAGCTCCTGACGACTGCTGTACTGCCAAGGTGCCCACAAGGGTATCCTAGGACACTGTGGACTAATAAATGCATAAGTAAGTGAGTGCACATTCTTCTGACTGGTCCGAGGCAATGTTGAAACATTTGATGGCCTTTGAAAGCCGCACTTTCTGCCTGCTGTCTGCACAAATTTCTCCTTCATTCCTCCTCTTTCCCTGACTCAGGTACCCCCTTTCTTCCTGACCCTGAAAACAATTAAGTTGCATATCTGCTCCCATGCAAGTCTGCGCTTCTCTCTTCTCATTGCAGGGACACCACTGTTTAACTAGACTTCTTTTAAGGAGAGAACACCTTCTTTTTATATCTTCATGACCTCACGGAGTGACTGGCACGTTACAACGCTGCCTGATGAATAAATGGAGAGTGGATGGATGGGTGGACAGATGTATGAGGTTCTCACCCTATCTTTAAATAATATCTTTAAAGAAGTCTCGACAGGCCCCAAATGCTGTCCCTCTGCTATGAATGGATCACCATCCCTCAGCTCATTTCCAACAAAAGCACTCCTGGGGAAGAGACCTAGAAAGAGTTCTCAGAATCTGGCCTCCAAAAATAACATTAGTAAGTGTTGAACTTCATTGATCATATATTTTTATCTAAGGCAGCTTATCATTTTCCTCTACGTACATGTTTAAAATAAACTTTAAAATTCTAATGACTCTGAGCTGTGAAATATTTCAGTTGCTTTACGTGGAAGGTTAAGGCATGGTTGCAAATTTTGACACAGGCATGCTTCTCTTTTTTGTTCTGACCACAGCCCATCTCCTGAGAGGGTGGGGGGACGATCATGTACCTTCTGCTGAAGCCCAGGAGGAGAAGCCAGGGGGCTAAACGAGGCGCCTGAGATGGCTGCAAGGATGAAGGACCCAGGGTCTGCACCAGGCTTAAGGAGCTTCGGTCTAGGCCCCAACCACAAGGTCATGAAGCTCTAGACCAGGCTGGGTCACCATGAAGCCCGATGACCCACCTGGCCACAAACTCCAGAACTTCACTCACCATCTCACCTCCTGCCCCTCCACTGCTGAAGCAAGACACACCCAAAAACCCTGTGCTCTCTTTGCTGACTTCTTCCACCAACCTGTGAGGCCACCACTTACCTGGTGAAGTGAGCAATGCGGGAGCCCAATTCTCCCTCCCTGACCCCACCACACACAATGCCGCAGTTCTGCTTCCAGGACTACCTGGCACCCACCTTTTCCTGAGGCATGGGGTGTCCGAGGTGGTGGCCACCAGACACACCTGGCCTCAGAGCACTGGAAACGTGGCAGGTTTAATCTGAGAGCCAGACACACGTGGCCTCGGAGTGCTGGAAATGCGGCAGGTTTGATCTGAAAGGGGTTCCATGTGTAAATCACACCAGAGCTCGAAGGCTTAGGAGGAAAATATGTGGATGAGCCTGTTAATATTTTTGTATTAAATATTATTTGTTGAAAGGATATTCAATTATTATATGCTGAAACCGTATTTTGGGTATCTCACATTAAATATAGGCTTCCCCAGTGGCACTAATGGTAAAGAACACGCCTGCCAATGCAGGAGACATAAGATACACAGGTTTGATCCCTGGGTCGGGAAGGTCCCCTGAAGGACGGCATGGCAACCCACTCCAGTATTCTTTCCTGGAGAATTCCATGGACAGAGGGGCCTGGCGGACTACAGTCCATGGGGTCGAAAAGAATCAAACACAAGTGAAGCAACTTAAACACACATGCACATTAAATATACGAAAATGAACTTAGACAAAAAATGAACTCGTTTCTTTGTTTCACTGTGATGAGGAGGCAATTTTACTCAACACCTGGGGCTCATATCCAGTTCCCCCCTGGGCACCACTGCCCAGGGAAGTCCTCAGTTTCTCTGCTGCCTCCACCCCCCAGGGCATCTGCTCTTTCCTGCCTGCTAGCCCTCCCCAGAGTCCTCAGGTGAGTGTTTTGTGACCCTCGGATCTGGCTGCCCTCCACCAGCAGGGACAACTCAGCCCAGAAGGTACCTCCTCCCACAGGATACCCTCCAACACCATTCTCCCCATGCCCCCCATGGCCCCACAGTGCCCCTCTCTCCCAGGCTCTGCCTCGGGTACGGAGCACTGCATGGGCACCTGAAGAGCGAATGTGCCCTGACCTGGGAATATGGCATAGAAGGTGATGGACAGGAACCCTCACCTCACGCCACTTAGAACACAGAGGGGGATACAGAGTATTTTGGGAACAATACAGTCGCGGAAGTAGTAACAATATAATAATGAGGCATTAATGGCAGGAGTAATTTACAAACAACATATCATGCAGAAGACACAGTTCTAAGCACACCACGTGTACGATCTCAGTTAGTCCCCCTAACAACAGTATCTGTTAATGTTGTTAAGTCACAAGTTGTGTCCAGCGCTTTTTGGCTCCACAGACTGCAGCCCGCCAGCCTATTCTGTCCGTAGGATTTCCCAGGCGAGAATACTGGAGTGGGTTGGCATTTCCTTCTCCAGGGAATCTTCCCAATCCAGGGAGCAAACCTGTGCCTCCTGCATTGCAAGCAGATTCTTTACTGCTGAGCCACTGGAAACGCCCCAACAACAGCATTAAACAGATACGATTCCTACCGTACAGATGAGAAAACTGAGGCCCAGAGAAGACATGCGGTTCACCCACAGTCACACAGCTGATTCCATAGTGATGAAACCAGCACTCCAAGGCCATGCTCTTCCACGCTGCGTCTGCTGCCTTCCAAGATGAGTGATTGCAACACAGAAAAGACGTTACAGAGCAAGTGATCTCTAAACTACAGGCGAATGTTCTGAACAGAAGTCCACAGAATCAATTCACCTTGTCTGGGGAGGAGAGAAGGAGAGAAGGCAGAGGAGGATGGGGCTCTACTCACCTGCAGCTGCAGAAGGAACTTTTCTACAGGACCTGCATGGGATCCCTGAAGACACGAGACAGGATGACCCAGAAGCCTGGCCCCTTGCATGGCCCCTGGACACAAGATCAGGGGGCCTGCAGTGCTCACTCTTTGTCTGATGAGTCAGCCTGGACCTACTGTCTTGACCGACGAGAAACCCAGTCCCCCTGGGAGGAACTCTCGAGGCCCTGCCTAAGGGCTTCTCAATACTGTACTACCTTCATCCAATGGACAGGTACACCTACCTAGATGTTATGGAAATTTCTGATGACAAAGTTACAGAGAAGAAATGTTACAAAACCACCAGCCTCTGAGTTTACCCAAGGGTACATGGCAAGTAGCCAACAGGGATCCAAAGTAACCCTAAAAGCACACCTTCCTTAAGAATCAGAATCGTTGCTTAAGGGGTTGTGGCCAAGGGGGAGTTAAATGATCAAACAGCCAAGCAGACATGACATACTTGAGTAGACTGCAAGTTCATATTCATTGTAAAGATGAAATATGAGATTTACAAGAAATGCTTATCTTGTCAATTCAAGCAACATCAAAGGACTCCCCTCCACTCTTAGGTTCTCTTTTTTCTTTTTCCTTTTGGTGACAGCAGACGGCAGGAAAGTGGGATGAGCAATAAGCAAAGATTTCCACTGGTTACCTGGGAAGAATGGTGATTTTGTTTTTCAAGTGCACATCCTCCCATAAATGTCTTCGTAAACTTCGACACAGGATACTCTTTACAGTGTGAGGATGGCACTCACCGGAAGGAGAGTAGAGACTGTATGCCAGGTGACTGTGGTCTCGGCACCACCTCACTGATCTGTCACTAGCTCCTCCACGGCACTCAGTCCAGGCCCGCAGTTATCAGGCCAAGTGCAGCACTAAGATGTTCAGGTACCTTCTCTCCTGAGATTGCAAGTCTGGGAAGTTTACCGGGGCTTATCCACCTTCTTAGCCACCTTCGACCTCAGGAGCCAACAACACAGCCTGGTACATGTAGCTGCTAAGTGTTGTTACAACCATCTCTGGGTGCACCGCAACATCATATTCAGAAGTCCGCTAAAATTTCACAACTTAACTGTAGGAGTTATGTAGGTGAGAATTATATGAGGCTATGAGAAGAGTTACCTTTGAGCCTGAAGCTGGTAGGACTCAGTCCTCGTCTTATGGGACACCTCATAGTAAGAGTGCATGACACCATCCAAGGTTCTCTGCTGGCAGCTCTCTCCTCGCCTGGGATCCAGGACGAAGGCCTGGTGGTCTCTGCTCACTGCATGTCCTGGGATCCTCGAGCCTAGAGTACTAACAATGGATCCAGGGGCCCTGGCCTCACCTTCCTCTTCTAACCATCTGCTTTAAATGATCTTGTCAAGGCCTATGGCAAAATATTATCTACACAGGGCTTCTCAAGTGGTGCAGTGGTAAAGAATCCACCTACCAAAGTAGGAGACACAGGTTCGATCCCTGGGTCAGGAAGATCCCCTGAAGAAGGAAATGGCAACCCACTCTCGTATACTTGCCAGGAGAATTCCATGGATGGAGGAGCCTGGGGGGCTACAGTCCATGGGATCACAAGAGAGTCAGACACAACTTTAGCGACTAAACAACAACATCTATACAATTATAACTGTTAAATTCATCCCCAAATTCCCGTATCCAACTGCCTATCTGACCTGGAGTCTAGGAGCACCTCTACACTAACATGTGCAAACTAGACTTGAGTTTCTCGCACTAACCCGCCTCTTCAGACCCCCCAACTGCTCCAGTCAGAACCATGATGGCTCTCATTCTCTCAAACCCCATTTCCAATCCACTGGCACAAACTGTCACTTCCTACCGCCAGCCCCCTAGTCCAGGCCACCACTGCATCTTGCCTGCTCGACAGCCTCTCTGTGCAACCGCATTTGCCCTTCTACCTATTTCTCAGAGACGCACAGAGTGAGTCTGCTGACATACACAATACCTCGTGCCACCCTCAAGCTCAAAACCCTTCGACAGCTTGCCATTTCAGTCATGGTAAAACTCATAACTCCTCACCATAGCTCACAACACCCTGCTTGATCTACAACCACCCCAACCCCTGCTTTATTTACTCTTCTAACCAAAGTTCCCAGCCCTCCCTCCCTCCACTCCAAACACACGGTTTCTTTGCCACCTTCAAGCTTTCCAAGCACACTCCTGCCCCAGGGCCTTTGCACAGGCTATCCTGGCTTCCGCCAGGCGTGTACAAGACTTGCTGTATTTACGTTACCAGGGTGTTCTGCTCAGTGTCACCTCCAGGGCAGGAGAGTCTTGGCAGCAAAGAGTTCCACTAACAAATATCGAAGCAGGCAGTGCTGGGGTAGATGCTTGTTTAGTGGTAACAGTCATGTAGGTGAACACTTTTTAATGTATTTATTTGAACTTTAAAAAAAAAAAAAACTAGAATTTTTCAAAGTTTTTTGTTTCAATATTCTTGTAGGGAACAAAACACTTTGAATACTTCTGCCTTATCAATTACGACTCTACAATTGCTCTGTTGGATGCAGTAGTCACCAGCCGAATGTGGCATTTAAATTACTTAAAGTTGGATAAAATTTAACTGTTCAGTCACACCAGCCACGGTTCAAGCGTCCGTAACCACCATGTCTACGGACTACCATAATGTACAATGCATAAAACACTTTCATCCGCCAGAAAATTCCACTGGGCAAAGCTGCTCTGGAGTCTTGATCCACTGCTTAACTGGCTTTGTTTCTAGAGGAAATTCTGGGTTTTCCCACAACCATTTTTATGTTTGCAAATGCCAGCAGCAGGTGAGAGATTTCCATCCAGGTGACAATGCCTACTAGGAACCCAACTGTCAAGACATACTGTTTACCTGATAATCCTCTTATCTGGTTTCTGAAGAACAGGGCTCTGACTTTCCACCATTAAGATACAAATTAGTGCTTTTGACTCTTTGTTTTAAAATTGAGTTGAGACTCATGGATATAAAATTCACTATTTAAAAATGAATAATTCAGGGACTTCCCTTTCAGTCCAGTGGTTAAGAACCTGCCTGCCAATGCAAGTGACACAGGTTTGATCCCTGGTCCGGGAGGACCCCACAGGCCATGTAGCAACTAAGGCCGTGAGCCACAACTACTGAGCCTGTGCTCTGGAGCCCAGGAACTACAACTAGCGAGCCCATGAGCTGCAACCATTGAGCCTGTGTGCCTAGAGCCTGTGCTTCTCAACAAAAGAAGCCACTGCAGTGAGAAGCTCACACACTGCAACTAGAGAACAGCCCCTGCTCGCCACAACTAGAGAAAGCCTGATCACAGGAACAAAGACCCAGCACAGCCAAAAAACAAATAAATATAAAATAAAAAATAATAATAATAATAAATAAATAAAATAAAATAAATAATTCAGTGGCATTGAAGATATTGACAATAATTTAGATTCTTGATTACCTAAACAACTTAAAATCTTCTGTCAAATAATCTGCTAAAAGGCTGTCCATGACCTAATTAACAGACCAGAAGTCTCGAAATGTGGAGCTAGCTCAGATGTGCAACCCATCACCTCAGGCATCCTTGGTCCGTGTACGCCTCTGGGAGCGTCCCCTGGGCACAGCAACCCAGACCCCACAGGACAGTCTGTGGTCCTGAGTGCCACTCCCTCGGGCAGAACCATTCGGGGTCAAGGGAGGAACCAGAAGCTGAAAAACAACCAGGAAAACCAAAACTATCCCCACACTTGTTATAAGACCACTTTTGTCAAAAAAAGTATTTGTGATGCCCGTCAACACCTCTTACTTATAAAATATACCAAGCAAAAAGTTTCTCTCAGGATTTCATGCCACACATACAAAAAAAATCTCTGAGGAGGAAAAAAAATTTCCTTCTTTCTGATGATGAGAGTGATCACCTCTCTGGCTTCCCTCTGTCCACTCACCAGGATGCCCAGCCCAGCAGCTGAGGCTGTAATTAGCATGCTTCCTTGGTCTCCATTTCAGAACCCAATTTCCTGTTTCTATTTCTCACACACACACACACACACACACACACACACACACACATTTTGTCAAAATGTCTCAAATCCTTTTTGGAGAAATACTAAGGACTATAGCCTAGATTTCTACTGATTCCATTTACCCTTTGCCACTAACCATACATTAGAAAATTTGAGAACAATATTAATCTTAAAAATAGAATTAATTCACCCTAAAGTAACATCTCAAAACAACTCAAGTTTCTCTGTTTTTCTTCAGAGCCAAATGAAGGCCTAGGGTCTTTGATCAAGAGATCCACACAGGTACACACGTCCACCCCGGGACGTGAGTACATACAGCCTGCAGGGCTGATGGTCAGGATGCAGCCAGCAACCACAACCCTGGAGAAAGCATTTTGAAATTTCTTCTTCTAGGAACGAGGAGACTGAAATTTTACAGTTTAACATCAAATTTAACATAAAATTGCAAAAAACCTTTTTCAAGGAAAAAAACCAACTTTACCAACTGTAAAGAACAGCTTTTCAACTAACACAACAAGTAACAGCACACATTTTATACAAAGTACTTTCGACTGGAATGTCTTTGGGAAGAAAATTTAAACATCAGCTTCCTAAAAGATCACTTATACTTGAAAACAAGATGCTCCCCTCACATTACTAAGGAGACCACACCGTGTTAAGTGACAATTGGCAGGTACGCAGCAAAGATTTACTCCAAGGATCACGAGGTGAACCTCATCGGCATCACCGTGTGTGTGCGTGGCTCTCTCCCACTGTATCATCTCACCATCTAGCCAGGCCCACGCGGTGAGAGGTGAGAGAACAGCAGCAGAAATTTAAAGCTGACACCAGCTACGCACCCAACAAAACACTGCCCGTTCTAGGTCTACGCGCTGCATCTTCTTTTCCTGTGATTTAAATAATTTGTCTTGTTTGGTTATACACACTGAGCCGTCCAACACGCCTGTCACCAGCCACATATGGCTATTTAGATTTAAATTAAATAAAATTAAATTACAATTTCCGTGCCTGAGTCTCTCTCGCCTCTTTTCAGATGCTCAGGGGCCCCACATGGCTGGTGGCTTCTGTACTGAACAGAGAGTGACAATTCTCAGCATCAAAGCAAGTCCGCAGACAGCACTAGGCTAGACATTTTCTACCAATAGGTTACTCTGAGACATGCAAAAACATGGCAAACTTTCTTTCAAAAATAATTTGGAAAATACTACTTTCTGACAAACTTCAATGAATTAAATGAAAGAATATACATGCCTGGATTGCAGCCATTCTACAGTAAGTATTTCCACAATGTGAAGGGATGGTTTCCCAGGTGGCTCAGTGGTAAAGAATCTGCCTGCCGATTCAGGAGACACAAGAGAAGCAGGTTTGATCCCTGGGTCAGGAAGACCCCCTGGAGTAGGAAATGGCAACTCACTTCAGTATTTTGCCTGGGAAATCCTATGGACAGAGGAGCCTGGCCAGCTATCGTCCATGGGGTCGCGTAAGTCAGACACAACTTAGCAACTAAACAACAACAAACAAATGTGAAGGAAGCACGTCATTTTATACACAGGTTGTAGAATATGGTTCAAAAAAGTAATATGTATACACACCCTGCACATGATACTGGAGAAACACATTGTATCTAGACATTAGATAATAACCAAGAGGTTTTATGTTTACTTTTTTCCTATCTCATTTTTCAACCAATACTTTTACAAAATGTAAAAAACTGCGGTGCATAAAGCTTGAAGATGATAAGCCAAGGGCTTCTTCCTTATCTCCAAATGGGAGCTAAGATGCAGCTGTGATCTTTCCTGAAGAACAAGACTGGGGCTCCAGCCTCTTCGGGGCTCTAAAGTTTCACAGCTCAAAATAGCAAACTTCAAAAAGCGGCTGCAGTGTTAGGAGTTGCATAAAAACCGTCGACAACGTGGCAGACCTCATATACTCTAAAATGTGAATCACCTTCTTAGGCAAGGCTTTTAAAATCCAGCTACTAAGCCAAACTACAACAAACTATTTTGTGACTGTTTCACTGTAAAACATGAAGTCACGTTCAGAGCTTCAGGCGACTGGTACACACTCACCAAATAAACTCAACACTGTAGCTCAAGGTGGGTCAGAGCCTAAGGTGGAGACACGGCAAGATGTGGGCCAGGGTGACTGGGTGAAGAGGATCACTTCAAGTGTGGTTAACAGTTGTAAGTTTACATTTGTATTTAACCAGGTCAGGACTTACTATGTATAGGTGTAAACAGAGTTCAGGGTTAACCACTTAGATGCCGGAGGGAACAGTAGTCAACTTCCCTCGCAACACAAAACAGGATACTGACTTCACCCCAGCAGCCTCAAGGTGCTGGTCACCAAGTGATGGCTTTCACCTTGGTTACAACTGAGAAGAAATTCAACACTGAGAAAGCAGTCAGTCTTTTATCTACAGTATCCAGTTTCTGGGGCTTTCCCAGGAGGCTCAGTGGTAAAGACTTTGCCTGCCAATGCAGGAGATGAGGCCTTGATCCCTGGGTCAGGAAGATCCCCTGGAAAAGGAAATGGCCACCCACTCCAGTACTCTTGCCTGGGAAATCCCATGGACAGAAGAGCCTGGTGGGCTACAGAGTCCATGGGGTCGCAAGAGTCAGGTATGACTTAGTGACTAAACGGCAACAACAATCCCATTTCCCTGAGGTTCAATTAAAAGGAAATACCATAATGTGGTAGCAATTTTTGCCCCCTCCCCTTCAAAGTATTATCAATTTGCATTTGCTTTATGGAGAATCTGATATCTTGGATGCTAAGGCACTGAAACACAACGTTCTATTTTACAAAATAAGGGAAGGGTTTTCTACTTTAAGATGAAAGAGTAGAAAAAGGGGAGAAAAATTCCGAGAGCTCATTTCAATGACTACATTTACAAAAGTTATAATAACATAGTCAACGCTCCTTGGGGACTTAACTGCATGCTGTGTACTGTGCTAAAAAGTTTACAGCCATCATCTTCTTTAATCCTCACAATAAACTTGTGCAATTGGTACAAATATTATTCTCAGGAAACTAATGTTTAGGGATGTGTCCAATTTTTGGCTAAGTCAAAATTTTTACTAAGCAAAACACTGGAGAAGCGAGATTCAAATGCAACGCCTGGGTCCTGAAGCCCATGGTCTTCAGAGCTCCTCGTCCCTATATGCCACCCTTCCCCCTTCCCAGCCCCCCACCACCACCTCCCCCCGCCCCAGCACCCTCTCCTCACCAGGGAGCCTGGTGGGGCCATGAGACCAAAGAGCAGGTGTGAAGCATCTAAGCAATGAGGAGGTAAACTCTAGATGAAACAAGTAAGCGGATGCCTCTCCCCATTAACTTACCCTTGGAACTATATTTATGTTTAATGTGAATTATTATTCTAGCATCTAGCGCGGCACAGCATGGAAGAGATGACCACTCAAGTCTGCAACAAGGGAAACACAAGCTCGTCACACTTGGCTCATTTTTGCTCTATAAATGACTAGCTTCTTACTGGGATTTTTTGGTTATTTTTTCCTTCACCAATGACACCCTAGCTTAGACACCTTATTTATAAGAAGTTATCAGTCATTCAGTCATATCTGACTCTTTGTGACCCCATGCACTGCAACCCACCAGGCTCCTCTGTCCCTGGGATTCTCTAGGCAAGAATACTGGAGTGGGTTGCCACTTCCTTCTCCAGGGGACCTCCCCAATCCAGGGATCGAACCAGGGTCTTCCGAATTGCAGGCAGATCCTTAACCGTCTGAGCCACCAGGGAAGCCCACTATTCATAAGAAAATACTGGTTTTCGACTTGCTTGGGAAAACTAAAGCTGTGAGCTTTATGCTCAGCTCTAAGAACAGACCTTTTCCAAAATCAGAGCCTGGGATGTTTCCTTCCCCAGGCGAGGTCTCCTACCATCATTTCCAGGGCAGACAGATGCCGGGCGGAGTCAGAGACTGAGTCCAAGACACTGAGCCCACGGACCACTGTGGCCTCTGACCCCAGCACGGAGGGTGAGGGCGCCCTGTTAGCACCCCCAGAGTCTGCGGTAATGCGGCTAAAGTGAAACGGACCTCAGACATTTGGAGGAATAGCTGATAAAGATAAAACGCTACCAAAGTTTTCACCAGATCACCCAACTTTTTCCCTAAAGAACTCTCGCTTATCTCCTTTAATCCCCGGCGCCTCCAAGTGTCTGGTGGCTTCCCCTTTGTAAAAACGTCCTTGCAGCGTGAGGACAGCCAGAAACAGTGAGACCAGTAAGGGGTCTAAAGCAGCGCCAGCACACCACAGTGGTGACGGTCCCGATGCCCCTGCTGCCCACGGTCACTCCCAGGTCAGCCGGAGGTTTACGGCCCAGAACTGCAGAGGGCCATAGGAGTGGCAAAGTGCCAGGATGAAGGCAAACTCTCTGTAAGTTCCCACCGTCCACTTCTAGCCACTTCTACGGTACGACTCAAGTTTGGCCCCTTCTTCACACTGACATTTTGAGGGTTGGTTTTTTTTCTTCTTTTTTTGTTGTTGTTTTTAAGATTTTTTGATGTGGACCACTTTTTAAGTGTTACAATATTACTTATATTTTATGTCTTGTTTTTTTGTGGTTTTTTTTTGCCACAAGGCATGTGGGATATTAGCGCTCTGACAGGGGATTGAACCTGCACCCTCTGTACTGGAAGGTGAAGTCTCAACCACCGGTCGGCCAGGGAAGTCCCTTGAGGTGTTTTCTACATTAACAGTGAAAACAAATACATCACGTGCTTAGTAGCTCAGTCACGTCTGACTTTGCGACCCTGTGGACTGTAGCCTGCCAGGTTCCTCTGTCCATGGGGATTCTCCAGGCAAGAATTCTGGAGTGAGCTGCTATGTCCTCCTCCAGGGGATCTTCCCAATGCAGGGATCGAACCCAGGTCTCCCACATTGCAGGCAGATTCTTTATTGTCTGAACCACCAGGGAAGTGCACATCTGAATAATCTCACAATTTTATATAATTTTGTTCTTAGTTAAAGAGAATGTTCACATTGTACAAGTCTATCTAGGAGCCTGACCTAAAAATTAAACTTTAACTTCAAGTATTCCTATTTTTGATAAGAACTTTAAGTCTACATACCATCCCTTCATTAAAAAGTACATCCAGAAATATAACTGCATTATCTGGGGAAAGGATGATCTGAAAAGTCACTGCCTATTCACTAGTAGGGATGATCCCCTGGAGAAGAGCATGATAACTCACTCCAGTATTCTTGCCTGGAGAATCCCATGGACAGAGGAGACTGGCAGGTCACAGTCCATGGGGTTGCAAAGTCGGACAGGACTGAAGCGACTTCACACACACACACACACCCACAGTCAGTCAGTCACAGGGAGATCCACCCTGTGATGCTCATAACCCTCTACGGTAAGCAAAATGCAGGGGCTTCATAGTCTATCTCAGGGAGAGAGGATGGGATTCTTTTTACTTTTCCCTGGGGGTGGGATTCTTATGCTAACACTGCCCACATATCCAACCAGACCATGGCCAGGAAGACAAGCACAAGTGAACAGCATTACAAGAACTCTTAACTAGGTTTTTCTACCCCCACCACTTGCACCGCCTTCAATATTCTCCAGCACCTGATACCCATGGCCAAAGCAAACAAAACAGAACAAAACAGCTCTCAAGATTAATACCTCTTCCTGACAACTTAAAACAACTGATTTTGCTTCCACCTGGTTAGCATTCAAGTCTAAGAATTCTCCTGCAATCGGTGGTATGGAATTGTCTAGAGTTAAACACAGGAGGTGACGGAGAACAGACCAAAAACACTATAAAGCAGATCACAAACGCCATGCTCTTCACAAATGGGCATCGACATGACGTGTTTCCTTCAAGTGACTGCCTGGGTGCTGGTTTTAATTCAATCACTGGAAGAAGAATTAAGGAGATCCCACCCTGTCTTACCAGATCATCATTCTCATCACTCAACCCAAACCAGAGCACAGGCTAATAGAACCACAAGCACCTCTGTGTTGACTTCCAACTTTTTAAAGTGCTGCTATAGCTTAGCATTTTGCCAACTTCCTTTAAGTCTGCCACCAGGACCTGCACCCAGTGCCATGGCCCAGGGACCAGAAGGTCCTCTGTTGTTTTTGTTTTTTTAAAAGTGAAGAAAAAACTGAAACCTCCCTCATGGTGATGCACCATCACCTACTAAGTTTTCGCAAGGCAAAAGCACAAGTTTGCTACTGACTTCCTTCGCTGATAAAGAGCTGCAGCCAGTGACAAGGGCAGAATAAGGGTCAGCTCCCCTGGTTACCTAGAGATTATCTGCAGACTGACAGCTGTAACTACAGAGGACAGAGACTAATACTGAGATGTCAAGCATAAGGTAAATCCTCCAAGTCAGGACCAGCAATGCTGTTTGTTGTCCCCCTGAGCCTCTCCCAGCTCTCCTTCCCCGGCCAACTAGCTCTCTGCAGTGCCAGAGACTGCCTTTCTGAACGGCTGATAAAACGAAGAAGAAAAAGCAGCAGAGAAGAGAAGGTGAAAGGAAAAAAAACAGAGTGGGGGTGGAAGAGTAGCAGTGCATGCCTAACAGTGAAAATAAAGGACTAGTTTCATTAAGAAACAAGCATTAGACACAGAGGAGTAAAGAAAAGTTAAAGGGGAAGAGAGGAGAGAATAACTATGAAAAGTATCCCCAAACCACTTGAAACTAAAATCTTAAAAATGGCTGTAATTCATCTTTCTGAGAAAAATGCTATTTTTACATTATTTTACAGTAAAGCAGAAAGATAGCTTTCTCTGAAGTGCAAATAAAGGAAATTTCACCTTGATAATCTCTTTTTAGGAACTGATACTAATACTACACACACACACATACACACACACACCCCTGCAACAATACACGTACTGTTCATACCTTTTAAAAAGTTACTAATTTCCCAACCTTATGATGAGGGTGCTGACACTTGCACTGGAGGTTGACTGTCATTATTAGACTAAACAATTTTAAATTTATTTATATGTGCATTAGCTTTCTTACACTCTTGACTTGTTTTCCAAGAGAACTGGAAGCAGCTGCTGTGGAAAGACTGTAGCACTGCAGAGTTCACGATGGCGGCTACTGTCCACGCGGGCTACTGGTTTGCTTTATGCAGATACACACGCAGATGGGCTCTGCCTATATACACATCCTATATCTCAAATAGTGTGCAAAATACCCCATTAGTAATGGTTTATTCTGATTATGTGTTGGAATAATATCCTGGATATATCTGGTTAATTAAATACATAATACTAATATATCATTTTCTTTTTTTAATGTAGCGACCAGAAAATTTAAAATAACACATGTGGCTAGCATTCACCACTCCTATTGGCATTCAGCTGAACAGCACTGGTCTAGAACATAGTAAGTACACAAAGAAATGATGGCCAGGAGATTGTACCTCAATGACAAAACTCCCTATCCACCTCAGTGAAGGCCTTGGCCTTCTCCCTGCCTCCTGCCACACCACCAACCTTGTCCTTAACACAGTGCGTGGCACCTAAATGTTTCTTTGATGGAGCTGAATGAAGGCAACCAAGGTACAACATAAAAAAGCAGTATCTAAAAGTGACTTCTTAAAAGTTAAGAAAATTCACTGGCTGTTTGGGACAGTTAGCAGATGGATCATACGCAAGCTGACCCATAAAATCAATTTAAAAACGAACTTCTTGTTATCTATGATGGTTTTGAGTCTCAGAAAACAATACCCTTGTAGAAAATAAAAGCCGCTCAGAGGCAAGACTACCTACCATTTAGCATTCGGCTCATTTCATGCTTTCAGAGTGTGGGGTAAAAAGACAGATGGGGTAGAATGTTTTCTTTGCTCTAAGTCTACGCTTGGCATTTTCCATTTTAACCCCCTGAATAGCTGGCCTCTGGAATAAACCAGCTGTGCTCAGGGGAAATGCAGGCGGTGCTCACTAAGCAGTAAAATATCCGGACGGGGTGGTCAGAAGAGACACCTTCAGGCTTCATGAAAGACAGGGGGTTACCGGGATCGATCTGGGAGGGGGATGGACTGCCCTGACCCCAGGTGTCCTGAAGACCAGCGCCTGGGGAAGGGGGTGGGCTCGGCAGGGCTGCTGCTCCAGCAGGCCTGGCCCTGTGTGCCTGTCTCTCAGTGTGGGCACACTGATCACAGCCCCCCGGCACCACTCAGGTCAAATACGCGTTTCCTTCAGAGCTGATCTGTTTCCTCATCTCCACCAGACATCATCAGGGGTGTCAAAGTGTAAGTCTGTCCGGAGTGGTATTCACAGAGATACATCCACTCTCAATGAAAAAGGTCCTTTTCTCTACTCCTGACCACAATTTTCATAAACGAGGCAAAAGATGCAGGCCCACTTTTTCCATGAAATGTATTTAGTAGTTGCCAATTACTCTGCTTGTGTCTGCAATTCTGTTATTTACCGGGTGAACTGAGAGGATTTCTCTATTTGACATTTACCAGGAAAAGGGTTTCCCAGAAAAGCTATTTTTTTTTAAGCTATTCATAACACATCACGGAAGACAGAAGGGGAAAAGCTGCACACTGATTCTTTTGGATCCTTTTTAATCTCCCATGGGAAAATTAGGACACAGGCATTATTATCCATCACCTCAGTCTAAGTGGTCCTTAAAAGATGCATTCTGCTTCTGTCCTCCTTCACCGTGACTGTGTTTCAGGACCAAATTGATGAGAGAAGCACAAACGCATCCAAAACATATGTGTTCTAAGGGCACAGTGGGGCTTCCTAGGTGGCATAGTGGTAAAGAACCCACCTGCCAATGCAGGAGACGCAAGAGATGCAGGTTCAGTCCCTGGGTCAGGAAGATCCCTGGAGGAGGAAATGGCAACCCACTCTAGTACTCCTGCCTGGAGAATCTCAAGGACAGAGGAGCCTGGTGGGGTCACCGACTCAGACATGACTGAGCGTGCACACACACACAAGTGTTGCATAT
Source organism: Muntiacus reevesi (assembly GCF_963930625.1). Classification (NCBI taxonomy): domain Eukaryota; kingdom Metazoa; phylum Chordata; class Mammalia; order Artiodactyla; family Cervidae; genus Muntiacus; species Muntiacus reevesi. The sequence continues at coordinate 52,344,823 of NC_089260.1, forward strand.
CCTAAAAACCTCACCAGGACTTGCCCACCTCAGGGTATACGCAATGAATCTACACCTGTGTAGATTTGAGCGGGATGAGTTATTCAGAAACTCAGAAGTTCACCAGTGACTTGTAGGACAACCCACAAGCTCTTCAAGAGGAAAATGACAACCGGAGCTTTCCCTCTGGGTAGTTCTCACCAGCGTCCACCCGGCCCCATTCTCCGCTCTCTCCCTCCTCCCAAGGGTGGTGCTGGGACCCTCTGCACCCTCCCAGTGTACCCGTGGACACGGAGCCTGGTCTGAGGGTCATGCGGGGGAGACGGGAGTCCCCCTGGCCCTGGTCCCACAGTCCAGCAACACTGAGGGACATGCAGGGCTCTGGGTTCACTCTCTCTCTGCCCTCATGTCTCCTAGCCTTCCAACTCTCTCCTCGCCTACCTTTTCCCACCCTCCACTCAACTCAATGGATATTTCACAGCTCAGCAGACACATCACCTGCCCAGAACACCCTCTGAGGCCCCCACCTCGCCTCCTGAGACTAGGTGATGAGCTGCCCCCCAGCACACAAGCTCACCCTCACAGTGTGCCTTCCAGAGGCGGCCCGCAGCCCCTCCGCCCGACAAGCCCTCCTTCTCTCCCCCAGGGAGCAGCATGGGGAGCCTGAGCGTCTGCGAACTGCTCCCACGAACCAAGGAAAGGGAGTCCAACAGTTCTGACCACACGCGACCCTGGGATGAATGCTTGGGGTCATTCCCCCAACTCCGCAGCAAGCAATTCTAAACTCCTGCCCGACGACAATGGGTCACTTTTGAGTCCCCACCGCGTGTCTGACACCAGGTTAGATTCTAACGGAGTTCCCGCTCCTACCCCTGTGCCTCTAACCAAGAGGGTGGGTGACCCCTCATTCTGGAGAGAAAGCAAGGGGCTCTGTCTCTCCGCTTAGGTGGAATCGCCTGCTCCGGGGGCGTGGGGTCAGGAATCAGTTGGTAGTTTTCCTACCAAGAAACTGTGGACTCCAAGGTCTACACTGCCGCCTCCACATGGCTGGTTGTCAGAGCAGGGCTCAGGGAGCTCAGGGCATTTTTTTGTAGGTGACACTGAGATGTCACCAAGCCTCTCACACGCGTTCTCTCCGAACGCACGTGGACTTGGCCAGACAGAGGCTCATGACCTGCCTGCAGACTGCACGAGGAGGCAGCTGTTAGAACGTTAACATCTCAGAAAAGGTAAAACAGTGCCACTCAGGTTTTGTTCTCTTGGAACACAGCTGCTTTGCAGTTGAAGATGTGATGAACGTTAACACATAATGGTTTATTATTTTTTACTCATTTTGCAAACAAGTAACAAATATTTCACACTGTCCTTGTTTTAAATTTCTAAGACAACAAATATTAACACATAAAACTCACATAAAGAATCTTGAGAGTCAATTATATATGGCTGAGTCCCTTCACTGTTCACCTCAAACTATCACAACATGGTTAATTGGCTATATCCCAGTATAAAATGTTCTTGGTGTTAAAAACAATAAAAATAGAAAGAATCCTGAGAGTCACCAACAATTTTAAGGAGCATACAAGGGACTGAGATGCAAAGAAAGACAAATACTGTATGATTTCACTTACAGTGAATCTAAAAAAGCTAAACCAATGAACAAACAACAAAACAGGAACAGTCATAGACACAGAGAACGCACAGGTGACTGTTGGAATGAAGTGGGTGGAGGTGAAGAGAAATAGGCGAGGGTGACTGAGAGGGACAAACTCCCTGTTACAAAACAAATGAGCCACAGCTGTGAAAGGTACAGTGTGGCGAACACAGCCCCCGATTACCTAACCTCTTTGCATGGTGACATATTGTAACCGGACTTACTGTGGTGACCAGTTTGAAATGCACAGATATTTCAAAGCACCGTGTCGTGTAACAGAAACTAACTACAGTGCTGTAGGTCAATTACACCTGAAATACAAACAAAAAATTCATAGAAAAAGAGATGAGATTTGTGGTTACCAGAGGCAAGGGCTAGAGGAGAAGGAATTGGAGGAAGGTGGTAAACGGTACAAGCTTCCAGTTATAAGATAAATAAGTACCAGGGGTACAGTGTACGACATAATGAACACTGCTGTATATTATATGTAAAAGCTGATGTGAGCGGAGAGCCTAAGAGGCCTTATCACAAGAAAAAAAAATTTTTTTTGCTTCTTTAATTTTGGACTTAGATGATGGGTGCTCACGAAACATTCTATCACTTCATAACGTATGTAAATCAAATCATTATACCATACTCCTTGTACACTTTATACAGGGCTGTAGGTCAACTATATCTCAATAAAACTGGAAGAAAAAAATTAAAATATAAATGAACTATTTAATGATTGATAGGAAGGAAGGAAGGAGGGAGGGAGGGTGGGTGGCCTGAGATACAGAGGGAAACTACTGTCCTAATCAGCTGTTGAAAAGAAACAGAAGCTAGGTTTTCTCTTTCCCTCTAAGTTGTGTCATCAAATCATCAAGCTAGTCTGGAGCTAACATTAAAGACTGTGTCCACACAATGAACATATGGCCCCATGAACTCTGGCGTCTGTTCTAATATTCTCCTTTGCTGACTCTTCATTATAAAGTTAGACTTATCTTCAAAGATACTTAAACATGTGATAGAATTTTAAAAATATCTGTTCGCTACCCATGAAACATCTAAAAAACATAACTTCTATTCAAACGTTAAAAAAAAAAAACCTCAAGATAAAAAAGTCAATAATCCTATCTGAATGTGCTAATTCAGCAAATTACATCAATATTTCAAATTAATTTGGTAATTTCCCTGCTACACAGCATGGTTTTGAACCACCATTGTGTCATATACTAAGTGTAAAATAATTTCAGTAGTTTTAAAGCAAAACATAATTAGATATACGATTTGCTTCAGTGGCATGTGAGTCAGTCCTAGGGAGAGAGAGGTGTTGGGGTTACTCAACTATCCACTCCATTAAACTCACCACACCCAGAAACATGGGCTAAAAGGGGGGTGATATTTGCACAAGTCAAATTTAATGTTTCATAACTAAGGCCATATTTCATAAACATGTAGCCTGTTCCTTAAAAATAAAAGTGACTTTATACTGTATTTAGTACACATGAAATGACATGAATTACAAAGTAAGGTTGTCACTGCAGCAGATAAGAAAGTAGAACCTAGAAGAGAATTGACATTTATGGGTTTCCCTGGTAGCTCAGACAGTAAACAATCTGCCTGCAATGCAGCAGACCTGGGTTCAATCCCTGGGCTGGGAAGATCCCCTGGAGGAGGGCATGGCTGCTCACTCCAGTGTTCTTGCCTAGAGAATCCCATGGACAGGGGAGCCTGGAGGGCTACAGTCCATGGGGTCACAAAGAGTCGGACAAAACTGAGCAACCACAGGCTAGAGATCACACTCTCACGATATATTACCCTACTTGACCTCAACACCCTTTGAGATGGGCACTTTTTCCTATCTTACTGATGATGAATCTGAGGTTCGGAGAGGGTAAGAAATTATCTCAGGTCACCAAGCAAATAAGGAGGAGAGCTGTAATTCAAACACCCTTCTGATTTCAAAGCCTATGGTCATCTCGAGACTTTACGCCTCTCTAGTACAATTTTCAGAACCGAGTGCTTCAAAAGCTGAAGAGGTTCTGCAAAGTTGAGGAGAAAGGAAAAAAAGCAAATGCCATGCAAAAAAATGTTTAAAAAGGCAACTAACATAATAAAAATACCTCAAATCTACTTGTTTAATATACCTCATAAGCAGTTCCAGGTTAGTCTGTGATGGTGTGCTCAAGAGGACGGAGCTGGTGATAAAGGGAACTGCACTTGGTGGCCACCGGTATCTGCCAGGGCACAGGCCCCAGGCACTAGGGGACTCAGAGCCCACACACTCATCTATGTCCTCTAAACCTCTGGAGGGAAAGCTGGAGGCCAGCAGTTTCCACCCAGGGATGGGATTACAGTCTCCCCCACACTGTGCTTGTCCTCCAGGGAGGAGAGAAGATGCTGGGACCAGGAGGTGTCTAAGGACCATTGCTCTGAGAAGATCCCATGTTCAGTAAGAAACTTGGGGGAACAAGAAGGGAATACTTCCTGGAAACTAAGTCAAGCTCCTTTTGGCCCTAGGAGCCACCCAGGTGGGCCAAGGCCCCAGCAGCTGGCAGACAGCCCTCCCTGCCGTCCACAGTCTCGGGAGCCCGTTCCCATCACTGCAGGTGAGGCTCCAGGACAGGAAGCGGCTCTCTCTGGGGGAGCACAGGCCAGGTGGCTGAGGCCCTTGTGACCCCCCAAACTCAGGACCCTTCCTGAGAATTCCCAAGTGTGTCAGGCCTGTGAGCACAGCTTCCCCAAACCCCCACTGTGTCCTGAGGTCCCCCAGAGACTTCCTGACCTTCACTTCCCTAGTCCCACCAAGGCAGAAGCTTCTGAGTCTCTGATCTAAATGCCTCTCAACCCTCGATGCCCCTTAAAAGGTTCTGTTTCCAGACCCCACCCTTTTACTTGCATGTAGCTTCATTCTCTCCCATTCCCATTCTCCAATCCTTGGTCCTTGGTCACACACTGTCCTCACAAGGCCTGGGCTCCAGCCTCACAGCTCATCTCCAGGTTCCCCCACTAGCCCAGGCACTGTCTTATCCATTATCACTGGTGAAGTTCAAATTCTTTACAGCAGAATATAGACCTCTATGCCCAGGCCCTGCCTCAGCAAACTCAACAACCCATGCCCCCTCTGGTGTACTTGCAATGCGTCCTCAGTTCACACCCCTGGCTAAGTCCTGACCACGTTCCAAGCGCCCTCATCAACAGGCACCGCCTCTCTCTGGACACCTGTCGCATAACCATGCATGGTCTTTCCCTCTGGTTTATACTTTCATGTATCGGTCATGTTTTCCCAAATTGATTACAAGTTCGTTAGGAATGAGCACGGTGCCTTACAGCTCTAAAATCACACTGTGCCATCCATGCTCAGGGCTGCAATCACAGTGGAAGATCAATATGTATTTCTGAACGGCACTCCAAATACTCTCTATGTACAGACATTAATTTATTTTTCCTAGACCTAGGGCACAAACACCAACACTTATAATGGGAAGATGTCTTTGGGAATACTAGAGCTTAAAACCTAAATCTGTCTGCTTATAAATTCTGTAAGATGAAATCCCAGCTGACAAAAAGGAAGACCTCTGCTTTCAGTGCTAGGTATCCAAATCTGTTATGAGACTGAACCCTTTCTGTGGATTGTCGTTTACTATGATTTTCTGCAGGGTGCAAGTTAAGTTCACACTAACATTCAACAACTGGTTCAGAAGACCACATGTTGTAGGGAAAATAGCAACAAAATAAAATTTTATATTTATTAAAATACGATTTATAATTTTTAATTAAATCATCACTGACTCAATGGACATGAGTTTGGGTAAACTCCGGGAGTTGGTGATGGACAGGGAGGCCTGCTGTGCTGCAGTCCATGGGATCGCAAAGAGTTGGACAGGACTGAGCAACTGAACTGAACTGAAAATATGATTGATAAAAATTATTTAAAAATAATGATTTCCTAAAAGAGGTGGGAGGCACTACCACAAACACATGAAACATTGCTGGAAACCAAGGCTCAGTGTATTTTTAAATCAGATAGAGAGAACAGCATAGAAGAATAAAGAGAAGGGAAAAACACCTGGGTCCAATATCCACCTCCCCGCTGGCAATGAGAACAGAGCTCCTTACAAGCAGGACATGGGTTTGGCTTTTCTATGCACTCTTAGCTCCAGCACAGGTCCTGGGACAGGAGGATTCAAGATTTATTCATTTATTTTTTTGAAAAAGTGGATAAATGCACAAGCCACTAAGTGAGAGAGTAAGTTAACGAACTAATAGAAGGATGGTGACTGCAGTCATAAAATCAGAAAACGATTACTTCTTGGCAGGAAAGCGATAACAAACCTAGACAGTTTGAAAAGCAGACACGTTACTCTGCCAACAAAGGTCCGCACAGTCAAGGCTACGGTCTTCCCAGTGGTCACATAAGGTTGTGAAAGCTGGACTAGTAAAGAAGGCAGAACACCGAAAAATTGATGCCTTCAAACTGTGGTGTAGGAGAAGACTCCTGAAAGTCCCTTGGACCGTAAGAAGATCAAACTAGTCAATCTTAAGGGAAATCAACCCTAAATGTTCACTGGAAGGACTGATGTTGAAGCTGATGTTCCAATATTTTGGTCATCTGATGCGAACAGACAACTCATCGGAAAAGTCCCTGATGTTGGTAAAGATTGAGGGCAGAAGGTGAAGAGTGTGTCAGAGAATGAGGTGGCTGGATGGCATCACTGATGCAATGAACATGAACATGGGCAAACTCCAGGAGATGGTGAAGCACAGGAAAGCCTGGCGTGCAGCAGTCCATGGGGTCACAAAGAGTCGGATATGACTTAACAAGAAATAGAGGGAAAAAAGTGAGATTCTGGAGCAGCTTACAAGACGACAAAGGACCTGGAAGTGAAGCAGCGTTCCCCAAAGTTAAAGGGAAACTTCAGGAGAGCCGCGTCACGCCGCGTCCCCGCCCCCTTACCTGAGGCACAGGCACTTTCTGCGGGGTGCTCTGGGGCGAGGGGTGGAGCTGCGCCCAAGGCTGGTGGTGCGGGTGCGGGGGTGAAGACTGGTGGTGCAGGCCCGGGTGGGGCTGCAGCGGAGGGCAGCTGGGCAGCTGCTGGAAGGCCGGCTGCGGCCCGGGGTGCTGCTGGCCGGGGAGCAGGCGGTCCTGGACGGCCTGTGGGTCGGCGAGGCCCACACCCGGGCAGCCGTTGGGCCTCAGGTGCGGGGCCGGGGACATGCCCAGGAACGGGCGCGCCGGCGGCAGGCTCCGTGGGCCCAAGCTCCTCGGTCCGAGCCCCAGGGCGCCGCCGGGCGGCTGGTGAGCGGGCTGCGGGTGCGGCATGCTCGGGTAGCCGCCCACGTCCATGGGGGCGCTGCCGGGCCGCACCTGCGGGGGCGGCGTGCCCGCCGCGCTGCTGCTCATCGCTTTCAGGGGTGACATGGGAGGCGGGGAGGCGTACGATCCCTGAGGCTGCGAAGGGTGCATAGTTTGCGCATTCATTTGGTTCAGTGAGCCGCTGGGGTGGACGGGCTGCTGGTGCAGGAGTCCTGGGGCGCTGCCGGGCGGGAATCCCACCGCGCTGGGGTACCTCGGGACGGACTGGTTCAGGGGAGCGCTATTGGTAAGGCCTAGGTTCTGGTTCATCCCTGTACTGTTAACTAATCCCTGATTTAGGTTGCTGTAAGGATAGCGGGAGTACTGCCCTGAGTTGTTTATAGTGGGTGAGGGGACTGTCTGGCTCCGAGAACTAAAGGTGAGGGTCTGCGGCCTCACGGCCCCTTGCGGAGCGGGGTTGGGGGAGAACCGGGGGCTGTGGGCCACCGAGTCCCCATGGAGAGCGGTGGGGGGGTGGTGGTGGAAGGGCTGCACCGCGTGGCGCAGGCTCGGGGCCACCCCGGGGCTCTGCGGGGGGCCGTGCGACAGGTGGCCCGGGCCGGGGCCAGCGATGAAAGGGTTTCCCTGACTCAGGCCCTCCTGGCCCGGGGGAAACTGGCCCATCCTTGGCTGCGGCTGGCCGTGCTGCGGCATGGAGAAGTCCCCCCGTGCCAGGTAACCTCCTAGCTGCTGCAGGTGCGGGGGGTGGCCCTGCCCGGGGGGCCCCGATGGGGCCGGCTGGGGCTGCGGAGGCGGCGGCGGCGGCGGCTGGTAGGGGGCTCGGATCTGCTCGGGCACCTGCACGGCCCGGGGGCCCCACATGGAGCCGCCATCCACAAAGGACTGGCCCCCGTGCCTCTCGTTCTGCAGGCTCGGGTAGACGCCCATCTGGCCGCCGCCGCCGCCGCCCCCGCCGCCCCCGTGGGGGACCTGGGGGACGGGAGGGGTGTGGTACTGCGAGTGAGGAGAAGCCAGTCCGTTCCCGGGGGCATTGCTCAGCATTCTGTTGGGCTGGTCCATCAGGTGCATCTTCTGCGGCTCGTACTGGTTATAGTGATCGAAGTGGGTCAGCTTGCTTTGATTCTGGTTGGTGGAGGGATGGTGGAGGGAAGGCTGCAGGGAGGCGAAGCCTTGGTCTATAGGCATCTGCTGACCCATGGGGTTCACGGGGTTTTCAGGGTAACCACATTCGCCCAGGCCTTCAAGGCCCTCATTGAAAATATTCCCGTCCTCGCCAAAAAGACTCATCATTCCTGGATCCGCCATCTTCTCCCAGCACACGGCTGGCTCCTCCAGACCAGAGCGCGGGAGCTCGTCTGTGCTTCACTTCACTGAGGGCTTGTCCTCAGAGCCTATAATCCTGACTAATCTTCTTCATGTCACTCCATATTTCTTTAATTCTCTTGGACCCTGCAGTGTCAGGCAAAGTCTGGATCGAGGTCCTGGAAGGGATCGGGAGGTAGTGGAGAGGAAGGAAGAAAACAAAGAATTAGGGACAAATGATAATAATAATAATAATAATAAAAACTGCCAGCATTTTACGCGTTTGAATCTGGTCTCCACCAACAATACTAATCTAGCCCCCTTGCTGAGCTTTATTTTATAAATCTAGTTCACTTTAAGAGAAACTCATTAGCTTCTACCAGAAGCTTTGTTATGATCGGTTACTTAGAAAGCAAGCAAACACTAACCTTAACCTTAAATTAATCCATTCACTACACTTCCTCGCGTTCCATTCTTGGATGGAACAGAACAAAAGAACACAACATGAAGCAGCAGCAGCTGCCACAGCAGGCCAGCAGATGCATGACTATCGCCAAGCAGCCCATCTGCTGCACTAAAGCCCTGGAAATGCTCCGGTTACCAACAGCCCGCCCTTAACCTTATTCCCCTGAGCAGTGTAATCAGATGAGCAGCCGCTGCACTGAGGGCTGTGAAAAGCTCAACTTAGTTAAATTGACTAGAGGATTATACAAATACCAAAATCAGTCATTTCGTACAAATTGGATATTTACGGCCCACATACAACCAACGAGGAAATGGCAACAGGGACGTCGAAGGAGACAGCAGCGGCAAAAATACTGGAAGGCCCGCTTGCAGGTGGTGTGACCACTCATCACTTCCTTAAATCTGATGGAAGGAACAGAGGAGGCCAGACAGAGACCAGAAGGAAGACTTTCATTCTCCAGCATCCCCCGCTCACCCCCACCAGAGGAAGTCCCACCACAGGTTCATCATTCACCCACCAGCCCCAGACTCTAGGAATGGACCACCATGTGTCTGCTCGGACAAACTCTAGTTGGACGGACAGTTTCTAGACGATGACCGTTTTCTTTGGTAGAGACAGAAAACCTTCACAAACTGTTCAAAACGGAAACTTTTAACAGAATAAAATTCAAAATGTCTCTGCAGCCCTCTCCCTCGCCCTGACCTCTTCTGGGACCAGGCAGGCCAGAGCAGGTGGGGTAATGGGGAGCAGGCCGGCCCATCTGCATCCCAGGGTCACAGCACGTGGTGGATACTAAGTAACACTCTGTGCTTTATGCAAACACTTCCTAAGGACTCTGTATCAGATGAAAATAACCAATTTAAACAATGTTTCCACAATCAAAACAGGAAAGTGCTTTTTTTTTTCAATGCTAATTAAATCGACAGACCTAATAAAGAACTAATTCACATAGGAAAAATGTCCAAAATCTTAAACATCTTTGGAATTTAACTCATTTTTTCCCCTCTTTCATAAGCACACGAAGCATTGTGTGATACTGCCCAACTTGAAAAAACAGTATCTTGTTGAAGAATTTCAAAAGGGATGTTATAAACAGGCCCGGCCATAAATCCTACTGACACCCATCCACATAAGCATGGGAAAGGGGCCGGCTGGAGGGCTGGCCAGCACCTCCAGCACTGTTGAGAACTCACCCCAAGACAGATCGAAATTCAGCCCATCCTATTCTAACACGCCCCCAACAAGGGGGGCATCTTCGCCTACAGAAAATGTAAACAGCATTCCTGCTCGCTGTCAGAGCTACAGTCAGAACACCTGAGAGGGTCTCCAGGTCCTCAGTGCTCAGGCGACAGCTGTCAGCTGAAGCCAAAGGTCTCTTCACTTGGCCGATAACTGCCGTGAATTTTCTGATCTACTTTCTCCAAAAACAGGGGTCAGGCGGGTGGAAATAAGGTGAGCATGAAAGCCACTTTATTTACAGACACGCTGCTTCACTACACAGCTGCTTTAAAATTCAAACTCAGGAGCAGTCGAAATCTCCAGTGCCAAATGAAACAAATATTTATAAATTGAATTTACTCCTAAAAAGCCTACGCAGTCAGTCTTCATTTATTCAAGGCTCATTCTGGCTTTCAAGGAAATAAATACAGGAATGGACTTGATAATAGCTTAAACCAGCCGTGCAGACTAACCACTTACCAAAATAACCTTTCAAATTAGCTTAAGGAAGGTGGCGTCTAAGTTGCACGTCCTGGATGGCCTTATTTTATAGGATAATGGCTTCATCCTCCCAGGCCCTCCACATGTCACAGGAGGACTGTATGGGGTTCTCAGCCAGCCTCTAGGGAAAAAGAGCCCGGAGGAGTGGATGCCCTGGGACACCGCACTCCGAGCACTACCGGCCTGGAGAGGCAGCCGGGAGCTGGCACTCACTCTAGAAGGCTAAGGAGAAAGGGAAAGAGAACTTGCCTTCGGGCCAGGGAAGGGACAGAGCAGAACACACACTGCGAGTAACCCTACCCCGCACTTGGGTCTCGGGTTCCCTGCTCCTCCCACCAGGGGCCACCTCCCAGCAGCGGGGAAAGCGGCAGTCATGGGGCACACTGAACGTGCCACCTACCAGAGCTGCGGCCCCAGGCAGAGGAGCCCAAACACCAACGGCTCCAGTCTGCCGCTGGTAACCACGTGCACTTGCTGGGGCAGCCACCACCCAGCCTGCCCCTTTCCTGACCTCGAGACTCACTCTGCTGGCGACTATGTGAGGAATCCATCTGGTAGCTGGACTTCATATTTCTGATCTGAGCTAATCTAATTAATTTATTTTGGTCTTTTTTTTTTTTTAATTTGATCAAGACCATTTGAATGCCCACTTTTCCCAAGTCACAGCTGCAACGCTTAATTTTGTTCCTATCAAAGATATTCATATAAGCTTCCTTTCAGGAGGGCTGGCCCTTGTCTGCATTCACGGCCTATGTTTTCTGTGTCTACACCACCACTGTCCGACGAAGCCACATAGGTGATTTTGAATTTTCTAGTAGTCACATTTAAAAAGTAGCCCCCAAATGAGTGAAATTAATTATAATAATTTTTATTTATCCCACATATGCAAAATATGATGACTTCAACATGTAACTGATATGAATGAAGACAGTTTACATTTTCAGTACTGAGTCTTTGAAACCCAATATATACTTCACACATACAGTATTTCTTAATTTCTACTAGAGCCACATTTCAAATCAGAAAGGTACACATGGGGGCAACAGCCACCATACAAGATGGCACAGGTATAGATTATTAAAACTAAGAAACAGAAATACAAGTTATCAGTGTTATCAAATAATTCTCATCATTATCACTTCAGAAATAAATTTTCAAGATGTATTTATGTTTGATTTGGCTTTAAGTGAAAATCAAGTTAAATCTCAAATCGTGTTTTATGTATTCAAAACGTATTTATTGAGTCCCTACTGTGATCCAGGCACTGATCACAACTGCCAGAGATGTATCAGTGAATAAAAACAAAGTTCCAGGACTTCCTTGGTGGTCCAGTGGCTGAGACTCTATGCTCCCAGTGCTTGCGGCTAGGGTTGGATCCCTGGTCAAGGGAACTGGATACCACATGCCGCAACTAAGTTTGCCTGCCACAACTAAAAGATCTTGCACACTGCAACTAAGACCTGAAGCTGTCAAATAATAATAATAATAATAAATAAAAACAAAGTTCCCTTTTGTCCTCTTCGAGGTTACATTCATCTGTAGTTTTAAAGTTTATTTAAAACTTTTTAAATAAAAATTAAGATTCTTGGGTTATAGTATAAAATTTAGGATACCATTTTACAAAATATTTCTTGGTAATTCATGATGACAAGTGCTTTAACTGTGTCTGGTATTATATACATTTTAGTACAGACACCTATAATGAGGACACAATCACGTCTTTCTGCTCAGCACCCTACTAGCAACTATTTTCTGAGTTCAGAAGGTATCTGGGGGTGTGTCTGGGGTGAAGAGAGGCATAAGGAGACAGCCCAGCTAAGGGAGTCGTGAACACCTGACCTGAGGCTTGCTGTGCAACCAGTGATGAAACTTTAGAGCTGGCCAGTGCTTTGCAGACTTCCTAATCCAAGCCCCTCTTCATTTTACAGATAAAGAACACTTCTATGGACTGAGAAGAGTAAACCTCTTCATAAAATACAAAATATTTTAACGACAAACAGTTCCCAAAGACCAAAGAAAAATGTACAGGTAAAATGTCAGCGAGGGCAAAAGATTAAAGGTCTTAGATGGGGTCCTATTTATTCAGAGATTGGTCACTAAAATAACTGCTGAAACCACCAAACAGAAGAGAGTTTCCTTTCAAGAAAATTTTCACTTATACTGTCTGTAACGTTTAGGAAGCAAGCCCATTCTAGCACCATGTTGAGGCTACTGGTTAATATTTTGGGGAGTAAGTAGGATGCAAATAACAACTCCAAAAAGCAAGTAAACAGCGCCCAGGAAAGGGGGGTGGGCAAAAGCAGGGAGTGAGACACACCAGAATGAAAGAAACAAGCTGTCTGAAAATACATATTAATATTTTGAAGGTAATCTCTGACTTTCCAAAGCTTGCATAAACAACAATTTACTGCCATGCTCTGGTTCAGGTAGGATGGCGTCTGTGTCGTCAGGTGTTAATTTGGTGTCTCAGTGACCTGGAAAGTCAGACAGGAGAGAGGTGAACACAGAACACCTTTCATTTCCCCGGGCGAAATACTCACTGCAGGTCAACCACTCTGTATCCGGCTGTGGCAGTCAAATGCCATCCGGGTGCCACCCACTTTTTCATAAGAATCCAACCCATGGGGCAAGTGTGAAGTCAGCTGCCCTGTAGAGCCAGTGACCATCTTAGTGTAATGCGGCTTGATGCGCTTCCTTCTCTCTGCATTTTTCTCCCCCACCTCCCAGGAGCCTGAGGTTTGCGACATAACTTGATTGCTGTTCTCAGGACTGAGGGGAGCACTTGCCAGCATTTCCAAGGGAGTGTGGAGTGGCAGAAAAAAAGGCACCTCCCCACCCTCAGCACAACCATAGCGATATCTCAGACCACCGAGGCCACAGATCACATCAGAGTGGGGAAGGACTCCCAGCCGACAGCAGGGATGCATAGAGAAGGCTCCAAATGGCTGGGCTGCTCCTCACAGAGAGTCCTTCCAGCTCCATCACCAGGTCTGTGGACGGTGACCCCTGCACCATGCTATGGGCCCCCAGCAACCGCCAGGGAAAGCAGGGGCCTGCCCAGGCCGCCGCTTGATGTGGGAGGAGACATTGAGCCCACACACTGACCCAGATGGAGCGGCAGGAAGACCTCCAAGTGACCAGCATCAGCTCCCTGCCGGTCAGCTCCAGGTTTGCCTCCTGGATGGACCAAAGTACACCATTCCTGGAGCCCCCACCCCCGTGGCGAGACCACATTATCTCCCTCATTTGTGTGTCCAGGCCATGACTGTGCTGAACCACGCGGCAGTCACTGGCCACATGTTGCTATTTAAATGAATAAAAACTAAAGAAAATTCTAAATTCAGCTGCTCGGTCGAACAAGCTGCCTTTCAAGTGCTCAACAAGCTGGCGTGGCTGGTGGCTGCAGTGCATACAGGGAACACTTCTATCAGGGCAGAAAATACTATGGATGGCAAAGCTACAGAGTTTTCTTCCTAGAGGTAATGTTCTTAGACGAAGACCATATTAAATAGTAGCAACTCTCTTTGATGAAAAAATATTTTCTACTGCTTAGAGATTAGTGTTCTTTTTCAAAGATCCATACCTACCCCTTGTGATGAAATTTATAGTATTCTTTCCATATATCATATTTTATGCTAATTAACGTTTAATTATAAAATTTATCCTTTCTCTAATATATACCAACATATATTTCTATTTCTTAATAAATGATTTTTATTAAGTGAGGAATGATTCTCGACTACACAAAATTCAGACACTTAGGAATAATTAATTTCAAAGCCCTCTTTACTTATAGTTGTGCTTAAATAAAGTTGTGCTTAAATAAAGTATTTGCAAGCTTAATTTTAACAACCAAAAATCTAAGCCACTCCCTTTCTTGGTGGCTTTGTGTATTATTTTCATTAACTATTTTATTGGAAGAAAAAGATGCAGAAAGAATGAAAAAGGATGTAAAGTCTACGTTAGTCCAAGAACCACATGAAAAATAAAACCAAAAACAGGAAATAAGAGCTGTGTTTATATCCATTTATATCACTAGGTAGCCTCCAATGCTGCTGATAATAGTTGAAGAGACACATTTTTCATTGTGTGGCTCAGCTGCCTCCACCCACCTCTTCCACCCAGCCAGATGACGGAAAACCACCCTTTATCCTTCCCAGCATTCATTCATTTAAAAAATATCTAATGAGGACCTACTTTGCATAAGCATTTAACAGAGACTGGGTAACAGAGCTGAAGGAGCAGACGGGGCCCCTGTTCCAGGTAGCCTGCTGTCCTAATAAAGCCCTGTGGACACCCTGCCCATCCAACCTGGGGATGCTCCTCTCAAACATCTCACAGTCTACTGCCTCCTCCGGTTCACGCTGTTTCTGATGTAATCAGGCGTGGTGCTTTGGTGAAGGATAAAACCTTAAGGCTGAGGGGTTCTCCGGAGTCGGGTCTCAACATGCTCACACAGCTGACTGAAGGATCTTCGAGGCCACGCCATGAGTCCTCTCTCACTCCGGTTAAAATCCTTAAAGCGGTTCCCCAGCTCCCGGGATGGACTCCAAAGGCTCCAGCAGACTGCATGGCACTCTGTGATCACACCCCACTGGCCTCCCCGTCCTCTGCTCCCCAGTTCCCTTCCCTCCACCCCGAAACCTTCACCAGCACCCAGGCTGGGTCCGTCAAAGCAGTGCCAGCACTGTGTTTTACTTTACTGGCCACCTCCTTACACCTGCCTCGCCTCCACACCTGCCTCCTCACCCCCCGGCCGTGACCGCCTACCTGGGAAGTGTCCTGCCCTTCAGCCCTCCCTCTGCAGGCCGAGTCCAAAGCCCTCCCTAGAACTCCCACCACACTGGGGCAGGAGCTACAAAAGCACCAAGCAGGCCTTGTTCTGGTTTCTCTCCCTGCCTCTCTCCCTGCAGACTGCGGCCTCGCCACTGAAGCAGGACACTGGGACTGCCGGCACCCTCTGGGAGCTGGTGAGACATGCGCAATCCTGAGCCCACTGTGACCTCCTGCCCCAGGGTCTGTGTGTTATTAACAAGGCACCCGGGTGATTCCTGCGCTTGTGGAAGTTTGGGAAGTCCTGCTCACAGACCCTGAGTGCCTCTTGAGCTACAGCTGCGATTCTGCTTGATTAACATAAGAAGGAACCACAAACAACAGGTTGTTGTTTAGTCACTAAGTCACGTCTGACTCTTTGGCTACCCCGTGGACTGTAGCCAGGCTCCTCCGTCCATGGGATTCTCCAGGCAAGAATACTGGAGTGGGTTGCCACTTCCTTTTCCAGAGGATCTTCCCGACTGTGCTGATGGAACCTGCATCTCCTGCATTGGCAGGTGGATTCTTCATCACTGAGCCACCTGGGAAGCCCTCAACAACAGGCAACAGGTCTCAAAGAATTACCACACATAAAACAAAGACATGCCATCTTATATTTAAGGGAAGCATGTCCTGGCATTCGTGACCCACAAAGAAACAAGACTGACCTCATCCAAAGGACTAGGAACAACCCTTAGTGACAAGTCTCAATCTGTAAGGGTTTACAAACAGTGGACATCCAAAAGTGGTTTAATTTTCAAGATACATCCATCCACCTGCTTGACAATCATTTTTGCAAGACAAAAAAAAGTGCAGCTAACATTAATATCTAATGCTATGTTACATAACACCCTATTTCACAGGTTTCTTGCAGAAATACTTCAGTTATTTCTACATAGCTTTTGAGGAGCCTGGACATTCTGAGCTGCCTTTCAGATAAAGGTGGGTTTTTTTTCTATGTAAGAGTCCTGGGGCTAATAAATTTTCTTTGAAGGCAAGTAATTAAACACCACGCATCTCACAATTTATACTAAGTGCCCAGTCTCGCAGTTTTTTTTCCCTTTTCTAAATTGGTCAAAAGCAGAGTATCCTATACATAAGCTGCCCACTAAAGCACAAGAATCAATGTCCTTTAGAGAGCGACCTTTACTACCTGTGATTCAACATGGAAACATCACCCCCTGAAATTAATCCCTTCCAGGAACTAAGGCCACTGAGAAGACAGCTGAACTGCTCATCTCACTGCAGACACTAGAACACATCCATGGTGATCTTCCCATGTGCAGCTCGGAGTGCCCCACGACAGACCAGTTCATGTCCCAGTAACACTTCAAATAAGCAACACTACATGCAGACAAGGGGTGAGGATGATGCTCAAGTACAGAGCTGCACACCCCATGTCCACACAGGCAAACATCTATGTGAAAGAAGTACGTCAATCTATCCTTTATCTTTTTAACGCTACCTTAATTGTATTGTAGATAAAGGAGAAAGCAAATGAAGAGGAACCAGGTCCAGAAATAAGAAAATGGAAATTCTGTGTGATTTACTTGGGATGGGGAAAAGGTCAACTTCAGAAATGTACTTCAACCCACTTGGCAAGGGTATGTGTGGGGCAGACTAAAGGAAGAGTAACACAAATTTTATGAAATGTGGTGATTCCTTAGTGTGTCTTGCTGAATACTGTAAAACAATTTAGACAAACAAAATTTGACTGGTGTATAAAGGCAATGATGCCACATGCTTATTAACCCACTTTAAAAAAATGGCATTTGACAATGTATTTCCCCACTCACTCTAGACCTATTTCAAGCTACTGACTTGGCATGCACAGGTGTGCACACACAGACACACACATCTGGGTGGGGCCAAGCCTACAAGGAGTGAAAAAAGGAGAGAAGGAAGGAAGGGGCTCCCCGGGACCACCTGATCCAGGGTTGCCCCTGTAAAGAGAGCCTGAGTCACAGGAGGATGCCAAGGGCAACACGCTGAGAGGCTGAAAAGACAGTGCACAGCCAACTGCTCTTGGACGAATCTCGCTTCTTGTATACTTACTGCAGTTGTCACTGATTAACCAACTGATCTGGCAATTTCCTGCATGCTTTTGCATTTTAAAAGGTTTTGGAAAGCTGTAAGGGGGATCCTGTTTCAGAGAGTTTAAAACTGTACCCCAGTTCAGCCTGGTTGAAAGGCAGGGAGACAGAGTGTGGTTAAACAATCTCCTCGGACACACACCTCCAACGTTCTTTTCCTTCAAAGAAAAGGAAAAAAAAAAAAAAAAATTCAGCAATACCACAGCTGAAAATAATTGATCTATTTTCCTGCGAGAACAGAGCACAAGTGATGAGAAGGGAGCCTTATCCATCAACCTGAGCTCACAGCCAGGCCGGGCTTCCTGGTAGCTCAGAGGGTAAAGAATGCAGGAGACACAAGTTCAACCCCTGGGTTGGGAAGATCTCCTGTGAGAAGGAAGTGGCAACGCACTCCAGTATTCTTGCCTGAGAAACCCCACAGACAGGAACCTGGCTGGCTACGGTCCATGGAATAGCAAAGAGTCAGACACAACCGAGCAACTAAACAACAACAGAGCCAGGCCAACTAGGGGCAGGGGTCTCAGGGTAACCTGGAGGTGACCTAAGATGCCATGTTGAAATGGAGCAGCACCACACAGTCCTTGCCCCCCAACCACGTCCTCTGCATGCCTTTTGCCTGTGAAAAACTTTAGTCAAAGAAAAGGTTTAATCTGAAAAAGGAAAAATATGGAAACAAAGAAACTGTCTAAGGACTAAATAATAATAATATAGTCATTAAGCACAGTCAAGGACCTTTAGTTCTTTCTCAAGGGCTACAGATAATATTCTGAGCCATATCCTGTGAGTTGTCTTGTAGAAACTAAAGCACCAGATGGAGAAGTTAACTACACGATGCCCAGACTGTACTCAGGACACGAGCTGCCACAGTTCCAAGAACTGACCGCAAAAAAAAAATGGAAACAAGTGCATCCCGGAACTTAAAATTAACTAAACCTAAAACAACCAAGATGATGCAGTCAGACAACTCATGACCAATCGAAGATGGCTGTTAGAGATGACTGTACTATCTCTGCATGGAGCCCCCCACCCCATTATGTCTATAAAAGCTCTCATGCCCTGCTTGTCAGGGCGGGAGTAGGCCCTCGGACAATGTCCACCACCCTCCCCCTCAGTTGCCGGCATCTGAAATAAAGTTCCTTTCCACCAACCTAGCCTGTTTACTGGCTTTTGAACCAGAGGGCTCTCCCCGTCCCCCCCACCCACCACACACACACACACACACCTCCTTTTGGTAACAATATTACATGCAAACGAGAAATACAAAGGAATTACATAAATTCAAATTTCCATCTGGGAAATGAGCAATATTAAAGGGAAACAGAGCTGTTAAGGAAAGTTGAGAAGGACTTTGGAAGAGCATTAAAGAGTATTTTGGGAAACCATACATCGTTTCAAAAAGGTAAATCTACAGACAGAAAAATGGGAGAAAACAAACTTTACTTAGTGACTACAGTATTAAATTACTCTTTTAAAAGATTATATTTGATGAAGGAAATGGAATTAAGGCTGGAATATACAGCAAACAGTTTGCATTCAATATTTCATAATTATTCTGACTTATATAACAAAGTTGGAAATTTTTTCCATAAGTACACTTATGAACACAAGCAGATTCTAATCAACACAATGCCACCATAAAACTATTTGCCAATCAAAACCATTATCAAAAACTATCACAATAAAATAACTACTGTTTATGAAGAAGGAAATGGCAACCCACTCCATTATTCTTGCCTGGAGAATCACATGGATGGAGGAGACTGGCGGGCAACACCCCATGGGGTCGCAAAGAGGCGGACACGACTAAGCAACTAACACACACAACTATTGTTTAAACTATCCACTGTGTGCAGCTAAATAAAGCTAATACCTCTTCTAGCCAATTAAATGTCTTCACTCATATTTGCATATAATAAAAGATGAAAGTTGTATCCATAAACTCTGTATGTGTGTATTTCCCGCACCCAGAGCAAAGGCTCAGCCCTAACTTGACCCCTCTCCTCATTACCCTGAAATCTTCTGAGCCTTTTCCCCAATGAGCTGTGTGCCACGGGGAAAATACACTTTATGAAACACTCTTTATATTATTCTAAGTAAATTAATTCACACCTTATGTCTGTTTACAAAAAGATTACAATACGCTCATAGCACATTCCTTTTACTGTCTGACTGTACCACCAAACTCTTCAGTGTCAAACTCTTCTGTAAAGATCTGCTTCGCATATTTCCTGAAAAAAACCAATCAGCCAATTCTAGCTTTAAGTACTTCTTACCTGAGCTTCCCTGGTGGCTCAATGGTCAAGATTATCTGCTTGCAATGCAGGAGACCCAGGTTCAATCCCTGGTTTGAGAAGATCCCCTGGAGAAGGGAATGGCTACCCACATCCAGCATTCTTGCCTGGAGAATCCCATGGACAGAGGAGCCTTGCAGGCCACAGTCCATGGGGTCACAAAGAGTCAGACATGCTTGAGTGACTACCTGAGTAGTCTTCACTTTCACACTGTCACTACCTCAGTGTACAAGATCTCTCACAAGAGGACCTCATTCTAACTTGCAGGTAAACTTTACATTTCAGTTTGAAAGGGGATCCTATTATGTAGTTATAAATTTCAACACTGTGTCCGCTTTGATCACAGATCAATATTAAGTTCACCTCAAATCAGCAAGTAGACTGTAATGTAAGAAAAGGCAAAGTGGGAAGATGAGCTACGACCAGGTGTGACGTTTGCTTCACATAATGAGGACAATCAAGATAATTTAAGGCTACTGATGACGCCTTATAATTGAATGCTTTACTTGGTTTAATCAAACAATACAAAAAGGACCAGACACCTACCCTGCTTTAAAAGAGTCTACTGAGGAATCCACCTAACTGTATGGCTTTCATGAGCTGAACTCCTCGACATCCGTTGATAATAAAATGATGATCCTGATGAGGAAAGCTGAGTAGTTACATTTCATGGTGGTGTCCACGTCAATGACACCCACCCTGCACTGTTCAGGTCTCCGCCCCACGTCTAGGAGGCCTCTAAACATAGCATATTCTCCACTTCATGCCCATTTCTCAGAGGTGGTTTGAAAATCTTCACAATTTTTCCTATAAAATAATTCTGAAGAATAATAAAGAAAGGTTTTAAACCATGCTACCACCGAGAATTTAGTGTCTTTAAAGATCAGCGGCAATGACAAAAAAGATGGCAGATTTTCTAAATCTAGCCTTCTAGATTCCGAATGTAAATCCAAGTGCCCCATTAAATTGAAAACTGCCTACATTGTACTTTGCAGACCACACTGCACACCTAGAAAGAGCAGAAAATGTTCTGACAGACCACACACCTCATGCTTCTACTTCAGAAATACCCTCACAAGCCCTTGGGGCTCTGGTCTGGTCACTTGTCAAGTGCTCTAAACGTTCAGTTGCCAAGGATGCTTCGTCCTAGAGTGGTGAGGACAAAGGGTTTTTCTGACCACGTAAAGGACAAAATCTTCACCCAAAGGAGAAACTGCTTAGGTCATCAATATCCAATTAATTTTTATGGGCTGCCTATCAACTTCATAGTTAAGTTTTTAACCTACCAGAATCATTTACCTTTATATTTTATCTCTTTTTTTGTGAAATGAATTTTAATTCTGCCATTTTACCATTAAAAGAATTCTTTCTGCTTTTCCCTATTTTTCTCTGTCCTGCTGAAAGGTTAACTCATGAATACAGACTGCATTTCAGTGTTTCTTTCATCATAAAACATCTAACTGTTGCCCTGTTGACTATAAATATGCCCAGCATGCCCACAGAGGTGAGTGCCTCAAAAAGGACCCTGCATTTTACATCTGTCATTTTATACCCCGAATGCCACACCAGGTGCCCCTAAAGGGTTTAAGGAATTAGCTGTTATGTGTAACATCCCAGTATATTCTTAACACCCCCTCCTCCCCACAAACACAGGGAGAAATCTCCGAGCAACACTGCCGCCTAAGGTTCTATTCACACAAGCGAGGCGAGAGGCTTGGGCTGGGGCGGGGAATGAGAGCACCTCCTGTCTCTCCATGGATGCTGGACCATTTAAAAGGAGAGCCACAAGCTGCGGACAACTGTCTAGCTTTACAGCTCCCTGTTTGTGTAAGGCCCTGCTCCAGCCTTCAGACTGAACCTCCCAGAGCAACGTGACCTGCTGTGTTTCCCATCAACGGAAACCAGAGGACCCAGCAGTTTCTTCTCCCTGCTTCAGGTGCTACCTATACGCTGCGCACCCCAAGAAGAGTGCATTAACTGCTATTTAGTGCTTATTGCAGGTGAAACACCTTTTCTCCAAAAGTCCAAAGTTCTCGACACACCGCCTTCTCACCCATTTTAAGTTCCATCGATATATGCTAACAATCCAGTATCAAGTACCATTAAAAACTATAACCTTACCTGGCACCCCAAAACAAAATGTTTGAAAGAAATTATGATTATTCATTTCACCTGGCCTCTTTGGTCCGCAGCTTCTATTTAAGAATTTCAGATGTAAATCTAGTATTTAAAAAGTAACCACAGGGACTTCCCTGGTGGTCCAGTGGCTAAGACTCTGTGCTCCCAGTGCAGGGGACCTGGGTTTGACCCCTGGTTAGGGAATTAGAGCCCACATGTCTCAGCTAAGAGTTTGCATGCCTCAAGGAAGACCCAGCACAGACAAATCAGTATTTTTTAAAAAGTAACCCTGTGAACATGCTAAAAATAACTGGTACTGAATAAATCACTTTTCATAAAATTATTTTGCTGCATTAAAATATTCTTGTGTGCTCATACAAATACTTTGGTTTCCATGAAATACTGGAGGCAGAAGCTCGAGCACTCGGTCACAGCGATGACAGGAGGAGGGAACCAGTACGGAGGCTCCCAGCTGTGGACTGAGGAGACCACGCCAGGCAGTGGTGGAACTGGACGGACCAAAGACAAGAATCTCCCTAGCGTGAGAAAGATGATGCTGGGTTCCATCACAGGTCAGGTAAGCCTTAGTCTCTCTGTGCCTCAGTATAAAAGAGGGATAATAAGGGTATTTATGTGATGGGGGGGGGTCTTAGAATTAAGTACATGAATATTTACAAAGCACGTAGAACAGTGCCTGCTGCTCAGTAAAACACAAATGCTAACAAGAGGCGGCATGGAGAGCAAAGGGTCTGAGGAGGAGCACACGGAAGGGGAGATGCTAGGGCGAGATCCAGAGCACCGGAGACAAGACCTGCCTCCTCCGCCAGGACAGTAAGGGAAGGGTGTAGAGCGTGAGAAGTAAATGAGAGAATGTGGTCTCATCCCCGTGACCTCAACGGGTTTGAGTTCGGAGGGAGGCAGTGGTTGTGAAAAAAGAAATTAAAGAAGACAAAAAATGGGAAGCTGATCTGTGTTCGTGGATTGGATGGATAGCTGAGATCCCTTGCTATCCACCTGAAACTACCACAACACTGCTGACTGGCTACACCCCAACACAAATAAAAAGTTAAAAAATAAAACAGATAACCAGAAAGGGCCTACTGCACAGCTCAGAGAACTCTGCTCCATGTCACATGGCAGCCTGGACAGGAGGGGAGTTTGGGGAGAATGGATACATATATACGTATGGTTGAGTCCCTTTGCGGTTCATCTGAAACATCACAACATTGTTAATCAGCTCTTCAGTTCAGCCCTCAGTCATGTTTGACTCTTTGAGACCTCATGAACTGCAGCACACCAGGCTTCCCTGTCCATCATCAACTCCCAGAGCTTGTTCAAACTCATGTCCATCAAGTCAGTGATGGCATCCAACCATCTCATCCTCTGTCACCCCTTCTCCTGTCTTCATCTTTCACAGCATCAGGGTCTTTTCCAATGAATCAGTTCTTCACATCAGGTGGCCAAAGTATTGGAGCATCAGGTTCAGCATCAGTCCTTCCAATGAATATTCAGGACTGATTTCCTTTAGGACTGACTGGTTTGATCTCCTTGCAGTCCAAGGGACTCTCAAGTGTCTTCTCCAACACCACAGTTCAAAAGCATAAATTCTTCAATTCAGCTATAATTGAATAGCTGATTCTATTATCAGCTATACCCCAATACAAAATTGAAAGTTCAAAAGAAAAAAATACTGCTAGACTGTCCAGTTTGCCCAAAGCAATCTACACACAGTCCTTCTCAAAATTCCAATGGCATTTTTCAAAGAAACAACCCACCCTAAAATCTGTATGGAACCACAGAAAACCCCAAGAATTGACAGAACCAAGGGGCAGGGTCAGAGGGCACTGTGAACCCCAGGTCTGAAGCCAGTTGCGAAACGACATCCTGTTCTTGAGCTTCCTTTTCTCATCTGTAAAGCACAGGTGAGACCACTGACTCTAATTCATTAAGACTGCAGTGTATACGTAAAGCGCCTGGCACTGCATCTGGCACACATTCCATTACGCAGATGAGAAATTTTAGATACACGGAGTATGCTGACCAGGCTGAGTGACCTTGACCCAGCTACTCAGCCTCTCTGTTCCGGTTTCTCACCTGTGGGGCCGGGGTCAGGGGTGAATAGGGGGCCCTCTATTCGAAGATGCTAACCTATGTAGCTTTGCAATGAGACTCACGTCTACACTTAGACTTAGCTATACTTAAAGTACAGCCATCCTCTTCCAAAACTCACACTTTTAATGGGAGAAAAATAACCAAAATTTCAAGAAGCACAGGTAATTGATAAAGTGATTACAAAGATAAATCAAACACACATACACTATGTAAATAATTCAGTGAAGTTTCAGTTCTCAATGTGAGATTGCCTGGACTCACTAGTAATCCTAAAGCAACTGCTCCCCAAAGGTAAGCCAGCACACGGGACTGGGTTAGGAAAATATCATTTCTCAGAACACGCTGGCTCATCATGCCACGCAAGGGCATCACAAATAATCCCTCAGCCTCAGCCCAGCTGGAGAAAGGGAGGGGAGGCCGCAGGGCCCCAGCCGGCACCACTTCCAGGAGAACCTCAGACAGCCCCCGGAATCCTTCCTAAATATTAGGAGTCACCGCAGCCGCTGGAAGTGAATTTTCTAGAAGAAGGAAACCTTGTACTTTCTCTTCTCCACAGGACAGGAGATGCACTCTTCCTGCTGAGCACCATCACGAGACACAACTGCCCACACAACTGCAGCCTCCCATTAAATCACCAACCTGAGGGCCGAACACAGCTTCCAGGCACCCCGGAAAGCGCTGATGTAAGAACCGGGTGCTGGAACATTCTCCCATTCATCTGCTGAACAAACCAGTATGATGTAACTTCTTTAACCTCCATTTCCAGTAACAAGGTAGATTACCATCAAACGTCTTCTTCAGGCATGCTGTGAGGGTGACTTAGCCAATAATACATTTCCTTGTACAAAAACTGGATTAAAATGCTTATTCTCCACTCGGATTCATCTTGGAGGTCTAACCTGGGATGCTTCTTTCCTCTGATGCTCTGACCATGCAGGTGGGAAGCCTCCCTCGTCAAGAAGCCACAGGAGATGTCAACTTCAAACCATCCTTGACCTTGGCTTCCACTCTTGTAACACAGAAGAGATCACAGAACATTTCTTTAGAACATCTCCTTCCCTAATGACCCATGATGACCAGATGTTTCCCCAAGTCTGGAGTCCAGAGCAGGTCCCCTCTGCTTGATGGGTCCCTGCATGGACCACCCCCTCCCACGGAGCTGGGAGACCCCAGGCACGGCCCCCAGAGCCCCGCACAAGACTCGTCCCCAAGTTCATACTCGGTTTTCTGTGTCTAAGCACCCTGGGTGGACCCCATTTCAACACAAGCTAGTCATGTACAGATGTGAGTGTTGGACCATAAAGAAAGCTGAGCGCCGAAGAAGAGATGTTTTCAAACTGTGGTGTTGGAGAAGACTCTTGAGAGTCCGTTGGACTGCAAGATCAAACCAGTCCATCCTAAAGGAGATCAGTCCTGAATGTTCATTGGAAAGACTGCTGCTAAAGCTGAGGCACCAATACTCTGGCCACCTGATGCAAAGAGCTGCCTCACTGGAAAAGACCCTGATGGTGGGAAAGACTGAGGGCAGGAGAAGATGGTGCCAACAGAGGATGAGATGGCTAGATGGCATCAATGACTCAACGCACATGAGTCTGAGCAAACTCCTAGAGACAGTGCAGGACAGGGGAGCACTGCAGTCCATGGGGTCGCAAAGAGTCAGACATGACTTAGCAAATGAACAACAGGTTCACATAAACATTTACCATCTTTAACTTCTACTGACTATTCTCAAATTTAAAGGTGGTTTATAAAATTACCACCTCTCATCAAAGATGAACGATGCCCAATCGTGACGTATCTCTACACATTAGAAAAGCCAAGAGAAACAGTCACAGAGAAATGAAGGAAGAAATGTCGGGGCCAAGGTGGGGAGGCAGAAAAGCAGCATCAATAAATTTGGAGAAAACCAGCTTCATCCGGTCCCCAACACTCTCTCTGCCCCAGGTAACTTAAAGCAGCTCTCTGGACCTCAGCTTCCTCCTCCAGGAGAACATGACCGTAACCATGCCCTCACTGCCAAAGGGCTGCTTAGACATGATCTCGTTTACCTGCCACAGGCAGATCTTTGCAGACTGCCTGGCATGCGGTGGATGGACAGTGACACCGGCCGTCCCCCAACATAGGCACCCACCTTAACCTGCAACTTTTGGGGGCAGACACAGGGCTGGCGGGAAGGAACAGGAAGGCTGCCGATGAGCCCCCCACAGGCCACTTTCCCAGAATGGGGAGGGGGCTGGGAATCTTGCTTTCACGTCTCCAGAACCTGGGAAACTCGAAATGAGAGCACTAAAAGACCGGAGCCCTAGTCTGACTGCTTGACCATACACAGCAGCGGTGAGGAGGCACCTGCTTTGTTCAAGGTCACCCAGCTAGTCGAGGTCAGAAGGAAGACTCGGCCTAGTGCTCAGAGCCCCAGACTGGGCTGGTGCTGTTGTAATGAATACCCCACAGGGCAGAAGAGCGAGTCCCCCATTCTCAGACTAGACAAGCAGTATTTATAACACCATCGGGCCAATGGTAACAGACGGGGAAGCAATCCGGTTTTAAAACAGGACATCCAGACACGACCTGTGGCGTGAGCGCCACTCATAACTTGCAGCAACTCCAAATAAGGCGGCTTCTCAACATCCTGGCCGTCCTGTTATCACTGACCGCAGAGTTCTCTCTCCAAGGTCACTGTGCTGAAGGAAACAACGTTCATTTGCATAATGTCTGGTGTATTGAGTCAACTGTGATAGGAGGATTTTTTCTTTCAACCAACAGCGTATACTTGCGACTCCAGAATGCTTCTGGACAGTTCTTCATACACTCACAGACACCTGCTCTCTGCACCACCTCTCTTGAACCCCTGCGCCCCTCCAGAGGGTGGTGAGTGCTGGGAACCACCCAAGCTTCCCTGGTGGCTCAGACAATAAAGAAAACATCCAATTCAGGGCAGATACAGAAAGAGTTCGTACAACCAAGTTGCAAGCTTTTTTTCAAAGAGCACCATTTTGACTTGGAGTGGAAAGGAAACTGACAAACTATAGCTGTTCAGGCATTTGGCAGGCGTTCTTCTCAAAAGTGAACAAAATAAGTCTGTCACTTCAAGGAAAACAATTGACAGTTTTGTTGCCAATGATAAAATCTGAGCTTCCAAAGCAAAAGCCAGAATTTTGGAAAATCTCTATCCACCAGGGTGAACTTGACAGCCTCCCAGAACTTAAAAGACTTTCCGGATTAAATGGGTGCTGATATTAACAAATGTGATTTTTTAAAAATATTGTCTAATAAAATGTGTCAACATATGAACGATTTGTGTAATTCACTGAATCAATATTTTCCAAATTACCAACACATGACGTTACAAAACCACACATAGAGAAAAGACCCATTCAAAGGGCAAAACACACCAACGAATTTTAATGAAACCAGAAACAAAAATTTCACTCATACGACGTCAGAGTCCACACTGCAACTAACCTTTAAGAAACCACTCCTTTGGTTTTAGTGTAGTAGCAAATTATCTGAAAAGGCTATTCAAATATTCCTCCCTCTTCAATTACAAATCTGCATACCAGATTTTCTTCATGTTCTTCAACCAAAACAGCATATTACAACAGATGGAATGTACAGCAGCGATCAGACTCTGTCTTGTCTTGAACCAGACATTAAGAGAGACTTACAAAAATAAAAAGTAATCAGGGTAGGGGCAACATACGGGCAGGGGCCTAAGAGGTGCAAACTATTAGGTATAAAATAAGCTACAAGGATATACTGAACACTAAGCCATAAAAAAGAAGGAAAATAATACCATGTGCAGAAACATGGATGAACCTAGAAATGATCACACTACGTGCAGTAAGCCAGACAGAGAAAGATAAATATCATATGATATCAGTAATATGTGGAATCAAAAAAAAAAAAAAAAGAAAACAGAGACACAAACTTATGGCTACCAAAGGGGAAAGGGTGGGGAAGGGATAAATTAGGAAGCTGCGATTAACACATCACACTGCTGTATATAAAGCAGATAATCCACAAGGACTTTCTGTACAGCACAGGGAACTATACTCAACATTTTCTCATAACCTATAAAGAAAGAAAGCCTGAAGAAATATATATTTATGTTGGTGTTGTCTAGTCACCAAGTCATGTCTGACTCTTTTGTTTTTGTGATCCCATGAACTGTAGCCCACCAGGCTTCTCTGTCCATGGGATTTCCCAGGCAAGAATACCAGAGTGGGTTGCTGTTTCCTTCTCTCTATATATGTACAAACAATTTCTGTGCTATACACCTGAAGCTAACACACTAATAAGATATGTAAAGCAAAACTATGTACTTCAATTAAAAATAAAGGATTTTTTATAGAGGATATAATATGCAACATAGGGAATATAGCCAACATCTTATAATAACTATATATGGAGAATAATCTTTAAAAATTGTGAGTCACTATATTGTACACCTATAACTTACACTGTACAGCAACTATACTTCAATTTAAAATATTTTTAAGTAAATATAAAGTAAAGCCCTTCATTCTCACTAAACTTCTGTTTGGGAAAATAATTATTTTTCATAAAAATTATATTGTTTAAATTAGTATGCCATGGATTTAACATTATTTTAAATTAACTAAATAAAATGTTTAAGTAGTTTTCATTTCAAATACAGTAAATAGCAATGGATATAACCCACAGAAACAGCAGCTCTTTGGGGTTCTCAATAAGAGTATAAAGTGGCCGTGAAACCACAAAATTTGAGAACCACAGCTCTAACTTGATGATGAAGACCCTCATCACTAGTCACTGCTCAAAATGCAAAATACCAGTAACCATATACACACCTGAAACTTTAATACCATAAAACATTTTAACCATGGCAAAACAAAAACACCTTTCAAATATAATACCTGGTCATAGAAAGCAAGAGTTCCCCATGGAAAACTAGAAACTCAGCAGTTTCTGATGCTACAATCGCCAAAAGAACTAGACATTCTTGACAAGAGAGAACCAGACTGTCCGACCCAAGCCGCTTGGCTGGGCTGCCTGGCTGTCAAGGCAAGTTGAGTGAGGGATGCACAGAAGAGAAGTGGGAGAAGAAAAAGTCCCCACAGCCAGCAAATCAAATGACCGGGTGGCCTCCAGGGTGCAAGAGGAGCAGAACAGTTCCCTTTGCTTCGAGGTTAGTATTAAAATCCTCAGGCCCCCATCCATCTGCTCCTCTCTTTTTACAGGAATGTGACACTTCCTGCTCCCGCCCTGTTGTTTGAAGATCAGGAGGACCTGAAGCTTCGATTCATGTGTCTTAGCTTCCGTAGGCCTATGAGATGAGTGATGTAAACATTATCCCCATTTCACAAACAGCAGAAGTGAGTTTAGAAGGACTTCCGTAACTGGGTGGTAGCACCAACACCCTGACCTCAAGTCTCTCGGGGTCTTGTCTGAAACCCTTCCACACACTGCTTAGTGGTTCTCAAGTGTGGTTCTACTCCAGAAGCCCCACCACCACTGGGAACTTGCAGAAACTTGACCTCGCAGACCAACCAAACCTGTTGCCACAGACCAGGGGCCGGCACTCCAGGAGGGATGGCTCACAGCTCTGAGGGCCAGAAGTCCAAGACTGAGGAAATGGCAAGGCAGGCTGCATCTTCAGGCTTCTTCCCTGGGCCTGTAAGCAGCTGTCATCACACTGCGTGCTCACGTGACCTCCTTGTGCAAAAGAGGGGAAAGGGAGAAATAGTTCTCTTCTTCTTATGAGGCCACTGATTCTACTGGATTAAGGCCCCACCCCTGTGACCTCACTTAACTCTAACTACCTTCACGAAGGCAGTCTCCAAACAGCCACACTGGGGTTGCGGGGGGTGGCCCTCAGCACATGGATGTGGACGGACACCATGCAGGCTGGGGCCGGCTTCAGAAGGAAGAATGTCAGGCCCCAGGTGAGGCTGGTGCTGCTGATCAAGGCCCTTGGCCTCAGAGCCTGCAACACGCCAGGACGCGGAGAAAGGGGTCACTTGGAGCTGCAGCACCTGCCGAGGGAACCCCAGCCCCGCTGGGGACCCAGAGTGGCTGAGCAGGACACCGAGCTCCCACAGGAGGGGCCGAGGGAAGGAAAGGCACCCCCACACTGGTGTCTGATGTTGACAGTGGGCATCCACGCAGGTGCCAGGCCCTGCGGGAAGGCCAAGATGCCCTCGCTCGTTTCATCCTTGTCACCCCCATTACAGGAAGGAAATGGGTGGCTTAGAGATCAAGCAGGCTGCCAAGGAGCCACTGTGGTGGAGGCACCAGTATGGCAACAATCATGAGGCTGCTCTCAGAGCCACAGTCTTAACCTCTGTCTCCCCTAGAAGGGAGAAAAGGGGCACAGGCTCACAGGTGATCTCCAATCGGAGAGGGGCTCCAGGCACCAGAGGCCACACGGCACATGGTGTTGGGGACAGGCGCTAAGGCAACACAAAAGACCAAGCCACACAGGGAAAATACCTGACTTCACTGACAATGGAAGAAATGCACCAAACTGGCGAAGGGCAAGAAGTCCCAAACTGGCAAGGGCAGAAACAATGGGCAACCCCACACCACAGAAAGGACTGTGAGTTTGGAGGACGCGCACCCTGCAGAAAACTGACAGCCTGGGACCCCTTCCTAAGAATATGCCCTAAAGGGACACGGAGGTGGACAAGAAGGGTGCATCCTCACGGCTGCACTGATTTCAACGGGGAACACAGGAAATGACCCAGATGCTCATTAAAGGAGGATGGGCAGATGAAGTGGCATGGCGTAGGATGTCGCTGTCTGAGCTCTTCGAAAAGATGAAATAGAGCTGTATGCGTTAATATGAAAAGACCAGCCAAGGTACTGTGAGAAAAGGGAGTTATAATGTGTCTGCACTGTGATAACCTTCCTCCCGCTAAAAACCTAGAGGAATAATTCGTGGACCAGAGTTTACTGGAGTGGGGGCTTTCACCTTCTACCTTATACATGTTTTACGGTGTGAATATTTTGGAATTAGCATACTTATGATCAGGCAGATGGTAGAAAAAAGTAGTTTATTAAAATTCTTTTTTCCTATGTCAAATTGATCTAGCTTCCATCCAAGTTCTTCAAACTGGTGATGCTGTTGGCTAAACCTCACAAAGCCCTGTTGTCCTCACAGGTCAGCAGGGGCACCTGTGCTCTGCACTCACCGCCCCCTGCTTTCCGTTCACGGCACTTACACCCTTGTGCATGATGACAAGGGTCTGTGGGCAGGGAGCCCCCTGAGTGCAGACCTGCGCATACAGTCGGTGTTAGTCACTCAGTCGTGTCCGACTCTATGCAACCCCATGGACTGTAGCCCACCAGGCTCCCCTGTCCATGGACTTCTCCAGGCAAGAATACCAGAGCGGGTTGCCATTCCCTCCTCCAAGGTATCTTCCTGACCCAGAGATCTAACCTGGGTCTCTCAAATCACAGGCAGGTCTTTATCATCTGAGCCACGGGAAGCCCAGTGCCCCTCTGTTGCCCCAGGGCCCCCTGAGTGCCTACACAAAAAGCTGATCAAGTGAACATGGCAATCTAGAGTGAGTATATCAAATCAATACTAGTGATATAAGAACGTGTCAATCCCATGATCCTCTACATAGAAAACCCTAAAGACTCTTCCAGAAAACTACTAGAGCTAATCAATGAATATAGTAAAGTTGCAGGATATAAAATTAACACACAGAAATCCCTTGCATTCCTATACACTAACAATGAAAAAACAGAAAGAGAAATTAAGGAAACAATACCATTCACCATTGCAACAAAAAGAATAAAATACTTAGGAGTATATCTACCTAAAGAAACAAAAGACCTATACATAGAAAACTATAAAACACTGATGAAAGAAATCAAAGAGGACACAAACAGATGGAGAAACATACCGTGTTCATGGATTGGAAGAATCAATATTGTCAAAATGGCTATTCTACCCAAAGCAATCTATAGATTCAATGCAATCCCTATCAAGCTACCAACGGTATTTTTCACAGAACTAGAACAAATAATTTCACAATTTGTATGGAAATACAAAAAACCTCGAATAGCCAAAGTAATCTTGAGAAAGAAGAAAGGAACTGGAGGAATCAACCTGCCTGACTTCAGACTCTACTACAAAGCCACAGTCATCAAGACAGTATGGTACTGGCACAAAGACAGAAATATAGATCAATGGAACAGAATAGAAAGCCCAGAGATAAATCCACGAACCTATGGACACCTCATCTTTGACAAAGGAGGCAAGGATATACAATGGAAAAAAGACAATCTCTTTAACAAGTGGTGCTGGGAAAACTGGTCAACCACTTGTAAAAGAATGAAACTAGAACACTTTCTAACACCATACACAAAAATAAACTCAAAATGGATTAAAGATCTAAATGTAAGACCAGAAACTATAAAACTCCTAGAGGAGAACATAGGCAAAACACTCTCCGACATAAATCACAGCAAGATCTTCTATGACCCACCTCCCAGAATATTGGAAATAAAAGCAAAAATAAACAAATGGGACCTAATGAAAATTAAAAGCTTTTGCACAACAAAGGAAACTATAAGTAAGGTGAAAAGACAGCCCTCAGATTGGGAGAAAATAATAACAAATGAGGAAACAGACAAAGGATTAATCTCAAAAATATACAAGCAACTCCTGAAGCTCAATTCCAGAAAAATAAACGACCCAATCAAAAAATGGGCCAAAGAACTAAACAGACATTTCTCCAAAGAAGACATACAGATGGCTAACAAACACATGAAAAGATGCTCAACATCACTCATCATCAGAGAAATGCAAATCAAAACCACAATGAGGTACCATTACACGCCAGTCAGGATGGCTGCTATCCAAAAGTCTACAAGCAATAAATGCTGGAGAGGGTGTGGAGAAAAGGGAACCCTCTTACACTGTTGGTGGGAATGCAAACTAGTACAGCCACTATGGAAAACAGTGTGGAGATTTCTTAAAAAACTGGAAATAGAACTGCCATATGACCCAGCAATACCACTTCTAGGCATACACACTGAGGAATCCAGATCTGAAAGAGACACGTGCACCCCAATGTTCATCGCAGCACTGTTTATAATAGCCAGGACATGGAAGCAACCCAGATGCCCATCAACAGATGAATGGATAAGGAAGCTGTGGTACATATACACCATGGAATATTACTCAGCCGTTAAAAAGAATTCATTTGAATCAGTTCTAATGAGATGGATGAAACTGGAGCCCATTATACAGAGTGAAGTAAGCCAGAAAGATAAAGAACATTACAGTATACTAACACATATATACGGAATTTAGATAGATGGTGGCGACAACCCTATATGCAAAACAGAAAAAGAGACACAGAAGTACAGAACAGACTTTTGAACTCTGGGGGAGAACGTGAGGGTGGGATGTTTTGAAAGAACAGCATGTATACTATCTATGGTGAAACGGACCACCAGCCCAGGTGGGATGCATGAGTCAGGTGTTCTTGCCTGGTGCACTGGGAGGACCCTGAGGAGTCGGGTGGGGAGGGAGGTGGGAGGGGGGATCGGGATGGGGAATACGTGTAACTATATGGCTGATTCATGTCAATGTATGACAAAACCCACTGAAATGTTGTAAAGTGATTGGCCTCCAACTAATAAAATAATATTTAAAAAAAAAAAAAAAAAGAAAAATTCACACTGAAATACAAAATCTGTAGGCTTGTATAATAAAAAAAAAAAAAAAAAAAAAAAAAAAAAAAAAAAAAGAACGTGTCAATCCAAGGCAGAAACACATTCCACCTTCAAGGGAATTTTGGAGAAAAAGGTTTATGAATCTTTGAAATGGCCACACACACTCCAAACATTCTTAAGGTACAAAACTGATTCATCTGTCTAAATTTCTTAACAACAGCGGACAGTCAAAATGAAAGCTGTCCAAATTTCCTACATTCCTGCTTCGGAAACTTAAAAAATATTTTCAGTCTACTCATTTGAAATCATAAATCAGACTTAACTGAATCAAAAAGGAAGTCTATCAACACCAAAGCTTCCTACCGTGACTAATTCTTTCCCAAATACAAAGTGTTACGCATTTCTCGAGGGATGGTCCAGAATGCAAGACATTGTCCGTGAACCTATAATCAGACTTCCAACTCATACAGTTCGTCAGTTCTCACTTTGCAAGTCCTCCCGCCCACCAGCCCTGCACGGCTAAGGTCTAATTGCAGAAGCGGCCATGTGACAGTGAGGCCAGAGACCAGCACCAGCGAAGACACTGCAGCCACTTACTGAACCACCACTAAGGCCTCATCCACATCAAGACCCCAGCCACTCTCTCTCCAGATGAACCAAACATACAGTGAAATAACAAATGCAAAATTATTTTGAGTTTTTAGAGGAGAGGTTCTCCACAAAGGCGTCAATCACCAAGTCCAGGAACTAACCGAAGTGTTTACATTATAACCAACAGCAACTAACTAAATGAAAACACTACAAGGACACACTTGCCTTCATTTTCAAGCAGGCAAATCACTATAATTCTAATTTGACCATAAACTAAGGTGGTGCATGGAATTCTAATAACCTCCTTTTCAAGACAGAATGATCAAATGATCAAATGAAACCTCAGCAGTAAATGGGACAAGAGATATCATGTTCCCTGACACAATGCCCTGAAGACACAGACACACCATTGCTCGAAGGTTACTCTGATCGGAAAAAAAAGCCTTAACCTAAGTCTGAAAGGGGTGGGTGTGTGTTTCCAAAGTGTGTTAGTAGCTCAGTTGTGTCCAACTCTTTGCAACCCCATGGACTGTAGCCTGCCAGGCTCCTCTGTCCATGGAATTCTCCAGGCAAGAATACTGGAGTGGGTAGACATTCCCTTCTCCAGGGAGTCTTCTCAACCTAGGGATTGAACCTGGGTCCCCCGCATTGCAGGTGGATTTTTTATCATTTGAGCCACCAGGGAAGCTCCAATGTCAGGCGCAGGGGAGTATAACTTGCTAATCAGGCTGTTATTAATAAGGTGACTTATCAAAAAGAGAAGAAATTCCTGATTGCTGAAAGTCATCACATTATAACTTCCATGAAGCTTCACCTGCTACACATGCCAAAAACATGACCCACAGAGCAGCACAGTGATGACCTCGTTGCCTCCAGTGATGAACTCCCGTGAACTTTTATGCAGAGCCGTGTCCAGAGTGCCTGCCCCTGGCGTAGCACTGTCCCTAGCGCTGGGAGACAGCAACTCCTTCCTTCATGGAGCTGAGCTGAAGTCTAGCAAGGAGCCAGAGTCAACTAGTAAAATACAAGTAAAATAAGTGAAAGGAAAAACAAAAGAAGAACTACAGCAGCACAAAGGAGACAGGCAATTTGGAAGAAAGGGCGTGATCTTAAAGTGGGGATGGGGAAGCCCCCAGAAGAGGACTCTGAAGGTCTAGAAGTAGAATGGGGGGTGGGGGGTCACTGGGCAGAGGGTGCAGGGACCAAAAGTTAGGTCCTCTGCAGGAAACAGTCCAGAGGTGGCAGGCGGATGCAGAGTCCAGGCAGGGAGCTGCTGCAGGAATTCCTGCAGGAAGAGCGGCCACGTGGGCGGGTGGCAGAAGAAGAGGCAGGCGGTGTCGGACTCTGCACATAGTTCTGACAGCAGAGCCAAAAGGCTCTGAGGACACATCTGATGCAGCGAGAGAAGGGGGAGCAGGGGAGGCGTCAAAGAGCATCCCAGGCCTCCATCTCAGACAGCTCCCGCCTCTGATCTGATCCCAGCTCTGGTCGCACGCAGGACACACGGTCCCGGGAAGCAGGCTGTGAGGGTGGTGTTCCCTCCCTTTATCACCGCAGGGAAGAAGCCTGAACTGGCAAGGGTTTTGTCTGTATAAGGTAGTGCTGGAAACAAAACAGGAGCCTGGATTTCCTTCCCAAGTGTAGGGTTTTTCCACTATGTCATGTGGCTTTTTTTGGTCTTCCGTTTGTTTCTTTAAGGTAGAGTGTTACCATATATGGAAGATGGAGAAGCCTTGTTCCGAGGCATCTCCGAAGCTGGCCTGGACCCACGAGCCGCCTCACCTGAGCTCACCTGCAGCTGGCGCTCAGACAGCTCCCTGGACCGGGCACGGGTGGGCCCTCTGTATGCCCGCCTCATGCAGGGGAGACCGGCGATTCTGAAAGGGAGCCACATAACTAGGAGGACAACAACGGCCCACCCAGTCCTGAGAACCGGAACACGCTCCAGGGCCGAGCCTCGGGCTTCAGCTCCCAGCTCTGCGCTCCCTGAGGAGGCTGGTCTTTCTCACCATCACCTGTGAAACCCTCACATCCTTCCCCAGACATGATTCTCACCCCAGGAGACATGCACTCAGCTAACCCGTAAACTCGAAAAGCAAATGTTCCAGACAGAATGTTTCTCTTTCTCATTTGTTGCTGCCAGAAGGGTGTCCTTCCTTTTCCCTCCCTCTGTGGCACCTGCACCCTCGATGCTCCACCACCGCCCTGCTGGGCTGTTCGGGCCCGCAGTCCATCCGCTCACCCAGCCAGAGAGGACGGTTCTGACTGGTGCTAAGCCACTCTAGTCGCTAGTAAGTCCATCTCCATGTGGGTAATTAGAGCATGATGGTGGCCAGGAAGGCAGATTAGGCTACTGAGGCAGAGAGAAGGGGGCCTATGCTGGGCGATAGACAGCCAGGGTAGCTCTCCTGGAGCAAAGACAGTAGCTGGAGGCAAAGGAGGGGCAGAACCAGGGTGCAGAACCAGAACCTCAGGGGAGGCCAGGCGGGTGGGCGGGGCTCCAGTAGAGGGCGTGGCCTGCACAGCAGCTGGAGCAGAAAGCAGGCAGAGGGTTCAAGGTCAAGGCAGAGACACCAGGGTCCTGGAGGGGCTGAAGGATGAGAAAGTCTTAAGAATCACGCCAGAATCCCTGGCCTGTGTGAAGACAATGAGAAGCCAACAGAGGGTATTCAGCAGAGAAGTGACAAGATGGGGCTGTGGAGGGAAAGGTCACTTTGAGTGCAGTGCAAGGCTTACTCTTGATTCCTTCTCTGGGAACCTCTGCTGTGGTCCACCCCAGAGAGCGACCGCTGCAGAAAAGGTCTCATCAGCTGTGCCCAGCTCCCCCAAAGCCTCTGGCCTCCAAACGGTCTTGACACCCTTGTAAACAAAACAGCATTCTGATCCTATTGTTCTCATTTCAAACAGAATTGTGGCGGCTCCTGAAATCAAACGAAACCTACTGCTCCTAAAGGTGTCACAACTGCCAGTCACCCACTCTGTTCCAGCACAAGGAGAAAAAAAAAAAAAGGTGTTTGTACACTGTTCCTGAAGTGGAAGATGGCCTTTGAATTAAAATGAGAAAAACTTCCTTAAAATGTTCACACGAGCTTCTACAGAAATTTAATTCAGAAAGAAGTCTTTCCTTTCAGCGATGCATACTGAAATATTTTAAAATAAAATACTGTGCTGTCTGGGATCTGCTTCTAAATAATAGAGCACAGGGCAAGCTGGTGTGTGTGAATGAAATAAGACCAGCCTTGAGTTAATAATGAAGCTGGTGGAGGGTCTGTGATGGCCCACACGAGCCTTCTGTCTACTTTCATGTGTTAGAAAGCCTCTACTGCTTAGGCATCCCGAAGTAGTCAGACTTCATAAAAATCCCCTTCATTTGTTCTGTTACTTTTCCCTATGAAAGATGATGACACTAAACATTACCCTCAGAGATTAAGCTACAGTGATACACCAACACACGCTTCATAAACGAAAACAGACTTTAGAGCAAGTTGCTCAATGGTGCATTTGTATCTTCCTGCCACCAAAAAGAAACTATTTTAGTCAAACAGTTCTACTCAGCACTGACAGGTGTGCAAAGCTAGAGGTGATTGCATTAACAGGTATTACTGCATCTCCAAACCACCTCCTTACGTTCACAATACATCTTCTGCTTCATTTGTTAACTCCCAACTCTACATAGGAAACATGTTCAGTAAACGTGATGCTATGACTTTCAGAGTCATTACTTTCAAGGTTGCAAAGGACACTGGAGGTTTAAGTCAGCCAGCCATTTGAGGTTTTTGTCTCTAGATCAATATGCATGTGTAACCTGCCAGGATTCAGACGGTAATCTGGTGGTTCAGAAGGTAAAGAATCCACCTGCAATGCAAGAGGCCAGGGTTCAATCCCTGGGTGGGGAAGATCCCCTGGAGAAGAAAATGGCACCTACTCCTTATCCTTCCTGGAGAATCCCATGGACCAAGGAGCCTGGCAAGCTGCAGTCCATGGGGTCATAAACAGTCGGACATGACTGAGCGACTTTCACTTTTCATTGCTGCCTATACCACACACAGTAGAAAATGGGAAGACCCTTCCTAGTATCAGCCTAAAGAAGCATCACCTTAGAAAACAAAACAACATTAGTATCTCCATGTTGTGTTAGAGTTTCTATCACAGACAATCGCAGGATGCAACAAAATTCTGTGCGCAACAATTTTCGAAAAGCAAGCTTCCCCATTTTGCACTTCCCCACAATGTGTGTGCAGTGTTACTCCTCGCTCAATGTTTAAAGTCAAAGTCATCAAATAACGAGAGATTTCATTACCACCCTGCACTGACAGAGACCAATATTAATTATTGTTTGAATTAACCTCTGAGCCGTGGTTTTCATCAGCACTCAGAAAAGACAGGGACGATTTCTAATTACACGCCACCCTCATTATAAGTCACCAGGCCGCAAAGCTGTATCTGATGAGGCTGCCACACTTTTGCCTTGAGACTGCTTTGGACTCCATTATAACCTTTGCCTTGAAATGGAATTTGAAATGGGATTTAGTGAGCCTCAGAGACGCTCTCCCCAGGGGTGACCACAGTCGTCCCTTAGGACGGAGATGTGGGACTGCACGGGAGTCTATGAGTAAAAGTCCTGTGCTGTGCTAAGTCGCTCAGTCGTGTCTGACTCTCTGCGACCCCATGGACTGTAGCCCGCCAGGCTGCTCTGTCCATGGGATTCTCCAGGCAAGAATACTGGAGTGGGTTGCCACGACCTCCTCCAACTCACGTTTACACTTTGACGTGAAGATGGGCAGCAGCATCTTCCCACAGCACCACGTGGACAAAACTTTGGGGGTCCAGTAAGTGGAACAGAACTGACGGGACCACTGCAGTATCACACTGATTGTTTCTCCAAATGTTAACTGGCTCTGGTTGATTTTGTGTGAAAATAACCTGACAATGATGAGGGAAAGAATCCAACAAGAGAGAAGAAGACATGTGGTGTGTGCACTCACATCTAGTGTGTGCACATACATACATCAGAAGAGTATGACCTAATTTATTTTTTGCCTACACCGAGTGGCATATAGGATCTTAGTTCCCAGATCAGGGATCAAACCTGTGGCCCCTGAAGTGGAAGCACGGAGTCTTAACTGCCGGACCACCAAGGAAGTCCCAAGATGAATAAAAACTGAAACAGTTCTCTCTCCCACCGCTGACCCTGATCTCATTCCCCAAAGACAATTAAGTTTCCTGTGTGCCCTTTCCTGCCTATATGAGCACACAGATGTGAGTGCACACACATCTTTCTAGCCCTTTCTCGGGCGGGAATATGAGAGGCAGACATCCAAGCCGCCGGTCAACACGCCAGCTGCAGCCAATCCACAAGGCAGCTTCGGGGCTGCCGCCTGCAACCACGCTGCTCTCCGAAGTACACATTTCATTCTACTCTCAGAAAAATGCACCGTCTTTAAGTCCTAAAAGCATCAGGCTTGTCATCCGTGACATAGATATGCACACCCAGAACACCTGGAGATTAAGGACTCAGGTACAGCATTGTATGATTGCTAAGACAATGTCAAGAGCAGTAGAGGACAGATAAAAACAGACCTTCGAGCTCAACCCAAGAAGACATCGAGTTTCCGAATCTTGATTAGAATTAGATTTTAAATTTGATGAAGTCAACTCTCTGTTAGCATGGCAGTTTACCAGCGTTAGCACAGGTGGTCCATTAGAGACAGACAGGATGTTATCTCTCATAAGGCAGACAGAGAAAGCTGAGTGGCGTGCACACCACTCAGCCATCCACATGGTGGTCACAGCATCCGTCCCCCATCAGGCATGCATTCAGGGTTTTGTTACTGAAAAGAACACTGCTGCTGGGACCGCCATCATCAGGGAGATAGTGACAAGGTTTTTAAAACTGAAAAGCCTACACGAGAATCATAATGAATTAAGAACATGTATTTTGATATCTCAAATGTATTCAGATTTTGAAACGCCGTAAGATAATCTTTCAGGAACTTCCCTGGAGAAACAGCAGTTAAGACTCTGCGCTTCCAACACAAGGGGTTCAGGATCGATCCCTGGTCGGGGAACTAAGACCCCACATGCTGCACGGCCAAAAATAACAACAAGAGAACCTTACATCTACACAAAATATAAAGAAGAAACTGGAATCTGGAGAATTCTTTCCCCAAAACTAAGAGTGAATTTTTGTAAAGCCTTCAAGAACAAGGATGAACAACATTATTAAGGGAATTAAGACTGTGAATTTAAAAGAATCTCTAAAAGTATTCCTACTAACCTGGATGTGTGAATCTCTAAGTCTTAAATACCCCAACACTAATAACAAAAACTATTTGAGATGATGCAAAGTATTACTAAAAGACACTTTTAAATTCTTCTATAAGAAAATTCTTATCTTTAGATGTCAATCTCTATGTTGTTGTCATTAGAACTAAAGTTTCCTTTCACCCTTAAACACAGTTTCAATTTCTACTTAGAAACTTAATAGTGTACAGGATGTGAGAGACACCATGCTTGGTCCTGGGAATAAAAAGTAAACAAGAAATTCCTGATGAACCCTAACAGGATACAACAGGATTTGGCACTGGAATAACTCAGCTACAAAATAACACGGTTTACCTGAGTTGCTGTTTGCTTTTGGTTTTTTTCAATTAAATCAAAACCTGTAAACCTACTCCTATAGGTTGTCTGCTATGGGGATACAGAAATAAGATGAATGAGTTTCTGTGATTTTTATACTATACTTACTTCCCCCACCTTCTTCTAATGTCACGATGAATTCTATCAATTCTAGACACAGGATTGCCCCCTCTAAAGGAATCTGTTTCACAAAGTTAATCAAAATATCGCAAGCTATACAAAAACACCTTGGTTGCATCTTAGGGAATGTATAATTCAACTACCTATTTTAGAAATCAGACCTAACCCTTTATAGGCACAATCAGGAAAGTACTAATAAAAAAATACTAAAATTAAAAAAATAATAAAATAAAAATTAAAAAAAATACTAAAATAGACGTAGACTATCTTCAAAGAACTTATAAAAGAAAACAGGAGTCTAGATATGTCAGGGCAATGTCATCTTAAAAATTTTGCGAAAGCAGTGTGCCACAGGCAGAGCCCAGCACCAAGGAGAGAGAGGTGGTCCTCCAGGGGAAGGATCGGGCAGCGAGGACCCCATGGGGGCCTTGCGAGCAACTGGAAGGCAAGATGATGCTGTATCTCACCTGTGTGTTTACTGACTGAGTCATCTACAAGGGGACGTGAGCACCAAGAACTAGATAGAAGATGATATAAGGTAAGGACACCGGATTCTTTGGCTAAGAATCAGAAACGGCTTTACAGAAGTAGCACTTGAAACAGAACCTGAAGACAAATAGGATTTTGACAGGTGAAGGTGGGGGGTGGAATGGACGAGGGGGAAAAGAGAACAGAGGCACAGAGGCCAGGAGCTGCTGGGTGCTCAGGGGCCAGGCAAGCCTGGTCAAAGGATGTGTTTAAGAGCAAATACCATGGCCACAAAGTCAGGTTGGCATTAAGAATGAAAGACCTAAAAAAAAAAAAAAAGAATGAAAGACCTGAGTCTCGGGGAGGGGTGGGCCCTCCTGAGACTTCACATCTCTAAATTCACCCACACCACACTCTTCCTACTTCCTAAATTCACAGCTTTGCTTTACTCCCTCCCCCTCTCCAGGACCACTCTACTCCTTCAATCCTGCATGAAAACTATTGCCTCCAGGAACTCTCCAGATTTTAATGGTAAACAATGTTTAAAAGAACTTCCCTCTTCTTCACGTACGAAAATTAACTTTCAGCATGTTCGCTTATTCTCATGACAAAATATCTTAACTGACAGATTTAAGACATCTTATATCAGCAGAGCATAATGAAATGACTATACTTTTGTCCTTGTAATGTGAAGATAAATGTTACTCTCTAATTCATCTTTTTGTGTATTACAACTCTAATTCTTACTTTTTATAATGACCCTTCAAAAGTTAGAGCAAGATCCTCCATGAATAAGGCCTGTAACGTGCGATTACATAATACGTGGTCCAGGATAACCCATGTGGTCCTTTCATCACCGAGGCTGCTCAGACCTGGTTTCAGCGTATGGTTTACATTGTGTCTACTTAACCAGATGCAGAATTCTAGTCAAGCATAAAAATACTCCCTGGTCTCATAAAATTCACCATTTTATCAAATGTTTAAAAATATTATATACTCTAAATAAGTGCCATACTAAATTATTCCTGTCTACTTTATGAAGGTCACACCAATTTAAGAATTCAAAATGACTCAACTACCTAATCCACATTCAAATATGAACCATTTTAAATAATTCTGCACAGTTGTAATTAGAAAACAAATAAAAGATTAATGAGAAAATTTGCCACATCACCCAACAACAATCAGATGGAATGAGCATAATCACCACGTAAAAGTCTTCGGGTTTATAGTAAATACTCTGCGCCGTTTGGAACTGCAGAGCTGGAGTTTGCTGACAAAACGGGATTCATCCTTTCAGGATGCCCACAGTGAGGAGGCAGCTGACTGTTTTGGAGTCAAGAATGTCTCATCAGGACTTCCCTCCTGGTCCAGTGGCTAAGACTCTGCGCTCCCAATGCAGGGGACCTGGGTTTGGTCCCTGGTCAGGGAACTAGATCCCACACGCCGCAACTAAAAAGGGGTGAGGGGGAGATCTCATGTGCCACAAGGAAGATGGAAAATCCGTGTGCCAAATAAAACTAAGACCTGGCACCGCCAAAAAAATAAAAATAAATATATTTCTTAAAAAGTCTCATCTACCCATTATCTGTACAGCTTTGGGCAAACCCTAAATTTCTTCATCTGTAAAATGCCATCTGGATTACAATGCCAGTTTTAAGGCGCCTGATAAGCAATAAAACACAGTACCAATGTGACTCACTCTATTACATAACGTTGATCAACACACACGAGTTGATGTAAAGAAAACCATGTGGTTTTCCTCCCTCTGTTTTCTACGTGTGTCATCTTTATCCTTGTACTTTAGATCTACATCTCAGTGAGAGGGTGGCGTGTATTTCTCTGAAGCCCATGGATCAAACCATTAGGAAGAATCCTGCCATTTTCACCCCATGAGGTTTATTTATGGATACCTCACCATAAATTAAGTCAGTAACACTCAGGAAGTAGTTAGGAATAATGGAGTATGGCTTATGTTAACAGCATTTAACATTTTTGCAAACTTGGTAAAACAGCAAGTTATCCTGCACATGTAAATTTCGTGCATAAGTCCAAGTAACAAGTCTAAATCTTCAATGAGCCCAATTTTTCAATGAAGCCTAACAATTCAGTAACCATCAACCTAGAGCTATGAAAGAAACAAATAAGCATGTTTACACCTATACACCTCTTTGTCCCCAGTGAATTCATGCTCTGGTTGAATGGGCAAGGCCTAAATAGGTAACCTCACTTCCTACTCTGTGGGGCAAACAGGCGCCCCTTCCCATCGCCCCCATCCACTGCTCCTGCCCGCCTGTCGCCACAGGTCGGGCTGGTCCCCCACACCTGGCCTGTGCCCCTACCCCCCTCTCAGGAATCTGGCCCTTTGCTCTCCCATACTGTCCTATATAATCTCTCAAACGGATCTTTCCCACCTGCTAAGTCTCTGCCATCTCATTCTAGAAAAAGCAGAGAGAGAGAAATGTCACCTGGTTTGGAAGGAACGGGAGAACACACTGGTGAGCCTGCCCCGTGGTGACTGCTACAGCCAGTGTGTGACTGTGTGGACCTTTCACAAGCCAGGGGGCTGCGGGAACAAGCGGGTCTGGAGACCCAGCCAGTGCTCCACCGCGTGCCCTAGAGCAAGGCCTTCTCGTTAGCATCACAGGCACCCCAGCTGCCCGGGTGGCCCCGCGGTCATCAGTCACCCAGTGAGCTGGCCAGGCAGGCGAACCAGAAGCCCGCGAGTCACCCAAGACACCTTCCTCTGACGGCTCCCACCCAACTACCCAGTTAACCTGTGAAATCCACCTCAGCCCACCTGCCTCTGTCCACACATCCGCGCCCACCACTCGAGGCGGGATCATCACTTCCCCTCATGACTAGGCAGTGGTCTCCCCACCCCCTCGAATCCCACCAACCCGCGTGCAGCGCAGCGTGACTGTGGGCTCAGGCCAAGCAGGAGGGCCCCGGCTCACGCTCAGCTTCCTTGGGTGAGCCGGTCGTGCATCCCAGTCACGGGCCCACGACCCGCCCCACAGCACCACGCGCTCCTCTTTTTTTAAACGACTGTTACAGTTACATGTGTGCGCGGCTTCCTGCTTCATATCCACCCATCCCACGGGCTGTGGGCCCCTGGTATGGTTCTGCCCACCTCTGTGTGCCCAGCGCTGGGCACAGCGCCCGGACAACAAACAGTGTAACTGCTCTTCTGGGTCAGCCAATAAAACAAGAAACAAGAAACAACTACTTCTATGGCCAGTACTTTAGCGAGGGGGAGATAAAATATATGATCAAGCATATGAGCACTGTGGAAACTCAAACAAGGGGAAAACTTCACGATGCGTGGTGTAGTAAGTTTTAAAAAGCGGAGGGGACCTACACTATTGGTGGGAATGTAAGCTGTGGAAAACAGTACGGGGAGGTTCCTCAGAAAACTAAACACACAGAATCACCACATGATCCAGC
Organism: Muntiacus reevesi; assembly: GCF_963930625.1. Lineage (NCBI taxonomy): Eukaryota > Metazoa > Chordata > Mammalia > Artiodactyla > Cervidae > Muntiacus > Muntiacus reevesi. Next base: position 52,389,602 of record NC_089260.1, read on the forward strand.
AATCCCACTCCTAAGCATATATCCAGACAAAACTATAATTCAAAAGACACTTACACCCCCACGTTCTTAAGAGTACTAGTCACAACAGCCAAGACGAGGAAGCAACCTAAATGTCCAACAACAGATGAATGAATAAAGATGTGGTACATACATACAATGGAATACTACTCAGCCACAGGGGAAAAAAGAATGCTATTTACAGCAACATGGACACAAGTAGAGATTATCCTACTAAGTGAAGTAGATCAGAAAGAGAAAGACAAAGACCGTATGATGTCATTTATATATGGAGTGTAAAATATGACACAAATGAACCTATTTATAAAACAGAAATAGAATTGGGGACACAGAGAACAGACCGATAGTTGCTAAGGGGTGGGAGGTGGGAGAGGACTGGATTGGGATTTGGGGATTAGCAGATGCAAACTGGTATACACAAAATGGGAAAAAAACCAGGTCCTGATGTATGACACAGCAAACTATATTCAATATCCTGTAATAAACCGTTATGGAAAAGAACATAAAAAAGAATGTATATATTTATGTATAACTGGGGCTTCCCTGATGGCTCAGATGGTAAAGAATCCGCCTGCAATGCGGGAGAGCTGGGTTCAATCCCTGAATTGGGAAGGTCCCCGGGAGGAGGGCATTGCAATCCACGCCAGTATTCTTGCCTGGAGAATCCCCATGGACACAGGAGCCCAGCAGGCTACAGTCCACAGGGGCGCAAAGAGTGGGACATGACTGAGCGCTGCACGCATTATAACTGAGTCACTATGCTGTACAGTAATCATTAGCACAACACTATAACTCAACTACACTTCAATTTTTACAAAAGCAGAGGGGAGAACCAGGAGGAAAGGGGGCCCAAGACTGCACCAATCAGACAGCAGCACTCGGAGATCAGTGGTGGTGAAGATGAGCTCATGGGAGCGGAGGAGAGTCAGGTAAGGGGAGGGTGGGTGGCGAGAGTCTTCAAAGGTAAGTGGAAATTTCACACTGCCGACCCAGGAGCTGAGACAGACTGAGATCAAGATGAATCTGGCAGAATGAAGTCAGATGCAGGAAGAGGCAGGGGTCATGGGCTGTTTCAGAGAGGAGACAGAGCAGGAGCTGGAGAACTGACTCAATGCGAGGAAGAGGAGCGGTCTGGGAGACTGGAACCAAGGTGGCACCCCGTGGTAGGAACGCGGGTGGGACGGCCCTTCCGGGAGGGGTGAGCAAGGCAGGCATCAGCGCGTGCACAGGAGCACAGAGGGAACTTTACGATGCAGCTAAACAAGCACCACCAGGGCCAGGCCCTGCTTCCAGTCACCGGGGCGTCCTGAGTTGGTCTCTGACCTCTGGTGACGCCAACAGGGTAGAGACTGTCATTTCAATGGTCGGAGTTTTAACCAAACAGGATTTCAAGAACTTACCCTGAAACGGTGTCCAAGATTCAAGTACTGTAATGGAGAGGCTGAAAGCACAACTTTTTGTCTTTGTTTCCTTGTCTTCTTTTGTTTCCTACCCGTAACCCCACCTGGACCAATGGGAGAGGAAGGGAAGCGTCCTGGAGATTCAGCACCATCACCAGTCCACTGACCAAAGACATTTCACAGCAGAATTAGGGGACAGCACATCCTCTGCAGAAACTGCAGGATAACCCCATCTCTCTGTGCCTCACCTGAGCACCCCTCTCCATCACCGGCCAGGTGAGCAGGTAACTGGACTCACCATGAAGCTCCAGGTCCTAAGAGAATGAGCTGATCTTGGGCAACTGAAAAGCTGTGATGGGGAGGGGTTGAAGTGAGAGACTTTGTTTTTAAGTTTACAACTGAAACCACAGTCTCCTCCTCCCCATGTGTTTGTCACTAGGAGGTCTTAATATAAAAAGCTTTATTTAGTTAGTGGACTCAATAGATTCCAGTTGGTCTAGGAAGTTGGAAGGGACAGCTAAGTTGAAGAGGAAACCACAATCAGAGCTAAAAGAGTCGAGGTGTGATGTGAATACAGCAACCTATGGTGGACACCACAGGGGAGATTCAGTCTAAAGTGTAATATTTGGAAAAAGAAAATCCCATATCTTTGAGATCATATACCCAACACATGTGGAAAATTAGCATTAAAACAGGGGAAAAGTAACTAACATTTTACAAAGTGCTCACTATGGGCTGAGCACTGGGCTACACACACACACACACACAATCCCCACAACAACCCCTAAGGCAGTACCTGCCCATAATTTGTAGATGAGGAAGAGGACATTAAAGCCATCGAGCAACTCTCTGAATCACAAAAGTGGTTAAGTGGAGGAACTGGGTTTTTTTGTTTTTTGGTTTTTTTTTTTGGCCTGGTCTCCAAAACCCAACACTGCAAGGGAGAAAACACAGGCCTCCTCCCACCGACCCTGCAGAGCCCGACCAGGGGCGGAAGGATTTGCTCAAGAGGCAGAAACAGCCTCTGCCTGCAGCAGGTAGCCATCCTCTGCAGAGAAATCAAACAACCCTCAGTGGTGACGCTGCCTGCCCCGAAAAAGAGTGGGGGAGACGCTTGTAAAAATCCCCAGGAAGGTTAAAAATATCTTCTAAATTCACATACAGCTGTTACCTAACCAGATACCTTTCAAAGAGAAGAGCTGTTTTTTGTTGTTTTTTTTTTCCTCTCACCAAATCCACCTCTCCTAATAAAGTTCTTTCTAAAAATTGCAATTACTTGATAAAAAGCTATTCCCAGTGAGTCATATTAAGATATACTCCCATTATACAGTATAGACAACTATGCCAGGAAGAACCCTGGTACAATCAGACAGTTAGTGCTTTGTGGAGAAGTCACAGTGTCACCTTTAAGAAACACCCTCTCCATTACGAGTAAGTCCCATCCACTCTCAAATACAGGGCCAAGTTTATGTAGAAAAGAGGAAGGAGGAACAAGGTCCTGCTTCGCCTGAAGGAACTCGCACTTCTTCAGAGAAACGAAGATGCTGAGGATGAAACTTCAGACTTTCTGCAGGTGACACCCACGACTGAAGGCCTACTCTATGTCTGTGATCTTGTCCGTCCCGACGACCCTTCACTGGCACTTCCTCACACTCAGGGCTGTCCCACAAGGCGGAGACTAACCCCGTATCGCTGCTGCTGCAGATAAAGGCGTGTGCACCACAACTCTGCATCTGAGCCTTGGTCTGCAGACCCGGCCGAGATGCAGTCACCTGCCTGCATGTGATGGGTGATGACTGCATGCGGCCTCACTTTCATCAGATTATTTTCCAGCCCAAAAAGACATCATCCACAAACTTCACTCAGCTCACAAGTCACATGAACACACTGTTCCAACCTGTGAGGCCAGGCCCCTGCTTCTGGAAGATCCTCGCCACCTTCCTCACCCCCAGGTCCTGCTGGGTGCACCCAGCACTGGCTCCCTCGGGAACCGAGCCTGCAGAGTTCAAGGCGCTTTCCCAGGGCCACGTAAGAACCAGGTTCTGACTCCAGAATCCACGCCCCCACCTGTAAGGTGACATTGGCTCCGGAGGTCACCGGCAGCAGAGCTGGCGGTGGCTGCACCTCCCCGGTGTGTAGACCCCTTCCATTGGGTTAAGCAGGACCTCGCTTCTAGCCCCAGAGCCGACCATGTGTTTAGGTCTCCATAACTATTTCACCACCCAATGCGGTGTAACCCCATCGTGTGACGTCATGCACAGTGGTCTCCTCATTCTGTGGTCCTTATTCCTTTGGGTTTCCGCTTGTCTTCATCCAGGTGTGGTTTCCATCAGGTCAATGTGCTGTGATGCCAAGCATCAAAGGACAAGGCCTGTGCACCTCCTACAACTGTCATTGCTATGACGTGGGAAGCTTCTAGAAACATCCTAGACACAGCCTGTGAAGGTGAAAGCTGCCAGTACGGCTGGAAAGGGCCTAAGGCCAGCAATCACCAAGTATCGATTCAGTCTTTAGTTTTACTCCTAATGACATAGTTACAGCACGTGGGATCTAGTTCCCTGACCAGGGATCAAAACCTGGCCCCCAGCATTGGGAGCACAGAGTCGTAGCCACTGGACCACTAGGGAGGTCCCCCGAATGATATTTGGGAACTTGGATGTTTGGAATCTAAAATAATTCCAGGGCTTCCCTGGTGGCTCAGTGGTAAAGAATCCGCCTGCCATCGCAGGAGACACAGATTCGACCCTAGTCTGCGAAGATCCCACACGCCTTGGAACAACTAAGCCCATGCACCACAGCTGCTGAGCCTGCGCGCTAGAGCCCGGGCGCCGCAACTACCGAGGCCACGTGCCTCAACTAGAATCCGCACAGCCGAGGGCCTGTGCATCCCAACAAGAGAAACCACCGCGGTGAGAAGCCCATGCATGCAACTAGAGAGGAGCCCCCACTCACCACAGCTAGAGAAAAGCCTGCAGCAATGAAGACCCAGCACAGAAAAAGTAAATGAAATTATAATAAAATAATTCCACAAAAACAAGCTCTGGCTGTGAAACAATAACAACAATAAACAAGGGGGGGTGGGGACACCCAGTTCAACTAACACACGATGCACTAAGAGCAGAAAGTGAAGGACGACCCTAGAAGATGATGGTGCCTCACAGTCCTGCCCTAGTTCCTACTCTGGTTTTCTATGCCCCCACCCCCACCCCATCCAACACAGAGACAGGGCTCTCAGGAAGGAAGTAGGGAAGCTGGGACATATTTCATAGCCAGGAGGGAGATGCAAGGCTGGCTGCAGCTGAACAGGTTATCCTAGTTTTTTGTCTCTTTTTTTAAAAAGCATCATGTAATAAAACAGATCTATCACACACCCCTGACTCCCCTCTGGGTGACCAGCAACACACCAGTTAATATATCAACATTTGACAATGTTGAAATCATCTCAGTCCTTCTTGGACATCATTCTTTGGTGACATTAAAGTAATTGTTCGTATCACCCAAGAGAGAAGAATCTGTGGTGTAAGACAGAGAGAGCCCTGTCCTGTTGCCCCCTTCGTTATAACCCAAGTCCACATCACCATGTTAAAACCACTCCTTATTCAACCACAAGACACGGGGGAAATCCAGAAAACCCCGACCGAGGTATCAGAAGAACATACTCTACAGATCGTCGCCACAATCGTACGCTCAGCGTTTCCTTCCTAACTAACTGCTCTCAAGTCATCTACTGCTCACTGCAGCGCCCAGAAGGGCGTTCTCTCTCACCTTCATCTGAAACCTCTACAGTCATACTAATAGACGCCGAGGCTCTTAAATCTTTACACCTCTCACTTTCACATTCTCTTTCCTAAGAAGCAAAGCAAGCCATGACGGTGTAAATAACTGCTGGTCTTAATCAGGGGCTGGCACTGAAGCGGGTGCTACTCTAACCCATCTCATCAATGAGGAAACTGAGGCTGGGCGTTAAGCAACGTGCCCAAGGTTCCAAAGGTAGTTAAACCCAGGCCGACTCCAGAGCTCCGATCTTCCCACCATGCTGCTTATCTGACCTCCAATTAGGCATTTAAAGAATCTGTACATTGTGACAATTTCATTGGAGATTTTTGTTTCTTATGGCTGGTGGAGAGCGCATCTCTGACTTTGTCATACTGGGTCTGCTTTGGGGTCTATGTTCGTTCTATTCATTCTAGCTTCACATTACCTGATGCAAAATCCTCTCAAATTATCCTAGATGCAAAAAAAGAAGAAAGAAAGGCTGCCTTTCCTTGCTTTCTATCGCTGAATAATTAGATTTTTAAACTCATAAGCAAAATCCATTCATTCTGCATTTGCAGCGCGTGGGCACTAACCCACCACTAAACTCGAAATTAATACCCAAATACTTGATTGTTTGTCAAGTCAGGCTTTCAGTGGTTAAGCAGCACGCTTCTTGTTTTACTGGGAGTTTTAATAGATTTTGGCATCACCCTTGTGGAATAGCCTTGGTGACTCTGTTTTATGGTACCCAATGTGTTGACAGCAGTCTGGCAGATTAACGCTATAAAAAGTGGTCCACTGTCTGCTTACATTAGGTCCGGCAGCCCCGCAGCTTCATGCTGAAATGCCTGATTCATGAGCCCATCCAGGCTGCGCCGTACACGCTGCTCACAAGGGGCACAGCAAGGTGTGCAGGGGATGGCTCCAGGTGTGATTCAAGTCATAGGCACTGTGGAATCCTTCTGCTGAAGACTGGAGGCTTAAGTTCCCACTCCTGAGCATTCAGGCGACTTTCCTTTTCGTTCGGTAAACAAAAGTGAAAAATACGAGTGACTGCAAAGTGGAGGTGTTCTCATTTTTCACTAATTACTATATTTCACTGATTCTAACTCCTACTTCTATTTCACATGCCCATAGGTCAGAAATAGGACCTGTCTTACAACTGGTACCATCTTAGTGTGGTGAAACACATAATACAATGTGGTTGTGTATATTTCGGATCCTATTGTTTAAGTTTTGCCATCAACCCGTTTATTCATAATTAAGTTAGGAGACACTGTTAAAAATCTGTTTTTCCTTTTCTTATTCTCCTCTGTTTGCCATAGAAGACATAAAAAAGAATATTTGAGATAAATGAAAGGTAACATAACTTCAAGGAGACGAAAGCTTTGAAGCTATTTTATTATAAGCGCAAAGCTGTTGCCCTCCTTCGAAGAAAATAGAGCCTGAAGGCTTCTCCGGGTTGCATGCAACCTCAATGTGCTTCTTTTGTGAAAAAGACACAGTTCCAAGGTAGAAGGGTTCCAGATGCTTAAGACTTCCCACCTGCACACGTCGACTCACTCCAAGACACAGCAAGCCTTTTAACTCAAGCTCAAACACTTTCAGGAGGTTGGTTTCTCCTCCACTTCCCCAATATCAAAATCATGCTCACATATTTAAACAATTAGGTGAGATGTACAGAAGCTAGCACTGTAATCTGAACGCTAAGGGCACAATAAATACTAACCAAAATCAGATCTCATCTACAGAAGTTTTTTCAAAGATGATTCTTATTTTCCTGGATTTCAGAAAACTTAAAAAAAAAAAAAAAGAGAGACAGGGGTCTCATAAATTCAACTTACTACAGAATAAAATTTAAGATAGAAAAAAATCCAAATACCACTCAGTGACCTAGAAAACAAAGGGAAGAGGGAAATTTGGGGGTAATAATTTCAGAAAAATAAGTAGTTGAAATTACTTGATAAAGATTTTCTTGTCTATACCAGGAAACACTGAAAACTGTCAGGCTTCCTCGTTCCACCTCAGGGGTAAGAGATGCTTCTCGGCATAGTGACAGTTGCTTTTCTTGAGTATGCAAAGTGCCTTTCAGTATAAAATTGAATGTAAAGATGAATCAAAGTATATTTAAAATAAAATTTTAAATACAAATTAAAATAAACACAACCCTCAGTCGACATTCGTGGAGAGCAAACAACGCAGTGAGCGCTGTGTGAGGTGGTTCAGACACCACTGCATGGATAAAAGCAGGCCTAGGAGCTGAGCACCGCCACCATCCCGCCCAGCCTCAGCGAAGGAACCGAGTCTCATGAGTTTAAAACTTGCCTGTGGTCACAGAGCTATGAAGTCACGTATCCAAGTTCATACAGCCAGTAAATGGCCAGGCAAGGATTCAAATCTGACCTGTGTAACTGCAATTGGAGCTTTCAACTAAGTGAAACTGCCAATTCTTGAAACTACTTATTTTTAAAACTGATGTATTTTCCCTAGTTTTTTTTTCCCCCCCCAGGCTTGTGGTAATAATTTTCATCAAGATGGAGCCAGACTTAATGTATTATTTTGTGCTCTACTCTTTGAGGCTTTATGGTTTTCAAAAACATGATCTTTAACACCTGCATCACACTTGAGCTTATGAACACAGCACAAATCAAACCACTCCAGACTTCTCACTGTCAGAACAAAATGCTGTGACCTCTTACTTATCATAGCTGATTGGACTGCAGATCTTTCCTTTGGATGGACGACTGATACGACTGGCATGGCTGTTCATGAAGGTCTGGAAATACGGAATCTCCAGCTACTTTCCAAAATGTTTATACTCACCGAACTCCAGACAGCAGTGAGCCTGCAAGTCTCACCACATTCCATCAACATCAAGAATGTTTTTTAAATCCTTGCTAATTTGATAAGGAGGGAAGGATATCTCATTTTAATTTGCATTTTTATTACTTCTTAACTGGGAAAATTTTCATGTTTTTGGCCATTAAATTTTCTATGAGTTGTTTGCCACATCCTTTACTGCTTTTCTCTGGGCTAGAGCTGTTTCTCTACTGTATTTGCTGATGTGTCTTTTTAATAGATCCACACGCACCCATCACAGCAGGTAAGTACACACAGTGAGGCAGGTCTTCCAAAAGTCGGAACACATACTCAGAAGAAAGCGTGACCCCAGTGAACAGATCAACATCCGTGTGTAATAACTGTGTAGACTTTTACAAATTCCCTAACTACCAACATGCCATTTCGATTCTGAAAAAGCAATATGAACAATCCTACAGAACTCTTTCACATTATGCTGCGCCCAAGTAGTAAGGACATTTAAAGAAATAAAGTCAAATTACATGTGAAAACAGTTCCAAAATCATTTTCATAAGACACTGACTTTAATTTAAAAAGCCAGGAGGGGGGGTTTACTATTTTGATATTTTTTTGGCTTGCTGGTGGCACAACTTCATGAGCAATGTAGCTTTATTTTTGGAAGCTTTCTAAAGTGATCTTTTTATCTTTTCATACATCTCACCCTCCTCAAATGTTTCCTATTTTTGGATCTAATCTAAGTTCAAAACATCAAACCTTGGTTCTCCTGAAAAGAGGCTTCCAAGCCATTCGCAGGTGGGCGCTGGCCCCTGGCAGGACTGGTCCTCTCCTCATCTCCCACCGGTTTCACCCCCCCACACCACCTTTCAATCCCCTCCCCTGGTGGAGCTCTACTGCTGACTTTTCACCTCCAGTCCCTCTTCAACCACCAACCCTCACACATTGCCAAACTAACCATGCCATTTCCCCCACTTAGTGCAAATGCATGTCACCAATTTCACCACTATTTCAATTTCACCAATTTCACCACAGCCCACCCTCAACCCTGTCTGTCCATCCCCTGCCCTCTCCCCCCGGCCACCTCGGACCCTCCCCGAGCTCGGGAGGAGGGCAGGTGTGCGGCAGGGTGCCCCTCTCCCTGGGGCGCAATCCCTGCCCAGCCCCGCAGCTTGCCCTGGCGGCCTGGCCTGCTTGTACCTCTGTGACTCTGCTCCTGTCATTTCTCAGTCCTCCCAGCCTATCACGAGGCAGCACGGGTCGCATCTGCCGATGTCCTCCTCCACTGAGAGCATCACACCTCTGCAGCGCCTGACTACATACGGCGCGGGCCCGCTCTGTGTCACAGGGGTGCGACCCGGCACCTCCCAGCCGCGCTCGGCATTTTTAGATCTCCTGCAGAACTCGGCACAGTTACAATTTTCCAGGAGGACCACTTCGCAAACATTAGTGGCATCCGCAAAAGTCAGCAAGAATATTCTTAAGATTTGTGTGCTTGTAATTCTTACTGATCTTTTGAAAGGTGTTAAAAGAACAGTTTTTATCAGACACATCCATGTTTCCAGAACCCAAGAAGACTTCATAGTCAACCTCACACAGAAATCACCGTTTATCCTATACAGGTAGAAACTGGAATACTCCCCGCCCTTACTGGCCATGTCTTTGCATTCACTGAAGTCCTTCCTACAGCCGACTTGGGGAAGGCCTGTATAGAAAGTTCACTCTGTCATGAACTTGGAGGCCCATTTCTGAAAGCCCCCAGCCCCTCAGGCCATGCTCAAGCACAAGTGACTTCCCACAAAAGGATTTCAGTTGCCAGTTTAATAGTTTTCCCTCAGCACAAGATCATATCTTACGGACATTCCTGGGCTAACCTGAAGATCATGAGACAGACCAAAGGGCATCTTAAGTAGCTAGTCAGGACACAGCAACCAGGGAAAAGGCCTTCCGACTGGACACCAGGGACGTGGGAATGGGGTCTGAGGAGGAATTCTCACCTCTTCTTCCCACTCACGTTCTGAACCTGCTGGGGGGACAGCCAGCTATGGCTGGAACCACTTGTCACTGGGGAGGCGGCGGGGGTGACAGGCACAGGGAAACCTCACCCCCCACCCCAAAAGTCTCGACTTTAAACCCATCAGCCCCACTGCACTCGAAGGTGATGAGCAGGACCCCTCTGTGGGAGCCTGGGAGCTCCCAGACCCGCAGCCAGGCTGCCGGCTGCCCCGGGAATGAATGAAGGAGAACGCCGGGAGCAGAGGGCAGGCGGCCGTCTCCTCCAGTGCAGATGACGAGGACAAGGACGGCCAAGGCTCAGCAGGCCTGGCGCTCTGTGCTAACGGGCAGGCGAGTGTCCTGAGGATGCAGTGCAGTCAAAGAAGCCAGACGCCAGAAGCCAAGGGTGTGGAGCCCCCTGGACTCAGAGGAGTCCGCAGAGGTTGAGGTGGCCGGGATGCAGGGTGGCACGGAGCGCAACATGGGGCTGAGAGGCCAGGGCTTCAAGTAGGAAGGAGGTGGTGCTGGGAAGACTTCGGGTTCAGACAGGTTGGGAAGATGAAGGACAGAAGCTTGGGGGAAGATACTGGGAATAAAAATAGTTTTAGGAGCTAATCACCTGGAAATAGGATCTGGAGCTGTGGGTCTGAGCAGGGCCCTAGAGGAGCCGAGATGGGAGCCTTCAGAAGGACACTGGCTGCATTCAGGAAGCAGCAGGAAGAGTTGAGGAAGGCCCAGGACCCTGACGGAGCCTCCCAGTCGAGGTCCGGGGAGACGGTGGGGCAAGAGGACGGGGCAGGTAGTGAGGAAGAAATCGGAAAAGAAGGGAGGAGGAGGGCTGAGAAAGAGCCGGAAGCCGCTTCCCATCACCTCCTGTGGGAGCACCTGGGTCCCATGGAGCTGGACGCTGCCGAGTCCACCGGATGATCTGCCACCTGACTCTCACCGTTCGCGTCTGAGCTGCCCTTGGAAATAATACCGCCTTGGAACGGGCTGCCCCCAAGTAGTAATAATCACTCACTTTTTTTTTTTTAATAATTTTTTAATTTAATTTTTTTGGATCTTAGTTCCCCAGCCAAGGATCGAACCCACCCCCCTCTGCACTGGAAGGGCAGAGTCATAACCACTGGACCGCTGGTGAAGTCCCCTAAATCCACTCACTAATCACACCATGTAAACTGGAACTACACGTAAAACAAGTTTCTAATCATTCTGTGGCAGAAATGAAAATACAATTTAATGAGTAAACACAACACATGCTGTTCTCCATCCCTTTTAACTGCCTTTAAGGGAGACTATGCTCCCAAGCTCAACCACGTGTCCACCTTTGCCCTTGATATAGCTGGTATCCCAAACAGCAGCTACATTTCACTTACTCACATGTAAGAGAATAACATTACCTGCAAAGCTCAAAAAAATACTGTAAAAATACACGCTATTATTTTTCTGAACTGTTCTGTATCTCCATGGTACGTTCACTGTATAACTAACATACTGGTCTAAACGTGAGAGTCTAAACTTTTAGAGTATACCAAAAGCACCAAGATAAAACTTCAGATTCTAGATGGCCCACAGAGATTTTAATCCAGGAATAAAACCAATGTAGGGTTGAAGAATCTGCATTTTGCTGTTGCTATTGTAACACGCCACAAGGCTTGTGAGATCTTAGTTCCCTGACCAGGGATCGAACCTGAGACCTGGCAGTGAAAGTAACGAGTGCTAATCACTGGGCTCCCAGAATCTGCATCTTCAACAAGCAGCACAGCTGACGGTGGGGCTTTCCAGGTAGCTCAGTGGTAAAGGGTCCGTGTCCAACACAGGAGATGTGGGAAGACCCCCTGGAGAAGTAAATGGCAACCCACTCCAGTATTCTTGCCTGGAAAATCCCATGGATGGAGGAGCCTGGCAGGCTACAGTCCAAGGGGTTGCAGAGTCGGACACAACTGAGTAACTAATCACGTACATACCACCAGATGATTGTGTTCATTCTAAGGCCCAATAAATATCTACTGTACCCATCACTTTTTACCAGATGAACTTTTGAAATAATTATATAAGAGCCTCAAGGTCACATGAACAGACCCATTCTACAGGTCACTTGGAGAAAACAGATGAAAAAGTGACCTCAGTCCTGCTCATCATTTCCTCTTCCTTAAAGGCCAAAGGATATATTATTTCTGCAAAACCACCTTATCCCTGTGAATCCTGGTGGGTAGAAGGGAGGGGAAGACGTTGCTGAGAAGGTGCTCCCTCCTCCTCAAAATCCACCACGTACTTTGTTAGCTTTTCTGCCTGGGAATGAGGGACCTCAGTCTCTATGCACCTGTCTCAAAACGATAAGGAAAGGAAAAGCGGGGTTTCCTTTCACACAACAGAATATTGGAAGAGTTAAGAGACACACAAGAAAATCTCATAAGGATATGAGTGAATGCTATAATACTTTGAATAAATAGACCCATTTTCTCACCCCTAGCCTGGAGCTAGTAGGTGACACAAATCAGATTACGTTCCAAATTCAACAGCTGGCTCAAGCAGTCTTGTTTAGAGAAGGCACAGGTAGTCGAGTCATTTTCAGGTTTGCCCAGTGAGGATATTATTCTTCTTAATGTTATTATTACGGTGGTAGTGATCCGTAAAGGATAACACCGGTGATGTGGGCATTTCTTCAAGTTCTGAAAAGCCTGAGCTACATACAGTCAGAGACTGACCGTCAGTCCCCGATGTCACCACGCCATCAGCAAAAGCCAGGCTTCTGTGTGGATCTTCAGGCAGTACATCTCCTTCTGTCCACACGGAGACAAACGCCATGTTTCTCAGCTAGTCTATGGTGACAATGCCTGCCTGCTAGCAATCCAGGCACAGCTGTGTCACCACCCACAGGGTGAACCATGTGGGAAATTACCTGACTGCATCACAGCGGGGCATCCCTACTAAGCATCTGATGGACATGAGACAGTTCTCCTTTCCTGCCAGACCTTGGCAGCTAAACAGAATGGCTCTCACCGGCCCACAGTAGCTACGCAGTTCCTTATAAGCTTAAAATTTGCTTCCAATACCAACCTGGATTTTGTTTGTCTTCTAATGAGGGGAAAATGGAAACCTTAAAATACTAATTCTGGTGATAAACCTAGCTCTATGACACAAAGCACAATTTAAAAAAAAAAAAAAACAAAAAACTGAATTTCTAAGTGCACCAAAAAGAGCAAAACTTCCAAGTTTTAATGGGAGGTTCGTGGTAAAGAACCCGCCTGCCAATGCAGGAGACATAAGAGATGAGGGTTCAATCCCTGGGTCGGAAAGATCCCCTAGACGAGGGCGTGGCAACCCACTTCACTATCCTTGCCTGGAGAATCCCATGGACATAGGAGACTGGTGGGCTACAATCTACAGGGTGGCAAAGGATCAGAAATGACTGAAGCAACTTAGCACACGTGTGCACATGCGTGTCTCTTTGTGACCAGATGGTCCACCTGGACCACCAGGCTCCTCTGACCATGAAGTTTCCCAAGCAAGAATACTGGAGTGAGTAGCCACTTCCCCCTCCAGGAGATCTTCCCAACACAGGGATGGAACCTTAATGTCTCTAGAATCTCCTGCACTGGCAAGCGGGTTCTCTACCACTGCGCCACCTGGGAAGTCCATGTGAATGAATACATCTTGGATAAACACTGGAAAGAAACGGCCAGTTCTGTAGCAAGCTGAATACTCTGTTGGTCACGTTTTGGACTGATAAACAAAAACAGGGTGGAACACTAGTGAGTCTTACAATGAGTGAGTGTCTTTTAGGTGGAAAGTGTTTGCAATTGATAAGATATGACTTGTGAGGAGGAAAAGACGCCCCCCTGACTATTAGCCATTCATGGGCAGCTCTGGGTCTCTTAGTGTGGCTCGGGGAGCCGGGCCTCGAAAGCACAGGTGTGCACGTCTTCATAGACGCCGGTCCGGGCTTTCCGAGGCCGAGGTCATTCCAGTGTGACCACCCATCCCAAGCGCTTTCTGCAGAGAGGGTCACACCACAGGCTCTTAAACAAACCTGTTCTGATTTGAGTCCCAACTGCACCATGCATTAAACAATCTCTAAATCTCCATTTTGTCACCTACAAAATGGCAATTACTGTTCCCACCTCACCGTTTTGATTAATCCTACTTCTGTCATCAGGGACAACAGTTAATGAAGTACACGGGTTATTAGCAAAATGCAAACTCACATGAAGCCCATGCTCCATACATGGTAGCTATGGAGGTCAAGCTCTTAAAAAGTCCACGTGATTCAAGAAGCTTCTACAAGTTTTTAACCCTGCAGTTAAGGACTGAAGAATACGGGGAACTTCCACAGGCCCATGTCTGTCAACTCTTTCCACTCTGCCCCATCTCATTTTCCCTTAGGAGTCACTTTTAAAGGAAAATAAAAAGGAATAAAGTAAAATGAAAGCCATCAATGCACCACCTTGCCAGTCCTGACAGCAGTGGGATACCAAGGAAGCCAACCCCAGAGTTTCCAGGGGCAAGGAACCTTCTCATTTTCTGTTAACAGCAGCTACACCTGTCCTAGACCCCACCCTGAATCTACTCTCATTTTAGATTCCTTCTTGTCTCCTTCTTAAGCAAAAGACAGAATCTGGGGCAGCGGAGGGCTAACTCCAACATTCAGAGACTCAAGGATCTAGAGTTACAGATTCTGAGAACACCCTGTGCCTCTCTGGTCTACACTGGGAGGTTCGTACGCACCAGAGCCGATGGAATGTGCCCACAGCTTTGGAGAACTGCAGGTTTGGGGAAAAGAAGAAATGACGGGGTCTCTGGCGAGACAACCAAGGCTCAGCCAGCAGAAGGAATCCCCAAAGCCAGGAAGGGACTGCTCCCTCAAAGGCAGCATCGTCAGCACCTGGGATATCCAAGTCCCCTCTGTGTAGGGGAACAACAACTAGTTCTGTACCTGGACACAGGCACACATCTGTGAAGTCTGATGGCGACTCCTGAGGCAAACCATTCAGCTGGACTCCATAGTGGGCCTCTCATGATTCAGGATTATGGGGGCTTTTTAAATGAAAAAGAAAACCAAGGCACATGGTTTGATAAATTCAACAACCAAGAGTCAGCTACCAGTGACTTCTCAATAAATATGCCATAAGCTATACTGAGTGCCTGAAGCTAAAGCATCTCACGCCATCTTCCGCCCTAACCCTGGCTGGTGGAGACTTATTATTCCCAGTTTCATCATTCACTGAGCTGATCCGTCTGATGGCACAACTCAAGTTCTCGGCCACCACAGAATAAACCTTGCTGGAGAACAACTGCTCTGTGTCTTCACAGGATAGGAAGGGTATGATGCTGCAAGGCATGGAACCCGGTCATCTTGGGAGTCAAGACATTCCGAGATATTAATATACGCCCCCTCGCTCCAAGTATAGCATGCACAAAAAGAGCAAGTGTGACCAGAAAACCCTGAGCCGACAGGAGACACAGGATTACAGGGCATTGCTGGCATCTCTAATGCACTTTTGGAAGCAGTGGTACGGGCCTGGTGATGGATCACAAATACAGATTCTGGTGAACTTCAAAATCCTCCTCCAGGGACTTCCTTGAAGGTCCAGTGGTTAAGTCTCCATGGTCCCAAAATAGGGATCCTGGATTTGACCACTGGTCAGGGAACTAGATCCCACATGCTGCAACTGAGAGTTTGCAAGCTGTAACTAAAGATCCCACGTGCGGCAATGAGGCTCAAAGATCCATGTACCGCAGCGAAGACCCAGCATGGCCAAATAAAAATAAATAAATATTATTAAAAAAAAAAAAAAATCCTCCTCCAACATACACTAGAGTTATGTGTGGTCCTGGGCAATTTAACCCCTCAGTCCAAGCATCCGAATCTGTAAAATGGGGGTAAACATTCTATTTCCTAGAGCAGTGGTCCCCAGCCTTTTTGCACCAGGGACTGGTTCCACAGAGGATAGTTTTTCCATGGGCCTTGGGCAAAGAGTGGGGGTGATGGCTCATTAGTAATGTGGGTGATGGGGAGCAACATATGAAGCTTTGCCAGCTGGCCCACTACTCACTTCCTGCTATGCGGTGCGGCTCCTAACAAGCCAAGGACCAGAGGGGTTGGGGACCCCGTCCTAGAGTTGCTCTAATGAGTAAGCGAAACACTCAGCAACTGCCTATCTGACTGTGTGTGTGCACGCACACACATGCATGTTCAGTCGTGTCCAACTCTGTGACCCCATGGACTATAGCCCGCCAGGCTTCTCTGTCTATGGGATTTCCCAGGCAAGAATACTAGAGTGGGTTGCCAGTTGCTCCTCCAGGGGATCTTCTCTACCCAGGAATTGAACTCATGTCTCCTGCATTGGCAGGAGGATTCTTTACCACTGCACCACCGGGGAAGCCCTACATGATTGGAAATGCTCAAAAATCAACTGATAGTTAGTTGTTATGGTGATTAATGATATCTTTAATGCTGATGGGTTATTTCTGCACTATTTCAGTTGATCACATAGCTAACAGAGAAAATAGACAGTTTCCTAATTTAATCAAGATTTTTACATTCTCCAGATGAGTCTGCATGATTTTTCTGACAAGATCAATACACCTGCAATTGGCCAAAGCAAAATCCCAAGCACAAACAAGGTCAAGTATACAAGAATATAAAACACTGTGAGAGAGATGTTTAAAAAAGAAAAGTTCACCTTGAGGATCCAAGGCTTAACAGTTACAATCCATTATTAGTCCTATCCATAAATAAAGTAATTTCTAGACCCACACACTTTAAAATACATCACAACTAAGGCATACGCTGATTGTACACCTGTGTTCCAATTGATTTTATTCTTCACCTAGTGCCAGGACAGGCCTGGCTTGGAAAATAAGGCAGACTTGTAATTCTATAAGAGGCTTCTTGCTACTTGCTGGCTTAGAATCATGGTAGAGAGGATCATTCTTTTTACATGTGTTAAAATAATATGTACTTTTGCTAATTATGTTTTAAATATCAAAGGAACAACTCTGAAGTGTTTATGGCTTCTTTCAGAAGGACAGAAAGAACAAAGTGGATTCTTTGATCATTTAAAGCAGTCTCTAACTTGCCGAAGAAAGAGGGGGAAATTAATTACTGAGGAACGATGTACCCTTTTATCAGATGAACCACAAATACGGTGTAGAGATCTCTGACGTGTGAGTGGAGGATCCCAGGGAGAGTCCCTCACATGTCAGAACTGCACACACGTCATCTCCCTGCCTTTCCCTGCACAAAGGCTTGGTGTGGCTACCCAGGCCCCATGCACAGTGGCTGCGGCTCTCTGCCCACCCCATGCTGAGGACAGACAGGCTAAAGCTGGGGTGGGGGTTGGGAATGGGGATAACATCCCCTTTATTCTTCCACTGGAGGCCACACGGCACAACCCTACATTCAGTGTCATGTATGCACCTCTAGAAAGGCAACGGTTTCTTAAACCAATATACTGTTGATGGGAACAAGCCAGACAATGTATTTTTAAAGGTTTTTTGAAATGTTTGAAACTAACCAGGTGAAGAACTAGGGTTAGAAATAAAAACTGTTGTAGGGTCGCCAGCCAAGTCCACCTGAAGTCAGCATGCCCAGCATTTCTATACTATTTCACCACATGGGAACATTACTGCCCCTAAAGTTTAAATGTATCCAAACAATTCCAAAAGACTACTAGAGGAGAGAGCAAAACCTGCAGATGGAGCAGCCCCTACAGCTAAGGCAAGTCCCTGAAAAACCTGCAAAGGACAATCATGCCCACCCTGGAGGAGGTGGGGCGGGCCCTGGTGAAGCTGGGATGGAGTCACAGCGGTACCAAGAGGCTTGTGAGGACTGGCGTCAGGCAGAGCATCTTTGAAATGAACCCCAACCAAAGCCAACAAGATCCAGGAAGGACCTCTCTGCACACCAAGACCAAAGTTGGACCTGTAACAAAAATAAACAGGTGACACTGGACTTGCAGGAGACTCGGGTTCGATCCCTGGGTCAGGAAGATCCCCTGGAGAAGGGAAAGGCAAAGCACTGCAGTATTCTTGTCTAGAAAATCCCATGGACAGAGGAGCCTGGTGGGCTAAGTCCATGGGGTCACAAAAGAGTCAGACACAACTTAGAGACTAAACAACAATACCACTACTCTATAAACACACACATCAAATACAAACACTTCCCTCAAAAAAAAAAAAAACAAAAAACTGTTTCAAGATAAATGTTCAGGCTTTTCATACTTTTTCTCAGAAACTTCAAAACACTTCTGGATTTATCAATTAGTAACTCTTTCCTGGTGGCTCAGATGGTAAAGAATCCGTCTGCAATGCAGGAGGCCCAGGTTCTATCCCAGAGTTGGGAAGATCCCCTGGAGAAGGAAATGGCCTTCTCATTTGGTACCAATCATGCTAGTCTGAGCAAACTCCAGGAGACGGTGAAGAACAGGGAAGCCTGGCAAGCTGCAGTCCATGGGATCGCAAAGACTTATACACGACTGAGTGACTGAACAACATTTTTTTATAATAACTGAGCAAAGTGACTTTTAAGATACATTAAACTAGTTTATACATACTCCCTCCTTCCCCACCCAGAGCAGGTTAAGTGTTCAGACCAAGGATGGTACTTCCCTCCACTAAGTACTGTATTCATTTCTACCACACCCACATGTGGCTGCAACCAGCTCCTAAAATTCAACCAGAGCTAACTATGACACCCACCAGCTACTGCTGGGAGACCAGGGACCTCATCCCAATACACAACTAGCAACACAAGGCAGCCACCGGAATGTGGAGACAGAAGAGCAAAACATGGCAAAGTCTGCTTTCTGGAGGGGTTCTCACCTCTGAATGAGCAAGCAAAGTCCTTTTCAACAAGTAACAAGCAGAGTGCCACACAGGAGGCAGCAACAAAGCTCCCCTCTCCGTCAGGTCTCCTGGCGGGCTCACCGTATACCTCCATCTTTGGGGGGAAGCTAGCAGACTGTTTTGGAAAGTTTTAGAATGCCGCTAGCAGTGGAAAGAAGGCTGAGACAGCGGTTTCATGGTCCATTATCGGCCCCTCAGTCCCACGCGATGAGAACCCAGGAACTTCCTCCTCAGACCTGGCCCCCCTAGGGGCCCACCACCTCGGTGAGCAGCATCACCAGCCAGCCAGCCACGCCTGGAACACGCCAGAACACCTACATTCCCTGACCCCTTCCTCTCCCTGAGAACAAGTCTATCTTCAAGTCCAAGCCAGCGAGCCTCCTAAATATTTCCCCAACCTCTCCACTTCTCCCTCCCTACGGTCACCAGTCCAGTCCAAACCACTGCTCCTTCACACCAGGGGGAACATCCTGAGTCTCCCTCCTCTGCCCCACCCGCCAATTCAGCCTTCAAAACACAAGCCTGCTCATGTCAAGCACTGCTCTGCACTCATCGGTGGCTCTGTTGCTTTTTTTTTTAATCCCAAATTCCAGATCCCGTAAGCCCCGCCCAAGCTGGCCTCTGCCTACCTCTTAGGTGTCATCTGGCCGCTCTCTGTAGACCTCAGATGTGCTGCCACCCTCCAGGTGAGCCCCCTCCTTCTACCACCACCTGGACGGCAGTGCTGAAGCCACTCCTGAGACGTAACAAGTGTTCTTCCCTCCTCCCGGTATCCAGCACATAGCGCCTACGACACTGTGGCAGTTCTATTTCTTTTTCACATGGGTCTCCTACGTCTTCTCATGTATTATATTCCTAACTCAGGTACAGCCCAGCACCTTGTAGGTAACAGGTACCCAATAAATACTTGAATCGATGAACAAGAAAACAGATGAAACAGAAAACCGATCATAGTCCCAGCCACCAGCCACGCCTAGCACCTACAGCAGTAGTGAGAGGCCGAAAGGACGACGGAAGACAGCAAGCATCTCTGATGCCATGTGATCACAAGCAAACGGGCCAAGGGACCAGTCAGCCTCCCACTACCCAGTAATCCTTCTTCATTACTGTGCTATGCTATTTTCATTTTTAACAAGGTAAGTTTTTACTTTTCGAAGTAAAAACAAGACAAAACCCTCCAAAAGTACTTCACTAAGAAAAACACAATCATGTTTGCAGTCACCTAACATGAGTTAAAAGATATAAGAATCTAATTACGGTAAGGAATACACGCTTAAGAGAAAACAGTAGTCAAATCTTGGAATAATTTTTCTGTACATTTCTCTAGATGTGTAATCATACCTCCCCTTACCCGACCCCCCAAAAAACCTCCAAACCACTACACAGTAGAGACAAACACAATATTGTTGATTTAGGAACACCTTTAAGAGCTCTGGTAGCATGGGTTATAGGGTTCTTAAGCCAAAAGGTGCTTCAGAGTCAGATATAAGTAGGAAGAGAGCTAGACCCTTTCAGAACCAGCTCTGTCATCCAGCAAGGACCAACCCAGCATCTCCCTGCAGCAGTGCCCAGCTAGGCGCCAGCAAGACAACCATGACCGAGACTGCCCAGCAGTAACTGGGTGGCCAGCCAGAGGCGGCTCCTTTAATTAATCTCTCTGGGCTTCAGTTTCTTAATCTGTAAAACGAGAAAGTTCGACTAGCTCTGCAAGGTCCTCATGCTCTAAATATCCAAAGATTCACTAATGATCACAAGACAAATTTCTACTTGAAAATATCATTGTGCTTTCCTGTTTATTATTTTTATCATATAGGTGTGGTTTCACTTAAGAATTTTAATATACTGATAGAATTTAAATATAAAAGAATGTGTGAAGTAATTGGCCCCCAACTAATAAAATAAAATTAAAAAAAAAAAAAGAATGGCAGTAGTGTTTTTAATTACTTTCCCCACTCTTAACTACCACCAAGATCAGCTCTGGGCTTCTGCCATAATTGCAACCCAATCTGAGTAATACCTAAATTAAATCACTACATCTTCATTTTTTTGGTAGAAAAATTAAGTGATCACTTATTCCCAATTTCTTTTATATTTTAACATCATCCATCATCTCTGAATGTCAGTTTCTTCAAAACAAAAAACTAAGAATTATAAAGTTTTCCAGAGAAAAAGGAAAATTTTATCATCCAGACAGATAAAACCATAACAGTTTGAGAAACCTGGAAAGATACAACACAAAATTTTCAATTTCTAAAAGGGCATAAAAAGAATACCCTTTTAAAGATATACAAATGTGTCCTTGTGAATGAAAAAGACAATTAAAGAATCACATAGGGCCAGTATGTTCCTAACATCATCCCCAAATGTCCCTTCCTACCTCCAGTGAATTTAGCTATGTGATCTATCCAAGTGCTAGTTTGTTTACATCTAGAAACCATCTGAATACTGGAATTAAATCATTTTATTTCAAAGCTGAAATTTTAAGGGTCATTTTTTGAAGTCAATCATTTTTTAAATGCTCAGCCCTGACTAAGCATGTTTATTCTTGTGATGCCTTATTTATAGTAGATGTTTATAAGATGGCCATGTATGGATAATAAAAGATGAATAACTATTGCCTCCAAAGTTGACCTTGACAGTTAAACATGGGTATCTGTGCACCTTTAAAAGGCCCTCTCCTGCCAGACGGTGAGCCCTCTGAGGGGAAAGCACTGCCTTTTACCTGTCTTTTTACACAGTGAAAACTCACTAGTGACTGCTGAATCCAGAGTGACCAGATGAATGCTGACCGTACACAGGCCAACTTTCTCAAGCACAGGCAATAAAATGCTTTCCATCCAGGTTTGAAATGCCTACTCTCACCTTGGCACTGAGACTGCTCTCACAGGTTACATGGCATGTATACCTAAGCACTCTATTTTCTCATAGATGAAAATGCGTTTTTTTCTTTTGACCTAATGGCTTAAAAAATATACTACAGGTAATACATTATTGACTGCATCTGTATGAAGAAAAACTTGTAACATTTCTTTGATACAGTTTTATACACGTACTCCCCATGGTATTCATTTTAACTCAATACTCTGGTGGAAAAGTTCTGGAAATAGTCCTGTAAGCCAAAGTGATTAACAACTAGACCAAGTACAGGAGAATCTATGAAAGTACTGTTTCAAAACCAAGTTACAAGATCTGCTATTTTAAACTCAACTTATATATTCTCAACTTGGAGAAAATGTGTTATTTTTTCCTCGAAAGAGGAAAATAATGTTTGAGTTTTTAACTATCACCATCACCTATAAACGACCTCTCTATCCTAACTTCCACCTTAAGACATAGAAAAGGAAGCAATTATTTTAACTGAGTCAAAAATAATTTCACTGATTAAACCAGTATAATTAGAGTTTAGAATTCATATACCAGTCCCTTTATTATTATTATTCTTTTCTTACCAAGAAATACACTTGAATCCTGAAAAACCTAGAATTCACCAAGCTTCAATTTACTGATTTGCGCAGAGGGAGGAAAAAAAAAAATAGAAAATATCAGCAGACTATAAATAAAGAAGTCTAAAGTGCTAGAAAACAATTCTTGAGTGTTATAGTGATGAAATTCACCTGTTACAAGCCTCACAAAAATTCATTACCTCCCGTGATCTGGTTACCAAGGGGGAAGGGAAGAAGTCATAATTTCACTATTTGGTGAAACAAGAAAACTTAAGTTTCTAAAATTGGCTGCAAGTCCCTTTCCCCTTCCAAATTCTGTTTACTTTGTAACTTTTTTCCAGAGTCCAGATTTTTCAGGAAAAAGAAACTTTTCCTGAGCAAATCTGGAAGACATAAAATGTCTCCCACTTACTAGCACCTAGAAAGGCAAACCCAGTCCTGCTCCGTGCCCCAAGCATCTAGCTTTCAGCCTCTTTATTATCATTGTCAATGAATGGGCCCCAGTCAAATGAAAGCTGCCATTTTAGGGTAAAGACTGGAGGGCTTCTGTTGTGCAACAGCAAGACAAAAACACTCCGCGACAGATGTCGCACTCCGGGGGCTGGGAGGAGGGTTCAACTTCGGAGAATCACTGCTCGAGTTATCTCTGAAATAAGAATTACCTACGATCACACGTTGCTACTACCTAAATGGAATTTTAACTGGAATAAATCGGGTACCCATGCTGCTAAGATCACAGTCACTACGATTTTTATTTCTTTTTTGCCATCGTCAGAATAGATCTGAGGAAATAAAGAGAAGTTTGTTTGGTTTTGCTTTTTTTTTTTTTTTAAACTATTTGATTATTACGTTTAGGGAGTACTCCCCCCTCCCCTTATCGGGAGAGAATTGGGGGGATGGGGGGGGAGAGCACACACTCCACCTCTTTGAAAGGTGCTGCCCACTGCAAAGACAGCGTGAATTACAATTTTCTGAAAATAAAAATCAGGGCCTTCACATAATCCTTTAGAAATAAATGAAAATATTTAATACAGCTGCGAAATCAAGCCCAGAGGATGGACACATTTCAAGATGAGTTCTCTAAATCGACGGCGAGGTAATATACAATGGGAAACTAGAAAGTATACTTAGCAAGTGGCGAGCTGGATAGTGTATCTAATTCTAGCAATTCAAAAGCAAAGTCTCCATGTGGATTGCCACTTTTCTTTTGTCCATTGTCTGTTCAGAAGAGGGGGGAAAAAAACTAGTTTAAAATCGAGGCGTGAACAATCTCTAAAAGTGACCTCCGGGAAAACCGACCGCCCGGTAGCAGAAGCACTCCCCGCCCGGCCGCTCCCCGGGGGCGCTCACAAAGCGGGCGGCCGGCCGGGAGTTCGGGGTGCGCTCCCATGGCGCGGGGCTCCTCGAGGCGCAGCCATCCGGAGAAAGGCGGCTCGGTAATGATGGCTGCTCGGGGCCGGCGGCTCCTTCCCCGGAGCCTCCCGACCCCCCCCCCCCACCCCCGCGCCCGGGATCGCCACCCTCCCCCCTCCCCCGGGCGGCGCTCACCCCGCGCCGACGCGGCCGCCCCGCACGGCAGCCCACCGGGTGCCCGCGCCCCTGCACCCCCGGCGAGCCCCGTCCCCGGTGCCGATCAAACAAACAACGCGTCCCCCGCCGCCCTCCTTCCTCTCCCCGCTGACCGCTTGGCCTCCAGCCACTTCGACCGTTCACGCTCCGAGCCGCGGTTCTCTGCGGGGGCAGAGCGCACCCGAGCCACCTCAGGGGCCACCTAGTGACCCCCCCCGCCGCGGGCGCTGACCCCCGGGAGGCTCAGGGGTGGGGGAGCCGAGTTGCCTCCGGGGGCTTAAAGTCGCTATTATGCAGCCGCCGCCGCCGCCGCCGTTGGCCCGGCCAGCTCGGCAAGGTGGGGTCCCCTCCTCGCCGCGCCGCCCCGCGCCCGCCTCGGCCCCGCTCCCTTTCTTCTCCTCCTCGCGAACTTGGGGAGCCCCGGGAGCCCCCCGGCTCCGGGCTCGCAACTCCGCGCCCGCGGCCGGCACCGGCCGGGCTCGGGACGCCCCCCGCGCCGCGTGTTCGCGCCGCCCCCGCCCCACGCGGCGCCCCGCGCACTTTCCCCGCCGCCGACCCACCTCGCCCGGTGGCCGTCCCCGCGCGGGCCGGCGGCGCCGCCGCGCCGGGAGGGACGCACTTTGTTCGCGCCGGTGCGGCCGCCGCTCCCGGCGAGCGCGGCGTGGTCGGTCCCGGGCGGGGGGCGGGGGTCGCCGCTGTCCCCGAGCCGCCGCCGCTCAGCCGCCCCGCGCCCGCGCGCCCATCGCCCACTCGCACTGGAGTTGCAGCCCAACTTTTCCTCCTTCCTTTTTCTTCCGAATGGAGCCGGCAACTCGTGCTCGGCGCCGGCGGGAGGAAACGCGCTCGCGCTCCCCCGCGCGCAGACACGCTCCCTCCTGTCCCCCGTCCCCCCCCCACGGCCGGCAGCACAACAAAAAGCCATTTACATGCGAGGAAGTGACCCTCGGCCGGACCGCGCGCCCCCGCCGCCGCCAGCCCCGCGGACGCAGGCAAAAGTTGGGGCGCCGGGCGGCGCTCGGGGCGCGGGTTCGGGCCCCGCGGCGGCGGCGCTGCGCTCCTGCGCCCGGCCCCGGCCCCCGCCCGTCCTCGCCCCTCGCCCCGCACACGCCCAACTCCTCGCTCCCAACTCCTCGCGCGGCCCCGGCCCCCGCCCGGAGCGATTTCCTGCCGCTGCCGCCCCTCCCGGAGGCGCCCGGCGAACTCTCGCGCTTACCGGGGCGGGCGGGCGGGCTCCTCGGCCGCCCGGTGCCGAGGGGGGCACAAAACGCAGAGCGGGCTCCGGAGTTGGCTCGGCGGCCGCGGCCAGGGGGCTGGATCCTCGGGCGCGGAGTTGGCCGGGGGCGAACGGGGCTCTGGCGAGTTTCAGGGTCTCCGGGTCCCCAGGCCGCCTCCTCCGCGGCGCTCCTTTGTGTAATTTCACTCGATTCAAGTTTAATCCGATAGTTCCCGAGCACGAGCGCGTCCGCACTACCGCGGCTCAACCCCCGCGCCGCCGCCGCCGCCGCCACCGCTGCCGCCGCCGCCGCCGCCGCCGCCGCGGCCCCAGCACGCCAGCGCCTGCGCGCGCCCGGCACGCCGCGCGCGCCCGAGGCCGCGGGGCCGCGCCCGCCCGCCGCCGGCTCCCTCCGCGCCGCGCCGCGCCCGCGCGCCGCCACCTGACGTCAGGCGCGCCTGGCATAATTTATGCAAGAATTCGGCCGGGGTGGCGGAGGCCGAGGGAGAGGCCGAGAGAAAGGGGGCGGCGCGGGGCTGCGGGGCCGCGGGCCGCGAGGGCGGGCCGGGCGCCACTTCCCGTCCCCGGGCGGGCGCCGGCGCTGCGGGCGGCTTTCCCCGCGGGCCCGTGCGCGGCCGCCGCGCCGCCCTCCCGGCCCGGCTCCCCGAGCGGTCGCTCCGCGCCGCGCGGCAGCGCCCGGGGCGCGGGCTGGAGACGGTGCCACGTTTCCCCGCGCGGCACCTTCCCGGAGTCCGGGTGCGCCGCCGGCGGCAGGAAGGGCGGCCCGGCGGCGGTGGGGCCGCGGGGAAGGCTTGCGACGCTGCGCGGACGGACCGCAGCGACTTGGAGGGTTGGGACGTCTCTCCTGTAATTATCCTTCAACTTGGAACGATTTTCCCACAGGAAATTATTTAGAATGGGCACGTTTCTGTCCATTTCAGATACATTTCTCTTGCCTCTGCACACTACTGGTCTTACCTCCTCGTTGACAGGACAGCCGGATCCACCGCTAAATCAAAAAGTTTAACTAGATGGCGTTGATTTTGTTGAATTTGTTGCTTTGCCAAAAAAAAGGAGAGAGCGCGCAATGATTATGAAACAAAGAAATAGGTTGTGTGCCCATTATTAAACGTGTCAGGACTAGAGTGTTTTAATCATTCTTTGGCCAAAATGGCACTTTTGTATGATCGCCTAGCCTTAAATACCCAATTCTCTCATTCCGTTTCCCTTCCCGGTACAAAATGAATATTAAACCAGGAGAAATTTACTAATTTTCTTTTCAGGAAATAGATCTACCAACCTTTATCAAGTACCTTTTATCTGCAAAATACCTAGCAATTATAAATTTTTTAAACCGTCAACAGTTGTACACATTAAGAGGACTTTATTAGGTTAAAGATTACATTTATTTTCACATCAAGAAAGGAACTTTTATCAACCAAATAGGGACCTATAACAGATACAGAGGAAAGCCAATTCCTTTTAATGGACTCCAAAACAAACTCAGAAAATATAATTTATCTTCATTCAGATCCTGTAGAGCTAAGGCTATCACAATATATTTCTTTGAAGCAAAGATTAATCAAAACTTTTGTTACATTACTACTACAACTCTTCAATAACTTGTTTGATTATCCTAGATTTTAATCACTCAAACATTTCCTAACATTAGTAATGATTTTCTAAATATGTGTTACACTGTCATTTATTGAAATGCACTGGTTTGGGCTTTTTTCTATCACACATTTAAATGGTCTTTTGAAAGAGGTAAATGTTTCATTCAAGAAATGTACAAATAAACAGCAGAAAGAAGGCTGATCTTACAGAAAATTCTTATGTTAAAAAATTAGGAAACACTAAAGTCAACTTCTGTCTTTTTGTATAGTTCATTTCATAAACCAAGAATCAAAAAATTCTGAGGTCAGGTTTACATTTCCATTATGTTTGCATCTCTCAGTGAAAGCTTATGGGGGATGCTTGGCGGTGTGGTGGGTGGGTAGGGGTGGGTAGGGGTGGGGTGGGGGTGGGGTTAAAGACAGGACACATGTTCTGCAGAGAAATCACTAGTAACAGATCGTGTTAGAGGACTCAAATGTGACATACAAGGGTTTATCTCTATTCTTTACAGTATACCCAGCTCTCTGTCAGATGTGGGTATATTTCAAGTCAATTTACCAACTTTAAAAAAAAATGATATCTACATAAAGTAAAAGTATACTGTGCTGTGCTCAGTCCTATCCAACTCTTTGCAGCTCCATGGACTGTAGCCCACCAGACTCCTCTGTCCATGGAATTCTACAGGCAAGAAAATTGGAGCGGGTTGCCATTTTGTACTTCAGTGGGTCTTCCAGACCCAGGGACTGAACCTGTGTCTCCTTTGTCTCCAGCATTGGCGGGTGGGTTCTTTACCACTAGCGCCACCTGGGAAGCCCAAAAATATATTAGTTAACCTTTAATTAACAAATAGGTTTGACTATGAGGAGATCCCCCCGTGCCCTTGTATATTTAACTAGAAAGTGAGGACACGTCCCTTTGAAATAATGAAAGACTGTAATATAGTACAACAAAGCTCAATTGGAGACCAGCAGCCCTGCAGCCCCTCTCTGGTTAATCTCCCTCCTGGTTCCCACAGGACGGAGGAGTCTCTAAGCTCTCGGAAGTGGTTAACAGGGCAGAGCTGTGGGGCCTTGGAAAGCGAAAGGCCTCAGGGTCAGACTCCTAGGCAGCCCTAGCTAGGAGTCATAACCTCTCCACCCCCTCCCCAGCCCTACCCTTTCCCCGCCAATGTTTTCTCTCCATTTGCTCCACTATTGAAGTTTTCCCATTGAGAATAATTTGAATTCACAAGCTTTCCCTTTGAGTATGCAAATACCTTAGGGACAGATAAGGGACTCCTCCTGGTCATTCACAGATGAGTGCAAATTAGTTCAATGGGTTGTTCTCCTCCCAGCACCTAGCTGGGACTAACAAATTTAGAGATTTCTTCATTCATTCAACGTTGAGTGTCTAAGAAGTTCCAGGCCTTGTGCTAGGCGCTGGAGATACAGTAAGAACAGAACGGACCAAGGTTCCTGCCCTCGTGGAATGTAGGATCTAACGGGCTGGTGGGTCTGATTTAGTGCTAAGAGAAATGGGTAACTTCAGAGTCTCAGTCCCTAGGGAATCGGATGGGTTTGAGTTCACTGTAGCCACAGGGCAGAGGAAGGGGGCAAAAGGCCTGGAGGTGGGCCTAGAGGTGGGATGGAGTGGGTGCCCCCAGAAAACTGTTGAGAAAAATTCCAGGGACAACTTGACCTGTTTCAAAAAGGTTTTCTAGGCCCCATGAAATGAATGAAAACAGTCTCTTTCAGGAACCTAAAACTAATGCTAACTGACCTACAGTGTATCTGCCTTACTGCTTAGATAAATATATATTTGTCTCTGGGAACATAATAATAATGTAACAATCTCTAATACCCAAATTTTATTTAGAATACACTCAATTGAAAGCTGTCTGCTTTTCCCTATCTGTTCTTCTGAATTGTTAAAATCAATTACGCTAATCAGTTACACCGATTCCAGTGTTGAGGACTTATCTGATGCATTTTTGGAACTCATCTTTTGAAACTGTGTTCAGAGCCAATTTGTAAGTCATAGAAAATAACCCTTTTTAGTGCCCAGTTTCTTTTTTTCCACTAAAAACTATATTATTCTACTTTATCATTGATCAAATTTGGTTCCAAATGATTTTGGCAAGCTCCAGAAGGGTATTTTGTCATTAAATAATGATTTGCTGTCGTTGGAAATATATAGAATTTAAATAGTATATGTGATAGCTATTCACAAAATTTTAAAAACTTGACTATAATAAATTCTGACTGAGTATGTTTAATCCATAAAATTTTTTAAAAAGAAAAGATAGAGAAAAATAAAGCTATAGGTATTTAGAGGGCTATAAATGCTGAAGAAAGCACCAAAAAGAGAAGCCTGAAAAGCATTTCCTACATCACTGGAAGGACTGCATAACCTTCCTAGCTGATGCTTTTTATGGGGGAAAGAATCTGGTTGGATGTGCAAGTTCAGCCTCCATATTCCACTGGTCATGGGCCTGGCTGCTACTGCCTTTGCTAGCAACCGTCCAGATTAGAATGGTGAAGACACCAGGTGAAAAGAAGCCACTAGGGCTGCCATCAGGCCACTGTTGGCTCCCTAAGAGAATCATTAGTTGTTTTAGCAAACGCTGATCCAGTGCCTACTATGTGGAGGTCACAGCGAGCTCCCTGTTGACATGGAGTTCACGCTCGGTGGCAGCGGAAAGAAGGGAGTGGTTCTGGCTGCTGGGACAGCAGAACAGGCTTCCTCGAAGAAAGGGGGCTTGAAGATTTCCTTGGAACAAAGAGAGCAGGATGGATGACCACAAGGTCCAGAGGTTTCAAAGCCTGGTGAGCAGAGGTCACTGCAAGTGGTTCCATACTAAGTGGCACATGGAGGGCGGGTCCTGCTTGGTCTTCTCTGAGCCCCCAAGATGGCTGGCTGTCCTCTCATCCATTCAACACTTGTCCCCATTAATACTGGTTTACATTAAATTACAATTCATTCCTATCTTTTCACTGGGTTGTGAGCTACTTGGGGACACCAGCTATGCTTTGTCCTTTGGCATCCCCAAGTGGCACAGAGCCTTCACAGAAAGGTACCCAGTGAATGCTTACCTGCTTACAGAAATGATAGAGTCAGGGGGTGGCAGATTAGACTGGAGAAGTAGGCAGGACCAAGGAAAGCCCTTGATTGAACCCCAAAAGCGTTGTGGGGGTGGGGACTCCCTGAAGACTTCAGAGAGTCACAAGTCAGATCTTTCCTTTGAAAGACCTCTGTGATGGGGTGCAGACAGTGGGAAATGGAGTGCAGGGAGAAAAAGAGAAGAAACCCTCATAAGGAAAGAAAAGGGAAGAAATAAAATCAATTCCACACTTCCTGTGTTATTGTTCAGACTCAAGGTGTTCCTAAATGCTTGTCACGTGGGCCATCATCCCACAGGAAAACAGAGCAGCATGGTGGACCACTCCCCCTGTGATGGAAGAAGGGGGTCTCAGTCTTAAAGGGGCACTGCTGGGGGCGTGGAGGCAGTGGTTGCAACACAGCCCCGCCACCCATCTGGAACAAGGCACTTGCCTCCTCTCCCCTCAGTTACCAGCTCCAACTTCCGTGACTTATCACCAGACTTATCCTAAGTCACGTTCAACAACACTTAAAGTCTCCCATCTCTATTTTGAGACTAGTAAATGGAAATCCAAGGTGCTAACTTAGCCAATTATAAGGCACTTTAATAAAACATTACAAGTGGGAAAATACAGTGTCTTATTTATTCAGTAATTATTGAACGCTTGCCATGTATCAGACACTGTGCTGGGCACTGTGAAAGCAAAAATAAAGCCACCCCTACCCCGGAGGAGCTCTCTGACTCTATCAGGGGTGACAGATATTCAAGCACATCACCACAATTTTAAAAATGTGTACAGTCGTGGTACTACTGGGTACATGATTGCTCAGAAGAGATGCCTCATTTTGCTTCTGCCCAGAGAGGCAGGGGAGGCTTCACAGAGGATGTGACATTTAATCTGAGTCTTCAAGGACTCTGCAGATGGCAGGGGAGGGGAGGTACCAGGCAGGGAAACTGTCTGAGACATCCATGGGGCAGATGGCTAGTGTCGGCACTGTGAGTAATTTGGCTCAGAGCACGGTATACACAGGGAAAGAGCAGAAAATGACAATGGAAATATGAGGAAGGCCAGGTCAGAAAGGGCTTAGTAGCATATTAAGAAATATTTACCTTATTCCATAGGTGAGGAGTCACAAAAGGATTTTCAGCTGGAAAATGATCAGAACAAACCTCAGAGCAGGGAGACAGTAGAGGTTTTTGATCAAGTACATGTTGAAGTCCTTGACCAGGGTAGCATTCGAGGTGTTGGAGATAAAGAGATAAATGTGAGAGAGAGTTAGGTGACATACTTGATAAGATTTGGTGAACAACTGATTGTTGATAAGTGAATGAAAGGGAGGGGTTGAAGATTCACTTCTAAGTTCTCTCCTTGAGTGACTGGTAAGTAGATGCATCACTAACCAAGATAAGTAATAAGTGGGAAGAAGTTTGTGGAAGAACCTGATGCTTTGGTGTGGGAATTCAAAGTGGTCTGTGGAATATTCAAGTGTGGATGTCCAGTAAGTAAGAGATAGGAGTTTAGAAGACTGATCTGGTCTAGAAGTGTAAGAATTATGACATATGATTGGTACCATTGGAATGGATGTCCGGAAAAATATGCAACATTAGAGGAATGCAGGACAACAATAGGGATCTTTAAAATACCAGGTTTTCTCAGTTGTTTATTACTGTATATCAAGCCATCCCAGACCTTAGTGACTTGAACCAAAAAAAAAAAAAAAGGTATGATTCATCTGGTGGGTGGGTGAGCTGGCTTTGGACTCAGTTGGAAAAATCTGGTATTTTTGACATTCCCTCCGTCCTTTCTGTCTTCTTGGCCTTTCATCTTAGTCATCCAGAAGACACAGAAGTTTCTGAGGAGTGTTTCAAGAAGGCAAGTGCTTCTTGAAGCCCTTGTCAAGACTCTGCTGACTTCATGTTCACTGATGTTTCATTGGCCAAAGCAAGTCTTATGGTCCCAGATTCAACACCAGGCGAGCCCAGAGGGAGGAGTGATTCATTGGGAACATCACTTATCCATGTAA
The DNA here is from genome assembly GCF_963930625.1 of Muntiacus reevesi. Taxonomy (NCBI): domain Eukaryota; kingdom Metazoa; phylum Chordata; class Mammalia; order Artiodactyla; family Cervidae; genus Muntiacus; species Muntiacus reevesi. The sequence continues at coordinate 52,421,380 of NC_089260.1, forward strand.
AACACATGTTAAGAGATAGGCAGAAAAAGAGAAGCCACTGGAGAAAGACACATGAATCACTGTCCGAAAGAACCAGTAAGACATCAAGGAAGCAGAGTTTCTAGAAGGGAAGGGGCAATAGTGCCAACTGTCAGAGAGAACAAGAATGGAAGGAATAACAAGTGTTTATGGACTTGGTCTTTGTTAACCTTCGCAGTTTCAAGAGTTGAGAGTAAAAACTGAATCACAGAGGGGAGAGAAAGTGAATGGGTGTTGAGGAAGTGTAGGCAGATGGTGTAGACTGTAGACTTCTTTTCTTAGAAGGCCGGTTATGAAATGAAGAGATGGAGTAGCATCTACAGGAGAACTCTCATTAAAGGGAGAGTAATAGTTGTTTAAAAAAAAGAAAAAATGACAGTGATCTGCATTACTTTAGAGTATAGACAGGAGCCAGGAGGCAGAGGGAAAATGACATAGGAGATTCAGGCCTATTGGGAGGAAGAAGCATCCAGCAGAGGGTTGATGGGAAGAGCAACACCAGGCTTTTTGAAACCAAAGAAAGGCTGGCAACAATGGCAGTAAGTTTATAGGCTGGGGTAGAGAGAGATGTCAGAAAGTTAAGCAAATGCATTTATAAAAGCTTCTTTTTCTTTCTCCCCTCAATTCAGCGGTTAATCATCTCTTGAGATTCAAATGTTCACGGAGGGTCAGGAGATTTGAGACAGGATTCAAGTCTTGGAACAGTCTCTACGGGGAAGAAAGAAGCTGTGAAAATGAAGTGAAAGGACCCTCCTGGAGTCCTAGGACTCCCTGAGTCCTGAGCTGGGACTACAGAGACATCAGGTTGTTGTGCAACTTCCTTCAGTGATGTTCAACCCTGGGGAAAAGGAGTCGGACTGGAAAACTGCCAAACTGCCAGGTTCACACGGGGGACTCATTGCCATCTGCTGGGACCAAAGAGGATAGTTGGTCACATCACCAGAGCAGGCTCCCAGGGACCAGGCAAGACCACCTTGTATGGCTCATGAAGTAGCCACAATCACGTGTGCTTTCTTTGAATCACACACAACTCGTGACTGTATGTGATTATATTATGCAGAGATTACTGGCCATCTCAAATCCTCTTTGGGGAAAGAAAGATATTAACAACAACAGAGAAATAACTGAGTATGTCTTCTCTTCCTTTTATTCCCTTAAGTTCCAGGGTGGCTGGTTGGCTCATCTGGTTGGATTCCAGGGATAACCAGGTCAAGGCCATGGGTGCTGTTTTTGTTCCGGTGATCTCAGCAGTGTCAGTATCATACAGGGGACATAAAAGTACATAATATTATCATTGCAAGTTCTTGGACAGTTCTAGGCTGAACTGTGTCAAACTCAAAGTTGTACTCTGATATGTAAAATGAGAACAGGTCATAATTTAAGGTTGCCTAATTCCATACCGCATGTGTCAGACCTCATGATGCTCCTACATTTAACTCTGGTTTAGGTATTTGCCAGTAACTCTTGCAAGCACATGGTGCTCCAGCCCTCTTCCTCCTTGGTCAAAATATTTCCAGTAGAAAAAAATATTAGATTTGGCTTTTGCAGATCATGCTCATACAACAGATGAGGCATCTGCATCGTGAGAGACTGCCCTGCTGTGAATGAAAAAGTGGGATCCAAACCCAGGTCTTCTCAACGCCAAACAGAAATCCAGTGATGGTGGAAAGATGCCGTGACTTCCTGACGATCCACTGTAAACTGAACTCCTTTACATCCAATTGTGTACGCTCACCTCTGCTCTAAAGGGGAAAAAGACATTTGACAGACGAGTCCGCATCCTGATTTTCACAGGATCTTCAGGATGCAGCTCTGGGTAAGACGGACTTGAGAATGATGCCATGAATCATGCCTTCTCCTGAGTGGAGACACAACTCTTCTCTGCTCACCAATGCACAGTGAAATATGGTTGTGGGAATGCGCCCATCCAATACCACACTCAGATTTGTGAGAGGTTAGTTCAAGACCAGCACCTACTAGGGTGCCTGACAGAGATGAGGCACGTGACAAATGGTTATGGAATGAGCGTTGCATTTAAGGCGTGAGGATGGCTGGATACAGAAAGGAATCATTGTAAAATTATACATATCCTATGCACTTGAATCTGAAAGGAGAAATATTCCTAATTTTATCTTTATTTGTAATTTAACAGAGTTAACTTCTTCCAAAGTAATTACTTGTTAATATATTTCTAATGTGTTTCTAATGTGGTGGAGCTACTATGCTGGGGCTTTTCATTTAGAAAGCTAGCAAGACTCCATATTAACCCGTCTCCTAAGCCTTCCTCTCGGCAGTTTCCCTGGATGTCATTCCGAGGGCTGACTCCGGTTCCTGGGCAGGCACAGCTTCCTGGGATCTCAGCGGTGGGAGCTGAGTGGACCCGGGGCTCTGTCCCACCCACTGGGTCCCCGTCCCGTCCTCCCAGAGCTGCGGTGGGGCCACTGCCCTCAAGTCACATCTAAGTTACCTAGGTTGAAAGTCGCAGAAGCATAGCTACACCTACTTCTCCCAAAACCTGTTTCTTGATTACCTCTCTCAAGAAGAGAAAATGTAATATTAGCACACATCTCCCACCAAGAGTCAAAGAGTACATGTGGGCTCAGAGGGGGTACAGATCAAGGCAGTGGGATAAGAATGAATTGGGGGAAGTGATACCATGTTCTATAATCATATGCATTTCCCTTGCCTCAAACCTTGATTTATTTATTTTTGGCTGTGCTGGGTCTTCATTGCAGCACGGGCTTTTCTCTAGTTGCAGAGAGCAGGGGCTATTCTCTACTTGTGGTGCTCAGGCTTCTCATTGCAGTGGCTTCTCTTGTTGTGGAGCACAGGTTCTAGGGCACTAGGGCTTCAGTGGTTGCAGCTCCCAGGTTCTAGAACACAGGCTCAGTAGTTGTGGCACATAGGCTTAGTTGCTCCAAGGCATGAGGGATCTGTCTGGATCAGGGATGGAACCTGTGTCTCCTGCATTGGCTGGAGGATTCTTCACCACTGAGCCCATCAGGGAAGCTCGGACTGCTTCTCTCAGTCCTGTAGATTCCCTGCTCCTGACACTGAAGGCGGGACCTTGGCTGGACCCAGTGCATTCCCTGGGGGCCCTGCCCAGGCTCAGGCCTCCTCAGCGCTCTCTTCATGAGCTGAGATACAGTACACCTCAAGGTCAAGCCCAGACCACAGATAATGTCACTGAAAGATGGGCATAGTTGAAAGGCTGATGCTATAAGACTTTCTCAAGTTACTCCTGAAACATTTCTATAAAGTAGGATTACTTTCTGTCTGACTATTTACTGATAAAAGTTGACCATCAGTTACTTATTAAGCTTTTCCTATGTGGAAGATACCATACCCTGGATTTGTGGAGGACAATACTAATTGTGGTTATATTCACTGCATTGCCCTCAGAAAGAGTACATTAAGCCAGAGAGATACCAACCATGATGTATAACTAATCAAATAAATTAAGGTTTATCTTTACAACAGAAGCTGCACAGGTATTATAGAGAATGAGGTAGATATTTGTGTACTGATGCGCTGTCATCGCCAAGTCATACTGTTGTATTGGAAAAAAATGTCTAGGGACCTCCTTGGTGGTTTAGAAGTTGGGATTCTGTGCTTCCACTCCAAGGGGTGCAGGTTCCATCTCTGGCGGGGGAACTAAAATCCCACAAACTGCACAGTGCAGCCAAAAAAAAGTCGAGATGCAGAAGAATGTATGTTATGTTCATAGCTGTGGATAAAAGGACAGAAGAATTTGTAAGAAAGCATATACACACATATATACATATATGTATGCATATGCCTATATCCATATGTTTGTAAATGCACAGATGTGTCTGGAATGATACAAAAAGAACTAGCAACAGTGATTGCCTCTAAGGCAATTGTGGATGGCAGATACTTTTTCCTGTGCAACCTGTCTCGTACAGTTTTGATTTTCTACTGTATGTACAAATTACTTTTAATTTAAAAAATAGCTTACAAAACTAACCATAAAAGACAGTGCATAGGAAGTGGAGGATGAAGAGTGTACAAACAACATGAAAGGCCCTCAGAGGAGGGCAAGCTTGCTCCAGGCTGGGGAGTCAGGATGGTTCATGGGGAGATTTGAACTGAGGACATTTGAACTGAGGTATCTGGGGTGGGTGGGCTTTGGGGTGCTGGTGGGACCATAGAACAGGGCAGTGTCCCCATCAGAAGGTACAGAATAAGTAAACTGGGAGTCAGATAAGGTAAATCAATGAACCTTTGCCTGGGTGGAGGAATGCAGAAGCATTTTATTCACTTAACGCACACACGGGATCATTCCAAAGTGCATTTTAAGATGGTTATGAGATAATTAACAACACAAAATTATTAAAGGAGAAATACAAACGGAAATCAGGACCTCGGAGAAAATATAAAATTTCTAATGAAAAGGACTTTGCAATTTTATCTGAGCCTCTTGATAACCAGTGTAAAAAGGGAAACTAGAAACTCATAGCTTTTTCTATGGAAAGGATGGTATACCAGCTCTGTGAATATCAGATCTTTTTGTCGAATTTTACAAGAAAGTGTCACATGGGAATTCTCACAGATGGTGAGCTGTGGGCAGGAGCAGTATCAGCCGGATAATGTTCAAGAGTCTCTTGGTTGAAGGGCATCCAGGATGCAGAGGGTCACTGGTTAATTCAGTGAAGTTCTTGGAAAAGTAGACAGACAGCATGTCTCCGAGGGAATTTTCTCTGAACGTCCCTCTCTGGGCTGGGAGTTCTTTGTGTTGTTGGGTGTTTGTGTGCTTGGCTTGTAATTAGAGCCAGCCAGCGGGTGACGTGAGAGCAGGGCTGAGGTGGCTGGCGATCTGTATTACTGGTCGACAGCCAGGCATATGTTTTAAGACCAGACAAACACAAGTGTTTGAAACTCTTGAGAGTCCCTGGCTGTCCAAGGAGATCAAACCAGTGAATTCTAAAGGAAATCAACCCTGAATATTCATTGGAAGGAGTGATGCTGAATCTGCAATACTTTGGCCACCTAATGCAAAGAGCCGACTCATTGGAAAAGACCCTGATGTTTAGAAAGATTGAAGGCAGGAGGAGAAGGGGGTGACAGAGGATGAGATGGTTGGATGGCATCACTGACTCAATGGACATAAGTCTGAGCAAACTCTGGGAGATAGTGGACAGGGAAGCCTGGTGTGCTGCAGTCCGTGGGGTTGCAAAGAGTCAGACACGACTTAGCGACTGAACAGCAACAAACAAGTGTGAACGTCCTACCAGGAAAGCAGAGAAAGCTGCTAGCAAGCAGAGTTTCACCAGGAGGACAGGCAACTCTGCCTTCCCCCTAGTGTGGGGCCACGGGTGTCCCTTGAGACAAATCCAGGATTATCCGCAGAGAGAAGCTTTGCCTGTTCCAGAGCTTGAGTAATTGTTTATCTGATGCTCCAGTATTCAACACTGAAGGAAGATGTCAGGTATGACCTTGGTCCAATGGCAGTTTAAGGAATGGAACTGAGGAAAGAGAGACCAGTGGGACGGGGGGCAGGTATTATAATACTTTTAAAGCCTGGACAAGGGCAATGGGTGGGGGAAGCAAGGGGAAAGGGTGCTAACACCCTATAGAGAGATAACTGGCAGGTCTTTGTGACTGAATATGGGAGCAAAGGGAGAGTGAAGTTTGGCCCTGAGACTGGGAGCCCAAGACATTTAAAAGGACAGCAGAAATGGCAGAAACAGAGAAGGTGTCAAGAGGGAAAGCTTGTGTGGCGGAAGATAAGGCCAATATCAGTTAGCCTAAGATAAAGGAATGAAACTGGATACAGACTTGGAAGTCACCTAAATAAACAATATTCCTGATGGAAGTACATCATTTCACCTATGGAATCATCTTGCTGAAAAATGAACTTGAATCAGCTCACACCTCTCCATCTGACTATAGTTTACTGCAAATTTGGATGGGTGGAGGGATCAATGTGTTAAACAACCCTAGGGGGATGTGATCAGCAAAATTCACAGGGTGGATTTTGGGCACCAAGGAATGGGCGTTTTCTACGAATAAATTGCGGGGCCTGGGGGTGTAGGAAGAGAAAAGGGGAATCAAATGATTAAGGGAGATTTAAAGAGTGACGTGCGTGGACTTATTTGGATCCCAATCTGAACAAAGAAGAAACCAACTCTTTAAAAACTTTATGAGACAACTGAGGAAATGTGACCTGATTGGATATTTGCTGATATTATGGGATTCTTTTTCATTTTTAGACATATTAATGTTTTCATGGTTAAGGTTTTTTAAAGGGTCCTTACATTTTAAAAGGGCTTCTCTGGTGGCTCAGTGGTAAAGAAACTGCCTGCCAGTGCAGGAGACATGGGGTCAATCCCTGGGATGGGAAGATTCCCTGGAAAAGGGAATGGCAACCCACTCCAGTATTCTTGCCTGGAAAGTCTCACAGACAGAAGGAGCATGGTGGGCTACAGTCCATGGGGTCACAAAAGAGTCGAACATGACTTAGAGGCTAAACAACAACATTTTAAAAATACACTGGAATATTTACAGATGAACTGATATGATTTCTGAGATTTGCTGCAAAATAATATGGTGGGGGGGCATGGGGAATGGTGGGGTACAGACAAAACAAGAGTGGCCATCAGTGGATGACTGTTGGACTTGGGTGGTGTTACCTGGGGACAGGGTAAGGGGTCATTACACAATTCTGTCTCTCTCTGTTTAAATATTCCATCATAATAGGGTAAAAACAAACGTAGTGCTCACTCTGTGGGAGCACATTTCCTTTTAAAAGTAAGTGTCTATACCCAGGGGAGCAGGTAACCCAAAACAGAAAAGCCCAGGAAAATCTCATATTTAAGGTGAAATCAGGAAAAGAGGGACAACAGATGGAACAGAACCAGAACACCCCCCTGGTTTGGAATTCAGCAAACTCGGGTTTCAGTTTAGCTCTAACTCTTACTGGTTTTGTTATTGTGAGCACATCGTTGACCTTTGTAGGCCTACGAGCCTCAGTTTCCTTATCTGTAAAGTGGGGATAATAACTGCATCTCCTCCATAGAGTCAATACAAGTGTTAAAGAAAATGATGTATGTAAACCATCTAACCTGCCTGACACAAAATAAGTGGTCATTAAACATTAGTTGTTAGCAATGATGTTTTATCACTGATCAGTGTGGTCAGAAAAGCAAAAGTGTTACTCAGTCTTGTCTGACTCTTTGCCACCCCATGGACTGTAGCCCACCAGGCTCCTCTGTCCATGGGGATTCTCCAGGCAAGAATACTGGAGTGGGTTGTCATGCCTCCTCCAGGGGATCATCCTGACCCAGGGATCAAACCCAGGTCTCCCACATTGCGGGCAGATTCTTTACCATCCGAGCCACCACGGAAGCAGTGATGTTTTACCACTGATAAGAGTGGTCATGAAACATGAGAAAACAACCAGAGCATGTAGTGTGATGGAAGGCAAGAGAAAATTGTAATGAAAGGGCAGTGATGTTAGTGTCACATTACAATCAAGGAATCTGTTGCTTTCATTGGATGATGTAATTTGGAGCTCCCCGAGGACCACAAAGAGGTGGCGTGTGCCACCTGACGACAAGGAACTGGGTTAGGAGTGGTGATGAATCACTGGGAGCAATGGATAAGCCAAGTGTTTTTCCTTATTTGGCGATGAAAGAAAGAAAATGGATGGAGCAGCAAGAAAAAGGGGTGGCTTTCCTCACAGTAAAGGGGGCTCTGGGGGAGAGGATGAAGCCTGCGGAGAAGGAGGGAGGAGGATGCTGAGCCTGGAGCAGAGTCCTCAGCTACAGAGGAGAGACGGAGGTTAGAGATTCAGGGGAGGAGATTGACAGTGAGTTAGGTGGAGAATGAAAGCCGGACAAAGCCGTGAGAGCAATCAGGGTTCCCGAGGACCTCAGAAAGCATTGGGAGGGAGGAAAAATAATGGAAGGGAAACGGTCAGAAGGAGACGCTTGGAGAGTGACAGTGAGAACAGGGAGTGAGGGCAGGCCATTGGGGCTGGTGGCTGGTGACAAGCAAGAGCAGGTTTGTGGTGCAGACTGGGGTCCCTTGCAGGCAACACCTGCGCCTGGCCTGGTGGCAGAGACAGTGGCCTCCGATGATATCTCCTCTAGGGTGACTGGAGCATCCACAGTGGCCTGTGGAGGAGCAGAGACCTCCAGCTTCCCGGGGCGGAACTGCAGGTGCTGGAGGTCAGGAATCGCTGGGAACACGCCCCGGAGAGCCGAGCCAGGGAAAAACAGGACAAAGCCAAGCCGGCCTGGGGGAGACGCAGAGGCCAGGCCAGACGTGTTGAAACATGACATCCTGCCTTTGTTACTACTGAGCCCTTTCTCCACTGACAGTCCTCAGCTCCACCCCCCTCTGCCCCATTTCTGAGCCCCATACTAAGGACAAGGGGACAGCACTTGCTTCTTTGATTACCTGGTAAAAGGAGAAAACCTGGAAATTCAGGGCTTTGCTTAGTGTGAAAACTCCCGAGTCTAAATGTCATGACCTTTCGACAAAGGAGATTAGGAGCTGGGAAGAATACATCTGAAATCTAGATTCAACTGGATTATGATATTGACATGTTTGTATCTTTTTTATACTCAGGTCTGGCCTCCCCTTCTTCTTATCCCCCAGTATTCATTGCTCCTCTTTTTTAGCTGGGGACATGGCTACTCAGAATACAGACTATATCTCAGCCTCCCTTGCAGCTACGTGTGATTAAGCTGCCCAACATTATGTGAGCAAGAATGCTGTATGTAAGCGTCTGAGGAGCTTCCAGAAAGACAGCTGGTCTTCACCCTACACCCTTTCTTGATTCCTTTCTGGGATTCCAGCCCAGCCTCCGTCTTGGAGCACAAAGACAGCCTCAGGATGGCCAAATGAAGCTGAAAGAGAATTAATCCCTGAAGATTTGGAGTGAAATGGGTATCAGCCCAACACTGTCTGTACTTGAACTTCTGCAGAATTGGGATCAAACTTCTATTTTGTTTATGCTAGTGTTATTTGAGAATTTTCTGTTATGTGCAGCCAAACCTGGTTCTATTGACATGTCAAGTATTAAAATTAACTAGTAGGTAAAAAAAAATAACATAAAAGATAAAGACATGATATTTATAAGAAGATAATAAAATTACAGAAATAAAATTATAAGCCAAATTATCATCAATTAGACCAACCTATAACAATGTGTACTTTTTTTTTTAAAACAATGTGTTCTTAAGAATATTCAGGGGGAGACTTCCCTTCTGGTCCAGTGGCTAAGACTCCTCTCTCTCAATGTAGGGGGCCCAGGTTCGATCCCTGACCAGGGAACTAGAAACCACATGCCACAACTAAGGATCCTGCATGCCTAAACAAAGACCTGGTGCAGCCAAATAAAGGAATAAATAAAAAATAAGGATAAGATGGTTGGATGGCATCACCGACTCGATGAACATGAGTTTGAGTAAGCTCTGGGAGTTGGTGATGGACAGGGAAGTCTGGTATGCTGCAATCCATGGGGTCGCAGAGTCAGACATGACTGAGCAACTGAACTGAAGCATTTTTAAAAAGTATATTCAGTGACTTATTCAACAGGTTTATTGTGTCAGGCCTGCATCAGATTGGGAGCATGCCATTATAAAGACGCCAAAATCCTTGCCCTTTCGTGGGAAAGTCGTAATACATGTATGATGGAAGGAATAAGCAGGGTGCCATGGGCACACAGGCTCCTGCTACAGCCTGAGGGAGGGGCCAGCACCGGCTTTCTCAGAACTGAGCCCTTAGGAACACGGAGGATCTGTTAGACAAAGAAGAGGGAAGAAGTAGTGTGCCAGGCAGCAGGATCTGCTTGTGCAAACACCTGGACCGAGGGAGTATAGCACTTTTGGAGGGCTGCAAAAAGAGCAGTTAAAAATGAGGTTTGTTTGTGTAGAACAAGGCTGAGGCATGACAAAACAGAGCCCCAGAACATGCATTAGCCTCCAGTGAAACGGAATGAGACGTTACTCAGCATAATGTCTCCAAGGCTCATCTGTGCGGTAGCATGGGTCAGGATTCCCTTCCTCTTTAAGGCTGAGTACTTCTCCGTTGTGTGTATGGACCACATTTCTTCATCCACACAGCCGTGCCCGTTCAGGTCGTTTCCACCTTTTAGGAGCTACCACATTCTTTTCTCTTTTGCTTGTTACCACCTGTGGTTGAGGCTTAATTACAGTAAAAAGAGTTGGGAGAAAAGTTTGCAGGGAGAGGATGGAACCCAGATCAGAATAGGAACAGAATCCATTCCTTCTTTTCTACAAATGTGGCAACTGAAATCCCAATAGCTCAAAGTCCCAAAGAACTGAGGTCTTCTGACCTTCAGACTGCTTTTTCTTCTAGTGCCACTTTTACCACAAAGTTAGTCTGAATCCAGCTGAACCTCAAGACAGTCGAGAGCTATGGGTACTGCCAGATGCAGAGATCTGAAAGCCTGAGGGCAGAGGTCGGAACCCCATGGCAGGATGTCACACCTGCACAGAAGCAGAGCTAGAGGGACTGTCCCAGCAAAACTGTCAGCGTGCTTCTTTCTCCTCTCCGCGGGACCTTTCTCTCCACCTTGGCTGGTCACATGCTCTTGTGTGTCCATCTTCTTCCCTTCCTTGCTTTCAGCAGGATAAGAACCATCTCTGCTGTGCAGGTAAAAGATTATGTGGGTGTTAACTCCCAGTTCCAGCAACACCCCTCCCAGGGAGATTTATACTTTAACGGGAACTTCAGAAAATGGATAGTGTTAGGACCCAAGAGAATGAGACTCTGAGGGAGGAACAGTCCAGGGTGAGTGGAGGGTACTCAAGTAGGAGATGCCTCCTCTGCTTGGTGCTGGGGTCCGTTAGAAGCAGCGGGAAGTTGCCCACCCAGGCTCTTTCCAGGGCAGAGTGCAGGCTCATTCACAGACATCTTAGGGCTCTGTTTCTTTTCTTTCTCAGAATTCTTCCTTGAGAGAAAATACATCTTGCATTCATTTAACCATCCACATCATGTGCACCATAGCTTTCTGCACGTAAGTTTTCAGTCAAACCTAGGATAATTAACCGCTGACCAAATATTTCAAACTTGGGTGAAGGGGTCAAGGATGTAAAGGCGTTTTGGTTGCCATTTTGCTACTTTATTCTCCAGGTTTATCATGGGTAAATAACAATAAATAAATACTGTCATTGAAGAACATCTTTCTTCTTTAGCCTTCAACAGTGAACACCAGACAAGATATACTTCACTGGGGCTTCCCTGGTTGTCCAGTGTCTAAGACTTCATGCTTCCAGTGCAGTGACCCTGGGTTCGATCCCTGGTCAGGGAACTAGGACTCACATGAGACAACTAAGACCCAGTGCAGCCAAATAAATACTTTTTTTTTTTTTCAAAAAAAAAAAAAAAAGAGAGAGAGATATGAAATCAGTCCTGAATATTCATTAGAAGGACTGATGCTGAAGCTGGAGCTCCAATACTTTGGCCATCTGATGTGAAGAACTGATTCATTAGAAAAGACCTGATGCTGGGAAAGACTGAAGGCAGGAGGAGAAAGGGACAACAGAGAATGAGATGGTTGGATGTCATCACTAACTTGATGAACATGAGTTTGAGCAAGCTCTGGGAGTTGGTGAAGGACAGGGAAGCCTGGCATGCTGCAGTCCATGGGGGCGCAGAGAGTTGGACATGACTGAGGAACTGAACTGCACTGAACTTCATTAACTATCTACCTTATTTTCCTTTATCCATTTTTATTAGTTTCACACACACACATATCACCTTGCTCCTGCATTCTACATAGAGCACCACAAATTCTAGACACACCATCATCCTCTGTACCTTTACTACAAGGATTGTTTTTTATACAGGGTGCCCCAATTGTCTCTAATATCAGCTATTACCCACAGATAAATGCAAGCATATATAAATACTCCTTGAAGAGTCATAGTTTATGAAAAAGTATTTCCTTTATATATATCCATATATGTATATACATATATACACATATAGACATATACATATATGGCTTCCCATATGTGCTAGTGGTAAAGAACCTGCCTGCCAATACAAGAGCCATAAGAGATATGGGGTTCAATCCCTGGGTCAGGAAGATCCCCTGGAGGAGTGCATGGCAACCCACTCCAGTATTCTTGCTTGGAGAATCCCATGGATAGAGGAGCCTAGTGGGCTACTGTCCATGAGGTCATTCCATGGACTAACATTTCACTTTCATACACACACATATATAATTCATATATAATTTTGTGATTTCCATGAAAATCAAATGTCTCCAATGACAAGGCAGAATGTGTAGGACAGTAGCAGGAACTACGAGTTATCTAGTATTTCAAAGCTGGCAGGATACATTATCCTCACATGATCCTCACAGACACAGTGGTCAAGATGACAAATAGTTGCTTAATTTATAAATGTGGACCGTTGGTCTCAGATGTAACCTGTAGAAGGTACAAAGCTCTCCGATTTAGACCCAAGTCTTTTCATTCCAAATCCCACCCTCTCTCCACTTTGCTCCCTGCTGGTCTTCAGTGTCTGCATCTCTCTTCTGAGCTGAGTGCCCAATCAGCTTGAAATTTCTGCTAAAACCAACAAATGTAGCAAACGGCAACCTTAGATCTCAGCCTCAATGTGTGATTCTCTCAAGATGTCACCTAATCAGGTTTGACATTTTTAAATAAGGCTGAAATGTATGTCGTTGTAGATATGCTCTTTTTATTTATTTATTTACTTTTGTTAGGTCATGCTGTGCAGGTTTCAGGATCTTAGTTCCCCAACCAGGGATTGAACCCTCACCCTCAGCAGTGAAAATGCAGAACCTTTAACCACTGGACCACCACAGGGAATCCCCTCTTAAAATAGCTATTTGTAAAAAATGTTTCACTATAAACAGTTTTTTTTTTTTTTTAACAATCTTTTACCACTCTATAGTTTAGAAACAAGTTTTTTTTTAAGTTTTAAAAACTGAAAACCAGAACTAGCTAAAATGTAAGTAAAATATAGGATTTTTACTAAATCACAGTACATAAAATGTTTTCTAAACTCAAAATTACCCAAGCTGACATATGCAAAAGAATCCATTTCTCTCACATTTTTTAAACCCTTATCATTTGTTTATAATAATCATTTGGTGAGTCCCATAAACAGATATGATACATGCTGAGAGAACATTTTTGTGTAGAAATAGTAGATAATTATAATGCATGTTTTTTCTCCTTTAAATACTTTAAGTACATTACTTGCTTTTACTTTTATATAATTTTGTTGATTTTTTTGGTTGTTGTTTATTTTACTAAAGAAATAAGCTTACCCTCCCTTCTTTTTAAAAATGTTTATTTCTTACTAAATTCCCCTCCCTTCCACCAAGGTGTAACAGAATCAACAGACTAGTTGTACAGTAATGAGAAAACCAACAAGGATCTCCTTCAGAGTAAGGCTGCAGAGAAACAATTTGCAGTAGTTAAGATTTATTCCCCTATCCTCCCCTCCAAATATTACATCTCTCAACAAAGAATTCTTGTTGAACTTCATTGGAAAGTGTGTAGCAGGGCAGTGTTCGGAAATACTACATATCTAAATGTACATATGTTAGTATTGTGAGCTTCAAGCACAAGGAAATGAGAATTTCAGTTTGTTACGCTGACATTTCTTGCAAGCAAAAGAAAAATATTAGGTGTATCGGGAGTTGTTTTTTTAAAGTCAGTATCAGTAACTTCTTAACATATGGCTAGTGGTATTCTAAAAATTAATAATAATAATAAACAAGGAACCAAAACCCTCAGCTTAATACTCTTTCTTTCCATGCCTTCCCTCAGTCATTACTGGGGCATTACTTTCAGCTTAGATTCAGAGTCTGGGTGTCAAATGAGTCCAATTAACCCATTTATGCCTATTTGCATTGAACGGCAGCCACTGGTCATGAATTTCACTTCATAAACCACACATACTATTTCTGCTGAAAGAGATTTATAGTTGTGACAAAAAAACATCACAGTTGGTTTAAGTAAAATCTATTTTTTTTTTTTAATGTTACTCTTATAAAGAAACCTGTAACTAAGAGAAGAGGAATTCAAAACTGAAAAACTCAGCAATAGAAAATGAATCAGTCAGTAGACACCTAAGGCTACCGGTTTCCTGTGCCGCTCACTTGGTATTCTAAAAGGGTCACCCGGCTCCGACCACTACTGCCAGGATGTTCCCAGGAACTGGGAACAAAGTTGAGCAGCACAAAGCCCCTGCTCTGAAGGGCAGGACGACACGCCACCACAGGAAAGGGCTATAGTTTGTTGCAGAGGTAGGGGTGCAGTGGGCGTCCCTAATTCTTTCACACTTTGGGGAAGGAGGTAAGGGAAAGGCAGGAAGCCAGCTCTCAGAAAAGGAGCCTAGGGAGGGCTGCAGGAGCAGAGGGGACTGGGCACATTTAGAGAATTTGAAAGCAGTTCAGGTAGGCTGGAACTGGGGACGGGTGGGAAGAGTGGCCGGTGGTGAGAGATCTAGCAAGAGACAGGATTAGGAGGGCCTTATAAAGAGAAGTTAAGGGGATAGGACTTTATCCTGAGGGTGACAAACATCCCCTAAGAGATTACACGAGACACTTTACAATAAAGTATCTATGTGCCTGCAATATCGAGATGAGGGTGGGGCAAAACCCCTGGACAGGAAGACGAGTGAGCAGGTAACTACGGTGACCCAGGAGGGAGACGCCGGTGGCCTGCGCGGAGGAAGCCAGAGCAGGGCAGCAGCGACAAACAGGCGTCAAGAAGCACGGAAGTAAAGCGGGTTTAATGACTCGACGATGGGGTGAGGGGTGGACGACCGAGCTGCAGCGACGCAGCTGCTGAGATGGGAGCCGCGGCAGGTTTGGAGGGGAGGTGCCGAGCTCTGTGTAGGTCACCCAGATGACGTTTCTGAGGCTCCCAGATTACCCACGCCTGCACCTCAGGACGAGGTGGGCTGGAGCAGGACGACGCTCTGCGAGGGGACGAGACCGTCTGGGGGGAGAAGGTGGCCTAAGACAGCTGCCCAGGGGGGTCCCTCCAGTGCGACCGGACAAAACTTAATATTCCACTTTTCCTCGATCGCATCGAACGACAAAACATCGACGAGATTAGGTAGAGATCATGGCTTTCATTGTGCAGGTGACGAAAATGAGACTCCGAGGTGCGGGTTTGTTCATGTCGGCATACAACCCTATTCTACCCTAAAAACTAACTCTGTGTCTTGACTGCAGAAACATTCTTTCTCAAATTTTCGATAGAAGAGATTGCAGAAATTTAGTTTTAAAATGCCCTTTGTTCCTTTCCCCCGCCCCCAACTCCCATGATAAAATATTGTGATCAACTTTCTATTTTAATAAACTTTACCAGATATCAAAAATCTGTACCCACTTTAGAAAAACGCGGACAGAGGAAAATCTTAGGACGCACTCACCAGTGAGTGCACAACTTCTTCAAGTTCTCCGTGCTGCATAAATAAGCCCTGACAGATTCTGGCTTCACGCTCATTAACTCTGCACGTCCATCCCTAGTTCTCTATCTCCGGGACTTGCCTGCTCGCCCCCGCCCCCGCCCCCGCCCCCTCCCCCGCCTCCGGCTGCACCACCTGCTCCCGGCGCCGCCCCCTTCCTCCCGCCCGCGCCGGTTCTCACGCGCGGCTCGCGCCCCTCCCCGCCGCTCCCTCCCTTTCACTTCCGCGGAGCTACCGAGTCGGAGCCGGGAAGCTCGGTGTCCGGCTCCCCCGCCGGTCCGCACTCCCGGGTCGCTCGCCAGCCGCCCCGCGCCGCGCCCCCCACGAAGTTCTGCCTCCCGCACCGCCCCCCGCGAGGACTCCAGGGGCGGTCCCGGGTCGACCGCCGCTGATTGGCTGACTTCTCGGCGCCCCGCCCCCCCGTGCACGCGCAGGAGGTGGGGCGGGCCCGACGCGGGCGCGCGAAGCGCGGCCCCGAGGGCGAAGCGTCCGTGACCCGCGTGCCGGCCCTGGCGTCCAAGCTCCGGCGACCGCGAGGTGGGGGCGGGCGGCGGCGAGGCTCACCAGGGCCGGGGGCTTACGTGGCTCTGAAGCCCGCCCCTCCCTCCCCGGCAGCGCCCCCCGCCCTGCCGCGGCAAGCCGGGCATCCCGCAGAGGCTGGGAGCTGCCCGAGGGGCCGTCGTCTTCTCCAGCCCGGTAGCCCGGATGTCGCTGCCCCCCGCGGCGGGGCCGCCAACGCGCTCCTCGGCCCGGGAGGAGGCTCGTCTTAAAGGGACAGCGCCGCGTTCCAGCCGGAGGGGGCGGCGCGTCCTGCGCTCCGAGCGCGACCCCTACCCCGGGGTTCGCCGCCCCGGGCCCGCTGCTCCGGGCTGGGGCGCAGGCGGGGCACGGCGTCCGGCCCCAGGATGGCCTCAGATGGCCGCCCAGAGGCCAGGTTTTCCTCCGGCCCGAGTGTGGCCGGTGGCGCCGCGCGGGGCCGGGAGGCGCCGGCCTGTGATTGGCCGAGGCCGCAGTGAATGCAGGACATTGTCTGGTCGCGGCCGTCGCTGTCCCCGCCGCCGCCCGGGCACTGGGCAAGATGGGTGCGAGCGGGGCCTGGGCGGCCCGCAGTCCCCGCCCCGGGGGGAACCCGGGTGGGAAGCCGAACTTATATGAGGTCACGGCATCTGAGCCTGGAATGAAGGCGCTGTTTCAAAACACAAGATCATCTCCACTAGGAAATAAAATCATTTGTGTTGCCTTAAAGATTTCCTTTAAGATTAAAAATATTAATTGAAAAGGGCCAAGTGTTATAAAAAACCGCTTAGTTTTCTCTTCAAGATCCCCTTAATTAGTATCTATGACGATTCATGTGATATTCTTTATAAAAATTTAAGCAGTACAGATGATACATACACATAGATTTGTGAAGTAATTCTTTTCTACACAGTACAACTTCTCTGGGTCTTAGTTTCTGTGCACGTAAAAAGAGGATACGGGGCTGGTAGATTTCCAAGTTTGCTTCCATTGTTAAAATAACTGATTCCAGGCGTACAATCCTGATACATACTATGTACTGGATCATATCTCAAGGCCTGGGAATAGATGAGACCTTTTAAAGAATCCTTGAGAAGATTATAGTTCTCCTCGGACTGTCTATGAAAATAAGTGGGAGTTATTTAAGTGGAGCTGTAATCTTTTAGTGTGTAATTTTGGCATCAAGGAAAATGAGCAGTAGAGAAATGTATGGAGATGAATCAGTTATTAGCCAATGTGAAGAGCAGGGTTTACTTTCGTTCTCTGTAAGTTTTCTGAGTAATAGAATATTGTAGGGAACAACCATCTTTCCTATTTTGTTTTCAATATCAAAGCAGTCAGAAGATGGCAAAAAAGAGAAGACACACTTGAAAAAAATCGATGCAGAAGAGAAAACATTTGGAGAGTTTTGAATAAAATTAAATCAGTATTTGCTTTTTTAAAAAAACTGGATAGGAAAAATTATTGCAGAGTTAAAAGCAGATATGTTGATACAAATAATATTTTGTAGCTTCAGTTTCATGCCCTTTTGAAAACTAAAAAAATTAAAATCAGTGCTTCCATTTAATTGAGCAATCAACAAGAATTAGAGACTTGGAAATGACAAAATGAAGGAAGGAAAGTATCCAGAAAAGAAGATAAATTTAATGGACATGATTCATTGCAAGAGACATGACCTCATTCCTTAATAGAGGGATTTCCACTAAACCAGATTTGATGTGAAATAAATTTAGTTTACAGACTTTCCTCAAAATTATGTTAATTTGATATTGCCCCCCCTTTTGTTATGGAAAAGGGAAGAAATATTGAGAAAGGAAGAAACAAAAGCAAGATATTTAAACATTGTTGCAGCTTCCTCAAATGACAATTATTGCAGGCTCCTCACCCTCACCCATCATAATAAAGAAATGAAAAAGCAAAAATCATCAGCATAAAGACTCTAGCTGTCTCCAGAAGTGAAACATGAATGAACGTGTGGATGACTGTCAGTGAAGCAAATTTACATTTGATAATTTAAACTTCTAGCATTTAAATTGTTGATTTTTCTAATTATATGAACTTTACTTAAAAGTTACTAAATTTTACTAGAGATTGTCATACAGATTGTAGTAAGTTAGAAAAGAAGAAAACAAATATATGTTAATGCATATATGTGGAATCTAGAAAAATGGTATAGATGATCTTATTTGCAAAGCAGACACAGAGACAGAGGCATGGAGAACAAATGTATGGGGACCAAGGGGGAAGAGGCGGCTGGAAGAACTGGGGGACTGAGATTGACATACACTATTGGTACGAGGTATAAAACAGATAACCAATGAGAACGTACTGTATAGCACAGGGACCTCTGCTCTGTGGTGAATTAAATGGGAAGGAAATCTAAAAAAGGGGAGAGAGATATATACACACACACACACACACACACATATACATATATATATGCATAGCTGATTTATTTTGCTGCACTGCAGAAACAACACATTATAAAGCAACTATACTCCAATAATAATTAATTTTTAAAAGTTATTAAAATTTAAAGGTTAAACTGAGTGCAATAGGTTGTTTACAATCAACACAAGCAGCAAATAATATGATACAGTATATAAAGCATGAAATGTCTTACCAAAGAAGTTCGAGACTCTTCGAGCAAGTTTCTCCCTTCAGAGTTTTGCTTTGGTATTTGATGTGTAACTATAGGCTAGTCTGTATAGAGTTTGGTAATATTTATGGAACACTTGGTCTATGCCAAACCCTGTCCTAAGTATCTTCTTTCATCCTCACAAAAATCTTGGGAGCAGATATAATTACCCCCATTTTAAAGATTTGGAAACTGAAGCTCTAGAGTTGGGGTAGCTTGTCCAAGGTCAAGTAGTTGGTGGATGTAGAGCTGGGACTCAGGCCTAAAATCCCGAGTCTGCTCAAAAGTCCTGGCTCTGTTTTCAGTCACTCACTAGATAGACTTAATTATTTCTATGAATATGATTATTCATTTTTTATCAGTTCTTTTTGACAGGTATACATTTAAATATTTCTGCATTAGCCCTTTCATTCATTTATCTTTTGGGTGACCGTGTAGATACAACATTGCCACCTGTATTTACTTTGCTACCGAAAGTCAAACATCCCTGTCATTTTTAAAGAGAAAACCCCTCTCAGATTTGCATCTCCTGTTCTCTTATAGACAGACATGGACATGGACAGTAGCACATGAGCAAGCCCTCACCCTCTGCTTTTCTGTCTTTTGTCTTTTTCTCTCTTTTTCTTCTTTCAGATATACTACTTCTCATGCTGTGTGCTAAATCACTTCAATCATGTCTGACTCTCTGCAACCCCATGGATTGTAGCCCACCAGACTCCTCTGTCCATTGAATTCTCCAGGCAAGATTACTGGAGTTGGTTGCCATTTTCCCCTCCAGGGGATCTTCCCAACCCAGGGATCGAACCGGCATCTCCTGCATTGGCAGGCGAATTCTTTGAGGACCCCCTTAATACCTATTGGCTGTGTTAGCTACATCTAATTGGTGTCAGTCTCAGAATAGATCTAGGGTGTTCAGTCATTCAGTTAGTGTCTGCATGCTTACAAATCAGCCAGTCCTTCAGAAGATAGAGAAGGGAGGAAGAATCAAGAATGCAACACAGCGACTTTCCTGGTGATCCAGTGGTGAAGAGTCCCCCTCCCAACGCAGGGGATGCCGGTTCAATTCCTGGTCGGGGAACTGAGAGCCACATGCCAGCGGACAACTAAGCCCCTGTGCTGTGATGAAGAGCCTGAGTGCTGCAACTTAGACTTGATGCAGCCAAAAATAAGAAGTAGAAACATATTTTAAATAAATAAAAAGAATGCAAGACGAATGTGGGGGATTCAGTAGCATAAAGCTGAGGCAAAGAGCTGTACCTTTAAGACTTTTTTTCCCTACCTTTTTTCTTCAGTCTGTACCTTTAGCTGAGAAGTGGCACATCCTTAATGACAATCAAGGATGCAGAAGACAATCAAATGTCCTCACATTTACCTTGCTCTGTGGAGGCGCTGGTTCCGTGGTTAGTGGCCGTTGCTATCTTCTGTTGTAGCTCTGCCCAGGATGGGGAGAGTGGGCAGCCTGCCTTAATTCTGGCCGTCACTCGTTCCAAGGGCTTGTATCAGGAGGGTTAAGAAATTAGAAATAAAATTATTCTGAAGGGGATCATTTGTGGTTCATTAATCCATGTGATTTCTGATGCTCATTATCACAGGAAATTGAGTTGGCTAAGTCTGTTTAACTTTTGTGATGAAGGATCAGTGTTAGGATTTGATGTACTGGGGGGCTGAGAGGCATAAAAAGATTGCGTTCAGCTGTCCTCCACTCCCCCCAGCACCTGTGGCAGCGCTCCCCACTCTTTGCCCTTGGTCACCAGGCCTCCTCCGTCTCCCCCGAGACGCTGGCAGGGAAGCCCCCCAAGTAAGCAGCATGCAGGGCAGCACAGTGCCCAGCAAGCCCAACCCGCTGAGCCCCACTGCCACCAGTGGGTGACAGGCACGGCCACCATCAGTGTCTCAACAGCTCAGGTGCCCAGAGAGGCAGGGGAGACCCTCTGCAGGCCCCATAGATAATCATCTGGCTTCTTATTAGCCAGTGGTTGTCTTTTTATTTATGTATTTTTTTTTTTACAAACATCCATAATTAAGCTATTACTGTCTGATATTTCTCAAATTCAATTATTAAGAAAAATATTTTACACATTACAATTGTTGTTAGATGACTAACAAGTCCCTGAGCTGTGCTTAGTCGGGTCCAACTCTTCGCAACCCCATTGACCACAGACTGCCAGGCTCCTCTGTCTGTGGGGATTCTCCAGGCAAGAATACTGGAGTGGGTTGCCATGCCCTCCTCCAGGGGATCTCCCAACCCAGGGATCCAACCCAGGTCTCCTGCATTGCAGGCAGATTCTTTACCATCTGAGCTGCCAAGGAAGCCCAAGAATACTGGAGCAGGTAGCTTATCCTTTCTATAGGGATAGAAGGAAATTCCCTACAGGGGAACTTCCTGACCCAGGAATCGAACCACACTTTCCTTCATTGCAGCAGGATTCTTTAGCAGCTGAGCTACCAGGGAAGACCTACCTACTCTCTCATTTCTTCCTGTCCTAGTACTTCTTAGCATTCCACATATGGCCACTGTCTTCTTCCTGGGCTCCAGTGCACAGCTAGATTCTGGAAATGCCATCTTCTCTCTGTGACCCACAGGCTACATGGGGATGCTGGTCCCCAGATGCCTTTCTTTGTCGACAATTCCTTTCAGTCTGCCCACGCTTCTTTTCATTTATTTGTTTATTTATTTATTTTTGGCTGCACTGGGTCTTCATCCCTGCATGCAGGCTTTCTCTAGCTGGAGTGAGAGGAGGCTACTCTCTAGTTGCGGTGACTTCTCTTGTTGCAGAGTGTGGGGTCTAGACAGTGTGGGTGCAACAGTTGTGGTGCACAGGCTTAGTTGCTCTGTGGCATGAAGGGTGTTCCCAGACCAGGGATCGAACCTATGTCCCTTGCATTGCAAGGTGGCTTCTTAACTGTTGGACTACCAGGGAAGCCCCCTGCACACACTTCTTAAAAGTCTTTCCAAAAAGCCCAAATGAGTGTGCCTCTTCTTTCCTCCATTCTCTCCCTCCTCCCACGTCCATGAGGACCTGGCCCCGACCCACTCCTCCAGAGGAGCCTGTCCCTGGCCCTTTCTTGTATCCTGTCTCTCTTCCGCAGCAAACTCCTCCTCCTCCTCTTCCCCACATACTTGGACCCTCGAGTCTACTACTCTTTCTGTCCCAAAGACACTATGAACACATCCTTGGTGCCTTCCACATAAGCTGTCTCTCCTGTTCACTGACCACATCACGTTTGAATTGATGTCCTACCATTCCAAGAGGTAGGTTCCCTGAAGTCAAGAGGCCACGTTTTATTCACCCGTATATCTTGGAGCTTAGCACAGTGCAGAACGCATGAAGAACATCGAGAAACCCCTGCTAGACCCCAGCTGAAAAGGTTTTGTCTCCTTGATTGATCCATTCAGGAGATCAGCTTTCTAGCTCTTCAAATTTTAATCAATTCAAAATTGAAGAGTCATTTATTTCAAGTATAAGTATGTGTGCATCTGTACTAAGTCGCTTCAGTCGTGTCTGACTCTGTGTGACCCCATGGGCTATAGCCTGCCAGATTCCTCTCTGTCCATGAGATTCTCCAGGCAAGAATACTGGAGTGGGTTGCCATGTCTTCCTCCAGGGGATCTTCCCCACCCAGGGATTGATCCCACATCTCTTTTGTCTTTTACATTGGCAGGTGGGTTCTTTACCACTAGCACCACCTGGGAAGCCCAATTATATCTTACAATTAATATTCACATGATAGTATGCTCACATGATAGATGATAGGGTGAGCATACAACCTCACGCTGTATACAACAGACATGCTTTCAAATTTGAGTAAATTAATATTCCTAATTCAAACATTTGATAATTTGATTTCTTTATTAGTGGTGAGGCTTTTAGTTTTCTTTTATAGAGCAAATAGTCATACTCTTGGTTATTTATTTTGGAAATACTACTTCTCTTACATCAGATTTACCTTAAGAAAAGTAACTATGTTGTACTCTACAACACTACAAGTAGATTAAACTGGGAAGTGTCATTTTACTGTCTTTTGCCTGTAAATGTAAAAGTAAAGGCAATGACGTAAGAGTTGTATTTTCTCTCAAGACAGCGCATCATCTGTGTGTGTTCAGCAGTTGGAGAAGGGCGGGGGCACGTGTTCTTCTGTCCCTCCCTGTGCTTCTCAATCTCCAGCAGAGACGTTTTCTGTAATTGGTTTTCCACATTTGCCAAGAGTCTGTTTCCTCTTAACATTTAACATGTTTAACAGAAGTCTTGTAATAGTTCCAAAAACAATAAAACTGGTCCCAGCCACACAAATGATACACATACACAACACATTGGGGTTTTTTTTTTTTTTTTCATCATGGCTTTGGTTTTGTTCTTTTCAATAACTTTCAGTGTCAAATCATGCGACAGAAGTAAAAACCCTTCCTTCACAGTAACAAAAGCCCTGAAAAAAATGTCATCCGAGGGCTGTCTGCACAGAGGCCATCCGGGACAGAAAGGCCTCTTACTGTTCTGCCCTTCTTCGTAATGATGAAGTAGGGTTACGGTTCAATTTAATGCTGTGTCATCAGAAGGAACTAAAACTTATTTTAGATGCATGCTTCTGAAGCATTGGTAAGGCAGTCCTTAATTTGACAAAGTCCATTTCTCACACTGTCAAATGTTAACATAAAAAAGCAACACTGTCTTATATTTGATCCCACCCACCATCACTCCTAAGAAGGGGGTTAAAACATCCCTACAACAAGTAGACGTTGGACAGGTGAAAAGAATGTAGATTTCTTTTTTAGTTATGACTTGATTGAAATATTACAAGTTGTATTATTATTAAAGCATCTTTAAGTGCTCCAAGGAGCTGGATTTAGGAAGGACTTTGAAATTCCAGAGAGGAATCAGAGGTACTGACAAGCTGGAAATTGAGACGCTGATAACAAAATCTCCTCCATCTCGTGCAAGGCATTCTAACCCTGTCTTCATCAGTAAACTGGAATCTAAAAGATAAGACTTTGGCAATAAAAATAAATAACCCTGGAGAAGGGATGTCCCCGTCAATGCAGCAGGGAACGTCCCAGAGCTGGCAGGGTTCTGTATCCTCTGACCGAATGCATGTCAGGGAAGCCTGTTCATACATTCTCCCATCCAGCCTGGCTGTTCTCTCAAGGAGCCCAAAGTTTTCTCCCTGACCCCAATGGGCCCTGAACTAAAAGCCCTCTGGTACTTCAAGCCTGTTGGGAATGACCAACAGTGTAGCATCGGGGTAACCAATGACCTCATCGGAAATGCAGAGGCTCAGAGCAAATACCTGAGCCAACCTGCAGAATCCGAGCCTGCATCTGAACCTGGTCCGCGGGGTACCCCCCACCTCCCAAGTAAGACCAAGTAAGAGTGTCCAGAGCTGGTGAATTGGGAACCACTCCTTCCCCGCCTGCCCCCCACCCCCCGCCCCCTTGCCTTGGATCCTGTGGGTGTCATGTGAGCAACCGTGTCCCAGGAGTGGGAGATTTGAGGGGGAATAATAAAGGGGTACTTACCTCACAGCGCGCCATCAATACATGGAGTTCAAATTATGTCATCACCTGTAAGGTCAAAAACAAGACAAAACAAAGAATTGGTGGGCGTGCTTGTCAGCCAGTGGAGAAATCTTACGTTTCAAACCTGCACCCATTTCTTAGGGTTGCTGTTTTAGCAAAGAATTGGGTGACCCTGCAAACCCAGCTTCTTTCCTGAAGAGAAGGCGCTGGTGGGCGGGGCCGCTCCGGCCTGGGCGCTGGGCGCATGCGCGCGGCCTGGTTCAGCATAGTGGTACCCGCGGTCCTTGGCTCGCTGCCCCAGCGCTCACCGCTCTGTCCTGGGTGGCACGTGGCCTCTCCTGGGGGTGTGTTTCTTCACAGGGTGTTTCCTTCCCCTGGAAAAAAACAGTCGTGTTGGATTAAGCTCCCCTCCCGACCACCCAACCCTAGTGTGACCTCACATGAAAAGATATAATTTCTAAATAAGGTCACACTCTGCTAGCCTCGGGGATGCGGAGGTGAGAATGCAGGGGAGAGGGATGTGGGCGAGAGGGCAGAGCAGCCTGAAAGTCTCGCAGGATGTCTTTCCAGCCGGACTCTATGACACCCTTGCCACCCCCTTTTCAATCCCGTGGCCCTGGCACAAGCCCCAAGCGACCCTGACGCAGACACAGCCTCACTTGCCACCCAGCGCCATGGGCTCCAGGATCCGGCCGGGGGCCCACCTTGCCAGCCCGCACTGCCCCCCAGCTGGGGAGGCCCCAAGGGTGCAGGGGGAATCATTAGAGGACAGCGACAGCGACAAGGTCTCTTAACCACATCACGAGGCACACTTTTATTGTTCTGAGGTCCCTACACCAACCTCAGGAGTTTCAAGCTAGAGGCTGTTCACTCACTCATCAAATATTTTTTTCTTTTTCTTGGCCTGGTCATGTCACATGTGGGATGTATTTCCCCGACCAGAGATGGAACCCGTGACCCTGCATTGGGATTGCACAGTTTTAACCACTGAACCGCCAGGGAATTCCCACACTCATCTAACATTTGATGCCGAGTTGGTACAAAGCCTTGTATTCAGCGCTGCGGGAGTTGAGGGTTTTGCTATTAAAAACAGACATCAAATTAAATAAATTTGGGAAATTAATCCAAGGTTGCAAATAATTTTTTTAAATCTTGCCAATTATATATAAAAATTGCCATCATAAAAGCAAGGACTTCAATTACTTTATTTTTATTTAAAATTTGCATTTCTTTGAACAGGTGATAGGTAAAAGTACTAAGGATGATCATGAAAAATAAATGTACCTCCCACAGGGGCAAACACTATTTCTTGAAAAAAGCCATTTTAACAGCAGAGAGGTAGGAAGAAAATAATCTTAGAGAAAAAGAGATTTTTCAAAAACAGAAACAGTTGGAAAAAATATATGGATGAATAAAAATATAAGTGGATGAATAAAAAGGAAAAATATATTTTCAATATATATTTATTTTTGCAATATATTTGTGAATTGTTTTTACAATATACTTGTATATATACAAAATATTTATTTCAATACATGTTTTTACAATATGTATATGTATACATATATATTTTTTTCCTTTTTTCTTCATCCTTTTTTTTTTTACAAATATTTTTTACACTCCTCTTATGAATGAGGCATTGTTTTAGATGCAGGAGATACATCAATGATCAAAACAGTTAGAATAGCATTCCCTGCCCTCTTGGCCTTTATGTTTTGGTGAAAACTGAATCTGAAATTGAGACACAGGAGTCCAGGTAGGTGAGGCTATAGGAAGAGTGTGCCTCTGTGGCCAAGAGCCACCTGGTGTCCTGCGGGCACACGTGACACGAGGAGGGTGTGAGTTTAGAAGTAGCCCACCTGCCTTGCCCAGGACTGGTCAGAGCCAGGCCAGGTGGGCCAGCTGAGGGTCTTCATGTGTGGTGCTGAACAGGCTCAAGAAACAGTGTCTGCCAATAGAATTGGTCCAGGTGTGAGTGAAGATGCAGGAGATGGGTGTCGAGGTGGAGGTTGGAGTGATATTATGGGGCCGAGAAGAGAGTGATGTTTAATGTTTTGATGGGGTTTCTGCTCATGCAAAGAAACCAGCTAAATCTGTCTGCCATTTGCATGCTTCCTTCTTCCTTCTTCAAGCTTCTGGGTGGGGCTCTAACCTAGGGAGCACAGTTCAAAAACTGTGATGATTACCAGGCTCTGCCTGTGATTCTCCCATGAGATCTGGTGAGAAGCATACACCTCACTCTCCACATTTTAAAAAAATTAATAGACTTAAAAAAATTTACTTAATTGGAGGCTAATTACTTTACAATATTGTAGTGGTTTTTGCCATACCTTGACATGAATCAGCCATGGGTGTACATGTGTTCCCCATCTTGAGCCCCCTCTCACCTCCCTCCCCACCCCATCCCTCAGTGTCATCCCAGTGCACCAGCCCTGAGCACCCTGCCTCATGCATCAAACCTGGACTGGCGATCTATTTCACATATGATAATATACATGTTTCAATGCTATTCTCTCAAATCATCCCATCCTCGCCTTCTCCCACAGAGTCCAAAAGTCTGTTCTTCACATCTGTGTCTCTTTTGCTGTCTCACATATGGAGTCATCATTACCATCTTTCTACATTCCATATATATACATTAATATACTATATTGGTGTTTTTCTTTCTGACTTACTTCACTCTGTATAATAGGCTCCAGTTTCATCCACCTCATTAGGACTGATTCAAATGCATTCTTTTTAATAGTTGAGTAATATTCCATTGTGTATATGTACCACAGCTTTCTTATCCATTTGTCTGCTGATGGACATCTAGGTTGCTTCCATGTCCTTGCTATTGTAAACAGTGCTGCAATGAACATTGGGGTACATGTTTCTCTTTCAATTCTGGTTTCAATGGGATTGCTGGGTTGTATGGCAATTCTATTTCCAGTTTTTTAAGGAAATAGACTTTTTTTTAAAAAAATAGAAACTTTAGGTTTATAGAGAGGTTCCTATATACTTCCTCAGCCATCCCCATATTCCCTATTAACATCTTGCCTTAGTGTGATAAATTGTTACAACTGATGAATGTACACTGATATATTTATCATTAACTAAAGTCAGTGTATTGGGGGCTTCCCTGGTGGCTCAGATAGTAAAGAATCTGCCTGCAATGCGGGAGACACAGGTTCAATTCCTGGATTGGGAAGATCCCCTGGAGAAGGCAATGGGAATCCACTTCAGTATTCTTGCCTGGAGAATTCCATGGACAGAGGAGTCCGGCAGGCATTTGTATTTATTTTAATTTCTGCCACACCATGCATCATTCAGGATCTTAGTTCCCTGACCAGGGATCGAACCTATGCCCCCTGCAGTGGGAGCATGGAGTCTTAACCACTGGACTGCCAGGGAAGTCCCGGGAGAGCTCATCTGTACATTGTCCCTAAGGTAGAAGGGTGGGCCATGGAGCCAATCAGGGCAATTAGTCTTGTGACGGAACTAAAAGAGCCCACCTGCTGGGCAGGACGCCACGTGGAAAACTCAATTAGGCCGTAAGCAGGGACTCCCATAGTCATTATTTTTCAATGATTTGGATGCTAAATATGAAAGAATATCTCATTATATTATCTAGTAGTACATTCATATGATTCACTCTATTTACTTGGCAAATACCCAGTATTTGCTGCATGTTCATTTACATTGAATTGAATCAGGTGCACACTGAGTGAATATCTGCTGTTTATTCCTGGATGACATTTCATAGCTAAAAAAAAAAAATGAAAGACTGTTTTTTAGGATCATGAACCAAAAGAAATACAGAAGAGAAAACAAATAGTTGAAAAATAAGCATAAATGAGAAATGATTAAAATAAGTGGAAATCATAAAATGCCTAAGATGTGGTCAAATAAAAAGCAAAATGAGCAGAAATTTCCTCCCTAAAATGCACTGAATTTAAAAATGCATAAATTAGATTAATTTTAGATTTTTGAAAACAAACTGAGCTCCTTAAACTTCTGTTTCTGGTATTAATGTCATTATCATAAAAGTCCTTGCTGCACAGACATATCTTGTTCCTAGATGACAGCATTTAATATCATAACAATGTGGATTTCTCCCCAAATTAAACTGTACATTTAAAACAATTAAAAAAAATTAAAAGCCCCCCATAGAATTTTGGAGGTTTTGAGAGATGGTGCTAACACAGAAATGTAGTCACCTGTGACACGATAAAAATGTCAGTAACAAGTCAAATACGCACATAAAAATGTTTGTCTGAAGTCAAAGCAGTTAAATGGAATGAGAGAAAGAAGAACTGCTTAATAAACGACACTGAAACTAGAGATTTTCAAGTTGCCAAAAGTGTATTTTTTAAATGAAAAATCCCACTGTCGCTAACAGTGCAGGAAACAGAATGCTCTTGTGGTCTGGTGGGAATATGAACTGGTACATTTCTGGAGGAAAATTATTTATATAAAAATCTATACTATCATCGAGTCAATGGGCATGAGTTTGAACAAACTCCCGGAGACAGTGAAGGACAAGGAAGCCTGGTGTGCTGCAGTCCATGGGGTCACGAATAGTTGGACACGACTGAGCGACTGAACAACAAGAATTTCTGCCTAAGGGCTGGTGTGCCTCGTCCAGGGCAGGCCTGGGGGCTGAGGTCCTGGGAGCAGTGCTCACCTGTGAAGGAGGGGCCCTGGGCTGGGGCGTATCCTTCTGTTTCTCAGAGGGTCCCCAGTGGGCAACGAGCCTGCGGCACCTGCAGCAGCAACACCTCTGCTAAGGCTGCCCATAGCAGGCGTGGTGTCCTCTCCCCTCCAATTCTGCAGGTCTTCACTGTACCCCTGACAGCCTCTTCCTTAAAACTCACTTGTACCCAAATCTCTTCTTTGTGGGGAATCCAAACTTGGAGAACAGTTTCCCAATTTTCTTCTTTTGTTTACATTCTCTGCAGAAAATAGACTGCACTTTATAACAAGTTATAAAGGAAGGCAAAGTTTTTTGAAAAAAAGGAATTCACTGGGGACTTCCCTGGTGGTCCAGGGCTTAAGGACTTCACCTTCCCATGTAGGGGGTGTGGGTTCAATCCTGAGTTGGGAAGCTGAGATCCCACATGCTTCGAGGTCAAAAAGCCAAAACACAACCAGAAGCATGTTGCAACACATTCAATAAAGACTTGATCCACATTAAAAAAAAAAATCTTAATACAAAAGGAGCTCACTGGACTTCTAGTCAAATGAGATAAATTGAATACATGCATTTACCTCCTCCCCAAGGTCTCAGCAAATGGCATTAAAGAAACAAAATGGACAAGCACACAGGGCAAAGAGGAAAGGAGAGGAAGTTGGCCATGTACAAGGAGTGCCCACAGTACTCTGACTGAGGAGAAGGAAAGTCTGTGAGCAGGGAACCAGTCACTGGGGAAGCGGAGCTGGAGGCACGAGGCTGGCTCCCATCATCTCCCACTGATGCTGAGCCAGGGTGCCCATCTCCATCCCTCTGAGCACAGGGCCTGGAGATTGACAGGGATGCCAGGCACCATGGAGCAGGTGAGGAGCAGGGCTGAGAGCTCCAGGGAGGGGATTATCAGAAGGGGACGGGTGGGATGAAGGATGGTTATTTTTACCTTATGCCTTCTAATACTATTCATCGTTCTTTTTAATTAGTTTATTTATTTCTGGCTGTGCTGCGTCTTCACTGCTACATGGGCTTTTCTCTAGCGGCAGCAAGTGGGGGCTACTGTAGCTGCGGTGCTCAGGCTTCTCATTGCAGTGGCTTCTCTTTTGCGGAGCACAAGTCCTAGGCATGTGGGCTTCGGTCGCTGCGGCACATGAGCTCAGTAATTGTGGCTTGCTGGTTCTAGAGCACAGACTCAGTAGCTGTGCTTCACAGGCCTAGTTGCTCTGCAGCATATGGA
Source organism: Muntiacus reevesi (assembly GCF_963930625.1). Classification (NCBI taxonomy): domain Eukaryota; kingdom Metazoa; phylum Chordata; class Mammalia; order Artiodactyla; family Cervidae; genus Muntiacus; species Muntiacus reevesi. Next base: position 52,451,423 of record NC_089260.1, read on the forward strand.
ATCTTCCCGGACCAGGGATCAAGTCGGTGTCCCCTGAATTGGCAGGCGGATTCTTATCCACTGAGCCACCAGGGAAGTCTGACTATTCATCTTTTAAAAAATCTATGTGCAAGCATCATTTTAATACTTAATAAAATGTTGAAGCTGTTTTTGTTATTTAAATGCAGGAAAATCAGAACCAGGTTGGGCGCTAAGTACTATCAGATCATCAGACTGATTCACACACACACTTGTCCATCGTAGATGTCGTCACAATAGCCACAAGGTGGAAACCGGCCAAATGCCCATCAGTGACTGAATGGACAAGCAAACTGTGGTTGAACCACTCGATGGAACAGTATTCAATCACAACCAGGAATGAAGTACGGATGTATATTACAACATGTGTGAACCTCAAAAAACATTTTTAATGAAAAAATCGGACACAGATGGCCACATATTCATATGATTCCATTTATGTGAAATGTCTAGAATAGGTAGATCCACGGCCACAGGCCACAGATTAAACAGTCACCAGGGGATGGGTGGAGAGGTAAGGGAGAATAACAGATGAATAGGTATAGGGTATCCTTTGGGGATTGTACTGGCTTGTTCACGCCCCATGTGACCGCCAAAGCCTAGTTTCATCATAAACACAGACTAGGCTGATTAAAGGGCCGATTGGCTCCCTTTCTTACTGTCTAAATCCACAATCCAAAGCCACATTGGTTATGGACTGAATAGTGCAGCTCCCCTCCCAAATTCGTGTTGAAATCTTAACCCCAGTGTTTTAAGATTGAGTGTGACCTCATTGGGAGATACAATCTTTACAGAAGCCATTCAGTTACAACGAGGTCATTAGGGCAGGCCTCAATCCATAAGACTGGTGTCCTTGTGCGAGGAGGAAGTTTGGATTCGAAGACAAACACAAAGCAATGATGATGCGAAGAGATACAGGGATGACAAGGCCTGTACAAGCCAGGCGAGAGGCCCAGAACAACCTTCCCTCACAATCCTCAAAAGGGGCTAGCCCTGCCGACACCTTGATCTTGGATTTTTAAGCCTCCAGAACTGTGAGATAATAAATTTCTGTCATTTAAGCCCCCCAGTTTATAATACTTTGTTATGGCAGCCCTAGCAAACTAATAAAACATTGTACATAATCCTTTTTACCTTAAAAGGCACATTAGTTGCATAAACATGTTACCTATCATGTAATGGCTGGTTGCATGGAATAAACTCATGGTCCTCTGAGATAGTAAGTTTCCAGTGGACAGGTCCCACGAACAGGTAGCTTTTTGGCCAAAGCCCCTGACAGAACCATCTCTGACCACAGTCCTTAGCAAAGGCTTTCGTAATTCTGATTGCAAAGAGGATGCTGAATTTCAGTGCTTTAACATAAGTCAGCACCAGCTTGAAAGCCGGGTATGACATGAGGTCTGGATATTTGTATTGGCCACTCCCAACACACACAGAGGTGCATGAAAAGACATAGCCGAGGGCTCACTCTGTGGCCAGTTTTCACGTTCTTATGTGAATTTGGTATAGCAGCTCCTGGGGACTGGAATGTGGCAATTTGAATGCAAAATCGATTGTCAAATATAAGACTGCAACAGTCTTCTCCCTAGTGACCATCTCACCCTCCAGCTAGTTGTCTTCACTCTTGTTCTGGATGCTCTGTATCTTGTTGGCAATATTCAAATGATCAAAAATGATTTCAGGATCTCAAACAACCCCTCTTGATTGGCTTGCGACCCCCTTTTAATTTGTTCTCCCTTGCTTATTTTCACAACAAGAAGGATGTCATTGCTGAACTTGTTTTATCTCCACTTCCACCGTCAGCATCACAATCGTAAGATCACTCATACACATTTGACACCTACTTCAATTTTAAACTGAATTCTGCACTTAAGTAACATTAAAAACTGTATCTTTAACATCACATCAAGGAAGTCCTGCGTTGTGTCTGATTTTTCATGCATCTATGTACAAATGTTTCATATTTTGAATAGCAGCTGGATGCGTAAATTATTTCAAAGCAGGAAAATGTAAAAATAACATCCCTACAGATTAACTTTGCTTTTCTCAGGATGACTTGTATGCATGCCACACAGAAGCAGGTGGTACATTTCCATGAATCCAAAGCTTCAACATGAACTTTCACCTAAGGAACACAAGACAACCCGTCAAAAAATGTCTTCATTCATCAGATATAAGGGACGTATTAATTTCCTAGGGCAGCCATAACAGAGTGCTGCTGAGCGACTTGAAATAGCAGGAACTCATTTCTTCACAATTGTGGAGGCTCAACCCCTGAAGTCAGGAGTTCGACAGGGCTGTAACCCCTCTGAAGCCACAGGGGACTCATCTGGGCTGCCAGTGGCTTGGTGGCCATCTCTCGGGCTTCTGGGTTTGAGGCTGTCTCGTCACACAGCCTTCTCCCCGTGTCTTCACATGGCCACAGTCCTGCTTTAGTATGACTTCAAGTTAACGCATCAGATCTGCAGCCATCGTATTTCCAGAAAAAGACAAATTCTGAGGGACTAGGGGCTAGAACTTCAGCATGTATATTATGGGGGCAGGGATAGGGAGCATGATTCAACCCATTGAAAGGGGATAGGGTAAACTTCACATATGTAACTTTTGAGGGCAACTCATAAGGCAGCATTTTTGTTTGATGGAGATAAATTCTTATTTACAAGAAAGTGCATACTGCACACCGTTGTTTAGTCGCTAAGTCGTGTCTGACTCCTTGTGACTCAATGGACTGTAGCCCACCAGGCTCTGTCCATGGGATTCTCCAGGCAAGAACACTGAGTGGGTTGCCATTTCCTTCTCCAGCAGGTTTTTCTGACCCAGGGATCAAACCTGTGTCTCCTGCATTGCAGGTGGATTCTTTACCACTGAGTTACCAGGTTAGCCCATACCACACACAGGCACAAAGAATTATAAAGCAAGTACCCCTGTAACCCCCCTTCAGGCCAAGAAACAACACTGCTACACCAGAGATGCCCCGCATACCCCTCCTTCATCAACACCCCGTCTAGGACCCATCCAGCACCCCACATTGCATCTAGTTGTCATGTTTGTCTCCTCCAATCTTTGACCATTCCTTATCTTTCACAGCCTTGAATTTTTTCTTTGGCTATGCCATATGGCATGTGGGATCTTTCCAGACCAGGGATCGAACCTGCACCCCCTGCAGCAGAAGTATGGAGTCTTATAAATCATTGGACCACAAAGGAAGTCCACAGCCTTGATAGTTTTGAAGCATACTGACCACTTACTTTGTAAGGTTTTCCTCAATTTGGGTTTGTTTGAGGTTTCCCCACGGCTAGGTTGAGGTTATACATTTGGGGCAAGAATTCTACAGCATTGTGCCATGTGGTCTTGTCACTTTTCCATACTAGAGAGAGGTCCAATCATTAGTTTTTATTTCGAGTTCCTGGTACATTATGCTTGATTGGTTATTTTCAGAGTATGTAAAATATTACTATAGTTTTGAGTCAAACAAAAATGTATATTGAAAGGTGCTACTTGTCCCCAATACCCCATTCCTGTTCCTCCTTACTTTCTACTCTGAACTCAGCCATTCTCTGTATGTAACCAGTCTCTTGAGTTTCTAGTATTTCTTGTGTTTCTTCTGCACAGATGAGCAGGTACATATGTATTTTCTTCTACTGCCTTTCTTATTAAATGAAGGATGGCGAACTGTAGACATGCGTGCATGTTGCTTTTCTCACTGAACAATATATCCTGGGAGTGACATCAGCACACACTTTATACAGCGGTGGAGGACTGTATCATGTGATGTTCCAGTTCACTGAAGCATTCCATGTGTAGACATTTAGGCCATTTTCAATTATCTTGCCATTACAGCCAATGCCGCAGTGAGCAACATCGTGCACAGGGCTTTTGCACTGCTGGGAAGGATCATCGAATCTCTTCCGAGAAGTGGGAAGGCCAGGTCAACGGCTAAGTGTATCCTGGTTCCATAGGGATTGCGAGTTCCACTGCCGAAAGGGAACATTAAGTCTGCACTTTCACCAGGAACAGAAGACATTTCACCGACAAAATGTGTTGTCATACTTGGATATTAAACTTCTTCCAATCTCATAGAAGAGAAATGGTATGTGTTAATTTCCGTTTCTCTGTTTGAAGTTTATTTTTTTGCAGCACTGTGCAGCATGTGGGACCTCAGTTCTCTGGCCAGGGGTTAAGCCCGTGTCCCCTGCAGTGGAAGCGTGGTCTTTTTTCACTTTGGCTACAACACTTCAACACAATTGGTCTTCACTGAGGCATGTGGGATGTATAGTTCCCTGACCAGGGATCAAACCCGGGCCCCTTGTGTTGGGAGCAGAGAGTCTTAACCACCGATCACCAAGGAAGTTATGTTTTCTTTGGATTTTGAAATACATTTTAGGGACACTTCTATCTTTTTTTGGTGAGCTTTTTTCTAGCAGGTTTTTGCCTCTTGTCTTTCAGTTTTTAAGAGCTGACCTGATGATTTTCCAAAGCTAACGAACACTAAGTATATACACTGGCACCTTGAAGTTTCTTATCCTGACTCCAATCAAGTGAGCCCTATCGTCTAGTATGTGCCAACACGACACAAGAGACTCTACTTCTGGGGTTGAACACCAAAGCGTGTGTGAACTCTTTCTAAGAAACACAGGGAAGTATATAGTTCAATTACATATCATGGAAGAGGGTCATTTTTTCCATTATTATGGTTTCCTTTCTGCATTATTTTTTAGCTCACAGTCAAACCCTGGGCTGCTTGGTACTGTGCTTAGATTGAGGGAGGTTTCACTAGCTACAAGACAATAAATGTTTAATGTTTTCCAAAGCCAAACAGAATTTTTTGAGTGATTAGATGTTTTAGTATCATATACATTCCTACTCTATTAGAAGAAAATTACAGACTATTTCCTGTGAATAGGCTACTTTTAAAAAGTATATATACACACGTATGTGTAAGCAAATCCTTCTGTTGCACACCTGAAACTAAAACAATATTCTAAATCAACTATATGTCAATAAAAAATTACTAAGTGTATGAAGATAGAGTTTTGCTTTCACATACTGTTTGAATTGTATATCTAAGTATATGCTACTCTTTCAAAAATTTGGTCTTAATTCAGTTTTGTTAAATCCAGAAGGCAAATTATAGTGCTGTCTTTATGAAGATTACCACTTTGTGATGTTACATGTTGAGACATTACAAGTTGTATTTTTTTTAGTGATTGATTTTCTAGCTCTTAAAACATGTCCATGGATGCTACAAAAACTGATCAAAGACCATTTAAAGACCCGAAGTTTTAAAAGGTTCAGTTCCAGGCATCACCACTGCATTATTTGTCAAACAGGAGAGCGGAAACCAGACAGTAATGCTGCTTTGTCGACTGAAGTCAAGGATTCACCACACGTTTCTTAATGGCAGGTGAGGTGTGCAGATAAAGTGGTGTTAACTACGAAGCCCCTACATGCCCCTCCTGCCCAAGTCCCGAGGCAGGGAAGGCTGTGTAGAGGGGTTGCATTTGAGGGCTCCAGCTCTTCTTAGGGTTTTCCTGGTGGCTCAGGTGGTAAAGAACTTGCATGTAATCCAGCAGACTCAGGGTAGATCCCTGGGTCAGGATGATCCCCTGGGAAAGGACTGGCAATCCACTCCAGTATTCTTGCCTGGAAAATCCCATGAACAGAGGAGTCTGGTGGGCTTGTCCATAGGGTCTCCCAAAGTCGGATGTGACTAAGCACACATGCACGCTTTTCTTAGGTTACTAAGATACATGTGTTTTGTTGTTTTTTTTTACCATTACTTTCTGTTTTTATACTTGACTTATAGAAGAATTAGAGGAGACAGCATGGAAAAGGAATATGTTAAGCTTCTGGAAAAATTAATGGCAGCTGAAGAATCATCCTCTTCCTGGTTGAGTGGAACAAGTCTTCGTTGTCTCAACTTGTCCTGCCCACCACTGATGAGTGAATGGGAAGATTGGGAATTTGGTAAGACCACTTACAGGGAAAAACAAATATAGTAAAAATACTCAGGAACCTCAATTTCCCCTCACCTTTCCCTCTGCCCACAAGGAGCTTGTGAAAAGACAGTGTTGGGTGACTTCTCCCAAGAGCAATGTCAAAGCTTTGACAGAATATTGCTGAATCTTCAGGGAAGACGACAGAAAGGTGAAGTCAGTGAGTAGATTGAAAGTAGTTGGTTTCATTCTTAAAAATACTTGCTTATATATATCATCAATAACAAAGAATTTTAATACTGTTGAAAAGATTACCACATTCTAGCAAAATTTTTAAAAAGGGTAATGTTAAAACATTCTGACCCTTTTAAAAAATATGCTTAAATACACGCCAAAGCTGTGGATGGACTAAAAAAAATTAACTTCTTAAAAAAGGATGTGGTCATAATAAAAAAAAGAACATTTTTATACATAGGATTTTATTTTGCACTGCTATAACAATTTCATTATAGACCAAGGGAGATAAAAGAAAAAGGGTAAAACCACCACACTGAGTAAATTACTAAAGCTTTTCTACTTTTAACAGGATTTTCCATCTGGTAGATTTATTGTCATATCCCCTTCAAAACAGACAAGATGCTTACCATATTTTAAAGATTATAGGTTGCCACTGAAAGAAAAATTTTACACAGTCACTGTACATCAAGGTTGAAAAACTGTCCTGCATGAAAAATATACTTAGAAATCATGTGAATAAAAGGAAAAGAAAACATTATTGTTGAAAGAAAGATTAAAGTCCTCGCAACGTGCCATCTACACGTGGACACTCGATCCTCCTGGAGTTGCTCAGGTGGAGGGAGTCCTTGCTTCTGCCCAGTTCACGCATCATACTGTGTTTTTACCCAATGGGATACATTAAGGCAAACAAATCCTTCTCTGAAGAGGTCTTAAAGAAACTGTGGACAAATAGCAAACTTTTGGCATTAAAACAGGTTAACACATACACAGCCTTTAGTAATAATGTACATTTAAGCATATTTCTCTTGGACTAGTGACAAGGAAAAATGAACATGCTTGTTAACAATGTCAAAAAGTTTTAAAATTCAGTGTCCAAGCAATTCCTAATGATGCTTCTGTAGCTTTAAGCTCTAAACAGTATAGAATTTATGCAAATGCATTAAAGAATTCAAGCTTGGCAAATTACACCCAAGCAGGTTATTAAACTATATATACAGAAAGTAAAAGATAAATACAGAATTAAGAGTCCTTCTGTTTTCCTTAGAGCCTTGAAAATTGACAAACTTTTGAGGACAGTTCTATAATATTAAACATTAGGTAACCACGCATGTGGGGAAACCTAACTCCACAAACTGATTTAAAATACTCAGGATGACTCTGTAGTGTTTCATACAATTCAGTTCGTAGGTAGGGGCACGAGACAACATTTAACAAAAATAATCACATCAATTGACCTAGAAATCAAATGCAAATAGATATGAATACAATCTCCAAAATCTGTCTTTTTAAGTGAACATTAACCATTTATTCAAAGTTATACAAGAATTTGAAGGATTAAAGTCTTCTGTGACATAAAGCCATTTCAAACAGTTTCATGTCTCAGCTGAGCGGGAGGAGAGGGTGACAGGATAGGTGAGCAGCCCCTTTCGGGCAGCGAGACGGTACAGACAGACTCAACAGCAGCCTCCCCCGGCCTGCTGTCCTCCCTGACTGCCTGCGTGTGTGGCATTGGTAGCAGCATGCTGAGGGCCAATTTTAATGCCATTTGCCTGCAATAAAAGAGAAAAGGATAATATAAAGGTCGAGTTTAAGAAATTCTTTGGTTTCCTAATGGTACGATATTACCGAACAACTAAAATATATTTTTAAAACACATCTATTAAGCAAATTTTTGGCAACAATTAAGACAGTATCTCTCAGGGAATATTTCTTCCTTTTAAAGTAATACTGTGGAAATATTCCTGAAGACAATTCCTTACAATGGCCAGGTACTAGGTTAACAGAAACTGGAGAGCTGCTTTTAAGGGAATTCTCACAATGGAGAGACTGTTTACAACGAAAGCATTAAAGGAGGAAAATGTGCAAATCTTATGCCGCTCTCACACAACGGACAACCTTTCCTCTAGACAGCGTTTCTGCTCCATGTTGAATCAGCTGTACAGGCTAAGGGCATATGAGTGTTCTGTGTCATCAATAATTTCTATGATCCCCAAAGACATGGCAGCTTGCCAGGAACCCACACACAGAGTGGTTCTTTCATTCATCAAACTCACACTTATGTCTTAACCCTCACTCCCTCAAGTGGATTTTACCTAAAAATACAACGCACGGAGAAAAGTAATACAGTAGCTTCAGAAATTAAGCTCTTAAGGAAACTTGACGTCACAGTAAATCTCAGATTTATAGTGCTTGGCAGTTGTTCTGCAACAGTAGTAGCCTTGGGGTTTCTGGCACTGGCTCAGTATTGACAGCAGCTGATGTGGTTTCTTTTCGCTCCTTTGACTCCTCTTTAATAAAAAGCATGCCCTATGGCTCATTGGTTTTGCCCCCTCTGGGCTGGTAGCAACTTCTTGAGGAATCAAGGAGTCAGACTTGGCAGTAGGCCAAATAAATCGCACGGCCTGTTGGCTCCTGACAGCACGTTACAATCAAAGCCGCACCAGGCACAGTAAAGCAGTCAGCTACTATATGAAACCAGACAGACACAATGAACGCGCCCTTGTTCATAGAGGCCCAATTACTGTTCCATTGATACGGCATTAGTCTCTGAATGGTGTCGCCGCGAAATTAACTCAAGATCTACTGCCATAGAAACTTTATCACTACAGATTGAACTTTTATCACTACAGATTACAAGAAATCGAAAAATCAAGTACTTTTTGGAAATCTTGGGTGAACTGTTGCTTGTTTTAGCAAAGAATATTGAGGCAAATAAAAAGAGCCTCTTGTGTCCTGGCCAAGAGACACACACACACACACACACATAATGTCCTCCCAACACAGGGCCTTCCTCACTGTACCTCGGGGAGGTAGAAGGGCTTTTCTCTCGGAAGCAAGAAATCCTAACATGGACTGGCAAAAACATTTATGTAAAAGTAAATAATATACCCTGTTCACATAAAAATTCTAAAATAAATAAGGACAAATGCATGGTGGGGATTTAGGTCAAAATGATGGCCTTTGGTAAACACTCTGAATTACTTGCTTCAAATTTTTATATTTTATCCTAATCACGTTGATCAAATCTGGTTCAGAATAATTTTAGAAAAAGAGAGAAAAGAAAAGCTACCCACAAAAACCAAACAACCAGCGCCAACTGCCAATTACATGTATTAACTCGGTCTCCTGAAAACATGCTATGCTGAACTGGGAGTAATTTCCAAATTGGGCATTTCCCTCTTCCGCACCAGACAACAGAGAGAGCATCCTGCACGAGGAACACTGCACATGCACATTTACACACCAGGAAATTATTCCCCAAAGCAGACGACACCATATGGATGTGTGGATGAAAGTGGATTTTCTTCTCTTTGGAGGATTTCTATTATTTTGCACTGCTTGCAATAAATGGATAGGGTCACTTACTTTAATCTGTTTTCATAGATAAACTGATGCTTTACAAAACATAAAGATTCAGCTATTTAACAACATATAACAAACTTTTAATTACATGATTATAAACTAATATTTAACTGACAGCATAGATCCATTTTAGGAATTTTTAAAAATATAAATTGACTCCAAGTAATTAAAATTCAATTCTAGATTAATTATTAGCCAATTGTATGTTTATACCTCATTATTAATGTCAAAGACTCCTTCTTGGATTTTTTCATAAATTTCTTTTGCTGTATTAATAAATGCCTGAAATATAAGATAAGAGAAGTTACTTTAAATTATTTAAAACCACATAGTAAAAGAACATTACATAAAAAGGTCTATAAAATATCACAATGTTCAACATAAGAAAATCAACCAATGTAACACATCACATTAATAAAATAAAGGACAAAAATTATATGGTTGTTTTAATAGATGCAGAAAAAGCATTTGATAAAATCCAACACCTTTTCACAATAAAAGCATTCAACAAACTAGATATTGAAGGGGACTTCCTCAACCTGATAAGCCACATCTAAGAAAACCCAGAGCCAATATCAGACCCAGTGGTAAAGTGGTTCAACAAGACGAGGATGTGTGGGAACTAACACAATCAGTCATAAAGTAGAAACAACACACCTGTTCACCAGCTGGTGAATGAAAACCAAAATGTGGTGCAACTCATACAATGGAATAACATTCAGCCCTAAAAATACAAAGTACTGATTCATGAGACAAGCTTGATGAACTTTGTGAAGTAAAGTAATACAGATATGAAAGGTCACATAGTACAATTCCATTTATGTGAAATACGCAGAAGAGGTCAATCCACAAAAGGAAAATAATTATTGGCTGCCAGGGATTATGGGAAGGGAGGAATGGAGTGATGAAAATATTCTTGAAGACAGTGGAGATGGTCGCATGACTCTGAAGATACTAAAATCCAGTGAATCGTACCCTTTAAAAAAGGGTGAATTTTATGATATGTGAATTATATTTCAAAAGAAAAAAAATCATGGCTGGGCAAAGGGGAGACCAAAACGTAAGAACAGCACACAGGGAAAACGCATCAGCCGGAGAAGCTGCCGGACACCCATGACGCGACCAGCGTACTCCTGGCGGTCACTGTCCGCACAGGGTCCTGTCTGGCAGACAACGCGCTACCTAACATGCAGTCCAGGGGGAAAGGGTCAAAGGGTACTTATCATAAAGAGATAAAGGCAGTTCAACTTCTATGTCATACTGAATCAAGTTTCACCCTTTTCCCACGTAGCATACTACTACCTGACAAAAAATTAGTGATAGAACATTGTAACCAAATGAAGTCTCCGAATATCAAAATTAATCCAGAAACAGCCTATATTTATGTTAAGATAATAAGATATTTTACACATTATTGCCAATGCTACAGATGTATACAAACTCTGCTTTTAAGCCACCAGATTTGAGAGATAATAGTGTTAATATTATATTCAATTAGCATTTTATGAAAATTCATAAAAGAAGGTTGTTCCCCACTACTACTGATACAGACAATTCAAAATTTAAAAAGTAAACAGGTCCATGGAGCAGAACACATCTTACCTTCCGTCTTTTCTACACTAGAAACAACTGACTGCTGAACCTGCCACCAGAGCTTTTGTTTCCTAATTAACAGGACTGATATGTTTTCACCTTTAAAGGCCTTACAGCTCCCCAGAGTAATCAATCTCCTGCAGCTCAATTACTGCACCAAGAACACCCCAGTCGGTGCCGGGACGTGCGCGGCAGTGGCGGGGGCACAGAGGTATGAATATGCATCAGCTCTAAGTGGCTGATCGAATCATCAGAGAGGGTCATGAGAACTTGCAGCAAAATAATGAGAAGAATTAATCACTGCAGATTCACTAGGCACTCAGGAAGCCAATGTGCTTTTCATGTGTGCGCGTTGGAGTTAAAATGAAGGAGAAATTGGCTTTCAGCCAACTATGAATTGATTCCCATTCCTCAAAATGGAGGTTATCCTTATAAGTAAGGGAAAACCTAACTCTATTTCCAATAACACGTCAATTACAGTGATGGCTGGGCTAACTAAACACTGAAGTCAACAGACTCATAAATTCACAGGGCTGGAACCCTTTTCAGGGGCACCCATACTGTGTACGTTTCACCAGAACATCAGGCAGAACTACAAGGTCGCATGAATGAGCTATAACTTCATATAAACAAGCATTTTTATTATGAAGATCATTACACGTGCTGATGGGTGTAAAAAAATTGACTTTTTTGCCAATCTGTTGATGGATTAATTTAAAAACTGGCTTAAGAAAGCTACATTTTTATTTATGTTACATTTTCTAAATCACTAATTTTATCACTTAAACAGTACTTAAAGCTTTGTTAAGTAAGCACCTTCAGGAATATTTGTACCCAATGGAAGTAGGATGTATTTTATTTCTGAAAGATACGCAATTAACTCAATTATAATTAAATATAACAGTTATCTTTTATAATTCCCATCATGTCAATGAAATACTCTTTGGACAATACTACATTTACTTGTCATCCACCTCTGATTACATGTTAAAGACGCTGAAATAAAAACATCTCCCACTTCTTTCAGCAGGTTATAGAGAGGGTACTATGTACGTGGGTGTTTCGTTTATACCACAGCAACGACTAATAGTTACTGTCTATTACTAAGTGACTGATGACCAATTTTAATGATACCTTAAGAGTGTAAAATCAATGTAACAGATGTAGGCAGCAGTATACCTCTTTTATGCACTGAAACCGAGTTCCCAAATATAGTGACACATTAACCAAATACTGTTAACGTTTAGTAGAGATAAAATAAAACTTCTAAGAGAAGAGTCTTGCCTGTCACAGATGATAACTGTCCACTAAAGCGTCAAAGCATTTCAAAACTCAGAAAGAGATACATATCTGTTATAATAATTAACTAGAATTTTCTTTCATTGCTCATTTCACTCCAGTCACTAAAAATCAGTCTCCATATATATTCTCCTTTTTGACTGGAGGATAATTGCTTTACACCGTTTCTGTTGTACAGCAGCGTGAATCAGTTGTATGTACACACATATCTTCTCCCTCTGGAACCTCTCTCCATCCCCCATCCCACCACTTCACATATATATTTTAAGGAACAGATATAATAGTCTGAAATACCTATAGAACACAGAAAAAAAAACCCGAAGTAATTAACATTAAATTAATAATATTACAAAGCCTTTACACCAGGCTCATGTTTTGCCTTTTATTTTTTTTTTCGGTTGCACTGCATAGCATGCATGATCTTAGTTTCCTGACCAGAGACTGAACCCGGGGCCTCAGCACTGAGCGCGCAAAGTCCTAACTACTGGTCCACCAGGGAATTCCCTAAAGCTTAGGCTTTAATAGGACAGTCTTAAATTGAAATTCCTTCCAATTTTAGACATCATTTTAACTAGTTTTACTTTTTCTATTCCCCAGGCTACCGACGCAAATTATGAAAAGGAGGGGAAAGAAGACGGGAAAGCGAGCGAGTGAGAAGGATGTGTCTTGAGTGGCCGGTGGGGATGCGCATGCGCAGCATCGGGAACCAAGCCACTCTTCAGATTGGCTGCGGAGCCGCGGGCCAGCCCAGACCGGGCTCACGGCTCCTGATGGAAGAGGGCACATGTTGACCAAGATGGCCCAAGTCAAGAAGGAGAAAGAGGCTTGGGATTTGCTGTTTAGCGTAAAACAAAACACATTTTTGAAATGCCTTCATCATTCTTACAGATTTCAATGTTTACCAGGGAAAGACTGTGTAACAATTAACTTACCTGGAATAGTTATTTCCTTACTCTCAGAAAAGTGAAGCAAGATGATGGCAGAACACCAGAAAATTTTCAGCACTGGTTAATTAACATAATACTTTGAAAACATGACATCCTAAAGATCCCTGCAGTTTTCTGTGACACATTAAGTCAGAACCACAAATGTTACATTCATCTCTATCCATATTCAAATCTGAATAAATAGGTTATAGGACAGGAAAAAAAAAACCTGCTGAGAAGCTGATGTGAAAGGATTTCATTAGGCCTGTGAGACAATCCAGGCACATCCATGGTTGAGAAGTATAAACAGATTTCCTTGTAGCCAACCTACCCTGGCGAGGCCTGACCTCCCATGCAGCGCCCACGCCGGCACCTGAAGCCCAACTCTCTCCATTTCCCATTAGCTCCCCGCTCTGCTCTCCTCTGATTAATTGCTGTGTCCAGTTCCTTACCTTTATTAGCCATTAACTGCCTTCCACTTCAGACACTAATCTTTCAACCCCTAGCAGTAGTTACCTGAGTGATGCTTGATAATACCTTGCCTTACTGAGGTTAAGTTTTCAGGGACTTCTATAGCACAAATTAAAATATACATAACCACAAAGAAGTAGAGTGTATATCCCACCTACCACCTGGCCAGTATCCAAGGGCACCTACTCCATTGTTGACTGAGCTGGTACTTCTTGGGGCATGGATGAAAGGTTTGTGGATAAGGACGATGTAGATAGATCCTACTGCTGCTGAAATGAACCAGTTTAGTCAAAAGGATCTCAGCACGAGTGCTGACAGTTCAGCTGCAGATGCAGTAAACGTAAACCCTCTGCCCTGACTGACAGAGGGAGGATGTGTGCAGGCCAAGACGGGGGCAGGGCCGACTGTGGACAGTGAGCCCAGAGTGCCTGCTCAGTCAACAAGGGGGAGCACAAAGTGGAACATGAAATCATGGTTTGTTTTTATTAAGGGTTTTACAGTTTTTAAGGCAAAATATTGAAAATAAATTGTCTAGAACAGAGTAACATTTAAATTACTTGTGTAACATGCTGCCACCTGGTGGCTGGATAGAAGTTACAGCATTTGTTAGGTGAGAATTAAAAATAAATAGAAGTATCTCAGCTTTACTTAGACATCTAGAATAGATGTTAAAGAGCAAAGTGCCCTGTAGAATAAGCGACTCTTCGGTTCTCCCTGAGAACTGTGAAAAAGAGCTAGAATGTTGCTGAATTCTCTTTTCCATTGCTTAATCAATGCCATGGACAATACTGGTGTTCACTTGCCAAAGCTTCTATTAACCCACATTTACCAAGTATTTACTGTATGGGTCAGTCACTATGCTAAGTGATTTACATTGGTTTCATTATTTCTGAAAAGAAGTTCAAAATATGTGTAAAAATGAGGAAGTTACTTCTGTGAGTTGAAGCTGTACCTGTAAGCTTGTTAGCAGAACAGAAGGTGGGGCTCTGAACCAGGCTTGGGAGGGAGGTCAAAGGTCAGTGTCGCCTCTTACCACATGCAACCTCTCTGTAAAATGGGGGCCACAATGATGCCCATGCCACAGACTTGTTGGAGGAAGAAGGTTAAGCACTAAGACCAGCGCTTGGCTCGTAGGTAGACCTTGGCGCAGCGCTCACCACCAGGATATGAGGGCAAGGGATAGCTATGGGAACCACAGGAGAAGCAGGTACACGGGAGCAGAACCCCCAGTGAATGAAAACATCCTGATTAAATAAAACTAAGTATCAAAAGGTAAACTAGCAACACATAATGTGCACACAGTGAGCCCTCAAGAAGAAAGCACATTGAGATAAGACTTTGATATTATGCAGAGATAGGACAGTTTTGTGAAAAGGACATCAAACTAGAATTCAAGATGGGGCAGTTTACACATGAAGCTTCTTCAAATTCTGTGACTGATTCTATCTGCTTTAGCTTAAAGGGAGAGGCCTCCCACACACAATGACTTCTTACTGTGTTTCACCGACACCCTGCAGGGGCCACCCCTGGGGGGATGAGTGAGGAAGGAGGGTGGCCAGTGGCAGGAGAACCAGGGCACAGCCCCTATTACATAGTAGAGCTGTTCTGCTCTTCTTTCTTTCATCCAGTTTCCTGTGTTCTATTAGAAGAGAGAGCACTGCTGAATCTACTGACCTGTAATAATTCTCACTGTACAGACAGCAAAGACTGAGCTGCAAAAAGAGAAATGACTTGCCCAAGAACAGGCAGGCAACACTGGAGCAGAACCAGGATGAAGATCCTGCCCACATTTATCCTCTTTTTATTAGGATCTCTTATCTTCAATACAACGCAAAGGAATTTTCATTTATTTTGCTTACATGGCCATTAAAACTGAACATAAAAAGCACACACTTCTCATATCCTTTAAAAAAAACTTCTAGCTAGCTAGAAGTTGTTTTGGATGGCTAAGTTTGTTTTTGTGTTACTTATAAACACAGAGATATATTTAATTCTGTGTTAATTTAGTTCTTCCATTCAACAAGCATAATGAATACCTGATTCATACCAGGCACTGAGCATGCAGTTACATACTCAGGTACATGCATGTTTTGATCTCAAGGATGCGGTAACACAGGACAGGTGTAAACCCAAGATTGGAACACAGCACAGAAACTTCCACAACAGTTGTTTAGAAGGGTAATGTGGCATGACTGCTTCTACTGGTAAAACAACCGCCCAGAGAGAAAGTCCTATGAATGAAGACCTGAAGGATAAGTAAGCTCCCACTCATTTATTAGAAAAATCAGGGGAGGAAAGACCACCCTGGACAGAGGGGCAGATTTTAAGCTTAGTTAACGTGGAAGCTGGGGACAGTGAGCCATGGGAGATGAGGATAGAGAGGTGCCCAGTGAACTCTGAAAAGGGAGGAAGTCTGGGGACAAAATCAGAGGGTAGCTTAAGAGGAGGAGTTAAGAGGAGGCAAGGCTGGTGACAGGAAGGCCAGTAAGTAGTTTAGGACAATAATCAAGCTAAGAGGTGAAGGCCTGACAAATTGTAATAGCGGCAACCAGAATAGAAAGTAAAGATTAAACTTAATATTGCCTATGGAGAAATTAACAGGACTTGATAAAGAACAGGGAAAGGATGATAAGATGTTTAAGGATGACTCCATTTTTGGCTTAAGTGACTGAGATGGAAGGTTATGTCGTGAATCAGGTTTTAAGGAGAGAATGGAAAGTTTATTTTACACACATGGAACTCTCCCACTGATGGGAGCCTTGAGAGCTGGTGATCTATAGAGTTGTGTGAGTGTTTAAATGTGTGACATGCACATAGCAGCATTACAGTCTTCAGAAATGTCTAGCTTCCCTGGTTTAGAAGTAGAGAAATTGGATGTAACTTTGAAAAGTTAGTCTGGTTCTGATCATTCCTGAAGTTCCCTAGGATGATGGCCAAACGGGGGTGGGGGAAAGAGGAAAAAGATTCTGATCTTTGGAAGTTTTGTTGTCTGGGTGGTTGTTTTACCAGTAGAAGCAGTCATGCCACATTATCCTTCTAAACAACTGTTGTGGAAGTTTCTGTGCTGTGTTCCAATCTTGGGTTTATATCTGTCCTGTGTTACCCCCCTAGAGGGATGCTGGAAGCTTGCTAAGGTCAGGTCAGGTTTATAGTGAAAAGCCCTGTGGAGAGTACATCATTCGAAATGCCAGGCTGGATGAAACACAAGCTGGAATCAAGATTGCCGGGAGAACTATCAATAACCTCAGATATGCAGATGATACCACCCTTATGGCAGAAGGTGAAGAAGAACTAAAGAGCCTCTTAATGAAAGTAAAAGAGGACAGTGAAAAAGTTGGCTTAAAGTTCAACATTCAGAACACTAAAATCATGGCATCCGGTCCAATCACTTCATGGCAAATAGATGGGGAAACAATGGAAATAGAGAGAGACTTTATTTTGGGGGGCTCCAAAATCACTGCAGATGGTGACTGCAGCCATGAAATTAAAAGACGTTTGCTCCTTGGAAGAAAAGCTATGACCAATCTAGACAGCATATTAAAAAGCAAAGATATTACTTTGCCGACAAAGGTCTGTCTAGTCAAAGCTATGGTTTTTCCAGTAGTCATGAATGGATGTGAGAGTTGGACCATAAAGAAAGCTGAGCGCCGAAGAATTGATGCTTTTGAACTGTGGTGTTGGAGAAGACTCTTGAGAGTCCCTTGGACTGCAAGGAGATCAAATTTCCTTTAGTCAATCCTAAAGGAAATCAGTCCTGAATATGCACTGGAAGGACTGATGCTGAGCTGAAACTCCAATACTTTGGCTACCTGACATGAAGAGCCAACTCATCAGATAAGACCTTGATGCTGGGAAAAATTGAGGCAAAAGGAGAAGAGCGCGGCAGAGAATGAGATGGTCAGATGGCATCACTGACTCAATGGACATGAGTCTGAGTAAGCTCTGGGAGTTGGTGATGGACAGGGAAGCCTGGCGTGCTGCAGTCCATGGGGTCAAAAAGAGTCGAACATGACTGAGTGACTGAAATGAACTGAACGGCCCTGTGGAGCTCACGACGCTGAGTACAGGGCTAAGGGGACAGCAAATCCCTCAGTTTATACCCACATTCCAGCTCTATGAAACACCTGTTCTACCACTTACAACACAGCCCAAGGCAAGGAATGTGTCATCTCACTTGGAATTCAGTCTGTAGATCTCCAAGTACCAGGAGAGGACACCAGTATTAACAAGAAACCTTGAAACTGGTCTTCTTGGTTACTGAAGTCTCATCGTCACGTGCTTCCCCCCAAGACAGAAATCCATTGATCCTTCAGGTTAAATGGCTCGGCAGATTACTACAATCTGTCTCTCGGTTAGCACGCTGTATTTTCAGTTATCATCTTGGCTCTTCTCTTTAGTACATTAGCAGCTAAGTCAGGAATTTCAAGCCCTGATTTTTCAATAGTTTAAGATATTTTTAATTATTAAACTTTTGCCTCAATTTTTTTTCACATTTATGTATTTATCCTGGTTTCCCACAAATTTCCCATCTTAACTTTAAGCAAAACTGATGAATATAGGGAAAAATCACCCATCAAATGGCTAAGAAACTGGGAAGAATATCTGATACAGTGACAACAGTTTGACAAATAATATTTCATTGACACCACAATCACCTTTGGGTCCTAGAGGGAATGCAATAATGTCAAGTTTTGGTAATTACAACTTTGAGAAAAAGAAATTTTAATGTAGAGAGGAAATACAAAGAGAAAAACAAGGTAGGAATTATAGAAGCAAATATACCACTTCTAGAGTATTTGGACATCTTTAGAAAGTTGGCCTGCTGCTTCTGGGAAGGGGTACTTTCTCTCGCCTGCCATAATCTTTTAGGCAGTTATTCCTGGGTCTAAAAAACCCTTTCAAACCACAAAGACTCCAGGTAGCTACCAGAGGGAGCTCCCAATCAAAGGAGAAGCCAGTCTATTCATCAGTGTTTTCAAGAATCTCACAGGTTTTAGAACACTTAGGGCAAAGAAGGTTTTGGACAGAATTGAACCTACAGAGTAACAAGTGGGACCAAAGCAGAAGGTGACTGAAGACTGCAGGGAGAGGAGGAGGGTTAAAGAAATTAACTAAATACTTAGCCATCCACACATTTATCTACTGTGTAGGGAAAAAACTGTGCTAGATATTTGGAGATGCCAAGATAAAAATATGGTCTAGGTTTTCAAGGAATTCTGTCCTTATGTTGAGCCAACGTGAAAACAAGAGTCATGACAGAGTCATGAGTGTGAAGATAAAGCCATGACCAGAATGACCCAGGAATGAATAAGCACAGAGAAACAAGCACAGAAGGGGAACTGTGTGGGTGGTCGGTGGTGGTGGAGGGGGCGGTGTGTGTGTGTGTCCCATGTCACAGCATTCCATGAGGAGGAAGGAGACTCAACAACATCCTTGAAGGCTCAGTAGGAAAGGGGGCATTTCAAGTGCCAAGAACACTTTCTGTGGATGTACTCCCAGTTTAACATGAAGAGCGAGGAGGGGTGGGCTGGCAAGTGAAGGGCCTGTTTTCCAAGCCAAGGAGTTTGATTCTGAAGCGGTGAGGAACCACTGGAGGGTTTTAATAAAGCTGGAGAATGACATTCAATTTTCCTTTTTTAGAAAGGCGTTATAGGCAAGAGTGTGGAAGACTGAAAAATGAAGATGGGGAGTTCAGTTAGGAAGCGATCATAGAAGAGGACAGTGTGGAAAGATACTTAAATTAATAGGCAGAAATAGTAATACACATGTGGAGAGCAACACATAATAACTGAGTGTGAAGAGGCAGGGAAGGGGGGTGCCCTGGGATACAGGAAAGGGGACTTCGCAGACTAGGGGAGAGAAGGGCCAGCAGTGGTCAAGTGGAGATGGACATATAGCCTAAGAAGGGTATTCCTGGATTCAGGTGATAATTTCAACATGGAAATAAAAGACAGTAAAGGAGTCTGGGAGGCACAGATAAAAAGAAGATTATGATATCATGGAGCTAAGAAAAAAGAAAGTTTATAGAAGAGTGGTCAGAAGTATCACATACCCCCCAGGGACTATTAAAGGTAAGAAGAGAAAAGATTTGTTAGGTGAGGCAACTAGGAGGTCCAGCAAGACCCTGGCTGTGATGGCCGAAGTCAGACTGAGAACCTAGCTCTGAAAAAGAATGAGGCAACAGAGTGTGGTGCGCCGGCTGCTCACTGCAGAGGCTTCTCGTGTAGCAGAGCACGGGGTCTAGGCCCATGGGCGTCGGCAGTTGCAGCTCTCGGGCTCCAGAACACAGGCTCAGTAGTTGGGGTAAACAGACTTAACTGCGCCATGGCATGTGCAATCTTCCCAGACCAGGGATCAAACCTGTGTCCCCTGCACTGGCAGGTGGATTCTTATCCACTGTGCCTCCAGAGAAGTCCCCCTTTTGTGTGATTATAGATGATACATTTTAAATTTTGGTGTTCATTGTAGATATATAGAAATACAGTAGATTTTAAAAATACGCCTTGTATACTATCAACTTGCTGAACTAACTTATTAGCTCTAATGCATTTTGTAAATCCCTTGGCCAGAGGACTGGAAAAGGTTAGTTTTCATTTCAATCCCAAAGAAGGGCAATGTCAAAGAATGTTCAAACTACCACACAAGTGTACTCATTTCACATGCTAGCAAGGTAATGCTAAAAATCCTTCAAGCTAGACTTCAACAGTACATGAACTGAGAACTTCCAGATGTACAAGCTGGATTTAGAAAAAGTAGAGGAACCAGAGATACCAGAGATTAAACTGCCAACATCTGTTGGATCAGAGAAAGCAAGAGAATTACAAACATGTACTTCTGCTTCATTGACTATGCTAAAGCCTTTGATTGTGGGAAACTCCTAAAGAGACAGGAATACCAGACCACCTTACCTGCTTCCTGAGAAACCTGTATGCAGGTCAAGAAACAACAGTTAGAACCAGGCGTGGAACAATAGACAGGTTTAAAATTGGGAAAGGAATATATCAAGGCTATATACTGTCACTCTGCTTATTTAACTTATATGCAGAGTACATCATGCAAAATGCCGGGCTGGATGAATTACAAGCTAGAATCAAGGCTGCCAGGAGAAATATCAACAACCTCAGATATACAGATGATATCACCCTAAAGGCAGAAAGCAAAGAGGAACTAAAGAGCCTCTTGAGGAAGGTGAAAGAGGAAAGTGAAAAAGCTGGCTTAAAATGCAACATTCAAAAAACGAAGATCATGGCATCAGGTCCCATCATTTCATGGCAAATAGATGGAGAAACAATGACGGACTTTTATTTTCTTGGGCTCCAAAATCACTGTGGATGGTGACTGCAGCCATAAAATTAAAAGATGCTTGTTTCTTGGGAGAAAAGCTATGATAAACTCAGGCAGCACGTTAAAAAAAGGAGAGACAACACTCTGCCAACAAAGGTTTGCATAGTCAAAGCTACGGTTTTCCCAGTAGTTATGCACTATGGAAGAACTGGACCATCAAGAATGCTGAGTGGCAATGAATTGATGATTTTGAACTGTGGTGCTGGAGAAGACTGTGTAGAGTCCCTTGGACAGCAAAGAGATCAAACCAGTCAATCCTAAAGGAAATCAACCTTGAATATTCATTGGAAGGATTGATGCTGAAGCTGAAGCTGCAATACTTTGGCCACTTGATGCGAAGAGTCAACTCAATGGAACAGACCCTGATGCTGGAAAAGACTGAAGGCAGGAGAAGGGGATGACGATGAGATAGTTGGATGGCATCAATGAACTAATGGACATGAGTTTGAGCAAATTCAGGGAGACAGTGAAGGACAACGGAGCCTGGCGTGCTGTAGTCCAGGCGGTCACAAAGAATCAGACACGACTGAGAGACTGAACAACAACAAATTCTTGGGATTTCTACAGAGATAATCGTATCATCCACAAATACAAACAATTTATTCCTTCCTTTTTGAGCTGTATGCCTTTATGCCATGTACTTGAATCTTCTTGAAAGAACAAAACAGAAGAACACAACTTTCTAGATTGCCACTTACTCCTGAACCCAATCTGAGGTAATATGAGGCAAAAATAAACCAAGGGGACAGGGGTCCCCCTACATCATTCCTCAGATCCCAGGGTCTCTAGCTGGTTGGCCTTCTTCTTGCCACTTTTCGGTCTTCTTATAACTGTTTTACATATAATGCTCAGAGTTTTAGTTGTACTCAGCAGGAAAACTAGGTGGAAAGTCAGTCTACTCCATCTTCCCAGATGCAGGAGTCCTTTGGTTGTTATTTTCATGTTCAATTAGTTTCTAAGTTGTGTACAGATTCAAGTTTGATTTCCTTTGGATCATAGAATGGACTTCCATCTTCTTAAAATATTTTATCATGAAACATTTTTAGCCTTTAGGTAAGATCTCACATGTTATATTATGCAATGCTTATCTATGAATCCTTTAAAATGGAATTTAAAAAGATTATCTCCTAATATCCTTGGCTTCTGAGAGGCAAATTAATTTACATGATTAAGAAAAGTGCTGCTCTCTCAAGAGTATGGAAAATTCCTGCCCTGATCAAATTTAAACAATTATTTTCATTATTAACCACAGATACAGAAGTTTTGTAATAATGCTGCCAAAACATTAATGAAATATACTTCACTTAAATGTTCAGTCAAATGACAATAGTAATTTTCTACTTATAAATAAATACCTAATGTGACTTGTTAAAAATTAGAAAATGAACACAAAGGCTTCAGAGTTAATACCAGAAATTCAGAGTTACTTTCTGGTAGTGGCTGTCTTGTCATCTGACTTCACAGGACAGCTCTTTCATAAAATACAGATAGTTCTGGTTTTAAGGTTCTCAAAATCAACACGAAAATCCACTGTTAATAATCAATAAGGATATGCTTCCTATGTCTTGAAACGACCACAACACACCAGCCCTTCCAGTTTCAAATCCAACCTCTAGGAAAGGAATGCATCACTGAAACAGGCAGCTTTCTGTCTATTTTAAGTTAAACAAGAGGACAGAATGAATTTCTCTCTGGGTTTGCTGTGTAAAGTAAAACATTTTCATATGTCATCAAGTTGCAATTAATTGGCAACACAGGTAAAGCATTAGTTGGAACCTGTAAGAAACATATTAAGGACAATCACAGAGCACCTCATTAAGTGGAGATGAGCAGGATATCTTACCTAAGAATTCTTCAGTGAAAATACCAATGCTGCTGAACTACTATAGTCAACTTCCGGGTTCAACAGGTAATTAGACGAGTATTATTCCTAATAAATATGTATTCACTGTTTACTATGTGGAAGGCACAGTGCTAGCTGTGGCCTAGGACCCCTATCCTTAAAGCAAGTGCTTCTCCAATCATTTCTGCAGCTTTTCTGCAGCTGCTTTTAAAATTCTTACCCAGAAGGTGGAAACTGCAGCATTACTCTGTGCAAACTACATATTTTCTTAAGTCTCATTTCTCCTTTTTATGAACTAGAGTGTAGTCATACATTTACCTTAGAGAGGATTGACTGCCTACTCCTGCTTGTGTAGTAAATAAATCCCATATCCCACATACACAAAGCACAGAAAAATATAGTGTGTTCAGAAAACTTCCACAGTTCAGGATGACAACAGAAATAATTAAGATACCACAAATCTTAGTTATTAAATATGGCAGAATTCCCATGTTGTATATAATGTTACATAGCAATAATACTTCCTCTATTTAAGCAGAAGTGGATGCAAACAGCTACAAATGTTTAGCGTCTTGAAACACTTCCAAATTTCATTAATGTTCTTTTTTTCCCCCTCTTCAACCACATTAAAAAAGATTTTAGGGAAAGTATATACAAAGATCTGTTAAATCATTCTGACTTCAAGAGAAGGCTCAGAAAATAATTTAAGAATCTGATATAACATGAATGTTACAAGGTATTTCAAAGGAAAGAAATTTTCTACTTTCAACAACTATCTGTGTCTAAAAAGCCTATGGGGTATAACCAACAAATGATTAACAAATGATTGCTATTACGTAGAAAGAGAAACATTTTAAAAAGGCCTTTTATTTACCTCTTCTACATTAGAAGCAGTCTTAGCAGAAGTTTCCATGAAGATAAGTCCGTGTTCTCGTGCAAAAGCTTCACCTTCTTCTTTTTTTACTTCTCTTCTAGATTCTAAATCACTGAACATGGGAAAGAAAGGGCTCAGTTATCAACCAACACAATACAATTAGATTCAAAGTTGTGCTGACCATTCTTCCAATTAATTTTTCACACATAATAATTAACTGCATTATCCTGAGTATTATGAGAGTCAAAGTGCACACTGCTTAGTTTCAAAGAACTAACAATCCAAGCAAAGAAAGATTCTAAGTTAGAGTCCTAGAATGCTAAAACCAGAGAAACTCAAAGGGAACGTCAAGCCTCAAATCCCACCTTTGAGTACAGTGGGTTCCGAAAGAAGGGAACTATCTTACTCAACATGATGACAGAGCAAAATTACACTAGACTCCTCATCCTTCAGCCAGACTCAGAGTCTGAATATGATTAAAAATAAGTCACACAATCCTCAGAAACTATAGGAAGTTGACTGATAAAATTCAAAGTACTACTGAAACATTAATTATTCATCCTAGTTGGTTTAATTCCCAATAAAACTGTTATTCAAAGAAGAGAGAGAAAAATAGAAGTCTAATTTAGAAATTTTGGACAAAAGTACGGTATCCATTTTTATCATAGTGGAATCATATTAGTTAAGGTAGGGGTAAAAAGTAGCTGTCTCTTCTTCAAGTGTGTTTTATTGTAAAAAAAAAAAAAAAAAACTTAAACTCAGTCTGCATAACTGGATGAAGATAATCTATCCAACTGAAATCTGGGGCCCTCCTGCATGCCAAGCCATTTCCAGGATCTGGGGACAGATCACTCATCAAATTAGACATAAAACACCTCGCTGCACCCCCTACCCCCACCGCCCCGGCCACCTCTTGGAGCTTATATTCTAGCAGGAATAAAAAATAAGGGTTGGGGGACACCCTCAACAGTGATATGGCAGTGTGCTACTGAAATTCAGCTCCCTTATCTTATCTCATTCTTAAGAGTTTTGTTATCTGAAATTAGCCTTAAGTTACACAAAATCTTCAAGAAAATACTTTCCCTTAACTGCCCTTCATCCCATTTTATGTGTATGCCACGTTTTATTTAAATAATCCCTTATTTGGGGATATTTCAAGTTAGTCACAAGTTTTCCCTACCAGCATCTCTGATGATGCCTGCATTTGCAAATGTTATATTAGCAGAGGGTTAAGGGTATGTACATATAAGGGGTTATTTGAAAAAAAGAAAGTGGCACTTTAGTGTTCACTTCTTCTGTTTTAGCACTCATTTCTTCAGTTTTCCAAGCCTAAAATCATATTGTGGTCTTTGACTTTTCACCCCATTAATCCCACTTAAATCACTTTTACTACTTAAGTATCTTTCTTTCCTAAACCATTTTCTTAACTTATGCTTTCTTGTTTAGGGTATTCTAATCCTTTACCTATTTAAAACTTTCATCTTTGTAGACTCTGCTTTCTAATTCCTTGTATAATCAATTCCAAATGCCACAGTTAAGAAAAATCTATGTCATCTGTCATTCTGACTAGGTCACTATCTTTCTCAAATGGTTCCACTGGCTCCCTACAGCTTAATTCACCTAACTCAAAAATGGCTTACTCTCTGTCTGTTTACCCCAACTCCCGTTACCTGATAATAATCCCATTTATCTCTGTTCTTTGCCATTCAGTCTTTGAATGTCATACATTTTT
Source organism: Muntiacus reevesi (assembly GCF_963930625.1). Classification (NCBI taxonomy): domain Eukaryota; kingdom Metazoa; phylum Chordata; class Mammalia; order Artiodactyla; family Cervidae; genus Muntiacus; species Muntiacus reevesi. Next base: position 52,477,059 of record NC_089260.1, read on the forward strand.
TTTTCTTAGTTTCTTCCCTATAATGTCTTTCCACAGCTAGTGTATCCTAAAGAACTACCCTTCTACAATCATTAGAAACATGTTTGGTAGACGCTATAGTTTGCTCTTTATTTTCACAACTGAATTATAGGCAGCAACCAAATTTAAGCCACCAGTAAGTAGCTTCTCCGGTGGCTCAGTGGTAAAAAGCTGGCCTGCCAATGTAGGGTTTGCTCCCTGGGTTGGGAAGATTCCCTGGAGAAGAAAATGGCAACCCACTCCAGTATTCTTGCCTGGCAAATACCATGGACAAAGTGGTGGGCTAATATAGTCCATGGGGTCGCAAAAGAGTCGGACATGACTTAGTGACTAAACAACAAGCTGCCCCGTCTCATTTTAGACACAAGAAAAACATTGGCAAGATAAAAGTGTGAAATTTTCCTTTATTACTCAAATATTCTCCTCTTACTATTTCATACATCACCACTGAATGGTAGCATGAATACTTCCATATTACTGAATACAAAGACCAAAGCTTCCCTCCAATAGCCTTAATCTTAAAATAATTTTGATATTTGAGGGGAACGACAGAATCAATCCCCCATGGATATGGAGGAACAACTGTATGTTCTCTTAACAGCAAACCTCAATTAAAATAACACTAAAAAAATTTAATTTATGCCAGTATAATATTTACTTATTATGTTACTTTCTTTTTTAACAGCTTTACAGCAATACAACTAACATAAAAATAAAACCACATTTAGTAGAAAACTTGATGAGTTTGATATGTGTATACCCGGTAAAGCTACCAGTCTCCTCATTCCCCACTGTAATACACCCTTTCCTTCCCCTGTGCCCTAGGCAACTAATGATCTGCTTTCTGCTACTAAAGAATAGTCTGCATTTGCTAGGGTTTTATATAAATGGAAAATAGCATGTCTCCTTTTTCATCCTTTTTTCTCGGGTAAATACTTAGGAGTGAAATGGCTAAGTGGTACAGCAAATGTGTGCTTATTTTCTAAAGAAACTCCTAAATTGTTTTGCAAAATCATTGTATTATTTTATATTCCCACCAGCAGTATGAGAGTTTCAATTTCCTCTAAATCCTTACCAATACTTGTTAAGTTGATCATTCTCTATGTAAGTAATGGCTGACAAAATCAGAATCCCTAAAATTTTATATGGTTTCTTCTACAGTTTTTTTTTTAATACCTTTAGCTCTTACGTTGAGGTCTATTAATTCATTTCCAGTTAACTTTTGTTTATGGTGTGAGGTAAGAATCGTTAATTTTTTGCACATGGTTATTCAATTGTTCCAGCACCATTTGAAGAAAAGATTACCCCTTCCCCTACTGAACCATGGCATCTTTATCAAAAAACAAACTACATGAGTATAGATTGACTTCTTATTTCTCACTTTGTTTCAATGATCTATGTCTATCTATGCCAATATCAGACTTATTACAGTAGCTTTATAATAAATCTTGAAGTCACTTTGCTGAAACCAGCAAATCCTCCAATATTAGCTATTCTATGACCTTTGCATTTTCAAATAAATTTTAAAATCAGCTTGTCAATTTCTACCTGCTTAAAAAAGACTGAAGCATTTTGATTGAGATTACAATGAATCTGCAGACCAATTTGTGAAAAGCTGACATCTTAAAAATATTTATTTTCCAATCCATGAACATGGTATATCTCTCCATTTATTTAGATTTATTTTTTGCACTAGAAGATTCTACAGATAAGAAAGCAGTCATCTAATAGAGGAAGTTTATGAAGACTATGGTAACTACAGTTTAGAACTGGTAAATCAAGCAGCTGTGAAAAAAATGTTTTTTTTTAAATTGTTTAGGGATTATTTCTTTTTTTGACACACAGTTGACATGTAACACTGTTAAGTTTAAGGAATACAACGTATTGACTTGAAGCATTTATATAACACAATATGACTACCACAGTAGCATCAGCTAGGACTTCCATCACATCATGTATCATTTTATTTTATGGTAAGATGTTTAAGATCTTGTTTCACAGCACCTGATACACGGTGCAGTACTGTTAACTATAATCATAGTGCTGTATATGAGGTACCAGAACTTACTCATCTTCTAACTACGGGTCTGCACTCCTTTGACCAACATCTCCCCAATCCATTTGTTTATACTACTCTCTCATTATCCCTTTAATATCTAAAGGATCTGTGGTGATGTTACTCTTTTATTCCCAATACTGATAATGTGTGTCTTCTTTTCTCAGTCTTCTCAAGAGCTAGCTTTTAGTTTTACTGGTTTTCTTTTCATTAACCTCCTTATTTATTTTTGTTTACCTTAGGTTTACATTGCTCTTACCTTTCTAGTTTTAATCTTAAGGTGAAAGTTTAGGTTACTGATTTGAAACTCTTCCCTAATAAAAGTGTTTTGTGTTATAATTTCCCTCTAAGCACTGCTTTAACTGCACCCCACAAGTTTTCAAGAATTGCAGATATATTAAAGAGAAACGAACTTACGAAAAACAGACACTAATGCAAGTAATTCTTGTCCATGGAAATGCAAGCTGAGCCCTGGTGGAATACAGCTATCAATCTATGAATTTTGTTCAGTTTTGTATCCATCTGTAAGTTCATTTCAGCATTCCTTATTTGATTATAAACGTGTGGTATTTTCAGTTCTCTTTTGAACTAATTGTACTATATTACTGGTTCCCTGATTAATGGATGAAATAAATAAAAGCTTTGTTGTGTTTATTACCATATAAGAGTAATACTTTTACTTTTCTAAAAGATTATGTTTTAATACTATTTTATAAACCTGAAGAATGAATGAATTCTGTATCCAGCAATTTAAAAATATTAGTTTTAATTGTTACCACTGTAATTTTCTACTAAATTAGTGAAAACTTTCCTACACTCTTGAAAGTTTCTAGAAACTACGGTCAAGAAACTGTTTTCCTATGTATTATACTATCATTTAAAACATAAACACAAGGACATTCACTGCAATTAACAATACCTAGAGATATAAGGTAAAATAAGATTGTAAAAATAATATTAAGATGACACTAATATGTAAGTCCTAGAGGTAAGCTTAAAAGTACTAAATATGGTATCTAGTAAACAATATTATTAATAAAAGTGCTTCGGTCTTCAAGTAGAAATACACATGATTAATCCATGTATTGCATTAACTCATGCAACACATATTAAATCACTGATAAAGGGAAAAAATGTTTTTCTGAGTTCTGTATGGATCCTTATTTCTACTGCCAAGTATTTTGGATAATACTGAACAGTGACCTAGCCACCAAACAAATCAGTGGGTTTTATTTTAAATTACTAATCAGATAAAACTCCATAAAAATATTATTTCAAATACAGCTTCCAACAAAAACTATTTCAAATAATAATAAATCCCAACAAAGCTTATGATCAGTATTTTAAAAACCAAATGAAACTTCTTAATATTCAAAAAATTTCATAATTTAAGAAATCAATAACATATTTTGGACAATGTACAAGACAGGCACTTTAACAGTGACCACATAAACAGCTACCCAGTCTTCACCATTACGCAATAAAGATTTAAAGATATAGTCTTTTTACCTTTTATTTCCAATAAGCATAATGACCATGTTGGAATTGGAATGCTGGCGGGCATCTTCTAACCAGGTTGTCAAGTGGTTGAATGTGTCTCTCCTAAACATAAATGATAATCTGAGGACTATTTTCAAAGTATTTTCCCTAGCGCTGTACAATGAACAGTATGCATTCCATTAAAGATTGCTTTTAGCCATATGCAATGATGAAACAAGAAACAGATTTTAAGTACAGTATCTGGAGTCACAGCTCAATGACTATAGTTCAGTTTAGGAATTAAATGTAACCTCACTTCAGGAAATTCCAACGTATAAATATCATTACCAAACTGATCAACTTGGGATGCTTATTTATATAAGACAGCAACTCAGTTACAGATTTCTGTAGGAAATTTAAATTTAATTCCAGATACACAAGCTTTAAAGGCAAGTAGGACACAAAGGCAAAGCTATACTTTTACTACTGATACTTGGAAAAACTCTCCGCGTTGCCCACTGAGCCGAACCATCTGCAAGTTCTCACCTTGTAATATCATACACTAGCAAAGCCCCTGCTGCTCCTCTGTAATATGACCGAGTGATGGAACGGAAGGACTCTTGCCCTGCCTGTGAGGAGAGAAGAAAAGTTTGAGAGCTCCCTTTAGTAAACAGCCCTCTGTGTTTCCTTATTATTCATATGTGGAATATATCGACAGCGAGAGAATGAGTACATAAAAGGAAAAGAAGAAATCCTAACTTCACCAGTTTTAGGAAAAAGTCACGTAATACCACTACTGCTCAAGTCAACCATACGCACATGCAATCCACACCCTGCCACCCCCCAAAACAAGACCTCGAAACCTTTTTTGGCAATCCCTGACAACCCAATTTACTGAATGGCTTCACAATACATGAATCATTATTAGAACACAGAATGGACTCCTAGCAACTAAGCTCTGAAGACAAATTTGAAAGGAAGCAAATAACCCAGAGCCTCACATTTGAATTCAATAACCCACTCCCTGGGGCAGCTGTTGACACTAGAATAAATAAAGTCCATTGTAAATAAATGATGAATGACATCTTTACGCCCACCATCTGCTGGTGTAAAGGTTGTTGGAAGGCCAAGGATGCAGATTTTATCAGTTATATCATAAACTGCAGTGAGCTTTCAACAGTGATCAGATGGAATTCTTTGAGCAATCATTTTATTATGAAAAACAGAAAATGGTTCTGAATTTATGTAATTCTTTTCTCTACACTTAATCAATTTTCTCTGTATTTGATATATAATATTTGTCAAAAGGCAAGAGGACATAAAGTCATCTTAATACCCACTTGTGAAAACAGACTTCAGAGATACTAGTTAATTTCTCTCTTCTACTAGTGGCATTAATGTTCTGCTTTTTAAGAAAGGGTGGTGTGGGATGTCTTTTGCCTCTGAATTTAAAATTGGGGACAGTTCTTATCGAAAATAACTTTTCATTTTTAATCATTTCAACCTTTGAGAAAAAAATGGCATGTAAATTAAGTACACAACAAAGTCTGCTTTCACAATTTTTTAATTAAAAATCTACTAACTCCTTGCATTCTGAGTTCTGATTTTCCAGTGTAAATATTCAGTCCTTCCCACCCTCAGAATGCACATGGACAGCTCGGGTTCTGCCCTGTTCTAGTAGTAATACTCAAGTGCTGTCACTGTGGTTCTTCCTATCCTCCACCTAGCACTGGGTCTGGCAAACACTAGACATGCAGAGAAAGCCTGCTGAGTGAAAGAATGAATTCTAATGTCTTAGGCAAATGCACAAAACGATTATCACTTCATTCTGATGTCACATCCATATTGATGTCCGCCTAAATGAGTGGACATTAGTAGGTCCTGACATACTAAGATTCAGTAAAAAAGAACTTCTCCCAGTGGAAACTAAAGAATGAGACCTTCTTTTGGTAACTTAAAAATAATTCTGGCAGTATGTTTTGTGAAAAATTAGATACTGAGAAAGCCATCACATAAAAGGGTTGTAAAAACAGCCAACTCGTTTCACAGAGTTTGAGGTTAAAACACTAGATACTAGCTGGAAGTATGAAACTACTTACAATTATTTTTATATAATTTATTGAGACACAGCTTTCAAAAAAAATTCAAATCCAAGTTCAAAAGGCAAGCCTTATGGGAATTTCCTCTTGAACTGGTTAGTATGGGAAAATGAAGGACTAGATTTTTAAGAGATTTACTTCACTGTGAATGATATATACCAAGGAAGGATTATGTGGTAAACAATACAAAAAAGGTAAGTATCTTATGTGTTCAAGACGAAAATCAAGTTTAGAGCTCTTCTATATCCTAAGTCTATACAAAGAGCAAACGTAAAAGTTCTTTAAATCGACCTTGGTGGCATCTTTTGTGGGATGAATTAAAATGAATATAGTTGACCCTTGAACAACATGGTTTTGAACTGTGTGGGTCCACTTATATGTGGAGCTTTTTCAACGGAAAATAGTCTGAGGTTAGTTGAATCCACGAACATGGAAGAACCGGGGATAGGAAGAACCATGGAGAAGAAGGGGCAACTATATAACCAGATTCTTGAGCGTGGAGGGTTGGCAACCCTAACCTCACACTGTTCAAGGGTTAACTACATTGCTACAGATCGTCCAGAAGAACTATACTGAGATCTAAAACTTCAGGGTTTATAGTCCAAATAAGAAATAGTAAAACGGAAACAAACTTAGGAAAAGCACATATTTGCATATCACTTCCATTCCTCCTGAGTTGTTCTACAAAGAACAAACATATTGCAATATGGAAATAAGGTATATTATGCATCACTCTACACTAAATCCACTGGATCTGGATCCTGCCATAATTACAAAATCAAACAAAAATTCAACCAAAAAAATGACATTCCAACTGACTGTCATGAATGCAGCTATGTATCTTAAAATCTATGATTACTCTGTAATAAGCAAAGATCAGTATTCAGAAGTTTCTTGAGACCGGACTTGTAGGAACAACATCCCATACTCTGGCCTACTGAACAACTAACTGCAGAAAGCTAGCCCAATGGTTAATTATCTTGATCATATTAAAGCAAAGTAATCTAGTCTTTAAAAAACACTTTAAGGTAAACCTGTCCAAAGTGTGGTCAACTGATACTGTTTTAAGTGAAAAGAAAATCAATATAGGATATATAGATGTTTTTCATCCTCTTCACTATAAGATGGTGGCTTAAAGAGATCTTAGAAGTTTGAAACTGAACAAGATATAGAATTATTTGTAGAAAGGGATTCCTAATAGCAGCTAAGGATATAAAGATTCCCCCAAATTGGCTTCCCTATGTGCCTTTCCGTTGGTAACAATTTTTGTAGTAACCAGTTTGGTAATTTAACTCCTCCTCCTCTTCTGTTACCTCCATTAATATACAAGTCTACATGCATCAAACTAGTGTTCAAAAATCTTTACCCTGAATGTAAATCCTAACCTCTTGGGCATCTGATTTCTATTTGTTTCTCTAGAATTTTATATTATTATTCAATAAAAGTCTTATTCATACAGCCATTTTTTCCCTACTGGTATACTATCCATATTCTGAATATTCCTGCTTCTGTGACTCTATTTTAACTTTGTCTGAAAAATTTTCTCCTCTTTCTACTTCCCCAATATCTATTCCCTCTGAGGACCAGTTCAAGCTCCATAACCCTCTCACAAAGCTAGGAAGCTTGTCCACCACAGCCTATACTTAGCATTTTCCCCTTCATGTGATCATTTGGGTCTAATACTATTGATTAGATAAAATGAACACACTATTCACATGCTTATCTTTTTTCCTCCTTAGATCTCCTTGAGGGATAGCCCAATTCAGAATACTGAAGTTTATTTATAGCAGACATTCAAATATGTCATCTTCAATGATCCCAAACAGCCAATAAAGTTAGAAAATTAAAAGTTGTGAGAATCAATACTACAGTAATACCTTTTAGTTTCATTGTTAGTCATTTATCTAACAACTCCAGTTACATGGAACACAGCTGACAGCTAAAAAGAAAAAAGGATTTCTAAGTAGCCAACTAAGCTGTCCAGGGCCCAAACAAGGAATCTCAGGTACTTTACTCAACTTAAAAATCTACACCTGTGATCAAGGACTGCTGTTATCAAGGAAAAAGATTCTGAAGTTTACATGCAAGGGTAAGACTTCTGGTTTGGATGACTGCAAGATTAACAAGAATAACAGTAATTTTTAGGCTGTCTTAGTGTCAACAGCAAGGATGGAGAAAAAGTCAACCGGGACTATTTAATTCTAGGTTTTTAAAGGGAATTTCATACAGAAACTTAAGAAGATTCTGAGAAGAGAAATAAAGGTTGCAAAGATCTAAGAAAGAAGAGATGTTGAATGCTTTGACAAATTTAAGAGTATTTACTTTGAAAAAAGACTTCAGAGGATATAACTGCTGACTTCAGATTCTTTTAACACTGTCATGTAAGAAAATGGAAGATCACGGGAGGTAGACATTAATGTAGAGCGACTTCAAGTAAAGTATGCAAGGCACAATGTATGAAAAACATATTAAAGAATAGTAAGTAGTTTAGTTTACACTCCAGTGAAGGATTTGGGTTGCACAAGAATGTTTTATTAGCTAAGGAAGCAAACTGGTTTCTGTAAAACAATCACTTCTGGAAAAGAAGAGAAACTATTAATACAGAAGTAGAAAAGATTTCCTTTTGGTTAGAGATCATTAATTAAAATCTCTAGGAAAGAAGGGAGTTTGCGTATTTTATTTTTCTCTTTTCTGTGCAGTTTTGAAGTCACATTGCTTGAGAGAACATAAATCCAGAAAGTTATGAGATGCTACAGGTTGGGGGTGGGGGAAACACTAAGAAATGGTGAATGCATAAATCTGCACTGCAGAAAGAGGAAACAAGAAAGCATAAAAACAGAGTTCCATATATGATTCTCAAACAGAGCAAGACAGAGATTTAGGGTTTCCCATTTTGGGATGACTGTGTGGCATATAGGAAAGATGAAGAAACCTAGGTCTCACGACAGTCTTCAGAAATTCGCTTGGCGTTCTTAAGAATCCAGTCTGTGAGACTGAATATTCTTCAAGATATCTTCTTTCAGTAATGGCTATTAAAGGTGACAGGTGAGACACTAAGACTGTAAGATTAGGGGAAAAAAAAAAAAAGACCAGGGGCATGCGGCAGTAAAATTCCCTGTATTTTCCATTTCATTTACTAGTTTAGAGATACGCTGTTTGTTGTCCTAAACCTTTCGGATTTTCTCAACTGGGGTTCAGTGAAGACTTAAGTCCTAATTGCCCTAAGGCAGGGGTGCTTACAGTGGGATACCTGGACCCCTGGGAGTCCCCGAGACTCCTGAAGGGCCCATGAGGTCCTCCATTCTCCAACTACCTATTTGTGTGAGGTTGTATTCTCTTCATCAGTTCAGTTCGGTTGCTCAGTTGTGTCCGACTCTTTGTGACCCCATGGACTGCAGCATGCCAGGCTTCCCTGTCCATCACCAACTCCTGGAGTTTACTCAAACTCATGTCCATTGAGTCAGTGATGCTGTCCAGTAGCAAACTGGGCACCTACTGACCTGGGGAGTTCATATTTCAGTGTCCTATCTTTTTGCCTTTTCATACTGTTCATGGGGTTCTCAAGGCAAGAATACTGCAGTGGTTTCCATTTCCTTCTCCAATGGACCACATTTTGCCAGAACTCTCCACCATGACCCATCCATCTCGGGTGGCCCTACACAGCATGGCTCATAGTTTCATCGAGTTAGACAAGGCTGTGGTCCATGTGATTAGATTTGTTACTTTTCTGTGACTGTGGTTTTCAGTTTGTCTGCCCTCTGATGGAGAAGGATAAGATGCTTATGGAAGCTTCCTGATGGGAGAGACTGACTGAGGAGGAAACTGGGTCTTGTTCTAATGGGCGGGGCCATTCTCTTCATAGACTTCAACAACACAACACACAAAAGACTTGATGCAGAGGGCGACATAAGAATCCAGCTGTCTTCTACTAAGCAGAGTGTAAAGACAATTTTCAAAATGTAACAAAATGACACTCTTCACACTGGAAAACAGATTTTTGTCTTGGGAAAACGGTCAATTTCCATAAAAATTGCATTTTTTACCCTAATATACAATGAGTTTATCAGGGTTATTCTACAATCAATCAATAATGAACTGTTTAATAAGTTTCTCAGCCTTAAACTCTAGTGATAGTGATAGCTATAAGCCACATAAGCAAAGGCTCTTTGTGGTCTCTACATATCAATTGTATACAATAAAGTACTTCTCTTTTATGCAGAAGATGGGAAAATAAAGAAAATACTCATGCAAATAACTTTGTGTGGTTCAGACGACAAACTGCCATTAAAAACTATGTGACAGGATATTGAACTGGTATTCGAAATACTCATGCAAATAACTTTGTGTGGTTCAGACGAGAAACTGCCATTAAAAACTATGTGACAGGATATTGAACTGGTATTCGATGAATGTAAACGACAGAATTGGTAGCAAGGTAGCATCAAGTGCTCAGGACTAAATCATATTTTTAGAATAAACCAATAAACTATCAGATCAAGTGACTCTAAGGTACTGACATTCATATATTTTAATTCTCATATATACTTTAGACATACTGCTTGTTTTTCTTAAAAACACAGTTTCTGAAGCATTTCTATTTAGATCCCATAGCCTGAGCATTTGCTCAAATATGTTCCCCTACACCTGACACCTAGGGTACCGCTGTTGAAAATATTGCATGATAAAAATGAATCTTTTCTGTTATCACATTTTATGTCACGGTTGCAGGTGTCTAACAAACCATAACAGTCATAAAATAACATTAAAACTGAACAAACACACAACAATGTACTTTTATAAAATAACTTTACTGAGGTCATACAAGGTATCTGCGCTATACTTACCGTATCCCATATCTGAAGTTTTATCTGTTTTCCATCAATAGTTATCATTCGAGCACCAAACTCAACACCTGAATAGAACAGAAAATGTTTTGTTAGGCAAATTAGTAGGAATATATTTCACATTTAAGGATTTTTTTTAAAAAAGGTATTTCTAGGACATGCTATGCCAAGTGATACACAGATTAACAATACATCTTCCATCCTTAGAAAATGTATAAGTTAAGGCAGAGGTATTCATAAGACATAGGCTACGAATATAATTAAACACTAAGATATCTGAGTCTTGTGTAGTCAAGACACCAACTGTGGCCTTCATGTTTTGCAGGCTCAATAATGTTAAAAATAATTAGACATGAGATTCAAGAACCAATTTCTTTTTTTTTTTTTTTTAAGAACCAATTTCTTAAAAACTATTAATGTGGTTTAACAATCACTAAAATGGATAGACGAATTTCAACAGCATAGTCTTAGTTCCATCACAGGTTATCAACCAGGAAAGAAATCTCCAAGTTCATTCACTAGAGATGACACTGTTTAAACATATTTTCAGACATTGCACCATGAATAAATACACATAGAAGCATACAGTTTTATATAAATGGGAACACACAAATGCTGTCCTGAAATTTGCTTTTCAGTCACTATGTCATAAACATTATTCCATACCATGAAGTACTTTTACAATAAAAAAATTATATAAAATTATACCATTATTTTTAATGGCTACATAATAGTCTTGTGTGTTATGTATCTTTAGATATACATGCATTTTATTAAGTTGGTACTCTATTGCTACAAATTTTGGTTGTTTTCAAATCTTCACTAAGTAGTTAATGCTGAAATGAATTTTTTGCATATATTTTTCAACTTATGATGATGATTTTTGGCAAATTGCAGGAGACAGGACTGCAGGTTAAGGAAATACAAACTTTACACTTATCAGCTTACTACTTTGGCTTTTTTCCTTGCATTTACCATCTTTTGAAAATACTCATTCAATCATCAAAATAGGAGGAGGAGAAAAAGAGGAGCTAATTTCAGAAGAGCAAACAGCTGTGAAGGAGACTCTGCAAGAAGTCTATCACTTACATTACACCAAATCATTACTGCTTGGAGTGTGTTCTTTCAGTATTTAGATCAGAGTCAGGGTGACGGGGAGACACACATGGTCCCCAGAAACCAGATGTCATCCTGGCAGAAAAGCAGCTTTTAGTTGCCCAGGGAAGGGCACGCTGCCCAGTGCCAGAATTTCATTTCAGCATCTCCTATAATTCCCCCAACTGTGATCAGGAAGGTGAGATAGAAAGGTGATTTACCCTTCCAGGATATGTAACTTGATTGAGTTTTTATTCTGTATTTTATTATTTATTCCATATTAGGTGTAAAGTCAATACAAAGAAACTAATGGTATGTTTCTCAGACTCAGAAATACAGGAAAAGCACAGAGAAAAGACCTAGGAGTTAGGATATACTAGAAAGAAAAATGCAAAACTGTATAATTAACCTCATATAAAACCACTACAATGTTTACACATCTACCTATCTATATGCATATAGTCATATACCATCTATGCCACAGGATGGGGAGATACCCAAAACAACAATCCACCAGCTTACTCAGTGACATGAAAATGAGTGGCTCAGGAAAGAAACTTGTGGCTAAGGACGGTACAAATGCTCTTTGAAGTGCCCACTATTTAAAAGGAATGTCCTAAAGCACAAAATTCTACAGATAGCAAGACAGTTGACAAAATGGAAGCCTTTTCATGAATCTATTGTAGCCACAGAGAGAAATCCTGTTTTTCCTCCCATTGTAATATAAAGGCTTTTAACCACAATCCAAAAACATCTGCATTGCTCAATGGGATTCAAGATTTCTTAAATCCAATACATAATGTCAAATTTGACGAAAAAAACAATGGTGAATTAGAAACAGACCCTTGACTGACACCATGGATGGGTAGGCAAGGCAATCAAGGACCAGCACCCTGAGCAGAGGGATGAAGGTACTCAAACTGACTGGCAAACATTCCATCCTTTGACGGGAGGATGGCTGTTATGGTTTCTGCTTTCCAGCCTCTTAGGATGCTTCACTCCTGCCCATTTCCAAGTCCATGTCCCCACCCTCTTGTGGATTCTACATAAAACTCCAGACACTCTAATAATTCCCTCTGCTTAACTTAACCCACAGCTGAGTTTTGGCATATTTAGCCCTTTATTCAAAGTATATATACACAGAGACTACTGACACTTAAAAAGTCTTCAAATATTTTGCCTATAAAAACATACCTAATTTTATTTTTTTTCCATTTATTTTTATTAGTTGGAGGCTAATTACTTTACAATATTGTAGTGGTTTTTGTCATACCTTGACATGAATCAGCCATGGATTTACATGTATTCCCCATCCTGATCCCCCCTCCAACCTCCCTTTCCACCCGATTCCTCTGGGTCTTCCCACTGTACCAGGCCTGAGCACTTGTCTCATGCATCCAGCCTGGGCTGGTGGTCTGTTTCACCCTAGATAATATACATGTTTTGATGTTGTTCTCTCAAAACATCCCACCCTCGCCTTCTCCCACAGAGTCCAAAAGTTTGTTCTGTACATCTGTGTCTCTTTTTCTGTTTTGCATATAGGGTTATCGTTACCATCTTTCTAAATTCCATATATATGTGTTAGTATATTGTATTGGTCTTTATCTTTCTGGCTTACTTCACTCTGTATAATGGGCTCCAGTTTCCTCCATCTCATTAGAACTGATTCAAATGAATTCTTTTTAATGGCTGAGTAATATTCCATGGTGTATATGTACCACAGTTTCCTTATCCATTTGTCTGCTGATGGGCATCTAGGTTGCTTCCATGTCCTGGCTATTATAAACAGTGCTGTGATGAACATTGGGGTACATGTGTCTCTTTCAGATCTGGTTTCCTTGGTTTGTATGCCCAGAAGTGGGATTGCTGGGTCATATGGCAGTTCTAATTCCAGTTTTTTAAGAAATCTCCACACTGTTCTCCATAGTGGCTGTACTAGTCTGTACTCCCACCAACAGTGTAAGAGGGTTCCCTTTTCTCCACACCCTCTTCAGAATTTATTGCTTGTAGACTTCTGGATAGCAGCCATCCTGACTGGCGTGTAATGGTACCTCATTGTGGAAAAACACACCTAATTTTAAAACCATGTTATATGAAAATCAAGACTGTTTCTAAAGCAGGAAAATACAGAAAGACTGCCATTTTAACTTCACGTATTAACAGAGTCAGGACAGAAAACAAAACAAGAGGCCAAGAAACTAGTTTTAAAAGGCTACTACTATATTATCCAGGAATGAGATAAAAAACTGACAAGCACAGTTGATTACTAAAAAACTATGATTTCTGTTTTCCTATCAAGTGAAACAGAAACAAAGAAGTCAATTTTAGCTTCAAAAACATAACTCTTTCCAATTTACCTTCTCATAATTGGGTTCATACAGTGCAGGCTTTACTTTTGTATTCTATGTGGTAAAAGAAAATGCTCAAAGCTGAAGTGTCCTAGAAGTTTTAGAAACAAACAAAAACCCAAAACCTCACACATCTCCTCTGGACTGTAAAAATTTTAGATCGTTTTAGTTAAGTATATATTTGTACATGTGCGTGGGTATCTATATGCTTAAGAAGCTTATTTAGAAAGTTTTATTTCTTTTTTATGAGATAAACCATCATCCCCTACGCCCTTGAGCCTCTCTTCCCAGGTACATTTTCAATTAACAGTCAATTCTGGCTGCCAGAGAAATTATCTGTGGAGCCAAAGGCCAGGCCTCATTTACCTGACACTGTCAGGGAGTGATGCTTATTTTTTCAGATGTTACTCACTTCCAACCTCCCAGGACAAAACACTCTGAGCGTAAATACACACTTTCTAAACTACCTCTGGATCGTGATTATCCTTGTAGAGTAAGTGCTTGCATCCTTGCATAGTAAACATTTATGTAGTATTTAACAATAGATACCAACTAATTGTGGGACCCTGAGCAAGTTACTGTATCTCTTCTGTTTCAGTTTTGATTTGTAAATGGTAATAATGATACCATTAATCATTAATACCCATCTCATAAAATTTCTTCAAGATTAAGAGTTATTACATATGTGGAATCTAAGAAATGATACAAATGAACTTATTTATAAAAATGAAAATACAGGCACAGAAAACAAACTTGCGGTCATCAAAGGGGACGGGGGCATAGACATCAATTAGGAGTCTGGGATAAACACAGACACACTACTGTATATAATATAGGTAAACAACAAAGACCTATTGTATAGCACAGCACTCAAGATCTTATAATAACCTATAATGGAAAAGAGTCTGAAAAAGAATATATGTATGTATATATGTATAACTGATTCACTTTGCTGTAATTTGAAACTAACATAACATTGTAAGTTAGTGACACTTCAATTTAAAATAAAGTTACCACATGCCTTAGTTACCATATACTCATTGCCTGGCACACAGTAAGTATTTTGTATGGATCCATTATTATTTCATACTATACTCCAAGATTTCTAACTAATGATGACACGTCACTCATGAGGTGACTACTGATGACAGTCCCAGTGAAACAGGACCCCTGCCAGAGCCAGGGCACGTGGAGGTGTGGAGGCAGAGTGAGGCTCCTCCCCTGAGATGGCGCTGCCAAGCAGACAGCAGGGCTGGTATCACGTTAACAGCCATAAGGAGCCTTCCTGAGACCATCTTGAGAAAAAAAAGGATCTACTCCTGGAACTTAGAAACTGCAGAGGTTCAAAACAGAGACCGGTGGGAAAGAAGGCTGATACTCCTAGAAATAAAACTATAGATACTAGCAAAAACAAAAGGTATAGATATTAGCTAAGAAAAAATTATGACTTATAGATAAGGCCAAAATGTCTACCTAGAACATGCAAAATAATTAAACAATAGTAATGGTGGGAAAAACCTGTTTACAATAGCAACAAAATCCATAAAATACAAAAATAATGTAAAAGCACAAGACCTTATGTAAAACTTCACTGAAGAGCATTTTAAAAGCCGGAATAAAAGAAAACATCTTATGTGTATAAATAGCTAATTTTAATACAGTAAAAACATAAACTGTCTCCAAACTAGTCCATAAATTTAATATATTTCCTACCAAATTTTAAAAGCCTCACTAAAAATTTTGCAATTTGGCAAACAGACTAAAGTTCAGCTGGAGAACAAATATACAAAAATAATTAAGAAAATTCAGAAAATTTTTTAGAAATTTAGAAAATGTTTAGAAAAGGTAAAACGTCAATCACACATTAAGTATCTAGAAAGTGACTGTAAATGCCAGTATGATACTGCCTCATGAAGTAGAAAAAAAAAGGAAGAGAAAGTCCCCAAACAGGCTGACATACATACAGAGATTTAGCAGATAACAAAGGCTAAATCAAATAGGAAAGAAAGAATGGCTGATTTAATTAATGGTGTGGGGCCACAAGTTATGTAGGGATTAAAGAAAATAACCTACATGACCATATACCAGATGAAGTATAAATTTATAGTATGAGAATATTTTAAAGAATATGCATATAATTCATATACATGAAAGGGCATCCCTTTCTTAGTAAGACTTGAAAGTCGTAACAAAAAGCATCAATGAACTTGAATAAAGAAAACTAGTAGTAGAGAGGGCAAAGATAAAAACACATAATTCAAAGAAAAGACACAGAAGTGTTTCTCAAACATATTTTAAAAAGTTCAGCCACACTAAAAACTAAAGAGTTGAAAAGTCAAATAGCAACTTTTCTCCCTCCAATTCACAAATATTAAAGCCATTCATAAGCTGCAGTCACAGCAAAGAACAGGTACTTTAGGACATCCGTGGAGGAAAAGCAAATGAGAACAGCTTTGTATGTGTGTTTATGATATATTTAAAAACTCTAGAAGGTGATACACATACCAAACTCTTCACCGTGGTTGTGGAGGGGCAAAGGCAAGTTTACATGGGGAATTTAACCTTCTTTGGATTTTTACAGTGTTTTCATAACAATCACAACCTGTCAGGAAAATATCTTTATGTTCTAAGATCAGGAAAATGGTCTTTGTTAGATCTGAACCAGATGTTCACAAGGTCTTTTAAGCTATCTTTCTAGTTCTTGGCAATGACATTCTAAATAACTTCATCAGCAAATTGAACCCCAAATAAATGAGGCATAGTTTTAATTGGTCTCTTGTGGGGCACCTGATATGGGAAACGATACCACCTTTTCCCCAAGAGTATACTTTCACTTTCAGTAGTCACTTCTTAAGAGGCTGACGGTTTAAAGTGAGGAGGAGAGGAAGCAAGGTGTAATGAACATGTAAATGGCCTAGCTTGTGGATCAGTATTTGTCAGACTGTCCACTAGTAGGTAGTAAAATAAACACAGTGGGAATGAGTGGGCTATAACGAATAGGAGGGACAAAGCAGCAGAGGGTGTACACAGGAGTAATTATAATGACATAACTATAAGGCTTAGAATTAAAGCTGGGTAAGGGGAGAAGTAAGAAAGCAAGAGGGGTGAGAGTACAAAGGTGGCGGAATCAATGGATTTACACCTGATGGGGTAAATAAACTTTTAGTGTTAAGAACTAGAAGGTGTGTGAGCTGAAAGGACGGCAGGGGTGGTCAGATAGCCAGTCACAAGAATCCAAGACTCTGGAGTAGCTCCAGATGCTGCTGACAGAAAGGTCCTGGGCGAGACTGTGCGGGCAAGGAGCTCAGTGGAAGCAGGATCACAGAAGAAGCGCAAGTAAAGGAAGCGAGGGGCCAGGATGTGTGCGGGCGTGTGCACAGGGTCAACAATATGAAGCCTATTTCCACCTGGGGAATCCACACACATATTCACAAAAGCCACTGGTCCAGTGATTCTCAAGCCTTTAATGCTCATGTGAATCACCTGGAGACCCTGTTGAGATGCAGAAGGGGAGCCAGTAGATCCTGTAACCGGAGAAGGCAATGGCACCCCACTCCAGTATTCTTGCCTGGAAAATCCCACAGACGGAGGAGCCTGGTGGGCTGCGGTCCATGGGGTCGCTAAGAGTCAGACACAACTGAGCAACTTCACTTTCACTTTTCACTTTCACGCACTGGAGAAGGAAATGGTAGCCCACTCCAGTGTTCCTGCCTGGAGAATCCCAGGGACGGGGGAGCCTGGTGGGCTGCCGTCTATGGGGTCGCACAGAGTCGGACACGACTGAAGTGACTTAGCAGCAGCAGCAGATCCTGTAACAACCCTCACACAATGCTGATGCTGCTGGTCCAGAGGAACAGCCCCTGAGTCATCCTCTGGATGGCAAGGCTGGGATTTGGATCCTCGGTGAAATTGTGCCCAGGAAGCTATTTATAGATGGCTCTTTGATTCCCACCATAACAATTCTCACTGAGATAGCAGTCAAAGGGTAAGGAACATTTTATATAGTCTTCTCTTGCCTTTTATTTCCTCTTTGCTATCAGTTAATAATTCTTCATCACGACCCAACCTTAACCTTGTCACCTTTCTCTATTCATCAAGCAAAAGGTAAGTATGCAACAGAATCAAGACATTGCCTCATGCCTACTTTAGCAATCATTCTACACTCCTAGAAAAAGTATGTACTAAGGACCTTCTAAATTATTTCTATGTCAGAAAAATAAATTCTTGTGATGGGTGTCATGAGTATAGTAGTTGGCATCCAACCAGAAAAACCTAAATCATACTTAAGTATTTAAAACAGAGGGGATTTAAAGTAGGGAACTGGTTATGTTGAAGGCAGGGCTGAGAAACCCAAGGAGCAGAAGGTAAGGCAACCCAGAGATCAGGAACAGCCGGAAGCGGCTGCTGTCCCCAAGCTGGGGGGCAGAGAGAGAAACCAGGATTTCCAGAGCCCAGGAATCAGACCACCAGAGACCCTGACAGGCAGCGACTTGTACTGAAGCCATGGAGGACACACAGTAAACCCTGGCAGAAAGGGGAGAAGACCCTCAGCTTCTTTCTGCTTTGCTCCTCCGAACTCCCAGGGCCTCCCATCAGTGAGATCAGAGGGAAGCCGGCCGGTGCAGTTACATGAGTTATGGTTTGCTGAGAACTCCCTCCGATCTACTTCCCCATCTCTCTTCACAGCAAAGCCTGTCCTCTGACAGCAATGAGGCTCAGGCCTATCCTCCCTACTGGGTGTGCTTCAATGAAAAGGAAGACACTTTTGACAGTACCCTATAAAAAAACAACTGGCTGTCTCGGGACCAAGTCATGCCTAAGAGGTGGCCTCAAGGTGCAGACCTATTAAAGAGCAGATCCCTACAAAAAAGGAGCTCCCCCAAGTTAAAACGCATCATGAGAACCAGCAGGAAAGAGCAGCACCTGTCTTACCCATCATCAGCAGACATAATTAAAACTACCAAGATGAAAATGGTATCTGCATGTTCTTACTGTAAGTAGCCAGTGAGGAAAGATGTTTAATACATGCACAAATACATTAGGCTTGACTGAATATCATCAACTGATCTAACAATATGATTTATAAACTGTATCTTCGATTTGGTACTTTAACAATACACAGGACATGAGAATCAACTTGTTATGAATTGTGAGTTAATGATACCTTATAGAAAATAAGCAGTCACTGGCTGAAAATACACATTAAGCTATTAGCTGTTAAGTTTAACTAGATTTCCAATTACCTTATTTATATATGGTTGACTAATCTCTATTGCAGCCATAGAAGAAGAAATCTAGATTCTTTAGCTTTCGGGGTGTAATTTTTTAAAACAGATTAAGAACCCTGAAATAGCACACTTACTTAAAGTTTATAGTTTTTCACTTAATTTTATACTTTTGCATATCAATGAATATCACTAAAAACAACCAGTAGAGCTAACAGTAATAACAGCTAAAATTTGTTGACCATCTCTTACCAGGAACTCTCATTTATTCTTCACAATTGAGGAAACTACAAAATGCTTGATGGTAGTTTTTCTGGATTAATAATTACAGGCTGGCCTGGAGCACTTACCACACTGTTAGGCACTGTTTCAATGCATCACATTTACTAACTAACTCACTGTTCGTAACGATTTTGTGAGATGGTCCTACTACTTTTCTCATTTTACAGACAAAGAAACTGAGGCATGGAGTGGGGAAGGGGTGTGTCCGGCTAGTGGCAGAGCCCTGATCCGAACTCCAACAAAACGGTTCACAGTCTCTGCTCTTACCCACCACTGTCTTGAGATACACTGAGATATACTATCTCTCAATCTTCTGTTTCATCGTTAAATACAATCAAGATCAAGTATGACTGTCTGCTGCATTCCAACCACTCTTACAGAGTTGTGTAATATCATTTTTACTGTAGATATAGATATTTTAAACCCAGTTATGGAGACTAAACTCCAGTACAGCAACAGATCTAGTTTCACTGATTTCTGACTCCTCACTAGCGCAATGAACCCTCTAGTATATTCTATGTCCACTACCCCAAACTTGTGAATGTGTCTCATCTCATATTTATAACACTTACCAATAGTAAGGTCATGCACTGGCTGAAACCTCTTGTCTGTAAACTGTAGCAATAAGCATGATTTACCAACACCTGAAAGTTAAAAGAAAAAAAAATTAAGAGGAAAATTCACAGAAATTAAGAAATACTTCATAAAAGCACTTAGAAGAGAGACATTCAGGGTTCCCAGTGCTCTGAGAGCAACGTGCCATGCTTTCTCAGTGCTATATCACTGATGTGAGTGAAAGGTGGTGACCAATCCAAAACCTCCTTTTCATCCTTCATGTTCATTCCAGCATTTCAGCCTGGAAGATGGGAGTGGCAGGAACCTCCAGAAGACAACCAAGCAGCCTCTACCACAGGACTCATGCACTCTTGCTTTTTCTGCAGTACTGAGAACATTTAAAAAACACAGCACTTTCCTCTTTTTATTTTACCTTGGTCTCAAAAAACAAAGAAACAAGAAATAAGTGTCTGGGATCTACTTTAGTGGGAAAAACTGCTTGTTCTATCTTCTGGCTGATTCACTTTGAAAGTGAAAGTCGCTCAGTTGGGTCCAACTCTTGACGACCCCATGGACTATACAGTCCATGGAATTCTCCAGGCCAGAATAATGGAGTGAGTGGCCTTTCCCTTCTCCAGGGGATCTTCCCAACCCAGGTCTTCCGCATTACAGGTGGATAGATTCTTTACCAGCTGAGCCACTAGGGAAGCACTGATTCAATTTGGAATCGACTTTAATCTGAATGGCATTCCTTCACTCTTATCATTGAAGTCTTGAATAACTTCCCAATTTTCAAGTTAAAGGCAAAATTTCTATATACATCCTACTTGCCCTCTGAGGAGAACTGAATATTGAATACCACACCACTTCCTACTCATTTTCAGGCCCATAACCTTCAGTTCAGTTCAGTTCAGTCACTCAGTCGTGTCCAACTCTTTGCGACCCCATGAATCACAGCACGCCAGGCTTCCCTGTCCACCACCAACTCCCGGAGTTTACTCAAACTCATGTCCATCGAGTTGGTGATGCCATCCAGCCATCTCATCATCTGTCGTCCCCTTCTCCTCCTGCCCCCAATCCCTCCCCATAACCTTACAGGAGACCAAATCTGCTTACTTGGTAGCATCATGCACTTATGAAACACAAAGGCAGTCATCATTCATTCATCCATTCACTTATTCAAAAAGTCTCTGCTGAATGCTATCACATGGAAAATGATACGCTTGCTTCCTTACAGTCTAGCACAGGGAGAGAAATTAAGCAGAACAAATGCCCAAATAATCTGTATGAACTGTAACTTAAAATAATTGTAAGTGCCATCTGAAACAAGAAAATAAAGTACTATGAAGAAGAGTAACAGAACAGACTTCATTTAGACTGAAGGGCTGAAGAA
Organism: Muntiacus reevesi; assembly: GCF_963930625.1. Lineage (NCBI taxonomy): Eukaryota > Metazoa > Chordata > Mammalia > Artiodactyla > Cervidae > Muntiacus > Muntiacus reevesi. Next base: position 52,498,453 of record NC_089260.1, read on the forward strand.
GGTCTTTCCTAAGTGACACAAACTGAACGGTTCAATGTCTTCTAGGTTATTCACTCAAATGAGAGAAGGACAATGAATACCTTGTCACTTGCTACCTGTCTTAAGGCAGAGAGGTCACTCAATAATTTTGCTGAATGACTGGCCCTAGTGTCAAGTGTCAAAATGAACAGTAACAAATCAAAGACAAATTCTGTGTGTGTGTGTGTATATATAGTGCTTTTTTTTTTTTTTAACTTTTGTTTCTTTTTTAAAAAGTTTTGGCCTTATGGGGCAGCATATGAGATATCAGTTCCCCTTGCGGTGGAAGCAAGAATTCTTAACCACCGGACCACCAGAGAAGTTCCCCATATGGTTGTGTTTTAGGAAGTATTTTATTTGTTCAAAGTTTTTTGAATGTTTTAAGATTCTAGTTAACTGAAAATAAGTTGGAATTTCAAAACATTTGACTTTTTTTCTCTTGTATTCTCTTTTACATTACAAAAGGCACAAACCATTAGATTTCTAATACCCCTTCAATAGCCTTGCAGGTCTAGGAGAGAAAGGAAAATTATTATTTATTAAGTGTTAAAGTACAAAATAGGTGAGCAACTGAGATATGAATCTTCCGTTCTGCTTTTAAAAAGAGACTTTAAAAGTAGTTTTAGGTTCACAGTGAAACTGAGCAGGAAATACAGCAAGTCCTCATAGCCTGCCTCCCCACGGGAGCACAGCCCCCTTCACCACCAGCCTTCTGCACCAGAGCTGTAACACTTGTCACAACTGATGAACCTGCCCTGACATACCATCACTCAAAGTCCACAGTTCATATCTAGGTTCATTCTAGGTGTTCTCCATCCTATGAATTTTACAAACGTATCATGTATCCACTGTTACAGTGTCACACAGAGTACTTTCACTGCCTTAAAAATCCCCAATGCTCCATCAGTCCTGCCCCCTCACCACTCATCTTTTTACTGCTCCGTAGTTCTGCCTCTGACTGTCATGCAGCTGGAATCATATGGTATGTAGCTTTTCCAGATTGGCCTCTTTCACTTAGCAATATGCACTTAAGATTCTTCTTTTTTCTTCATTTCTATTTTTAGCATTCAAAATTTCCCCATATGGTAGAGAAAAAAGTTATAATTAGAAATTACAGATTTTATTACTGAGGGACCTTAAGAATCATCTCACAGTCTGGTAATTACTTCAGTGATACAAGAACCTGAAGCCCTCTTCTTATCTCACAACAGAGTATGGATTGCTCTGGTAATAGCAATACCACTTAGTCTGACCAAGTACTGACTTCATTTTCAAGATACCATATTCTTTCTTCAGATAATCAAAGTATCTTTCAAAGCAGAGAATATATCCAAGTGCCACTATGGTGTTTCCCAGGTCTCCTTAGTCACCTACCTATTGATCATTTGTCAGGATCAGTTAAGTTTACAGATAGCTTATCTTATTCAATATATGTTGACTTATACTATTTTAATTCTGGATAAAATACTTGGGGTTTCTGGCTCACAATCACGAACACTTTTCCAAATTGCCAAATTGAATTGGTTAGGCTTTTTCTCAGTCCTCAATTTATTTGACCCAGAAACATAAACTGTTTGTGCCATCAAATATTTCTATACAATTTATCTACCTACAACCTCCTTGAAAATGATAATTTCTGGCTTTTTCAGGCTAGAATCATTTCCTTGGTCCCTTAATTCTGTGACAACTGCTCCTCTTCTTAAATACTGGAGGTTTCACCACCATTTCATCTTTGGTTATCTTCTCTCTCCAGCTGACAGAACTCACTCAGTCCTCTAGCCCCAACATACATCTATAAATTAGTGATTACCAAACCCATCTCTCTAGCCACCATCTTAATTAATTTCATTCTCATTGTATCCAACTGCCTTCTGAACATGTCCACTTTAACTCTTTCAGGTTGGGAATGCAAACTTGTAAAACCTAATCCATTCCGTTTCATGTTCCTGCCTACCATTCTTCCAACAACTCAAGAGTCACCTCCAGTATTTCTTTATCTCTGAAGTTGGTTCCCAATGGATCACATCAACAAGAAAAATCACTTAATTCCTTTTCTTCCTACAGCTAATGGCTCACCAATCTCATCAGTTCTCTCAGAAATACCTTGAATTCCATGCTTTCCCCTCTTAATCCTCAATGCTCCAGTTCTGGCTCTCAGTAAGACAAAGTCTTTCTGCCTTCCACCTTTGCCTCAAATCTATTTGTATAAACCTCTGAAAATTTTTGGTAAAATGCACATATATAAAATTTAAGCCCTCCAAAATACTAAACAACATTCTTTGAGAAATTGTTATCCCAACAGATCATATTCTCACACCACGGTCTAGAAAGCCTGTGGTTAAGCACAACACATCACCTTCTGTCCTCTGAGGTGACACCACATTCTTTCTCTGGCATCTCGCACCAAGGAACTTGTCACTCCTTGGCAACTCTAAACTCATGCTTAGAGATTCCAAAGCTTTCTTCACTAAAGCACTCCTGTTCCAAAGATGCTATCAATCCCCATGCATAACTAACATGGGGATTGGTTTCTTGGGTTTCCATAGTATTTCCTTGATGTCTCAAAAGCCTGGTTAGAATCCTAACTCTGTCACTTACTAGCTGTAACATGGGGCAAGGAAACTGACCTTCCTGAACTTCAAAATTCTATCTATAAAATTGGGGAAATTCCTATACTTTCTTTGGTGCACTGTTGTAAGAATCAGATGAAATAAATATAAAAGGGCTCCTGAACAGTAAGAGTTACCTGGGTCCAGTTTATAAACCTTCTCTGAGCTATATATTTAGGACATGTGCCTTTTTCTATAAGCACAATATACTTCAATAAAAATGAAAACACTGTGATGGTCTTTCTGATGCATCAACTTGACTAGGCCCCTTCCAATTAGTGGGTGCTGCTGTGAAGCCATTTGGTAAGATATAATTAAATTATAAGTCCACCCTCAGTTTCATAATGGTGTAAGTTTCATTCTTTTGTATGTGGCTGTCCAGTCTTTCCAACATCATTTAATGAAGACTGTCCTTTCCCCACCGTATACTCTGGGCTCTCTTGTCATAAATTAATTGACCACATATGTATGGGTTTACCTCTGGGTTCTTTACTCTGTTCCATTAATCTATGTCTATGTTGATACTAATACCATACTGTTTTGAGTACAATAGCTTTCTAAGATAGCTTGAACTCAGGGAGCATGGTGCCTCCAAATTTGTTCTTCTGTCTAAAGACTGCGGTAGCTTCTCAACCACTCTTTAACAGAAACTGCTGCACTTAACAGTTGTTAGAGTTTCTACTGTGAAGTCCCCTTACCTTCTTCCTTTACTCAGGGTCCAATACACTGTCCTCAGCAGGCCTAAGTGCTGTGGTGAGAACTGACTACCTGATTACCATATCAATGCCAAACAATTACAAGTGACAGTCATTAAAAATGTAGATTCCTAAAACCTCACTCCAGAGATTCTGATTCAGTCTTTGGTTAGGTCCAAGAATCTAATTAATAAACCTCCAGTGATGTTTTTAGGCAATGGAGCCTTCTCCACAAGGAGTATTGGTACAAGTGCTAGGGTATTCTACTGAAGTTTATTTTTCTAGTCCTAAACCAACTTTCACCAATTTCAAGATAATTTTAAAAAACTGATGATTGCTCCATTTTAAAAATCATAAGACAGTTTAAAATATGTGGGGAAAGCGAAGATCCAAAATTTCATCCAACTTTTATCCTGAAATCATAGCTACACACTGTCATCTACAATGTTGGGTCCTCAAAAGCACAATGAACCAGATGTTCTATAAATGAATGACCTGTCTTCATGACTGAAAGTAATGCATTGAAGAACTCTATGTTTTAAAGTCATAGCAAAGAACTGACAGACCTCAAACACAGATGATGCAGAGAGGTGGCAATTTGGTGTAAATACTTGTGGCTTATTTTGCAAAGAGAAAATGTTATTCTTCATGCTCACATTCCAAACCAAGAAACCCGTGAAACATGAAAAAACAATGAGGTCTGCTCCTTTCAATAGAAAATTAATAAACTCAGCAAGATACATTAAAAAGAATACAAGGTTTATATTTGTGACACCAGTGTTATCTGTATTATTTCAGAACTTGTAACCTCAGACAAATTCATTATAGAAACTAAGCTCCATTTCCACATCTGTAAAATGGGAAAAAGAAAAACATGGCATTTCTACTTCGGAGGAACATCATAAGGTTCAAATTCAAAAATTTTGAGTTTTGCATATTCAAAATTTTTAATGAATATGTTAGAGGATTCCTCAAGATGAATACAGTTGAGGAGCAAAATCTCCAACCAAACTGATCTGACCTTGAGTTCACATTTTTAAATATCTAGTTCCTACAACTGAAGAAAAATATTCACAATCTATAATTGTCTTTTAAATAAAATGACTTCAGAGTTGTTTTCACGCTGCTGGTTTCCCACACATCATCCCCCTTGCATCTGAGACAGCAATCCTCTCATTTACTGCGATTAGATACTGATCTGGTGCTGACCGGAGTGGGTTAGAGAGACACGTCCAAGTCCCAACTCCTGGAACTTCTGAATGTGACCTAACTTGGAAAAAGATCTTTGCAGGTATAACTAAGGATTCTGAGATGTGATCGGCCTGGATTCAGGTTGGGCCTAATTCCAGCAATAAATGGACACACAGGGGAGAAGGCTGTCTGAAGACAAAGGAGGAGACTGGACTTGTGCTGCCACAGACCCAGGAGCCCCCAGAGCCACCAGAAGCTGGAAGAGCAGCAAGGATCTTCCTTGGAGCCTTCAGAGGAAGCACAGCCCTGCCCATCCCTGGATTTTGGACTGCTGGCCTCCAGAACTGAGAGAGAGTAGGTTTTTGTTGTTCTGAGCCCTAAGACAAGTTTCTTAAAATTATTAAGCAGCCCAAGAAAACCTAAAAAATGCACTTGTGAGGAACAATTTTCCTCCCTCCCTTTCCTTGGACTCATTGGTCTCTCAGTCTTGTTGACTCTGTCTCTAATAATTCCTACAGTAATCAGTAAAAAATAAAGAGACTCAAAAACCAGAAATATTAAAATAAGCGAAGAGGAAACAGGGAAGACAGAGCATTTACTTGAGAAACCTCTCGGTGAAGGCTGAGGGCAGGGAGGAAGGCACTCTGGACCGTTCTATGAAATGGCCAAGCCTTCTCCATCTCCAGAGCACCAATGGATTCTACCAGCACTGCCAGACCAGCAACCCCTAAGGACAGGAACACATCTAATTCACTTTTGAAATTCTTCTCGGAACTGTGCTTTACATTTGGTAAACTTTTACCATTGCAGCCTCCTGTATTTCAATGTACACCACCAATTTAAGAGAGAAACACTGGACTATATTTGGATCCCATGTGTGACAATGGTAGAAAAAGTTGTTTCAGGTCTCAAGGCCTTGTTTGCTTATTGTATCATGGTAATCATACATTCACTTTACTCAGAAGGCTACTGCAAGGAATAAAAGAAATGGCACGTAGAGAATAAAAGGTTAACAAACACATCTATGCTTCCTTCCCATCCCTGGCACAAAGTCAGACTAACACTTCATTGCACGCTGCGGCCATAGTGCTCTCTACATACTTCATTAAGCACCTCTTGTATCATACTTCTATTATCAATTCACACATCTACCTGCCTCCCTTAGGAGCAATAACATTTTGCATTTAGAAAGCCATTCTGCTGTGGCCTGGCTTAGAATTAATAAATGCTCAGTGGATACAGAATTTATGTATTAAATGCTCGCTGAAAAGATCAAACAGTGACATACTTGCATTTTCTATATAACGACAAAGTTAAGTCTACATTTTAAAAAGTCAATTTCTCAAAAAAATTTTTATTCCCAACAGTGGTTTTTTCAGGTAGAAAAATGATGTTGGAGAATGAAATCATGACCACCGTGACATTAAGAACTGCATCTCTGATACTATCCGCCCCTGATTTAAGTGTAATTTCCCTCTGAAAACCTGAGATCCCCAGGGAGTGTTCCTTCCTTCCACGCTCTGCCTCTGTCTTAGGGGCAGTGGCTGGGTCCTCCACCTGCTGTTCTGTATTCTTTAGAATTCTCTTAGTCCACTTCCCCGTTACTCTAACCCCACATTAGAGTCAGTGGTTCTTTACACCAGACTTTCCCTGCTCAAACTTCTCTGTGTAATTTCCATCTCCTAACTGGACTCTTAGAACTAATATGATTAATACATCCTTCATTAGAAGAAAAAATTTACTTTGGTGAAGCTGAGGGTTTTTTTAATATAAGCTGAGTTTAGATATTCTTAGGAAAGACCTAGCTTGTGCAATATTTTCATGAAAACAAAGCTAGGTAGGTGCAACTTATAACTTTTTAAAAAATAAAAAATCAAATGGAGCACTAGCTAATTTACATAGAGAATAAATTACAGAATATTAAATTTAATAGCAAGTAACATAGCAGAAATGTGGTTAAAAATAGCACCCCTTTCCTTTTTTTCCTCCCACTCTTGGAATTTTCTCCAACTAGTTTGTTTTAATGGTGGAAAATGGCTTAGAGTGAGAAGAATCAGAATGAAGGAAACTGAAGTATACCTCTTGGAATCTTAGAAAGTCACAGTATGTCAGAAGCAAAGGGGTCATCTGTGCAATGTTCTCTAAACAGTAGGCTGCAACCAGTGAAATCAATTTACTGTACTACAACTAGCATTAAAAAAATGAACTGGAACAAAATAGCAAATACTAGACTGCAGGTACTCAATAAAGATAGGACAGGTGCTATATGCAAGCTATTGCCACACACACACACACACACACACACACACACACACACACACACGCACTTTTTAAACCCTGAGTTGCAATGTAAGATGTACCTGTTACTGTGCTGATCAGACACAAATTTGGAAATTATTCTCCAGCATCTCATCCAATCACACACCCAGTGAAAGAACCCATCCACAACATTTATGCTAGGATTCACGGCAAACAAATCAGCTAAAGGATCTAGAACACTTCTGTTTCTCTTTTAATGAATATTTACAAGGACAGGGATCAAGGAAAAAACAAGACTGAATCATCACAGCTGGGAATTTAACATAAACCAATAAACCAACCAACTAACTAACCTTGGGTACCATGAGTCATCTACTAGGTGACAATTCTATTGCATAACCCTCTTTGTAAAAAGATTTTTCAAACAGGTAAAATGAGGATGACTCTGTATCCTGGCTTGCCAGGGACAGGCTGTTACCCCTGGTGTCCTGATGAATTAGGGATCAGCCTGGATGATGAATTACATGCCTTCACTAAAGCGCTGATTCTCTAGTGTGCTCTCCAGAACAGCAACATCAGCAGTACCTGGAAACTTCTAGAATGCAAATTACCAGCTCCACCCCGAACTTAATGAGTCAGAAACTCTGGGGTGGAGTCCTTAAATCAGTGTTTCACCAAGCTCTTCAGGTGACTCTGATGTGCCCTGAAGTCTGAGACTCACTGGCCTAGCTATGCTGCTGCTAAGTTGCTTCAGTCGTGTCCGACTCTGTGCGACCCCAGAGACGGCAGGCCACCAGGCTCTGCTGTCCCTGGGATTCTCCAGGCAAGAACACTGGAGTGGGCTGCCATTTCCTTCTCCAACGCATCAAAGTGAGAAGTGAAAGTGAAGTCGCTCAGTCGAGTCCGACTCTTAGCGACACCAGGGACTGCAGCCTACCAGGCTCCTCCGTCCATGGGATTTTCCAGGCAAGAGTACTGGAGTGGGGTGCCATTGCTTTCTCCAAAAAAGCAGACTAAAATGCTGGTCTCAATCTCCAATCCTCTTTAGTTTTCCAGCTAGAACTAATATGACACCATTACCTGCTTGGTACAACAGATAAATAACAGAAAATAGTGCAGATATGCTGCACCTCAGTACAGGTTAAGTTCAAAACAGGGTTATCCTGGTTTCCAATTAGAATCTCTGGCAATTACTCAGCTCAGAATAGTGAGACTACCTGATACCTGCCTAATACCCAAAGGACCCACTTCAAAATGAACAAGTAGTTTTTATTGCAGCTATGGACTTCTATAATTGAGTTCAAGCTAACACACTCTTGTCTTATGTAAAATATATGCATGACTTTTGACATTTTGAAGGTGAAAACAAGCTCCCTCTTCACACACAATCTTATTTGACCGTAACAGTAAGCCTATGACATCAGTAAAGCAGGAATGATAATCTCATTTTTTTTTTTTTTTTGCCAAGCTTGTGGGATCTTAGTTCCAACAACAAGGGATTGAACCCAGACCACGGCAGTCAAAGTGCTGAGTCCTAATCATGGACTGCCAGGGAATTCCTGATAATCTTATTTTAAAGATGAAAGAACTGAGGCTTAAATGACATGCCTCAAGTTAAAACACAGTAAGAAGCAGAATTGAAACTCAAAATAAGGTTTTAAAATTTACAATATAAGTCATATTTTCCCACTGTACCACACAACCTCCTGAGTTTGTTCTTCTCAGATACATATTACTACTTGCAAACAATACCTCCCCTAACTAAAAAGAAGCTATCTCACTTACCATGTATTAGTTTCAACAGTAAGATAAAGAAAGGAAATATTCTATAAGCTTAAAGACTCTGACAGACCAGAAGTTTAATGAAGGAAGATGGTTTTAAAAAAATAATAGATCAGGTGTGTCAACATACTTTAACCTGACCATTTTACTAATCGTTTCATAAAGTAAAGATTCCAAATAAGAACTTAGCATCTCACAAATAAATTTCAATGAAGGAGCATGAAGAGGATACTTTCTCATGATGCTTTGAAAGGAAGAAGGTGTCTGGATATAAACATACAATATAATCACCATACAGTAAGTTTACTGCACATGATGTCTAAGCAGTATGTTATGATGTAAATGAGTATCAAAATCAAAGACTGTAAGCAGAACGATCCATTTCTCGCAGTGCTAGTACATGATAACAGTAATTAAATCAAGCTCCTTAAATCCCTGCAGACTTGATATCAGTCAACACAGACAATGTTGAGACTAGCTTGTTGAATTTAAGTATTGATACATGAATACTTAAATTCACAATTAAATACTAATCTTTCTAAATTCCTATTCTTAATGGAAGATGATTTGTGACCTTCCACTGTGGTCACATGTGACCTAGGCTGAGCCAATCAGGTGCTCCTGTTCAGAATTTGGAATCTTGAAGGAATGCATCAATATCAGGAACCAGAAAGAAAGAATCCACAGTGGCTACAGGGGAGATGCCGGACGACTGGCATGTACCAGCATCTGCTTCAGCAGGTTGTATTGACAGCAGGAGTCTGGCTGTGTCTTGTCTTCCGTGGTTTTGCCATTTTCAAGCTTGATTATACTGCTTTCCCATCAATTCTATGGAGCATCCTATCTTTCCAATAAAATGCTGCTCTGTTTAAGTTAACCACAGCAGGTTTCTGCTGTCTGCTAGCACAGACCAGGACTAAGAAAAGTGAGGACTGACTGAAGTAATAATGATTCAGCTATGCAGATTTTTAAAAAGAATGAGATAGATTTATTCGTGATATGTTAAGACACCCAAGATGTACCCTTAAGTGAAAAAAAGGTGAAGAACAGCACAATTTGTATAATCATATTGGTGGGACTGGGACGGATGGACACACACACACATAGACATGTTTAAAGATGCACAGAAAATTTCTAGAAGGATACACAAATCATTACTATACTATGCAAAATGGTGGAGTATTTAAATTTTCATTTTTCACCATAAACAGTCATTGTTTTTATTATAATTTTAAAAAGATCTGAGTTTTTCAAAGGATCTATTTTAACATCAAATACTATATAAGCAATACTTTCACTAGCCCCATTCAACAACCTCCAGTGTGATGTGGCATTTAAATAACTAGCAAAACTTCAAGTGTGACCATAAATAGTCACACTAAATACTGGTCTGCTAAGAAAATTAGAAGCCTGAAAGTAAAATAATGTGTTGTGAAACTGAAGATTTTGATTTTGATTTTTTTATTTCCTTTTTTAACTCCTAAAAGCCACTAAAGAATAACTAATCAGTAGTACTTTTAACAAGACTCACTTTATGACTAAGGCTCAACATTGACAGATTCACATTCAAATCCAAAACGATTTTTCCATTTCTTGGGTAAATTCTCCAAGTAAGGAAACTATAAGCCAAAATGGATGGGGGGGTGGGGGTGGGGGAGATCAAGAAAGAAAAAAGTTAAATGGTGGAAAGGCCTCAATAACTACTGTCAGAAGTCTGAGTGAAGAGTTAGTTATCCCATTCAGAGATGGGGAATAAAGCTTCTTTTATGAGGCTGTACCCAGAGCATATGAAACCAACTCTTTATACCACACAATGCTCTTCATAGTGTGGTTCCAAGATTCCTGTATTCCTGAGCCTCCACAAATCCCGACAAAACTCCGCAGGACCACACTCTGCAGAACATTGCTGGTATGAAGTCATCCCACCTTCTTGGCAAAACAAAAGACTGAGTGGCTCAGTTCCATTCTCTGTTCTCCATACACAACAAATACACAAACGGAGGCAAAAGCACAAACTGATTCTACAGGATTATCAGGTGGGGAAGTTCTCAAAGCATCTGATCGTGTCATATTTGATCTACCATTTGTAAAACGGGGTCAGGAGCTATGAGGATTACTGCGAGAAATGTATGAAAGCTACAGCACAGTCTTCAGCATACAGTGGGTCCTCAGTAAATGTTTACTGAAAGTCTGAATGTCATGAGCTGTTCACTCCAGGTAGAATGAACGAGTCTTCTCCATGCTCCTTCAGTACCCTGCATAGACAAGTTTCTATTACACCATCTTGTCATTGTGGCAAACTGGTCTCCTCCTTAGGGTAGGGCAGTCCTGCTCATTTTCTTAACTCCAGCACCGGAAATGCCCACATAATACCTTAACTTTCTTTAAAAATAAAAAAAATATTTGAATCCAACCCCCTACTGGTTGCATAAATTTCATTTTCCATGCCCTAATGTGTCAATCAAACCTCTGCCTCAACAGCCCCAGTAACCGACCTACTCACCACTTAACACTCTTTCCATTTCACAGCGAGTCGTCTACTTGTAGTCCTGATTCTGTCTGCAAAAAGCCACAAAGGGTAAGTTGAAGCCCCTTTTAAATATGACAGTCACCTAAGTATTTGAAGTCATTGTTATATTCTCCTTTAAGTCTTTTTTTGTTAAAATGTTTCAGTTATTCTTCCTTTCCTAAATATGTTGGGAAATATGGTTGACACACCTCTGTACCACCCTGACTGGTCTCTGAGTACAGATTCCAATGAGCAGATGTCCCTCCGAAACAAGTTTCCATAAGTGAACTGCAGTTGAGTCCTGACTGAGCACAACTACTACCTGCCTTGTTTGTACATTACACTTTTACTGAGAGTCACATTTCTTCCTTTGTGGACTCCTACTGAACTGAACTGGACTTAGTTATGTAAAACTTCTAAGTTTTTAGACATATGTTGCTATTTAACCAGCTACCTCCATCTTATTTAATAATTTTTTTTTAAGAAAAAAGTAAATATAGGGCTTTCACTTCATTTTTATTAAACTCCACTTTGCTAAATTTAGTCAGCCATTCTGGATTCTGTCTGGTGTAATCCACACATTAACTCTTTCAACCAAAGTGGAGTTTATCCAAGTTGTTGCCAATATAAAACGTAAAAATCTAGGACTGAACATAGCTGCATGCTCTCTCCAGGTGGCCTACATGGACAGTACTTAAGGATAGTTATCAACCAGTTAAAAATCCACTTAGCTGCAAAACCAGAAGAAATTCTTCACCCCGTATCAAAGGTCAACCTGGAAATGTGTTAACAAATATTTTTCTTAAAGGATTGGTCAATTATCTCACCAGGCAAACAATTACTACTGATTCAGTTTATAACCTAATAACGAATTTCCCTATTTATTAATATTTGTATCAAGTAAAGCTTTGAATGTAAGTGGTTGTGGACAAATGTACTTTTAGTTTGCGCTTTGAAATAGTTAAAACTGAACCAACAATACTTGGGCCAAACAGAGAAGATAACCTTTGACCAAGAGATTCATTTATACTGAGGACTCCTGCAGATCTACAGAACCGCCTCTTTCCAAAGCGGTTCAAAGTTAAGAGAAACCTTGGCAAGGAACCTCAAGGCACCATGAGTGAGTACAGGAAACAACTCTCCATCTTAAAACCTCTTTTCTGGAGACCAGTGAAAAAGAGCACCTCCTACCCAATATTCTTCTCATCCGAGTCTGGAAAAGATTTTTTCTTTTATAGAGTACAGAGAGAATTTCAAGATCAAAGAACTGCCATTTTGCAGGTTAACATGTTGTTTTGCTTCTTTCAACTCAAGTAATTATAGTTTAAAGTCAGCATAGTGAATACCTTTTTCCATAGGCAAGACACCCCCCCCCAAACACACAACTTAATTTTAGAATACTCAACAAGTAAGAAAAAATATCTCTAAAATACTACCATTAATAATGCACCCTGCAGCTTCAAAGCATCTGTGTACAATGTTTATTTCAAGCTAACAAAAATCCTGTGAGGTAGGTAAGTTAGCCAGTACTACTGACATTTTCTAGATGAGAAAACTGAAGCTAAAGATGTCTGAACTTTACCAAAGCAATGAGTAAGCAGGAGCCACCTTGCCAATCCAGGTATTTTTCTAATCACAAACAGCAGGCTCTAAGGAAATTTTCAAGAGTGCAGTCTAAGCTAAAATACCCAAGAGGACTTAGAATAACCTATTATTTGCCTCCTAGAAGCATAGTAGTTACTGCTAAAGGTGAACAAATGTTAAGGGGGAGCTATCCATCAACGTTAATAATGCCAAAGGCTGCAGAGCAGGCATAAATGCACCACTTCCACTGGTTTATCAACTGTAAATCAATGAAGAGAAACTACTGACATTTGAGTTTCAAAGACAGCTACAAAGTTAGAGGAAAAAAACCCAAAACTTAGAACACTGGGGGACAACCCTATAGAGTGCACTAAGCCAGTAGTACTACACACATTTTACAAAGAGAAAATTCAGGAACTTAAATGAATTGTTCATTTGCACAAATAAGTTATGGGCAGGTATCCTCTTTCCAGATTGTCCTACAAGGACACTAGACAAGCCTGGGAGATCTGGCTACCATACTGTTTCCTGTGTGGGACAAGTGCGCCTCCCCAGGAAGTTCAAAGAGGCAACCCGGGACCTAGGCCTTGACACCTGCTCGTGACTGAACCAGGCTGGTGCCGGATGGCAGGAAAAAATTCAAATTCACTAATGATTACATTCTCCTGGTAAAAGACAGCCTCTCAGATTGAATTTTTTAAAAAAATAAGAGCACTGGGCTACACAAAAAATAGACTTTAAAGAAAGTGACATAGTAGGGCTGAAACAAAGATGAGAGTTGCCAGATAACCACTCTGGAGAGTGACTGAAATTAGCTGGTGGAGTTGAAGGGGGCACCCCTCCACCTGCGGTTCCACCTGGAGGTGTATCTTCAGAGCTCTGGCACCTGCGCTCAAGGAGCGAGAATGATCCATGCGGAGCTGTCTTTTACACTGCAGCAGAATGATGAAAATTAGACTGATCAAGCAATAAATATCAATAAAATAGAACAAAATATATTAATATAGATAAATCCCTCAAAATAATGAACAAAACAGTTTCGGAGCAAGTACAGTAAATTCCATTAATATGAAGCTGAAAAAATACATAAAATACTGTGCATCATTTACAGATAAATACATATGTATTAGTAATCATTTGGAAACTTTCATAGGAAGATTAAATACCAAATTCAGGAGATTGGTTTCCTCTAGGGACAGAGGTGAAGAGTGTGCAATGGGCTTCAATTGTATCTGTAATGTTTATTTCCCAAACAAAATGAAAAATCTGATTCCAAAGGAAAATGAAATGTATATACTATGCAAATATGAACAAAAAGTTTATATTTAATATTAATATCAAATACTCAAATACCAAAAACCACACTACTAAATACATAACACGTAAAAAGTGCAGGGGAACTTAAGTAACAAAGGAAGAATGAACTCTTCAGCAAGATGTAAAGGCCATACGCACCTTACAAATTAGTCCTCAAGTTTACTGGGGGGGAAGGAAAATCAATTTGACAAAACTACAAAACAAACAAAAAAATCCCCCAAACCCATCCAATTATCATAACACAGGATATTTACATCTCACTCCCAAACTCAAAAGACTGAAGAATATAGAAGATATGACTCATACAAATAGCAAGACTGATCTAACTGAAGAGAATGGAACCCTGACTCTACCACATCCAAGAATATACTTTCCAAGCACACATGTAACATATAAAAACAGTGACCAAGTACTTGGCTTGAAAATTAGTCTCAAATACTGAAGAACCAATACACAGAATCTAAATATAGTAAGTGAAATAAAGTAAAAAACTAATAATGAAAAGGTTGTTGTAAAAAAAGAGAGAAAGGAAAGAACACCTTTAAAACAAGAAAAACACATTTCTAATTATCTTAAGAGTCAAAAGAGCAGCCATTAAGAACAAAACAAAGATTTTAGAGAGTCCAGTTCCCCCAGACTTGTTTAGTTTTTCTTGGATTCCTGAACATTTTAAATTCTCATCAAAACCTCTCTTCTTCAGCCAGTTGGAGTAGCCTTCTGTTCTTCTTAATCAAATGGGTTCTTTCCTAGAACGAAGTCAGTCTCTCTATATCATTACTGGACTTGGATGGTCATACAGACTACATTAGGCAAAGCTGATAAAAACAGATACCTGGAATAAAATGAATCCTGCTGAACAATTCTGAGTCTTGCTAAAACAATGTTGATAAAGTAAGGAACCTTCCATAAAACATCAACCTGCAGACAAATATGGTAAGTACAAAAAAACACCAACAGAGCCTAGTGAAGTGAAACTCGCTCAGTTGTTTCCAACTCTTTGCGACCCCATGGACTATACAGTCCATGGAATTGTCCAGGCCAGAATACTGGAATGGGTAGGCTTTCCCTTCTCCAGGGGATCCTCCCAACCCAGGGATCAAACCCAGGTCTTCTGCACAGGCTAGGAAAGCAACCATGAGAGTCAAAGATGGCAGACTCTTTCAAGTTTATCAGCTGGCCATAAATGAGCAAGCTACTCAAGGAAGTGGAAAAAAAAAATCAACATAGTAACTATTATGTGAACATATTAGTTCACATGGAGGGTGAAAGAAATTATTTTTGCTATGAACAGCATTATTCAAACACTATATAGTATTGGTCAAGTTTGGTTTAGTTTTTCAAATGCATATGGGGAAATTCTTGAAAACATTCAAAGAAGTATAAAAATGATAAAAAAAGATAAAAAACGAAGATGAACTATTAACCATTTATTTAGTCAGGGTCACACATAAAATCTAACTTATTTATTCCATTTTATAGATGAAGACACTGAGATTTGGAGACTGAAGAGGCTGCCCAAGCTTACAGAGCTACTGAGGAGCAGTGAACAGACTTTATCCTTGTTTTATTGATAGAATATTTCTGCCTGGTTTTGCAGAGTGGAGGTAGTTTCTGTTTTAGTATAAAAGTGAACTGAGGGACTGTGTACTTCCACATCAACTCAACAGACCAAGGAGCTGATAAGTCAACACAAGAGGTATGATATGGAATAAGTGGGAATTAAGAAATGTGTACGACATGGGAGAGAGAGCATGGACTTTGGAGTCAGAAAGATCTGGGCTCAAATTCCAGCTTGGTCAGTTACTAGCTGTGTGATGTGACAATCAGTCTACCTTTCTTCACTGTAAAGTAGAGCTTTCCTCATGGATATAATTGTTCAGATTCAATGAGTTATACCCCTAGAAAAGGCCCCATATGTTCAAATATGCATGTGTGTTTGCTAAATCACTTCAGTCACGTCTGACTCTGCCAGACACTATGGACGGTAGCCCACCAGGCTCCTGTGTTCATGGGGATTCTCCAGGCAAGAAGACTAGAGTGAGTTCCATGCCCTCCTCCAGGGCGTCTTCCCAACCCAAGGATCCAACCAGCATCTATCCATGTCTCTTGCATTGGGAGGCAGTTCTTTAACCCTAGGGCCACCTGGGAGGCCCATGTTCAAATATACTATCTGTATATTTACATTTTTCACCACACTGTATTCTTTTTAAGGGAACCAGAAGAAAATGTCTTTCAAGACTCAATTAAAGAATAAGTATATGAGTACACATACTTTTAAAAATTGATGATTACTATAAATAAGTAGATGAGAGGAGGGTTCTCTGCAGTGCAGTCAGTTTAGCCACCCAGTTGTGTCTGTGACCCTATGGACTGCAGCACGCCAGGCCTCCCTGTCCCTCACCCACCTCCCGTAGTTTGCCCAAGTTCACATCTATTGCATCGGTGATGCTGTCCAACTATCTCATCCTCTGACATCTCCTCTTCTCCTTCTGCAGTGGTGCTAAATAATGTCCACTTCAAAAAAGTGTACACAGCATGGATATTAATGTTATTTCTGACTTCAACTTATTGTTTCTACCTACTGCTTCTCCTCAGCCTGCTGTGGTAGGAAGGATAAAACCCCTCACTCCCCCCCACTCCAAAATATACACACTCTAATCAATCCCCAGAACCTATGGGTATGCTACCCTACAAGGCAAGGGGGCCCATACAGATGTGATTAAGATTACAGACCTCAAGATGAGGAGATTATCCTTGATTATCCAGGTAAACCCAATCTAATTATGTAAGTCTTTAAAAGCAGAAAACCTTTCCCGGCTTCGATCAGAGTTTGGACGACTCAAGAAGAGTCAGAAACACTGACACAGAAGGACCTGACCCACTGTTGCTTTGAAGATGAAGCAAGGGCGCCCTGGGCCAAATCATGTGACTAGGTGGGTAGACTTGGGAAGCCGGGAACTGATGACACCAGCAAGAAAATGGAGACCTCAGCACAGAACTATTCCGTCAACAATCTGAATGAGCACGGACCCTCCAGAAGGGAACCCAACCTGCCAAGAACTTAATGACAGTGCAGTGAGACACACATCGGACTTCTGACATGTACTGCCATGTACATGAACTTATGCAGAACTTCAAAACTCTAAGATAATCGATTTGCATTGTTGTAGCTGCTAAGAATATGGTGGTTTGTTATGTTGGCAACATAAGCTAATACACTCTCTCTTACTTGCATCTAAAACTGTAGAAAATTTGTATGTAAGTGCCCTTAAATCCTTTTTGAAAGAAGAAATAAACTGGTCAATGTGTGCAGGCTACCTAGCACACATTCATCATGTTCTGAGGCACTAACTCTGTGCCTTCAAGAACTTCACTCATCATCCACCAATATTCATTTTCTTCTTTTTTCCCTCAGATTGGACCAGAAACACAGTAACAGTCAGCTACCCCTGAAAATGGCAACATTTTCAAGAAAGAACTGGAGAAACTTAGAGCTACATCATAGATATGAAAAGTAGAAGAGCTTGTGGGAGAGAAGAAATAGTTTGACCCAAAGGACACAGCTCAGTTTCTTCATCTATGAAATGGTTACTTCACACAGCCAGTTAAAGGATTAAAAGCTTTCGAAGCTGTGCATGGACTACAAAAAGTGGGGAGAAGTCCTCCCAAGAGTCCAGCAGGTAGACAGAGTGCCAAACACTAATGTAGTGGAGAATTCTGTGTCAATTCACCCAGGATGTGCCTTAGGAGTAGTAGTGTTAGTCGCTGAGTCATGGCTGACTCTCTGTGACCCCACAGACTGTAGCCCACCAGGCTCCTCTGTCCATGCTCCAGGTAAGAGTATCAGAGTGGGTTCCATTCCCTTCTCCGGGGGATCTTACCAACCCAGGGATTGAACCTGGATATGCCTTAGCAATTACTTAAAATCCCAGACAGCAGAAAACCTGACAGTAGAAAAGAATTAATTTTAGAAAAAGTCAGGCAAAAAGGCTCATAACCGACAAGGAAAGGAGTGTCACAGTACCACTACAAAGACTGTTTTTTTAAAAATACACATGTCCAGGACTCGCTGCAGATCCACTAAAACAGTATCTCCAAGGGTGAGACCCAAGTCGTCTGAGTTGAGGAACACTGCAGGCATTAAAAAGGGTGACTGTGAGTGTTTGACAGCAGATGGTACTTTGCATCTCTTTGCTGGGTGTCCTTTACTTTCAAGTGAGGAATAACAGCGAGAATGTGGAGTATTTTAAAACCTGCAAATGAACGAGGCTGACGAAAAAAATGGGGAAGTGTCACAGAAAACGAAAAGTCAGAGAGAGGGAAGGGGGCAGTCAGTACGTGGTTCTATCTTCTGTGGCAAAGGACACAGCCTCCCAGACTGAGGATAAGCACAGAATAACAAAATGGAGCAACACAGCTGGGCAGAGAGAGGGGAAAACAGCTGAGCTGGCAAAAGTAGGATCTGCTCAAGTCAACCAGCAGAACGACGGGCTAAGAGGAGGAGAGCTGTCAGATAACACGGGGAGGGGGAGCAGGGGGAGAGATAAAGGAGGACATTAATTTGACGCTGGAGCGGGAGCAGCAATGGAGTGGGGACAGAAAGGACACAAGCACAAGACAGAAGAGTGGGGCATGACTGGAGATGAGGGGCAGGTTCACCGGAGAGAAGAAAGGGGGAAAGGGATGAGGAACCCGGGGCCGTGGCCTCTGTGGCTCAAAAGGAAGTCTCAGGAGCAATATAAATATTAGGGGAAGCAGGCAGCAAATACACTGGCTGGGATGGAAAGGGAAATGGGAGTCAAAATCCTGAAGGATAGTAAATAACATGCAGAAAGCAAAAACTTCAAGTAAATTCTGGGTGATGTTAAAAGGTATGTTTCAGAAACATAACTCTCTCATTTAATAAAAGAACCGAACACATCCAAAAACAGGCAGAACTAGACACTATAGTTTAGGGACGTGTTAAGTGAGACGTCTATGAAGAAAAGCTAGGGAAGGACTAATACAGAATTCGGGTGAGAGGAAGTCTTGTGGAGACTCAAGTGATGAGGCTCTGTATTTCTGTCGCATGGGTGTTTGATTCAACTCTATTCTTTAAACTGTGTTAACATATAATATGAATTTCTTTACATGCATGACATATAATTTTTTAAAAGTTAATGGAAGTTTTCTGCCTCCCAACTTCCCAGTTTGTTTCCCTACTGTGTGTTTTCCGAAACAGTCTAACAAACTTGGCTCATATAATTATAAAAAATGATTAGTGTTTCTGGCCTTAGGTTTTGCAACATGAAGCTCCACTTCAGATCAAGTAACTCAAAATCACTGAGGGTTAGGCCACTGAATCCTTAAAAGAAGAAAAAAAAAACACACCAAAAAAACCAATACACCTGGTGACCCATAAGAATCTAAAGAAACTCAAATGAGAGTGTCCCAGAGGAAGCAGTCTTCCTGCTGTTACAGTTCCAAACCTAGAGAATCAAATGCTGTTCTTTCCCAGAATCCTCTGGGATTTAGCCTCTACCCTTTCTCTAGTAATTTCAAACTTTCAACCTCAAGTCTCCCCTATCCTCATACACACACACCAGCCAACTTGATCTTGCAATCAACTCTAAACTTCTCACTCTTTCCTTCCCTTTCACATGCAGAGTCTTCAATAAAATGGCCCATGGTACAGCTCTGTTTTCAACTTCCCAGTATCACAGGGAGGTCTGGCGTGCTGCAGTCCATGGAGATGCAAAGAGTCAGACAACAATGAATATCACTATGTTTTAAAAATTCAATGACTGAGCTACAAACATGCACTTGCAATTATCTACTAGATATTTCTCCTTTGCCCACCTGGCAAATCAAGTATTATCTTCCAGGTAGAGCCCTGCAGCACCTTCCCCAAGAGCCCATCCACTTAGCTATTAAACATGTCTGATACTGAATGCCTACCCTCACTTTTAAAACAAAGTCAAAAACATTCCAAACAAACAAAAAGATTATTTAAGACGCTGCAGTAAAGGTGATCAAAAAGTACAAACTTCTAGCTACAAGTCCTGAGGATGTACTGTACAGCATGATGAATATAGTTATCAACACTGTATGGAACAGCTGAAAGTTAGGAGAGTATATCTTAAAAGGTCTCATCACAAGGAAAAAACAACTTTCTAGCTATGTGTGGTGATGGATGTTAATGAAACTTATTGTGGTAATCATTCTGCAACATATTTACTTACCAAATCATTACGCTGTGTGTCTGAAACTAAAACAGTGTTATATGCCAATCATATTTCAAATAAAAAAACACATTCAGATGTTAGGATAATGTATGTTCAGGCTTGTTTATTTCGACTCCACTGACTGTACCCACCAGGCTCCTGTGTCCATTAAATTATCCAGGCAGGAATACTGGAGTGGGTTGTCATTCCCTTCTCCTGGGGATCTTCCCGACCCAGGAACTGAACCCAGGTTTCCGGCATTGCAGGCAGATTCTTTAATGACTAAGCTACGAGGGAATCCCTTCTTATATAACACTTGTCCTTAAAAGTTTTTAAGAAAAACAGGCAAACCAAACTGTGGGGGTGGTTAAATAAAGAAGAGAGGAGGGAACTAGTACAGGGAGCTAGGGAAGGGTGGGGTTTGTTATCGCCCTGAAAGAATGAATGAACAGGAGCTGCTAAGGTAATAAAAAACTCTGACCTGACTTTCACTTTGGCTGGAGTAGGGTTTGGGGGAGTGGAGCCCAGAAGAAAGGGTATTTCAGATAGAACACAACTAGGTTTGTGCTTCTGTGTACCAAGATTATAGGTTTATTACAATTTTTCGATTCTCCTGCATTTGATAATTATCTGCTTATGATATTAGTCCAGGCTTGTTAAAAACCAATTTCCACTTTATATTTAGGTTTAAATGACACATTTTCCTAAATGATTTTTCAGGAATGAGACACTACCCATGAAAAAATTTAAAGCTGTATTTTAACCGCACTTGGCCATATAGTAAGAATAGGAACACTTCAGCAGCATCATGACCACGTGCAGTGTTTTCATATCTGCCCTTACGGGGGGGCACGCTAATAATGATTGTTTCAATAGGCAGGAAAACTGTAAATCAGGAAAATGAGTGATTTTCTTCAATTTAAAAATGCATGTTTTCCACACTATGACGTTAAAAAAAAAATTAGGATGGATCTCCCATTATTGATTTACTATCATTCTTATGTGTGGGGGGCTCACATTAAGTGCATCTACTTTGAATTAAGAAAACACGGTAAACGGGTCTGGTCAAAGTTGATATAAATAGAAAATGGCAGAACTCGGCTAAAAAATTCTGTCAAGTTATCAATGTATACTAATAGGAACATTATGGCCTGTTTGGCTATTCTTTCATTAATGTAATTAAGTATCTGGGGCCTACCTTCTACTAAGCTCTTCTTGGCATACAAAACCATGCAAAAACACCTTTTCTGTCCTCAAGAGGTATGTAATCAAACACAAATGCCCACCCAAGTATCTACAAAACAGTCAGGAATACAAAGGGGGACACATCCAGATAAGGAGGTGTAGTCACTTCCAGTTGGGATACCAGGAATGCCTAACACATCAAAAGAACTTAATAAACATTGACTGTGAAACCACTATGGAAGACTCTAGTCAAACTTTGAGGGCAGACAAATTTGACAGAGAGGCACTCCAAACAGAGTGAGCAGCAGTGACCAGGTAAACGCACAGGACCTCACGGCAGGAAGAAGACGGGGACTAGCGGACAGTGGAAAAGAAGGCTGACGTGGGGAATAATGCTTAGATGTGGAGGTCCCTGAAGGTCAAACAAATGAATGCAAATGGAGGAATGGCCTCCTAAGAGAACCATTTGCGGAAGATTAATCTGACAGTTACTGGAGTGGGGAGAAAGTGACGCAGTGGACAGTCTACTGTCAAGCGTACTTGAACTAGGTGGGTAACAGTAGCAATGCAAGAATCAATGTCTTCCCTCTGAACTGCCTGGACATTGTTTTGGCATGAGGGCAAATTCCAAAAGAACCCAGCACCAACTTGCTAATATTTGTAGCCCCACTACTCCCAGCACAACTCTTCACCCACAGTAGATGTTTGGTAGGTAAGTTGAAAGAGAGAAACCTGCAAAGGCTAATTTCAACTGTCACTACTGCTGATGTCCATAATAACTCTTCTACTTCCCAAACCCATTCGTATTATAGTTATTGTGAATTTCCTCTTCCAATCTCACTGTTACAACCTAAATTAAAATGTACCAGTAGGCTTCGAAACCCCACTTCCTTCAGTATTTTAAAAAGTATATAAATTTGCTACTGAACATGTGCAAAACATTGCTTTAACCAGGATTTTGCAAAGAGAACCATCAAGTTTCAACGCGCATGCCAAAAAACATTGCTGAAATGCTGTATTTACAGCAGAAAATCTTTCTTTTAGGCAGCAATCAACATGCCTCTTGTGTTACTTATTCAGGTGACATATCGCTAGTACAACCACAAGCCTCCGCTTACATTTCCAAAGTTGTGCAAAGGGTCCAAAGTTGTGCAAGAGTCATCACTGAAATCAGACTCTAGTATATTAATAGTTGTAACACCTGAACACGTCTTAGCTTTATTATTAGATTCACAGTAATGCCAAAAAAATCCATAAATAATTTAAAAAATATATTTTCAAAGAGTTTGACTACTTTATCTGTAAAATACACTGAGATGTAATTTTAAGTGAAAAATAGCTGTATGTCTTTCTGCTTCAAATGGACATTAGGTCATCTGATTAACTGGCAGTTGTGGGCCTGGATTTCATATATCGGAAAAAAAGCCAGTGTCCCCAACACGCACACGCACCCGAGAGCACTGAAGGGCCTTGCATTACTATCAAATAACGCCAGTTTACACGTGGCAAAAGTCGACAGAGACAGAACTCTTCCGTGCTTTAATGACCTCGAAAGGCATTCCCCAGGCGTCAAGTAATGGGATGCTACTTATTCTGACTTGGCAGTTGAGAGTGATAAAAACACATATATGTACACACACACACACACACACATATATATATATCTTTTTTTTTTTTTTTTTTAATGTCTCCTTCTCAGCTAGCTATTCCACGCCGGGGAGCGCTTTGCTCAGGCCGTGGCAGATGTGATCGGGTCGGAGAAGGTGGGATGTGTCAGGGAAGCCAAGACCCTCCTTCCATCCCCTTCTGCTCTCCCCGGGCCCCCCTTTTCCTTTCTCGGGGGCGGCGGCGAGGCCCA
Source organism: Muntiacus reevesi (assembly GCF_963930625.1). Classification (NCBI taxonomy): domain Eukaryota; kingdom Metazoa; phylum Chordata; class Mammalia; order Artiodactyla; family Cervidae; genus Muntiacus; species Muntiacus reevesi. The sequence goes on from NC_089260.1 coordinate 52,521,663, forward strand.
AGGTGAGGGGCTCCGGGCAGGGCGTGCAACCCTCAGAGCCAGGCCGGCTCCCCTGTCATCTAATCCCCAGACCGGGCGGTGAAACGGCTGTCACGGACCCCGGCTGCAAGCCCGGCCGGGGCCGGGGCCGGGGCCGGGGCCGGGGCGGCTGGCCAGGCCGCGGCCGCTCGCAGTGCCCACGTCACCAGCTCCAGCACTGCGGAAATGGAGCGGCGGGGAGGCGCCCGGCGCCGACGAAACCCGCGCTGCGGCCCGATGCCGTTTGCCCCTCGGCCCCGGCCTCCGGGCCGCCGCCTCCCGACCGGCCGGCCGCCGCGTCCCGGGCCTCACCTGTGTCGCCGATGATGATGTACTTGAAGAGATAGGCGTACGCCATGGCCGCGGCCGCTCGGTGCCAGGGCACACGGCTCCTCCTCCTGCGGCTGCTCCTCCTCCTCCGCGCCCCTCACCCCGGCGCCACTCGGCCTCGAAAAGCCAGGCCCCGCCTGCCGCCGCCGCCTTCAGCCGCCGGGAGTGAGAGGCCGAGGGGAAGCTGGGCAAACTGACACCGACCGAGCCGAGGGAGACAGCGCCGGCCGAGCACACTCGAACAATAACAGCCGCCACGGCTCCTCCGCCCCGCCTCCGCGCCGACCCGGAAGTGCTGCGGCCGCCGGCGCCGCCGGAGGAAAGGGGAGGAGCCCTGCACGCTGGCCGCGCCCCGCCCCGCTTGCTGGAGCCCCGCCCAGCCAGAGCCCCGCCCCGCCCCCGCCGGAGCTCCGCCCAGCGCCGCGCCTAGCCGGCCACGCCCGTCTTGCCGGTCCACCCAGAGCCGGGAGAGGCCGGGCGCCGGTCGTTCCGGCCCCTCTGAGCGGGCTACGGGGGCGGCCGGGAGACGCTAGGGGAGGGGAGGGGCCGTGTGGCTCCGTCGCCGCGACGCGCGCGGGGCCGCGTCCTTCCGCTCTGCGGCGGGGACGCGGGGGTACGTGGTGGAAGGCGGAGGTCGCGTTTGGCGCTGGGCCTGCCATGGGCTCGTGACCAGGGGTTTGAAAATGATGGAACCGCTGGGACGGCGGGCTGGGGCGGGGGGGGGGGGGGGGGGAGGGGGGGGGTTGAGGGTGTTTCTGCGCTGGAGGACGGGGCTTTGACAGTGAAAATAATGGAAGCATAAATCTAAAACCCTAAATCAGGGAATGTGAGGGAAACCTTGACGTACCCCTGCGGTGGAATACTGCGTGGTCTTAATTAAAAGGGAAAAAAAGCCTGACTTCTGCCAAGTAAAAAGCCACAGGACTTAGTCTATAAATATATACTTAATGCTATATATATTTATAGATACAGCGATTATATGTAATAAGTGATATATATATATGTGTGTATAAGTTGCATTGTTATGCAAATAAAAATAACTTTTTTTTTAAACTATTGTGCAGAAAAATGACAGGAATACACTTAAATACCCTTATGTATATAGTCTGAAAGGACATAACTGAGACCAAGGGTCGGAGGGGATATAGTTGGGGGAAGATCTACTTTTCACTGAATTTTTCTAGTGCAGTTTGGATTTTATCATTGCTCATGAATTATCTATTGAAAAATGCACTCAAAAGATCACAGTGACTTCTTCATTCATTCAACTAACACCAAGTACATACTATATTTCCTGCACTGCTGGGCATTGGAACTAAAAGTGGAGTCTGTTCTAAAAGAACACAGATTTTGGAAGAGGAGATGGAGGATAGGATAGTGTCAGAATAGGTTATCTAAAGTAGATGGTCGCTGAACCAGACATATGAAGGATGAGTAAGAGTTTGTCAAAAGGACAAAAGGTCAGGAATGGAACTGAAATTTAGGCGCAAGAAACAATGTACAGAGGTCCTGAATCTGGTTCAGGGAATTCAAAGTTGCCTAAGGGAGCTCATTTGCTAACCCATGGCCTCTGACCTTGGCAGTGGAAGAAGAGTCGTTGTTAGGGCAGAAGTGACTGGGTGACCGTGGCCCTGGTTCCTGTTGCCTAATACTTCCCTCTCCCTTTTGAAACCTGTTATTCTACTGCCACCTTCATGCGGGGATGGCAGTGGTTGGCTGGTATGTGGTTGAATGGCCTTTCATTTGACATGAAAAATTACCAGGCATTTCATAACCTGGTTCACTTTGGTTTGGGAGGTGGGAGAGACAGTCCCTGCCCAAGTCCTCCAGAATTTCAAAGGTCATTTTGTCCTTCCCATCTAAGTGCCTTCACTCAAATCTTTCTTTATGACAGGCACCTAGAAAGTCCCCTCCTTCCAGAAGAGACTCAGTTCCCTGCTGTTCACAAAAGTATGTTCTTTATCCATAGTCTGCACAAGACCACTCTGTGAGGATGTTACCCAAAGGACTAGCATCCTTACAATCAAAAGCATTCCCATGCAGTTATAGGAAGTGAGCAGTGGGAAAAGTCACTGGTATCAGGTCATGCGGGGGCTTCCAGGGGTTGGTAGCCGGGCAGTTGGCATGCAGCAGTTTACTCAGTGAACACAAGAGGAACTGGGGAAAGAAAGGTCAGAATTGCGTCTGTAAAAAAAATTATAGAAAGGGTATGTATGGAGCTATAGAGGCAATGAAGTGTAAAGAGAAGGATTCAGGAAACCTGCTTTTGACCCTGGCCCTACCACAAACGGATAGAATGATTGTGACAAATCTTTTGGCTTCCTAGAGAGTTTTGATGCACTCATCAATAAAGTGATCAAAGACCTTACCTGAAAGGTCTATTCCAAGTCTGAAGTCCTTCAATTTTACGTCTGTCCATCTCCAGATCTAAAGCACCTGTAAAGAGGTAGTAATCCTCTCATGAAGATGTTGTGGCCACAGGAATCAAGTGTTTATTGTTCTTCCAGAGAACTGAGAGGCATCAGTTATCCGTTCCCAGGAACTGTAACAATCAGTAGCGTTGAAAAGAACAAGGACTAGATTTTCCAAGTCCTTCCCTGAGCCTCGGTTTTCTTTTCTGGAAAATATAGAGAATAATTGCCTCAAAATTATTGCCTTTTCAATTTAGGATCAAATGAGATAATGTATGTGAAGGTATTTTGTGAATTCTGAAAAATATATGCTTAATATGAGAAACCCTTAGTGCTGCATAATTTTTAAAAATTACCTTGAGGAAGTAGAGGCCTTATCAGTATACAAATTCATGTTATAAAGTCAGCTCCATTCTTGTCTCCCTAGTTTATGTCTCTGTTTATTTTTTTCTATGTGTAATTCATATTTTATTATATTTTCTCTAAGCCTATACGCTATCTTAAATTCTCTTTGAAATAATAGAGTATAAAACCACAAAACTTCATCCAAGCATTTTATTTAGCCCCCAAAATCCAAAGACATTTTTTAAGAAAAATTTCATAGGCAAAAATGATAGAAATAAACCTTTCTTCCTTTAAATCGCAGGATACTTCCTAGGATTTTCCATTCAGTTTATTTTCAGCTATTTCACTCCCCTGAGGATGAAGTCTGAGCAGGATGAATTCTGAACCTCATCTCTCAGTCTTACATCACATGTGGTCTGAAGATCATGACTAAAATTTAAAGATAGTCTACATTCTCCAAGGTCTCCTTGTTCAAATTTTCCACGACAGTTTTAAGTAGAGCATTATATCAGAATTTTAAATTTGCTGTTCCCAATCAAACTTTTCATGTGTTTAAACTTTCTCTGGTTTTGATGGCTCTCAGACTGTGGGAAGAGAGGTGGGGGGAATGGGATAGGAGAAGAGTGGTTTGGAATACTGTCCTCATAGGTTCTTACTTTGGTTTCCATGGTTTCCTTGGCTAGCCCTTGATGCGCTCTGGGAGTCCTGTGATCCCTGTGAAATGGTATGCACAGTGTTGTATGTATTTGCATATATATAATTTTATGGGAGAGATCCCTGCATGAGTTCATGACCCAGAAATAATTAAGAATCATGGTGAAATGCGTTCAGCCATTTCTAAACACCATGCCAGAACTAATTTTCCTGCAAATACTAATAAGCTCAGTACCAGTTTTGGAGGAAGAAAGAATTAGGTTCAAATCCTGAATTTACCTCCTATCAGCTAAGTGATCTTGGATAAATTACTAAACTCTCTAAGCCTTAGATTCCTCATGAGATGACTAAAGTGCAGTGTCTAGCAAAGTGTCAAGATCGAAGGAGTAACTAAGTCAACACTGAAGTCATTTCTGCCTTCCCTTCATCCTCTGCCTGTCCTCCACCTCCAACTTGTCGCTAAGAATTGTAGGAGTTAAATAAGCCCAACAAAGACACTGCCTGGAAGAAGATTAGAGTCTCTTTGTGCTAAGTCATGGATAGTTTTGGCTTGATGAAGGCTAATGGGAGAGGGACAGTGTTATCTTAGAGGACAGAATTTTGTTCTGGGAAATAAGGGTAGATTTTACAGGAGGGCCATCTAAACTGAGCCTCAAAGGACATTATCTTTCATGGTTACTGCTTTAAACCTAATCATTCTAAATGCTTCAACAGCCCTCTCCACTGTACTTCAATCACCTTACCCATCTCATCAGCCATTTATACTCTTGCCAGGTAACACACTTAGTACTCCCTATCTTACTTTTCTACTTGTGACCTATTTCTGACCACTTGTCAAAGCCAGAGGTGACTGTTTTCTCTCTTCCATTCCATTCTGCTCCCCCTTCAAAGGTTTACTTGAAGAGTCAAAATGGAATGATTGCAAATTCACATCTTTAACCAAAATGTGTGTAGGTGAGTGAAGAAACTTTCTTTTATATGTTGTTGTTCAGTTGCTCAGTTGTACCTGACTCTTTGCGACCCCATGGACTGCAGCACGCCCGGCTTCCCTGTCCTTCACCATCTCCTGGAGCTTGCTCAAACTTTGTATGTAGCTTAGTTTTTTAATCAGTGGACTTAACAATGACGGAACAGGATCTATGTAAGTGTGTGAATGAGAGAAACAGTGAATATTATAACAATAAGCTCATTTTATAAAATCATGGATTAAAAATATAACATAAACTATTTTGAATTAATACAAAATTTAAAAGCAAATTAAAAACCTAAATTGTGTTCTTAAATTACCCACTTTTCTAAGTCCTTAACAGTGGCCTGGGGAAAGGCCCTATATTGAATTCCAGGAGGTCTAAATTATAGTCTTTCTTGCCACCAACAAGCTGACCCTGAGAATTTTTGTCATATACTCAATAGAAATAATAATTCCAGTTGCTAATAGAATTGCTGGGAGGTACATGTGAGGGAACTCTGAAAAGTACGTTATTCCTGGTAGAAAGTCTATATACCAAATCTCAGTTGAATGATTTTCTGAAAATGTATCTAAGTACATTAGAAGACTGACCCTTACAGAACCGCATTAACATCAGCAATATTTTATTCTTTGCATTGCTGGGTTTTGTCAGCAGGGACTAGACCATGCAGCTACTTCAAACTTTTCCTTCCACTTATCCTTGCTGTGTTTATTGGTAGGGGCCCTTATTTTGGAAAAGTCAGAATCATAAGAATGAGGAACCATAAGGCATATACCTCATGTTGTGCGAAGAGAGAACCAATTACCACTCCCATGAGTACTTCAATTTATTTTAATCATTACCATAAAGGTCTTTAAATTTTGATAAAGGGAAAACCATTTCTCTCCATTTTTGAGGACATGATAAGCTAGCTATGTCCCAATGGGAGGTGTGGACACAGAAAACCTTCTGTAACTGATATCTTTTGTTAGAGATGGGTGCCAGGAACTATGAGATCACATTTCAACCTTCTTCCACCTCCCCGTCCTCCCATATCAGGAAGATCCCCTGCAGAAGGGAATGACAACCCACTCCGGTATTTTGCCTGGAGAATTCCATGGACTGAGGAGCCTGGCATGCTGCAGTCCGTGGGGTCTCAAAAGAGTTGGACATGATTGAGTGGCTAACACTATCCTCCTGTATACTCTATCTCTGCATCTAGTGATCTCATTATCAGAATTTTCAACACATGGAGTGAGAGAGGAAAACGACTATCAAAGAATCACATTTTTACTTCTAAAATGTAGAAAATAGAAGTCTATTTTTTCCAGCTTTTTGATTTAAAAAAATTATTAAAAGAATAAATCTTTTCTTCCAAAATTGAAGTTACCTCTAAAGACTCACATTTAAAAATCTGCAAGGTTAATTTAGATTTGCCTAAGAATCATTGCTGCACTTCTATTCTTTTAAATTTCTCAATTTAAGGAATCTGGGGATCAATTCTCAACAATTTCTTCAAATAAATAGATTATTAAAAACTACAGTGTAACCTTAAAACAGCAATAAACATTTATTTTCACCCAAGGTTTGTGCATCAGAAATCTAGGAGCAGCTTAGCTCAGTGGCCCCAGCTTGGAGGTCTCTCATGGGGTTGCAGTTAATCTCTGAGCCAGAGTTGTAGCCGGCAGACACCTGAAGGCTTGACTGGGGCTGGATGGTTTATTTCCAACGTGGTTCATGCACATGACTGAGGCCTTAGTTCTTTACGACCTCCCAGAGAACTGCTTAGTATCTTCATGACATGGAATCTGATTTCTCCCAGTGGGAAAGAGGTGAGAGAGTGAGCAGGAGGCCCAAACCTCAGTATCTTTTATGACCTTTCCTTGGAAATCACTTCTGCTGTATCTTAGTTGCTCAAATGAACAGCTGGACATTTGGGTCTGGAGCTTGGGGGAGTGGTCTGAGCTCCAGGAGGAAATATCATATAGCTGGTATGGTTATTGGGGCCAAATATTTTTTCAAGTGTCTGATAGACACTTGTGGTTCTTCTATTTTTTTTTAAACCTCTTAATGCGTTTATCTTTAACTTTTTTTTAGACATTAAGTTTCCCTCTCTATAAAAAAGTGTTGGTGGTTCCAACCCCTCCCCCATCCTCATCGGCCAGACCAGTCCCTGCTGCGAGGGCACTTCTGTTGCCCCTGAAATCTGGAAATAAATATTGAAAGAAATGGCATCAAGTCTTCATGTTGAGCGATGGCACGAAGTGGGCCCCAGAAACCTGTCAGGCAGAGCGTTACTGGGTCTGGATAACCTCGAGGTGTCGTGGAGAATGCGGGGGCTTGTTGCTGTGGTCACTGTCCCCGGGCGCGGAGACCGCGCCGAGGCCGCCTGCAACCTGTCCAGGCAGTTGTCCAGGGCTGGGAGGCCTTCCTTCAGGCCTTAGCGCTTGTGCGTCTCCACCACCACTTGACTGGGGCAGCTGGTGTTGTTGAAGGGGTCGCCAGGCAGGATCTGCCTGTGATTGAACACACACTAGGGGAAGGCCTGGCCACCCGTGTTGGACCTCAGGTCAGCGGTGAAGCCAAAGGACTCATTGACAGGCAGGTAGGCCTTCATGACAAATATGGGGGTGCCAGCCAGCTGGGTCTCCTTGAAGACGTGGCCCCGCTTCCTGTTCAGGACACCACAGATGCCACCAGCCACTTGTTCTGGACACTGGATCTTCACAAGGTAGATGGGCTCCGTGAGCCAGGGCTGGGCGGTCAGCGTACAGGCAGCGCCGGGCCATGGGGATGATCTGGCCGCCCCCACAGTGGATGGCATCGGTGTGCAGCGTCACATCATGAACGTCAAAGCACACGCCCCGCATGTTCTTCTTGCACAGCACCCCATCCTTGGTGGCCCGCTGGAAGCCAGCCACCACACTGTCCGTGATTTCATTGAGGTACTGCATGCCCTTGGTGATATCTGTGAGGATGCTGGGGCCCATGCCGTCAGGGCCGAAGCACCAGATCTTGCAGGCCTCGGCCACATCCCACTTATACTTCTCGGCCAGGTAGCGGGCCCGCTGCTTGAGCTCGTGGAGCAGATACCTCGCCCTTGTTGATGCCCTTGGTCAGGCCGTCGGGGAAGGGCCGTGCCTTCATGTAAAACCCATTGTGCTTGTTGGGGGACTTGGACAGGAAGAGCATGCTTGACTTCTCACTGACAGTCTCCTGGTACGAGACAACTGGCTCAGATTTCTCTTGATGGGGATGCAGGCATGGTCCTCCTCCACATCCTTGAGGCAGATCTCCAAGTGCAGCTCCCCAGCCCCCCATGATGATGTGCTCCTTGGACTCCTTGATGATGCACTGCACCATGGGGTCCGACTTTGGCCAGCCACTTCAGGCCCTCCACCAGTTTGGGCAGGTTGGCTGGGTTCTTGGCCTCCACAGCGACCCTGACGACAGGATTCACACTGAACTTCATCACCTGCATGTTGTGGGCATGCTCAAAGGTGGTGACGGTGTCGGTCTTCACCAGGAACTGGTCCATGTCCACCAGACCCATGATGTTGCCGCAAGGCACATCCTCAATGGGCTCCACATAATGGCGCATCATCAGGATTGTCCTCTGGATCAGCTTCAGGTACAGGTCCTCGTTCTCCCCAGGAGGGAGTATAGTTGGGCCCCATGATGCACACCTTCCGGCCAGTGGACACCAGCCCTGAGAAGACCTGGCCGAAGGCATAGAACTGACCTTTGTCAGAGGTTGGCACCATTTTGGAAGTGTATGTCATGAGAGGGCCTTTGGGATCACAACTTTTAATGCCCATGGCTGCTTCATCATCTGGGGGCCCCTCGTACAGGAGCTCACAGCGGTACTTCTGAGCCGTCACAGGGGAGGGCAGGTGGATGGTGATCATCTGCAGCAGGGCGCCTCCAGCAGGCAGCCAGCGGCACATCACAACCTTCAGAAGTTACTTGCCCTCCTCATCCTTATCTTCACTGTCCAACTTGATGTCCAGTTTTTCAATTAGTTTTGCCATCTCCTGTTTCTTGAAGTTCATGATTGGATCAAACACCTTGAAGATGGGGTCCAGGATGAGCTGGCAGAATGTCCACAGCAGCTTCTTGTTATTGGGGCCGTTGACTAACTTGCTGAACTTGCTGGTGTGTGGATCAAAGTACTGGTCTCCCCCCAGCTTTTTCATTATGTCCTCTACCTTCTTGGCCTGCTCAGCAGGCCCCAGCTGGCCTTCGCCCTTGGCAACAAACTTGGCCACATACAACTCTGGAAACGGCTTCAGGGTAAAGGCCCAACTGTGGAGACCAGACCTGAAGCCAACAATACCGAGGACAGGGTTGATTATGATATTGCCCATGGGGCCGCTCTCGCCCTCACCATAGGTGGAGATGATGCTGCTGACATTCCCACGATGCAATGGAAGGTCTGGTAGAGCTCCTCAGGCTCCTGTTGCAGCTCAAGCAGGGCCCAGTCCATCTTGTTCATCATCAGCACCAGCTTGATGCCCTTGGTGACGGCCTGATGCAGCGCCGTCTCTGTCTGCACACACACCACCGACACGCAGTCCACCACCACCAAGGTGCCATCGGTGACACGGAGTGCAGTTGTCACCTCTGAGGAGAAGTCCACGTGCCCAGGGGAGTCGATGAGGTTGATGAGGAAGCCAGAGCCATCCTTGCTCTGCTTGATGAAATTCAAGTTGTTGTTCTCTGAAGGCTTGTAGAAAAGGGAGACGGCCGTTGACTTGATTCTGATGATCCTGCTCATCCTTCCGGGTGTCAGTGAAGCAGGTCTCCCCAGCCTGGGCAGAGGTGATGATACCTGCCTTGCACACCAGGAAGTCCATCAGAGTGAAGTTGCCCTGGTCCACGTGGGCGATGACGGACATGTTCCTGATGTTGGCCTTCTTGTCCATGGTGAACTGGATCTGGTCTACTGTGAAGTTCACCATGATGGTGGATGGTGGTGGATTCTCCCAGGCAGATCCAAGTGAGCTAGTTTGTGCCGAGGATGGTGACAATGATGCTGGAAGAGAACCAGACCTTCTATTATGTAGCATCTATGTGTATGCTCTACCTGTTTATCTCTTAAGTATCTGACAGTTATTGTTAAACTTCACATACATTTAATACAATTGAAAATGTGTAACAAACCACCCAAATAATCCAATCTTAACAAATCTAATAGTTTTTTAATTAATTTATGTATTTTTTGCATTTTACCCTGAGAGTTTTATTTTAAATTGGAGTATAATTGACTTTCAGTGTTGTGTTAGTTCCAAGTGTGCAGCAAAGTGGTTCAATTATACATACATATGTTCTTTTTCAGATTCTTTTTCCTTACAAGTTATTACAAAATATTACTATAGTTCCCTGTTCTATGTGGTAGGTCCTTGTTGGTTATCTATGTTACATATAGTAGTATATATATGTTAATCTCACTGATAGTATTTTTTAATTTAAAACATTTATTTAAAGAAAAATAATAATAATCAGAAGTGAAAAAAATGTGAGAAAGTGAGAATTCTTTTATAAAACTTGAAAAGGCAAATTGAATCAATTTTTGGAAAGATAGTGAAATGAGTATCATAATGCTTTAATATATGCAAACTCTTTAAATTTCCAAGTTCTGTTAATAGAGCTTAAAAAAATACAAAATAAATATACAGAGAAAAAAATTTTTGATAGAAAAAGAGACTGAGGCTTAAAGAGATTAAATAATTTCTCATATCATGATAGTAAGTGACAGTGCTGAAAGCTGGTTGTGTGGGTCTGATGAGAGTTCTGACCTCCGCATACAAATTTAGAAGTCATTAGCATATAACACGTAAGAAAAACATATTTGTCCTCCACAAGGAATTGATGAAAGCTTTATGTCCATGAAAAGGGGTTATATTCACTGTCCCAAGAGAACTCACAGGATTAGAAACCTGATTTCTCTGCACATCTAGAGTGAATCCATCTTTCAGAAATGGCTCACGTTAACCTAGTTTATGAATCTGATTTTTAAAAGTAGAATGTCAAAAAAAAATAAAATAAAAAAAAATAAAAAAAAATAAAAGTAGAATGTCAGTTGCAACAAGAAATCACTCTCCCAGAGATGGGAATACATAAAATTAATGCCACTAATTTTTTCTTATCCTAGACAAAGAGTAAAATGCCTGGAAATATTTGATGACTTTAAGCAGAGGGAACATGAAACATTCATCTTATGTTTAGGATGACCTTTCTGGGGAGAAGAATCTGTGACTCCTAGTGCCTTTCATTTTCTCACTCATTTCGTCAGCCCGACTACACCCTGATGTCTCATTCTGATCTGCAAACTGTATCTGTTTGGCCTCCAGAAGCATTTGTAAACCTGGCTCAATGGCCTATGACTGTGTGCTCAGTCTCTCAGTTGTTTCCGACTCTTTTCGACCCTAATGGCCTTACTCAAGTACCAAATACTTTGATGAGTCAAAAACTCTCCTAAGTAATGTTTCAGTTAAAGTGAAAGTGTAGTTGCTCAGTCGTGTGTGACTATGTCACCCCATGGACTGTAACCCACCAGGCTCCTCTGTCCATAGAATTCTCCAGGCAAGAATGCTGGAGTGCGTCGCCATTCCCTTCTCCAGGGTGTCTTCTCAACTGAGAGATTGAACCTGGGTCTCCTGCACTGAAGGCAGATTCTTTACCTTCTGAGCCACCAGGGAAGCTATAATATTTCAATAGAGAATATAAATTTTTATCTCCAAGATTTTTGTTTTTTGAACCTCCGAGATTGACTAAGCCTCCTTCTGATGGACTTAGCTGATTCAATCAAATTACCATCAAGTTCTGTTCCCAGGACTCAGCCTGTATCTTTAAGTCTCTCCTGTAACTTCATTTTGCAGTATATTAAGCCCCCAACTCATTAATTACCTGCCATCTGATCTACCAAAGACATTGATCCCATCTGCACTTGAGTTTCTTAGTCTGTAGAACGGAAAAAATAGTATCAGAATCATAGGATGACCGTGCAGCACCTTGGGCATGAGAAGCTCTCCGTGTGTTATCTGTTATTTTCACCACATGATTGTCATCAATGTTAACATGTTGAATTGTTAATTCTCAGGGGACAAACTTATACCTAAGTTCTTGGGCGAATGCTTGCTGTAAAACCCGATGACTGTAATGTCAGTCATATGTAGTTCTTATGCTAAGAAAAAAAATGGCACGGTGGGCTCTGTAACATGAGCTTCAAAACTGAACTGAAAAGCAGCAATCAGAAAGATTTTAAAAATTAGGAAACATGGTGTTTTGGTGTTCTCATTTTCCTTTTAGCAGTAGATCCCATTAGTATTCTAACCCTTATGGCAGAAAGTGAAGAGGAACTAGGAAGCCTCTTGATGAAAGTGAAAGAGGAGAGTGAAAAAGTTGGCTTAAACCTCAACATTCAGAAAACTAAGATCATGGCATCTGAACCCATCACTTCATGGCAAATAGATGGGGAGGCAGCAGAAACAGTGTCAGACTTTATTTTTTGGGGCTCCAAAATCACTGCAGATGGTGAATGCAGCCATGAAATTTAAAGACGCTTACTCCTTGGAAGGAAAGTTATGACCAACCTAGATACCATATTGAAAAGCAGAGACATACCTTTGCCAATAAAGGTCTGTCTAGTCAAGGCTATGGTTTTCCAGTGGTCATGTATGGATGTGAGAATTGGACTGTGAAGAAAGTTGAGCCCCAAAGAATTGATGCTTTTGAACTATGGTGTTGGAGAAGACTCTTGAGAGTCCCTTGGACTGCAAGGAGATCCAGCTAGTCCATCCTAAAGGAGATCAGTCCTGGGTGTTCATTGGAAGGACTGATGCTGAAGCTGAAACTCCAACACTTTGGTCACCTCATGCGAAGAGTTGATTCATTGGAAGAGACCCTGATGCTGGGAGGGATTGGGGGCAGGAGGAGAAGGGGATGACAGAGGATGAGATGGCTGGATGGCATCACCGACTTGATGGACATGGGTTTGAGTAAACTCTGGGAGTTGATGATGGACAGGGAGGCCTGGTGTGCTGCAATTCATGGAGTCGCAAAGAGTTGGACACGACTGAGCGACTGAACTGAACTGAACTGAAAGTTCATGGAGAGCTGCTCAGAATAATGCTTTAAAAGTTACAAAAAATAAGAATTACAGAAAAAAATTATATTAGAATTGTATTAAATATTCCCCAAGTAAATTTCTGTTAGAGAAATATGTGCACTTCTTTATGAATATATTAAAAACCAAGATCTAAGAAGAGATCTAATAATGATCATAATTTAGCAGTTGGGATGTGTGTAAATGATACCGGTTATTTGTTTCAATTGTATTGTTAGATGACAACATCCATATTCTTGTTAGTGACAAAGCCATAGATACTGCTAATATACCAGAGTGTTGGCAACAATCATAACTGAATAAAATGTTAAATTTCAACTAGAGTTAATACAAATAAAGATCCCCTCATCCACGGGGCATGTTCTTTACAGAGAGACAGCAGGACCTAAGAGCCTAAGAAAGATATTAAATCAGGTAGGTTACTTGCTGCGGTAAACAATAGAAAATCCAACATTTTGAGATTTATTATTGACTTAAGGAATACAGGTGATTTATTGCCCTTGCTCAACAGAAGAACTCTAGAGAGGAGCAAAAAGTTTTACATGAAAATTTCCAGGGTAAAAAAAATCTATTTCTTCCAGATGTACTCTCTCCAGAGAGCTCCCTAACAAACCTCTGTTTACACTTCATTGACCCAAACTGCATACTTATTCCTGGACCATGCCCTGTGGCAGAGAAATTCCATTCCATTGGCTTACCAACCACTGGGTGAGTTCCTGAACAGTCATTTGCAGGAAGCATCGTGCTCCCTCTGGACCAGTTGCTCAAGCAGAGCTTTGGCATTCAGGTGTGTGTTGGGCATTTTAGGTTGCTAGAAAAACTGCAAGAGGAAGTTAGGGGTGCAGAACATCCCAAGATGCATGGGAATGAGTTGCCCAGCCCCAAATACCATTGTGCCTGCTGCTAAGAAATACTGCTGTAGACACCACCCTTGAATGTCACTGGCTTCATAAAGAGCTGTGGTATAATAAGAAATACATTTGGTTTGTTTCTATTCTTGGCACATAGCTCCTAAAACCCTTGGAATTTCCTGAGTGATCAGTCGTTTGTTACTCGTGTGTGTGTGTGTGTGTGTGTGTGTGTGCGCGCGCGCACGCTTAGTTGCTCAGTTGTGTCTGACTCTTTGCGACCCTATGGACTGTATAGCCTGCCAGGCTCTTTTGTCCATGGGGATTCTCCAGGCAAGAATACTGGAGTGGGTCGCCATGCCCTCCTCCAGGGGATCTTCCCAGCTGAGCCACAAGGGAAGATTTTTATACTTGGTAGTATATATATGTCAATCCCAATCATTAGAACAATGAGACATTGATGAGCTTCTGCGTTGGCGAACACGTGGAGGTGCTGGGAGAGTGGGGCACCCAGAGAGTGCGGCTCTTTCATCCGGCCTTTCCTGAGTAGTATCCTTTTGTAAAAACCAGGTAAATGTTAAGTAAATGTTTCTCTGAGTTTTGTCAGTCTTTCTAAAAATTACCAGACCCAAGGACTCCTTGGCCTTCTGGGAACTCATTTATGACTGGTGGGTTGGCAAGAGGACCCTGAACTTGAGATTGGTGGTAATTCAAGTGGGGGAATCTGGTGGGACTGAGCTGTTAACCTCAGGATGTAATGCTGTCGCCAAGTTCAGTTCAGTTCAGTCGCTCAGTTGTGTCCAATTCTTTTTGACCGTATGGATTGCAGAATACCAGGCTTCCCTGTCCATCAATTAGAGAGGATCAAAAGTTTAAGTGCTATTCCTCAGCCTTTTCTGACTCTTTGTGACACCATAGGCTGTAGCCTGCCAGGCTTTTCTGTCCATGGAATTTTCAAGGCAAGATAGAGTCAGAATTGAATTAAATGTGCAGGACACCCAGTTGATTGCCCACTGCACCTTGTAGAGTTGCTTGAAGGTGATGGAGAACACTTTTGGGGGGGTATGGATATCTGAGCAAAAGTGTGGAAAGAATGGGAAATGGGTTCCGGGAAGACAATCGACTATAACTGCTACAGATATAGATCTCAGAAGCAGAAAGCCTGCGGTTTAAATCCTGGTTCTGCTTCTTCAGCGCTGTGTGATCTTGAGCAAGTTAATGAATGTTTAAAAACCTTCTTTTCTTTAACAAGTAAAAATGGAATAATAAAACCTACCTCTGAGATTTCTGAGAAGATTGATAAGAGAATGTATGCAAGCCTGTTAAATGTCCTGGTCCCTGGGAGGGATGCCATAGAGTGTCACTTTCCTTTCTTCCTGCTCTTCTATGCCTGAATTTCCAGGATAGCTATCTGATAGGATCCAAAGGGATCAGTACCTTGCTGTTTCCAGCAAATGTTTTTGAGGTGCTAAGACCTTCTAATGAGAGCACGAGCCGTCATTTAAACCATTAGATTAGGAACATTACAGATGGTCCCAGAACAATGTGTTCAGTGTCACAGATGGCTCATAGTAGCAAGTCAGTAGTAATAAGCAAGAAGACACATATCAGTTTTAGCTCTGGGCTTTCAACTGCTTCTTAGATATACTAGTACTGTATAAAATAAATAAAACATGTGTGCACACATATGTTTGACTTTCTGTATACTTCATTTTTAATTATTTTATTATTATTACTACTATTTTTTGGCCAAGCTATGCGACTTGTGGGATCTAAGTTCTCCAAGCAGGGGTTGAAGCCAGGCCACAGCAGTGAAAGCGCTGAGTATAATTACTGGAACGCCAGGGAATTCCCTCTATATGTTCCAGAATCAGGTGTTCCAGATCCAGAATCTACGCATCTGATCAGGTGAAGATGCGTAGGAAAATGACCTTGGTTCCATTTTATTTTTAATTGGAGGATAATTGCTTTACAATGTTATGCTGGGGTTTCTGTTGTACAACAACATGAATCAGCTGTAAGTATACATATATCCCCTCCCTCTTGAGCATTCCAGGTTTGAAGGCATCTTCTTTGCTTCAAACAGAGGTCTTTGTGCACCCTGCATCCTGCCCTCCCTGTCTGGAAGAGAACTCTTATTTTTCTTTCAGAGTCCACATGAGTGATCAATTCCTCTGGAAAGTCCTTCTGATTTTCCAGACTAGGTAGGAGCTTCTGTTTTTGTTCTCATAACCTCGCATTTTTGTTATCTATTGATATATTACAAACCACGATTTAAATACTCACAGGCTATTATTTCCCTTGATTCTTTGGGTTGATCCGGTGGTTCTTCTGCTTCATGACACTTTGACTGTGGTGCAGAGATAGCTGGAAGGTCCCGAGGCCGACCTGTCACACTGGACACCAGCTGGGAGCTCAGTTGGAGTTGTTGTTGATCAAGGCCGTTGGTGATCCTCCGTAGGGACCATGCATTTCCAGAATGGCAACTGGATTCTAAGAAAGTGCATTCTAAGAGGCCCAGTCCCATTGAGCAAGTGCTCATCAAACCCCTGCTGGTTCTGTGTATATAATGTCCCAACAGTCATAGTTAATTATGTGGCCAAACCAGTGTCAACATGGAATAAGGCTGCACAAGGCTTGGTTCACTGGGGGTTGAAGTCTGCCACATCCAGCGAACCTTTCCTTCATGGGACTCATCATTGTTTGCAATCATGTATTTGTATGTGTAATTATTTTTCCCTCTCAGTAGGTTCAAAAACTCATGAAACAGGATGTGTATATATATATGTATGTATGTATGTATATGCTAATTATTGTGGAACAGAACCTTAAATGCAATTGAAATGTTTTGGTGAAGCCCATGCATGCATGGATGCTCAGTCACTTCAGTCATGTCCCACTCTTTTTGACTCTATGGCCTAGCCTACCAAGCTCCTCTGTCCGTGGGGTTCTCCAGGCAAGAATTCTGGAGTGGGTTGCCATTTGCTCCTCCAGGGGCTCTTCCTGACCCAGGGATAGAACTCATGCTTGCCGTGTTTCCTGCACTGTAGGCAGAGTCTTTACCACTGAGCCATCAGGGAAGTCCTGCAGAAGTCCAAGTGACTGAGAACCTAACAGGAGGTGCCACGTGCAGGTCTTACAAAAGGGATTGGTCCTGTCCACTGTTAGCTGATCGCCTACCGCCACACTATTTCTAGGATAATTGTAGGTATTCTGTGTTCCCTCTCATCTCAAGTCGAGGGAGAAGGATTTCAAAATATATTTCGAGAACTTAACGTGTGATCCTTGAATTTTGACACACCATTCCTATGAGCATCCCAGTGCTTGCACGAACCAGGGTTGTTTGTGGGCATCAGACCCTACAAGGGGATTGGCTCAGGATTGTCCTGTCAGGCAGCCCCTCTGAATAAAGGAATCTGTATACGTCCTTGACAGACACCCAATGATGTTTTCTACCAAAAGACATTAGCTGCATTTATCAAGTGCCTCTCATTCCAGGATGTCACATATATTTTTTCTAATGTGTAGGACAACCCTGCAAGGTATGTAGATTTTATTCATGTTTTACAGATGAGAAAGCAAATTGAGATTAAAATACATGCCACCATCATAGAGCTGATAAATACCAGAGCTGTGTTTCCACCCTAGGTCTGTCTGTCTTCAAAATTCCAGTCCTTTCACCAGCGCCCCCCACTGTCACAGTTCAGGCGGACATGGAGAAGACAGCCATGTGCAGCAATGAAGACCTAGTGCTCTGGGCCTTCTCTAGCTGTGGTGAGCAGGGGCTACTCTCTAGTTGTGATGCATGGGCTTTTCATTACGATGGCTTCCCTTATTGCAGAGCACGGGCTTTACGTGTGTGGGCTCAGTAGTTGCAGCTTTCAGGCTTAGTTGCCCCAAGGCGTGAGGGATCTTCCCGGACCAGGGACCAAACCTGTGTCCCTTGCATTGGCAGGCTGATTCTTCACCACTGGGTCATCAAGGGCTGATATGGAGAACAAGTTTGGGGTATATTCGATAGGGATCAGTGCCTGTGAAAAGAAGGGGGTGGAAGCAGTGTTGGGCAGAGGAGAAACTGCAGGGCAGGCATCAGGAACCGTGTGGCAGCTCTGGGACACGCAGTGTCCACTCTGTGTCATCCTTCTGGCTGGAAGACTGGACCTGATGCCTCTGCCTTACGCAGGCACAGGATGTGTCTTGCCCCCATGTGATAGTTAATTTTGTCAACTTGATGGGGACACGGGGAGCTCGCATACTTGGCTAAATGTCATTTCTGAATGTGTCTGCGGGGGTGTTCCTGGATGACATTAGCGTTTGAACTGGTAGAGTAAGTGAAGCAGATTGCCTTCCCCATGTGGGTGGGCATCATCCTATCAATTGAGGACCCGAATAGAGCAAAGGTGTGGGGGAGGGGTGGATTTGAGGTCTCTGCCTGGTGGTGGAGCTGGGATGTTGGTCTCGTGTACTTGGACTGGGACTTACATCATCACCTCCCCTGGTTCCCAGACCTTGTGATTTGGACTGGAATTGACACCACTGTTTTTCCTGCTTGCAAATGGCAGATCACGGGGTTCTCATCATGTGAGCTAATATCTTGTAATAAGTCAGTCTCTCTGTGTGTAATTTCTATCTTTTTCAGGGCTTTCCTGGTGGCTCAGTGGTAAAGAATCTGCCTGCCAATGCAGGAGATACAGGTTTGGTCCCTGGTCTGGGAAGATCCCCTGAAGAAGGAAATGGCAACCCACTCTAGTATTCTTACCTGGAGAATCCCCATGGACAGAGGAGGGTCCCAAAAGAGTCAGACACAACTTAGAGACTGAACAACAGCAACAATCTTTTTCTATCTCTGTATCCGATTGACTCTGTTTCTCTAGAGAAGCACCTGTCCTCAGGCAGGTTCTCTCGGCAGCTGAGACCAACCCCACAGTGGCTGACAGGTGGGGTTATCTGCTATCTGCACACCCCAGCTGGCAAATCGTCCTTCCTGCACTTGGCAGCACATCTCCATGTCTCCTGCACGTCTGAGCTATTCATTTATGGCATTTTTATTTTTTGACTTAAATTGTACCTTATTAGCATTTATGTTTTAACAAAAATTATCTTGACATTCATTTACTATTTTATCAGATTTGAGCATGTGATTTAAAATCTGACTGCTGCAAAAAATTAAAAAAAAAATAATAAAATAAAATCTGACTGCTGGTTAAAATGATAACTTTCATGTTATGTATATTTTGTAACAGTAAAATAATCTATTACTCTTACACATTAAATATGAGAATCTAAATTCCTTATCATGGTCCATGAAACCTATCCGAATCAGATCTGAAACTATATTTACAAGCTTCTACTGTATCAGTCTTGCCCCATTCTCAGCCTCCCATCCCTGACTGCTTCTGCTTCTGGACAATGCTTCATGATATTTAACTTGTCACTGATCCCCAAACAGTCCATCTTAACGTCCATCTAATTAGCGTTTTTGCACAGCCTAGAATATTTGCATTATGCTCCCCTGACTTCTCTGCCTGATGAGATTCTACTAATACCATTTAAGACAAAACATAAAGGGGGCTTCCCTGGTGGCTCAGAGGTAGAGAGTCTGCCTGCCAATGCAGGAGACATGGGTTTGATCCCTGGTCTGGGAAGATCCCACATGCTGATGGGCAACTAAGCCTGTGTGCCCAAACCAATGAGCCTGGGAACTGCAACCACTAAGCCCATACTCCCCAGCGACTGAAGCCGGCACCCTGGAGCCCATGCCGCGCAACAGGAGAAGCCTCCTCAATGAGAAACCCATGCACCACCCCTGGGGAGAGGTTCACCACAGCTAGGGAAAAGCCTGCACAGCAATGAAGACCCAGCACAAGTAAAAATAAAAAAAATAAATAAAATTACATTGATAAGACAAAATATATGTTTTATTTGATTCTTGGCAAATTTTCTATATCCTTGCACTTTCCTGTTATGTAGCTTTTAAGTTTTCTTGATTTACATATACATGCAGGTGTATGATTGCGTTACACATACATGTCACATCATTGCATTGTGTCAGGATGGTTTTGTCTGCAAGTAGCAGAAAAATAGAGAGGTTTTGCCTCTCTCTTAGTTCCATCCCTTCTAACCAATAATTCTACTTAATGTAAACACTGGATATATAGTGGCTATGTGACACAATTGGGCACCCTCTGTCTAAGGTCATCTTCAGTGAGATCTGGCAAACATTGGTGAGGCACCATGTTTCATCCTGTGTAGCATATGAAGAGCCTAGGAAGTCAAGATGAATGAGGGAGGGAGGAGTCCAGAGAACTGAGCAGTGAGCAAGGTGACTGTGTCACAGAGATACCGGATTGCTGCCCTATGCAGGGAATTAACTGCTGCTTCTCATCTGAAAAGCCAGAGGGATGGGGGGAGGATTCCAGGTGGAAGGAACACAAGTGAAGCATGGAACAGGAGTTCAGGCTGTGGTTGGGGATGATGAAACCCTTGGCTAGAGCACAGAGCATATGCAGGTGGGCACCAAGGAAAACAACTCCACAGAAATCTGGGGCGGCACCGTGGAAAGCATTGTTCAGAGAGAGCTGAGTCATCGAGGCTTTTGAACAGAACTGAGGCTTGCTCCTAGTCCTGCTCCATGACTGTCTCCCGGGGAGCATCATGTCAGCCCTTGACTGCATGGGCGTCTTATTCTCATTCTTTCTTGACAGTGAAGGCTCGTTTTAAAATAAAAAACAAAACAAATAAACCAAAAAAGCCCTGCCCTTGAACTGAGTCTCTTTCTAATAACTTTCTCCTAAATAACCAAGCCCGTAAGAATAGGCTAGAATCTCTGTGTCGGACTCCCTTACTTCTTTTTGTGTTTTTTCTGGGAGGAGGGGTGCTCAGCTGGTGGCTTGGGGGTTCCCAGGGGGCCCTAGTGTTAAAGAACCTGCCTGCCAATGCAGGAGATGTAAGAGATGTGGGTTCAGTCCCTGGGTCAGGATGATCCCTTGGAGGAGGGCTTGGCAACCCACTCCAGTATTCCTGCCTGGAGAATCTCAAGGACAGAGAAGCTTGGCAAGCTATAGTCCATAGGGTCACAAACAGTCGGACACTACTAAAGTGACTTAGCAGGCCTACACTATGGCTTGTGGAGGTTTTATTTGCCCCACAAAAGGTTGAGCCAGAGCCCTCGGCAATAAAAGCCTAGAGTTCTGACCACTGGACCACCAGGCGGTTCCCACCCTCACTTCTGTCATAGTTATACCTCTATAGATTATCTATGCATGTGTGGTCAGTCACTCAGTCGTGTCCGACTCTTTTTGACCCCATGAACTGCAGCCCACCAGGCTCCTTTGTCCATGGAATTTTCTAAGCAAGAATCCTGGAGTGGGTTGCCATGCCCTTCTCCAGGGGATCTTCCCAACCCAGAGACTGAACCCAGGTATCCTGCATTGCAGGTGGATTCTTTGCGGTCTGAGCCAACAGGGAAGGTGGCAGATTATCTATCTTTCTAACCACACACGCAAACACACACACACACATCCTACTGGTTCTGTTTTCTCTTGCCATTTCCTTCTTCAGGGGATTTTCACTTTCTCTGGACAGCCTGAACTAACAGCAGGGGACCTCAAATTCCAGGTGCATTAGACTCACGGAAGCTGTCTTTCTCGTAATACCAAAGATGCAGTGAGTCCCTTTCTCACAGTTTGGTTTCGTTAAGTCTGGGATGGGCCTGAAAATGTGCATTTTCACAGTCTCCTCAGTTGATTCTCATGCATGTGGAGAGAGAGTCACATTTGAGAAAACACTGCTCTGCATACTCTTTCTGGGGGATCTCATCAATTCTCCTGTCTCTAATGTTGTCTATGAGATGATTACTTTCAGATCTATAGCTCTTGGGCAGAACTCCCCTGATTCCAGCTTTCTATAACTGTTTCACGTTCAACTCCTTGTTCTTTAAGCAACTAATCTCTCTATTTCCCCTATAACATCTTTTTATTTTTTCAATTGATAATTTCACTTTATTTTTAATATTTATTTTTATTTATTTGTGTATTTGTCCACACTAGGTCTTAGTTGCAGCACAAGTAATCTTTCATCTTTGTTGCAGCAGTGAGATCTGCATGTGAGATCTAGTTACCTGATCAAGGATCGAACATGGGCCCTCTGCATTGAGAACTTGGAGTCTTAGCCACAGGACCAGCAGGGAGATCCTTGTAACATTATTTCAGTGAAGGACACCGACATGTATCTGTTCATTTAAAGGAAGAACCTGGGAGCCCTACTGAAACCCTTCCTCCCGCTTCTGCACTTCCTTAGTATCTTTTGTATCTTCCCCATCTTTCCACCCCACTGCCATTGCCATGGTCTGAACCCCCAAACCTCTGAAGCCTGGGCAGTTGTAATTAACTCTACCTCCTGCTCATCCACTACCCTCCCCATCCAATCTCCCCTGTTTTGCCAGATCCATTTTCTAAAATCAAATCTGACCACAGTTAAGCCCTATAATTGCTTCTACAGCCCACAGGATAAAGCCTCAATTCCCAGGATGACGTAAAATCTGCCCTCTTCGTTTAGCCCTGCTCCACTTTAGGGTAATGCCTCCCTTCCCTCTCAGGCTTGTGCTGTACCCAGCTGTTTGCGGCTACCAAAACACAGGAGGCTGTTCTTGGCACTTTTGTGATACTGTTAAACTGATTCATCCACCTAGAATGTGCTCTCTGTTCACGCAAAATACTTTTCACTCATCTCACAAGACTCCCGAGTCATCTTTGCCATCAAGCCTTTTCTGATATTTTCAGGTAAAATCAAACGTTTCCAGCCTTACTTTGATAATATCACCTGAAATACTTTTTTGCTCATATTCATTCACATTTGTGGCGGTGGTGGTGGTTTAGTCACTTAGTTGTGTCCAACTCTTTGTGACCCCATGGACTATAGCCTGCCAGGCTCCTCTGTCCATGGGATTTGCATGTGTAGCAGGAAAAAAATGGCAAATAATTTCCTATCAGATTGGGAATTAATTGTTCACTTTTATATCCTGGGCACACAGTACAGAGTCAGACATAAGGTACAGATTATGTGTATGCCTGTTGAATAAATATATGAATTAAGTATAGTGGAAAGTACATTGTTCTAAACAAGGTCTGAGGATCTAACATATATCATCATGATTATGGTTGATACTACCATATTGTATAACAGAACTTTGCTACAGAGTAGATCTTAAATGTTCATACTCCCCTCCAGAAAAAGAAAAAAAAGGATATGTATATGAGGTGATGGGTATGTTCATTAATTAGCTGGGAGAAATCTTTTCACAATGTAAATACATCACATCTTGATGTACACTTAAAATATCTTACAATTTTATTTGTCAATAAAACTGGAGAATAATTATAAAAAGAAAGAACATTGTTCCAGAAGTTCAATTATGTGAGTCTACTCCTGGCTCAACACGAATGAACTTACTGCCTAGGACCAGTGATTAATTCTCTTGCATTCCAGGTAGCTTTGTGGTTTGCTGGAAAGGAAGCAGTAAAAACAGCAAAACAATGACAGAACGGGCATGTGATCCTGCTGAGACTGTCATGAGCCCCTATAAAAATTATCATTGATACTGGTTTATGTACCAATAATCCATGTTCTATGATGTCATAAGGTTTTTAGTGCTAAAACGATTGGGGCAAAGAGTGACTCATGGTGCAGAAATAATGCAGATCTCCTTCTGATCAATCCAGAGGGTATAAAAAGAGAGACACGGGAGTAATCAGAAGTCAGGGGGGGTGTTCAGCCCACAGAGGGATGGAGGAGACCTCTGCATCACACAACATGCAACTGGTATAGTTGTGGGGAGGGGCTCCCCCTTGTCTCCCATGCAGGGCACATGACCACGAACCGCTCCATCAATGATCATGAATTAGAAGCCCTGGGTGGCAGTTGGGTTATCTGATTCTATGCAGGATTTAGGGTGGATCTATTGTTTGAAAAGAACCGTGTGTCCATGCTTCCTTTTGCTCAACCACTGGAGGAAAAGCAAATAAAAAGGAGAACTGGGATTCTCAACTAATCATTGTTTTGATTTCTTTTCCTTGATCCAGGCACAATCTCCCTGAAAATTTAAAAAACGTCTTTTACTTGAAGCATGAGTAGGAATGTCCCCCTTTCTTTGGGAGGGGGCGGGGAAAGGTGGTTTAGAATTAGCCGTTAATACAACAACAACAACACAACACAACAATAGTAGCAGCTACTGTTTGGAGGACAGATACTAGAAAGGCTTGGTACTAACCACGTGGCACACATTACTTACTTAATATCTGTGATAATCCTATGTGATAAGGTCACTTGTTACCTCCCTTTACAGATGAGTAAATAGGCTCAGATGGATTAAGGAACCTACCCGAAGCCTTACAGCAAGTTAAGAGGCAGAGCTGAGAAACAACCCAGATCTGTCTAACTCCAAATTCCTCCTAACTACAGTCTTCTCTGAAAGTATCCCAATTCCATAGCATATGCTCAAAAATTTATCTTGAGGATTCTATCAATATATTCTTTGAATTTCATCTTTGAATTGACTGAGCAGTTATATGCATAGACATGTACATGACATATAAGAAAATGTATGACAACTGGAAAATATGGGTCCTTGGATTTTTCTGATTAGAAAACCCCCCAAATGTGGGACCTCCCCAGCGACTCAGCGGATAGAACTCAGTCTTCCAATGTAGGCGGCATGGGTTTGATCCCTGCTTGGGGAACTAAGTTTCCATAGGCCGCAAGTTTCAGCCAAAAAAACCCCCAAAACTACCACCAACAAAAAACAACCAACAAACACAAAACCCCCCAAACAACCAACTAACCAATCAACCAACAAAGATTTCTTATGATAGAAACTCTCAAAACTGGTGAAGCCACAGGTTCGTGGACTTGTGAGTCATCTGTCGGGTCATTTTTACCCTCTAAAGTACACTCCATTTGCAAACACTGTATCAGTGGGAGATTAATGCATGAACTCTAAAATTCTTAAGAATTATTTACTATACGTCTTACTTGCTCATCAGCTATTTTCCCCACTTATGGGTCTGACCAATCATTGCTTCAGATATGTTATATTTCCAGTGTTAATGTTGTTCACTCACTACTCATACAAGTTCATTTCTTCTGAGCCCTGTCTTCCACTGAGTGCTTCTTTTAAACATTGTTCTTGTGATTAATAATTCTTCACTGCCAACTGCTGTGATTCATGGGTAATAAGCCTGGAAGTTGAAGACATTCTTTTTCTTTTTTTTTTAAAATATTTATTTGTGGGCTTCCCCTCTGGCTCAGTGGTAAAGAATCCATCAGCAATGCAGGAGACACAAAAGACATGGGTTCAATCCCTGGGTCAGGAAGATCCCCTGGAGGAGAAATGACAACCCAGTTCAGCATTCTTGCCTGGAGAATCCCATGGACAGAGGAGCCTGGTGGGTTACAGTCAAAATATGTATTTGTATTTACTTATTTATTTGTTTGACTGCCCTGTGTCTTTCTTGTGGCATGCAAACTAAAATTAGTCGAGTCATGTGGGATCTAGTTTCCTGACCAGGGATTGAACCCGAGGCCCCTGCATGGGGAGCACTGAGTCTTAGCTACTGGACCATGAGGGAAGTCCCAGGAAAGATATTCCTATTTTCCCCTTAATGTGGCTATTCCAACACTGCCTTCTGGTTCACCCCTCTCACCCCCATGCTCTGAGAACACCTGATTGTTGTTGAAATCTAAGCTCTGTGAGTTATAGAGAAATATCATTGCCTGTCTAAACACGGCCTCCATCCAGACGTAG
The DNA here is from genome assembly GCF_963930625.1 of Muntiacus reevesi. NCBI lineage: Eukaryota > Metazoa > Chordata > Mammalia > Artiodactyla > Cervidae > Muntiacus > Muntiacus reevesi. The sequence continues at coordinate 52,547,147 of NC_089260.1, forward strand.
ATGATTCATCCAGAAGCTCTGGCTGTACCTGTCACCCCCAGGACCAGCTATCACTCCCTAGCCTTGGGGAATGAACACCTCCAGGCTTCAGATATCTGTGGCTCATCTTTATCCTCCTGAAATTAGGAAGCCAGTTTCCATGCTGCTGCCATTCATGACAGCCCTAAATTCCCACGGGACACCACCATAAAAATTGTTTCCAGGCAGAGACCTAGGCTTGCCTGGTGGCTCAGTGGTAAAGAATCCATGTGCAAGGCAGGGACTCGGGTTCGAACCCGTGTCTCTTAGGTCTCCTTCATTGGCAGGTGGGCTCTTTACCACTGAGCCACCTGGGTGTGTGTGTGAGTGTATTCATAATGCGTTTCTTATTATATTTTGTAGTAATAAATGGAGGTTCTCAACTTGCAGGTGAAGATTATGATTTGGTGGATCATATTTGGAAAATATCGAGTCCCTTGGACTGCAAGGAGATCCAACCAGTCAATCCTAAAGGAAATCAGTCCTGAATATTCACTGGAAGGACTGATGCTGAAGTTGAAACTCCAATACTTTGGTCACCTGATGAGAAGATCTGACTCATTGGAATAGACCCTGATGCTGGGAAAGATTGAGGGCAGGAGGAGAAGGGGATGACAGAGGATGAGATGGTTGGATGGCATCACTGACTCAATGGACATGAGTTTAAGCAAGCTCCAGGAATTGGTGATAGATAGGGAAGCCTGGCGTGCTGCAGTCCATGGGGCTGCAAAGAATTGGACATGACTGAGAGACTTAACTGAACTGAAAGGCATATCAGTCTCTGGAGGGATCAGGGTAGGTATGTGTGTTTGTTTTATTTTATATAGTTGATTACACAGTTGTGTTAATTCTGCTCACAGCAAATTGATGCAGTTATACAAATATATACATTCTTTTTCATATTCTTTTCCATTACAGTTGATCACAGGATATTGAATATAGTTCCCTGTACTACACAGTAGGACCTTGTTGTTTTATGTGTAAAACAACTTTGTTGTTGTATATGTAAAGTTCCTGATTATAACAGTTCTCTTGCTACTTTCCCAGCACTGGCACTGGTGTACATGCACACACATACACACACACACACACACACACACACACACATATACACTCTGCTGTTGTTGAGAACAATCATGTCTTATGCATCTGAATAGCCCCCTATTCCTGAAACAGTGCCTGGCACTTGGGGGTACCCAATCAATGCCTATAACTGTCAAATGGCAAAGCTTTGAAGGTTAAAAGGTGGAATCTATGTTGTTTTCTTTCACCATGCCCGGCACACACTTGGGACTTGATAAATCACTGGGTGTGATTGTGATGACTTAGTGAAAACAAAAATATAGCCATGAGAAGCTATATGAATCAAGGGCACAGGTGTGATGAACAGCCACAGAGCGGGGCCGGCCTTCACAGCAGAACAAAGCTCTCTTTCCCCCTCAATGCACTTCAACAAACCCATCCAAAGCAGGAAACCTCAGGGACAGAGTGGCTGTCATCTCCCTAAGTAATAGAGCCTATCTCCTCTTAACCTTTGTGACCCTCAAAAACCAGTAAATTCCTTCTTTTATCTATCCCAAATCCTTTATATTACCCTCTAAGCCAATTTTCTGTTGTACTGTATTCAATGGGAATTGAAAACAGCTGGTCACCATCTGCTGTAGATTAATTCTTCATGTACTTGAAGCCTCTAATTAGGTCATTGCTCAGCCTTCTCTTCTCCAGGCTAAATATCTTATTTCCTTTAGCCCTTCCCCAAAGGTTTTATTTTCCAATTATTCAATTGTCTTCCTAGTGTTACTCTCAACATCAGGCTTTGTGTTCTCCGCACACCTCAAGTGGAGGAGGGCTGATCAGTGTGAAGGGTTATAGGTGTTGGAGGTCACCCCTGCCACTTCTGAGGAGTTTTTTTTTTTTTCTTTTCCCTGTGAGTTGTTTACTTTCAGAGGGCCATTTAGAAATGAACAGCAGCCTTTGACTGTCATGCTGAAATTGGAAACAGAGGAATCAGACGGTTGTGCTTTGCTTCTATACTAACTTCAGACATGCTAGCCCATCACCTTGACTGCACACCCCGAACTATGAGATGGTCATTGCAAATTTACAAGCAGTAACTTCACTCCTGATTACAGATGCATCACTAGAATGGCACTGTGGAAGTGCCTTGGGAGCCTGGAAGGTCAGTGACAGCTGCAGCAAGAGTTTTAGCTTGACCAAGCTCAGGAAACAAGAGTCTGGTAGAGAGAAGTGTCCTCCCTCTTAAGTTCAGGAAATAGCCCGCACAAGGAATGACCCAGGTGTCCAAGCATCATTCTCCAAGGCAGTGGTTCTATTACTTGTCTCCCTTCTGGAATTACATATATACAAGCCATTCTGTAGTGTCCAGATTTTTTATGAAATACAGAAATATTTCATAGATCGACTGATTTTCAAAATGATTGCAATCATATCTTCACTTCTGGAGCTTTCTTGCTCTGTCTCTCAAAAGTGTGTTGAGGGACTTTTCCTGGTGGTCCAGTGATTAAGACCCTGCCTTCCAATGCGGGGGCTGTGGGTTCAATCCCTGGTCAGGGAACTAAGATCCCTCCTGCCTTGAGGTCGAAAAATGGAAACACAAAGCAGAAACAATATTGTAACAAATTCAATAAAGGTTTAAAAAATGGTCCACATCAAAAACTAAAGTGTGTTGGACTTTTGGTTGGAAGAAGTTATCCCCTGTTTATCTGTCCTTTAAAGAACCCATCATTACTCAGAAATGATGACCAGGCTAGATAGTGTGCTTTGCTTAACGCTATAGACCCTCCCTGCCAGCTGAGAGCATCAGGGCTGGGTCAGAAACAGCCCCGAATGCGTGGATTCTGTGATGGAATGTGCACAATCCCTTCAAGAGGTGGACAGCATCACTCTCGTCTTTACGGATGACACAGACACAGAGAAATTGTATTTAAATGTGTTTACAATCCCTTAGCTTCCCAGGTGGCTCAATGGTAAAGAATCTGTCTGTAGTGGAGGAGATGCGGGTTTTATCCCTGGACTGAGACGACCCCCTGGAGAATGAAATGGCAACCCACTCCAATATTCTTGCCTGGAATATCCCATGGACAGAGGAGCCTGGCGGGCTCTAGTCCACAGGGTTGCAAAGATCTGGACATGACTGAGCCACTGAGCATGTACACTTGAGTGCTTAGGTGGCAGAAGGGAGACTTGGTTTCTGGTCTGTTTGGTCTCTAGTGTCATTATAACCTCCTCTGCATGCTTGTTAAACTTCAGACCTCAGGATCCCATGCTCAGATTCTGAGTCAGGAGACGGGGCCCAGGAATCTGTATTTTCAATCCAGTATTCCAGGAGAGCTGATGCAGGAAACCCAGGTCCCATGTGTAAAAAAACACTGTCTAACTTGGTCCCCGGATGAGGTAATCTAGGTCACTCTTCTTCAGACTCTTCTTCAGAATCTGCCCGGGAGCCGGTTGAGAAGAGGCTTGGATTCCACTTCACAGCTACTGAGTCAGAAGCACGGAAGGGTTGAGTCCAGATGCTCTATTGTTACTGTGCAACCTGTGGTCTATTCTGTTGTCGTTCAGTCTCTCAGCTGTGTCCCCATGGATTTTGTGACCCCATGGACTGCAGCACGCCAGGCCTCCCTGTCCATCACCAACTCCTGGAGCTTGCTTAAACTCATGTCTATCAAGTCGGTGATGCCATCCAACCATCTCATCCTCTGTCGTCTCCTTCTTCTCCTGCCTCCAATTTTCCCAGCATCAGGATCTTTTCCAAAGAGTCAGGGTCTATTATGAGTCATACTGAATACTGAAAACTGCTTCTGTCGGTCTTCCTGCCAGAGATTTCCTATCCCCAGCACTTCTAGATGCATTTGTGGGAGATGGAGTCTGGTAGGGTAAAAGACAGGAGGCTGTGGGCTTAGGGGTCTTGGCTTCCTGATTGTGGAAGGAGCTCTTGACTAAGAGAACAGTTGAGGTAACCCCTGAGAATGCCTGTTGCCTCATCTCCCATGGAAGAAACCTTTACCCTAAGGATGAAAAGCCATGGTTTTGAAAGTCAAGTGTTGCTTTTGATATCAGAAGTCCAGCAAAGAGATAGCCATTCCTTGCGGTGTTGTAGCAGGTAGTGTTACCTTGGCAACATAGCAGGGGACTTACCAAGAAGACAGATGACAGATGGAAAGATGGGCAGGTGTCATTTCTTGGAGAACACAGGGGTGACAAAGAGGTTTACTAAAATGAGCAACTTGAAAAGACTCGGCACCCTCAGAAATCCAGTCATCGAAGATGGAAACTCCGAAGTTTTGGTTCTATGAATACATTTTAAATCTACAAAATATGTTTTAACAGCAGGGGCAAAAGTGTCATCACAGACGTCTGAGAAATCTTCATTCTACGGACCTCCTTTGCAAGTAGCTTTCTAGTAAGTCACGTTTTGTACCATATGCTGGTAATATACTGTGTGTGGGGAGAATGAGTGGAGTGTTTGCACTTAAAAAACCAAAGCTATGCCAAGATAATTAAACCGTCACTGGATGACCTGAAGAGAATTGATTGGATTCAGCAAAGCAGTTTCTTGAATCAGTATTTATCAGGTAGGTAGGTGGTAATAAGTTTGAAGGTTTGTGTACACTTGTATTTAAATATCAGTTTTATAACAGTGTGTTTAAAAACAAATCTAATTTTAATTCCCTCGATGAATTCTGACTCCTATTTATTTAATTCATTCTTACTTTGAACTAAGAGAAGGTTATTACTTGACACTTCAACATCTATACTCCATCAATTTCCCAAATACATGATAACCAAATCAAGATTATTGGGGTGAGGGGACCCTCTGGATGTCACTAGTTCTTAAAGTACCACATTTAAATTATTTAAAGAGGAAACATATGCATTCTATACAAATGTTTATCTCATCACTTGATAAAGATCAAGCAGGGTTTTCTGCTAAGTTAGGCAGTAAACAGATGCTGACCTTATCAGCTAGGGAAGGGGAATTCCTTACATTTTTCTAGTTTGAATTGGTCCCTGAGCTCTAAGGATGGGAAAAAGAATGACGCTTTACACACGCAAATGAACTCGCCTCTGAACACTCCTTGGGATACATGGAGAGAATGCTTCCTGTAGAGAGGTGTGTTGAGCTGCTCCTCAATCCTGTGCACTTGTACTCTTCTTCCTCCTGACTCGCTGTAATTTACCTGTTCAAAGTCTCCCTTTGCTTCAGAGCCTGGTAAACCTTCCAATCAGAGCATCTCTCTGCCTTGTGTGTCTTTGGGGGCATCTGGTAATTCCTTTTCCTTCTTCATCTCAATACTACCCTGGGTCCATGCGTTCCATGCTGCCTCAGAGATCACATCTTCAGCTTTCAAGGATGACTCTCCCTCACTGCTTCTTCCTGTGAGATGTGGAGCTCTTCAAATCCAATTCTGAAGCAGGCAGACTTGCTCAGGATATCAACGAAGAGCGGAAGTAGGCTCATGACTGTGTGGGACCCACGCTATCTATTCCTGGTCACCAACCCCCCCCCCCCCGTGCCCCCAAATCCCACCCTTTCTTTATGTCAGCACTGAGGAGAGTAGTCGTGGTGAAAACTGAGACCAGCCTTTAAGGTGTGACCAAGTGAGGCAATTGTAATTCCGTGACAGAAACAGGTTGGGATAAAGATGGCCAGAGTGAGATTATGACCTAATTAATGATCTAACGTGCTCCACCTGTCTTTTCAGTGAGTCTGTGTTTCTAATCATGCTAAGTGTCTTCAGTCATGTGTGACTCCTTGGGACCCCATGGACTGTAGCCCGCCAGGCTTCTCTGTCCCTGGAATTCTCCAGGCAAGAATACTGGAGTGGGTTGCCATTTCCTTCTCCAGGGGATCTTACTAACCCAGGGATACAACCCAGGTCTCCTGCACTGCAGATGGATTTTTTTTAACCACTGAGCTACCTACCAGAGAAGCCCTTCTAATCATTCCTGTAGGCTAAAAGTCTCAAAATGGAGCTTGTTTCTACAAAAAAAGCAATGTCTCAAATTCTGGAATGAAGCTCTTTGTTACTTAGGACTCTACTGCTTGCAAATCAACAAAAACTGATTTGAGCTAGCCTGAGCAACAGGGGAGACTTTGTTTTCAGGGTGACGGAAATCAAAGGGCAGGGCTGCAACCTGGGACTTGGATGGGTGCTAGAGAATGGAGTCCATTGAGGGTCAGTCTATGCTGGCCCTTGCTGGTCTCTACATTCTTGCTCATCCCTTTCTCTGCCGACTGGTTTATGCTGCTCTTCATTCTGCATATTGGAAGTGTGGGCATTGCCACAGTCAAATCGTCCGGTTTTATTTCGTCCATCCAGGAGGGAGCCTGGCTGAAGCGTGCACATATCTGGTACAAAATGGTGGCGGGAAGATTGGACTTCATTATTGTTGTTTCATTGCTAAGTCGTATCTGACTCTTTGTGACTCTATGGACCATAGCCCTCCAGGCTTCTCTGTCCATGGGATTTCCCAGACAAGAGTACGGGAGTGGGTTGCCATTTCCTTCTCTACAGGATCTTCTGGACCCAGGCATCAAACCCACATCTCCTGCACTGGCTGGCAGATTCCTTACCACTTTACCAGGGAAGCCCCAAGATGGGAACAGCTGCAATAAAAAACTTCCCACTTAGAACACAGAAAAAGAAGAGTGGTAAGAGTCCACTGGTGAGGAGTCCAGAGCCTGTGCCTTCTGTCTCTGATAAATAACAGGATCCCAGAGTCTCAGGAACATTAGTGCCGCCTCACTGCTGGTGGTGCTGTGAGTTCTCTGCTCCGTGGATCTGGAGGTCCTGAACAGGTCCTGCCTGCTGGGTGCCCGTGTCTAGCGCCTTTCCAGCCCTATCGTGGGGGCATGGGATGATGTGTGTGTTCAAAGCAGCCCACTTTCTGTTGGTGCAAATACTTGGGCTTTGGGAGTGGTTTAGAACCTGAGAAATTGTGGGGCCTCCTTCACTTTTTTTTTTTTCCCTGTCTCTCAGTCATGTCAGACTCTTTCTGACCCCATGGACTGCAGCACACCAGGCTTCCCTGTCCTTCACCATCTCCCAGAGCATGCACAAACTCATGTCCACTGAATTGTTGATGCCATCCAACCATCTCATCCTCTGTCAAGCTCTTCTCCTTCTGCCCTCAATCTTTCCCAGCATCAGGGTATTTTCCTGTGAGTCAGCTCTTCCCATCAGGTGGCCAAAGTATTGGAGCTTCACCTTCAGCATCAGTCCTTCCCTAGGACTGATTATTCCTGGTTTTTGTTTTTCTTTCCTGTCTCTAATGCAACTCCCTTAAATCATTCTTTAAAATTCTGGGGGCTCCATTTGCTAATAACACTGGAAGAAATCCTATGTGTCTGTCTCCTAGCATGGGGGCAGGGCACACTCTCCCTTGCCCCTGGCTTTCACCTGGAGTGATGAGTTTCCTTCTTAATCTGCCCTGGAATGTTGCCCCAGCCTCATCTGTGAGCTACATCACCTGTGTCTGCCATGCGAGAGTTGGGTCTAATCCTCCGTTCCTCAAAGGCTGTCTTCTAAAGAGTCTATCCAGGTCTCGAGAATGAAGGGTTGAACAAAGAGCAGTGATTATTCATTTACTCCATTCCCCAGCCCTGGAAACTGGACAGACTCACCACATACCACACGTGGGCTACCTTTCCAAAGCAGGATGCAAATGGTGCTGGTGGAAGCAGTTGCATATTCTAAACAATATAACAATTTCCACTATTAAATACAGTTTAATAAGATTTAAGGTCCATCTAGTCAAAGCTATAGTTTTTTCCAGTTGTCATGTACGGATGTGAGAGATGAACCATAAAGAAGGTTGAGTGCCAAAGAATTGATGCTTTTGAACTGTGTGTTGGAGAAGACTCTTAAGAGTTCCTTGGATAGTAAGAAGATCAAACCAGTCAACTCTAAAGGAAATTAACCCTGAACATTCATTGGAAGGACTGATCTTGAAGCTGAAGCTCCAATACTTTGGCCACCTGTTGTGAAGAGCCGACTTATTGGAAAAGACCCTGATGCTGGAAAAGATTGAGGGCAGGAGAAGAGGTGGCGGAGAATGAGGTGGTTGGATGGCATCAATGACTCAATGGACATGAGTTTGAGCAAACTCCAGAAGATCATGAAGGACAGGGAAGTCTGGCGTGCTACACTCCATGGGGTCACAGACAGTTGGACATGACTTGGTGACTTAACAATAACAACAGTGACAAGAGTAAGATTTAGAGACACTTCCGTGGTGATCCAGTGCCTAAGACTTTGCCTTCCAATGCCAAGGGTGGGGCTTTGATCCCTGGTCTGGGAGCTGAGATCCCACATGCCTCACGGTAAAAATAAAACCAGAACATAAGCAACAGAAGTGATATTGTAACAAATTCAACAAAGACTTAAAATAATAATATTTAAATAATGTGCTCTCTTCCTCCTCCCAAAAGTCTGCTCACACTAACTGTTTGGTCTTCTGGGCTGAACTCTTAGCCCTGGAGTCAGAATTCATCCTCTGTCCCCTGTAACTCTGGGCTCCTTTCCCAGCCGTGTGAATGGTGGCATCGCTATTGTTTCCAAGTTTGTGTGTTGCTCCAGTCTTGGCCCATTTTCCGCATGATCTCTGATCTCACTCCAGCCCTATAACCCAAGAGATTTTGTGCATCCCCAGGCTTGGGGTGCGGGCAGGGAAACACACAGTGGGGAAACACTTCTTTGCCTTCACTTTTGCCAAGTCTGTACTCAGCACTTGGGTATTGGATCCTCCCTACTGTGATCAACCTAACTGTGCTGTCCATTAAAAAATATATTTTATATATATATATATATATATATATATATATATATTTATTTATTTATTTTTGACTGTGCTTGGTGTTTGTTATAGCACAAGGGCACATAGGATCTTAGTTCTCTGACCAGGTATTGAATCCACTTCCCCTGTGTTGGAAGGCAGATTTTTTAACCACTGAACCACCAGGCAAGTGCCTGGGTTGTCCGATTTTAAAAAAAGACAAGAGTGTCATGGTTTGGTTGTTGTCTCCCTCCTTCCCTCTTCAACTTGTTTCTTCTTCTAAAGATTTATGCTAAGTCACTTCAGTCATTTCCAACTCTTTGCAACCCCATGGACTGTAGCCTGCCAGGTTTCTCTGTCCATGGGATTCTCCAGGCAAGAATACTGGAGTGGGTTGCCATTCCCTTCTCTGAGGGGCCTTCCTGACCCAGGGATAGAACCTAGGTCTCCTGCAATGCAGACAGATTCTTTACCAACAGAGCCACCAGGAAAGCCCATCCCCATTTTACAGTTAAGGAAATGAAGGCTTAAAGAATTTAAGTGGGGACTTCCCTGGAGGTCCAGGGATTGAGTCCTCCTTCCAATGCAAGGGATGTGGGTTCAAACCCTGATCAGGGAACTAGGACCCCACATGCCATGGGGCAACTAAACACGTGCACCTCAACTAAGATGAGATGCAGTCAAATCAATAAATATTTAAAAAAATTAAAAATGGGATAAATTGAGAGAATAGCATTGACTATATACACTACCAGAGAAGACAATGGCACCCCACTCCAGTGCTCTTGCCTGGAAAATCCCATGGACGGAGGAGCCTGGTAGGCTGCAGTCCATGCGGTCATGGAGAGTCAGACATGACTGAGCGACTTCACTTTCACTTTTCACTTTTATGCATTGGAGAAGGAAATGGCAACCCACTCCAGTACTCTTGCCTGGAAAATCCCATGGATGGAGGAGCCTGGTAGGCTACAGTCCATGGGATCATGGAGAGTCAGACATGACTGAGCGACTTCACTTTCACTTTTCACTTTTATGCATTGGAGAAGGCAATGGCACCCCACTCCAGTACTCTTGCCTGGAAAATCCCATGGACGGAGGAGCCTCGTAGGCTGCAGTCCATGCGGTCATGGAGAGTCAGACATGACTGAGCGACTTCACTTTCACTTTTCACTTTCATGCATTGGAGAAGGCAATGGCACCCCACTCCAGTGCTCTTGCCTGGAGAATCCCAGGGCTGGGGTCGCACAGAGTCGGACACGACTGAAGTTACTGAGCATCAGCATAGCATATACACTACTAAGTGTAAAATAGATAGCTAGTGAGACGCTGCTCTACGGCACATGGAGCTTAGCTCAGTGCTCTGTGATGACCTAGAGGGGTGGGCTGAGGGGGTGGGAGGGAGGCTCGAGAGGGAGGCGGTATGTGTGTACTTAACAGCTGATTCACGTTGTTGTATAGCAGAAATGAATACAACATTGTAAAGCAATTTTACCTCAGTTAGAAAAAAAGAGCTTAAGAAACTAAAGGTCTCTCAGCTAGCAAATGATGGTGGTAGCCACTCTTGCAGCCATCCTTGGAATCTTTATAGAAGAACAGTCACTGTTACAAAGCCATGTTCTGTGTTTCTTGGCTTTCAATAAAAATAGGCCAGGTGTGTGCTTTTTTGGGCAGTGGTTAACAGTGTCATTCGTACTATGACACAGTCTGTGACCAAAAATATGTGTATTAGTTGAAAAAAATGGGAAAATATCTTCCAATCTGTAATAAAAGTCACTCAGAAAATATATTTAAAAAGTCAGCTCTCTTTTCAGAAATTGTTTAGCATTATATACGAATATAGCTAGGGACTTCCCAGGCCCTCTATTGGTTAAGATTCCCCCTTTCAAGGCAGGGGGCATGGGTTCGATCCCTGGTTGGAAAACTAAGGTCTCGAAGGCTGCTAGTGCTGCCAAAAAAAAAAAAAAAAAAACATGCTAGAGAGTCAAGCACACTTGCAACAGTTGAACTGTGTTCTGTTTCAATTTCCTAAAGGATTTCACAGTTGCATTTATGGATATGATTTCACACTGAAGTATTTGCATAAGAAAAAGCTTGTGATTAATTACATAAGGCCTGAGTGTTCGTCTGTGAACTTGAAGAATCGATGTTTTTACTTATTCCTTGCTTCTCAGTAAAACAATCAAAATCAACTATATTTGGGGACTACATGTACACATTTCTGCATTAGTACTTCTTTCCCTTCCTTCCGCCAAAGAGAGAACTCAGAAATCACTCCAATTAAACTTTTCCAAAATGTTATCTGTGAACTGTGATTCAGAATGCTTCACATACTCCTGTAGCACTCTGCTTTTCCGTGTCTAAAAGTATGAAATTGAAATGCAAGATTTTAATGGTTTAATGGGAAGAAGGCGAGATTTATAATCAGAAAACTAGTTTTTGCATTTTGGCTCCAATATCTACCAGCTTTGTGACTTTCCAGCAACAGGTTCCTTTTCTGTCATATGGGGACATATTTTTTTGTTAGTATAAAAATATGGAGTCTAGGGAAATAAGGAGTTAATAGAAGCAGGGGGAAGGGAGTGGGCGAAATTGGAAAAGGCGGTCAAAATGTACAAACTTCCTGTTATAAAATAAATAAGTCTGGGACATTAATGTACAACTTGGTGGTAATAGTAAATGACACTGTATTTATATTTAAAAGTTGCTAAGAGAGAAGATCTTAAAAGTTCTCATTACAAGAAAAAAATATTTTTAACTATGTGAGGTGACAGATGTTAACTAGACTAACTGTGGTGATCCTTCAGCAATATATACAAATATCTAATCATTATGTTGTACACTTGAAAGTAATATAATATTTTCTGTGAATTACAGCTCAATAAAAATCCCATTATATATATATATATATAACAATAAAACCTATTGTCACATCACTTTTGGTGGATTAGATACCTGGAGAGTTTCCTAACCACAAAAATTCTTCATAAAAATATAGTGTATCTAACCAACAAACTCAGCAGTGGCCACAGGACTGTAAAAGGTCAGTTTTCATTCCCATCCCTAATAAAGGCAATCCCAAAGACTACTCAAACTACTGCACAATTGCACTCACCTCACACGCTAGTAAAGTGATGCTCAAAATTCTTCAAGCCAGGCTTCAGTGATATGTGAAACGTGAACTTCCAGATGTTCAAGCTGGTTTTAGAAAAGGCAAAGGAACCAGAGATCAAATTGCCAACATCCACTGGATCCTCTAAAAAGCAAGAGAGTTTCAGAAAAACATCTATTTCTGCTTTATTGACTATGCCAAAGCCTTTGACTGTGTAGATCACAATAAACTGTGGAAAATTCTGAAAGAGATGGGAATACCAGATCACCTGACCTGCCTCTTGAGAAACCTGTATGCAGGTCAGGAAGCAAGAGTTAAAACTGGACATGGACCAACAGACTGGTTCCAAATAGGAAAAGTAGTATGTCAAGCCTGTATATTGTCACCCTGCTTATTTAACTTATATGCAGAGTACATTATGAGAAACACTGGGCTAGATGAAGCACAAGCTGGAATCAAGATTGCCGGGAGAAATATCAATAACCTCAGATATGCAGATGACACCACCCTTATGGCAGAAAGTGAAGAGGAACTAAAGAGCCTCTTGTTGAAAGTGAAAGAGGAGAGTGAAAAAGTTGACTTAAAGCTTAACATTCAGAAAACTAAGATCATGGGGATCTGGTCCCATCACTTCAAGGCAAATAGATGGGGAGACAGCAGAAACAGTGTCAGACTTTATTTTTGGGGGCTCCAAAATCACTGAAGATTGTGATTGCAGCCATGAAATTAAAAGATGCTTACTCCTTGGAAGGAAAGTTATGACCAACCTAGATAGCATATTAAAAAGCAGAGACATTCCTTTGCCGACAAAGGTTCGTCTGGTCAAGGCTATGGTTTTTCCAGTGGTCATGTATGGATGTGAGAGTTGGACTATAAAGAAAGCTGAGTGCTGAAGAATTGATGCTTTTGAACTGTGGTGTTGGAGAAGTCTCTTGAGAGTCCCTTGGACTGCAAGGAGATCCAACCAGTCCATCCTAAAGGAGATCAGTCCTGGGTGTTCATTGGAAGGACTGATGCTGAAGCTGAAACTCCGGTATTTTGGCCACCTGATGCAAAGAGCTGACTCATTGGAAAAGATTCTGATGCTGGGAGGGATTGGGGGCAGGAGGAGAAGGGGACGACAGAGGATGAGATGGTTGGATGGCATCACCGACCGACTTGACAGACATGGGTTTGAGTAGACTCCGGGAGTTGGTGATGGACAGGGAGGCCTGGCGTGCTGAGATTCATGGGGTCTCAGAGTCGGACACGACTGAGCATCTGATCTGAACTGAACCAACAAGGACCTGCTAGATAACACAGGGAACTCTGCTCAATGTCAAGGGGAAGTGTGGAGGGGAGAGGAGTTTGAAAGAGAACTGATGCTTGTATAGGCTTGGCTGAGTCCCTTCACTGTTCACCTGAAACTATCACAACATTGTGAATTGGCTGTAAGTTCAGTTCAGTTCAGTAGCTCAGTTTTCATGTCTCCTTGCAAACCCATGGACTGTAGGACGCCAGGCTTCCCTGTCCATCACCAACTCCCAGAGCTTGCTCAAACCCATGTCCATTGAGTCGGTGATGCCATCCAACCATCTCATCCTCTGTCATCCCCTTCTCCTGCCTTCAGTCTTTTCCAGCGTCAGGGTCTTTCCAATGAGTCAGTTTTTCACATCAGGGGGCCAAAGTATTGAAGCTTCAGCTTCAACATCAGTTGGCTACACTCCAATTTTTTAAATTGGTTATACTCCAATACAAAATAAAAAGTAGAAAAAAATATAGTGTAACAATATTTCCTAAAGAAATAGTATTTCCTAAATACTATTTAAGAACAAGTATTTCCTAAAGGTCCATGTCAGAAACATCCCCTGTTAAGTCCTTCACATCTGCAATGACATTAAATCCCCATGACGCTCCTCCATGGTGAATAACGTTATCCTTTACTTATAGACCAAGTGGCAAAGGCTAAGGACGTCCAGACATGCACGTACTTATTAACAGGTAGAATCAACGGTGAAGAGCATCCAGACAACTTCTTGGCAGGAGAAGGAAGCTCACACAGCTGAACTTTGTTGTGAAATCTTGTGTTCCCTAGTTCTTCTTTGACCAAATTTGTCTTCAGCACACAGCCCAGGACAGCGTCCGGCAAAGGCTTCCGTCCTGTCCTTGTTCTGAGTCATCCTCCTCTGGGGTTGCAGATAAAGGCAGGCCCCTCTGCTAAACCTCTTCCAGTTCTTGTTGGCCCAGGTTTGTTATCTCTCAGTGCACACTTGGGGTTGTATGTTTGCATCCCTTTCCTCCTGAGTCCCATCCTCAGGCCGATTTCCTTCTTCTCTGGGACTTCTTCCTTTATTCTGAGGTATCCATTCAGGATCACTATCATCTTACAACATTGTCTGAAAAACAGGCACACATACATATGAAAACACCCCCTCTTTCTTTGTGTAAATAGAAAACTGTTCTCTTCTGCCTAAGTTTGTGAATTTATCTTCCCAGCTCTTTACTTGACCTGGCTTTAGAAAGTGGGCTTCCCTGGTGACTCAGTGGTAAAGAATTTGCCTGCCAATGCAGGAGGTGCAGGAGATGCAGGTTCAATCCCCTGGAGAAGGAAATGGCAACCCACTCCAATATTCTTGCCTGGGAAATCCCTTGGACAGAGAAACGACATTGGGTTTCAAGTCCAGCTGTAGTGCTGGGGTCTGTGGGTTGCTTTATCCACACCCTTCATGAGAGTTTGTGTGATGCACACCATCCCTCTGTGCATCTTCACGTTTCCTTATTCTGTGTGTGAAGTTTGCTGTGCTTTCAAGCTCACTATTTCTCCAGATAGGGTTCAATATTATCGACTGATTCTCCTGATTGCCTAATTACAGTCACACCCCAAGTTGGCCTCCTGTGATACTTCTTGGGTCCTCTTGGATTGACGTTTTGGGTGTTTCTGATCACATTTCAACAGTCTCTTGGATTAACCGGATGACTAACCTCTTACATGAAACATCGACTTGCCAGCAGAGCACTTTGGGGACAACTTTTTCCCATGTTCTGGGAGGGCGCCCCTCCATGTGGCGCCTATACACTGTGGTCCAGGGAAAATGAGGGGTTTTGGTCTCTTTGTCCTTCAATCCCCAGCATTTTCTTGCTGCCCCTCTTGGGAATTTTCCTCCTTCAGACAGCTGGCCTTCACCTTTCTTGACAAATGTCAAGCAGTGCAAATTTAGGTCTTGGTTTCTTTCCTTCAAACGTCACCCATGAGGGAATTCCCTGGTGGTCCAGAGGTTAGGGCTCTGTGCTTCCACCACAGGGGGTGTGAGTTCGATCCCTGGTTGGGGAACTAAGATCCTCCATGCTGTGCAGCATGGCCAAAAAAAAAAAATCCCAGGTGAGCCCTCCTGAGCTAACCTGAGTGGCCCAGACGGACCTGTGGGGCTACCTGGGCCTCCAGCGGCTCCATCTCAGCGGGGTTTCCTGACTGTCCCCACACCTGTCCTCTGCTGCTCCCCTCCTCCGGGCCACCCTGCCTGCCTGCTCTCTTGCTGGGTCGGATCCTGGCCTCGTGCCTGGCTCCCCAACCCCAGAAAAGGTCTGCCAGCTGCTCTCTGATGGATGATACTCAAGGACACGCTGGCAGTCTGGCCTCATACCAGGACCATCTTTGTTAAAGCCAACGAAATGAGATGTGCCTGAGTAGACAATGAGTTACTTTGGGGAAAAAAATTCAAGATGTTTAAAAGTATGTTAAGAATAGTACATTGCACAGTATTTTACAATGCCCAGCACAGTGCCCTGGGCTAATAAATAAAGAAACAGAAGAGCAGGAGTGAATTGTTTTTCACTGTAAAGACATATCAACTATAGTTAACTCTTCACAAACATCATGCTGAGCTTCCCCTCTGGCTCAGTGGTAAAGAATCTGCCTGCAATGCAGGAGACACAGGAGATGCTGGTTTGATCCCTGGGTTGGGAAGATCCCCTGGAGGAGGAAATGGCAACCCATTCCAGTATTCTTGCCTGGAGAATCCCGTGGACAGAGGAGCCTGATGGGCTACCGTCCATAGGGTCCCAAAGAGTGGGACACAACTGAGTGACTGAACACACACACACAAGCATCCTGCAAAATAATAGCATTTTTGTTATCAGAACTCTGTGAATTAATCAGGAATTTATAAAACTTATCAAATGTTGCAGCTATAAAGTTCATCTCCTGATTCTATTATTTTGTTAGTAAGAACACAGCAGTGGCCAGAGCCAGGTCATCTAGAATGCAAATCTTCTAGTTCTGAGTTCAAGGCTCTTTCTGTTACAACTGATGACACAGAATCACTTCCTTCAGTGATCAGCCCCTCAAAGGCAAGTGTGTGGGGAGGCAGAGGTGAGCAATTAATTGGCTTAGAACTCAACCCAATCTGA
Organism: Muntiacus reevesi; assembly: GCF_963930625.1. NCBI lineage: Eukaryota > Metazoa > Chordata > Mammalia > Artiodactyla > Cervidae > Muntiacus > Muntiacus reevesi. The sequence goes on from NC_089260.1 coordinate 52,563,459, forward strand.
GATCAAACCCTGGTTTTACTGGTGCCAAGCTGAGGGAACTTGTTAACTCATGAGCAAGTTAATTCACCACTCTGAGTATAAACGATTTTTCAGCTGAGATGTCGAAATAATAATAACAAATAATGAGAATTATTACTATGTAATAAATTAAATGGTGATAATGCACATAAAGTACACAGAGATTGGCCAAATAATAGGTTTTATTACATATATATTTATTATATCATCATATATCCACTGTTTCATCAGCCTAATCAGTGGAGACAGCAAAACTAGATGGTTGGTCAAGGCTTGTGAGGATGAATAAGAATTCTGTCTCTCTCTCTCTCTCTCCTTTTTTTTTTTTTTTGCCTCACTGCACAGCATGTGGGATCTTAGTTACTCCACTAGGGATCGAACCCACACCCCCTGCATTGAAAGCACAGAGTCTTAACCACTGGATCACCAGGGAAGTCCCAGAATTCTCTCATAGAACAGTGTGTCATCACATTAGCTGGTGGTTTTCAGGAAAGCTTTTGGTTGAAACCTCACTCTAGAGATACTGACCTATCTATTTCATGGTATTGGCTTCAATCAGGTTTCTATCTGAATTCCTGAAAAGTAAACGATGAACTTGCAAAATAAGTTGGAAAAAAATAATTAGATTGAATGTAGGTCATGGTGAATCTGACATCTGTTTTTTGGAAAATGTCTCTTTTTTTGAGAATATAAACAAATCCTATATTTGTATAGGACTTTGAGTGTATAGTGGAGAAGGCAATGGCACCCCACTCCCGTACTCTTGCCTGGGAAATCCCATGGATGGAGGAGCCTGGTGGGCTGCAGTCCATGGGGTTGCTATGAGTCGGACACGACTGAGCGACTTCACTTCACTTTGAGTGTATAAGGGGCTTCCCTGGTGGCTCAGATGGTGAAGAATCTGCCTGCAGTGTGGGAGACTCAGGTTCAATCCCTGGGTTGGGACAATCCCCTGGAGAAGGGAATGGGAATCCACTCCAGTATTCTTGCCTGGAGAATCCCATGAACAGAGGAGTCTGGCAGGCTACAGTCCACGGGGTGGCAAGGAGTCAGACATGACTGAACGACTAACATTTTCACACTTTTCACTTGAGTGTATGAAGTATTTTCATACTTATGGTCTCGTTACTTATGACACCTTACGAAATAAGTATGTTAGTTACATCTCCATACATGAAGCAATCAATTCATTTTTATTAGATTCCCATCTAGGATGCTAATTTCAGGGCTTTCCCGCCACATGGTGACCAGTCCTGGAGAAACAATGCCTGTGTGTGACTAATAAAAGGCAGGCTTCTTACAGACACATACTTTTCTTGCCAAGAGCCTTTAAATTGGGCTGTTATGTTTCATGGTCAACAATGACAATGACACGCTTGAATAGAACACCTCCAGTTTGCCTGAGACAGTGTCAGTGTTTTCATGTGTGTGTGCCAGGCATTGTCCGTTTGCTCTTAGACCCAGTGTCACCCTCGTTCTCTGCTCTGTTATTTCCAGAAACCACCCTTCCTAGGCCACTCTGTCTTCTGACTTCTCCCTCCTCCAGGCAGTGGAGGGGAGGGGGAGGAAGCTTCCGCTCTGCTCTCTTCCTTGTATGGACTCTCTGTCTCCATCTCTAGCTAGTTCTTCTCAGTGGTGTTAGTTCTCCTGTCCCACTGCAGTCCTAGCTCCTGCTAATAACCCTGGCTCCTGGGCTCTATACAATCCCCACCTTCCTTTGACCTGCCAGCAGCCAGTCTCAGGATGACCTCTTGATTCTATTTGGCTCTTTAGCTCTTCCATCTCCTGTGAAACCAAATCCCCTCATTGAATCCCAGCTATTCTGTTTCATGACCAGCTCATGCAGCTACAGCATGATATTATTACCTCTTACTTTTACAACATTCCAGGGAGGAGGTAATACTATCATCTGCATATATAGTTAAGGAAATTGAAGCTCGAAAGAGAGAAATGGTGTGCCCAACCTCATATGATCCATAAGCAGGAGCTCTGGGGCTTGAAGACAGCATCTCCAGCTGACAAGTGACGCCAACTGAGTGAATTCCAGCATCAGTTCCTGGGACCCCAGTGTGCCTGTACACATCACAGCGCTCACAGCATCTCCCCAGTTACAGATGAGGACGCAGAGCTCAGAAACATTAGCTCCGCAAAGGCGTGAAGCTAGAAAGTAGCAGAGATGGAATTCAGACCAGATCTGACTCCAAACTTGTTTTTTCTACCACTGCAAGTGCTTCCCCCAAAGTTAAGGTATATCACGACTGTGGAGGTGTAGGGTGGTCGAAATCTAAACTCCTAATCCCCACCCCTAGAAGTTCCAGTTCAGTAGCTTTGGGAAGGGGCCCTGGAAACAAGCATTTTGCACACCTGCCCTAAGAGATGCTGAAGCCAGGAAGTGTGGAAACCTTAGGAAGCCAACCCTGGTTATCCTACATGCCTCTCCCCACACCTGTGACACCTCATGTAGCCTCTGTGTGCCACTCCCGCCTGCCTTGTTTCCTCATCTGTAAAATGAAAAGTTGGCTTGGGTAATCTCCAAGATCTCTAGATCTATGCTGGGTCCCCTACACTTGTGAGCTGGAGGAGTGCAAGACACGTGGTGTCATCCTTCCAAGGGGACCACTGCCGTGCCACTGAGCCCTCCAACTGCACTGCTGAGCACTGGGGGTCCAGGGTTTCTCAGGGATCCCCCAGGCTGTGAGATCTGATAGGAACCCTATGGCTTGGGTGTAAAGGAGAGCCCTGTTTATCTGTTTGCAGTGGTTAGCAAACTGGCATTTTAAAAAGGAAGTGAATTGTGTGGGTGGGGGTTTCAATTCAGGGAGATATTCGAAGACTTCAGTGTTTGCTCTGAGAGGTCATTAAATAAGTTTTGTTCCCACACCCTCTGGAAAAATGATGCTTCATTAAAATGGCAACATGAGGTGTAGAGAAAACGGTGAAACTGGGAACGCTGAAAAGACACATTCACCAGATTCCACTTAAAATGTAAAAGGAGTGTAAAGAAAACAAATGGACATTTTCTTGAGGCAGCTGAGCGATACAAAACACAGGCATCTTTGTCTCCTTCTTGAAAACTTCCACAATGTGCTCTCCTTTCTTCCTCTTGACTAATCTCTGCTTCTAAGAGGTGTTGAGTTTCGGCCAAACTTTCTGCTTCGCTCGCATCAAAGGCTGCCATCCAGTGAATGGCCAGCTCTCACCTACCGATCCTCTTACTCACTCCTGCCCAGCAGACGCAGGCCCTTCCCCATAATTAGCTCACAGACAGAATTTCCAGGCGGGGTCCGGGAGCATCAATCACAGGATGAATAGGACATCGGTGCGTGGGAACCGCGGGAGGAGCTGGGAGCAAAGCGTGCAGTGGTCCCTCCGACCGAGATGCTGAGATGTTGCCACAGTTCCCCTCGGGCTACATCCGCGCTTGACAGACAGGTTGTGCTCGTTTCCACACAGACTCAGAGGTGCAGAATACCCCACAGGAGGGAGGCAGGAGAAGTTTCTGTTTTTGCTGTATCATGATGTGTGTGCGGTGCTCAGGCGTGTCCAACTCTTTGCGACCCCATGGACTGTAGCCCACCAGGCTCCTTTGTCCATGGGGTTCTTCAGGCACGAATACTGCAGTGGGCTGCCATGCCCTCCTCCAGGGGATCTTCCGGGCCCAGGGACTGAACCCACGTCTCTTATGTCTCCTGCATCGGCAGGGGGTTCTTTACTACTAGTGCACCTGGGAAGGCTGCCTGGGAGACTGGGCTTCTGTTTTGTCCTTGTTGCCTTCTGCTTAACGCCCTGATTTCTCAGGCTTCAATTTTCCATCTATAATAGGAAGGTGATGGTTCAGAATTATTAGCTATAATGAATAAGAGCGAGGACAAAACACTTTGAAAATACAAAATAACGTCAAGTATGACATCCTCGTTTGCTCTTTACTAACATCCTCTGGGTGGTCTTGCCAAGGCAAGTGCCCCAGGCTGCCTCTTCCTCCAATAGCTGGTTCCTGCTCACCGGATCTTCAGAAGGAACCAGGGCCTGGGAAACGATGAGTTCAGCGCCAACCTGAATTTGGTCGGTTCTGATGCCTGGTGTATATTGTGCATTGGTCCGTGTGCCTGTTCTCGGGGACCACCTCTCCACCTCTCGCCATCACCTGGTTCAAAGGTGGAGTCCTCTGCTCTGTGTAGGGCCGGAGGAGGGGCTGGATCCCTGCCCAGGGCAGCTCCCAGGGGCTGTGGGCCGAGGTGTCTGGGGCTCTTCCTGAAAGGCTTTCCTGGGGGAAGGGAGGGTGCTTTGACACTAGAGAAAAGCAAGGGCAAAAACCTGGGAAAGTCTAAAGCAGCATCAGGTCTATGCTGCCCCCTGGTGGTCACATGTTGTACTACAGTCGGTTCCCAGAATCGTAAAATTACAACACTCTTCTATCTCTGTCCTGCAATGTGGAAGTCTAGAGCTGAGAGGAGTCAGTCAAGATAGCTTAAGGGCCGTGGAAGCATAGATCTAATCTTCTCGTAGGACTGAAGACAGAACTTTTACTCTGGGAGCCATTTAGTCTTTACCTGGTAATGCGTATAAACTAGTCAACAAGGCCAGAATAAAAATCGTACATTGAATGGATTTAAATTGTTTTTGACGGTTAAAAATTAAAATTATATTATTCATCTATTTTGACTGTTACCAATTTGTTTTCGAGTTCCATCTCATTTTTACGGTTTACAATAGTTTGGGGAGAAGAGAATAATGTAGACTTTTTTTTTTTTTAGCTTTTTTATTGGAGTATAGCCAATTAGCAATGTTGTGATAAGTTTTAGGTGGACAATGAAAGAACTCAGCCAAACATGTACCAGTATCCATTCTCCCCCAAACTCCCATCCCATCCAGGCTGCTGATAACATTGAGAAGAGAGGACAGTATAGCTTTTTTAAAAAGATAAAACAATTTCCTTCATTCTAACTTATAACAAGGCCCTTACAAAGTTGTACCATGATGATTGTTTTATTTTTCGCATTTTTTAGCTTTTATTTTATATTGGAGTATAGCTGATTAAAAGTGTTGTGAGTTTCAGTGAAGGGACCAGCCATTCAGATACATGTATCCATTCTCCTCCAAATCCCCCTCCCATCCAGGCAGGCACATAACAGTGAGCAGAGTTCCTTGTGTGATACAGTGGATCCTCATTGGTTATCCATTTTAAATATAGCAGTGTGTAAGAGAATAATATAGTTTTAATATCTGTTTTGCTGACATGGAAGCAGAGCCAGGGGCCTAAAATCTCTGCAGAGTGAGGGCTGTGGGTGTCTGGGCCCTAGGTCAGAAGTCAGACGTGGGGCAGGGCCATCAGTTCAGACCCAGGGGGCTCTCCTCTCAGATCCCACCCCACCCCCGTCACTTCTGCTCACTCCTGTCACTTGCATCAGGAGCGTTTCTAGTCAGCTGTGTACGCTATGTTAGGCATTTCAAATATGTTTCTGGAAGTTGTCAGGGCTGTTCTCTATGAGGGCTGAAGGCAAAATTCAATGTTTGTAGTAAATAAGTACTAAAATTATACCAGCTCTTGAGAGAATGGACTATTTCCAGGTTGCTTAGCCATATTGGCTGAGTGTTGAATTCGGCAGTGGTGCCAACATGTTATGCACAAGACTCTCGTATTCCTGGACTCTGAGGATCACACTGAAGGTGACGGTGAAGAATCTGCTCAAGGTGTGGTCAGCAGGGTTCAAGGAGTTTATGGAGATACAAGAGAAGGTTCCGGAAACTTTGCTGGGATGGCTCAGCCCTTGGGCTAGTTGCAGCATCAGAAGCTAGATGGTGTTTTATGAACAGTGGGCTCCAAGGAATGTTTGTTCCTGGAATCGAAGCCACCTCTATATGGGATTCTCTCTTCCCATCTCTCAGGGTCTCTGTTATGGGCTGAATTGTGTGCCTCCGAAGTTCCTATGTTGATATCCTACAGTATCTGAGAATGTGATTTCATTTGGAGAAAGGGCATTTGAAGAGGTAATTAAGTTAAAATGAGGTCATTAGCCTGGCCCCTCATCCACTCTGGAGGACTAGTGTCCTTATAAGGAGGGAAATTAGGAGGGAGACATGCACAGAGGCAGGACCACGTGTGACAAGATGGCCAAGCAAGCCAAGGAGAGAGACTTCTTAGCAAACTTTGATTTCAGACATCCTGTGTCCACCACCATAAGGAAATGAATGAATGTTGTCTGAGCCAGTCAGTCTGTGGTACTTTGTGATGGCAGCCTGAGCAACAAAAACAGTCTCTATTTGAATTTAGGGAACATGGAGTGACTGGCCCATCCACTGAGCATCCACACCAACCAAGTGGAAACCATCAAAGCCACTCCGTAAGGAACTAAAACATCTTGAAAAACAGGAAAGTGACTTGTGAAATAACATCTGGTTGGAATGGCATCCTGTATGTTTTACTAGACAAGATATATTAGCCTGATTTCTGGAGAAAAGCCCAAATACATGCCACAAATATGTACGCCACGGCAATGATTGAATATAAATCTTTCCCTCCCACCCCCGCTTTCTGGTGTCCTATGAAAGGAATCCAAATAGTATGAAAAATATCTTCAAGTCTAAGTGAATCATACAGCCAAGTTTAATGGAACCAAGCTACAGAGTTATTACAAGAAAAAAATATTCACCTATGTTACCCTTAATTTTTCTATAGGCTGTTCTGAGATATCTGATGTTTAGCATATAGGTTACATTATTTTTAAAAATAATTACTTATTTTTGGCTAGACAGGGTCTTCGTTGCCTCATGCCCGGGCTTTCTCTTGTTGTGGAGCACAGGCTTTAGGTGCAGGGGCTCAATAGTTGTGGCTCCTGGGCTCTAGAGCACAGGCTTAATGATCGTGGTGCACCAGTTTAGTTACTTTGAGACATATGGGGTCTTCCCGGACCAGGGATTGAACTTGTGTTCCCTGCGTTGGCAGGGAGATTCTTAACCACTGAACCACCAGGGAAGCCCATCGGTTACATTATTTGATGGAATTCTACAAAAGACTTGGTACAATAAAGGAACTTGAGAACCCAAGGCTTGGAATCCAAGGAATGCAGGCGTTCTGCAGAGTATCATCAATGATGGCCATGAGGTTGACATTGGAGATGAGCTAACTTTTCCTGAGTGTTTTTCATGACAAAGGCAGTAAGTGAAGTGCTTGGAATAGGTCACTTAACTCTCACAGAAACACTAGTAGAAAAGACGTGGTGGATAAGACGTGGTGTAAGCTAGCCGTTCAGTCTTGGTCACTGCTATTCTTCAGCCTTGGCATCTTGAGCAAACTAGTTTACTCTCCTTGACTCAATCTTTTCATTTCAAAAGGTTGTTATTGATGTGGCTGAAAGTGCTTGAAACAGTACCTGGCACCAAGTAAGGTTTTGGTAAGTGTATGTTGCAGGTGTTTTTGTTTTTATTTTTATATTCTATTGTAGTATAGTTGATTTACAATGTTGTGTTAGTTTCAGGTTATACAGCTAATTGATTCAGTTATCCATATACATATATCAATTCTTCTTCAGATTCTTCCTAATGTCCTCATATGAGGAAACAAAGGATGATAGAGATGAGAAGCTCTTTGCTCAACACCTCGGGTACCATTGTGCGGAGGACGTCCAGGCTGTCACACTGCGCCAGCACATCACATTTGGTGACGTTGTCCTTTGCAGATGTTGTTGTTGTTCGTCAATAAGTCATATCCTCTTTTGCAACCCCATGGACTATACCCTGCCAGGTTCCTCTGTCCATGGGATTTCCCAGACAAGAAGACTGGAGTGGGTTGCCATTTCCTTCTCCTTCTCCTGAGCTAAGAATCGAGCCTGAGTCTCCTGCTTGGCAGGCTGATCCTTTCTTTACCACTGAACCACCAAGGGTAATTGTGACCTTATTCTTGACCTTACTCGTGCTGGGACACACAAGAGGGTGTTCTTAATATGTGTGACATATGCTCCTTTAACCCTACGTACTAAATCAGTGTGCATTTTCTAAAAATAAGGACATTCTTTTCAAGAACCACAATACATCGGCCAAAATCAGGAAATTAACACTGATCTGATGTCAATCTATAAACTTTAATCAAAATTTGCTGGGACTTCCCTTGTGGTTCGGTGGTTAAGACTTCGAGCTTCAGCTGCAGGAAGCAAGTGTTTAATCCCTGGTTGAGGAATTAGGATCCCACATGCTGAGTGGTGTGTGGCCAAAAACAATTGCCAACTGTTTCATTTATTTCCTTTATAGGAAAATTGAGTAACCTCAGCTTTAAAAATTTTTTTTAAAATTTTTTGCTTTTCATCACTTTTGACACTTTCAGAGCACAGGGTTTTTATTTTGAAGATGACCCTTTGATTTGAAAACAGATTTATTTTTAATGTGTATTTCTTAGAAACACAAATTTCCTAAAGGAATGAAAAAATAGTGGGAATACATGGACATCACAACAGACACCAGATGGGAACATGTGGAGGTAGGTGAATCTTCTGACAACACTTAAATTGAAATAATTGGTGGATATCATGGTTGACAGTGATACAAAAGTTGTTCACTGTTAGTCTTAATAAGTCAGTCACTTCATACCTAACATTCAGTTCAGTTCAGTTCAGTTGCTCAGTTGTGTACAACTCTTTGTGACCCCATGGACCACAGCACGCCAGGCCTCCCTGTCCATCACCAACTCCCGGATTTACCCAAACTCATGTCCATTGAGTCGGTGATGCCATCCAACCATCTCATCCTCTGCTGTCCCCTTCTCTTCCTGCCCTCAATCTTTCCCAGCATCAGGGTCTTTTCAAATGGGTCAGCTCTTCACATCAGGTGGCCAAAGTATTGGAGTTTCAGCTTCAACATCAGTCCTTCCAGTGAACACCCAGGACTGATCTGCTTTAGGATGAACTGGTTGAATCTCCTTGCAGTCCAAGGGACTCTCAAGAGTCTTCTCCAACACCACAGTTCAAAAGCATCAATTCTTCGGCACTCAGCTTTCTTCACAGTCCAACTCTCACATCCATACATGACTACTGCAAAAACCATAGCCTTGACTAGACGGACCTTTGTTGGCAAAGTAATGTCTCTGCTTTTTAATATGCTGTCTAGGTTGTTCATAACTTTCCTTCCAAGGAGTAAGCGTCTTTTAATTTCATGACTGCAGTCACCATCTGCAGTGATTTATGGGTTTGATTTCTACGGTCTCTAGTATTGCCTCTGGCTCTGGAATTCTTGTAATACTTTAAGACTGTGAGATTTGTGACTGTTAATGGTGCTATTTACATACTTCCTTTATGTGCTCTCTCACTGATTTCCCCTGGGAAAGGAATATCCTGGTTAATATCACTGATCTCCAACCCATTCAATTCTCTCTTCCTCTAACCTTTACAATTTTTATTCCATTTTCTTCAAGCACTCAAATGCCTTGTTTGGACTATGCTTCTGCCGTGTGGCTGCTCTTGGAGTGTAGAAATGCCTCAGGTGCTAGGACTGCGATTCCAAAACATTTCCTCCATGGAGGAGACAATCGGCTCCCAAGGAAGATCTGAGATCATAGTTGAGATCTCAGTTCTGAGACCACCCCTGAGATCTCAGCTCACCACCACTGTCCTGGTTGCTGGTGGCTTGTTCTTCCCAAGAAACCACTTGCTGCATATACACGCCTGGCAGGAACAGAACTGGGCCTCCCAGGTGGCAGAGTGGTAAAGAATCTGCCTGCCAAAGCAGGAGACACAAGAGACGCAGGTTTGATCCCTGTGTCAGGAAGATCCCCTGGAGGAGGAAATGGTAACGTGCTCCAGTATTCTTGCCTGGAAAATTCCATGGACAGAGGAACCTGGTGAGATACACTCCACGGGGTCGCAAAGTCAGACATGACTGAACACACACACACACACACCCAGACACACACACGCAGGAACAGAACTACCTGATGAATGGCAGTGTAGACAAGAAATGGTTGCAATGCTATTGTTCCCTGGGTGGTGGATTTCAGGCACACTTTCTAGATGTTATTTCCAAGGGCTCTATTTGCTCCATTTGGGGTAAAAGAAAGACACAAAAGGCTTATTGGAATGTGAGACTTTAGAAGTGCATCAGAGAATAATGATGGCTAAAAAGAAAGATATCATTTCACTAACAATGACACAGTGAAGGTGTAGGGTTTCTAGCTGCTGTTGAAATTTGAAAGAATTGGCTATTCACTTAAAAGGTAAGAAGAAGAATGGGTGTCTACAGCAAAAGGGACTTGTGAGTTCCAGAGAACCATCTGTGTGTTGGTTACAGAACAAATGGAAACAGAACCATTTGTACATTATGAAGCACTTGTAAGCTGCTCATGCAACCAAGCACTTGTCCATTCGTTTTTTAAATTATTCAGCATGTCCCAGTTTCCATCCTAGGCTCCGAGGATGCAGAGGTAGAAAGAGGAGAGCCTCAGTCTGTTCACGGGGGCAGGCATTGGAAAGGGTAATTACAATGTGGTAGGAGCTGCTAAGTCAGGAAGATCCCCTGGAGGAGGGCATGGCAATTCACTCCATTATTCTTGCCTGGAGAATCCCATGGACAGAGGAGCCTGGTGGGCCTCAGTCCATGAGGTTGCGAAAGAGTCATATACAACTGAATCAACTTAGCAAGTACGCATGCAGGAGCTGTAAAGGCGCCATAGATGGGATGTTGTGGGGCATAGAAGGACTAAGTCAGGAAATGTATATGGAGTGGGAACATTTAGGCAGGATCTTGTGGTATGTGTAGGAGTTTGCTGTGTAGATGAAAGATTGCACTTCAGGTATACGAAAAGGCCTGGAGTTACAAACAAAAGGGAAATGATTTTTGTGAGATCAGGGGAGGCAGAGCCCTTGGTTTTGACTGACTCCGTGGGTACGTTCAGCCAAGCAGCATCTGATTAGGCAGAATCAGCCCAGGGAATATCAGGAAGGGGAGACACTCCCTGAAGCATCTCTGTGCACCCTCCTGCGTCTGCCTGGATCTTTCTCCTTTGATCTGTTGGAGGGAAAGGGCTCTGAAAGATCTGATTAATGAAAGAGAAAAATGGATTAACAATTTAAGAGAGCTGTTCTTACCCAGATCACACTTGAGGATCTCCTTGGGAAATTTTTGAGATTTTCGTGGCTAGGAAGCTCCAACTCAGGGACATCCCTGATGGTCCAGTGGCTAAGACTTTGTGGGTTCCCAGTGCAGGGAGCCCAGGTTCGACTCCTGGTCAGGGAACTAGATCCCCCATGCAGCGACTAGGACATGGAGCAGCTAAATACATAGATAAAATAATAATAATAAAGAAAGTCCAACTCAGAGGCCTGGCCGCCTCAACAGAACTTCTCAGGTGCGTCCTTGGTGGAGACCATCTTTTGTAAGCATCTCCTCAACATGGAGTGTCTGCCCATGGGAAGAAAGGACACGGGGTGCTGTACATCCACCTTCTTAAATAGGACCTGTGGACTCTCCTGGATGAACCACATTCTTTATCCTTCTAGGCTGGGAGTAAACTCTCGTGACAGGAATGTCACCCAGCCTCCCCACCAAGTGCGGCTCAATTTCGGGAGAGGCTTCCAAATAAGATTTTCTAATCTCCTCTAGAGTCTCAGACTCTATTTGCATCATATCTCCTGTTAATTTTTATCATCCGGTTTTATCATCAAGTTTGAGGCTGGTAGGGGGCACATCCAGGGTTTCTGTGCTGCTCTTACCCCACGTGGTGACTGAATGCTGATTACATGGGGCCTTTGTGTTGCAAAAATTCAGCGTACTGCTCACTTACCGTGTGTATGCTTCTGTAAAATATCTTATTTATTTATTTATGGCTGTGCTGGGTCTTTGTTGGTAGACTTTTCTCTAGTTTCAGGGAGTGGGGGCTGCTCTCTAACTGCTGTGCCCCACGGCATGTGGGATCTTCCAGACCAGGGATTGAACCCGTGTCTCCTGCATTAGCAGGCAGACTCTCCACCACTGAGCCACCGGAGAAGCCCCATGTGAGTACTTTTCAGTCAGTATGTAATATAGTAGTTTTTCCAGTTTCTTTTTTTAAATTAAAGAAACAGGGCTTCCCTGGAGGCCCAGTGGTTAAGAATTTGCCTGCCAAGGCAAAGGACACTAGTTCAATCCCTGAAGACCCCACATGCCTCGGAGCAGCGAAGCCCATGTGCTGCAACTACTGAAGCCCTCGAGCCTAGGGTCTGTGCTCTGCAACAAGAGAAGACATTGAAACAAGGAGGGTGTACACCACAGTGAAGGGAAGGAAGCCCCCCGCTCCCCTCAACTAAAGAAAAGCCTGAGCAGCAGCGAAGACCCGGCACAGCCAAAAATAAAGACATAAATCTTTCAGAATGCATTGGAGTCAGTTCTAATGAGGTGGATGAAACTGGAGCCTATTATATAGAGAGAAGTAAGTCAGAAAGAAAAACACCAATACAGTATACTAACGCATATATAGAATTTAGAAAGATGGTAATTTAATGATGACCCTATATTCGAGACAGCAAAATAGACAGAGGTAAAGAACAGACTTTTGGACTCTGTGGGAGAAGGTGAGGGTGGGATGATTTGAGAGAATAGCACTGAACCATGTATATTATCATATATGAAATAGATCGCCAGTCCAGGTTCGATGCATGTGACAGGGTGCTCAGGGCTGGTGCATTGGAATGACCCTGAGGGATGGGATGGGGAGGAAGGTGGGAGGGAAGGTCAGGATGGGGGACACGTGTACACCCATGGCTGATTCATGTGAATGTATGGTGAAAATCACCACAATATTGTAAAGTAATTAGCCTCCAATTAAAATAAAAAAATTTAACTGTGAGGAATATAAAAAAGAATAAATCTTTTAAAAAATGGAAGAATAGCTAACAGTGTTGTGTTACTTTCAGGTGTACATCAAAGTGATTCAGTTTTTAGATTTCTTTTCCGTTGCAGGTTTTTACAAGATACTGAATAGAGTTCCCTGTGCTAGACAGAGGGTCCTTGTTGTTTATTTCATATAGAACAGTGTGTAGCTGTTAATCCCAATTTCCTTCTTTATCCCCGCCTCTTTCCCTTTCTCAATCATGTTTGTTTTACGTCTGTGAGTCTGTTTTGTAAATAAGTTCATTTGTATCATTTTTTTTTATTCCACATATAAGGGATGTCACATATTTGTCTTTTTCTGACTTACTTCATTAGTATGATAACCTCTAGGTCAATCCATGTTGCTGCCAATGGCATTATTTCCTTAAACGAGTTATGCTGTAATGAAGGCAGAGACCCTGTTTCCCTTGATCTAACCCCTTGCAGTGAGCATATTCCCAGGATGCGCCTGGGTTCTGCGCTTGACAAGGATGCAGCTGGGGGTCCAGGCAGAGGCACAGTCCCCGGTGTGGGGACCGCTCTGCGGGCTGTGGGAATAGCAGTCTTGGATTTCCTGGCTTTTGTGCATTGACCGTCTCAGTCACAGAGTTGCATTAACCCGGTTTCCTAGCCTGAATGAAACCATTGGCAACTTTCTGATTTGTGTTTCATCCCGAGTGCAGGCTGGTAACGGAGCCAGGAGTCCCCAAGCTTTCCCAGGCGGGCGGGCACGGAGACACACTGGGACTCCTTTTTCCTCTCCTCCGTCCATCTGCAGGCCAAGTGCGCCTCGGTCAAAGGCAAACTCTGAATCGAGCTTTGTGTCAGGCTCTGGAAAGGCGCTGAGGAGCGTGCGATGGGGGAGAAGCGACGGTGCTGGTGGCAACCGCATCGGCGGGCCAGCCCCGCTATCGGCGCAGGACGCCGGCGGGCACGCTTCATGAGAACGGTCCACCCGCTGGAGAATGGGGCTTTTGACATCAGCTGAGGCCCCGGCTGCCTTACAATGAGAGGCCTGTTGGTGAGAGCCAGACTGTTTAATGAACTGAGAATCGAAGGCCGGCTCTGGCCATCTGGACTGAGCATCTCTGCAGAAACTCTTCACTGTAACCGGCCACGCTGAAGCTCACGGCCTTTCTAAGAAAGGAACTGCAACAATAAATTCATATTTTGAAGTCGAGCACAATAAATTCATATTTCAAAGTCGTGCACAGTAAATGTATTTCAACACTGTGAACTTTTAGATACTTGTGCCTGTGAGTTTTTGTGTGTATGTGGCACAGTGGTAAAGAATCCGCCTGCCAATGCGGGAGATGCAAGAGATGTGGGTTCAATCCCTGGGTCAGGAAGATCGTCTGGAGAAGGGAATGGCAACCCACTCCAGTATTCTTGCCTGGAGAATTCCATAGACAGAGGAGCCTGGTGGGCTGCAATCCGTGGGGTCACAGAGTCAGACACGACTGAGCATGCGGCAGGCTAGTGTAAATGTGTGTGATGGAAAACGTTGTATAAACGTTAGATATTATAGTACCACCTTATTGGCAGCTAAGCCTGAGAAAGCATCTCACTCTTGGCTCTGAGGTCAACAATGATAATGGCTTTCTCCTGACGTGTCCTGTCAAGGATGTGGAAGCACTCTCTGAAAATGAGACCGGTGAAAGCCCTAAAGGTCAGGTGAGGAAGGCAGGTGATCACGATTGTCACCACTTGGCTGGTGAAACGTGGAGGGCCCGGGGAGGAGGCTGACTCATGGCCAAGGTCGAGTGGCAGGTGGGAAGTGGGGCTGACACCTAACTGTGTCCTCCAGCCCCTGGCGCAGGGGAAGGACACGTAAGGCTGGCGTGACTTTTCTTGGCAGGCTTGCTCTTCGCAGCCAGAAGGCAGGTGGCAGTGTTGTGATTGCTGGCCTAACCTTCAACGCATCAGTGATCCTCTCGGCTGGCGCCAGGCCCCGGCTGAGTGTCACAGCGCAGCGCCCAGGCATAAGCGAAGCATGCCGAGGTTTTCCTAGCAGCGTCTCATTTATTAGTTGTGTTGGAAAGAAATCTCTTACGGCTAACTGGGTACCTCTGGATTTTAACAGCTGTGGTTTACAAGGGATGGGGAGGGGGTTGTTTTCAAAGTGCCTTTCAGAAAGTATCACCTGCGATGGGAATTTTCCTTCTATTCCGGGAAGAAGGACCAACAACAGTTCTCTGCTCAGAAAATCAAGCCTGTGAGAAAGATCGGGCTCTACTTTCTTACAAGCCATTTTAGCCAGAGTTCATTCATGCCACCTTCCCGTCTTCTTCTTCACTGAAACAGTCTCCAGGCTAGGGCCTTTTTGTTTTTTAAACTATTTATTTTATATTGGAGTAGAGCCAATTAACAATGCTACGATAGTTTTAGGTGGACAGCAGAGGGACTCAGCCATCGATGTGCACATATCCATTCTACCTGGACTACTTTGAGCTATAAATGCATTGTCATGTCAGAAGTCACTCCTCTGCAAAGGCCAGAGAGCAGACATTGGGTGAAGGCAGAGACCAGGAGAGCAGTTCAGACTCACAGGAAGCCAGGAGCTGACGGTGGCCTGAACCACCAGGGTTCCTGGAGACCTGGGGAGAGGTGGTGGGGTTCTGGAGGGGTTTTAACTGTGTTGTTGACAGGATTTGCTTGTGGATTGGATTGGACGAAGGGATGAGAGAAAGAGGAGTCAAGGATGATTCCACGTTTTTGGCCCAAGATACTGGAAAAAATAAAGCTGACTGGAAGACCGGGGGGCGTCAGAAGCCCAGTCCTGGGTGCTCAGTTGTGAGCTCGGGTTATCAGGCTTGAACTGGTTTCCTGTTACCTGGATTCAGGCAGTGCTTACACAACGAGGCACACAGTCTGGGACTTTTTGCGACCCCATGAATCACAGCATGCCAGGCCTCCCTGTCCATCACCAACTCCCAGAGTTTACTCAAACTCATGTCTATCAAGTCGGTGACGCCATCCAGCCATCTCATCCTCTGTCGTCCCCTTCTCCTCCTGCCCCCAATCCCTCCCAGCATCAGGGTCTTTTCCAATGAGTCAACTCTTCGCATGAGGTGGACAAAGTACTAGAGTTTCAGCTTCAGCATCAGTCCTTCCAATGAACACGCAGGACTGATCTCCTTTAGGATGGACTGGTTGGATCTCCTTGCAGTCCAAGGGACCCTCAAGAGTCTTCTCCAACACCACTGTTCAAAAGCATCAATTCTTCGGCACTCAGCTTTCTTCACAGTCCAACTCTCACATCCATACATGACCACTGGAAAAACCATAGCCTTGACTAGATGGATCTTAGTTGGCAAAGTAATGTCTCTGCTTTTTAATATGCTGTCTAGGTTGGTCATAACTTTCCTTCCAAGGAGGAAGCATCTTTAAATTTTATGGCTGCAGTCACCATCTGCAGTGATTTTGGAACCCAAAAAAATAAAGTCTGACACTGTTTCCACTGTTTCCCATCTATTTTCCATGAAGTGATGGGACCAGATGCCATGATCTTAGTTTTCTGAATGTTGAGCTTTAAGCCAACTTTTTCACTCTCCTCTTCCACTTTTATCAAGAGGCTTTTTAGTTCCTCTCCACTTTCTGCCATAGGGTGGTGTCATCTGCATATCTGAGGTTATTGATATTTCTCCCAGCAATCTTGATTCCAATTTGTGCTTCCTCCAGCCTAGCGTTTCTCATGATGTACTCTGCATAGAAGTTAAATAAGCAGGGTGACAATATACAGCCTTGACGTACTCCTTTTCCTATTTGGAACCAGTCTGTTGTTCCATGTCCAGTTCTTACTGTTGCTTCCTGACCTGCATATAGGTTTCTCAAGAGGTGGGTCAGGTGGTCTGGTATTCCCATCTCTTGAAGAATTTTCCACAGTTCATTGTGATCCACACAGTCAAAGGCTATGGGAGAGTCAATAAAGCAGAACTAGATGTTTTTCTGGAACTCTCTTGCTTTTTAGATGATCCAGCAGATGTTGGCAATTTGATCTCTGGTTCCTCTGTCTTTTCTAAAACCAACTTGAACATCTGGGAAGTTCACGATTCACGTATTGCTGAAGCCTGGCTTGGAGAATTTTGAGCATTTCTTTACTAGCGTGTGAGATGAGTGCAATTGTGCAGTAGTTTGAGCATTCTTTGGGATTGCCCTTCTTTGGGATTGGAATGAAGACTGACCTTTTCCAGTCCTGTGGCCACTGCTGAGTTTTCCAAATTTGCTGGCATATTGAGTGCAGCACTTTCACAGCATCATCTCTCAGGATTTGAAATAGCTCAACTGGAATTCCATCACCTCCACTAGCTTTGTTCGTAGTGACGCTTCCTAAGGCCCACTTGACTTCACATTCCAGGATGTCTGGCTCTAGGTGAGTAATCACACCATCGTGATTATCTGGGTTGTGAAGATCTTTTTAGTATAGTTCTTCTGTGTACTCTTGCCACCTCTTCTTAATATCTTCTGCTTCTGTTAGGTCCATACCATTTCTGCCCTTTATTGAGCCCATCTTTGCATGAAATGTTCCTTTGGTATCTCTAATTTTCTTGAAGAGATCTCTAGTCTTTCCCATTCTATTGTTTTCCTCTATTTCTTTGCATTGATCGCTGAGGAAGTCTTTCCTATTTCTCATTGCTATTCTTTGGAACTCTGCATTCAAATGGGAATATCTTTCCTTTGCTTTTCACTTCTCTTCATTTCACAGCTATTTGTAAGATCTCCTCAGACAACCATTTTGCCTTTTTGCATTTCTTTTCCATGGGGATGGTCTTGATCCCTGTTCCCTGTACAATGTCACGAACCTCCGTCCATAGTTCATCAGGCACTCTGTCTATCAGATCTAGTCCCTTAAATCTATTTCTCACTTCCACTGTATAGTCATAAGGGATTTGCTTTAGGTCATACCTGAACGGTCTAGTGGTTTTCCCTACTTTCTTCAATTTAAGTCTGAATTTTGCAATAAGGAGTTCATGATCTGAGCCACAGTCAGCCTCCACTCTTGTTTTTGCTGAGAGCTTTTGTATAGAGCTTCTCCATCTTTGACTGCAAAGAATAGAATCAATCTGATTTTGGTGCCGACCATCTGGTGATGTCCATGTGTAGAGTCTTCTCTTGTGTTGTTGGAAGAGGGTGTTTGCTATGACCAGTGCGTTCTTCTGGCAAAACTCTCTTTGCCTTTCTCTTCCTCTTTGCCCTGTTTCATTCTGTACTCCAAGGCCAAAATTGCCTGTTACTTCAGGTGTTTCTTGACTTCCTACTTTTGCATTCCAGTCCCCTATAATGAAAAGGACGTCTTTTTTGGGTGTTAGTTCTAAAAGGTCTTGTAGTAGGGAGATTCAAATCTGGGATGTGGAGCACAAAAAGGAGACTGGGGGAAACCCGCAAGTGTGAGAAGGAAAGAGAAGTGGTCCAGGACTGGGTGGGTGACTCCAATGCTTAGAGGTTTAGGACCAGAGAACCAAAGGCATCTGAGAAGGAGCAGAGGCGGGGGAGGTCAGACAGCAGGAGGCTGCAAGGCCAGAGGAGACGGTTCCAGGTTCCCACATGCATCCTTCATTCTGCTTATTTCTTCCCTCTCATCATTTCTTGGACTTCCCTAGTGGCTCGGTCAGTAAAGAATCCGCCGGCAAATTGGGAGACCTGGGTTTGACCCCTGGATTGGGAAGATACCCTGGAGGAGGGCATGACAACCCACTTCAATGTCCTTGCCTGGAGAATGCCAATGGACAGAGGAACCTGGTGGGCTACGGTCCATGAGGCCGCAAAGTATAAGTCACGACAGAGCGACTAAGCACATCGTTTCTTATTCTATATGACATGTAATAAGAAATGTAGTATTCTTCCCATTTGCTTTGTCTTCCTCATTTCATCACCTCCCATTGGGGTGACAGTTTGGGGTATAAAAGATGGGATTTCAGAGCCCCTTCCATCCACCACAGATGTCCTGGTCCTTCCATCTCCACCAGCTCATAGCCATGGCTGTATGGTGGGGCAGGAATGCCTTTGACCAGCCGAGGGGGAGAATCAGGGCCAAGCTTAGTTCAGCCTGGAATGAGTTGCCGGTTAGGAATGGACGGTGGCTGTCCTCTGGCCCCATGCAGGTGGGCCCTGAAGGACAGAGGGGATGGGACACCCAAAGGGCCCGGAGTTGGATGGAGCACCTGACCACTCCCGTGTGTAAGGAGAATGGCGAGGCATATGGCTGCCCAAGCAGTGGCTGATGGCCTGGGGGGCTGTCAGAAGTCTGCGAGGGGAAAGCCTGGACCCTCAGTGCTGAGCGAATCTGGGGAAGAAGCAGATGGTCGAGCTGCAGGAGGAAGGGCTTTGTTCCTCAGGTGAGATCTACAGACTGAAGCCACCCAGCTGCCTCTCCCACCAACCTCCCCAGGGCTGGCCACGTGGCCTGTGGATGGAGCAGGATTGGAGGTGATGCGTGGGTCATTGGTGGGCTCCCGGTCACCAGACTACTGGCTGCAAGGGTCCAGCCAAGACGGATGCTGAGCCCTGATGTGGCGCCCCCCTTCCACCTGACCTCGCAGGAGCGGGGTGCGCTTGCTTCACAGCCCAACCCTCTCCTCTGTCCAGCACTGTTCTCTTCACTCCCCTTCCTTTCTCTAGAGCACCCCACCAAGGAACGCTCAGCAGGCACATATCACTCTTTGGGGCTTCCCTGGTGGCGCTGGTTCTAAAGAACCCACCTGCCAAAGGAGACTGACCCAGACTTGCCCATGAGTGTCCAGGAGTCTCCGGCAGAGGCATGGGTCAGCGGTGGCCTGCTGCAGGGTCGGGGTCACTGAGTGTAGCAGTGTGTTCATGGGGCCTTTTGAAGGAGTTGCTATTATCCCATTACCTCCACCATAGTCTGGCTTCAAGTCAAACAACAGGGAGGGAACACAGCCTTGCCCATCAACAGAAAATTGGATTAAAGATTTACTGAGCATGGCCCCACCCATCAGAACAAGACCCAGCTTCCCCCTCAGTCAGTCTCTCTCATCAGGAAGCTTCCATAAGCTTCTTATCCTTCTTCATCAGAGGGCAGACAGAATGAAAACCACAATCACAGAAAACTAATTAAACTGATCACATGGGCCATAGCCTTGTCTAACTCAATAAAACTATGAGCCATGTTGTGTAGGGCCACCCAAGATGGACGGGTCATCGTGGAGAGTTCTGACAAAACGTGGTCCACTGGAGAAGGGAATGGCAAACCACTTCAGTATTCTTGCCTTGAGAACCTCATGAACAGTATGAAAAGGCAAAAAGATAGGACATTGAAAGATAAACTCCCCAGGTCGGTAGGTGCCAAATATGCTACTGGAGATCAGTGGAGAAATAATTCCAGAAAGAATGAAGGGATAGAGCCAAAGCAAAAACAACACCCAGTTGTGGTGACTGGTGATGGAAGTAAAGTCTGATGCTGTAAAGAGCAATATTGCACGGGAACCTGGAATGTTAGATCTATGAATCAAGGCAAATTGGAAGTGGTCAAACAGGAGATGGCAGGAGTTAACACTGACATTTTAGGAATCAGTGAACTAAAATGGACTAGAATGGGTGAATTTAACTCAGATGACCATTATATCTACACTGTGGGCAAGAAGCCCTTAGAAGAAATGGAGTAGCCATCATAGTCAACAAAAGAGAATGAAATGCAGTACTTGGGTGCAATCTCAAAACTGACGGAACGATCTCTGTTCCTTTCCAAGGCAAACCATTCAATAGTGCAGTGATTCAAGGCAATGCCCTGACCAGTAAGTAATGCTGAAGAAGCTGAAGTTGAAGACCTACTAGAACTAACTCCCAAAGAAGATATCCTTTTCATTACAGGGGACTGGAATGCAAGAAACACCTAGAGTAAAAGGCAAATTTGACCTTGGAGTACAAAATGAAGCAGGTCAAAGGCTAACAGCATTTTGCCAAGAGAATGTACTGGTCATAGCAAACACTCTCTTCCAGCAACACAAAAGAAGACTCTACACATGGACATAACCAGATGATCGACATCAAAATCAGATTGATTCTATTCTTTGCAGCCAAAGATGGAGAAGCTCTATACAGTCAGCAAAAACAAGAGAGGAGGCTGACTGTGGCTCAGATCATGAACTCCTTATTGCAAAATTCAGACTTAAATTGAAGAAAGTAGGGAAAACCACTAGACCGTTCAGGTATGCCCTAAATCAAATCCCTTATGATTATACAGTAGAAATGACAAGTAGATTCAAGGGATTAGATCTAATAGAGAGAGTGCCTGAAGAACTATGGATGGAGATTTGTGACACTGTACAAGAGGCAGTGATCAAGATCATCCCCAAGAAAAAGAAATACAAAAAGGAAAAATGATTGTCTGAGAAAGCCTTACAGATAGCTGAGAAAAGAAGAGAAGCTAAAAGCAAAGGAGAAAAAGAAAGATATGAAAACAATAGAATGGGGAAGACTAGAGATCTCTTCAAGAAAATTAGAGATACCAAGGGAACACTGCAATGCAAAGGTGGGCTCAATAAAGGGCAGAAATGGTATGGACCTAACAGAAGCAGAAGATATTAAGAAGAGGTGGCAAGAATACACAGAAGAACTATATTAAAAAGATCTTCATGACCCAGTTAACCATGATGGTGTGATCACTCACCTAGAGCCAGACATCCTGGAATGTGAAGTCAAGTTGGCCTTAGGAAGCATCACGACAAAACTAGTGGAGGTGATGGAATTCCAGTTAAGCTATTTCAAATCCTGAAAGACAGTGCTGTGAAAGTGTTGCACTCAATATGCCAGCAAATTTGGAAAACTCAGCAGTGGCCATAGGCCTGGAAAAGGTCAGTTTTCATTCCAATCCCAAATAAAGGCAATGCCATAGAATGCTCAAGTTCAGTTCAGTTGCTCAGACATGTCTGACTCTTTGTGACCCCATGAACCGCAGTATGCCAGGCCTCCCTGTCCATCACCAACTCCTGGAGTCCACCCAAACCCATGTCCATCGAGTCGGCGATGCCATCCAACCATCTCATCCTCTGTCGTCCCCTTCTCCTGCCCTCAATCTTTCCCAGCATCAGGGTCTTTCCCAATGAGTCAGTTCTTTGCATCAGGTGGCCAAAGTATTGGAGTTTCAGCTTCAACATCAGTCCTTCCAGTGAACACCCAGGACTGATCTGCTTTAGGATGGACTGGTTGGATCTCCTTGCAGTCCAAGGGACTCTCAAGAGTCTTCTCCAATACCACAGTTCAAAAGCAGCAATTCTTTGGCGCTCAAACTACCGCACAATTGTACTAATCTCACACACTATCAAAGTAATGCTCAAAATTCTCCAAGCCAAGCTTCAACAGTACATGAACTGTGAACTTCCAGATGTTCAATCTGGAATTATAAAAGGCAGAGGAACCAGAGATCAAATGGCCAACATCCATTGGATCACTGAAAAAGCACAAGAGTTCCAGAAAGAACTTCTGGAACTCTACTTCTACTTTATTGACTATGCCAAAACCTTTGACTGTGTGGATCACAACAAACTGAAAAATTCTTCAAGAAATGGGAATACCAGACCACTTTACCTGCCTCCTAAGAAGTCTGTATGCAGGTGAAGAAGCAACAGTTAGAACTGGACATGGAAAAACAGACTGGTTCCAAATCTGGAAAGGAGTTTGTCAAGGCTGTATATTGTCACCCTGCTTCTTTAACTTCTATGCAGAGGACATCATGCAAAATGCCAGGCTGGATAAAGCACACGCTGGAAACAAGATTGCCAAGAGAAATATCAGTAATCTCAGATATGCAGATGACACCACCCTTAAGGCAGAAAGTGAAGAGGAACTAAAGAGCCTCATGATGAAAGTGAAAGAGGAGAGTTAAAAAGTTGACTTAAAACTCAACATTCAGAAAACCAAGATCATGGCATTCAGTCACATCACTTCAGGGCAAATAGATGGGGAAATAATGGAAACAGTGACAGACTTAATTTTTTGGGGTTCCAAAATCACTGCAGATGGTAATTGCAGCCATGAAATTAAAAGACGCTTGTTCCTCGGAAGAAAAGCTATGACCAAACTAGACAGCATATTAAAAAGCAAAGACGTTACTTTGCCAACAAAGGTCCATCTAGTCAAAGCTATAGTTTTTCCAGTAGTCATGTACAGATGTGAGAGTTGGACTATAAAGAAAGCTGAGCACCAAAGAATTGATGCTTTTGAACCGTGATGTTGGTGAAGAATCTTGAGAGTCCCTTGGACTGCAAGGAGATCCAACCAGTCAATCCTAAAGGAAATCAGGCTTGAATATTCGTTGGAAGGACTGATGCTGGAGTTGAAACTCCAAGACTTTGGCCACCTGACTCAAAAAACTGACTCACTGGAGAAGACCCTGAAACTGGGAAAGATTGAAGGAAGGCAGGAGAAGAAGGGGACGACAGAGGATGAGATGGTTGAATGTCATCACCGACATGATGGACATGAGTTTGAGTAAACTCCAGGGGTTGATGATGGACAGGGAGGCCTGGCGTGCTGCAGTCCTTGGGGTCGCAAAGAGTTGGACATGTCTGAGTGACTGAACAGAACCGCCAAAGGCAGGAGACATAAGAGATGCAGGTTCAATCCTTGGGTTGGGAAGATCCCCTGGAGGAGGGCATGGCAGCCCACTCCAGTATTCTTGCCTGGAGAATCCCATGGACAGAGGAGCCTGGTGGGCTACAGTCTTGGGGTTGCAAAGAGTAGGGCATGACTGAAGCGACTTAGTAGGCACCATCTGTCTTTGAGTTGTCCCTGGGGAACTTGGGATAAGACAGGGAGGGACACGGAAGAAAGTGGAAAATAGAAAAAGAGAAAATGAGCATCCAGCATAATGTCATTGACTGATACAGAAGATGCTTCTCCTGTCTGTCTGTATCTTTCATTTCTGCAGCCAACAGGGGTACATGCAACTTTTATTTTATTGAACATTTTGGAGATATCCACTAGGTGGTGCACTTGCATCAAGTTTACCACCCAAACTGTGCCGCCCCACTTGCCCATCAAGGAAGCTGCTGTTTATGGACGCAGTTATTTCTTTATTTAACCATTATTGAGATGAAATGATGGGTTCCAACAGACAATGAGATGCATTTATGGCTCTTCTTAGTGGCCTAAGATTTTCAAACATTATAGGCCTGAAAACATTATATAGAATTACATTTCTCTTGTGATTGACTGTTACTGTGGAATGTTTTTAGGAGAAAAAGATTCACTGGACTAGGAAAAGCTAAAATTTCTACATAATCATTTTTGTTGAACGCTGACTCTTGATTAGTTTGTTATGATTTATTCTAAGCTCTTTTATATTTTCAAGATTTTTTTTTTTGCATCTCTGAAAGTGAGTATTGATTGAAAGATAACTGCAGATTAAGGAAGTAATTTTATTCATTAAAAAGCTTATCCACTCAGGTGCTTTGTACATTTCAATTTTCAACTACTGGGCGAAGGAATTTCTTTTTGTATGCGTTGATATTCTTGCTGATTATTGAGAGTTTTATTGAGGTCACAGAAGGTAGGTTAATAGAATTGAGTATTCTGTGCGTTCCTGGTTGTAGCTCTGAGCTGTAGGGGTGTGTTCCCCATTCACCTGCCAGCCAGCCCTGCCCTGGGACCATGCTGCAGGAATCCTTGGGCCCCCAGGTGAGGCCTCTGTATGGGCTTCTCTCCTACCACCAGGGCCAAGAGCCCTGGACAGCAGTAATGCTGTCCCAACAGGGCCGCCCTAAAATAGTCCAGACCAGAGTCTCCCTCGGAGGGCAACTGAAAGCACAGATGAGCAAATCCAGCCCCCTGTCTGGGTTTCACAGCCACTGCACTCAGAGTGGTCTTTACAGTAGGACATTTTCAATCAATTAGACGATAGGAAATACTCACTTTGAACCTCAGTGTGATCTTGGAGGGGCAGCAGTGAGTGGTGGCTTGAATCGAGATCTTAGTTCCCTTCCCAGGAGTTGAACCTGGGTAGCCTGGATGAAAAACCAGGACTCCTAGCTGCTAGTCCACCGGGGGCTAGAAGATAGAAGCAAAGTTCCCCTGGCCCCTGCCCTCCATGAAAAATGCATTTCTCAAGGTGGCAAAGACTGTGAAAACAAAGTCTATCATTAAAGACACAACATAACAAGTGGGAGAGCACACAGACACACAATTTGTGTAGTTAAAACAGAGCAAGGCAGAGATGAAGCGGTGTGGGCGTCCTCGTAACGAGGAGGAGCACACTAAAGAGCTGGTTAAGTCATTTATATGGGACAGTTATTTTGGGTTTTTGTTTACCCTTGGCCAATTATCTGGTGTCTTTTTCCACACCTGATCTGCCCTAGGACCCTTCCCAACATACATATACGACTTTTGTCCAAGATGGATTCCAGCCCAGAGGCCTTGGGGGGTTTTGGCATCTCCTACTCTGGGGTGGTGGCCGCTCCTTTTTGACCCCCAAGGAGCCTTTCTGTGTATATGCGGTGTCTCCTTTGTCCCAAGGATTGGAAATACATGACCTCTTGATCTTTTACTCAGACAAGGTTTAGCCCTTCTCTCTTCCTGCCATGATTGTTATTTTAAATGTGTTCTCAGGGGACTTCCCTGGTAGTTCAGTGGCTAAGACTCCAGGCTCCCAATGCAGGGGACCTGAGTTTGTTCCTTGGTCAGAGAACTAGATCCCTCGTGATGCAACTAAGAATTTGCATGCTGTATCTAAAGATCCTGAGTGCCACAATGAAGACCCAGTCCAGCCAAATAAATAAATGAATATATTTTTTTCAAGTACCTACTTCATCTTTAAAAAAGTGTCCTCCAGAGACAATGCCTGACTATTGACCTTGTTTCTGTTGCGGAAGGCTGACTGTAAATGTCTAACCCGGAGCCCACCTAGCTCCTGTCTCAGGAAATGCAAACGAGAGGCTGGTTTTAAGTATTTGGCCTGAAGCCCACAGTTTTTCTGCCCCAGGAAATGTAAACAGGAGGCCAGTTGTAAATGCCTAGCCTGGAGTCCACATATCTCCCTCCTCAACTGGAGTGAAATATTTTCCTTTTCTTCCCTCCTTGCAAACTCCATTTTTCTCATTAATAGACCTGTATTACAGAAAATCATACTCAGTTATGATTACAAAGTTAACTTTGTAAGTTAAAATCAGTGAGAATCTGTTTTCTTTTGTAACTGTTGTTCAATCACTAAGTCGTGCACCACTCTTTAAAACCCCATGGACTGCAGCATGCCAGCCTCCTCTGTCTTCCACTATCTCCCAGAGTTTGTTCAAACTCATGTCCATTGAGTCCTGGATGCTATCTAACCATACCATTCTCTGCCTCCCTCTTCTCCTTTTGCCTTCAATCTTTCCCAGTAGCAGTCTTTTTCAATGAGAAAGCTCTTCACATGAGGTGGCCAAAATATTGGAGCTTCAACTTCAGCACCAGTCCTTCCAATGAATATTCAGGGTTGATTTCCTTTAGGATTGACTGATTTGATCTCTTTGCAGTCCAAAGAACTCCCAAGAATCTTCTCCAGCACCACAATTAGAAAACATCAATTCCTCAGTGCTCAGCCTTCTTATAGGCCCACTCTAACGTTCATGTATAACTACTGGAAAAACCATAACTTTGACTATGTGGACCTTTGTTGGCAAAATAATGTCTCTGCTTTAAAATATGTTGTCTAGGTTTATCATAGTTTGCCTTAGAAGAAGCAAGCATCTTTTAATTTCATGGCTGCAGTCATTGTCTGCAGTGATTTTGGAGGCCAGGAAAATTAAATCTGTCACTGCTTCCACTTTTTCCTCTTCTATTTGCCATGAAGAGATGGGACCAGATGCCATGATTTTAGTTTTTTTAATGTTGAGTTTCAAGCCAGGGTTTTCACTTTCCTCTTTCACCCTCATCAGGAGGCCTCTTTAGTTCCTCTTCTCTTTCTACCATTAGAGTGGTATCATCTGCATATTTGAGGTTGTGGATATTTCTCCCAGAAATGTTGATTCCAACTTGTGATTCATCCAGCCTGATATTTCACATAATGTACTCTGCACATAAGTTAAGTTAGCTGGGTGCCAATGTACAGGCTTGTTATACTCTTTTTCCAATTTTGAACCAGTCTATTGTTTCATGTCTGATATTAACTATTGCTTCTTGACCTTCATACAGATTTCTCAGGAGGCAGGTAAGGTTATCTGGTATTCCCATTTCTTTAAGAATTTTCAATCCACACAGTCAAAGGCTTTAATGTAGTCCATGAAGCAGAAGTAGATGTTTTTCTGAAATGCTCTTGCTTTCTCCATGACCCAGTAAGTGTTGCATTTTGATCATTGGTTCCTCTGCCTCTTTGAAATCCAGCTTAAACATCTGGAAGTTCTCAGCTCATATACTGCTGAAGCCTGGTTTGAAGGATTTTGAGCATAACCTTCTTGGCATGTGAAATAAGTGCAACTGTATGGCAGTTTGAACATCTTTTGGCATTGTCCTTCTTTGGAATTGACCTTTTTCCAGTTCTGTGGCCACTGCTGAATTTTCCAAATTTGCTGACATATTGAGTGCAGCACTTTAATAGCATTATCTTTTAGGATTTTAAATAGTTCAGCTGGAATTCCATCACCTCCTCTAGCTTTGTAATGCTTCTTAAGGCCCACTTGACTTCTTGTTCCAGGATGTCTGACTCTAGGTGAGTGACCACACCATCATGGCTATTTGGTTCCTTAAGACCTTTTTGTATAGTTCTTTTGTGTGTTCTTGCCTCTTCCTGTTAATGTCTTCTGCTTCTGTTAAGTCCTTACCATTTCTCTCTTATCCCTTATAGTCCATCCTTGCATGAAATGTTTCCTTAATAGCTCCCATTTTCTTGAAGAGATCTCCAGTCTTTTGCAATATAAGTTCCTAAATAATACCCCCATTTTGCCTCTTGATGCACAAAGCTTAAAGTACTTCTTATCTGGCCTTCATCGAGAAAGTTTACTGACTCCAGTTGTAGAGGACCTGTCTACATAAAGTGGTGTGTGAAACATGTGACTTATTTCTAGAGACAGGATTCCTAGTTTTCTTTGATCTGAAAGATGAATGTGACCACTGAAATGTGAAGAACCACCAGCCTTACTGGATGAGGGCCCATCACTGCCCTTAATAATAATAATAATCATAGTGATAATGATTATGATGATATGATGATAGCTTAAAGCATTGTGAAAAAAAAAAAAGCATTGTGAAGCCAAGGTACAGATAAGGATCAAAATGTTGCCATATAAATTTTTAAAAAATTCATTTATTTATTTTCATTGGAGGCTAATTACTTTACAATATTGAGGTGTTTTTTTGCCGTACATCAACATGAATCAGCCATGGGGGTACATGTGTCCCCTATCCTGAACACCCCTCCCACCTCCTTCCCTACCTCATCCCTCTGGGTCGTCCCAGAGCACTGGCTTTGCATGCCCTGTTTCACGCATTGAACTTGCACTGGTTGTCTATTTTACATATAGTAATATACATGTTTCAATGCTATTCTCTCAAATCATCCCACCCTCGCCTTCTCCCACATAGTCCAAAAGTCTGTTCTTTACATCTGTGTCTCTTTTGCTATCTTGCATATACAGTTGTCATTACCATCTTTCTAAATTCCATATATATGCATTAATATACTGTATTGGTGCTTCTCTTTCTGACTTACTTTGTATAATGGGCTCCAGTTTCATCCATCTCATTAGAACTGACTCAAATGTGTTCTTTTTTATAACTGGGTAATATTCCATTGTGTATATGTACCACAGCTTTCTTATCCATTCATCTGCCAATGGACATCTAGGTTGTTTATTATAAACAGTGCTGTGATGAACATCGGGGTACATGTGTCTCTTTCAATTCTGGTTTCCTCAATGTGTATGCCCAGCAGTGGGATTGCTGGGTCATATGGCAGTTCTATTTCCAGTTTTTTAAGGACTCTCCACACTGTTCTCCATAGTTTGCCATATGAATTTAAGGGAACCTAGAGTAGGGCTGAAATGAATTATTAAAAATTTGTGAGCAATTCTTCAGTCCCAATCACCAAACTTCTATTTTGCTGGGAATAGGGCAGGTACTTAGTAAGTTTTTTTTTTTTAATCAACTTTATGACATAATGTAAAAAACAGGAACCTCCTACTTTGATGCACTTGAGAAAAGCATGGTGCTTGGCACTAGATGTTTAATTTGGGCCTGTGACTGAATGACATACATGAACACAATTAACTGGACATTTGAACCGTCAAAGGCACATAATTTGGGTTATGCAATCATTTGTTCTTATGAATGTGAAGCTAATTAAGATTTGTTTTATTGGGATATAGCTGCTTTACAATATTGCTGTGTTAGATTCTGCTGTATAGCAAAGTGAAGCAGCTATTTGTATACATGTGGAGCACCGAGCAGAATTCCCTGTGTATACAGTAGGTTTTCATTAGTTATTGGCTTTATACATAGTATCATTAGTGTATATATCTCAATCTCCATCTCCCAGTTCATCCCCTGCCCCAAAGAAGCTAATTAACCAGGATGGCAAGGACTGAGGCTACAAATAGTATTTTTGGGCATTCCCTACATTTTGTAGGGCCCACTCTGTTGTTTAGGTAGTGACTCCAAGACTCTGCGGAATTAGCATCTTTCAGAAAACAGAGATTCCGCTCTCTGTTTCTCTCCCCTCTCTGTTTCTCAGAGAACCTTCTGAGAACCAATTGATTCCTTAGAATGCAAGTTCGATAATTTAATTCTATTCATTTAGAATTTCTGGAAGGCTGAGTCTTCCAGCCTTTTCAGACAGGTGAGTATTCAGACAGGTTAAATGAACACTGGCCACACCAAAGACACCCTTCCTTTCTTGAGCTGGCTCCAATCCATCTGCTCTGCAAAGTGGGTACAAAGCCCCACTCACTGGAAAGAAGCAAGGTCTGAAAGGAAAAAGATGAGACCACTGCCTGGAATCACAGCCAGCAAATTCTTGCTCAGCAACCTGGGAAGTGTTTCTCAAAGGACTGCCCTTTTTCTCCCAAAAGGATGCTTGGTCTAGTTTATAAAAAGGAGAATGATTCAGACACTTTCTCCTTTGATTGAGCTGTTTGTGTTGTTGTGATTTCTGGCAAATGTCTCTTAGGGCTTAGCTGAGTGGTTCGAGTACATCGTCACTGACTGTTCCAATTTAGGGAACGCTCCCGAGACTGCAGGGAGACAAGGAGGCTGCTGGGAGCGCCTAGCACCTGGATGCTCTAATCTGAGCACTGTTCCCACAGTCCTGTCTAATCCTCTTGTCCCCGCTGCGGCCAGCAGCCTAGGGAACGGCAGCTGGAGCAAAAGTTGCAGGATACAGATTTAATTCAATCTAATAAACGTTCCCCAGGTGGCGCAGTGTTAAAGAACCTGCCCGCCAATGCAGGAGACGTGAGTTAGATCCCTGGGTCGGGAAGATCTCGACCTGGAGAAGGAAATCGCCACCCACTCCAGTATTCTAGTCTGGAGAATCCCATGGACAGAGGAGCCTGGTGGGCGACAGTCCATGGGGTCGTAAAGAGTCAGACACGACTGAGTGACTAAGCAGGAGTGAATGTTTACTGGACGTAGGCAACTAACAATGTTGTGATGGTTTCAGGTAGACAGCAAAGGGACTCAGCCACACATACACATGTATCCATTCTCCCCCAAACTCCCCTCCCATCCAGGCTACTACACAACATTGAGCAGAGTTCCCTGTGCTATACAGTAGATCCTTGTTGGTTATCCATTTAAAATATAGCAGTGTGTACATATCCATCCCAAACTCTCGAACTATCCTTTCTCCACCTCCTTTCCCCCTGGCAACCATAAGGTCGTGCTTTAAGTCTGCGAGTCTCTTTCGTGTTTTGTAAATAAGTTCATCTGTATCATTTCTTTTTAGATTCCCCATATAAGGGATGTCATACCCTGTTTCTCCTTCTCTCTCTGACCTACCTCACTCAGTATGACACTCTCTAGGTTAAAGGGCATAGCTTTCCAAGCCGGCAAGACCAGGATTGTAATCACGGCTTTGAAAGTGATCACTTTGTGACTCTGATCAGCCACACGGCCTCTCTGAGGCTCCGTTTCCTCGTCTGTATCATGGAGATGACCGCATCCGCCCTGCAGAGGTGCTGTCCAGGTGGAGTGAGTGAGTCCTCGGTTGTGCCTGACTCTTTCGGACCCCATGGACTGTAGCCCACCAGGCTCCTCCGTCCGTGGGATTTTCCAGGCAATATTACTGGGGTAGGCTGCCATTCCCTCCTCCAGGGGATCTTTCTGACCCAGGGATTGAACCTGTGGCTCCTGTGTCTCCTGCATTGGCAGGTGGGTTCTGTACCACTAGGGCCACCTGGAAGCCCATCGAGGTGGAGTCTGGTGATTAAAATGACAGCTCCCCACCAGACTTGTAAGAGGTGCTCAGTGACTGATGATCGTTATCAGCTCATATCAGTTTGGAGCTCAGGGGAGAAATTGTCCGCAGTTAGACTTTCAGGGGTTGTGTCTGTGGAAGCTGTGGGTGGTTTATAATTTCCCAGGCAGATCATGAAGAGAAAAAGACAATAACTCAGGACAGAACAGGCACCATTAATTGACATTAGGTTTTCATCTAATGCATACTCACATTTCACCAATTTATATTCAACTCATTTCTGACTCTTTGTAACCCCATGAACTGTAGCCCACCAGGCTCCTCTGTCCATGGGATTCTCCAGGCAAGAATACTGGAGTGGGTTGCCATTTCTTTCTACAGGGGATCTTCTGGACACAGGGATCAAACCTGAGTCTCCTGCGTCTCCTGCATTGCAGGTGGATTCTTTACCCATTGAGCCACCTGAGAAGCCCATTTAGATTTTATGATACTTCAGGCAAAAGTGGGTTGCAACTTGCCTCTGTACTATTTATGAGAAAATTAAAAGGGAGAATGTGTTTCTGAGCTCCTAATTTGGGGATGTTTAACCTACTTAATCAAGTCAAGTAAAATTCTATTGGAATGAGTTTAACAAGATTAGTTTATGTAGAGGCAGTGTATTACTTTACATGATTTAGAGGTAAAATTAGAATGTTGGAGCTGGAAAGGAAAACAAGATCATTAGCACACATTCCTTATTTTTAAAGATGAGAGAATAATAGAGGGATCACAAAGGTCAACTGACTTGTACAAGAACAAACAACAGAATTAACAACAAAGCTGATGAGAATTTAGGTCAGCTGACTCTTGAATAATATTCCTTTGAATACTCTAGGTGTCAATTTTTACATGAAAAGTGGTATGTTTTTTCCTCAACCATATCTGGTTAGCCATTATTATTACATTTTTTTTGCAAATTCTTTTTAAAAAATATTTATTTATTTGACTGTGCCGTCTTAGTTTTGTATGTGAGACTTTCTGTCTTCGTTTGCAGCACATGGGACCTTCAGTTACGACACTCGAACTCTTAGTTATAGCATGTGGGATCGAGCAAGTGGGATCAAAACTGGGCCACCTGCATTGGGAGCGCCAAGTCTTAGCCACTGAACCACCAGGGAAGTCCTTCTTGTAAATTCTTGCTGGTAATTAAGGAAGTGCTACATACAAACGATTGTGTAATTCAGACTGATGCTTGTTTCATGCCGTGTCCCCAGTGAGGTTCTGGAATGGATGACAAGGCTTTGGCCGAATGTGAAAGGGAGGCCGCACAGTGGGTAAGTTCCTGCTGGCAGCATCACTCCGAACAAATGTTCTTTATTTAAAAAAATTGGCTCTAAATATTCAATTTAACTTACTGGTCCTTAATTAGGACCGTTGTGAGTTTAAGATTTGTTGTGCGTTGTGGATTTTCTGAATCCTGAAGTCTGGCTGGCTCAGCAGCTTAGTCTCAGCTAAGATCAAAAGCATTTCATGAACGCGACAACACTCTCCCCTTGTGATCAGGCAGCAAAGAACTCTGGTTGACGTATTTTTCAGGGTCACTTTTTTTAGCCTTCCTAGTCGAAATATGACATGAACACAGTCATCTTGTTGGAGGTGTCCTGAGAAAAGTTAGCTGACTGAGGTGAATGGTCTTAGTGGATGTATGTAGATCACTGTTGGCTATGAAATCTTTTCTTTTTTTGGCCAAGAGTGTAAGGTCTCCAGAATTCCTATTATCTGACTTCAGGGGAATCTGAAAAGAAGGAAGTCTAGTGTGATGCATTTCAAAAGGCCCATGTATTTGTTTGACTTAAAAATTAGTACCCTTATTACCATTGTCCCAGGCTGTCAAGACAAAATAAATCAGTGTGTTAACTACTTACATAAGATAACAGTAGAAACATAGCTGTAAGAAGTGGAAATAAAACACACAGAAGGCATATTATTCTACTGCGGCAGATTACAAACTGGGTTGGAATTCAATACAAAGAGAAACGGTAAAAATGGAAACTTATTCACTCTGCGAACGAACCACACAATGGTTAAGCACTGCAGCCTTCTTTCTACTTGGGGATGAAGTACATTATGAATCACCTTTTAACCTATGAGATTCCCATGACTTTGTCTTTTTCTTCTCCTCTGACTTCTTCTTGGGATTGTTTAATCATTGTTTTGGGAAAAAGAGTGCAGATCAGCCTTAAATATTAAATTGTTGTTCAGTTGCGTCGTGTCCAAATCCTTGAGACTCCACGGACTGCAGCACACCAGGCTGCCCTGTCCTCCACTATCTCCCAGAGTTTGCTCAAATTTAAGTCCATTGAGTCAGTGATGCTACCTAACCATCTCATGCTCTGCCACCCACTTCTTTTGCCTCCAATCTTTCCCAGCATCAGGGTCTTTTTCCCAATGAGTTGGTTCTTCACACCAGGTGGCCTAAGGATTAGAGCTTCAGTTTCAGCATCAGTCCTTCCAGTGAATATTCAAGGTTATATATTCTTTATCTTTTTTGGTCAGAAAAATAAAGAACGTAGGAAAGACACTGATATGGACTGTAACAAACTCAGAGTTTTTACAAACCCACATGAATTCCAGCACATGGGTGGATGGTGATGGGGTATTCTAGATGCTCTGTGTCCAGCTGGAAAGCTTCTTTCTTTCTTTTTAAAAATGCTTATATTTCATACAGTTTTAAAGGTTACTTTCTATTTACAGCTATTAGAAAATAGTGGCTACATTTGCTGTGTTGTACAATACATTCTTGAGCCTTTTTCTGGGCCACATCATGTCGCATGTGGGGCCTCCCCAATGACAGTTGAAATCTGTGCCCCCAGCAGTAGATATACAGTCTTAACCACTGGACCACAGGGAAGTCCCCTGAGCTAGGTCTTGAAGTCTGAGTAGGACTTCCTCAGATAGAGAAGGATGGAAACAAGAATCCAAATAGGAGTGGAAAATGTCCCTTCTTATGTAGAGACCCCAGGTTGATTTAGATCATGAGATTCTTAGAAGTGATGGCTAATAGTGAAGTAAAGACAGGATCATTGGGACTTCCCTCTCGGTCCAGTGGATAAGACTCTGTGCTCCCAATGAAGGGTGCACGGGTTGGATACCTGGCTGAGGAAATAAGATCCTACATTCCACCTTAAAAAAAAAAAAAAAAAAGGAAGGCTCATTGACTAGCTGAGATGGTTTTGAAAATTATTTACTAAAATATACTGAAGACTTGTGTTGAACAAGTTACTTCTGTGAACTTCATCGTAAAAGCAAATCCTAAAAGCAACTTTATCCTAAAAGCAATTATTATCTAAAAGCAGGTACTAATTAACATGTGCTGTACTGTGCTTAGTCGCTCAGTCATGTCTGATTCTTTGTGACCCTACGGACTGTAACCCACCAGATTCCTCTATTCATGGGGATTCTCCAGGCGAGAATACTGGAGTGGATTGCCATGCCCTCCTCCAGGGGATCTTCCCGACCCAGGGGTTGAACCCAGGTCTCCTGCATTGCAGGTGAATTGTTTACCACCAGAGCCACCAAGGAAGCCCACTAATTAAAATCATTTCAGTTCAGTTCAGTTGCTCAGTCGTGTCCGACTCTTTGTGACCCCAGGCCTCCCTGTCCATCACCAACTTCCGGAGTTTACCCAAACTTGTGTCCAACCTAGACAGCATGTTAAAAAGCAGGGACATTACTTTGCCAACAAAGGTCTGTCTGGTCAAGGCTACTGTTTTTCCAGTGGTCATGTATGGATGTGAGAGTGGGACTGTGAAGAAAACTGAGTGCCGAAAAATTGATGCTTTTGAACTGTGGTGTTGGAGAAGACTCTTGAGAGTCCCATGAACTGCAAGGAGATCCAACCAGTCCATCCTAAAGGAGATCAGTCCTGGGTGTTCATTGGAAGGACTGATGTTGAAGCTGAAACTCCAATACTTTGGCTACCTCATGTGAAGAGTTGACTCATTGGAAAAGACCCTGATGCTTGGGGGGACTGGGGGCAGGAGGAGAAGGGGACGATAGAGGATGAGATGGCTGGATGGCATCACCAACTCAATGGACATGAGTTTGGGTAAACTCTGGGAGTTGGTGATGGACAGGGTACCTGGTAAATAGCAAGTGATTAGGAAGGTTAGGTAACTAGCCAAAGATCACCTAGCTAATATGTGGATCTGAACTCAGTTTTCTTTAGTTCAAGAATCTAAAGTGTTAGTTGCTCAGTTGTATCCAACTCTTTGTAACCCCATGGACTGTAGCCTGCCTGGCTCCTCTGTTCATGGAATCCTGCAGGCAAGAATACTGGAGTGGGTGGCTCTCCCCTTCGCCAGGGGATCTTCCCAACCCAGGGATGGAACCCAGATCTCCTGCATTGCAGGTAGATTCTTTACTGTCTGAGCAGGGAAGCCATCAAGAGTCTAAGTTGTGCCTTAAATTTATGAATAAGGAAGATTAAGGAAAATGCCTTAAACTTAAGAGTCTAAGCTGTCCAGAAGAAAAATATAATGTGAACCATATAAGTAACTAACACATTTTTTAGTAGCCGTGTTAAAAAAATAAAAAGAAGCATGTGAACTTATTTTGAATGATATACTTTATTTAATTGATATATCAAAAATGTTATTTTATCACGTAATCAGCATAAAGAAATTATTAATGAGATGATATATATTCTTTCTCCCATATTGTCTTTGAAATCAGTATACATTTTACATTTAAATTACACCTCAATTTTCTCAATTAGTGGCATTTCAAGTGCATTTTGGACACAATCCACATTGGACAGCAAAGGCCTGAGCCCTTAACACAATCTCTGAGTCTTATATAGTTCTGGTTGGCAATTGGGTTGTTCAAAGGGTGGAAGCATGGATTTTCATGGTTTTCCTAGGAAACTCCAGATTCAGTATGTTGCTCCTAACGTCCCCAGTTTTATTTACAGAAACTGTGTTAAGTCTATTTCTGTATTTCATTTCTAGGACATCCCTATTTAACTGCATTTGTTCTCTAAACTTGGTCATAAAAGACGTGATTGGGTTGCTCACAAGAAGCAGGCAATGCTGTTTTGTAATTGTCATCATATGTGGCCAGTTTCTATCTCTGAACTAGCTTCTGAGTCATTGAGGGCAGGTTAGAACTCCAGGGCCTAACACATACTTAACTGTGCAGTAAAGTCTGCTGAGTGTTAAGTGAATATTTCCACAAGGAACCCTGGCCACTATTTCTCTCTTTTGGTGAGTTATTTGGAATCAGGCTACTATGTGAAATCTTGAAAGTTTTCTCCAGGACATCTGTTCAACCTTGACATAGATTTTAGTACCCAAAAGAGTCACCAAGTAATCTATATAAATGAACTTGCTATTGTTTGGAAGTTACCAGTATTAACAAAATGGAATGGTTTTAAAACCCTCTTGAAGCATTTTAAAAACAAGACCTAAGAACACATTAACAAGGAATGTGGCTTAGTGGTACTTCCCTGGTGTCCAGTGGTTAAGATTCTGTGCTCTCAATGCAGAGGGCCCGGGTTTGATCCCTGGTCAGGGACTTGGATCCCACAGTGCTGAAACTAAGGGCCTACCCACTGCAACTAACAATCCCACATGCCACAACTATGACCGGTGCAACTAAATAGAAGAATACAAAAGACTATTATTGAGCTTGCAAAGTGATTCATAAAGCTCACGATCTGTTTTAAGTTCATGTTACCTAAGTCTCTGCTTTACTGACTATGCCAAAGCCTTTGAGTGTGTGGATCACAATAAACTGTGGAAAATTCTGAAAAAGATGGGAATACCAGACCACCTGACCTGTATGCAGGTCAGGAAGCAACAGTTAGAACTGGACATGGAACAACAGACTGGTTCCAAATAGGAAAAGGAGTACATCAAGGCTGTTTATTGTCACCCTGCTTATTTAACTTATATGCAGAGTACATTATGAGAAACACTGGGCTAGATGAAGCACAAGCTGGAATCAAGATTGCTGGGAGAAATATCAATAACCTCAGATATACAGATGATACCACCCTTATGGCAGAAAGTGAAGAAGAACTAAAGAGCTGATTTTGAAGCATAAACTCCAATACTCTGGCCACCTGATGTGAAGAGCTGACTCATTTGAAAAGACCCTGAAGCTGGGAGGGATTGGGGGCAGGAGGAGATGGTTGGATGGCATCACCGGCTCAATGGACATGAGTTTGGGTAAGCTCTGGGAGCTGGTGATGGACAGGGAGGCCTGGCGTGCTGCAGTTCATGGGGTTTCAAAGAGTCGGACATGACTGAGTGAACTGAACTTGTGAGGCAAGCAGAAGTAACGCAACTTAGATTAGGAGTAGGCCTTCCTACTATCAGGTAGCTTTCGCTTAACAATGACCACTGTTTGCCAATTAGGACCAATTAGCTTTCACTGATGTTTGCCAATTAGGAAATTAGGAATGGGGCGGAAACCCCCAGGAAAGTCCCGCCTGCGCGAAAGTATTGACCAATGAAATTGTTTTGCAAACGTGTAACCAATCCGCTTCTCACTCTATAAATTTGTGTAACAGCTTGGGCTCGGGGCTCTCTGACTCGCACCACTGCGTTGGTTGCGGCAGGGAGTCCTGGCTCGAGTCAGTAATAAACTTCCCTTCCTGCGAGTTGCATTGTCTTGGAAGCCTTCTCTCTTCCCGCTCGGGGATTCGGACATCGGGCATAACAGAACTGAACTGCCTAAGTTTGACAATTGCCCTTTGCACAGTCACTAAGGTCTACATGAAAACAATGGGCCTTGGCTGTCAGGACCTTGCCTGCTCCAGGTATGTTTAATCATATACTTCCATTTAATAAATTTGACTGTTCACACAGAGGAAACCAGAACTGAAAGAGACACGTGTATCCCAAGGTTCATCACAGCACTGTTTATAATAGCCAGGACATGGAAGCAACCTAGATGCCCATCAGCAGACGAATGGATAAGAAAGCTATGGTACATATACACAATGGAATATTACTCAGCCATTAAAAAGAATTCATTTGAATCAGTTCTAATGAGATGGATGAAACTGAGGCCATTATACAGAGTGAAGTAAGCCAGAAAGATAAAGACCAATACAGTATACTAACGCATATATATGGAATTTAGAAAGATGGTAACGATAACCCTATATGCAAGACAGAAAAAGAGACACAGATGTATAGAACAGACTTTTGGACTCTGTGGGAGAAGGCGAGGGTGGGATGATCTGAGAGAATAGCATTGAAACATGTATATTATCAAGTGTGAAACAGATCGCCAGTCCAGGTTGGATGCATGAGACAAGTGCTCAGGGCTGGTGCACTGGGAAGACCCAGAGGGATGGGATGGAGAGGGAGGTGGGAGGGGGGATCGGGATGGGGAACACATGTCAATCCATGGCTGATTCATTTCAATGTATGGCAAAAACCACTACAATATTGTAAAGTAATTAGCCTCCAACTAATAAAAATAAAGGAAAAAAAATTTGAGTGTTCAGATTGGGATATGCTGCTGATAGGGGCAAAATTTCCCTAGCAGTGAGTTTTTACCCTGCTTTTTGGTTGCTTACAGATCTGCTGGAAATATCAGTTTAATCTTGCAGACTTCCATTTGGTATTTCAACCACATTCCCCATACGTCCCCAAATGTCAGCTGTTCTCTCTACAACACTTGAGATGGAATTTTTATTGGCCCACAAGTGTAGATTCAACCTTTTTTGCTTTTCTCTCTGATCTCTATCAGCAATATGAGGTTTGGGATTTGATGGGGGTCGTGTCAGAATCAAATTCCCTTAATTCTCATTTTAACACAGCATTCTGTCTAGTTGAAAGGTCTTCTGCCCTCTCGACATTTATTTTTCTTCAACATGGGATGAATCAAAGCAGGAGGTGTGAGGATCTTGGGTTTTAAACATCAGTTTGGATTCTGGCAGTGATGGCTGATGTTGGTCTCTCTCTTACCATCGTGGATTCTTAACTACGGTCTATAAATCAGAAGTTATGGTTCTGAATGTCTTGATCTAAGATGACTTTATGACACATCAAGTGTTGACGACTTCTCCAGACTTCATGCACAGAATTGCTTCATCTTACAAACACACGTTATAGCAGCAATAGTAACCTTTTAATTTGCTCTCTGATTCACCTTTTTATTTTCTATTTCGTCACTGTACTTTCAATGCTTTTTGGATCATTTTTTTGTGCTTTTGTTCTTGATTATTTTTTTTAAGGAAATACATTCCTGTCTGCTGAAACTGGTACAAATAAATGAATAAACAAAACTGTTACTCCGTGGAGCTAGTATGTGCTTTCATTTTCCTAAACTCAAGAGTCAAAACACAATATCTGACCAATACCTTCTAGTGGGATTTATCATGTGAGAGTACTTTTAAGGTGAAATTTTTACATTTAATTGTTAATGTGCTTATTTTAAAAAAGAATACTGATTTTTCATTGGGTTTGGAAAGGGTCTACATTTTTAAAAAAGATTAGATAGAAGTACAATGCTTACCTTTTAGTTGAACATACCTAAATTGCATATGTTGGTCTCTCAGGCATGTCCAATTCTTTGTGACCCCATGGACTGTAGCCCGCCAGATTCTTCTGTCTATGGAATTCCACAGGCAAGAATACTGGAGTGGGTGCCATTCCCTTTTCCGTGGGATCTTCCTGACCCAAGGATGAAACCCGGGTCTCCTGCATTGCAGGCAAATTCTGAGCTACCTGGGAAGCCCTAAATTGAAAGAGACAATATAATTCACATTCC
The DNA here is from genome assembly GCF_963930625.1 of Muntiacus reevesi. Classification (NCBI taxonomy): domain Eukaryota; kingdom Metazoa; phylum Chordata; class Mammalia; order Artiodactyla; family Cervidae; genus Muntiacus; species Muntiacus reevesi. The sequence goes on from NC_089260.1 coordinate 52,603,408, forward strand.
AAGTCCCTGAAAATAAATAGAAGCATTTTCTTGTAAATGATCACATGTTTGAGTTCAATGAACAAAGAGTGACCTTAATTGACACCTGGAAAATCTTCCTTTGCAAGTGTTTCCAGAAAGAAGCACTCAGAAACTAAAAACTTGAAAGTTTTAATAGAAAACCCCAATGTATAATTGACCAAGAGTGAACAGCCCTGTAAAGCAGGGCCATCCAGTCAGTCTTTTTGGGGTCAGTTCAGTCCCTTATCTTGGGGGTTTCAGTGAATAGTTATACTACTTAAAGTTGGGTCTCAAATGGGGCTTCAATGAGGGTTTCTGTTTTGTTGGGTTTTCTGTGTGTTTTTTGGCTGGGTTGTAAGGCATGCAGGATCTTAGTTCTGTAACCAGGGATGGAAACTTTGGCCCCTGCAGCGGAAGAGAGGAGTTTTAACCACTGGACCACCGTGGAAGTCCAGGGTTTTTTTTTTTTTTTTTTTCTGAGATTTTGGTAAATAATTTTCCATACAAGGATGATTGTTTCCATGTTCTAAATAACAGAGCTTTTAGATCCAGCTGCTCATTTATCTGTGTGCTGGAGTAGAAAATCTCATCCATGTCATTCCCTATGCCCTCAGTCCCCTCAATAAAGGAGAGGTGGCTTTCTACTCTGCATAAGGCTATTTTAAAGTTTTTCAGCTTTTATAACTCTACCCCTCTCTCAGCTGACTATAGAAATACTGGGTTGATTTCCACATGGCAACAGGGAACTCTTGCACTTTTAAGAACTGGCAAGAAGGTTTCCTCTGACCCCAGGGCACTCTGACACAAACATGTGCCTGAAAACTGTGCAACCCATTTTCTAGATACTCTCGATTTTATTTCTGTGTCAAACCTAAACTACAATGTTTTTGTAGTTTAGTGCATTGACATTAATTTGTGGAATCCAGTTTATGTGACATGCCATAGATATACCTCGAAGGAATATTATAAATGCCTTATGTATTTTCTTGTGTTAGTTGTTGTTGCTATTGAGTCACTCATTCGTGTCCGATTCTTTGTGACCCCATGGACTGCAGCACACCAGGCTTCACTGTCCTTCACTATCTCCCAGAGTTCAATCAAGCTGCAATTCTTGTGTTTACTGTAAGAATATTGGTGAAGATAAAGAGTACTAAATTAAAGAAAAGCCTCTTTAAAAATTATTTAATTTATTTTTTTGGCTGAGTTGGGTCTTAGTTGCAGCTCTCCAGGTCTTTGACCTATGGCATTCAAACCCTTAGTTGCATTGTGTTGTTAGGAGAAGCACACTGACTGAAACCGCCCACCTGGCCAGGCACCATAGTAACTATTTGCATGAGTTGTTTTATGACAGGAAGTCCTGGTAAGGAACATGGAACTAATAGGCCACCATCAACTGAAAGAGTTCAGAAAAGTTCAAAAGGAGACACCACATGTCCGACCGCCTCCCAGAATCCTTTTCTCTGGCATCCATCTTGGCTGAACAAGGTGTGTACCACCAGGAAGGACTCTGAGCCAGAATGATTGGCTAAAGACAACCGGGAAACTAATCCCATCACCATAAAACCCGAGACTGCCAGCCATGTGGCAGAGCAGTTCCCCTGGGTTCCCTGACCCTACTGCTCTCCACCCGGGTGCCCCTTCCCAATAAAATCTCTTGCTTTGTCAGCACATGTGTCTCCTCGGACAATTTATTTCTGAGTGTTAGACAAGAGCCCAGTTTTGGGCCCTGGAAGGGGTCCCCCTTCCTGCAACAATGTGTGGGTTATAGCTCCCTGACCAGGCCTCTTGCATTGGGAGCATGGAGTCTGAGCCACTGGACCACGAGGGAAGTCCCCAAAGAGAAACTTCTTTGTAAAGACCTACCACAGGAGATATTTTGCTCAGATTTCAGATACTGAAAGTTAAATCAGTTTTTCTTTAGGATTCCCTATTTACAGTGACTGCTAGAAATCTCAAATTTTTGGGCCACCTCAAGCAAGTGCACACAATTTCAAGCCCTATTTTATCTATAGTTTTATTTTTTTACCTTTCTACTATTAAGCTTTTATCTTTCTGCTATTAAGTTTCTATAAATTCAGTTCCTACTTATTTTCTCAATTCATTGTATACACTTTTGAACTTTAAATCCTTTGGAACTAGATATGGCACAAATAAAGAAATAGCACAGAACTAATTACTTTGGGGGAGGGTGTCCACAGGGTGCAATTCCAGGGGCAGGAAATGTCTTCGGTATTTGTGGCAGTGGGCGGGGCTTTCAGCAGCTGACTGGGCAGCAGACCAGAGTTCTTACTACAGGGGATGAGAGCAGAGGACAATAAGATGACAGATACAGTGTGATAGCTGACTGGATACTAGCCATCCTCTCTCCTCAGTTAAAACAAAACCAAAAACAAACATCTTCCAGAAATAACTGGAGGCGAGGGCTTTCTAATGGAAGTGCTAGAATCACAAATGGATGAATGAGTCAGGAATTTAGAGGTCATGACTCTGGGCTTCCCAGGTGGCTCAGTGGTAAAAGAATCCACCAGCCAATGCAGGAGATGCAAGATACGCAGGTTCCAATCCCTTGGTCAGGAAGACCCACTGGAGGAGGAAATGGCAACCCACTCCAGTATTCTTCCCTGGAAAATTCCATGGACAGAGGAGCCTGGTGGGCTACTGTTTATGGAATCACAAAGAGTCAGACACAACCACGCATGCGCGAAGATGCACTATTGGGACAACTTGATTGCAAACAGAAAATGGGGCTGGTCTAAGGAGACAAAAGTGACATACAAATGAGGTAAGCAATTCCTCAGGATGAATTTTGAGGGGAAACTCCTGCTGTAAAGACTGCACTGCCAAGATTTCAACATAGCCCTAAAAATGAGTCCCTGACTCCTTTTTCATTTTCAGGAGGCTTTCATTAATGATCTAGAAGTCTGAAGGCAAAACAGTGAGATTCAGCTGTCTCCACCAATACACGGGGACTAGCCTATCAGATCATTTATGTCTGGGAGAGGATAGGAAAGCAAGTGTGTCCTAGAGGAAAGTGTGAATTGTGACTGGTTTGGGACAGAAGACCCAGGGGATGGGGAGGTGGTCTAACCCTGGGAGAGAGAATAAAACCTGAAATCTGTATCACTGTGCTTTAAGAAACACTCGAGAACTGAGGAGATTAGAAGTCCTGTGCTAACGAAGGTGGTCCTCAATTCTGACTGATAGCCAGCAGGACCGTGGGTGGGGGGAGGTTCCTCGGCACAAGTTTCTCTGTGTCTCGCATTTCTTGATTACAGGAAATAGGCTTCATTCAGCTTCCAGGACCTTCCCTGAGTTCAAAGGAGCTGGTTTAATAGCTGTTAATTGGTGAAGGGAGGGGATGCAGAGACAAGGGAAGAGCAGGCAAGAAACAATAGAACACCCTTGCGGCAAGTCCTGGTCCCCCTCAAAGGGGCCACAACACTATTTTTGAGTCATTTTGCTGATACTGAAACCCCACCAGGTGGAAGACCTTAACTGTATGCCGCCTACAAGCACGGAGACCTCAGACCGGCTGGACCCAGCAAGTTGATAACTGACTCCCAATTACCTCACCACCAACCAATCAGAAAAATGTTCCATTTCACTTCGCCATTCTTTAAGTGATGGACATTTTGGGGCTGTGACTAGTCTTTGGCTATTAGGAATAACGCTGCTATGACTATTTGTGTATAAGTTTTTATGTGGATATAGGTTTTCATTTCTCTTGAGTATACACCAGGAGTAGAATTGCCAGGTCATGTGGTAACTCTGTGTTTAGCACTTTGAGCAGCTACTAAACTGGTTTCCCAAACACCTGAACCATTTTACATTCTCACCAGTAATGTTTGAGGATTCCAGTTTCTCTACATCCTTGTCAATACTTGTCATCTTTTTCATTATAGCCATCCCTATAGGTGTGAAGTGAAGTGAAAGTCAGTCAGTTGTGTCCAATTCTTTGTGACCCCATTGACTGTATAGCCCACCAGACTCTTCTGTGCATGGAATTCTCCAGGCAAGAATACTAGAGTGGATTGCCTTTCCTTTCTCCAGGGGATCTTCCTGACCCAGGGATTGAACACAGGTCTCCTGCATTGGTGGGAGGATTCTTTACTGTCTGAGCCAACAGGGAAGCCCATTAGGTGTGAGGTGGTATCTCATTTAGTTTTTTATTTGCGTTTCCCTGATGACTAGTGATGTTGAGCCTCTTTTCAGGTGCTTATTGACGGTGTGTGTATCTTCTTTTGAGAAAGGTTGTTTTGGAGACTTTTTCCATTTTAAAATTAGGTTAGGGACTTCCCTGGTGGTCCAGTGGTTAAGAATCTGTCTTGCAATTCAGAGATCTCAGGTCCAATCCCTGGTTGGGGAACTAAGATTCCACAAAGCTCAGAGCAATTAAGACCCAAGGCTGCCAAATAAATAAATAAATATATTTTTAAAAAATTAGGTTATTGGCCTTTTTATTATAGAATTCCTTTGAAATGGAGCAGAACCATATAGTCCTTGCCATCCACATTCTCTACCTGCCTTTTGTCTGTGGAAAAACTTGAAGCAAAGAATGTGTTTGTACTTCATGGACTACACCAAAGCCTTTGACTGTTTGATCACAACAAACTGTGAAAAATTCTTAAAGAGATGGGAATACCAGACCACCTTACCTGCCTCCTGAGAAATCTGTATGCAGGTCAAGAAGCAACAGTTAGAACTACACATGGAACAACAGACTGGTTCCAAACCGAGAAAGGAGTACATCAAGGCTATAAACTGTCACCCTGTTTATTTAACTTACATGCAAAGTATATAATGCAAAATGCCTGACTGGATGAAGCACTAGCTGGAATCAAAATTGCAGGGAGAAATATCAATAACCTCAGATACACAGATGACACCACTCTTGTGGCAGAAAGTGAAGAGGAACTAAAGAATCTTTGATGAAAGTGAAAGAGGAGAGTGAAAAAGCTGGCTGAAAACTCAACATTTAAAAAAATGTTTAAAAAATGAATCTTCATTTGTTTAAACATGTTGTTTAAGATGTTTTAAACATCTTCAATGTTTAAAAAAATGAATGTTCATTTAAAAAATGAAGATTATGGCATCTAGTCCCATCACTTAATGGCAAATAGATAGGGAAACAACGGAGACAGTGACAGACTTTATTTTCTTGGGTTCAAAATCACTGCAGATGGTGACTGTGCCCATGAAATTAAAAGACTCTTGCTCCTTGGAAGAAGAGTTATGACCAACCTAGACAACATATTAAAAAGCAGAGACATTACCGACAAAGGTCATATAGTCAAAGTTGTGGTGTTTCCAGTAGTCATGTATGGATGTGAGAGTTGGACCATAAGGAAAGTTGACCATAAAGAATTGATGCTTTTGAACTGTGGTGTTGGAGAAGACTTTTGAGAGTCTCTTGAACTGCAAGGAGATCAAACCAATCAATCCTAAAGGAAATCAGTCCTGAATATTCATTGGAAGGACTGATGCTGAAGCTGAAGTTCCAATACTTTGGCCATCTGATGTGAGGAGCTGACTCATTGGAAAAGACCCTGATGCTGGGAAAGATTGAAGTCAGGAGAAGGGGACAACAGAGGATGAGATGGTTGGATGGCATCACTGACTTGATGGACATGAGTATGAGCAAGCTCCAGGAGTTGGCAATGGACAGGGAAACCTGGCGTACTGCAGTCCATGGGGGTTGCAAAGAGTCGGACATGACTGAGCAACTGAACTGAACCGAACTTTAATCAGAAAATGAGAAAATGCAGAAACAAAGAAAAATAGTCCAATGAAAGTAAATAATAAAAGTTCAGTCATGAAGCATAGTCAAGGACTTTCGGTTCCTCCTCAAAGGCTACAGATAATATTCTGAGCTATATTCCATGAAATGTCTTACAGACACTGAAACCCTCACCTGGTGAAGACGTGAACTGCTTGATGACCAGACTGTAGCTATGACTTTAGCAAACACAATTCGGAGAACTGGTCTCAAGAAAATGGGACAAATCAACCCTGCAACTGAAGATTAACTGTACCTAAAACAATCAAGATGATGCTGGTCAGACCACAAATGATCAACTTTAAGATGATTGTCAGAGCTGACCGTGCTGTTTCTGCATGTAGCCCCATCCCTCTGCCTATTAAAGCTCTTGCCCACTGATTGTCAGGGCAGGGGGAGTCAGCCTTCAGACAGGGTAGGAGTCCCCCTACGCTTCCCCAGTTGCCAGCATCCAAAGTAAAGCAAACTTTCCTTTCCACCAACCTGATCTCTTCACTGTCTTTTGAGTGGTGAACAGGTGGACCCCACTTTCAGTTACACTAGGAGTTTCATGTTTTCTCAAAACAACAGTTCCTGATCAGATGGATGATAGACAAAAATGAGCTGAGAAGGGTTCCTTTTCCCCTCTTTTGTGTTTAGGAAGTTTTTGTGAAGAATTGTTATTAATTCGTCTTCAAACATTTGATAGAGTCATCAGTGAAGCCTTCTGGTCTTGAGCTTTCATTGTGGGAAGTTTTTTTTTTTTTTTTTAATTACTTTTTGATTAATTCAATATCTTTACTTCTTACAGGTTTATTCAGATTTTCTGTTTCTTTTGAGTCAGTTTTGATAGTTTTTGTTTTTCTTGGAATACATCCATCTCATCTAAGTTATCTAATTTGTTGTACAATTGTTCATAGTATTCTTTTCTAACTCTTTTTATTCATGTAATATTGGTAGTAATGTTCCCCCTTTCATTTTATGATCTTAATACTTTGAGTTTTCTTTCTTTCTCAACTAATCTAACTGAAGTTTTGGTAATGTTTCGATCTTAAAAAACCCCAGCATTTGGATTTGCTGATTTTCCTTTATTGTTTTTCTACTTTTTATGTTGTTAATTTCAGCACCTAATCCTTATTGTTTTCTATCTTCTGCTTTATGCTCAATTTTCTCTTCTCTCTTTAGTGACTTAAGGTGAAAGTCTAGTTTGTGGTTTTAAAAATCTTTCTTTTTCTTTTAAGGTTGGTGTATGCAGGCATGAATTTCCCTCTAAGTATTTAGTTACATGCCATAAATTGTAGTATGTAATCTTCATTTTCATTCATCTCCAAATATTTTCTAATTTCCCTTTTGATTTTTTCTTTGATCCATTCATTATTTAGTAATGTGTTGTTTCCTTTCCAAATATTTGTAAATTTGCAATTTTTTTCACTTTTAATTTCTTATTTCACTCCATTGTGATCAGGGGAAACATATTTTATAATCTCAATCCCTTAAAACATATTACTTCCCTGGTGGCTCAGTGGTAAAGAATCCACCTGCCAAGGCAAGAGATTTGGGTTTAATCCCTGGGTCAGGAAGACGCCCTGGAGAAGGAAATGACAATCTGCTCCAGTATTCTTGCTTGGAGAACCCCATGGACACAGGAGTCTGGCAGGTTACAGTCCATGGGGTCTCAAAGAATCGGACACGACTGAGCAACTGAACAACAACAACAAAGCATATTGATGGTTATTTATGACTTAATATATGTTCTATCCTGGAGAATGTCCCACGTGCACTTTTCTCACTTGTGAACGAGAATTTGCAGAATCCACCGACAGCTTTGTTGCTATGCTTTGGGAGTTACTCTTGGTGAATTTGAATTCCCTGTTCTCAGGGCACTTATGCCCAATTTCCGTTTTTCCAACTGAGTTTAGATATCCAGTGGATCTTGTTGCTGTTGGTGGCTCAACTCATACTTCTCATAGTCTGAAATTCTTATCAACTAGTTTTATTATAAATTCTTACTTTCCTTTAATAGTGTGGTTTTTAAGCCTAGATATCACCATATGAATAAATATATGGTTTTTTCCAACTTCTTAGCTCACACCTAGAAAGAAGTCTGTGCTTTTAAATCCTGAATCACAGAACCCTGCTTCTAAGCAGAAGGGAGAAAACAGAGCAGATTGTCTAGGGTTCTTCTCACAGTGCTGAGGTCTCTGAGTCTGCTTAAACCTGATGAGCTGGTTTATTTAAATTTCATTGTATTTGAACTTTATCTCAGATCCAGTTCTAAACAGATTTAGAAGGGAGAAGTGGGAGTTTAGAGCCACTCTATTTCTGTGTTAAAAAATATTTTCCAATCTGCAAAATTAATGTCTTTACCCTATGAAGTTCTTAGCCTCCTGAAATCACTACGCTTTTAAATAACTAGGCCTTGATCCTCAATTAGAACTAAATTTTACAAAGTCCTTGACAGCAAAGGTATTTGATGATCCACTTTCAAGGCATTAGCTAATCATATATATGCTAAAAGAAGTCACAGCTGAATTATGGTCAATTTTTCAGAGATGAGGCTTGGAATTTGCAATGTGTCCCCACAGTCGGTTATTTTATATGTGTATGTGCTTAAAAACAGTGAGCATTTTCTTGCTGAACAGCTGATGTATAAATCTGGGGCATATCCTACTTTACTAGGTTGTTTTGTAATAAAATGTAAGACTTGGAGAGACTAAAAAAAAAAGCAATGCCCTAGTGTGTTGAAAGTTTCACTTGCTTGGAGACAGAATAATTGATGGGATTTAAAAAATCATAATCATGACTTTGACATTCCTAGTTTCTTTGGTCCAATTATTAATTACTGTAAATCTCATTTAGATTTTTCATGCATTTCCTTATCAATAAGTAAAACCTTTTGATCTCTGTTCCCTTTGGAATCACATGGAGATGGAGAGATAAAGAAGGGGAAAGAATGAAATAAAACAGAAATTATACAAATATTTACTTTTATATATTTCCAATACTTGAATTCACAAAGAAATCTGGTTTCTTTGAAGATTAAAAAATGACAACTCACAGACAGAGAAAGAGAAATATCGTGGGTATCCTTATATGTGAAATCTAAAAAGAAATGATGCAAATGAACTTATTTAGAAAACGGAAACAGACTCACAGGCTTAGAGAAATAAGGAATAAGCTTATGGTTACCCGGAAGGGTTGGAGGAAGGGATAGGGGAAGGGATAGTTAGGGAGTTTGGGATGGACATGTTCACACTGCTATATTTAAAATAGATAACCAACAAGGACCTACTGTATAGCACAGGGAACTCTGATCAATGTTTCTCGGCAGCCTGGATGGGAGGAGAGTTTGGGGGAGAATGGATACACATACATGTAATTGCTGAGTCCCTTTGGGTTAATGGGTTAATCAGTTCTACCCCAATATAGACTAAACAGTTAAAAAATGGCAAGGCAATGATTTACAGATAGACTGTTTCATTACATTCAATGTGCTTTACATAATTTTTTCTCCTTAGTAATATAAAATGGTCTCTAGCTTGGTCCCCAAATTCCCTAGTGAGGGGTGCTCCAGGGTCCTGTTAGCTGTTAGAGACTGAGGGGAGCTGGGAAAGTATGGTTCTAGATTTCTGCAGCACTGCACGCTTCCGGCAACATTAGAGGGAACAGCACAGTGAAGGAAGCAAGAGTGCTAGTGGACGTGTGCCCCCGAGGAAGTCCTCATCTCCCCTCTAAAGATCACAGTCAGTTATCGGCCTTTGGAAGTAGAATTTGCCATCCCGTTCTCCACTTGGCATTCTACCCTCCATACACCAAGTAGGCACGGGGAATAACTAAATTAAAATTCTGCCCAATCAAGATAAAACTCAAATACGTCTCCTCTTTGAAGCCTGTCTTGATCCCTAGTCAGAAACAATCTCAGATCCTTCCCTCCTCTGTTTGCCTATGGAATCCTGACTGAAGACATGTTTCCTGAGGTCAAGCAAATCTAGGACTCACTCTAAGATCTTTTGTTGTTCAGTCGCTCAGTTGTGTCTGACTCTTTGTGACCCCATGGACTGCAGCACAACAGGCTTCCCTGTCCTTCACCATATCCTGGAGTTTGTTCAAACTCATGTTCATTGAGTCGGTGATGCCATCCAACCACCTCATCCTCTATCATCCCCTTCACCTGCCTTCAAACTTTCCCAGCATCAGGATCTTTCTAATGAGTTGGCTCTTCCCATCAGGTGACCAAAGTATTGGAGCTTCGGCTTCAGTACTTTCAATGAATATTCAGGACTGATTTCCTTTAGGATGGACTGGTTTGATGTCTTTGCTGTCCAAGGGACTTTCAAGAGTCTTTTCCAACACCACAGTTCAAAAGCATCAATTCTTTGGTGCTCAGCTTTCTTTAGGGTCCAACTCTCACATCCATACATGACTCCTGGAAAAACCACGACTTTGACCATATAGACCTTTGTTGGTGAAGTAACATCTCTGCTTTTCAATATGTTGTCTAGGTTTGTCATAGTCTTTTTTTTTTTTCCCAGGGAGCAAGTGTCTTTTATTTTCATGGCTTCAGTCACCACCTGCAGTGATTTTGGAGCCCAAGAAAATAAAGTGTATTACTGTTTCCATTGTTTCCCCATCTATTTGTCTTGAAGTGATGGGATTGGATGCCATGATCTTAGTTATTTGAATGTTCAATTTTAAGCTGTTTACTGGAGTGTATGATTATGGGAGGGCTTCCCAGGTGGCGCTAGTGGTAAAGAACCCACCTGTCAATGCAGGAGATGTAAGAGACGTGGATTCTATCCCCGGGTCAGGAAGATCCCCTGGAGGAGGGTATGGCAACTCACTCCAGTGTTCTCGCCGGAGAATCCCATGGACAGAGGAGCCTGGTGGGCTACAGTCCATAGAGTCATACAGAGTCAGACATGACTGAAGTGACTTAGCATGCATGCATGCAAGGTTATGAGAAATTTGCATTTCCCAATGGGGACTGCTATTGTGTATTCCATCATGTTCCACTGTTCCTCTTACAATATGATTGACGTTTCTCCCACCAAGAGATGGGACTACTGGAGGCTGTGTTCCCTCTTCTTGAGTCAAGATAGGTTTGGGACTGTCACAAACTGTCCCAACTGACCCCATGGAGAGTGGTTGAAGGGATCCCATGTGACTTCTGAGGTCTGGTCATAGAAAGGAGACAACTCCTTCTTCCACTCCTGCCCTGATCTTAACCTTGGAACCCAGAGCTGGGTTTGTAAGGAAGCCTAGGATGCTTCTTGATTTGGGACCAATGGCCAGCATCAGGACCAGACTGGCATGAAGTAATCTTCGGATGATTTCAGTCCCCAGCCTTCATGCCTTCCATCTTAGGTCCCAGGTGTGGGGGGAGAAATAAGCTTGTCCTCCCCTGTGTCTTGCCTGATTTCTGGATGCACAGGCACTGTGCAAGATGATAAATGATTATTGTTAATTCACTGTGTTCTTTTTAATATATGCACTTATGAAACTTGCTCTTTTTATTTATTTATTTGGCTGCACTGGGTCTTTATTGCTACATGTGAGATCTTTATAGTTTCGGCATGTGGGATCTAGTTCCTTGACCAGGGATCCAGTATGGGCCTCCTGCATTGGGAACACATGGAGTTCTAGACACTGGACTACCAGGGAAGTTCCTTAAGTCACTGAGTTTTAAGTGAAATCGTCATATACCAATAAATAGATCACCAGTGCAAAGGTACATGAGGGCCCATGTTTTTCATCTTTCATCCTCCTCCTACCCCTAAATCCTAAACTCTGCAGCAGTTAGTGCAATGATTTGCCCGTAGACTAGAAATTCTATTTCTTTAAATAATCATGAGGACTAAATAAGATCACAAACATGAAAAGACTTGGTTGAGTGCTCATATGAAGCAATCTATTAACATTTAGAGTAATTACTGATAGGTAAGGACTAACTATTGCTGTCTTATTATTTTCTGACTTTTTTGTAATTCTTTTCTTTCACTCTTGCTGCCTTCCTTTGAGTGTTGATGATTTTCCATAGTGGTATTCTTGGATTCCCTCTTTTTATCTTTTGTGAATCTGCTATAGGTTTTTTGGTTTATTTTTACCATGAGATTTATCTGAAATATCTTATAGGCATCATTATATTTTATGCTGGTAACAACTTACTTTTGCATACAAAACCTCTACCCTTCTATATCCACCTTTTTGTGTTTTTGATGCCACAATTCACCTCTTTTAATACTGTATATACATTAACAAATTATTGTAGCTATATTACATGGAGCTGCGGCGTGGTGGTGGTTATTTAGTCACTCAGTCATGTTCTACTCTTTGTGACCCCATGGACTGTAGCTCACCAGACTCCTCTGTCCATGGGATTTTCCTGTCAAGAATACTGGAGTGGGTTGCCATTCCCTTCTCCAGGGGATCTCCCCAACCCAGGGACTGAACCCACGTCTCCTGCATCAGCAGGCGGACAGGAGGATTATTGTGATCCTTTGGTGATATCATGTGAGCTTGATTTTTTCATGTTCCTTGAATATTACATGGCTGTCTTCACATTTGAAATAGCAGCCACATCCTCCAATCTTTACTAACTGCCCACTCTAATAGAGCCACTGCAGGATCTATAGTCAGGATCAAGGTCTGTTTACCTATGGCCTGATGCACAATTGGGTGAGAGTTCTCCTGGGTCCCTCGGTGTATGGTGCTGGATCCAACAGCTCCCTCCAAGGCACCTTTATTCATGGATGAATGCTGAACTTTTGTTATTGTTGGGAGGGGAGAAATAAAGCGCATTTTATGCCACCATAATGTTGATGTTGCTCTTACTATATGTAAATTATGACTTTGCTTTCCTCATATATCATGTCCATAGGACACAAATAGTAGTCTATTAACACCAGATCAGTGAAGACAAAACCCATCAGTTGTTATATTTATGTCCCTAATCTGTTTTGCTTCCCATTCCTTTTCCATGCCTTTAAAATTCTTGGAAAACTAAAAAAAAAATTCATTACATTTGTTTATGTGACTCAAATCTATGGAAGAAGGTCTGATGGGAATTTATTACATGACTGGGTAAAGTTACATCGCAATTCTATTTTTGCTCCCTGGTACAGGAAGTGGTCTCAAATATTGCAGAGCTGAATGGAGACATGGGGACCTACTGGTCAGGCTAGTTACTTGCTGTCCCTTCAAATGAATGTTGTTCAGTCACTCAGTCATGTCTGACTCTGTGACCCCATGGGGTGCAGCATGCTAGGCTTCCCTGTCTTTCACTCTTGGAATTTGCTCAAACTCATGTCCACTGAGTCAGTGATGCCACCCAACCACCTCTCCTTGGTCGTCCCCTTCTCCTCCTTCAAATGAATATTCATGAAATACTTGTTAAATGGTTAAAACTGAGGCTATAGAAGGTTATCACACCCGTGAAAAGGTTGGTCTGGCTGTGATGAGTATTAACAATTGGATGTGGTCTTGGTTGTCCCCAGACTACATTCATAATGCCTTCCCAAGTAGAGGATGTTCCTGTGTTGTGTCAGGGATATACAGAATGGAGTCTGTGCCAGTGTCTTTTTTTCTTTTGCATAAGACTTCATTTTCATGAATACTCCAAGTCCCTTTGTGCATAATGGTAGACCCGATGTCAGGAATCCTGGAGGCTTAGTTTCTTTGCACCCTTCTCAATTGCCTTCCAAATGAGAATGTTGAATAAAACTACGTTAAAAATTCTCGCCTACTATATTATTCCATCCCTTTGGCATATGGAGCTGCGTGATAAATCTATATAGAAAAAAGAAAATACACACGAGTTACAAGTGAAATCCAAAAGAATTAACCTATATATCCTTTAGGTTAATTAACATATTTTTCTGACTTATAAAATCTCCATCTGATTCAGAGCTAGTCCTTTAAACATTTTTTCAAAATCTTGGTGAACTGAATTACAGAGTAACGCATTACAAGTTACTGGATTCATGGGAGAAATAGAAGCCTAATGCATTGTTGCCATGTTGATCAAATCACTGCATAACTTTTAGAAATAATAAAATATTAACCTTGATGAGGTTACCACTGCAAATGCATTCCTTGATTTCGTGTATACAGTTCTGAGAAATTTGTAGTCTGATACTACCATTATAAAATGGAAAATTTCTTCCCCCAAATAATGCTTATGAATATGAATGTCAAATGTTTTCATGGAAGAGAAGTTTACTTGTTGACTGAATTACACTTACTGAGAATTAGCAAAAGAAATGATAACAGAATGACACTAGTCATGAAATAACTGAGATGCCCAATAGTTAAACTGCTAAGACTACCAGCTAGAGAGCAGACAATGAAGAAGGAAAAATGATGGGTTCTAATTGGATAAAAACTTTTTTATGGGGAAAGTGGGTGACAGACATTTATAGTCTGGTTTTATAAGAGCCTCAGGCTATGCAAAGATGAAACCAGAATTTCAAGCTTGAAAGACACCTTAGATACTTGGGTACATCAAGCTGTTACTAGAGTGACCTATTTATATGTAGATACTGGTTTACATAGGCTCAGTGGTAAAAAAAATCTTCCTGCAATTCAGGAGATGCAGGTTTGATCCCTGGGTTGGGAAGATCCCCTGGAGAAGGAAATGACTACCCACTCCAGTATTCTTGCCTCAAAAATCCCATGGACAGAGGGGCTATAGTCCACAGGGTTGCAAAGTGCTCGACATGACTTAGTGACTCAACAACAACTGTTTATTTCTACTGATTTATACCTAGGATTTAATATTTATGAGATTTTTATGATTTAAATAAAGTGGCTATAGGAACGTAATTTCTCTTGTTTTGAAACTTTTCTTATTGATTTCACTTTCTTTCACCTTCTTTCTTTCATAAGAATGTTCTTTCTTCTTCTTTCTCCTTGAGAAACAGGATATAGAGTGCTAATTAATTTATAGTAGTTTAAAGTTTCTTTCTGTTGTTAATTAAAAAGAAAATTTTCATCATATTAATCAAAATTAAGCAATATTAGGCAAAATAACTGTCTTTTTCACTCACCGAAAAACACTAGGACCAAAGAAGGTAAAGAAAGATAAGAGTGGTATAACTTGGAGGACTCTTAAAGAGTTGACAACTAAATGCAACTCATGATCTTGATTTAGTCCTGAGTCTACAGAAAGGTTTTGTGACAGATGGAATTATTGAGAAATTTGACAAACTGTGACAGTTGGGAAGAGAGCTCCCACCTGGAACTGAACACTGCCAGACCTTGACCTTGGACTACCCGTCCTCCGGAGCTGTGAGAAAATAAACGTCTGCTAAACGTTCATGTCACCTGACCTATGGTATTTTGTTACAGCAGCCTGAGTTAAGTCAGCTACCGACCCCTTGTCTTTACTTCAGATGCCAAGGCCAATCTTCTTGCATTTCTCCACAACCAACTGGGTTTAAAAGTAGATACTGTTTCCTTAGTAACACAAGGAAATTGGTGATGAATAACCACTCCTTAGGGGCTGTGTAGTGTAGTGAAGAGAATCTGGGATGTATAATCAGAAGTGACCCTGGCAGAATCATGACCTGTATCACCTTAGTCTGCTCATCTCTTAGATGGGAGAATAAGGCTCCTGTCCCTCCCCTCCCCCAAGATATTTTCACTGTCAGTGGTGTATACTAGGTACGGGATTCTGTCTACTATGACTCTAAAAACAGAGACACACATAAATACAACAAGGTCTTTTTTTTTTTTTTTTTTTTTAACAAATGGACAAATGAGATACATAAAGGTGAACTAATTTTCCTCTCAGAATTAGGTTAGCAAAAGAAAATTCCTAAAACTGACTCCATGTTTTAGTCACTTCTTTTCCTTGTTTGGATCTTTGTATTGTTCAGGTTGTGATTTTTCTTCTTTCATTGACTTATTTAATTTTCAGAAATAGGATTAACACATTGACATGAATTAAAGCATAAAACAGGAAGTCTCTGCATGATTGACCAGAACAGGGGAATCAGAAGAAAAAGAGAAGTGAATGGGCCAGGGAAGAGATAAGAAGGGGGCGGAAATGAGGGACCAAGAACAATGTGGTCTTGATTTCTCACAGAGCTTTCAACACGTATTGTTTAACTGTCAGTTTGTGAACGGAAGTAGTTAGCAAAAGTTTTCCCAAGCAGCCATAGAGAGAAGAATGGGCTGTTCAATGTTAGTTAAAAAATCAAGGGTTCAAAAAGGCATATTCATACTCAGTCACATGGAGAGATGTCCAAATTCCAAGTGTGACTTGGAAAGCATCACGTTGTTGACTTTCCCCCAAGGTTGACAACATACTGGTGACAAACGGCGTTGCTTACATATTCCCCTCCCTTCCCATATTTTATTCTAAAATTCATCCCTACTTCAACTCTCCCTGCTTTCACATATCAACTGTGGTGGATAGTGTGGTCCCAACTTCGCATGGTTTATTTGCCTTTTCCACAAGTCTCAGATGTAGATTAAAGGGGCAACCTTTGCATAACTTTATACTAGCTTATTTATTTATTTATTGGCCATGCCGCACAACATGTGAGATCTTAGTTCCCTGACCAGGGACTGAAGCCATGCCCCCTGCATTGGAAGAGTGAAATCTTAACTATTGGGCTGCCAGGGAAATCCCTATGCCTTCTTATTATGGTACTGAAAACCTTCACACTTCCCTTTCCATTTGGGGATAATAGAAAGCATTCTGGTTAATATGCCTAATTTCTTACGTCAGTGTGCTTGCATTAATAAGAAATAAATAGGATGGCTGTCTCTTGGAGACAAATTAAAGCTAGTAGACTTAAGAGAAACTTTATATGGTGTTACAAATACAAAATGTCTTGGGCACATTGAAGGTGTACCTTGAGTTATACACTGATTAATAAAATAACTAGGGGATCATGATGCAGCTTGCAAACACTAGAGACAAATAGATGTAGAGATTCTTTAATAATTATATAAGCTTGGAGCTGGGAAGAAAAAGATGCAGTGATTGTCAGACCGTGGATGGAACTTTTCTGGTGTAAAATATTGTTGTATTTTCTCCTCCACAAAAAGAGAGACACAGGGCTTACTAAGCAAGTGTGCTTTGGCTTAGAAGGATATAATGGATTACAGACACTTCTGTACTGGCTAGAGAAATATTTTGATTTCCACTACTGCCAAATCTTTTCTTCCCAAATGTACAGGAAAGCTTTCCGCCTTAGGGGACAAAGACCAGCGGAGTAGAAAGCTCGTCTTTCTCTGATGGACAGGGGTTTGAGTGTGGCAGAGATGGGGGGTAATATGCTGTGAGAAGACTTATAAGGGCAGCCAGGAGCTGGAGCTTCTTTCTTGCTCATTGAGACCCAATTAGGCGCTAAAACTTCCTTCAAAAAACAAGCCAAGGAACTATGCCTCCCTGGTCAGGCACAAACTCCAGAAGAGAGAACAAATAACTGTAACTTCTCACATACTGTTAGTCCTTTCTGTATCAAGGAAGAAAACTCAGGTCATGAAACTTCCATTTGAAGACCAGTATGGAGGAGATTGTGTGGTTAGTCACTCAGTTGCATCTGACTCTTTGTGACCCCATGGACTGTAGCCCACCTGGCTCCTCTGTCCCTGGAATTCTCTAGGCAAGATTACTGGAGTGGGCAGCCATTCCTTTCTCCAGGTGATCTTCCCAACCCAGGGATCAAACTCAGGTCTCCTGCATTGCAGGTGGATTCTTTATTGCCTGAGCCACAGGGAAGACCATAAGGAGATTAGGGGAGGGGCAATTTCTCTTTGTTCCTTTGTCCAAACTCTCAAATAAATAGGTCCTTCCCCCCACAAACTTTTCTGTACTTAGCATTAAAATGAAGATATCATATTGATTTAGCCTTGAGATGGGGTAATGGAGAATTGAAATAGGCTGTCTGCAGTATTTTCAAGTGAATGCAAGAGTCAAGTCATTTATACTTTCATTTTCTAGCGGTATACCACATTTTGCAGGCAATGGAAGCTATCGTATTTCATTTATACTTAGCAAATGATTCAGTATTCTTAAGACCACTTTTCAAAAAGGATTTTGAGTCAGGGGCAAAATTTACTATTTTTCTACTCTTGCATCTTGGAGAATTTGCAATCTAGTTAAGTTGGATGGAATGTCTAAATTCAGAGCAATGACTGAAAATAAAAAGATTTAAAAATTCATCAAACCAGTATGGAAAAGAGAGAACTGCCTAAAGTCATTGCTTTTACTATATACATTTGTGGTTTTTAAAAAATTCTAGAACTTAAAAAAAAAAAATCATTGTGCCCGAAAGAGTAGTTTATTTAGTTTAGAAGGAAATGGGGAGAACTGTCCAGTGTGAATTTTTTTATTTTCAGTGTCCCGAGTCATAGAATTTGATCAACTTCTCATTTAACCTTGCATCAAAAGGGAGATAAATCCTTTGGGAAACAGGTTTTCAGGGTTCTCCTGCATTACTGAAGAATTATTTTCTCTCGACATTATAGACTTCCTTTGAATTCACATCCAAATTGTTCATTGTTGGAATTCAGACATTCAGGGGTTGACAAAAACATCTGCTTCTTCTAATTTATGCTTCTAAAGTGCATTCACACTACTCTTCAAAGAATTGTACCAAAACCTCATTTGGGATAGAAGCAGTATTTTAAAAATAGAAATTGATGAGTTCCCTTTTGTCTACAGTTAATCACTTATCTCATCACATGTAGAGTTTTAAAAACAATAAGAAAAACAACCAAACAACAATAACAATAACGGACACAACATCAGACACCATAACAACACACAATATCAGACAGTATTGTTACCTCTAAGCTTCTTCGCCTCTGTCATTTCTAGTAACAGGCTGGTGGAGGCTTGTTACTAGAGACCTGAACTTTCTGTGTCCTCTTTTTAAAGCTTTTACTACTTTAAACTTTTAGTGTTAGTTTTAGGAAGGCGATGATGAAATCTACTGAGTAATGAGTTTCTTCCCCTCCACCTTCCTTATCTGTCTGATTCATCTCATGTCTGGGATATCCTGGGTGGGCGTTGACCTTGGCTAACCTCATAGCAGTAGCCCATTAAGGCCACAGAGCTCCTTTGTGTGACTGTATAGAAAAGAGAAATGTTCCCTAAATGTTTCACCTTTTCCATACACAAAATCTTAATTTTGTAGTAAACTTATCGTTCCTCTGATTCAAATACTTGTTCTGTAATTAATTATTTGGGAGACATTACAGCACAGTAATTCAAACATTCGAGGTGGCTAATTGTAGATCTGAATTCATACTCCCACAATTAGCAGTTCTGTGACCTTGGGCAAGTTTATTCAACTCTTCTGGGGCCTCTAAAATGGGATATTACTATTTATTGCATTGGGTTGTTGGGAAAATTAAAATGTGCATTTGTTCTTGTTCAGTGTCTAAGATGTATCTGAGTATTTGTGACCCCATGGATTGCAGCATGGCAGGCTTCTCTGTCCTTCACCATCTCCTGGAGTTTGCTCAGACTCATGTCCATTGAGTCAGTGATGCCATCCGGTCATCTCACCCTCTGTCACCCCTTTCTCCTCCTGCCCTCAATCTTTCCCAGCATCAGAGTTTTTCTCATGAGTCGGCTCTTTGCATATGCAACATACATTTTTGTATGTGACATTGAAGAAAGTTATTTTTTCTCTTTGGGTCACAGTTTTCAAATGGTTTCACAGTTGAAATGGTTTTCTTAATTCTCTATGCAATTTTGATTTATTGGAAAATCTTTGAGTTTCTTTCCAGTTTTTCTGGCCATTATGATTCCAATATATACATCAAAATTCTCAACTTTGGGCTGATGGGCTATTTATTTTAAACTATTTTTGGCTTCTCAGAATTCTAGCCAAACAGAAACCTCAGATAGCTGTCTAGATTTTGTGATAGTAGGTTGAACCTTTGGTATCGAACAGCAGTAGGCAGTTTTGGATTTAGTGTTTAAGCAATGGGCTCCACCATCCATTGAGTTATTTGGCAGCTCAGAGCCTGAGGGCTGTGTGTGATATTTACTCCACCTCCATACTTTAATCATTTCTTGACTGAAGCTTGTTTTCCTATTGTTTTTTTTTTACATTTTTAAACTATTTGACTGTGTCATGCAGCTTAAGGGATCTTAGTTCCTCGACCAGGAATCAAACATGCACCTTTGGCAATGAAATCAAGACATCCTAACCACTGGACCACCAGGGAATTTCCTCCAACCCTCCTTATCCTTCATGCCCTTTAGTGCATTAGCACAGATTCTATCAACATTACAGAAACTTGTCTCTATTCCCCCATCATTTTCTTCCTAGTGCTGTTTGCATTAAGTCTGTCTCACAGAATAACTGCTCAGTGAATCACAGGTCCCGCATCAGCCAGGAAACTGCAGATTCCTCCTGAATTATTTACTGGGTCCCTTAAATATTAGATATGCAGATGATACCACTCTAATGGCAGAAAGCGAAGAGGAATTAAAATGCCTCTTGATGAAAGTGAAAGAAGAGAGTGAAAAAACTGGCTTAAAACTCAACATTCAAAAAACTAAGATCACGGCATTTGCTGCCATCACTTCATGGCAAATAGAAGGGGGAAAGTGGAAGCAATGACAGATTTTATTTTCTTGGGTTCCAAAATCATTGCAGACAGACTGCAGCCATGAAATTAAATGGCTTGCTCCTTAGAAGAAAAGCTATGACAAACCTAGACAGTGTATTAAAAAGCAGACACCACTTGGCTGACAAAGGTCCATATAGTCAAAGCTATGGTTTTTCTAGTAGTCATGTGTCACACATATGGATGTGAGAGTTGGATCATCAAGAAGGCTGAGTGCCAAAGAACTGATGCTTTAAAATTGTGGGGCTGGACAAGACTCTTGAGAGGCCCTTGGACAGTATGGCGATCAAGCCAGTCAGTCCTAAAGGAAATCAACCCTGAATATTCATTGGAAGGACTGATGCTAAAGCTGAAGCTCCAATACTTTGGCCACCTAATGCAAAGAGCTGACTCATTGGGAAAGACCCTGCTGCTGGGAAAGATTGAGGGCAGGAGGAGAAGAGGGTGACAGAGAATGAGATGGTTGGATGGCATCATCAACTCAAAGAACAAGAGTTTGAGCAAACTCTGGGAGATAGTGAAGGACAGGGAAGCCTGGTGTGCTGCAGTCCAAGGGGTCGCAAAGAGTTGGACACGACTGAGTGACTGAACAGCAACAAGAGACAAGAATAGGAAGGGGAAGCTTGGGAGCTGAGATGCTTGAGAAAGACATTGCAGACAATGTGGGTAAATCTGTACATATATCTTAGATAACAACAATAATAACAGCTTGGCAAAGCTTTGGACCCCGAACTCTAAAGAGAAGGAGAGGTTTCAAATGCTGCAGAGAGTTGTGGAGAATGATTTAGGAGAAAATGCTCACCTTGTCCCATTTGGAAGGAAGGTTAGATTTTAATCATCTCAATCCATTTGGCTCAGGCCGGTAAACGTCTTCCTAGAAAATCTCTCAGGAAATTGTGTTTATAGCTCCTTACGTAATCATTCAATATTTACTTTCTGGCAGGGATTTCGGTGCCCCATAAAAAGGATCCCTTGTGTTTACTATCACAACTAAGCAAAAATAGATGCCAAACAAAGTAGTTCTTAACATTAAAAAAAAAAATACACTGAAGCATTCTTTACTGCATCCTATTAATATTTTATTGAGGAAACAGCGCTATTTGCTTCTAAGTAAGGGTTAATTATCTCTATCCGGGTAATGTTTATAACAACGTTTTATTTGCAACCCCCCCGCCCCAGGTCCCAGTCCCTGCCCAGGTCTCCCAAAGGTCTTGCTTGTAATTCAACAAACCTCCTGCAGAAAATATACAGATGGTTTGAAGTGTTTAAGTTCATCCAAGAAAAATCATGGTGAAAAACTGTACCAGTTTATCAGGTTGTGTTAACATTAGGTTGTTTTTGTAATCCTCTTTCTAGGGTATTTATTTGGAGTATATGAGTATTGTTATATACCTAAACTTAACAGGGGTTTCAAATATTCACAAAAGCATGTCTTTCCCCCCAACACATATTTGGTATATATGTGCCACAGGAGTGCATGCTAAGCCTCTTCAGTTATGTCCGACTCTTTGTGACACTACGGATTGTAGCCTGCCAGCCTCTTCTGTCCATGGGATTTCCCAGACAAGAATACTGGAGTGGGTTGCCATACCCACCTCCAGGGGATCTTCCCTACCCATCAATCGAGCTCTTGTCTCTTACATCCCCTGCACTGGCAGGAAGGCTCTTTACCACTAGTGTGACCGGGGGAACCCATATATGTGCCACTTGCTGAGTCAAATGCTTGGCTTGAATTATTTCACAAATATCTACAACAACTTTCAGAAATAGGTACTATTACCACCACTGATCTTTATAATTTAAAGCTTCTATTTTTGCAAATTAACTCACTTGCTAAACTTGTAATCCCATAGGGATGCTCGCCGAACTTTTGTGGTCATTCGCGGACACACACCTGTGCAGAGCAGGGAAAAATTTGAATTGCTTGATGCCCCTGTTTCTAGGCAAGGTACAACAAGGCCACACTCTGCCCTCTTGTTTCAGCATCACACTGTAACAAACTAGAGAAATGATCCCTGAAAGTACAGTCTCAGCCTCACACCAAATAAATGCCCTTTTTTAGGGTCTACGTAGCTGGGCTGGTGGAAGCACAAGCTGGAATCAAGATTGCCGGGAGAAATATCAATAATCTCAGATAGCAGATGACACCACCCTTATGGCAGAAAGTAAAGAAGAACTAAAGAGCCTCTTGATGAAAGTGAAAGAGGAGAGTGAAAAAGTTGACTTAAAGCTCAATATTCAGAAAACCAAGATCATGGCATTCGGTCCCATCACTTCATGTCAAATAGATGGGGAAACAGTGGAAACAGTAGCTGACTTTATTTTTCTGGGCTCCAAAATCACTGCAGATGGTGACTGCAGCCTTGAAATTAAAAGATGCTTACTCCTTGGAAGGAAAGTTATGGCCAACCTAGACAGCATATTAAAAAGCAGAGACATTACTTTGCCAACAAAGGTCCGTCTAGTCAAGGCTATGGTTTTTCCAGTGGTCATGTATGGATGTGAGAGTTGGACTGTGAAGAAAGCTGAGCGCCAAAGAATTGATGCTTTTGAACTGTGATGCTGGAGAAGACTCTCGAGAATCCCTTGGACTGCAAGGAGATCCAACCAGTCCATCCTAAAGGAGATCAGTCCTGGGTGTTCATTGGAAGGACTGATGTTGAAGCTGAAACTCCAATATTTTGGCTACCTGATGCAAAGAGCTGACTCAATTGAAAAGACCCTGATGCTGGGAAAGATTGAGGGCAGGAGGAGAAGTGGAAGACAGAGGATGAGATGGTTGGATGGCATCACCGACTCAATGGACATGGGTTTGGGTAAATTCCGGGAGCTGGTGATGGACAGGGAGTCCTGGGGTGCTGCAATTCATGGGGTTGCAAAGAGTCGGACACAACTGAGAAACTGAACTGAACCGAAGTCCTGTTTTGGGGCTTCCTAGGTGGCTCAGTGGTAAAGAACCTGCCTGCCAATGCAGGAGATGCAAGAGACATGAGTTCCATCCCTGAGTCGGGAAGATCCCCTGGAGGGGGAATGTCAACCCACTCCACTATTCTTTCCTGGGAAATCCCATGGACAGAGGAGACTGGCGGGCTACAGTCCACAGGGTCGCAAAGAGTTGGACACGACTGAAGTGACTTAGCACTAACACATATTCTTATGCCAAGGCATCTGAGCACAACAGCTGCAGGAAAGTGTTATTGCCTACACACAACTCCTTGGCTGGCATTTTATCCTTTGGCTGTTTGCTTCAACCCATCAGCCACATTAAATGCTCATCCAAAACTTCCTGAAAAAAAAAATGTATGGCTTCAACTATTTAAGGCAGTTGAAGCATTATCATTTGTGAACACAAATTTACAACAGCACACATTTCAACTTAACCTAATACAAGTCAACATCCACCTTAATCTGCAAACCTTTGCTTTCAAAGAGTTCAGAACTTCCCATGATGATACTTGTGCTCCCAAATTTATTGTTCTGGAAGTTACTTTTTTCTGAATATAAAACTAACACATATTTATTGTAAATTATTTAGATAACACAGAAAAGCATAGAGAAGACCATAGAAGGCAGTAGCTAATCCTATCACTCACATATAATTCCTCTTAGAGTTGGGGTGTGTGTCCCTTCAGCTTTTTCTTACAGTTTATACAGTACAAAATGTTGCATTCTGGGCTTTTTCCATGAATATGACTCTATAAATATTTTTCTATTCATTTAGAGATCGTTATTACTATTAAATGATAGCAAAATATTTTACACCACAAGTTATTTTTCAGATTTTATATAGCTGTATATTCAGGTGGTTTGCTTATTTTTTTAATAGTATAAAACGATTCAACAATGAGAATCCTTGTAGCTCAGTCCTTGCACAAATCTCTAGTTATTTTCTTTGGAAAAATTGTTAGAAATGAAATTGGTAGGTCAACAGTATGCACATTTTTGAGGCCTTTGAAAGACTGGCATCCAGTGGCAGTGTAAATATTGGTTAGCATCCAAAACTATTTTACCCCTTAGCTGGATTTCCTGCTTGCTAGCAAACATTAGCGGTATGGTGGACAGGCATAAACTTCAAGGACAAATGTTTTGGAATAAAAATCATTACCTCTTAAATCTTCCAAGTATTGATAGCAGAAGGATACAGGTAAGCTAGAACCAGATTGAATGTGTGTGCTGGTGTCTCTGTTTGGTAGCTGTCATAAGGAGTCCACTTTTTCCCCATAGCAGGTTCCAGACCATCCTGACTTAGGATGTATCCTTGACCTTGTTTCTAATAACTGCTGTAATGTGATCATGGCATTTTTTTTTCAAGTTTTAATTGGAGGATCATTGCTTTATAATGTTGTGTTGTTTTCTGCTGTACAATAATGCGAGCACTCATGACTTTTCAACGCCTTGCACTTGGAACCTGCCACCTCTCCTTTCACTGGTGAAATTCCCAAAAAATACTCATCTAGAGCTTGTAATACTTGAAAATAAAGTAACTTTTGCAGGTGTAGTTGCTGCAGTGTATAGCTCCGTTTGGGTTAAGTTCTTCATAGTGATGAAATAGAATCATTTACAACAGAAGATCTGTATCTGCAGCTGTGTGAATCTATTTTCATCTCTTGGAAAGACAGCCGTTGTGCCATCTGTGTATGATGGTGTGGTGTTTTAGTCACTCAGTCATGTCTGACTCTTTTGCAACCCCATGGACTGTAGCCCACCAGGTTTCTCTGTCCATGGGATTTCCCAGGCAAGAATACTGGAACGGGTTGCCATTTCCTTCTCCAAAGTTATTGGCAAACTGGTGGCCACGATGTCTATAGAAACCACCACGACCATCACCACTACATCAGTCTTTCTGCCTAGAGGAATTGATGATCAGTTCTTAGGACAGGATATGAATTGCTTACATTTAACATAATTATTTATTTTTTATTTTATTTTATTTTTTGGGCTGCACCCTGCAGCATGGGGGATCTTAGTTCTCTGACCAGAGATTGAACCCATACCCTCTGTATTGGGAGCATGGAGTCCCAGCCACTGGACCCCCAGGTAAGTCCCTATTGCTTACACTTAGCAATGAAGAAGTTATCCCTAAAAAAAAAAGAAAAAGAGAAATTATCACTGCTTCCCATAATGTGAATGTGAACTGAATTAGATCCAGTAGAACATTACCCACGGTTTATATGTCAGATCAAAATTTCTTTTTGAGGTCTGAACAAATCAGATGGTAGAGAGCAACAGCATTCTTCCTTCTCACCCAGAAAACTTTTATTGTGTCTAGTTTCCTTTTATGCATGCCCAAGTTTGTCACAGAGACAAGAATTTGGTATTTCCTTGGTCTTCTGAATAGCTTGTGGTGGAAACGAATGGTTTTATGCTGGGAACTTTGCTTGCACTAAATTCACCTATGTGTTGGCAGGCAATTTCAGTGCTGGCTGTCAGGGCTGCCAAGCCTGTGGTAGGTTGTTTGTCTTTGAGGTTAGTACCTCCCTGTTTTGTACTTTTTCTTCACTTTCTGTCTTTCCCACTTCCTCTCTTGTAGCCTGGGTTGCAGAGAAGAAAGATCTGATAAACCAATTTTCAGTAAATTGATAATAACGCATGTTACTCCTAGAAATATTTCAAAATAGGTTCACAAGAAGGACATCCTTTAGAAAAAAGTAATTAATTCCCAGCGCGTGCTTCACTGCCATTGCCACGTGTATGTACCTGTTTGTTGTTGTGTTTTAGTCACTAAGTCCTGTCTGACTCTTTTGTGACCCAGTGGATTGTAGCCTGCAAGGCTTCTCTGTCCATGGGATTTCCCAGGCAAGAATACTGAAGTGAATTGCCATTTCTTTCTCCAGGGGATCATCCCCCAGGGGATCTTTGCGACCCAGGGATTGAACCTGCGTCTCCTGCTTTGGCAGACAGATTCCTTACCACCGAGCCACCGGGGAAGCCCATTTACGTGTTTATGGAGATGTATATTTATTTTGTGGTAAGAGGGCGAGAAATAGTCAAAATAAAGCATAGAGGAATATAGCTTTGTAAGGCAGTTGTTTTTATTTGGCTCAAGGATTGTTGCTCAATCTGATAGTTTGTCAATGTAAACAGCCATTTGGTTGGTGGAAGCTCCTTTTTTGTTTACAGTTCTGTACACTCCTTCCATTCTCCTGCTGTTACGGGAGCAGAATTTAGAAGCTCTCAGTGATTTGATTAGTATGAAAATCACTGACTATTTTCTTGCATTGTTAAAAAAAAATTCCTCCGTGGTTCATTTCAGCAAATTTCTTCGTGATTATTCTGGAAATGTTTGCATGTTTTATTGTTTTCTTTTTGAACTAGGAGAAAAATTTGCTACAATTCCTAGTCACTAGTGGAACACATAGGGTTTTGTAAGTGATAAATAAGATAAATGCATTTGGTCCTGTATTTATACTCCAGCGCTTCCTGTTCTTTTAGAATTCAAAAATTTTTTAAGGTACAAATATCTATTCATAAAAGGCAAAGAAAGATTGAAGAGACTGTATTCAAAAAAACATATGCTTTTCTAGTGTGATTTCATTGCATGTATCTTTTAAATTATTTTATGTGCTTTTATTAAGAAGAAAATTTTACTTTATCCTTTTGGTAATAAAGAGTATACATTAGAATCTATGGAAATTGTTATGTATTTTTGCCTTTAATTTTGTTCAGATGCATAAACTCTAAAAAGAAAAGGTTTTTTTTTTTTTTTTTTGTCTTCTGGGATAGCTATTGCCAAGTATTGTATGGAAAAAGCTCCATATATTTTCATTTTATTTATTACCCAACTTTTAATGGCTTCACTTCAATGTACTCAAGTACCAGGAGCTCCTCTTTGGGAGGATCAAGCTACAAGATATCTTCATCATTGTGAGAAAATAGCTCAGAGCCACAAAAGAGAATGTGCCTTGTAGACTGTTGAGTTGACCTAGCACAATTCAGCAGCAAAAATCTAGGTAAAGGTAATAAACATCTCACAAGAAGACCAAGACTCTGGTCAGAAATTTTTTGTTTTGGGACTTTGCTGGTGGTCCAGTGGCTAAGAGTCTGAGCGCCCAGTGCAGGGGCCCTGAGTTCAGTCGGTGGTCAGGGAACTAGATCCCGCGTGCTACACAACTGAGAGTTCACGCATGCCTCAACGAAGATTCCACGAGGTGCAACTAAGAAACAGTACAGCTAAATAAATAAATAAATCTTGAAAAAAAGAGAAATTCTTCATTTCTTAGGCTGTTTCTACAGAAGACATTTTTCAAGTTGCATCAAATGTTGCTCTGACGTTTTAATTTCTTTGATTTGTTCTTTCCAAATACCAATAACATTGACCGTATGAACTTCCATTAGCACACTGATATTCTGCTCTTTTCTAAAATGGATCACAGCATTTAGATAGGGCATTCACACTGCCAGGACCAGCATGGTCACCAACATCAACAACCTGAGTCTGGCTTGGCTTGAAGTAAATTCATCTTTGTGGGACTTCACAGGGTGAAGGTAAAGACGTCTGTCTCTGTCATGCTGTGCTTTTAAAGAAAGTTTATTTATTTACAACTGTGCTGGCTCTTCATTGCTGCAGGCAGATTTTCTCTACTTGCAGCAAGCAGGGGTTATTGTTTGTTGCAGTGCTCAGACTTCTTATTTCGGTGGCTTCTCCTGTTGCGAAGCACGGGCTCTAGGGAACGAGGGCTCGGTAGTTGCAGCACTAGGACTCAGTACTTGTGGGGCATGGGCTTAGTTGCCCCATGACATGTGGAATCGTCCCAGATCAGGGATCAAACCTGTGTCCCCTGTATTGGTAGGTGGATTCTTAACTACTGGACCACCAGGGAAACCCGTTGTGCTTTATTAAACACACGGAGCCACAGAGGACTGAACTTGAAGAACTGAAAAAATGGATCAGGTCAAGCCAATTAATATTTCATTAGCAAAAGAAGTTCACCATTGAAACGGACAGGAAACTCTTGGAAAATCATTCCTGGAAAAATTTCCTTTTTCTTACCATAAGTAAAAAGTTATCCTCTGTTTAAAAAAAAACCCTTAAGTCCTGACCAAATGTCAGTCTTTGTGGGATTAGGGTCTTATCTTAAAACTCCACAAAGGGATTAAGAAAAGTATATGATGAGATTTCTGGAGCAAGAATATGCGATTCACTTAGTGAGGAAATGAAAGGACTAAATGTTGATATATTACCTTTTTATCCTGTGGAACTCAACCGACTCACAGTTACAGTTTTCACACTTAGATCTCCAGGATTCATGCAGTTATCATGAAGTGTACGGTGAGTGCCTGCCACGTGCTTGGCAACGGGATAACTGTTGGAGATAAAAGGTGAATGAAAATTTCCATTTTTCAGAAGTTTATAGCCTTGGAAGAAGACAAGACTTCACAGAAATAACTATGGAAATTAAAGAAGGTGTGAAAATTGCTGTGACATCTTGATGGACTAACTCCAACTTACAGAGAGTTAGGAAGAGCTTCACAAAAGAGGTGATTGAAGTGGACTCTTGAAGAATGAGCAGGAGTTGAAGTGGGAGGAAGGAAGAAAGCCACCATGGAATCTCCCTGGTGGTCCAGTGGCTAAGGCTCTGTGCTCCCAATGCAGGTGGCCCAGGTTCGATCCCTGATCAGGGAACTAGATCCTGCATGTCCCAACAAAGGGTTCTCATGCTTTTAAAGATCCCATTTGCTGAGGCTAACACCCAGTGCAGCCAAATAAATATATAAACATATAAATTTAAAAATTAGAAAAAAGGAAGGGGTCAGAGACACAGTGAGCAGCATATTCAAAGACATAAAGCAGAGCTTCTCAAAGTCCTTCAGAAGCACGGGGGTGGGACACCCTCTCAAAATGCAGATTCCTGGACTCATGCAACTTTATTTAGAATCAGAATCTCTGTGGGTGGGGCCGGATCATTTACATCTAAGCAAGCATTCAGATGTATTCTTGTGTACACTATAGTGTGAGAACCACTGGAATGGGGGAGAGACAAGAGTTTCTAGATTTTCTCTGGAAAGAGTCAGTCTTACATGGGAATACAGAGATTTGGCAGCCTTGCAGGGAATATAGGGTTCGCTGGTGGCTCAGATGGTAAAGGATCTGCCTGCAATGGAAGAGACTCAGCAGACATGGGTTTGGTTCTTGGGTAGGGTAGATCCCCTGGAGAAGGGAATAGCTATCCACTCCAGTATTCTTGCTTGGGAAATCACATGGACAGAGAAGATGGCAGACTACAGCCTATGGGTTGCAAAAGAGTCGGGCAAGACTGAGCACACACATAGCAGCAGCAGTGAATTTATGGTAGACGGAGTGGCTGCCACATTAGTAAAATTTTGCCAGTGGTCAGGTGGTCAGGGCTGTGCCAGGACATCTCTAAAGTACTGCACGTTGCTTTTCCTTTCACAAAGCAGGACTCACAATGCCTGTCTGGCCTCTGTGGGTCGTAGAAACAGCAGATTCTAAGGTTGGAATGCTCCAGTCCCAATGCTAAGTGGACCAAAAGGCTACCTACCAGCTCTGAATGTGACTGGGTGTCATCAGGGTCCCTGCAGCAGGTATTGGAGGTACTGGCAGAGGGAGAAGAAGCTGTGTGTAATGTGTGTCAAGCCCGAGGGGGAAATCACAAAGCAGACCCCCAGCCTTCTGCCGTCAAGCCATTTCAGAGGAGCATGGAATGACATGATTTTTGAAAAGCATCTTCTGGGGTATTACAGGGCCTTGGGAGACCCAATGACCATTCAGCTGTATCTGTCCCTCACGAGCAGGGCAGACCTATTAAATCATCATGTCAGCCTGGCCTGGCAACAGTCCAGCATGAGATGAAACAGGTAGTCCAGCACTGAGCCCAAGCAGCACTACTGGGCAAAGCGGAAGACATGTACTGCAGTCAGACGTGTACTACAGTCAGACATGTACACCAATCCAGACATGTACTACAGTCAGACATGTACTGCAGTCAGACATGTACTACAGTCAGACATGTACATCAATCCAGACATGTACTACAGTCAGACATGTACTACAATCAGACATGTACATCAATCCAGACATGTACTGCATTCAGACATGTACATCAATCCAGACACGTATTGCAGTCAGACATGTACTACAGTCAGACATGTACTGCAGTCAGACATGTACTGTGGTCAGACATGTACATCAATCCAGACATGTACTACAGTCAGACATGTACTGCAGTCAGACATGTACTGCGATCAGACATGTACTGCAGTCAGACATGTACTACAGTCAGACATGTGCTGTGGTCAGATATGTACATCAATCCAGACATATACTGCGGTCAGACATGTACTGCAGTCAGACATGTACTGCGGTCAGACATGTGCTGCAGTCAGACATGTACATCAATCCAGACATGTGCAGTCAGACTTGTACTTCAGTCAGACAGGTACTGCGATCAGACATGTATTGCAGTCAGACATGTACTGCGATCAGACATGTACTGTGGTCAGACATGTACTGCGGTCAGACATGTACAGCAATCCAGACAAGTACTGCAGTCAGACATGTACATCAATCCAGACATGTGCAGTCAGACATGTACTTCAGTCAGACATGTACTGCAGTCAGACATGTACTGCAGTCAGACATGTACTGTACTGCAGTCAGACATGTACTGCTTTCAGACATGTACAGCAATCCAGACAAGTACTGCAGTCAGACATGTACTGTGGTCAGACATGTACTGCAGTCCAGACAAGCACTGCAGTCCAGCTCCCCGTGCACTATATCTGCTGTTTTGTTGCCATGTGGCTTACACCCATAGCCAGAGAGGGGATCCCACGGGAGGGAGAAAAAGCTCATGCTTGCTTACAGAGCATGCACTTGCTAGGTGGGTGCAAGCAGCAAGTGCATGGCCACCATGCTGCCAGCTCCCTGCAACCTGCTGGCCTTGCTAGGGTATGGTGAGAGAAAACCCTTCCTGTGGACAGTGCGCCTAGTCTCCCACTTTATAATGAAAGAGAAGTGGCCCAGAGTTAGAGAATCATGGGAATCCTGGGACATAGTGAATGGCGTGGTAGAAGGAAAAAGACTGGAAGACCATGGATGTATGTGGACAGACACGTGGTGGGGCCTGACGACCACCATGTCACATGTTAACATGAGAGTGAGTATCCTCTCACTCAGAAGAGGCACTGAACACAGAGCAGAGAGAATGCCCCAGACTATTATCAACTCCAACTATAAGTTGCCATGGTTGCTTGCCATCTACCTCTGCAAGGATTAAATTATGAGTTGTTGCAGCTGCTGACCTTCAACACCCTCTGAAAGGAGTTCAGGGTGGAGAGCAGGAACGAGGTGTTCTGCACTCTGGAAAAAACTGGCAGGACGAGTTTTCAGGTAGCTAGATATTCTCAGGATCTGATTTTATGAGCCCAGTTCTTATATCTCCTCATACCTAGAAAAGCACTAAAATCCTTCATGGTGACCACTGTTTCCCATGAGTAGCAGAAAGCTTCATAAGACTAGTAGAAATCTTCTGAAAAAATACGTGCCTGATCGTATGTATTCCCCCTTTACCAAAATCACATATACAATGACTACCCCCTGCCTCTTTGAAACGGTTTCTCAGAGCTATCTGAGCTGTGTCTCCAGGGCTGCAGTCCTCATTTTGCCCCAAATTAAAACTTAACTTGTAACTTTCATGTTGTGCATTTTTTCAAAAGTTGATATTATTAACCACCCTAGTGTTGATGGGAACAGTACCTGGATGCAAGAGCCACGGTGACTATGCCTGGGCCAACAGCACAAACTCAGTCCCACCAAGACCTGTCTGGCTGTGGTTGTCATAGGACATCTAAACTACCAGCTCCAAGAAGTCTGAGGGCTTCTGTCTTCTCTACAGCCCAGCCCTGGATCACTTCTGGTCTATCCCAAAGGGGCCTCAGATTCACTCTTAGAATAGCTTCTTGAAAAGTCTGAGACATGGTTCACTTTGGAAATCTTACCATCATACTTAGAATTCTTTTATTTTATTCTTAAAAATTTATTTATTTTAATTGCAGGCTAATTACAATATTGTGGGGGAGGGAAGAGGGTGGGGGGTTCGGGACAGGGAACACATGTACACCAGTGGCTGGTTCATGGCATACTTGGAATTCTTAAGACTTTTCACTTGCTGAAGTGTCTAAACTGGACAGATCCAATTTTATTATTATTATTATTTTCCTTTTCCATTGTGGTTTATGATAGGATATTGCAAACAGTTCCCAGTGCTATACAATAGGACCTTGTTTATCCATTCTGTATACAATAGTTTTGAGCTTCCCAGGTGGCATAGTGGTAAAGAATCTGCCTGTCAATGCAGGAGATGCAAGAGATGTGGGTTTGATCCCTGGGTTGAGAAGATCCCCTGGAGAAAGGCATGGCAACCCAATCCAGTATTCTTGCATGGAAAATTCCATGGACAGAAGAGCCTGGTGGACTACAATCCATGGGGTCGAAAAGAATCATACATGACTGATCGACTGAACACATACATACACACAGTAATTTGCATTTGCTACCCCCAAGGCCCCAATCCACCTGTCCCCCACCTGCCCCCTCCCCTTGCAACCACAGGTCTGTTTTCTATGTCTGTGAGTCTGCTTCTGTAAGATCCAGTTTTATTCCTAGTAGAAAAAAGACTACTTAAAATTCTTCAGGTTATCTTTACACAGTTAATAAATTGACATTTATTGAAGATATCAGTTTTAATAGCACTAAAACAGCATCATAAAAATTTCATGTTGGAAGAGGTGGAGGCCTCATGCCAAGGTCATGGATAAGAAGTTGATTTTCTTTAAAACTCCACTTCCCCCATCTTTTAAGTCAAATGTATCTCAATTACCATAGGAAAACTCAAAAGCATCAATATTATCTTCCATTAATTCACAGTATCTAATCATAAAGGGTTAAAATTTAATAGAATGTACTTTAAAAGACCAATTGTGTTTGAGGGGGGAAAAAACCAAAATAATCCTTCATGGAAGCCATTGGTCAGATAAAAGACCAATCCCATAGTTGGGAAAACAAAATACATTTGTAATGTTTGCAATCTGCCAAGATGTGAATATATACAAGTCTGGCTTTTGAGAAATCTATTCTTGACAGTAGAGCAATTTCAACTGGCAAAAGTAATCCCTGAACTAGTTAAGCGATTATCTGGGATTTCAGCATCTAGATAAAGCCTGCTTATTTGGGATAAACCTGCTCTGGGGTTTAAAGATTTGTCAAACTTTGCCCTGCCTTGTCTTTTGAACTTTATCAAAGTGACTAGCAAAAAAAAAAAAAAAACAACTTTATGATATTACTTTAGAGGGACGGCATTTTACAACAAACTCGAGGGGTGTGGTGTCACTAGAGCACAGGACAGAAGTTCTCTGATTTTCAGTGATAGAAAACGATTTAATGTTTGATATATTTAACGTTTAATGTTAATCTAATTTTGATAGAAAACGATCAAAATGTAAAACTGTAAACCTAAACTGACAACACAGAAGCATCTACATACCTTCACTCCAGGCAACCAGACTGAAGAGCCAAACTCTCTGAATGCCTGATAAATAATCCAATGGCAAATGGAATTTGAAAGAGAACAGGAATTGCCTCGGGCATTTCTCCAAAGACTGTGTCTGTGGGAGACCTCTGCTTTTAGAGATTTTGGAAGCAAAATAATCAATGTTTCTAGTATTGAATTAATAGTTTAACATGGAGCAAAGTCGCATTAGGAACTTACACCTTTGCTTTAGGGAAGACTTAGCTTTGCATGTCCTGGGGTTCTTGACACCCTTCTGAAAATCTTGTACGCCTGCCTCCCTGGTTCCACTTCTTAGTTAAGTTCTCTGCTCTCTCACTTCACTGCCTGCTGTCCCCTGAATTCTCCCAGTGTCTTACTGCCTATAAATTTTTGCTGGGTTGGAAATCCTCCCATCACCCCTGCCTCCTGGTATCCTATTCATTCTTGAAGTTCTAGTTCAAATATCCCTTGAAGAAATCTTTTGATGCATACAACTGGGACCAGCCTCAGTCCCCTCCCCTCTCCCGCTCTGCATACAGCCTGTTCAGACCTCTACTTCCTTGATGTCGACACTTAACACAGACCCCAGCCACTGAGGCCTTAAATGGCTGTCCCCACCCCATCCTTAAGCAGGACTGTAAACTTCAGGAGGATGGTGGTTCCAGAAGTCTCTTGAGAGTCATTGTGTCCAGCGTTCAATCACGTGAAGAGTCTACGACCCAGAGAAGGCATTTAACACACATTTGTCATTGCTTTATCCCTCTGCACTTCCTTTCACAGTGAGATAAAATTAATAAATATTTTTTCAATCGGGTCAAACTGCATTAATTAACAAGCCTTTCCAACCTGTCAAGTGCTTTTGGAAATGAAATAATATAGATGTTGTCTAAGCCCAGCTCGGTTCCTCTAAAGCATAGGCCAGGTTCTGTTATTAATGACTTAAGAAATGCTTTGGAAGATTAGCAGACTGTTTATACAACTTCTGCAGGCACTTGGCCTCTCTTAAATCAGCAAAAGCCACAATGTTGGATTCAATGGAAAGTACACAAATGAATATGGCTTACATTTCCAATGTTGTAACTTTTCCTTGAACAAAAGGATCTTTGGAAGTAACATGTAATCCAATGTGTATTCCTATAATATCTCAACACTTAAAAATAAGGACTTGTAGGCAACTGGAAAATATCATGAAATACATTAGAAATAGGTACAATTTATACCTGTGGTTTTCTAATTTTGTAAATTGTACTAAAACTGTCCAGGGATTTGGTACAGGACTTGGTAAAATGTTTTAGTCTAAACACTGCTATATCAACTGACTAGCTGTTCTGCAAAGGAAAAGAGAACTTGGGAAAGCTTCAGCTGAATGGCATGAATGTGGGAAGTTCCACCTTCTTGGCCACAGAGAAACCCTATTACCCAAGTTTAGAAACTGTTTACATAAAATAACACTAAATCTTAGAACTTCTCAGATGTGCAAATCCAAGATTAAAAACAACATGAATGACACAAACTGGGGACAAGGCTGTTATCATTCTCTAAAATAGGCCTTTTCATGGGAGTAACATAGGGGATTTTCTGTTTTCTGAGTTAAAATTTGGTTCATTTTCCTTTAGGGTTGCTCTTTGTACCCCATTCTCCCAGCTGCATAATATCTTTGGAATGTTCTTAGAAACCAAAGATCCAGACTTCTTCACACTAGTAACAAAAAGATACAGATGCAGAAGGGAGATTTTTGAGGCCCAAACCTATATTTTTAATTCTGCAGGGGGCGCCTCACAGACTCCCCTTTCCAAATCCTTCTTATTCATTTTTTTAATTAATTAATTTATTTGGCTGCCCCAGGTCTTAGCTGCCTCACATGGGATCTTTAATCTTAGTTGTGGCATAGATCTTTGGTTGCTGCATGTGAGATCTAGTTGCCCAGCCAGGGATCAAACCTTCAGCCCTCTGCGTTGGGAGTGTGGAGTCTTAGCCACTGGACCAGTTCTTTCTTAATCCCTTCTGACATTTTCCCAAGAGAAGAACAAGGAGGATGAAAAGGAATGAAAGCCACTTGTGTGAATATATTTACTGTTACTTATTTGCAATTAGGGCCATTTGGGGAAAATTCACTCTGTGTTATTGCTGAGAAGGAGAAAATGCAGACAGAGTATTGCACTTGCTTCTTTCTCTTCTAAACAGTTAACAATATCTGCCTCCCTGGCTTGTCCAGGCTTTCCCACTTCCATATCTATGTCTTGGCCCATTTTTGCAAACCTTCCCCTTTCAACGTTGTTGTTGCTGTTCAGTCACTCAGTCATGTCTGACACTTTGTGACCCATGGACTGCAGCACACCAGGCTTCCCTGTCCATCACCAACTCCTGTAGCTTGCTCACACTCATGTCCACGGAGTCGGTGATGCCATCCAACTATCTTGTCCTCTGTCACCTCCTTCTCTTCCTGCCTTCAATCTTTCCCAGCATCAGGGTCTTCTCCAATGAATCTGCTCGTTGCATCAGGTGGTCAAAGTATTGAAGCTTCAGCTTCAGCATCAGTCCTTACAATAAACATACAGGCTTGATTTCCCTTACGATTGACTGGTTGGATCTCCTTGTAGTCCAAGGGACTCTCAAGAGTCTTCTCCAACACCACAGTTCAAAAGTATCAGTTCTTCAGTGCTCAGCCTTCTTTATAGTCCAACTCTCACACCCATACATGCCTACTGGAAAAACCATAGCTTTGACTATGCAGACCCTTGTTCACAAATAATGGAGCCATCATGCAGCTTAACGTTGGAGCCATCCTAACTCTTTTGACTTTGATTTTTTTCCCTAAGTTTTTAGCTGCTCCCTGTGGCATGGGAGATCCTAGTTCCCTAACCAGGGATAGAACCCATGCCCCCTGCATTGGAAGCAGAGTCCCAACCATCAGACTACCAGCGAAGTCCCTTGATTCTGATCTTTAAATAATTTTTGCGTATTAAAAATGCTTGATTAACTTGATAAATGTCTTCCTTATCATAATTACAGAATAGCAGTGAAGTATGGATTCTGGAGTCAAACTCCATGGGTTCAAAACCTGATACTATTCTTTCCTGGCTGAGTGGCCTGTGGTTGGTTAGTGAACCTTTCTGAGCTTCCGGGCACCATCTCTAAACTGGAGATAACAACTGAACCTCTTTAAGGGTCATGATGAGAATAAATGAGATATTGTTTGTCCTCAGGTTAGCAGTGTCTGCTATAGAGTGAGAGCTCAGAGAATGGTAGCTGCTGCTTATATGTGGGTTACATTGCTGCGTAATCTTCTAATTCTTCAAATTCTAGTGGGAATGTCATCCTATTCAGCCCTTCATTATAATCATAACTGGGTCATCCTAAGTCATCTCTGCCGGAGAGGTGCTTCAGGCCTCACCTTACTGAGCGCTGATATTAACTCATTTCTTTTTAATTTATCAAGGGACTTCCATCAGCTACTAATTTAGCAGAACCCAGTGTCTCCCTGTGTGTCCTTGACTGAGATGCAGATCAAGTACATAGGGAGGAAAAAATACCAATTGCTTAACCTGCTAGCTGTTCATCTTCTGGGTTTTCAAAATGGCTTTTAGTGGCAAGCAGAGGACAGGAAAGAGCTTGTGCTAAGTGGGAACTTGATTTAGTGTGTTCTGGACACAAAACTTTCACTTTCAGCCCCATCAAGCCTGAAATACATGAAATACAATCCATAACTTAGTCAGTGCAGGGTGAGCAGCTGAGAGTTCAAAGGTGATCCGGCACCAGGGAAGATCTGATCTGTTTAGAAGTGGTTCCTGCAGGCCGGCTTCAGATGGATGTGCCTGGCTGTCACCTGGGCTCTGGGAGGTTAATAGTGGCCCCTCTGGAGCAGGGAGAGACAAGTCTTTGCTGACTCCTTTCTTTTAATGTCTGACTTTGGGCAGGCTGAAGTGGTTGTAGCTGAGGCTGCAGGTCCTTTGGCTCCACACACAAAAAGGACAATTGCACTGTGGTTTTCAGGCTGGGGACATGACACTCAGTGCTCAGACCGGCAGGATCCAGATCCTGTTTGCTGAGAGTGGAAAGAAAAAGGTGACTTTCATCTTGTTTGTGGTGGAAATTGTTCCCCTGCCTTGTTTTTCTTTATTACAACTTGCTGACTTTTATTATAATTAAAGCTCATTGAAGGCTAAAAATCTATAGACTCTGAAAGGATATTTATTACAGAAAGTATTACAAACCTAGACAGCATATTAAAAAGTAGAGCTATTACTTTGCCAACAAAGGTCTGTGTAGTCAAAGCTATGGTTTTTCCAGTAGTCATGTATGGATGTGAGAGTTGGACCATAAAGAAAGCTGAGTGCCGAAGAATTGATGCTTTTGAATTGTAGTGCTGGATAAGACTCTTAAGAGTCCTTTGGACTGCAAGGAGATCAAACCAGTCAGTCTTAAAGGAAATCAAGCCTGAATAGTCATTGGAAGGACTGATCTGAAGCTGAAGCTTCAATACTTTGGCCACCTGATGTGAAGAGTTGACTCGTTGGAGAAGACCCTGATGCTGGGAGAGATTGAGGGCAGAAGGAGAAGGGGACAACAGAGAATGAGATTGTTCTACGACATCATCGACTCAATAGACATGAGTTTGAGCAAACTCTGGGAAACAGTGGAGGACAGGGAAGCCTGGCATGTGGCAGTCTATGCGGTCACAAAGAGTTGGACACAACTTAGTGACTGAACAACAACAACAACCTAAGGACGAATTATGCTTCTCTCCACTCTATTCAGAAAATAATTGCATTCAGTATGCTTGCATTGAAATAGAATTTACAGTTGAAATCATAATACTTGTACTAAATAGTTCTTTTACTTTGGTCCCTGAATATTTCTGGGTATCTGCTTCCTCAGATTAAAAAAATGAGAGGCTGGAAATAGATGAGCCATAAAGCCTCTGTCAGATTTTAAAATGTTATGGTTTCCTAGAGGGTTAATTTATAAAGAAATATACACCCCCCTTACCCCAGATAATGTGCTATTTTTCACAAACATTACTGATATAGCATCTATTTTCAGTTTCCAATGAAATGGAGAACAATGTGACCCATTTAAAAGCCAGCTCACGAGAGAATATTACCTACCAGTTATCAATCCTTCTAGCTAATTCTCTTGATAAGGACCGTATGATAGAAATATTTCTTTGCTGCAAAACTAATAGCAGTCTAGACTATATTTGATAATACTGTACATGCACACTGCAGTAGCTCTGAAAAATGGTTTCCTATTTGTTGCCAATTTAGTTTGCTTGAGGTGAGAAAAAGAAGAAAACTCACTTTTATGTTCATCTGTTTTGAGTGACTGAGCAGTTAAAAAGACATATGGCTTCTCCAGATCATTAGAATCTATAGCTGTTAATTTCAGTGTGAATTGCTCCTGTGTTTATGATCCAGAAATCATTGCTATTAAGATGGTAAGAAATTTCTTTTTCAGTTTTAAGAAAATATTCTTCCGTTCACATGCATGCTTTCTTAGGATGAATT
The DNA here is from genome assembly GCF_963930625.1 of Muntiacus reevesi. Classification (NCBI taxonomy): domain Eukaryota; kingdom Metazoa; phylum Chordata; class Mammalia; order Artiodactyla; family Cervidae; genus Muntiacus; species Muntiacus reevesi. The sequence continues at coordinate 52,642,776 of NC_089260.1, forward strand.
AAAGAATGTCTACTAAGAAAGACAGGAGAGTAACTGAATAATGGAAAGCAGCATCATTGTAATGAATAACTCAGTTCATGGATGTAGTTTCCTAAATTTCACCTCTCTAACAACAATTGGGCTACTGCCTATCCATGGGTGATAGCTAAAAGAGGCTGTAAAAATCTGTTTCCTTAGAGAAGGACCAGGTTTGGAGATACTTGTTTAGTGAGGTCAATGATTCCTCATCGTTATATTCAATTTTAGTAACAAAGTTCCTATTTCTGAGTTGGGGCAAACACCAGAGTACGTATTTTTAATGATGTGTTAACTTGCAAATGCACAATTAAACAAATACCACAAAGTGATGGCACATCAGCTTCAGTGAGGCTCTTTAAGAACAAACCTTGGGACTTCCCTGGTGGTCCAGTGGCTCAGACTTGGCACTTCCAGTGCAGAGGACCCTGATTCAGTCCCTGGTCAGGGGACTAGATCCCACATGCCGCAACTAGGAGTTTGCATGCTGTAACTAAAGAGATCCTGCATGCTGCAATACAGATGGAAGATCCTGTGTGCTGCAAGTAAGACCCACCACAGCCAAATAAATAAATAAGTAAATAAATATTTTTTGAAAAGGAACAAAAACCAATCCACCCATACTCATGTACTTCTCTTAATTCTTCCCAATATCCTGTCTAGGAAAATGCCACACACACACACACACACACACACACACACGCATACACATGACACGTACATGCCTCTTGAGTTGTGGATGATGGGGACAGAGGACACACCCTTCAGTGGCTGCAGCAGCACCGCTGGGTGGGGTTGGGAACCAGTGTCATGCAGGAAGCACATGTGTGTGCTCCTTCATCTCTGAAGGCAGATGCAGAACAAGGTACCCAGGAGATGGGGAGGACACCTCGGGGTGTGAACCGCGGAACATTGCTAGCAGGCTACTCCAGGATGACCCCTCTGTCTCCAGCTCACTTAAAAAACTTGTATTTGTTTTTGGCTGTGCTGATCCTTCATTGCTTTGCACGTGCTTTCTCTAGTCGTGGTGAGTGGGGGCCACTCTTCTTGTGGTACGTGGGCTTCTCATCGCGGAGCACAGGCTCTGGGGCATGTGGACTTCAGGAGCGGCTCCCAGGCTTTAGAGCACAGGCACAATAGTTGTGACCCATAGGCTCAGCTGCCCTGCACGATGTAGGATCCTTCTGGACCAGGGATGGAACTGGGGTCCCCTGCATTGCAAGGGCCCTTGGCCATAAGAATTCTTATTCCCTGGACCACGGAAGTCCTCCAGCTCACTTTTAACAGCAGTGAAACAGAGTGTGGACAGTGACTGGACGGAAGGACAGAAGTGAGGGGGAGGGGGAGAGAGAGAAAGAGGGAGGGGAGAAGGGCTCTCAGAAAAGCACGGATGAGGTTTCAGAGGTAAACGCTCAGACTTCCTGCTTTGCCTGTTGTCCTTGTATAATCAGAAATAGTGTCCCTTCACTCTAAAAGTGTCAGCTATGGATGACAAATTGTTACCCTAGATACATGCCCCAAATGCCGGCTTCATCACTGATGACAGTCCTGGGACTTGAAAGGGTCAAGTGGGGCAGCTAGGAAAGGAAAACTGCTAAGAATTTGGAGATAACTCCAAAAAGAAAACATCACTGCATTTTTCTTGTATATTTCTATGATTTGACTGATAGGCTTCTTGCAGCTTAGCTGTGTGGAGAAGTGTGTTTGTATCAAACATTATAATCTTAAGATTCGATAAGACTTATCATCATCAAACCTCTCCCACTATCTCTGTCTTCCTCTTGCTGCTGACGCAGCCCTGAGGGCACTCACACCTTGTGTTATTTCCTCCCCCTGAGTGTAGGCTGGGTTTGGCGACTTGCTTCTATCAGATAGAATGGGCCATGGGCGGGCGATGCAAGGCTTCTTCCAGGTGAAGTTATAAAAAAAGACTCTGGATTCACCTGGTTGTCTCCCTCTCTCAAACCAGCAGGCATGTCCTGAGCTGCCATCTAGACAGGCTCACGTGGAAAGGAACTGACATCTCCAGCCACCAGTCACCAGGGACAGAGAGTGCCCATGGCCGCGTGAGTGAGTGTGGAAGCAGACCCTGCCCCAGTCGAGCCTCAAGATGACAGCAGCCCCAGCCCATATCTTGACCACAGCCTCGTGAGGGACAGAGGTCGGCATCCAAGCCAAGCCTAGAGTCTTGACCCACAGAAACCATAAGATGATGTTTTTTAACCTCACATTTTGGAATAATTTATTATGCAGCAATTGATAAAACTTAGACGAGCACCATTTTTGTCCCCTTGCAGGGTCCGTGGATTAACTTCCTATCAACCACATCTCATTAATGCAAATCCCACAAGTGGCTATCATTGAACAATGTTTTTTTTTTTAATGATTTTTTTTTGATGTGGACTTTATTTTAAAATCTTTATTGAACTTGTTACAATATTGCTTCTTTTTACATTTTGGTGTTTCATTGGCCCCAAGGCATGTGGGATCTTACTCCCTGATCAGAGATCAAACCTGCACCCCCTGTATTGGAAGGTGAAGTCTTAACCACTGGACCACCAGGGAAGTCCCTGTCACTGAACAATATTAATCGAGTGTCTGCTGCTTAGTAGGAGGTCAGGGAGTCAAGAGTTTCTGAGGGAAATGGCCACAGTGAGAGGGTATGTATGCAGGGGAGATGTCATTCTGGTGAATTTGCCCACAGCAGATCTCACCGTACTCCTATCCAAAGCCTCTTACCATTTATCTTGTCTATATGAGGACTCCTTTTCAACCCCTCACATCGAGCCACCTTCCCCTTCTTAGGAACTGCCCTTCAGCTATGGGACCTGAAGCCAGGCTTTCCACCCAAGACCCTGACCCTTCCCGTCCCTTTCATCTGGGGTGGAGGCCGAGGCCCAGCACATGGAGCTGGTGACCTTGGGCAAACTGCTTCACTCTCTGCACACCTGTGAACGCAAACAAACATTGGGTAGGGGCTTCTCTGGTGGTCCAGTGGTTAAAGCTTTGCCTTCCAATGCAGGGTGTGCAGGTTCGATCTCTAGTCAGGGAACTAAGATGCCACGTGCCTCTTGGCCAATAAACCAAAACATAAAACAGAAGCAGTATTGTAACAAATTCAATAAAGACTTTAAAAATGGTCCACACACACACATTAAAAAAAAAATCTAAAAGGAAAAAACCAACCAAAAACCATTGGGTGATAGTAATACTGGGCACAGATGACCATGTACCTCTTGCATATAAGGACTAGAAATGGTTAGCTATTTTAGAATGCAGAGCCATCACAGCTACATGAGAACAGTCCTGCAGGGTGCTCGGGCATAATGATGTTACCTGTGCTTACAGGAGCACCTGGCTTCCAGAGAACACTCTGTGTACCTCTGTGTACACAGGTACTGTGTACCTCAGTATCATTTGGCACAAAAACAAAGAAATCATGTTTACATCAAAACGCTTTCTTGAGCTTGGACTACCTCCTCCAATTTCCAATCTAAATTTTTGGAATTTGCTGTGAATTGTGAAATAACGCACTGACATAGGCTGGATTTTTAGAGAGCAGTTCATGACGCAGGGGCCTCAAAAGAAATAAGTCCTCCCTCTGCATCTGGAAGATCCCCTGGAGGAGGAAATGGCAACCCACTCCAGTGTTCTTGCCTGGGGAATCCCATGGACAGAGGAGCCTGGCAGGCTACAGTCCACAGGGTGGCAAGGAGTCAGACATGACTGAACACACTCTTAATAAAAACACAAAACAAAACTGCAAGGCCTTTGGAAGTCATCTGCATTCAAAAGAGTTGTGGGGCAAGTCCTGAATTCCTTTAAGAAAAAAGAAAGTGCCTATTTAATGGGTGAAAAGACAACACTACAGAGTTCATGGAATTTTTGAGGAACCGTAGTTTGTAAAATAAATGAGGCATTCTGGAAAAGTCAGTCAAAGGAGAAGGTGGTTTAAGTTTCATTAATTTTGATCAACGGGATGAATCTAGATCCAGTGATGATGCAGATATTTGCAATAACCTCATCTCACACATGCTCCTCACAGTGGGAGTCTTCAGTGGACTACGGACATATATGTATAGAATGCATGATTTATAAGGCCTGGAAATGCATTATCCGTTTTGAAATTAAAATCCAGAGGGGGATTATACACATACATACAACACACACACATGAACATACATGCATCATAACTTTCACAAGCAGCTTGGGTGTAGCTGCGCCCGGACTTTCTTTCTTCCTGCTTCCCTGGTGCTGCTTCTCTCCTGACTTCTGACCACCTCTTCTCTCCACTCAGATGTGCTGGACGGTTTTGATTGGAGCCACAAGTATTCAAGGTGGTGATGATAGAGTAATTCTCCTACATACAAACCTTCAAGTTGTGAACTTTCAAAGATGCTAATATGCATCTAGTTCCAGCAAGGAGGCTGCACCTGTGCCATCAACATCAGGTTTGAGTCAAGCTCAGCTCGCCCGCTGTCTCCTATTGCTGACGATCCTTCAGCTCTGCCATCTCCCACCTCATCTCCCTCCTCCGGTCAGTAACTCTTCTTGTCTGTTCGCTTGATGCCAGGCCCTGTGTGTCAGCTGTTGTGCTGTACTACTGTCCTTTGCATTGTACTGTAAGATTAAAAATGTTTTCTTTATTTTTTTATGTATTACATAAATGCTTTTATGTATTATTCGTGCGAAAAGTATTATAAGCCTATTACGGTACAGGACTAAATAGCCGATTGTGTTAGCTGAGTACCTGAACTCATATGTATGCAGGGGACCTGCCGTACGTAAAGTTTGCAGAGAATTTCCCCACAAGCACAGGAGTAGACATGGGAAAAAAATATCTATGTATGAGTATACTATATTAAAAAAAATCTACAGCAGATCATAGACCCTTGAACTCACAAAGTGTGGTCCTTGGACCATCAACATTGGCACCACCTGGGAGCTTGTCAGAAATGCAGAATATCAGACTTCAAACCAGACCAACTAAACCTGAATCTGCTTTTCAACAAGATCCTCAGAGATGTGTATGCCCATTAAAGTTTCAGAAGCATTTCCTGACAAACATATCAGGTTAAACTCAGGTTCTTATGGTGGCCTGGCACAGCAGTAAAAGTGTGGAAACTGAAGCTAGCATGCCTAGGTTCAAATCCTGTCTCCACCACTTACAGCCTGAATCATACAGCCCTTTTAACTTCTTAGAGACTCAGTTTTCTCATCTGGAAAATGGGAATAAGCTGGATTATTCCCTACAATACCCTACTGGATTGTTAATTGAATTAACAATTGCAGAATGCTTAGAATGGCATATAGTGATTCAGTGCCATATAAGTATTGTTTAATTATATTCTTCTAAAGCTATGTAGGGCTTCCCAGGTGGTGCTAGTTGTAAAGAGTCTGTCTGCAATGCAGGAGACTCAAGAGACTCAGGTTCGACCCTGGGTTGGAAAGATTCCCTGGAGGAGGGCATGGCAACCCACTCCAGTGTTCTTGCCTGCAAAATCGCATGGACAGAGGAGCCTGGTGAGCTACAGTTCACAGGTCGCAAAGAATCAGACACGACTTAGCAACTGAACAATAACAACTTCAGGCACTTGAAAATAACTGTGGATGAGATATCTAAAAGAGAAAACAGAATAAGCTCAGGATAACTTTGAAATAAATCTAAAAACCAGATGCACAGTCTTATACATACCTTTCTTAAGAGGTAGGGAGTCACAGAAACAAATGACATAAAAACTGTGACTGTATATAAGTCAGCCCCACTAGGTACTGAGGACCTGCTCTGTGCCAGCCAGTTGGCAGATGCAGAGCAGATTCATGGGGAAGCCAAAGAAGCTCGGCTCAGTGCTCCTCACTTCCATGGGGTCCTTGGCAAGGCCCTTGAAGGGGCTCTAGTAATTTTATAGTCTTAATTTTATATACTTTTGAGGAGGGTCATTTTATTGAAATATAATATTACATAAGGGCATTAATAGCAGACAGTTCTGCATTGTCCTTCCTAAAGAGCAGACTGTAAGTTTCAGTCCTACATGCAGCAGCCTCTGCTTGACCTTGTTTATAGCAAGGCATCCTTTCTCTCCTCCTGCCTCTCAACCCACCTGTGGAAGCAGACTTTGCTCATCAAATGCCTCCCTGAGTTCTGACTGAGTTATGAGTGACTTCTAGTCATTTACACCTTGATAGGCTTCCCAGGTAGCTCTAGTAGTAAAGAACCTGCCTGCCAATGCAGGAGACATAAGAGGTGTGGGTTCGATCCCTGGGTCAGGAAGATCCACTGGAGGAGGCATGGCAGCCCACTCCAGTATTCTTGCCTGGAGAATCCCATGGACAGAGGAGCCTGGTGGACTATGGTCTATAGGGTCGCAAGGAGTTGGACAGGACTGAAGTGATCGAACACGTAGTTGTACTTTGATAAAGACTTAAATGATATGACAGTCATTTCTTCAGGCTGGAATAATGTACTCAAATTCTCAACATTAAAATTGAAGGGCATAGATGTAAAAAAACAAATCTAGCATTTGAGCTATAAAGTTAGAGGTACTGGGTAGTGGAAACTCAGCTAGAATATCATCTGTGAAGAAAAGAATGAAGTGCTTTGATTCAGCAGTGCTAATGAGGTCACTAGAACATCCTGGAGTTAGGAGAGATGGAGTAACCAGGCAAGCAGAAGAGGCCATGGTGCTCAGACAGCATCCAATGTGTCTTCCTGTGTGCTAGGAGTCCCATTTCAGGAGTGTTATGGCATAATTTCCAGAACGGTAAAACCACAAAAATAAAATGAGCATGTGTCAAATATTTTATTTAACTCATTAACCAAAATTCACTTAAAATAATACTTTTGAGTCATAGAGATTTACATTCTCCAGCTTTAGCCTCGTTGTTGTTGTTTAGTTGCTAAATTGGGTCTGACTCTTTGTTCAGTGAAATTAAGACTTTCAGGGTGGGACTCCAAAGGGTTCTGCCTTTCTCAAACTCTGTTAAAGTTTCCTCTGTTATATCATTATCTTGTTCTTGAGCACCTAGTGTTTTATTTGCATTTGACTTTCAACAGCCGGTTACAGATTTCAATGAGACTAAGTAAACATTAACATAAGACTAAGTCAAAAGTGCAGTTTTATATTGTTACATTCTTATAAAGGGCATTCAGTGATGGGACACAACTTTCCAATGTTTGAGGCCCCAGAAGCATAAATAACCCTACTTCTTTTGGCTGATGAACCCCTGAATGTATCTAAATCTTTCTTGAAGCTATAGATTTTAAAAATTATATCATAATTTTTCAAAACTTTTTAACTGTATAAAATAGGCCTTTTAAAGTTTCCTAAAAATCTTTTAGTCTCTCAGAGGAGCTTTCTTAATTTTATTATTCCAGAAATTGGCAAATAACAAACTGCATCTCATGCACTGACCCCAAATTATTTACCAGCTGGAATGTATCTAGATTTCTCCTTGGGAACCTCAGTTAGGGTTTTGCCCACCGGTGCTTATGAAATGACTTTATCCAACCATACATATCCTCTTTCAGCTTATGCTATCAAAACCCGTATTTCTTGCACAAGTTTTTTGGTTTGCCCCCTCAAAAATCATCAGTTGATATCACAGCAGTTATGAAAAGGGAGAAAAGGGAAAGGGGAGTTGCATTTCAGTCTCTTGGAAAAGGAGACAGGTCTGGGTAGTTTTGGTAGCCAAGAAGATCAAAGTTTCTTCTTAGAAGATACAAAGAAACACAGACCCTTACAGAGAAACAAATAGTTTCTCCTCCTTTGGAAGTTCTGACAGGCAGCAGGGTCATTTTCTCATAGTCATCACAAATGTACAAGGTTTCCACCACCTCGAAACATAAATGGACTTGGATTGCTGGCTGGTTGGAACAGCAGGTTCCCATCAGGCTTCTGTTACAGAGAAAAGCTTATCCAAGCTGGGGCAATTCCCAAGCAGGACAAAACTTCAGTGGTTTTAAAAGATAAAAATGTAAAGACTTTCAAAATGTAATAAAATTTTATGAAGTGTTCTATAAAAAGAACTGATTCAGTTGTATTGTGGCTCAGAGACTCCATGTAAGAATAGGACTTTGACCTTCAACGTCTGTAGTACATGAGACAATACGATTCAGTTATGTTTGCTTGGAAGTGTTCCGAACCATTCTTAGCAGAGCCAGAATTTTCATTTTAGAGTCAAATTATGGACTTTCCAAAACATTTGTTCTGGTTTATTTTTAAAACGATGAAAATCTGGTCATGTGAGTCAGTTAACAAGCATTTAGTTTGAGTACCTGACCCTTACTAAGTCTGGGAGATTCCAAGATGAATAAAATGTAGACATTGTCTTTTGGGAGCTTATACTCAAGTGCTGGAGAAAGACATGGAAGCAATGATGCTGGTACCAATGCTTCAAGAATAGCACCTTCTTTGGAAATCTGTGGGAGGTGGGGGAAGACTTCCTAGAGAGAAAGAATTTGTTTTGTTCTTTTTTTGGCCATGTCACATGGCATGGGCATGGGGGATCTTTGCTCCTTGACCAAGGATTGAACCTGCACCCTCTACACTGGAAGCACAGAGTTTTAACCACCGGACCACCAGCAAGAAATAATTTGAGCGGAGTTTTGTAGGTGGTGAGAAGGGGGAACAGGAAGATGAGTCAGACAGGTTCTCCACTTGGTGGGGAAACACCACAGGCAGTGTGAAAAACATGGACTGTTGTAGGAGTTATAGAAGAGCAACGTTGATCCAACCTAGCCGAGATAGATTCTGTGTGGGGTGCACACATGGGAGTTTTGAGAGCATAGGACAATCAAGATACGAGGTTGGCCAAAAAGTTCATTCTGTTTTTTCTGTACTCTTTTATGGAAAAACCTGAACGGACTTTTTGGCCAACCCAATAGACTTTGGAGTGGTGGTGGGGAATAGGGTGTGGAGGAGTGGGCAGCTAATAGGAACTGCAGTAGTCAGGGTGAAAAAAAGTGAGGTCTAATTAGCTAACCTCATGCGAAGAGTTGACTCATTGGAAAAGACCTTGATGCTGGGAGGGATTGGGGGCAGGAGGAGAAGGTGACGACAGAGGATGAGATGGCTGGATGGGATCACTGACTCGATGGACGTGAGTTTGAGTAAACTCCGGGAGTTGGTGATGGACAGGGAGGCCTGGCATGCTGCGATTCATGGGGTCGCAAAGAGTCGGACACAACTGAGCGACTGAACTGAACTGAACTGAACTGAATTAGCTAACATCTTGACACTATATGGTGTATATTGGTAGGGATCTAGTACATTTTGAATGTCAAATGACTTTCTGAAAGACAGACTTTAGCTCCTCAGTGGTCAGTCAGTAGGTATTTACCAGTTGTCCAACCTGTTTCTTGAGTCACAACCTTCTGTTATGGGAATAATGGGAGCTTTATGATCTCTGAAGCTCACAGACTGTGCTCGTATCCTAATTTCACAATTATTGTTTCTGCTATTTTGGGAGAAGTTAAATAAACTCTCTGAGCCTCAGTTTCCTTATCTGTCAAATAGTGGTAATGACATCACAGAGTCATCATGAGGATTAAATGAGTAAATAAGTTCAATAGTATTTAACTCATACTTGTCCACATTGCCCATTTCCCGCCCTGCTTTGGTGTGAAGTGTGGTTTTCCCTTGTCTGCTTATAGGATTAACATTGATTGCATTTATTTAAGTAATAGTTAACTATAAAAATGAATGAAATTGAGTCATTTGTAGTGGATGAGCCTAGAGTCTGTCATACAGAGCAAAGTGAGTCAGAAAGAGAAAAACAAATACATATTAATGAATATACATAGAGTCTAGAAAAATGAAACTAATGGGCCTTTTGCAGGGCAGAAATAGAAACTCGGACATAGAGCTTGGGCGTGTGGGCACCGTGGTGAGGGAAGAAGAGAGTAGCATCAACACGGATAAACTTTGCTGCTGTTTCTGTTATTCAGTTGCTCAATTGTGTCCAACTTTTTGCGATGCCATCGATTGTAACCCACCAGGCTCCATGGAGTTTTCTCAGGCAAGAATACTCGAGTGGGTTGCCATTTCCTTCTCCAGGTGATCTTCCTGGACCAGAGATCAAACTCATACCTTCTGCATTGTCAGGTGGATTCTTTACCGCTGAGCCATTAGGGAAGCACCCACATATATATACACTACCATGTGTAAAATAGATAAATAGATAGCTATTTAGTGTAAAATAGATAGCTAGTGGGAGGTTGTTATATATCACAGGGGGCTCAACTCGGTGCTCTGTGATGGCCTAGAGGAGGGGGATAGGAGGGGAATGGAAAGGAGGTTCAGGAGGGAGGGATATTTGAATACACATAGCTGATTTACGTTGTATGATATTTGTATTGTATGTATTGGAGTGTATGATAGAAATGAACACAACATTACAAAGCAATTATTTACCAATGAAAAAATAGACAGAGAACATTTAGAATTTTGGGGAATCTCACAAATATGTAAATCATAAAGACATTCCTAAATATGAGTACAACAACAATAATAATAGTAGCAAGATGGACAACAATCAAACTAATCATGACAATAATCAATTCAAAGAGAACATGATCTACAAAAACTGACACCAATTGTCAGTTTCTTATAATTACAACGATAATAATTACACTGTTTGAGTGCTTATTAGTGGCAGATACAGTCCGTTTTGCTATAATGTGATACATGTGTTCCTAAAAAACACTGTGCTCTGCAAAATTGGCAAAAATAATCACAAGGCTTCTGGGGAACATGGGATTGGGGTACAACATTCAAACCCTTCAACAGGGACATACTGAAAAAAAAGCAAAGGAACTGAATAAAATGGAAGGAGATTTTTTTTTTTTTGGAGGAGATTTTTAACACTTGTTTAAGGTTAACAAATGCATAAATGCTAAAAATAAGTGTGACATTTTTAACTTGGAAAAGACCTGATGCTTTTTTTGTGGAAGTGTTTGCAGCACATGACTTACTTCGAAGGGGTGAAAAGAAGGTCACCTTAAGTCTGATGGGAGAACCGTCAGGTCAGATGTAGCTGGCCGATGTCTGAGTATGTGCATGTATGGTCCCTACAAGACTCAGGTCAACTGGGTGCAGTTTTTTCTGCTTCTGTCTTGTGTTTCTCACAGAAAAGAAAGTGGCCTGAGCAAACAGGGAAGTCTTGGTGCGCTCAGATTGTTCCCTATTAATATATCAATTCCATCGGAACAAATCTGCATTTTCATAACAGGCATCCTATTAATAGTAGGACTGGCTGTTTTAGTTTAAGTCCATTACGTATTTGAACTTAGGTGATCCTCTCAACACCTGCTTTGGTTTGATACTATTATTGTCTTCTTTTTATTGATGAGGAAACTGAGGCAAAGAGAGCTTAAATGACTTGATCAAGATCAGAGCTTGTTACACAACACAGTCATTATACTATCCCACCATCCAACCTAGTATATTCTATTCAGGATAATCATCTATTTAATAAGATACATGTCTCCATCAGTTTTCAAGAGCGTGTGCATGTGCATACTCAGTCGTGTACAACTCTTTGCAACCCTGTGGACTGCAGCCTGCCAGGCCCCTCTGTCCATAGGATTCCCCAGACAAGAATACTGGAGTGGGTTGCCATTTCCTTCTTCAGGGGATCTTCCCAACCCAGGATCAAATCTGAGTTTTGTGATTCTCCTGCTTTGGCAGGCAGATTCTTTACCACTTGCCACTCGGGAAGCTCCTGTTAGGTCAACTAAGGAAGCACTTAATTTATGTCCCATTGACAGACAGTTGCAAATGTAAATGGATGAATAACTAATGACATTCTGAATGGGATTTTGGTAAAACAGTGGCTAGAAATTGACTCTAAGGTAACAGGCAGGAAATGAGTATGGAATAAGGGTTGGCTATAGAGCTGGTTATACGTGGTTAACTCCTGCACTTGTTAGCTGTGTGAACAGGGCAAAGCACTTAATTCCCTGAGTTTCAGTTTCCTCATCAATAAAAAATACCTTTTGTCATATTATGAACGAATGAGCAAATCACATTACACATATAATATGTAAAAGGTGATTAGCAAATCACCAGCTAGTGAGAAATGACCCTGAAGTTCATCAGGAGAAATCAAATCAGTCAGCAGGGCAAGCCTGAAGTTGGAGCTGAGGCAAATACAAGAACAGACAGGGGAGAGGTCAGAGGAGCAGCAGAGATGGACTCATGCATGGTTGCAGAATAACGTACACCTAATCAGAGTCTTAAAGTTACATACAGAATGTACAACACAAAGAGCAAATCCTAATGTAAGCTATGGACTTTAGTTAATAATAACATACGTTATTATTGGCTCATCAATTGAAACAAATGTACCTCTGAATGCAAGATGCTAATAATAGGGGAAACCAGGCTGACGTGAGGGGGTAGGTGGCAACTGTCTGTACTTTCTGCTTAATTGTTTTGGAACAAAAACTGCTCAGAAAATAATGTCTATTAATTTAAAAAAGTTTTAGTTTTGCACAGCTCTTTTCCCAAGCTTCCTTCCTTAGCTTGCTTGATCCTTCTATTTTTGATACTCTTGACTCTGGCTGCCAAGACTGGTCTAGCACTTAATTTTCTGAGTTTCAGTTTCTTCATCTATTAAAAAAACACCTTTTGTTATATTACTATGAATTAATGATCAAAATCACATTACACACACATAGTAAGTCTTAGTCACTCCATCAAGCCCCTCTTTGTGACCCCATTGTCTGTAGCCCACCAGGTTCCTCTGTCCATGGAATTCTCCAGGCAAGAGTACCGCAGTGGGTTGCCATTTCCTTCTCTAGGGGATCTTCTTGACCCAGGGATTGAACCCGGGTCTCCCACATTGCAGGTAGACTTTTTACCAACTGAGCCAGCAGGGAAGCTCCATACATAATATATGATTAGCAAATCATCAGCCTGTGAGAGAGGATCCTGCAGTTTGCCCAGAGACAGGATGCAACAGAGCTGGCATGCAAATTTAAATTGTCTGGCTTCTGACTGTTCTACAACCCATGTTCTCCTGGTTGTAGAGAGAGAGTGGCGGCTGGGTTCACCAGCTCTCAGGCAGTCAGTTGGGCCGTTCTGAGCATAGGTTCTAGAGAGAGACAGACCTTAGTTCACCTACCTCCTCTGTCTGTGACCACAGACCATTTGAGCTTTTCTTTTCTCATCTGAATGTGGGATGATATTATTGAAACTCTTATGAGAATTAAAGGAAACAATCTATGAGAAATGCTTGGCATAGCATCCGGTACACTGTTACTGCTGTTTCAGTTCTTTATGCTGCATAATCAACCACCCTGAAGCTTAGAGGCTTTAAACAGTGATTTATGATTTCTCACAACTCTGTGGGTTAGGAATTCCAGCAGGACTCAGAAGGGCAACTTTTCTGCTCCACATATTGTCAGCTGGGGCCACTCACCTGGCTGTGCTTGGCTGGGGCTCCTAGGGGCTGGAAGGTCCTGCTCACCTATGCCTCGTGGTGTTGTCACGTGGCTAGCTTGGGCTTCCTCAAGCATAGCTGGCTCAGGATGGTAGAGTTTCTTCCATGATGACTGGTTCCTAAGAGCAAAAGAGGAATTGGCCAGTCCTCTCAGAGGCTAAGCCCTGAACTTGCCCAGGGTCATGCCACCACATAGCTCCTGGACAAAGAAATCACACAGCCAGCCTTGAGTTGGGGGAAGGGTAACCGGAGTCCCCCATCACATGCCTCAGGACAGGAATGACCGCAGCCATTGCTGGAGATGATTGCGTGCTCAAATACTTTCCTGTGAATTGCCCTGTCATTTTACATGACAAGCATAGCTGCCTCTCTTACTGCCAACAGCCTGTTGTAAGGCAGAGTGAGATGCCCTTGTTGTTGAGGGAACGGAAGTACAAGTGTGGCCAGCAGGCTACTCTAACCTAGCCGCTGCATCATCCCTTCATGTCAAGAGGGCTCAACACATTTTTATTTTATTCTATTTATGTTTAATGTTATTTACATAATTTTGGCTGTGCCTTGTGGCTTGCAGGATCTTAGTTCCCCAGTCAGGGATTGAGCCTGGGTAACAGTAGTGAAAGCGCTGAGTCCTAACCACTGAACCACCAGTGAATTCCCCTCCATACATGCTTAGTATTGTTGTCCTGCCAACAGTGTGTACCCACCTATCGTCTATTTTGTAATATATTTCAGGTCATGAGACTGCTGTGAGACTCTTTTAAAAAGTTACTAAAACAGAGACATGCCATTTAAAGGTATCAATTTACCTTTTCACTGACAGCACAGAAAACCTTCTATTAACACCTCAGAATAAGAAAATAAACCTGATTGAAAAATAAGCCCAGGCTGGCTTCTATATTCGAGTTTTTGCTGTTTGTTTTTCCTTTGCACTGGAATGCCCTTCTTACCTGGCTTCCTCCTCCCTTCTGTGGGCAAAAAGAACACTTATTTATCTTCTGAAACCCAGCTCGCATGTCATTTCCTTTATGAAGCCCCTGTTGACACACCTGCCACCAAGTAAACGTGGTCACTCCCTTCTCGAGGCTCCACTGCACCCTGAAAGCTTCCACTGTGGCAAGCATAACTTTTATTGCACTAACAGATTGATAAAGGTTAATCAGAGGGAGCATGGAGGCTAATTCCTGAGTCCTACTATGAGAGGATACAGAGAGAAATGAGACGAACCTCTTGCCATTGGGGAGCTCATTGTCTATTGGGGCAATAATAGCTTCGAACATGATCTTCATTTCAGGGCTAGAGATCCACACAGGGTTGTTATGGACACACTTTAACCACTTGAGTAGGGGATATCAGGTGGCACAGTGGTAAAAACCTGACTGCCAATGCAGGAGACCCAAGAGACACGGGTTTAATCCCTGGGTCAGGAAGACCCCCTGGAGAAGGAAATGGTGACCTGCTCCAGTATTCTTGCCTGGAAAATCCCATGGACAGAGGAGCTTAGGAGGCGACAGTGCCTGGGATCACCCAGACACAGCAGAGCACACACACAACACAACACAGTAGGGGCTATCATTTGGCAGACTCCTAGGAAGGCTCTCTGCAGAGAGCCTTTTACCTGCCATAAAGAGAGGTCCGGAGCCATCAATATAATGATCTCAGACATCCCGACTTCAGCCTCTGTCATTTTTGTGGTGGAGGAAGCTTTGAGTCCCAGGTGTAATTGGTGTGATCTCAGAGAAGCAAGGGGAGCAATGGCCCATGTTTACTGTAAGAGATGGGGGGTTTTCAATATATAAGGACTTTCCCATGGTGTGGTGAAGTTGTGAGGATCCCAGGTAGAGCCAGGGCTGCTAAAAGGTTTGCAAGGAAAAGATAAGGGCATTGTTTAAGGCTGTTTGGTTTCCTTACAGGTCAGAGAGGTACTTTTACTGTGAAAAAAAGAAAGGAAAGACAGATGTAAAAAAGCATTTGAGTCAATGAAGATTACCCTTGCCCTTACCTGAATGACTACTGTAATAGTCAGATTTGCTAGGTTATACTGCTATAACAAATAGCCCCACAATCTCAGTGGTTTATTTCTCATTGACATTACATGCTGACTTCAGAATGGCTGTGGTTCTGACCCCTGTGTTTTTCATTCCAGGATCCAGACTGACTGAAGGAGCAGTGCTTTTCTTGGACTGGGTCATTTTGGGGCAGAGAGACAAACATGGTGGTGGGCCCACTCAATAACTCCTAAAGCTTCTATTGGAAAGTGGTATGTGCACTTCACTCATACTTAATTGGTCAAAGCAACAAGGTTCAATCTCACAGAAGGGACCAGAAGATGATAAGAATATAATTTACACAATTTACCACAGCTACACAGAACCCTAAGATTAAAAGCTGATGGTTCTGAAGACAAGAGACCAAGAATATGTTATACAAATTAGACTGACAAGTGCAACTTGAACCAGGAAAAATATGAGAGTAATCTGTTGAAGAAAGAAAGATGAAAAAATCAAGGATTTCCCAAGGTGGTCCAGTGGTTAAGAATCTGTCTTCCAATGCAAGGGACTTGGGTTCTATCCGTGGTTGGGGAACTAACATCCCACGGTCTGCTGGGCAACTAAGCCTGCTCAGCCCAACTACTGAGCCCACATGATCTAAAGCCTGTACTCTGCAACTAGAGAAAGCCCAAGTGCTGCAATGAAGACTGAAACATCTTCCACCCTCCCAAGAAAGAATCAGAACTTGCCTAATAAACAAACCTTGAAAACTTCAGAAATAAAAAATGTATATAGTGAGGAAAATTTTGCTGTCTTTATCGACAAACCAAAAATCAGACTAGCAAACAAAACAACCAGCCAAGTGTCTTACTTCAGACACGAGCCCACCGAAGCCCACCTGTTTTGAGGATCATGGATGGGTTTTGGCAGGTCACACAAGGCATTTAGAGAATAAAATGGATCTAAAACAAGCACTTTCATGATTAGCATCATCAGTTGTGCTGGCCACGCTACTCTGTCACTCAGCAGCCGACAAAAGTTCTACTCATCTTTTTTGGTTTGCCTCCAATGCTGTCTTTTCCCAGAAACTTTCTTTGATCACTCTTTTGTGTATGAATTGCATCTTCCTTAGATGTGATGGTACTTGCACCTCTATTTAATATATTGCCTTTATTATAGTTAATTATTTACTTCTACCTCCTCACCCCCAAGACAACTGTGAGGGCAGAAACAAGAATTTATACATTTTAGGGTCTCCCATAGTGCCTAGTACAGAGAAGTGCATACAAAGGAACATAATTCATTGTTGCTGAAGTTCAGAAATTTATGATCTGGTTCGAAGCCTCTTGACAGGCAAATGTTAGCTCCACCTGTGAGGTGTTCCCAGAGCCTACATGCATAAAAGAAGAAAGAAATGATTGTTAATGACAATTCTAGGGCTCAAACTCACCAGTACTGTAAGAAAGCCTTGGTAAGATAGGCAAAGGGGGAGGAAAGGATTGGGAGTAGGGGGTTGTGTAAGTGTGAGGTTCTTTGAAACAATACCAGTATCTCTTTGTTCTTGTGCTACCTAGATTATTTTGTTCCTTTTAGGTGTTTCTATTTTTCTTTTCTTAGTATAAAATAGTAATTAGTTACATAGGTCTTAGTTTCAATAAATTGTTTTAGGATGTGGTTTGATCTCAGTTATGCAAACACTCAAAGAGAGCAATATACAGTTAATTTGAGGACTTAAATATGATATAGGACTGAAATGCGTTAAAATTATACAGAGGGCTATGTAGAGTACTTACGTTCATAATATAGAGCATGAATATTTTTAGACTTTCTGATATTAGATTTAGGTGTGCTTGTTCTATTTTGTAAATCAAAGAATTGGCCTATATCTTTGATCTATATGTTTAGGTTTTTATGGTGACAGATATCTTATAATAACTAGAAATAGAAATTCCATCTTTAGTGATAATACAGTATGGGGATCTTAGAAGAGAAGGTCTTAAGGTGCAGTTAATTAGCAGAAATCTGAAGCACACAGTCTCAAAGCAATTAAGGCTGTTAATTGAATATGTGGATGCATGGTGGAATGGCTCATATGTTGTTGGGCAGGGTACCCTAGGCTGGGAGAGAGCAGTTACATTATACATATGAAGTTGAAAAATTCACAGACAACAAATATGGGTAAATGTACATTTGTCTAGTAGTTAACTGGGTTTATGAATGGTGATACATTGTGGGCTGTATGCAAATTTGTCTATGAGAAGCAAAATCCAGCATTAACTATTCAAGCTTTCAGCCTATCTGTGGGGAGATATGGCATATGACATATGGCATACCTTTTATTCACGGAAAACTGAGCTTTTCCAGGAGATTTTGCTGTCTTCTGATTTGGCAAACATCTCTAACTCACATGCTCCTTTAAATGAAATTGGTGGTCACACAATGGCTGCCACCTAGCATCCATGCAATTTTGGGGGTAGAAGGGAATGGACATTGTCGATGAGCTCAAGGCCTCTAAACGATCTTGTCAAGATCTTCCTGGGTTCTGTGAGTTGCAGCATTTGATGAATGTATGAACCTACGTCTAAAAAGAAACTTGATTGAAATGTTCAAGACTGTGAAAAAGGTTTCAAAAACATAAAGAGAAATAAAATGCTCCTTTTAGAAGAACTTAAGTGGAAAGTGGTTAATATTTGGGACAGTGTTCATTATTTTTAAAGGCTATATCTATCCCCCATTCCCCTCTGTCCTGTCCCACCCCCAACCCCCGCCGCCCCGGTGCACGCTCAGTCGTGTCCCAGCCTTTGTGACCTCGTGGACTGTAGCCTGCCAGGCTCTTCTGCCCATGGGATTTCCCAGGCAAGAATACTGGAGTGGGTTGTATTATGCACACAGTCCTAAAAATGCGAGGTTAACCTGCGCTAGGTTATTGACTGGAACAGGAGGTTGAAGTCATTCACGCTGGATTGAGAAGCATATTCAAAAGATGACTTTTTGGAGCAGGAAAGTTCCTGTTTGTTATGTAATGTGTGCGTTTCATTATTTACACGATTTCCCCGGGCGATTGGGAGCTGTGTACACAGCCAGCTGCGTCCGAAGCAGCAACCCAGGCTTGAAATCCTTCTTTTATTGCCTTTCACTCCTTATGCCTATATTTTTTTAATGGAAAAATTTCCCTAAATTACTTCTCTAGATTAAAACAATTTTTCCCCCTTAAATATTGGTAGGAACTCTAGGCTTCCTGGAAAATTTTCCGTACTCCTTTCCACTGGTCTTAAGGATGAATTAAATTAAAAAGTGAATATTCAATGACAAAGATTCGGAGCGGGAAAGTTTTTTGGTTTTGGTAAGGGGTTCTCAAGCCCTCTCTCATCGGGGTGATTCATCTCTCTTCTCCCGACCCACTTCGTTCTTTGTGGTATTTCCTGGAGTCAGATGACAATACACAAGGGTAGGGAGCCCTGGCCAAGGCTCTGCGCACCGGGTGCTCAGGGCAGACCCCGGGCTCTAGAAGGAAGGCGCGGGAGCGGGGCGTGTGTGTGTTGGGGGGTCCGCTGTGTGTGTCGTTGGTGGGGGCGGCGGCGTCCGCCGTTTCCACGGCTTCGCCCCGGAGCCCCGGCGTTTCCCTGCGGTCCACCGCAGGCCGGCCGGAGCGCAGGGGGCGGTCCCTCCCGTCCAGCCCCGCCCCGGTCGGGTTTATAACCTGCCTGCTCGAGCTCCTGGAGCCGCCGCTTCTCTTGGGCTCCTGCCGGACTCGGGCTGCGAGTCCCCGGCCCGCCGCCCGAAAGACTCCCGCCTGGCACGCGCGCGTGCTCGCATTCACGTTGCCCTTCACGGCACGCGCTCACACTCATCCCCGCTCACACTCATCCCCCTCGCACACACGCGCGCTCACACTCACGGCAGCGCTCCCCCTGGAACGCGCGCTCACACTTTCCCACTCACACCCCACTCGCGCCCCGGAGCGCTCGCTCTGCAGGGGCGCGCAGGCACCGCCGGCGACAGCGCCGAGGGGACCCAGGGCCTCCCCATGGCTGACCTGAGCTTCATCGAAGATTCCGTGGCCTTCCCGGAGAAGGAGGAGGATGATGAGGAAGAGGAAGAAGGCGTGGAGTGGGGCTACGAGGAAGGTAACCCGCCGCGCGTCAGGAGGCTGGCGCTCCCCGCGCCTCCGCCGCCCCTCTTTCCCACGTGGGTCCCCGGCCCGTTTAGGGGCAGCAGGCGCTCGGGGCAGAGCGGGCGTCGCCCTCGTGCTTATCCGAGAGCCCGGCCTTGGTGCCGGCAGCAGTTGGCACCTGCCGCCATCCGGTGGGCGAGCCCGAAGGCTGCGTTGGTGACAGTTCCGTCTGGCTAGTAGCGAGTAGAGCAGCCTTAACTATTACTGAACACCTTGAGAATGCAGCGTTACTGAAACTCTTATTTTCTTTCTTTGAAAAAAAATTCTTTGGTTTACAGAGTTGTATTAGTTTCAGATGTACAGCAAAGTGATTCAGTTGTACAAACGCATATATTCACTCTTTTCCAGATTCTTGTCTCTTATCGCGTCCGTGAAACTATTTCTTGCTTGCCTGCGGGGAGAAAGTATTTGAGCTACTGAGTTTTCTAGAAGGATGCTGACCCGTTCAACTTTTTCTGAACAAGTCCTAAGTTTTTGAGCTGAATCAGTGGGCCTGGCAAGCTGGGGATTGACCTTGTATAAAAAGTTTAGTTTCCTAAAATGTATCCCTGAAGATGTAGGACTCCTAATGGAGCTGACAATTGGTGCTGATGTTGACTACATATCTGCAACAAATGTAGAGTTTATAACTTGCATGATGCAAATATGGAAAGAGTATTATCTATATATGCATGATATATAGGTATGTGTATATAGGAGTATGTGTGTGTGTGCTCAGTTGCTAAGTCATGTCTGACTCTGCAACTTTATGGCCTGTAGCCTGCCAGGCTTCTCTGTCCATGGGATCTCCCAGGCAAGACTAGGAGAGTGGGTTTCCATTTCATTCTCAAGGGGATACTCCCAACCTAGGAAGAGAACCCATGTCTCCTGCTTGGAATGTGGATTCTTGACCACTGAGCCACCCAGGAAGCCCTGTATATATGAATATGCACACTTCAAACTACTGTTTGCATTTCTGATAAGAAATTTTTACTCACTAGCATCAGATTTTTGGTTTTTGACTCTCACTAAGAACGTTGAGAGTTATAGGAATTTTCCAAGTACTTAACATAATTGAACTAATGAGCAGAGGAAATTTTTGTGGTATTGTTTCTTTTTCTAATCACTTAAAGATCTGAATTTCCTAGATCCATAAGTTAGTACCTCTACGTAAGCAAATAGAACATTTTGTTAATCTGGGACTCCGAATGTGATATTTGATAACATTAGATCATTCAACCTATGAGTGCAAAAATGCATGCACTTTATTAATACCATGTCTTATCTGTAAAGAGACAGTAGTCATAATTTTCTCAATAATGGCAAGGATCATAAACAATGTTTAAACTAGTTTTCCCATGTTAAATTTTGCTGTAGCTTATTTTTTCAATCCGTTCTAAGTTTGCTTCATTTTTCCTCAGGTGTTGAGTGGGGCTTGGTGTTTCCAGATGCTAATGGGGAGTACCAGTCTCCCATTAACTTGAACTCGAGAGAGGCTCGATATGACCCCTCACTGCTGGATATCCGCCTCTCCCCGAATTATGTGGTCTGCCGGGACTGTGAGGTCGCCAATGACGGGCATACCATTCAGGTTATCCTGAAGTCGAAATCAGGTATTTTAGATGTTTCTGTGTGCTTCTTATTAAACTAGCAGTCATTGCCAAGCTGATTTAGCTTGTATGACCTTAATGGTAGGACTAGCCTAGCTCTGTTGTCAGGATACCTTTATATACCATAACATGCATTTTGGGGGAATTATTTTCTGAAACATTTTGGAAAGGGTGAAATTATGAAGGTGTCAGTTGGTTGTCCCATGTTATATGATGTTATTGGAACAACCTTAGTTGGTCAAATTCCAGCTCTGTAAAATTTGAGGAAAAGTATATACAAATGTATGATGCTGGAGCTCCAGTATTTTGGTCATCTGATGTGAACAGACCACTCATTGGTAAAGTCCCTGATGCTGGGAAAGATTGAGGGCAGAAGGAGAAGATGGTGTCAGAGGATGAGATGGCTGGACGGCATCACTGATGCAAAGAACATGAACTTGGTCAAACTCCGGGAGATGGCCAGAGACAGAGAGGCCTGGTGTGCTGCAGTCCATGGGGTCTCAAAGAATTGGACGTGACTGGGCGACTGAGCAACAACATACACAAGTATACAAATCTTCGTTTTGTCCAAAGTGTTGATTAGCTCAAATCATTTAGATAATTATAATTCTGTCTTACTGCTTTGTAAAACTGAAGATCAGCATTTATTGATATAATTTGGCATCCAAGATAGACTTTTCAAATTAATTTTCTTTACTATATCAATATATAATTATATATAATATAATTAATAGTAATATTAATATAACTAATATGGCAAGAAGAATTTTAATTAATAGCAGTCAAAATCAGTCTCTAAACTCAGTGAAAGATTTAAATGGCAAACAAAACTCTTACTTTTATTTATTTTTTTAACTCTCCTCCTCCCTTCTGAACCTATTTGAGATGGATCTGAAATGTTTTTTAGAAAAACTATTGGATAATTACCAAGGAAATTGCTTTTTTGCTTATATATGGGGGAGAGGAGAGCAGAATATTTTAAAATTAGCATTAATTTCTTGCTTTTCATAGTGAATACTAACTATACTTCTTGGGAAGAATGTAAAATCAGGAATATGTTGAAATATTGGGGAGTATTTAATAAACAGAGACCAACTGTACTCAGATTAATTCTGAATCAATAAATTTGATATTTCAAGCCATAAAATCTTTGGGTTTAATGTTATATAGGACAGGTATTGATTTCCAACTATGAATATTTTATTCATTGTGAATATCCAGTTCAGTTCAGTTCAGTTGCTCAGTTGTGTCCAACTCTTGGTGACGCCATGAACTTCAGGCCTCTCTGTCCATCACCAATTCCCAGAGTTTACTCAAACTCATGTCCATGTGGTGCCATCCACATGGTGGTACCATCCATCCATCTCATCCTCTGTCGTCCCTTTCTCCTCCTGCCCCCAATCCCTCCCAGCATCAGGGCCTTTTCCAATGAGTCAACTCTTTGCATGAGGTGGCCAAAATATTGGAGTTTCAGCTTCAGCATCAGTCCTTCCAATGAACACCCAGGACTGATCTCCTTTAGGATGCACTGGTTGGATCTCCTTGCAGTCCAAGGGACTCTCAAGAGTCTTCTCCAACACCACAGTTCAAAAGCATCAATTCTTCGGCACTCAGCTTTCTTCACAGTCCAACTCTCACATCCATACATGACCACTGGAAAAACCATAGCCTTGACTAGACAGACCTTTGTTGGCAATGTAATGTCTCTGCTTTTTAATATGCTATCTAGGTTGGTCATAACTTTTCTTTCAAGGAGTAAGCATCTTTTAATTTCATGGCCGCCCCAAAACAGAGCCCATCAAGCATTGTTTCGACTCTCTGCCCACACGGTCCTGCCTTGACCACGGAGGAAGAGTTGTCTGTGTTTCTGTCTGGGCCTGTTTGGCGCACACACTCTGACCCCTTCCTCCATCCTCTTTGGAGACCTTGCTCCATCAGATGCCTGTCTCCTTTCTACCACTACAGTCATTTCTTCACTGTTTCTCCTTTTTCAGTATTTCTCCATACTTAAAAAAGAAAATAACAAAGAAACCTGTGTATGGAGAAGTTTATTTATTTACCCAGGTTCCATCCTTGGGTTGGGAAGATCTCCTGGAGGAGGAAATGGCAACCCACTCCAGTATTCTTGCCTGGAGAATCCCATGGATGGTGGAGCCTGGCAGGCTACAGCCTATGGGGTCACAAAGAGTTGGACATGACAGAGCAACTGAGTACATGGAAGTTTTGCCCCCCATCATCCCTGTATACTTATAGTTGTTATTTAAATTAGCTCAGTGTTTTTATTATTATGACTGTGCAGCTATTGTTTCCAGCTGAGGCTATGTTCTGTTTCCTTTATTGAATAATGTGGGGGGGGCCCCCACCCGTGGTGTAAGTGTATTTTTGTTTATTTGGTTTTTTGTTTATCCATCATGGTTTCATTTCCACACTCTCTGACGGCTGGCAGGCACATCTTCTCCCAGGACATTCAGAAAGTCCTTTGAAGTCCTTCTGTCCCTCATATCCACCCTTCCTTCTCTCCTCCAGCCCACCTGGATTGCCATTGCCTGCAGCATCCTAGATCTCAGGCCTAGGAAGTCCACTGACTGTCTGTGCGCTCTATCCCATGTTTGCTGGATGATGTGATCCTCCTTTGAGACTGTTCCCTCCTTTCAGAGAGTTTTTGGTTTATTTCCTCCCACAGCTCCTCTCCTAGTAACTTGCTGAGAAGAAGGGCGTGTGAGAGTAAATATTTAGATGTCTTGTGTGTCTCTGTGCTGGGTACTTGGTGGGCCCAGAAATCAAAAGATAATTGTCTTTTATTTCTCAGGAACTTTCTTATACTATTTAATTGATAAGTTTTCTGTTTTTTCCCCTCTTTTTCCCTTAACTCTTTTTTAAGGTCTTTTTTCTTTTATTTTGTTAGATTTCCTCAACTTATTTCTTTTTTTTTTCATTTATTTTTATTAGTTGGAGGCTAATTACTTTACCATATTGTAGTAGTTTTTGCCATACATTGACATGAATCAGCCATGGATTTACATGTGTTATTTCTTTCTATTAAACTTCTACTCTCTTATATTTGGCTTCTAATTGTCTTATATTTATCTCTAATCTGCTCCTATATTTTTAATTTCTAAAATATGGTGCTTATTCTATGAATTTAAAAAAAAACACCTACCGGTGTTTATTTCTTGATTACAGGATCTTTTTTCTGTTCTCCTGTGTTTCTGTTTTATTCTGGGGTTCTTCTTCTGTTTGTTTTGGTCTCTCTCTTTTATGCCGGAGGTTCTTCTCAAATGTCCAGTGATCTTTGGCTCTTTGTTCACGTTTAGTAATGGGTCTAAAAGTCAAGTTAGAGGCTCTGCATGTGGGCAGGGATTGAGGTCTGGTGCCTGTCACAGTAACATGGTTATGTAGGAGCAGGCTGTGTTGTTGGAGGAGCCTTTGTAGGTTTATGGATTTCTCTGGGGGAAGCCATGTGATGGCTCACACCTGGCTGTCTGTATTCTGGTTGTTGACTGCAGGTGAAAAAGCGTGTAACCAGAGGGTACATTCATTATAGTTAATGAACCTACATTGACACCTCATCTACACCCAGAGTCCATAGTTTACATTAGGGTTTGCTCTTGGTGTTTTTGAGCTTGAACAAATGTTTAATGACATGTGTCCACTACTGTAATATCATACAGAATGATTTCACTGCCCTAAAAATTCTGTGTGTTCCTCCTTTTCTTCTGTCTCTCTTCCCAGCTCTTGGAGATCACAAATCCTTATACTGTCTCCATAGTTTTGCATTTTTCATGTCATGTGGTTGGAATCATACATTTTATAGGCTTCTACTTGGCTTCTTTTGCTTGGTAGTAATGCATCGAAGGTTCCTTGGATGCTGTTTTGTTTTTTATTTAATAAAAAATTTGTAGAATAAGCACAATTAAAATTTTTTTGGGGGAACTTCCCTGGTGGTCCAGTGGTTGAGTCTTCACTTCCAGTGCAGGGAGTCGTGGGTTCGATCCCTGGTTGGGAAGCTAAGACATACCTTGTGGCCAAAAAATCAAAACGTAAAATGGAAACAGTATTGTAACAAATTCAATAAAGACTTTAAAAATGGTCTATATAAAAAGTCTTAAATTTTTTTTGTTTTGTATTAAAAAAGAGTACAGAATTACTAAAAGGAGTTAGAACAACTATAGTATAATTTAAATACTTCCACTTATTAAGTGAAAGCTTCTAGCATAATCCTTATGGTATAGTTTCCTTAGGTAAGTATGCTTAGTTGCTCATTCCTGTCCGACTCTTGCGACCCATAGGCTGTAGCCTGCCAGGCTCTACTGTCCATGGGATTCTCCAGGCAAGAATACTGAAATGGGTTGCCCTTTCCTTCTCCAGGGTATCTTCCTGACCCAGGAATTGAACCTGGGTCTCCTGCATTGCAGGCAGACTCTTTACTGACTGAGCTATGAGGGAAGCCCTTAATAACCCTATCTGGGGTTTTAAATTTGAGAGATGTCATGAGCACAAGTCTTTCACTCCAGACCTCCTGCTCAAAGTTTCCAAACCAAGGTCATTGATAAGCTCCTCATCCCACGATCAAAGGACCACTTTAAAATCTTTACAGTACTTTAATTCTGCTGCATTTGCTGTGAAATTTTTGGAAACTCTTTCTCCTGTTGGTCTCAATGACACACCAGCTCTGGATGTTTCTTCTTAATTTTGACTACCTTTCCTCTGCCAGTTCTTCATTCCCCATTATCCTTAATTGATGGAATTTCTCAAAGTTTCTTCCTCGACCCTCTTCTTGAGAAGAAAATAGTCTGATTGTGTAGGTGATAACAATAAGGCAGCAGATGAGATTAGGAAGGTGACTGAATCATAGATTCACTGAATGGGTTGGCCCCCTGGAGGCCACCATTCCAGCCCCCGATCTCAGACCCTCTGGCCAGTAGCTGCATGTCTTCAGCTTAAACAGCTCAGGAAAAGATATTCATGCCTCACTGAGAGAGGATCCATTATGCTTTTGAGTGAAACCACATCAAAAAGTCCTGGGATCTCCTTCATCACTTCTACTGTAGAATTCTGGATCTATACAGAACACATGTAATTGTACTTTCTCCTTTTTTTTATTTTTAAAATTTTATTTTAACATTTATTTTTGGCTGTACTGGGTCTTCCTTGCTGCTTGCAGGCTTCCTCTAGCTGTGGCAGATGGGGGCTACTCCCTAGCTGTGGGGCGTGGGTTTTTCATTGCGGTGTCTTCTCTTGTTGCAGAGCACAGGCTGTAGGGTGCGCGGGCTCAGTAGTTGTGGCACATGGGTGTGCCACATGCCCTGCAGCATGTGGGATCTTAGACCAGGGGTCGAACATGTGTCCCTACATACATTGGCAGGCGGACTGGACCACCAGAGAGGTCCTGCAATTGTTCTTCCATATGACATCCTTTAAAATATTCACTACTACCAACGCATCATGAAGTTGCTGTTTTTCTTTTCCAGACATAATTAGTTCCTTCAGCTGGTCCTCAAATGATAGCCCTCCCTCCATTAATGCATATTTATTGATCATTTACTACCTGAAATACATATTAACTTATCTCTTCTTAGAGAAGTTCATGTAAATGAGGACAACTAGGAGAGCAAAACTTGAATCTCTTTATGATCATATTTATTATTAGCTGACTCTGGGGGACTTGAATTATCTGGACTGTCATCTTCATCTGCTTCACTTTGCTTATAGACCCAGTTTAACTGGCCTCCTTGCCCTATTGTTTGATGTTAGCACTGCATTTATGAGCTGATGATATTTATTCTTTAATGTGAAATAAAGCTATAGGTTAAAAGCTAAGGACTGTTAAACATATTGATTGTTGCTTTGAAGACTTCAAATGTTAAAAGAACTAATTAATACTATTTTTTAGAATGTTTTATGAATACATTTGGGATTCCTTAAAAATTAAACTGAGGTTATAAGGTCTTTAAACCTATTGAGAAGTGCTCTTTGATGACCTAGAGTGGTGAAAGGGAGTTGGAGGGAGGCTCCAGAGGGAGGTGATATATGTGTACTTATATCTGATTCATGTTGTTGTACGGCAGAATCTAATAGAACATTGTGAAGCAATTATAGTTCAATTTAAAATAAATTAAAAAAACTTATTGAGAATGAACTTTAAGGACCGCTGATTCTTTGGGGGATCCATCAGGGGCCATTGGCGTTGGTCTTCCTGAATTTGGGGTCATGACTCCATAAGGCTCTGTCTCCCAATCATGCTGTCTTTGGCTGTGGCTGCAGCTTTCTCAACAGTTGGGCTTGCACTTTTCTGATCTACCATCTATGCAGACCTAGGAGTAACATTTTAATCCACTTTTTCTTTGGCTGTGCCTCGCGGCACACAGGATCTTAGTTTCCAGACCAGGGATGGAACTGGTACCCCTCTGCAGTGGAAACACAGAGTCCTAACCACTGGGTCACCAGGGAAGTCCCAGGCCTGGGAGTAATATTTTAAAATGCAAAAATATTAGCCCACTGCTTAAAAACTATTGATGATTCTCCAAGATAAACTCCAGCCCATCTGCATGGGCTGCCATCTGCCCACCCCCACTCGGCCAGTTTAATACCTTGAGGCCTGCCTTTGGCCATTGGACACCTCTGACTTTCTTCTCTTGGCACCCATTCTGGCCATTTCCCACCTCTGAGTCTTTCTGAACCTCTTCTTTATGCTTCTAAAATATAGTCTCTCACTTCTGCACTTAGCTGACCCTTTAAGGCTTGCTTAGCTGTCACCTCCTCCATAAAGTCTTCCCTGATTACTTTCTAACTCCTCCCCTCCCCCCCAACCCCCACTCTTGGTTTTGGTTTGGATCCTGCTGGGTTCCAACTGCCTTGTGCATTTTCCTCTGCTCTTTCTTCTTTTTTAACTTCTGTCCTCAGTCATGTCCAACTCTTTACGACCCCATGGACTGTAGCCCACCAGGCTCTTCTGTTCATGGGATTCTCCAGGCAAGAATACTGGAGTGGGTTGCCATTTCCTCCTCCAGGGGATCTTCCCAACCCAGGGACTGAACTCCTATCTACTTCATTGCAGTTGAATTCTTTACCTGCTGAGCCATTGGGGAAGCCCCTTTCCCTTCTGCCCCTATGAAATCACTTTTAGTTCCTTCAGCACTGAGAATGCCTTGCTAGTGCAAGGCTATATCCTTCCTTTTACACACAATGGTCAGCACATGGCCAGACATGGAGTCCATCTCAAAACGTGTGTTGAACTTGAATGAAATGAGGGGGACTCAACCTTTGAACTCTCTGGCAAATCTGTTTTCAGCAAAGGATTATAGAAGCTTAGATTGATTCAGGGGAGTGTATATGTGTCATGTCTCTATGGATTCTCAGATTTTGCAGAAGCTTCTGAAAGGAGCTCTTTTATATTATAAGTGTAGTGGCCACGCCTATCAAAGAAAAAGCGTTCAAGACAACGGAGGTGGTAGCAATGACAACAGTGTATCCTGTATCTTTTTCACAGTTTTGTTATTCTCAGGAAATGCAGCACAACATCATTGTGAGTTTCATGTTTCATGGTAATTTTATTGGATGTGATGATACCACAACTAATAAACCTGCCATAGAGTGACAAAATATCACTCAGCAAAATTTGATATTCATAAATGCAGGAAAAGTGTTCTTCTCTTGGTATGACTAGTTTTCTTGTAAAGCAAGTAAATGGTCCAAAGGAAAAATAATGCCTTGAGAGGATGCTGCCAAATGGGTGAAAGAGAGCTGCTATTTATTTGTAGTCTGTAAACACAATCACTTGTGGGGGATGACCAGGTAATGCTTTTACCTGGAACCTCATAAAATTCTGAATTCAGGATATTGTCAGTTTTTATGGCTTTGCATGGCCCTGTGATTTTAGTGTGAGTTAACTTTGGATTATTTGTCTGCAGCAAAAGTGAAAGGTACCAGAACCAATTCTTGGCTGATAGCTTCCCCTTTGTCACCTCTCCCAGGGGACCAGGCTTGGTTAAAAACGCTTCCCTTCTTTGTGTTCCTTTTCAGCCCAGTAGAATGTAAGACCCCGGGGATCTGGTTTCATTAGAATTTTCTTGAGCATGAGGACCGTGTAATGACCAACAGTGAAAGTGTTAGTTGTTCAGTCTTGGCTGACTCTGCGACCCCGTGGAGTGTAACCCACCAGGCTCCTCTGTCCGTGGGATTCTCTAGGCAAGAATACTGGAGTGGGTTGCCATTCTCTTCTCCAGGGGAGCTTCTCCACCCAGGGATAGAACTTGAGTCTCCCACATTACAGGCAGATTCTTTACTGTCTGAGCCACCAGGGAAACCCTGTAATGACCAAATAAATATCATAGTAAAAGTCTGATCTTCATAAATATATACATTTGCATTTCATCCCAGCAGGATGTAAGATCCATGAAGCCAGTGAGTTTTGTCTGTTGTGTCAACATCCATGTGTCTTAAACACCATGTGCCTGCCACAGTGTAGGTGATCAAAAAGTATTTGTTCAGGTATTTTTCAGTGAAACCCCTGTGGACCTGGAACTTCTTTTCAATAAGACATACATCTGTGCAGTTTGAATTTTCAGGGCATTTAAAAATATCATCTCTATTTCCAAGTTTTAATCTGAAGAAATATTGGCCACTAGGCAGGTGGGAGGTGTACTGGTGACGCTCAGCTCTCTCTTTTCTGCCCCTGAACTCACTAACAGGATCAGCTTCACCCACTGCTATAAGATAGTACTAGTGAACTGCTCTGTAACGGTTTCAGAAACTGTGTGTGTGTGTGTGTGTGTGTACCTGATGAAAATGTTTTGGGGAAAAATATTTTTAATCCTCTTTGTTTTCACAATACTCCCGTTTCTTTCCGCTTAGCCTTGTGGAGCTAAGCCTCATTCAAGACAACTTTCTGCTCTTTTTTAAGAGTGGAGTGTTGGAACCGTGCCCCTCACAACCCTGCCACTCCACCCCCGCCAGTACCCCAAAGCCTTAGGTCGGGTCATAGACACAGAGGGTGAAGGGTGCTTCAGTTTCAAATGGTGCAGGCTGATCTCGATCTCAGGGAGACAGCAGTGAGCAGTGGCTTGAAGCGAGATCTTAGTTCCCTGCCCAATATTTTGTTGCTTCAAGACTAGATGTACTTTCCATCATCCTTCAGAGTGCCCTTGTTTGGGACAGAGTTCTAGGTTATCTCCAGAAGTGGGACATAGAGTCAGGGCCCCATAGAACTAAAATTTAATATTTTAAATATTGTGAATATTTTATCACAGTTTTATTTTGTTTGCATTTACATAACACTGGATGATAGATAGCTTTTTAAAAATTGTGATTTCATTGTTGGAAAACCAGGTTGGCTTAATAATAATTGGCTTCATGGGTAATTATGCCAGCTAACATCTGTTCTCTCAGTTGAAAGTGTGCTTGTGTAATGGATTATCTATAAACAATGTTTAATTTAGTGATAAGTCTATAGAAAATTATTGGTCAGTCTGAGACTCAGGTCATATTCTTATCTCCTGATCAATGCTAAGTTTAAGTCTCAGGGGAAACTGCTATAGCTGCTGTGTTTATCTCCTGTCTGCTCCTATGCCTAAAATATATAAGAAGTTAACATATACATGTCATTCTCAAGTATTTTAGAGTTTTTGAATGTCTGCTGTATCAAGATGATAGTATGAACTCATCCCACAGTAGCTATACTCTCCTCATTTTGGCTATGTGAATTTAATCTGTAGAATTTATGAGACCTCTTGGCAAAAAATGTCCCCAAATGTTTACAATGCTGTGCTGATGAATGTGTTTGAGATGTAATTAAGTAGAACTTATTTTCTTTTTTCAGTTCTATCAGGAGGTCCATTGCCTCAAGGACATGAATTTGAGCTGTATGAAGTTAGATTTCATTGGGGAAGAGAAAACCAGCGTGGTTCTGAGCACACAGTTAATTTCAAAGCTTTTCCTATGGAGGTAAGAAGAACAAATCAGCTTGAACAACACCAAAACTTTGTTGTTCATGTAGAGTATTTGGTGATTTACTGAAAATGATTTAGTTTCCAAGTAGCTGTGTAGTTCTTGAATTTTATCAATTAATATTAAAATGAAAAAGTCCTCAATAAGCTTTTGGCAGCAGAAGAAACTTCCCGTTAGCCTTAGTGGGCCTGGAGAATGCTCAGGGGCTGTTGGTTATAAAGGTAATCTATGCTGTAAAGTTTCATCATAGTAGTAGTATTATTGTAAAAATTCTGCAGATTCAGCAGGTCACTTTTGTGGATCCTATGAATAGATGATAAGCAGAAGGCAACTTTTGGAGAAACCTCAATGGTAATTAAAATCTAGTTTAGTTTTGATTAAAATTGGTAAGTTGATTTATTCATCTCAAGCAATTAGGGGGAGAGAGAAGAGATTTTTAGAGAGTTATTTTGTCTGAGGAAGTCACTCTCCTACTTATCTTCTTAGTCAACTCCTGCTCTTCTTCAGTATCTAGTTAGCATGTCATTTCCTCATGGGCCTCTTTCTGAGTTCCTTCCCAAAGCAGAATTAATTTCTTCCTCCTCAATGCTCCCAGTTCCCTTGATAGATGGCTGCTGAGGCATTGATCTCATGCATTGTAACCTTTAGTGTTTAAAGAGTCCTTCTCACTAACTGTGGGCTCTTGTTATGGATTGAAGTGTTTGTGATTTGCCACCCCCCACCCCCTCAATTCATATGTTGGAAACTCTACCCCTTCATGTGATGATATTAGGGGGTGGAGCCTTTGGAAGGTGATTAGGATTAGAAGAGGTCATGAGGGTGGGGCCCTCATGAATGGAATTAGTGCCCTCTTGCCTCCAGAGGGAGCTTGCTTCTCCTTGCTCACTGCTGGTTGATGGTCACAGGACCATCTCCAAGCCAGGAAGTGGGCTCTCACCAGGTACCCTGATTGTGGACTTCCCAGCCTCCAGAGCCGTGAGAAATAAATTCTGTTGTTTAAGCTACCAGTCTATGGTAATTTGTTATCACAACCCAAGCTAAGACAGTCTCCCTCTCAGTCTCTGTGTTCCTTCCAATGTTGAGTCCAGTGCAAGGAACATCGAGACAACCCATGTTGGTGCGATTGACAGGATGCCTCTGTTGTTCATATTTCTTTCTTTTTTTTTTTCATATTTCTTTCTATAAGGACCAAAGTTCTCACCTGGGAAATAGTCCATCAGTGACAAGTAATGGTATATCTGAGGGGCCATCAAAATGCCAGTCTTCCTCTCTATCATTCCCAGCTGCAGGTACTGCAGTATGGAATTGCTCATGACCAGATGCCACATTCATATCTGCCTCATTGCCTGGAAATCACTATACTGTTTATATAAGTGATACATGTACCTTAAAGAATGAAATCAAAGAAAATATTTCTCAGTGTTGCTTGAATAATCATTAAAAAAGTTTTCTTTTGAAAGCTCAAAATATCCCTTCATTTAAAAAAAAAAACTCAGGGTCTTAAAAGAAATATTAAATGAAAAAATACTACATGTTTTGAGGATGGAGGGAAAAAACCAATTGCAGTGTGTTGAATAGTATATGTGTTATGTGATACTAAGGACAATAATTGGAGATACTTCTTTAAGGACTTGATGGGCGATGTTGGGTCTTCAAATGTTACCTTTCTAGGGGCTTTTTTCCTCAATGCCCATAGACATCCTCTCACTTCTAGTGCCTTGAAACAGTTCCACCCTGTCTCTGTGTCACCTCTTGCTGCTGCCCTATCCCCATCCAATGTGAGAAGGAAGAGTTCACGCCAGAACATACGAGAGAAGAGAGAGGACCAAAGACAATTCCAAATAACTAAATCTGCAGAGAAGCCGAGGGCTGTGGAGGGACAGGAAAACACTGTGCTGTCATCCTGCCCTCTTCTTTGTGTTTGAAAAGCTTCTCCATTTCAACCAGCCTTCAAAGATATATTGGTCTAATCAAAAATTTAGGGAGAGATGGGAGTCCTTGGGAAAGCACCAACTTCTGGATGAAGATTCAGTGACTTTGCTTGTGACACACAGAATTTACAGCCTTGGGGAGTTTTATTCGCTTAAGTGAGTCAGTGATATGTGCTTTCTCCCCGAAGTCAAAAAGAACTTCCGGATCGAACGTTCAGACTGGTCCTGCTACTTGATGAAGGTTTAACTGTCCTGGTCCATTAAGCACAGGTAATGGTTTGTGCTGAGTGGAGATTAAATTCTGGTTTTGTTTCTGCAGAAATATTTTTATGTTTAGAATGATGGAATTACTGACTGTAATTTTTCCAAAATAGGTGATGAATAATATTTGAATTCTGTGTTATCCCAGATTATCTCTGATCCAGTCCTAGAGAGAAATACTTCTACTGGTCATCTGATGTTGGTTTTTAGTGCTGGGTCCTGTTGAGTGCATTAGTGCTGGGGGTGCACAGAGTTAGAGGGAGGTAACTGTGAGTCAGGTGTTTTTTGTTTTGTTTTGTTTTAACGGAGGCAGTGAAAGGTAAGTTGGGTTTTCAGGCAGAGAGGGCTGACTCAGTGAAAGAGAGACAGACTCCATGTAGAATAGTTGAGGAGGGAATGAGATGCCTAAGTGGAGATAGGTAGATAAATTGCTACCATCCCCCTGTCCTGAACTGCCATCAGCGGCCGTTTGGAACATAAGGACATAACCAAAGGAACAGTGGAAAGTGAGGGGACCAGGTACAGTTTGGGGTACATGATTTAAAAAAAAAATAATTTTCTAGGACACTTTTTGTTTCTTATTTGCAGTTTAAGATTGACTTTAATCTCCAGAAGATATTTCGATACATATTTCCTTTTTGTTGATTTTACTTAAACTTAAATGGATGGTTTATTCCACAAACACTGTAAACAGATATTTAACTTGTCTGTTGCATATAACATGGGGATAGCTTTTAACAGAAATTCATCAAGCTTGCCTGTTGACTTTTAAAAATTATGTGTGTGTGTGCTCAATTGTGTCCAACTGTGACCTCCTGGACTGTAGCCCACTGGGCTTCTCTGTCCATGGAATTTTCCTGGCAAGAATACTGGAGTGGGTTGTCATTTCCTACTCCAGGGGATCTTCCCCACCCGGAATTGAACCTGCATCTCTTGCATCTCCTGCATAGGCAGGAGGATTCTTTACTGCTGCACCACCTGGGAAACCCTTTTAAAATGATAAATGCAGGCCTAAAAACAATCCTGAATATATGTTTGATGCTACTAGTAGTCAGACACATCACTTCGAAAATTAACACACTTTGTGATATTAGACAATTTAAACTGCAGCTCTTGCTCGCAGCAAGATGGATCAAGCATGTCCTTTCTGCTTTTCCTACTTGAGATTTGCAGTTTTGAGAAACACGGAAACATGGCTGCCTGATGCTTCTTGCCATGTTTTCATCTTGTAAACCAAATTCTATTATGAAGACTCCAGATTTCTGCTTAAATGACAGTGCCTTAACAAGAGAAAAGAAAATTGTGCTGCATTTTTCTTCCTGTTACCTAAAACTTAATGGGTTTGCATGTATTAACTATTTTCACAAGTGTCTGGGTGATGTCTACCAGCTTGAATTCTTACCGTGTGGATATTTTACATCATGATATTTAATCAAGACAGCAAGTGTGAGTAGAAGGTTGTTGATATAAGACAAGTATGGGATCCAGTCAAATTAATTCCCATATGTTTGTCCTTCTGGCTGCTGTAGAAGCTTCGTATTTTCTTTGGATGTCGTTGGATGTCTTAGCTCTTGATGTTCAACTTTAATACTGTATGAATTTTGTGATTAACTCTATGCTTTGTGAATCCACCATATCACTAGAATTATTTATTGTATTCATATTAATTTTGTTTCAAATCCAAATAATGGAGGAACTTCTAGATATTTACATTCAAATTCAACTTTCAGGATATGAGTTGTGTTTTAGTCATTTTGTATGTGGAGACTGTCATGTTCTTTGCTATTTCAAGGTAGTCTAATGTTTCAGTTCAGTTCAGTTCAGTTCAGTTCAGTTGCGTCTGACTCTTTGCGACCCCATGAATCGCAGCACACTAGGCCTCCCTGTCCATCACCAGCTCCCAAAGTTTACTCAAACTCATGCCCATCGATTCGGTGATGCTATCCATCCATCTCATCTTCTGTCGTCCCCTTCTCCTGCCCCCAGTCCCTCCCAGCATCAGGGTCTTTTCCAATGAGTCAACTCTTCGCATCAGGTGGCCAAAGTCCTGGAGTTTCAGCTTCAGCATCAGTCCTTCCAATGAACACCCAGGACTGATCTCCTTTAGGATGGGCTGGTTGGATTTCCTTGCAGTCCAAGGGACTCTCAAGAATCTTCTCCAACACCACAGTCTAATGTTTAACTCCTGGTAAATTGCAATTAATCTTCACACAGGGATTGCTACACTCATACTTTTATGGGAGAGTACATTCCAAGCATTCAGGTTTTGTGCCAGAGCAGCAAAATTAAGAAAAAATCTGGGGGATGGAGAGATCAATAGTATGTTTAAGTTTTTTTTTTCCCTTTAAATAATAATATTAGCTTTCTGCTCTCCCTATCATTTTGCAAAGGGAGGTTCTCTAATTTAATAACTAAATGTAGGAAGAATATGATCTCAGGATAAACACCAGCCTATACGTTGAATAGACTGAACTTTTATTTATTTATTTTGATTTCACATTAAAAATTTCTTTAAAAATTTATTTATTTGAATTGGAGGATAATTACTTTATAATAGTGTGGTGGTTTTTGCTTTATATCAGTATGAATCGGCCATAGGTATACATGTGTCCCCTCTATCCTGACCCCCACCTCACACCTCCCTCCCCACTCCATCCCTCCAGACTGTCACAGAGCACCGGCTTTGGGTGCCTTGCATCATACACCAAACTTGCACTGGCTATCTGTTTTACATATGGTAATGTATATGTTTCAATGCTTCAATGCAATTCTCTCAAGTCATCCCACCCTCTCCTTCTCCCACTGAGTCCAAAAGTTTGTCCTTTACATCTGTGTCACCTTTGCTGCCCTACATGTAGAATTGTCAGTACATGTTTTACAATGTGTTGATTTCTGCCATACGACATGGTAAATCAGCTGTAATTATACATATATTCCCTCCCTCTTAAGCCTCCCTCCCTTCCCCCATCTCACCCCCCTAGGTCATCACAGAGTACGTGACTGGGCTCCCTGTGTTATACCACAACTTCTCACCAGCAGCTATCTATCTACTGAACTTTAAAAAAACTCCCTGGGTTATTTCCATTTTCCTCATTTCACTACAGATGAATGGTGGTTTTATCAGAACGGGCACCGACCCTGCCCACACACCAGCAGGAGATCGGAGCTCGGGTTTGACTTTCATCCCCTTTGGGCCTAAAAGTTTACCCTTTGAGAGTGAATTATCCAGACAGAGACACAGCTATTGTAGGGCCGACTCTTATCTTTATTTACATTGTAGTCAAAGAGAAGCTCTTGCTCTGTGTACTCTCAAGGGCTCAGTGAGAACTGAGCTACATACCAGCTGTCTATGGAAAGTTGAGTGCATAAGATGAAGTTCTGTTGTGTGAAGCAGGAGTCCTTTTTTAAAATAGAAAAAGAAAAGCCAACTTTTTGGTCACATGGTGTAGCATGTGGTTTCTTAGTTTCCTGACCAGGGATTGAGCTGGTGCCCCTTGCATTGGAAGTGAGGAGTCTTTAACCACTGGATCCTCCGAGAAGT
The DNA here is from genome assembly GCF_963930625.1 of Muntiacus reevesi. NCBI lineage: Eukaryota > Metazoa > Chordata > Mammalia > Artiodactyla > Cervidae > Muntiacus > Muntiacus reevesi. The sequence goes on from NC_089260.1 coordinate 52,679,663, forward strand.
CCTGAGCAGAGTCTTCAATTGTGAAGAGTCAGCCCTTGGTTGTAAAATAGGCCAACAAAACACTATGAAGAATGTATCTTATAATAAAATGCCAATCCTGAATATTATACTCCATGCACTCAATGCCCCAGGTCTCCAGATATCCCGCATTTCTTCTGTTGTTTTCAGGCAAATAGTAGTGTCTATCATTTAAGTGTTCTTTGAGTGAATAACTCCTGACCTTTGGGTTGCTGCCTTTCAACTCACTTGCATATTCATTTGACAGAAAGATGTTGATTTTTATTCATTTCCTGAGGAGATAGCAAGAAGAGTTTCATTCGTTAATAGAAGATCTTTTCAAGTTATTTGATCTCCACAGGCATCCCAAGTTGAGTTTTTAAAGTTTGTGAATCTCTTCCAAAATAGAGACTTCCATTGACTTTCCAAGGAAGTATAACAGGATAACTTCAGTGAGTTAGACCATGATGAGGATTAGACATACAAGGCATATGGTCAAATATTTTATTTGTGAGAAGAACTTTAGAGATCACTTAGAAAAGTTATACTGAAGTAACTTTCTAAACTCTTATTAACCTTAGAGAAATCTGAGGCTCCCAAAGGTTGAGGGTCACAGAGCACTTTACAGGAAACCATGATGTAGAAGCATGTCCTTTGATTAATTAAATGCTCCATTTAAGAATTATCCTTTGCTACTGGTTTTGTCTTTGGTGATTTAGATGGAAGGAGACAACACTAGAATCTATGTCCCCCTCTCCACTGCCCCTGACATTTATGTCTGCATGCACCCACATTTAGATGTGGGTATGTTTTTGCTTTTTGGTCTTTTCTTTTTGGCTGTGCTCCAAGCCATGTAGGGTCTTAGTTCCCAGACCAGGGATTGAACCTGCATCCCCAACACTGGAAGGTAGATTCCTAACCACTGGACTGCCAGGGATCTCCAAGGTGGGCTTGTTTCAAACTTGCTCTGTTCTAGTGAAACTGAACTGACCTTGTGCCTGGGTCTTATGGGCTATGAAGACAAAACTCTGAGGGCCTTTGTGAAGGTACAGGGGTCTGCAAGGAGCAATCTTGCAACCTCCGAAGAATTGGGGTGGATTTAATGGACCATCAACTCCCCTCACCCCTTCTGAGATGCTCCCAAAGATCTGGAGAGAAAGTGGCTGTTGCAGGAAATGGCAAAGGACACGCAGGATCTGTGAACTGACTTGTGTTCTGAGAGGTGCTTTTTTACTTTTTCACCTTCCAAAGCCAAGTCTTACTAGGAAATGAAGCTCTAGTTTGAAAGCAGTTTATTTGCCATGATAGTTAATACTTGGGATTGTGGTTGCTTTATGGGAAATAAAGGGAATCTTGCCAATAAGAAGAGTTAAGACTGACACTAAAGGAAGCAATTTCACATTTGAATGTTCAGCTTCTCTGGGTGGTGTTATCATTTTGACCAGAAAAAGTTCTCTCAACTGTAATGATTGTGATCATTTGGATACCCAGGAATTATCCACAGGACTAGCAGATTGAGCCTTTTGGATAGTCAGATGGAAAAATTAGAACCTTGTGCTGTGGCCTCTTCAGTGGTCTTAATTGGGGAACTCCCTGTCACATTTGGGTAAAGAAAAATAAAAACAGAATTCTAATGAACACTTGCCTTTTTATTCCATAAAAATCATAGCTCCTGCTCTGATTCAGCATGTTTTTTTTTCATTTATTAAAATGTATTTAGAGCAGAAATCTCACACTTTAGTGAGTAGAAAATAAATTATAGTTCTGAGCAAACAGAAATGTTCTTTTAGCTGTACTACGTGATGTGGCAGTTTGCCGTTTCCTCTTTGAAACAGGATTGTATAAGGCTAATCTGACCTTTAAGTAGTTACTTTGAACCTACCTTCAATTTTACATTTATAAGGATTTCTTGTAGTAGATTATTCATTATCATTGTTTGAAAATGTATGGGAGGCTTTTCTTGCTAAGCTAACTGAAAGAAGGATTAATATTGTAGCTGGTTTTACCATGTAAAGGCAAATTTGTGCAAAATGAATTAGTTCCTATAAATGAATATGATATATAATGAATTTATAGGTGGCTATAGACTTGCTGCATGTAGACATTTTAAAAAGATGTTTATTATTATTTTTAATACAGAAGTTATCCTTTTTGGAGGGGGCTGTGCTGGGTCTTCCTTGTGGCACAGGGGCTCTTTGTTGCTGAGTGGAGATTTTCTCAAGTTGGGGTGAGCAGGGCTACTCTCTAGCTGTGGTGCACGGGCTCCTCACTGTGGTGGCTTCTCTGGTTGCGGAGCATGGGCTCTAGGTGTGTGGGCTTCAGCAATTGCAACACATGGACTCAGTACTTGTGGCTCGACGGCTTAGTTGCCCCGAGGCATGTGGGATCTTAGATGAGGGATCGAACCCGTGTCCCCTGAATTGGCAGGTGGATTCCTAACCATTGGGCCACAAGAAAGTCCCTAGAAATATTTAAAATGGGGTTCTAACAAGTCTAATGGAGAAGGAAATGACAACCCACTCCAGTAGCCTGGTAGGCTACTAAGAGTTGGACACGACTGAGCAACTTCACTTTTATTTTTCACTTTCATGCATTGGAGAAGGAAATGGCAACCTACTCCAGTATTCTTGCCTGGAGAATCCCAGGGACGGAGGAGCCTGGTGGGCTGCTGTCTATGGTGTTACACAGAGTTGGACACGACTGAAGTGACTTAGCAGCACCAGCAGCAACAGATCTAAATCCTCTAGTAAGACACATATCCTCTTAATTGATCTTCCAATAAAAAATAGACTCTTGTTTGCTCAAACCCATGTCCAACTGAGTTGGTGATGCCATCCAATCATCTCATTTTCTGTGACCCCCTTCTCCTCCTGCCCTCAATCTTTCCCAGCATCAGAGTCTTTTCCAGTGAGTTGGCTCTTTGCATCAAGTGGCCTAAGAATTGGAGCTTCAGCTTCAGCATAAGTTCTTCCAGTGAATATTCAGAGTTGATTTTCTTTAGGAATGACTGGTTTGATCTCCTTACTGTCCAAGGGACTCTCAAGAGTCTTCTCTGGCACCACAGTGCTCAGCCTTCTTATGTTTATATATCAATCCCAATTTCCCAATTTATCCCTCTCCCCTCTTCCCCATTGGTAATCGTAAGTTTATTTTCTACATCTGTGACTCTATTTCTGTTTTGTAAATAAGTTTATTTACACCATTTTTTAAAATTCCACGTGTGAGCAATGTGATATGTATCTTTCTTTGTCTGACTTAATTTCACTCAGTATAATAACCTCTAAGTCTTTCCATGTTGCTGCAAATGGCTTTACTTTGTTCTTTTTTATGGCTGAATAATATTCCATTGTATATGTGTACCACACCTTCTTTATCCATTCCTTTGTTGATAGACATTTAGATTGCTTCCATGTCCTGGCTACTGTAAATAGTGCTGCAGTGGTCATTGGGGTGCATGTATCCTTTCAAATTATAGTTTTCTCTGGAAATATCTAGAGGAAGACTTTTGAAGGCACTTATTAGAAAACAGATATGTTAAGATGTAATTGATTGTCAGCCAGATGAAATGTTTATCAACTAGTATGCAGAAGGCACTGTGCTAGGTCCAACCCTGTTACAGGTAGCCGTAGGTGAGAGTAAGTAGGGTAACCTGGCAACATTAGAATCAGTGAGAGACAGGACAGGAGAGTTTTGATGGTGGGGAAGAGTTGGGAAAGGTCTTTGTTCAGGAAAGCAACCGGAGAACCTGATACCAGTGCTGCTGCCTCCAGTAACAGTGGAACCTCGCAGGAGGGGTCAGGATGGTGTAGCTGGAAAGAGTTTGGGCTGGAAGTCGGAAAACTAGGATCCAAATCCAGGCTCTGGAGCCTTGAGCAAGTTAGTAAACTGCACACAGCCTTGATGTTCCTGTCCTTAGAAGGGGCTTGAAACTAGATCAGAGGCTGTGCTGTGCTTAGTAGTTCAGTCGTGTCTGACTCTTTGCAACCCCAGGGACTGTAGCCTGCCAGGAACCTCTGTCCATGGGAATTCTCCAGGCAAGAATACTGGAGTGGGTTGCCATGCCCTCCCTCCAGGGGATCTCTCTGACCCAGGGATTGAACCCAGGTCTCTCACACTGCAGGTGGATTCTTTACTGTCTGAGCCACCAGGGAAGCCTAAGATCAGAGGCTGGCAAAGTAAACCCTTCAGGACGTATTTCCTATCATTAGGAAGAGATGGGGGATGTAGTTGTGGTTGTGATGATAAAAATCTAGTGAAAATACCATGAGGGCGAAACCAGAAGCTTTTTTTTTGTTCCTACAGATAAGAAATACAGAGACTATGAATGGAGAAAAAAGTTTGAAGTGTTGTTTTTTTTTTTTTTCTTTAAAACCCCTGTGTGCGTGCTAAGTGCCATGGACTGTAGCCTGCCAGGTTTCTCTCTCCATGGGATTCTCCAGGCAAAAATACTTAAGTGGGTTGCCATGCCCTACTCCAGGGGATCTTCCCGACCCAGGGATTGAACTCACATCTTTTACATCTGCATTGGCAGGCAGATTCTTTACCACTAGTGCTGTTGTAGCCACGCATCCCAGGAAACAAACTCACTCGGAAGGACAATGCGGATAGTGGAGTGCAGTTTCTTACACCGGCGGGCCCAAGGCAGAGTCTCCTCTTAGCCAAGGACCCCAGACAGTTTTGTGAAAACCTTATATACCCTAAGTGTACGTGCACAAATCTACCCCCCCAAATTCCCTGACAGTCAAAGTTAACCTGTGATTCTTATGCCTTAAGCCTAGGTAGTTAACAGTGGACAATTATCAATAGGCTTGTGGTCATACCCCAATAAGCATAATAGAATGTATGATTCTATTCAGTTACACAGATAATTAGGGTATTCTGTTAGGTGATGGAGAGCCCTGGGGCTCTTCCTTTTGGGGGCCTGGTTTTCCAGTTGGCGTGACGTTTCCATAGATACTGGGCAGAGAGCTGAGTCCACAGTCCGACCCAAGATGGAGTCCAGTTTTCAAGATAGAACTTGTTCTGTTTCCTCCATCACGGTGACATGGGTTGTCAGTCAAGGAGGGCTGAACTCTCATTCCAATTCACCATGGTACTGGTTGTCGGACTTCTCTATGGGTGTTTAACCTCAGTTCCTTCGTTGGTACATAAGGGTAATGAAGTTTTGCCCACCCTTATGAAACTTAGCGAGAGGCTGTAAAAATTAATGGTGTAATACTGGAAGCACAATTCACTGAATCTGGTGGTGGAAAATATTGTGTCAACTTAGAAAAATATTCACAACCTAAAAGTTGAGAGTTATGTTTTATTTGTGGGAAATTTTAGGTCTTCAAACTCAGGAGGCAGCATCTCAAGTGACCCTGAGAGAATTGCCCCCAAGGAAATGAAGAGAGGAGCCAGGTTATATAGAAGTTTTGGGACAAAGAACAAGTAGCCTGAATGTCAAAAGATGGTTGTTAATTAAAGGAAAAGCAGATATCCCAAGTTAAGGGATTTAGAGCTTTTCCATGTAGGGGAAGATGCAAGAGTCTGAGCTCACTGAAATTATTCCTTTGATTTGCACCTCAGCTATCTGGGGCCAGTGTCCTGTGTTTCACATTCTGAGTTTCCTCAGGGCTCACCGTAGGGAGTTGCTGCAGTCTGGTGGCTGCAAGAGGGCAGGTATTCTTTCCTTCTTGAGTCCCCTCAGGGCTCACCAGTTCACCATCCCTGGGGTGCCTGCAATCGCTGATGGCTGTGACTTTCTTGTTTACTGATATGGCAGGAAGTATTCCATTTCTCAATTGTTTTTACTTACAAAATCTGGTATTAAGGTGTTTCCTAAAAGCATTGTAAGGGCACAATTAGCTCTGTTGGATGCAAATGTTGTAACTTGGGATGGTACAGTTTTTTTTTTGTTGTTTTTTTGTTTTCCTTAAGAAACCTTGAAATAAGTAGAAAAAAAGAAATCCAGATTTTAAACATTAAGTATAAAAGGAAAACATTTGTAATTTTTAGACCTGACAAATGAAAGATGGACTTAAAAAAAAAAAAATCAATTAACGTTTTCACTGAAAACCCTAAGGCAAGTGTATTTTCTAAATCCAGCTTACCGAATCACTTAGAGCTCTGAATGAGAGAGTTTATTCAGTGGAACCAGTTTGTTTGCCTTCAGAGTTAATGTACATCTCATGGATATTCCTTGGTGGGTCTATAAATTGGTGATTTCTCCCAGGAGATCCCATAAAGAGATCGCTTATCCCAAGTCTGAGCTCTAAGCAAATAGGAAGTAGGCATCGTTAGAGTCATCAGATAATGGAGAACAAAGCATCACCTTTGTTGTAGATCAAGGACATTGCAGACGTAGCTTAGTATGAGAGAGAGAAGGGTCAGCCTACTCAGTTACAGGCAGTGGGAGTGGGGGGGAAGTGAGAAGGGAGGGAAAGAAGGTGGGTAAGGAGGTGGGGGTTGTGGGGGAGAGGTTCTAGGTTGGCTTTATTAGCCTGCTTTCTAAGGGTAGCTCAAACTTCACAAGAGGAATAAAGAGGAGGGAGGAGTTAGTTGAAGGGGTGGAAGGCAGGCCAGCTTTGTTTAGGGAAAAATCTCTCTTTATGGGAACAAGGAACAGGGAAGAGGTATTTCCTGTTAATAAGACTAACTCTTCAAAATTCTCCCAAGTAGCCTTTACAGTTCTATGGCATTAGACACGAGCAAGAGACCAGCTGCATCTGGTGGTCAGTGAAGGAAGTCTGGCTTCCTTTTACTGGAGGTTTGTTCACTTAACCATCTGGGACCACATCCCTTCCTGCCTGCTCTCCATTATGCCTAATTTAGTCCCACAGTTTTCTTCTTTTTAGAAGGAGTTGAGGCTCGGAGTGAGCAGGGATTTCGAAACATGTACAGGATTTATTTATTTATTTTTCTTTATAATTTACTTGGGTGGATTTTTGCCCAATTCACCATCTCAGCTTGGACCAGCTTTTAAACCAAAGAGATGAGGACAGTTTATAGATGCTTCACTTTTCAAAACTTGTGACCCATGTCCAGGACTTAAAATCGTTAATCCTGTTCTGAATTTGCATTGTATGGCTCTGGAAATATTTTTCAATAATTTTTAAACACAAATATCACTTATCCACCTTGTTACGGAGAACAAATATTACAGATTTTTATCAGTGGGCATTGTTCCTAATGAACTTACCAGCCCTGACGTGCCTTAACTGTGTTGCTAACCTTGCTGTTTTCTAGCAGATGTAGGACTTGACTGTATTAAAGAGCTTGACTGTATTTGGTCAGTGGCTTGGGTCATAGTGGGGATAGAGGCTGTAGTGATCCTGCTGCCCTCTCCTCAGCTGAGCTCAGTGGGGGTACTTAGTAGCTCATGAGCAAGTGAAAAGAAAGATAATGCTAACTTTTGAGTCTGCTAGGAAGGCAAGATGATAGCATTGATGTATACCACTCAGTTAGCAGGCATTGGTTAAGTGTCTGTATTTAAAGCCAGGCAGACCTGGGTAAAAAATCCCTGGGTTGGGAAGATCCCCTGGAGACAGGAATGGCAACCCACTCCAGTATTCTTGCCTGGAGAATCCCATGGACAGAGGAGCCTGGTGGGCCACAGTCCATGAGGGTCACAAAGAGTCAGACATGACTGAGCAGCTAACACTTCCACACTTTTCTGTGAGAAATATGAAAGGTAAGAAGACAGCCTTTGTTGTTGTTTCGTATTTTAATTTTATGGGAGTATAGTTGATTTACAGTGTTGTGTTAGTTTCAGGTGTACGGCAAGGTGATTCAGTTATGCACATTCCTTCTTTTTCAGGTTCTTTTCTCATAGAGGTTATCACAGAATATTGAGTAGAGTTCTCTGTGCTATATAGTAGGTCCTTGTTGGTCATCTACCCTGTATATGAGGTAATATGTGTGTGCTCATCCCAAGCTCCAGATTTATCTCTCCTGCTCACATTTCCCCTTTAATAACCGTAAGTCTGTTCTCAATATCTGTAAGTCTGTCTCTGCTTTGTAAATAAGTTCATCTGTATCTTTTAAAAAAAATACTAGGTATCATGTATGAGTGATACATGATATTTGTCTTCATCTGATTTCATTTAGGATGATAATGCCTAAGACTACCCATGTTGCTACAAATAGCATTGTTTCATTCTTGTGGCTGAGTAATACCCCATGGTATATATATACCACATCTTCTTTATCCATTCATCTGGCTGGACGTTTCGGTTGCTTCCATGTCTTGGCTATTGTAAAGAGTGTCACAGTGAACACTGGGGTGCATGTATGCTTTCAGATTATGGTTTTCTATGGATATATGCCCAGGAGTGGGATTACTGGATCATATGGTAGTTCTGTTTTTAGTTTTTCAAGAAACCTCCTTACTGTTTTTTATAGTGGCTTCATCAATTTACATTCCTACCAACAGTGTAGAAGGATTCCCTTTTCTCCACACTTCTCTCCAGCAATCGTTGTTTGTAGTTTTTTTGATGATGTCCTTTCCGACTGGTGTGAGGTGATTCCTCATTGTAGTTTTGATTGGCATTTCTCTGATAGTGATTTTAAGCATCTTTTCATGTGATTTATGGACATCTGAATGTTCTTCTTTGGAGAACTATTTAGATCTTCTGCCCATTTTTTGATTGAGTTGTTTGTTTTTTTGACATAGTGCTGTTCGAGCTGTTTGTATATTTTGGAGGTTAATCCTTTGTCAGTTGCTTCATTTGTGAATATTTTCTCCCATTCTGTGAGTTTTCTTTTCATTTTGTTTCTGGTTTCCTCTGCTGTGCAGAAGCTTTTAAGTTAATTAGGTCCAGTTTGTTTATTTTTGTTTTTAGGTATTGCTGTGATTTCTGTCAGTGTTCTGCCTTTGTTTTCCTAGATAATATTTGTTTTTAATGATTTTGTTGTCTGGTTGGAAGAGGCAGAATTAAGATATAAACATGTGAAATGATGAACTTCCCCAGTGGCTCAGTGATAAATCATCCACCTGCAATGAAGGAGACACAGAGGACGAGGGTTGAATCCCTGGAGGAGGAAATGGCAGCTCGCTCCACTATTCTTGCCAGGAAAATTCCATGGACAGAGGAGCCTGGTGGGGTAGAGTCCATGGGGTCATAATGAGTCAGACATGACTGAGCACACATGCACGCAGGGCATGCATGTAAGTTGATAACTCTAGAAAAGTTATGGGCTTCCCTTGTGGCTCAGCTGGTAAAGAATTCGCCTGCAGTGTGGGAGAGCTGGGTTCGGTCCCCGGGTTGGGAAGATCCTCTGGAGAAGGGAAAGGCTACCCACTACAGTATTCTGGCCTAGAGAATTCCATGGACTGTATAGTCCATGGGGTCTCAAAGAGTCAGACACGACTGAGTGACTTTCGCTTTCAGAGAGGTTATACAACCACGCAAAACAGTTCACGATACTCGTAGGAAGCAATTCCTTCATGTTTGCTGCTGTGGTTGGTACTGATATAGGATAATACATAAGAAATAATCTAGGTCTAGAAGAACTTTCTATTTCCAAGAAGATGTGACCTATTAAAAATGCCTGTTATATAGGAAAATAGCTTTAAGGGATAAAATGTAAATGGGGACACACATCATGGAATAATGGATTTTTGCTGCCCTCAGAGAGAACTGTGGGAAGGGGTGGATATTGGAACTGGGCTTTTGATGGCTGGGTAGGAGTTTGCTGGATAAAAATGACATGGATGGGAAAAAAAGAGGTGGATGTAAAGATGTAGGAGAGGACATGGGCTGGGGCTTGAGGAGTGATTAGAATGGCCAGCATGATGCTGTGAGATGGAACTCGAGTAATTGAAATAGTGATGGCACAATTAATAGGAAAGAGAGGGAGTTAGCAAGTGAGGGACCATGCTGGGGAGAAGCTAATAGAATCAGATTAATAAATGACGTTATTTTAGCAAGTGCCATTTTATCCTCTTACTTCCTGCAGTACTTTTCATCCCAGCATGCTTTCAAATTAAGTAAAGAACAGTAGTAGTTGGGGTCATAGTTCTTTAAAAATTGTGAAGACGCCCTTTGCTGTAGGTAGGGTGAAGAGGATAATGTTTGAAGCTGCACTAAACGTTGTGTAATTTGAGTCTTAATTAGAGCTAATATTTCTTGACACAATGGAAGAGTGAGTTAAACTAAAGATGACTGGATTTCAGTTTTTACTTGTTAATTGGAGTTGATTTGTATTCTTGAGGGACAACATTTTCAGTAGTCTGATGGTTTGAATTTGTTGATTTTCACAGGGTCGTGTGCATTTCTGTCTGGGTTTTCTGGGTAGCACCCACCAGAACCTCTCCACTTTGGTGTTTTTGAAAATATTTATTTGACTGTGTTGGATCTTAGTTGGGGTGCACAGGATCTTCATTGCGGTGCTCTGACTCTCTGGTTGTGGTACAAGGACTTAGTTACTCTTCCATCTGTGTGATCTTAGTTCCCTGATCAGGAATCAAACCTGAGTCCCCTGCATTGGAAGGCAGATTCTTAACCACTGAACCACCAGGGTAGTCCCCCATTTTTCTTGATGCTTAAGCTCCTTGGAATTGCTGCACGTTGCTGTTGTGAGTTGCTGGTCCCAGAGTCTTTCTCTTCCTTGGTCACACCCTTTCCTTGGTATCACTTTTCAACATTGATGTCTATATCCCATCAGTGTGCCTGATGGCTCTCCAGTTCAGTTCAGTCGCTCAGTCGTGTCTGATTCTTTGCGACCCCACGGACTGCAGCACGCAATCCATACATGGACAGGCCTCCCTGTCCATCACCAACTCCTGGAGTTTACTCAGACTCATGTCCATTGAGTCGGTGATGCCATCCAACCATCTCATTCTGTGTCGTCCCCTTCTCCTCCCACCTTCAATCTTTCCCAGCATCAGAGTCTTTTCCAGTGAGTCAGCTCTTCGCATGAGGTGGCCAAAATATTGGAGTTTCAGCTTCAACATCAGTCCTTCCAGTGAACACTCAGGACTGATTTCCTTTAGGATGGACTGGTTGGATCTTCTTGAAGTCCAAGGGATTCTCAAGAGTCTTCTCCAACATCACAGTTCAAAAGCATCAGTTCTTCAGCGCTCAGCCTTCTTTATGGCCCAACTCTCACATCCATACATGACCACTGGAAAAACCATAGCCTTGACTAGATGAACCTTTGTTGGTAAAGTAATGTCTCTGCTTTTTAATATGCTGTCTAGGTTGGTCATAGCTTTCCTTCCAAGGAGTAAGCGTCTTTTAATTTCACGGCTGCAGTCACCATCTGCAGTGATTTTGGAACCCCCCAAAATAGTCTACCACTGTTTCCACTGTTTCCCCATCTATTTGTCATGAAGTGATGGGACTGGATGCCATGATCTTAGTTTTCTGAATGTTGAGCTTTAAGCCAACTTTTTCACTTTCTTCTTTCACTTTCATTAAGAGGCCCTTTAGTTCTTCACTTTTTGTCATAAGGGTGGTGTCATCTGCATATCTGAGGTTATTAATATTTCTCCTGGCAATCTTGATTCCAGCTTGTGCTTCTTCCAGCCCAGCGTTTCTCATGATGTACTCTGCATAGAAGTTAAATAAGCAGGGTGACAATATACAGGCTTGACGTACTCCTTTTACTAATTGGAAGCAGTCTGTTGTTCCATGTCCAGTTCTAACTGTTGCTTCCTGACCTGCATATAGGTTTCTCAAGAGGTGGATCAGGTTGTCTGGTATTCCCATCTCTTTCAGAATTTTCCACAGTTTCTTGTAATCCACACAGTCAAAAGCTTTGGTGTAGTCAGTAAAGCAGAAATAGATGTTTTTCTGGAAGTCTCTTGCTTTCGATGACCCAGTGGATGTTGGTAATTTGATCTCTGGTTCCTCTGCCTTTTCTAAAACCAGCTTGACCATCTTGAGGTTCACAGTTCACGTATTGCTGAAGCCCGGCTTGGAGAATTTTGAACATTACTTTACTAGCATGTGTTCTCTTAAGTTTCTGTATTTTAAAAATTAAAAGAAGCGGCAGAAGTAAGAAAGTATTGACTTTGAAAGAAACAAATGAAGATGCTTCAGATTATGTGGCTATTTATACTTACATCCATCTCAATTTTAATGAAGACTTCATTTCAAAGTTTGTAGGGGGCCCATAATTGTGCAAACACCATGGAAGTTTTCTTTAGATGATTAGAATTTGTCTTACTTTCATTACTGATCCAGGGGAGATAAAAACCTCTGCAGAACTAGACCTTTTGCTTCTTGATTCTAGTTAAATTTGAGCCCTGTTGCTAGGAAAAATTATCCTTGATTGTTTGAGTCTAATGTCAGAAACATGTAGGTGGCATCTCTTACTGAATAAATACTGAGCCCTGTGGGGACAAAGATTTGAGAGAATGGAGATGACTCTGCCTTTTTCTCCCTGACCTTATTTTTAGAAGCTTGGGAAGGAAAGTAGGTGCAAAATTGGGATGACCAGCTACTATAATTTTGCGGGGGTGCAGATGATATTTGGTGAGCATGTACATAGTATTATTCTTGTCAAATATGAATGGAGATTTTGGTTGGGAGGCTTAGGAAGCACTGGGTGTTGTTAAATGATGTGGGGATACCAGGAGGGAGAGGGAATGGGGGGAAGATGTCAAGATCAGCTCTGCATGTGTGCTAAGTCGCTTCAATCTTGTCCGAATCTGTGACCCCACGGACTGTAGCCTGTCAGGTTCCTCTGCCCATGGGATTCTCCAGGCAAGAATAATGGATTGGTTTGCCATTTCCTTCCTCTTCCTGACCCAGGGATTGAACTCGAGTCTCTTGCATTAGCATGTGAATTCTTTACCACAGAGCCTCCTAGGAAGCATCTCAGTGAGTACATAGATTATATAAAATATTTTGTCATATTTCATTTCTCTGAAATATATATGCTATCTGTAATATAAACTTTTTGGGAACATTTTTGTTTGTATTATTTGAATTTCTATAGTTTTTTAGAGAATGGCTTGGATGGCCAAGATGCTAAGGGCTTGGAGTAGTAGAAAGTATATACTAGTTTAGACATCAGTGACTGCACAGACCAGTCAATCAGGAGTGTTTTAAAGTAGAGACTCTAGCCAGTCCTGGAGAAGCTAGCCCAGGGGTAAAAATCCTCACTTCCTAATTGGTCCCCCACATCTGCCCTCTTAGCCTTTAAAGCATTTCAGCTTTGCTGATTATACATTTTGGAATATGTGCAACACGTTATCATCTTGTTTTGGAAATCCTTTTCCCCCATGTCAATGTGAGTTGCGTGAAATTGCAGTGCATTGCCGTGTAAATGTAGGTGAAGTTTCCTATCTGAATTGTGCTTTTTCTGGTTCACACCCATTGATGTCTTTCCTGTTCTTAGTTGACCTTTTTTGACCCAGGCTGTTTTGGTCCAAGTTCCACCTCAATCAAGGAAATTGATACTTCACCTTATCATGCCATTGAAAAGGAACTTGGACTCTGTGTTTTAGGTCAGTAATGAGTCAAAATCCAGTTTTCTAGAATGTCCTTGAAAATCATTTGATTCATGGTTGGTTCTCTTCAGCCCTACTCCTGTGTTGGCATCAGAGTCCTATGCTGAAGACTTACCTGGGAGGCATGATCCCGTTTAATGAGCCCTGAGAAATGTGGTTTAGGGTGAGTTTGCCAAAGAATGGTCCTTTGTGCAACTCTCTTGAGCAATGAGGGAGTTCGATCAGTTTGTTAAGATTTTAAAGTAAATAACAAGACATGTAAATAAGGAAGCACTTTGTGGGAATAGCATAGGTGTTGATACTTACAGAGCTTTTTTGTCCATGAGATTAGGGTAGCCTTTCTGTGTCCTCATCTAGTTGTGGGTTCAGTTCAGTTCAGTTCAGTCACTCAGTCGTGTCTGACTCTTTGCGACCCCATGAATCGCAGCATACCAGGCCTCCCTGTCCATCACCAACTCCCAGAGTTTACTCAAACTCACATCCATCGAGTCAGTGATGCCATCCATCCATCTCATCCTCTGTCGTACCCTTCTCCTCCTGCCCCCAATCCCTCCCAGCATCAGGGCCTTTTCCAGTGAGTCAACTCTTCGCATGAGGTGACCAAAGTATTGGAGTTTCAGCTTCAGCATCAGTCCTTCCAAGGAACACCGAGGACGGATCTCCTTTAGGATGGACTGGTTGGATCTCCTTGCGGTCCAAGTTGTGGGTACGTGGGGAGAATTCCACCATTTCTTGGGGAATGGTTTTGGTAATACTCTGTTACATATGTCTCTACATATACATTTATTTGTGTAGCTTGTCAAAGTTCACTTTTCTTACCATAATTCAAAGATTCAGGATGCTATTCTCTTGTGGCTTAGCTGGTAAAGGATCTGCCTGCCATGTGGGAGACCTGGGTTCGATCCCTGGGTTGGGAAGATCCCCTGGAGAAGGGAAATGCTACCCATTCCAGTATTCTGGCCTGGAGAACTCCATGGACTCTACAGTCCATGGGATCTCAAAGAGTCAGACACGACTGAGTGACCTTCACTTTCACTTTTCATATTGTTGCCAAGTTTTATGTCTTTTGCATTATCTCATAGCCATGGAGTTAATGCAAGATTCAGTTTACTGCAGTCCTCAGGGAATTGTGGGGACGGTGTTAATGCTTTTGAAGGCTGTCCATGTGCCAGGCACATGCCATATCTTATTTAATCATTAAAACATCCCTTAGAGGTAGAGTTATGTCTGTTTTTCAGCTGAATAATCAGGTCAAGAGGCATTAAATAAGTTGCTCAAGGTTACACTGGGAATGACTGAGCCCTGGACCAACTACCATTGTTTTCTGTCTACAGTCTGTGCCTTCTCATATTTCTAATGAAATGGTCCTGATTTTTGCTCTAGATAATTGCCATTCAGAAAGTGAAAACCTCTGAGTATGCTGTGTTCACAGATGAGTACCTTTTCAGGTACAGTGAGGAGTAAAATGGATTTTCTTTAACATTTTCAGATAAATGCATTTTATTATAAACTGTAATCTTTTGAATATTGTAATTGGATTTAAAAAAAGGTTCCTGAAAATTAGGTTATCAGGCAATGGACTGGGATATGTAAAGTTGGGGGTGAAAATTGACAATGGTATTTCACAGAGAAATGAAATAGTTCCGAATTTTAAATCCAATTAAAATCGCTTTTCATGCATTCTTACTACTAAAAAGAACTTATTGCTGTAATTTTTATCATCAACTCACCTGAAGCAGTTAATACATGATAAACCAAATTTGCCACACTTTCCAAGATCATAGAAAGACATATTCTTTTAGTGCATTGTATATGAAAGAGTTTGGACTGTGCCCAAAGAGTTTGGACAGGGAAAAACCTTGGATGAACTTTCCTACTCAGGCAACATGACAGAACTGCAACGTGAAGTCTTCAGTGAATTTGAAAAGCCGGCTTCAGAGGCAAAGAGACAAGCTAGTTAAGAGAACTGGACCATAATTCTAGCAATGGTCATGGATGTCTAAAGAAAGGAGTTGCTCCTGGGAAGAAGCTGGGTGGTTGGGAGACTGTAAGGAGATGGAAAGTGTCAGGACATAGTTCTTGGTTGTTTGTAAGGCAGGAGGTGGATAGAAGAGTTTTCTGACTTGAGTCTGTTAACTGAGTTGGGAGCAGCGGGAGACAGAGGTCTGAGGGGTGGTGGAGGAGCTTCAGTTATGAAATGCTGACTATAAAGTATCTCAGTAGGCAGTTGGGTAGCAGGATCTAGACCTGGGGTGGAGATTTTGGGTAAAGATGTTGACCTTGAAATCGTGGGCACCTAGATGACAAGTGAAGCCATGGGGTCACCCAGCAAGGATATGCTCCGTGAGAAGAGAAGAGGTGAAAGGATGGAGCCCTAATAGCACCACCCCTCGGGGTGGTGGCGGGTGGGGGGAGTCAGGACAAGGAAACCAGGAAAGAAACCCAAGATGAAACTGGTGTTGAGGAGAAGGAAACCTGCGGAGTGCGATGCACCGAGTGCATAGGAAGGGGCGATTCGAGATCAGGAGGGTCTCAGATGCTCTGGGGCAGTCAGGTCAGCCCATGCCTGATGTGTGAGGTAGAAGAAGGCCCCGATGGACTCAGTGAGAGCAGTGTCACTAAAGTGACAGGATGAGAGATGGATTTCAGTGGATCATGGAGGAAATGGCCTGGAGGAAGTGGCGATGGGGAGAATAGAGTTTTTGAAAAACTCTGCTGTGAAGAGAAAGCAGTAGGAAGGGATGGGAGGTCAAGGAAGTGTTTCTTTTTTGTTTTTTAAGATGAGAAAAATCTGCACATATTTAAGTGATGATGACAAAGGAGCTAATAGAGAGGGAGGCTTCCGGCCAAAGCCCCAAGGTCCATGGAGGGGGCGGGGAAGCACGGAGCAGAGGCAGATGTTGACTAGGCCATGAGTCTGGAGGAAGGAGACAGGGTGGAGGAGGGGGATGGAGAGAGATGGGGAGGCAGGCGGGGGGCCCTGGCAGGAAGGAGAGACGGTTCCTTTCGGATGGTTTACTTTTCACTTCCAGGCAGGAGACTTTGCTGTTTGAATATTAATGGTGTTCACGAGGGGTTGCAGACCAGCGGCCTTTGGGGCTGGATGTAGGGCTGAATCCCCCCTGGTGCCATGGTTTTGAAATTTGGGAATTTAAGCACCTTTGGGCAGAACGCCGAGTTTCCATTTTTTCACAGCTCCCTCCTCCCTGCTCCATTCCATCTTTTCCCCATTTATCAGCCTGCTTCCTGGAAGCCTTTGAATTGCTGACTGACTTTGGTGACCTGCTTTTCTATAAAGCGTTATTAATTATCGGTAAACCTTAATAAAGTAACTAGTGAGTTCAGGCAGCATGAGAAAATAACCAAACGGAAGGTAGATAAGCACATCTTCGTTTTCAAAGACCAGCCCTGCCCACCTTTCCACTGGCACCTCCTGCTTCTCCCCCCTCAATTGGCTCTCACCATCACCTACCTGATACTCACCAGCAACTTTCCAAATGAGGCCCCTTGTCCCCATAATGGCTTTACAAGTGAGGTGGTCTGATCCTTCTTTTACAGCTGAGGCCCCAGGGCTCAGGTAACTTTTGCAGGAGCTCACAGTGAGAAAGCGTGTTCATTCATATCAAGTGTGCACTTGGCACTTTGTGCCCTTGGCATTGGGCACAGTCTGGCTGGATTCTAGCAGTTTCCTGGGTAGTCCACCCTCCATTCTTCCTCCCCGGGTTTTCTTGTCTCTACAGAGAATATTGTTTGTAGTTCCTCCATGTATCTTGTGAATAATCATGCTGTGAGTTCCACTCTGATCAGTCTTCTCTTTGGAGGAAAGAGCTGGCATATAGGTGGTAGAACCAAACCTCCTGGGCCAGGCTCTGACTCTGTCACTTGTCAGATGTGCAACCCTGGGCAGGGTACTCCCTCCACTGTGCTTCCATTCCCTTCTCATTAAAGTGTGGTGTCGGAAGTGGTCATAGCATCTGCCATGGTGGAGATAAAAAGCAGAGACATTGCTTTGCCGACAATGGTCAGTATAGTTAAAGTTATGGTTTTTCCAGTAGTCATGTATGAATGTGAGAGTTGGACCATAAAGAAGGCTGAGCACCAAAGAATTGATGCTTTTGAACTATGGTGTTGGAGGAGACTCTTGAGAGTCCCTTGGACTGCAAGGAGATCAAACCAGTCCATCCTAAAGGAAATCCACACTGAATATTCATTGGAAGGACTGATGCTAGAGCTGAAGCTTCATTACTTTGGCCACCTGATGTGAAAAACTGATTCACTGGGAAAGACTCTGATGCTGGGAAAGGGGATAACAGAGGACGAGATGGTTGGATGGAATCACCGACTCAGTGGACATGAGTTTGAGCAAGCTCCGGGAGATGGTGAAGGACAGGGGAAGCCTGGCGTGCTGCAGTCCATGGGGTTGCAAGGGGTCAGACACAACTGAGTGACTGAACAACAACAACAATGATGGAGATGATCTTGGGAGCTGAGCAAGGTGATGTTTGTAAGGAAGGTGCCTAGCAGAGCAGATAGCACCGGTGCTCATTAAATAAACTGTTGTTGTTTAGTTGCTAAATTGTGTCTGACTCTTTGAGACCCCATGGACTGTGGCCTGCCAGACTCTTCTGTCCATGGGATTTCCCAGGCAGGAATACTGGAGTGGGTTGCCATTTCCTTCTCCAGGGGATCTTCCTGACTTAGGGATCAAACCCAAGTATCTTGCATCTCCTGCATTGGCAGGTGGATTCTTTACCACTGAGCCCCCTGGGAAGCCCATTAAATAAATACATATCCTCAGAGCATTCTCTTTCACTTATGGGGCACAGGCACCTTTTCTGCTCATCTTTTTCTTCTGATGAGCTGTCAATTTCATAGTTTTATTTATTCACATCCTGGCTTCTTTTATAAAACTATTTGAGGTCTTTGTATTTCCAATGTTGAAAGCAGAGCACATGAAAACCCTTGATGTTACTGGTGCTCAGTAAATGTTTTAATGAATGCCATGGTTATTTCAGAGCTCTGTTGTCAAATGTGGTTCTCATTTGGGAGCAGAGGGGCTCGGATGACAGATGCAGTCTCTACATGACTTAATTCTATAATGCCAAGACCTTTTGACATGGTCTCTTTACATTTTTTGCTTTATAGAATGACACATGAAATGCAGAGAATTTAAGTCATAGCAGCTTAATTGCAGCCATAACTCGCAAATAAGACAGAGGATATTTCTTGGAAAACCAAGAAACCAATGTCAATGAATCATGTTAATTGCTTCTGATCTTACATTACATATAAAATATTTCAAAATGATGTATTTTTTTCTTTGATTCGCATGACTGCTCCAGTGAGCCTTTCCCAACCTTTCACAGTGAATTGCTTAAAGTCAGCTTCTTTTTTGGGGGGGAAAAGAGTCATAACCACTCAAAGCTCTAGTTTTTCCAGTAGTCATGTACAGATATGAGAGTTGGACTATAGAGTAGGCTGAGCACCGAAGAATTGATACTTTCAAATTGTGATGTTGGAGAAGACTCTTGAGAGTCCCTTGGACTGCAAGGAGATCATACCAGTCAATTCTAAAGGAAATCAACCCTAAATATTCATTGGAAGGACTATCCCTGAAGCTGAAGCTCCACTACTTTGACCATGTTTTTTGAAGAACTGACTCATTGGAAAAGACCCTGATGCTGGGAAGGATTGAAGGCAGGAGGAGAAGGAGGTGATAAAGGATGAAATTGTTGGATGGCATCATGGACTCACTGGACTTGAGTTTGAACCAACTCCTGGAGATGGTGGAGGACAGGGAAGACTGGCGTGCTGCAGCCCATAGGGTTGCAAGGGGTCAGACACAACTTAGCAACTGAAGAGCAACAACAACCACACTACAATGCCCTGCTCCTAAGAGGGCAGCCAAATCAGGGTAAACAAAAGGAGATAAGCATTCAAAGAGGAAATCATTCTGCTTTGGAAAAAAAATCTTTTCATAAATTGCATGGAACTAGTGCTTTTCTTTTTTTAACATTAAAAAAATTGAGGTATAGTTGATTTATGAGTGCCATTTCAGACTGAGGATTCTGAACCCTAAGAACATATAAATCGCTTTTGGTATTAATATATTAATAAATGAAGTTGCTCTGAAATGTTCCAACATAGCCTCCTATTTCTCTTTTAATGATATCAGAAAGTATATAATTAAGTTTAGGCAAACATGACAAGTAGGTGACAGAGATAGAATTTCAAATAAATTATTTTCCATTTCTTGCTTTACGTGCTTTGTCGCTACTGTGTCTACACCTTGAATGTCCTTCTCTGAATAATAACACTTTAATATATTGACAATGACATCTTAAGTGCCACCACACCTGAAAATAATATACACTAAATCTCAATTTATCTATAGATGGATGACTGCACCGTATATTTAGGAGTGGCTCTAGAGAGAGGAGGTGCTTTCTTTGCTGTTTTCAGTTATTCAAAGCTCTCATTTTGTTACTCAGACATTTTACTTTGTCTTCTTTCTTTATTAAAATTCCAAAATTTTAAAATACTTATGTTTATTTATTTAGCTGTGCCAGGCCTTCGTTGTGGCATGTGGGATCTAGTTCTCTGACAAGGGATTGAACCTGGGCACCCTCCATTGGGAGTGTGGAATCTTAGCCACTGGATCACCAAGGGAAGTTGATGGGAACCAGTTTGACTAAAGATGTAACTTTCAGTTCTTCCCTAAAACTAGACTCATCCTTCTTTTGGGGCAGTGGTTTAGGCTAGAAGTTCCATTTTTTCCGTCTCCTTTGTATCTGGTGATTCATATTTGTCTTCGTCTCCATCATCCCTATCTCTGATCTCTGTGTCCAGCAGATGCCTGTCAGGGAGTGGGGGCAGACTCTGGGTAAGTGGCAGGACTGCGAGGCCAGCATTCCAAGTGAGCGGAACAGAAGGGGAATGGGGAGGGTGTCATGAGGGATCAGAAGTCACTCTTGATTTGAATACTTGGAGGATAGTTATAATAAAATGGGGAAGGATGGGGTTAGAGAAATTTAAGTCCTGTTTGGGTAGGCTTCCCTGGTAGCTCAGATCATAAAACATTTACCTGTGATACAGGAGACCTGGGTTCAATCCATGGGTTGGGAAGATCCCCTGGAGAAGAAAATGGCAACCCACTCTAGTTTTCTTGCCTGGAGAATCTCAGAGGACCCTGGCTGGCTACAGTCCATGGGGTCACAAAGAGTCAGACACAACTGAATGACTAACACTTTCACACTGACACTTTCATGGGTAGGAAATGAGAAAATTAGAGATTTCGAACAGAGAAATATGATGAGAGTGTTGGCAGAGATTGGTTGAACTTTTTTTTTTTAATAGTCACTTAAAATATTTTCATTTATTTATTTGGCTATGCCGGTTGAGCATTGAAATGCATTTGCATTAGGGGTCAGGAGAGCCCTGGTGAGTTGAAGATAAAACAGTAGAGGTCCCCGAGCATTGGGAGCTCAATGGCAGAAACGGCAACAGGGACTGGATGTCAGTTTTGGAAATGCTCAGCTTGAGGAGATGGGGAGTCATTGGAGAGGAAAAGTGCATCAAACGTTTGAAGGTAGAAGACATGAACCTGTATGAATACAGGGCCAGGAGAGGAACATGTGAGTCATAGATGCCTTTTCAGTTTTTACGGCTTTTTCCATTCCTCATGATTCACTCTTCTGTACTTTAATGCTGGCGTGTTATTTATGTTAATAATAAACCTTGTTTATCTTGAAGATAGCTTTCTGTTAGGTTGCCTCAAACTCTTCAAACTTATTTTTCTCAGTGACAAATAAATGATGATAAGGCTATGGCCTGTCACAGTTTCATAAATTTGGACAAATTTATCCATCACTGTGAGTTACGTACATTAAGATGAACGTTTTGCAGATTCTAATGGCCTAGTGGCATCATCAATGCAGGAAATTGGAATTTGTGAGTCCTTTAGCAGAAGAGCAGAGAGTTCCTCTAAAACAGTTAAACGATGCTTTACAGTTTTTATCCTAGGTCAGATTTTTTAAATAGGAAGGAATGAGGGTCATGATGCTGAGAGAATAACAATGGGTCTTTGTCTTTTTTTCGGCTGTGCTGGGTTTTCCTTGAGGCATGTGGGCTTTCTCCAGTTGCAGCATGTGGGCCTCTAGTTGTGGAGCATGAGTTTAGTTGCATATGGGATCTTAGTTCTGCGCCCAGGGATCAGACCTGTGTCCCTGCATTGGAAGGCAAGTTCTTAACCACTTGACCACCAGGGAAGTCCCTCAGTCGACTGATTTAAACCTTATCAGAGCTAAAAATATTGAATACCTTCATAGCTACATCTAGACTGGTGCTTGACCAAACAACTGGGCACCATAGCCATGCTGTCACACAAAGTTAACCATCAGATATCCTTAGAATGGGCTTCCCAGGTGATCCTAGTGGTAAAAGAGCAGCAATGCAGGAGACATAAGAGATGTGGGTTCAGTTCCTGGGTTGGGAAGATCCCCTGGAGGAGGCATGGCAACCCACTCCAGTATTCTTGCCTGGAGAATCCCATGGACAGAGGACCCTGGCTGGCTACAGTCCATGGGATCATAAAGAGTCAGACACAACTGAAGCGACTTAGCACAAAGGATGCACCCTTAGAATAATTTTCTGTTAGAACTTTTGTCTTAGCTTAATGCCAAAGAATGCTCAAACTACTGCACAATTCCACTCATCTTACACGCTAGTAAAGTAATGCTTAAAATTCTCCAAGCCAGGCTTCAGCAATAGGTGAACTCTGAGTTTCCAGATGTTCAAGCTGGTTTTAGAAAAGGCAGAGGAACCAGGGATCAAATTGCCAACATCTGATGGATCCTCTAAAAAGCAAGAGAGTTCCAGAAAAACATCTATTTCTACTTTATTGACTATGCCAAAGCCTTTGACTACGTGGATCACAAGAAACTGTGGAAAATTTTGAAAGAGATGGGAATACCAGACCACCTGACTTGCCTCTTGAGAAACCTGTACGTAGGTCAGGAAGCAACAGTTAGAACTGGACATGGAACAACAGACTGCTTCCAAATAGGAAAAGGAGTACCTCAAGGCTGTATATTGTCACCCTGCTTACTTAACTTACATGCAGAGTACATCATGAGAAACGCTGAGCTGAAGGAAGCACAAGCTGGAATCAAGATTGTCGGGAGACATATCAATAACCTCAGATATGCAGATAACACCACCCTTATGGCAGAAAGTGAAGAGGAACTAAAAAGCCTCTTGATGAAAGTGAAAGAGGAGAGTGAAAAAGTTGACTTAAAGCTCAACATTCAGAAAACCAAGATCATGGCATCTGGTCCCATCACTTCATTGCAGATAGATGGGGAAACAGTGGAAACAGTGCCTGACTTAATTTTTCTGGGCTCCCAAATCACTGCAGATGGTGATTGCAGTCATGAAATTAAAAGACGCTTACTCCTTGGAAGGAAAGTTATGACCAACTTAGATAGCATATTAAAAAGCAGAGACATTCCTTTGCCAGCAAAGGTTCGTCTAGTCAAGGCTATGGTTTTTCCAGTGGTCATGTGTGGATGTGGGAGTTGGACTATGCAGGAAGTTGAGTGCCGAAGAATTGATGCTTTTGAACTGTGATGTTGGAGAAGACTCTTGAGAGTCCCTTGGACTGCAAGGAGATCCAACCAGTCCATCCTAAAGGAGAGCAGTCCTGGATGTTCATTGGAAGGACTGATGTTGAGGCTGAACCTCCAGTACTTTGGCCACCTGATGCAAAGAGCTGACTCATTGGAAAAGACCCTGAAGCTGGAAAAGATTGAGGGCAGGAGGAGAAGGGGACGACAGAGGATGAGATGGTTGGATGGCATCATCGACTCGATAGACATGGGTTTGACTGGACTCTGGGAGTGGGTGATAGACAGGGAGGCCTGGCGTGCTGAGGTTCATGGGGTCACAAAGAGTCAGACATGACTGAGCAACCGAACTGAACTGAACTGAACCTAGCTTATCTTCCCACCTCCCATGCCAAATACTTCCATTCATCCCTATTCTGCTAAGAAGACCTTTGAAGGAAAGATGTCAGTGTGGGGGTGTTTGGTTCTAAGCAGCATAAGTAATAATCATATTCACTGCAGTAATATATTGCTTTAACATTTCCCAAAGCACAGTTTTGATTAACCTTTAAACCTCTGTACTATCTGAAGCCCTCTAACTTTCCAGCCCCATTACCCCCAAAGTGCTCTCAGTTCATCACAGGCACTGAAGCACAGTGACTTTGCTCTGTGAAACTGAACCAACACTAATATAAGGCAGAATATAAGATGAATACTTACCAACCCTGAATACTCACTGGAAGGACTGATGCTGAAGCTGAAGCAAAAATGTAGAGTGTGTGATGGATGAGGACTGAGCATTTAAGTCACCAGTAATAGTTATAACTGGATTTTCAGAACGTGCTGGAAATTTTCCTGACACTTGCATTAACTACCTTCTAATTTTGTGGAAAGGGGATCTCTGATGATGCTTTGTTTGGTCTAAATGAGGCAAAGCTGTAAAGAGTTCACCTGCCAATGCAGGAGACACTGGTTCAAACCCTGGGTTGGGAAGATACTCTGGAGAAGGAAATGGTAACCTACTCCAGTATTCTTGCCTGGAAAATCCCATGGACAGAGGAGCCTGGCGGGCTACAGCCCATGGAGTCACAAAGAATCAGACACGGCTGAGCAACTAAACAAGAGAAAGCACCTCCGCGAGAAGGGAGTTTCTCAGACCAGAGCTTTGTTAATAAAGCTTGGGTTCCTTGTGGGCTGTGAGGGAAGACTCTCTTTTGCTCCTTGACTGCTATCACGTCTCCAGTAATTATTTAAGGTCCAGACGGTAGGATGAAAACCAGGTGGTAGAGATTGTCTTGCTGTTTTCATTCTGTTATTTTACTAGTCACATGAAGGTTATAGCAGTCTTCTGTCATCCTTTTTAGCTTGGGTTAGTGGAAGTGACGGCATTTTCCTTAATTTTTCTTTTCTTTCTTTCTCTTCCTTCTTTCGTTCTTTCCTTTTTTCTGTACTCTGCAGATTGCAGTATCTTAGTTCCCTGACCAGGGATTGAGCCCAGCCCTTGGCAGTTGAAAGTGTGGAGTTCTAAGCACTGAACGGATAGGAAATTCCCCCTTTCTTTCTATAATAGATTGTATTTTTTTAAGATCAGTTTTAGATTTATAGGAAAATTATGAAAATAGTACAGAAAAGTCTATAAAATTGGGCTTCCCAGGTGGCACAAGAGTGCCAGTGCAGGAGACAAAAGAGATGGAGGTTCAGTCCTTGTGTTGGGAAGATCCCCTGGAGAAACAAATGGCAACCCACTCCAGTATTCTTGCTTGGGAAATCCTATGGACAGAGGAGTCTGGTAGGCTACAGTCCATGGGGGTTGCAAAGAGTTGGGCACACGACTGAGTGACTGAGCATGAGCATGGAAAATTCACATCTAACCTAGCCCCAGTTTGCCGTGTTTTTAACATCTTAGTATGGTACATTGACTGTAATTAGTTGTCCACTCTTGATACGCTAAGTCTTTATTTTATTGTTTATTTGTTTTCACCTACAGTCCCTTTTCTGTTCCAAGACCTCATCTGTAACACCACATTGCATTTAGTTCTCCTGTTTCCCTGGATTCCTCTTGGCTGTGACAGTTTCTCAGGCTTTCTTTGTCTTTGATAACCTTGACAGTTTTGAGATGTACGGGCCAGATATTTTGCAGAGTATCCCTCTGTTAAGATTTGTCCGGTGTTTTCTTCATGGTTACAGTGGGGTTATGGGTTACTGGGAGGAAGAGCATAGAGGTAAAATGTTGTGTTCATCATATCATGTCCAGGCTGCCTGTATCAGCATGTCTGATGACTGCTCATGTTGGCCTGCTCACCTGACCGAGGTCGCATTGACCATGTTTCTCCACTGATCACCTGGCCCAGGTGCCATTGCCCACGTTTCTCCACTGTCTGGTATCCTGCACCCTACTCTTTGAAACGAAATCACCATGAGCAGCACACAATCAAGGAGTGGGGACTCTGCATTTTTTAAACAAAAACACATATGAAGTAGTTTTGGAAAAGCAGGTGTGAGTGATGGGATGTTACTGAATTAGGAGGAGTGGCAAAGAAACAGAAATGAAAACAAAAAGACTGAAAGCAGCCAACCACAAAACATGCATTTCTGGTTTGTTTCAGAAAAAAATACTCCTTACTGTTGCTATGAGAAGTAAGAAAATCGTTTATTTGAACTTTGTAATTTGTGAAATCAAGATAGATTTCAACCTTGGCCTTTTTTTCTTGTTGATTTTAATTACGGCAAACAGTTCTTATCTATTTCACTGTACACTTATCTGTACCACTGGGATGCCAAAGCTACAGTTGCAGCCAGAAATGGAAAGATTAAATTGGTCTGCCTTTCATTATTAATTGAAGAGTTATAGAACATTGCTTTCTTAAAGGCAGTGCCTTGACATTACTGGGCAGTCCAAGTTCAATGCAAAGAAATAGAAGAAAACAATAGAATGAGAAAGACTAGAGATCTCTTCAAGAAAATGAGAGATACTAAGGGAGCATTTCATGCAAAGATGGGTACAATAAAGGATAGAAACAATATGGACCTAACAGAAGCAGAAGATATTAAGAAGAGGTGGCAAGAATACACAGAAGAACTATACAAAAAAGATCTTAATGACCCAGACAACCACAACTGTGTGATCACACCTAGAGCCAGACATTCTGGAGTGCAAAGTCAAGTGGGCCTTGGGAGGCATCACTATGAACAAAACTAGTGGAGGTGATGGAATTCCAGCTGAGCTATTTCAAATCCTAAAAGATGATGCTGTTAAAGTGCTTCAATCAATATGCCAGCAAATTTGAAAAACTCAGCAGTGGCCACAGGACTGGAAAAGGTATTTTCATTCCAATCCCAAAGAAAGGCGGTGCTAAAGAATGTTCAAACTACCACACAGTTGCATTCATTTCACATGCTAGCAAAGTAATGCTCAAAATTCTTCAAGCTAGGCTTCAATAGTATGTGAGCCGAGAACTTCCGTATGTTCAAGCTGGATTTAGAAAAGGCAGAAGAACCAGAGATCAAATTGCCAACATCCATTGTATCATAGAAAAAGCAAGAGAATTCCAGAAAAAAACATCTACTTCTACTTCATTGACTACGCTAAAGCCTTTGACTATGTGGATCACAACAAACTGTGGAAAATTCTTAAAGTTATGGGAATACCAGACCATCTCACCTACCTCCTGAGAAACCCATATGCAGATCAAGAAGCAATAGTTAGAACTGGACATGGGTCAACAGGCTGGTTTCAAATAGGAAAAGGAGTATGTCAAGAATGTATATTGTTACCCTACTTATTAACTTCTATGCAGAGTATCATGTGAAATGCCAGGGTGGATGAAGCACACACTGGAATCAAGATTGCTGGGAGAAATATCAATAACCTCAGCTATGCAGATGACATCACCCTTATGGCAGAAAGTGAAGAAGAACTAAAGAACCTCCTGATGAAGGTGAAAGAGAAGAGTGAAAAAGCTGGCTTAAAATTCAGCATTCAAAAAACTAAGATCATGGCATCTGGTCCTATCACTTCATTGCAAATAGATAGGGAAACAGTGAAAACAGTGACAGACTTTATTTTCTTGGGCTCCAAAATCACTGCAGATGGTGATTGCAGCCATGAAATTAAAAGACACTTTCTCCTTGGAAGAAAAGTTATGACCAACCTCGACAGCATATTAAAAAGCAGAGACATTACTTTGCCAACAGAGGTCTGTCTAGTGAAAGCTATTGTTTTTCCAGTGGTCATGTGTGGATGTGAGAGTTGGACAGTAAAGAAGGCTGAGTGCTGAAGAGTTGATGCTTTTGAACTGTGGTGTTGGAAAAGACTCTTGAGTCCCTTGGACTGCAAGGAGATCCAACGAGTCCATCCTAAAGGAGATCAGTCCTGAGTATTCCTTGAAAGGACTGATGGTAAAGCTGAAGCTGCTATACTTTGGCCACCTGTTGTGAGGAGCTGACTCATTAGGAAAAACCCTGATGCTGGGGAAGATTGAAGGTGGGAGGAGAAGGGGACGACAGAGGATGAGATGGTTGGATGGCATCACTGACTCAATGGACATGAGTTTGAGCAAGCTCTGGGAGGTGGTGAAGGACAGGGAAGCCTGGCATGCTGCAGTCCATGGGGTTGTATAGAGTCAGACATGACTGAGCGACTGAACAACAATAGCCAAGTTAATGAGAGCTCTGAATAGCTTGACTTGTCCTGGGTTGTTGTTTTCGTTGTTGTTCAGTCACCAAATCGTGTCTGACTCTTTCCGACCCCATGGACTGCAGCACATCTTTCTCCTGTGTCCTCCATTATCTCCCAGAGTTTGCTCAGATTCATGTCCATTGAGTCCATGATGCTCTCTAACCATCTCATCCTCTGCCACTGCCTTCTCCTGTTGCCTTCAATCTTTGCCAACATCAGGGTCTTTTCCAATGAGTGGACTCTTCACATCAAGTGGACAAAATATTGGAGCTTAAGCTTCAGCATCAGTCCTTCCAATCAATATTCAGGGTTGATTTCCTTTTAGATTGACTAGTTTGCACCTCCCAGAATATTGGAAATAAAAGCAAAAATAAACAAATGGGACCTAATGAAACTTAAAAGCTTTTGCACAACAAAGGAACCTATAAGCAAGGTGAAAAAACAGCCTTAAGAATGGTAGAAAATAATAGCAAATGAAGAAACAGACAAAGGATTAATCTCAAAAATATACAAGCAACTCCTGCAGCTCAATTCCAGAAAAATAAATGACCCAATCAAAAAATGGGCCAAAGATAAACAGACATTTCTCCAAAGAAGACATAGAGATGGCTAACAAACACATGAAAAGATGCGCAACATCACTCATTATCAGAGAAATGCAAATCAAAACCTCAGTGAGGTACCATTACATGCCAGTTAGAATGGCTGCTATCCAAAAGTCTACAAACAATAAATGCTGGAGAGGGTGTGGAGAAAAGGGAACCCTCTTACACTGTTGGTGGGAAAGCAAGCTAGTACAGCCGCTATGGAGAACAGAGTGGAGATTCCTTAAAAAACTGGAAATAGAACTGCCATATGATCCAGCAATCCCACTTCTGGGCATACACACCGAGGAAACCAGATCTGAAAGAGACACATGCACCCCAATGTTCATTGCAGCACTGTTTATAATAGCCAGGACATGGAAGCAACCTAGATGCCCATCAGCAGATGAATAGATAAGGAAGCTGTGGTACATATACACCATGGAATATTACTCAGCCATTAAAAAGAATTCATTTGAATCAGTTCTAATGAGATGGATAAAACTGGAGCCCATTATACAGAATGAAGTAAGCCAGAAAGATAAACACCAATACAGTATACTAATGCATATATATGGAATTTAGAAGGATGGTAACGACAACCCAATATGCAAGACAGAAAAAGAGACACAGATGTACAGAACAGATTTTTGGACTCTATGGGAGAAGGTGAGGGTGGGATGATCTGAGAGAACAGCATCAAAACATGTATATTATCAAGTGTGAAACATATCACCAGTCCAGGTGGGATGCATGAGACAAGTGCTCGGGGCTGGTGCACTGATGACCAAGAAGGATGGGATGGGGAGGGAGGTGGGAGGGGGGATCGGGATGGGGAACACATGTAAATCCATGGCTGATTCATGTCAATGTATGGCAAAAACCACTACAATATTGTAGAGTAATTAGCCTCCAACTAATAAAAATAAATGAAAAAAAAAAAAAAAAAAAAGATTGGTTTGATCTTGCAGTCCAAGAAACTCCCGAGAGCCTTGTTCTGTGTTACCATTTCTATATTATAGACAGAGAGCCTCATTACTTCCCTCTAGTGGTCAGCTTTATAATTTTGGATTCTAGTTGGGAAAACTCAGCAAGAGAAGCTTCAAAATTACAGCGATCTTCCTTGATAATTTTCCTTCATATTTTAATATGGATGCTAAAAGGACAAGGTGTTTGAATTTTAGTGTGTCTTTTTGGTTTAATTCTTAAATGAAACAGTGTTTTCAGGAGGTAAGTAATTATAACTTGATTAAAATGTAAAGCGATGATTAGTATTCTCGGCAGAAGGTTTACCTAACTACTGTTATACTGAGAACCTCAGCGGCCATTTGATTTTAACCAGGGAATTGAATTTGGCTTCTTGCGAGTGTTTTATCAGCCCTGTAGAAGCAAGTGGGTATTCTAGATAAACTTGAAAACCATCGAGCTCTCTAGGGCTAAGAGTGAGAGAGTCCTCTAGAGTATTATTTGTCATTCCTTCACAGATAAAATTTTATCTGCAGTGCAGGAAATGGCCTTTTTTAAAAAAGAGCTCCACATTGGCATTCATTACTTTACCGTGCTTTAAATAAGATGCAGTGCTTTTCATAGGATGCTATCTCTATGTATACTTAGAAAGTTGAACTAATTTACAGAATGTGAGACTGGCTTTGTGTCATTCTTGATGGAGATGGTGGGTGACACAGTACTGGAGTATATAGGTACTCATCCTTTCAATGAGTTCTCATGTTTGTGACCAGACCTGGAGTTTCATTTCAGTGACAGCCAGAGGGGATGTCCTCTAAGGAAGGCAACGAAATCAATTTGAAATCTGCAAGACCCCTCAGATGTGCTCCTGATCAGAACAGAAGCAGAACTTGAGAGGCACTGAGCCCTGCTTCTGTTGAGAAATAAGAAGGAAGGAATTCACACAGAGAACCTGGATTCACCAGTCATCTCTTTGTCCACATCTGTGATACTCTTGTTGCATACCATGCCACGTGGATAGGGTCAAGGCGAAATTGATGTATCCTTGTTCTCCTGAACAGAAGTACCTTTAGTAACGAGGTTGCCTGTCTGTCGTTGCTTGTCCAGCTCCACCTGATCCACTGGAACTCCACCTTGTTTGGCAGCATTGATGAGGCTGTGGGGAAGCCCCATGGAATCGCTATCATCGCTTTGTTTGTCCAGGTAAATGGTCTCCTGCTAAGATTATTACATGGTTCAGAGATGCTTCTTTCTAATTCATTTTGCAGAAGTTTTTTTGTTCTCTCTCAGTTTTACTACTTAGAAGGGACATTAAGCGCTTATACAGAGAACATTGATAGTTTAAAAATAGAAAACTTGGGACTTCCCTGGTAGCTCAGTGGTAAAGCATCTGCTCCACAATGCAGGAGACACAGGTCAATCCCTGGTCCTGGAAGATCACATATGCCTTGGTCCAACTAAGCCCATGTGCCTCAACTATTGAGCATGTGCTCTAGGGCCTGGGAACAGTAGCTATTGAGCCTGTATGCTGCAACTGCTGAAGCCTGAGGGCCTAATAGACTGTGCTTTATAAGAGAAGCCATGACAATGAGAGGCCTGGGGACCACAACTTGAGGGTAGCCCCTACTCAGAGCAACTAGAGAAAGCTTGTGTGTAGCAACAGAGACCCAGCACAGCCAAAAATAAAGAAATGAAATTTAAAAAAAAATGTGGTCTCTGTGGATCAAGTTCAGCCATATTCACTGGTAGAAAATGGTTAACTTTGTTATCAGAAATTTTCTTCAGAATGGCATCCAGAGTCATTGGAGAAATGAATTAGAAAATGTCTCCTAAAGGCAGAATTCATTTTATTAATGAAAAAGAATTTCAGGAAATGTTTTTGCACCCCGCCTCACTGCAAAATCTAAGAAAAGTCAATAGTATAATCATGCAGTAGATTCCTTTAGCTATTTGTTATGAGTAATTTTCCTTCTAAGATGATTGGAAGTGCCTTGTAGAAAAACACTGATGAAATAAGACTGGTAAAGACCTTGGTGGGTATAAAGTTTAGATTTGAGCTCTGTGGTGGGCAAAGAATATTATAGGCATTGAGTGAAATATACCCCTGGAGGAGGAAATGACGACCCACTCCAGTATTCTTGCCTGGAGAATCCCATGGACAGAGGAGCCTAGTGGGCTATAGTCCATGGGGTTGCAAAGAGTTGGACACAACTGAGCATCTAACACGCTTACAGTAAAATGTACAAATTGGACCGTATGCTTTCAAAGGTAAGATTTTAATTTCGTTTGTCAGGTGACTCTTTTAAACTTTGTTGTATCATCTTCTTGATGCAATAAAAGATTTAGAGCTGAAAGAGACCCTGGAGGGGGTTCCCAGGTGGCTCAGGGGTAAAGAATCCTCCCGCCAATGCAGGGCATGAAGGAAGATGCAGATTATCTATGTGACGATGCTTTTCTCAGGAAAGAGCAGTATCACAGAAACTGAGCACAGATGTTCACGGAGGAAAGAAGGGCTGATCCTGAGTGTCAGCCCAGGCAGAGAGGAAAGGACCACATCCAGGGTCTTGCACTTAGGACCAGAGGCTGGGAAAGCGGAGAGGAGCGTGTCCAGGCCGTGAGGATGGACTTCCCTTTCAAGAAACTTGACTCAAAGACAGAAGGGGTGATACCTAGCGGTGATGTGCACAGCGAGGTTCAGTTTGTTTCATTTTGAGATCCGAGATGGGCCTGTGTTTTTATTCTGAGCAAAAAGAGCGAGTGCAGGACTTCTCTGGTGCTCCAGCGACTAAGACTCTGCCCTCCCAGTGCAGGGGGCCCGAGTTTGATCCCAGGTTGGGCAACTGGATACTGCAGGCTGCAATTGAGAGTTGCTTCCCAAAAACAAAAAAAAAGATCCCTCATGTCACAGCGAAGATCGAAGATCTTTCCTATCCCAACTAAGACCCAGTGTAGCCAAATAAATAATTATATATATTTATTAAAAGCTAGTGCAGATATAGTTTGAAAATACTGCAGGAAAGGAGATGATTGATGTAGAAGAGCCCCAGAGGAAGCGGGGGGTGTCGAATGAGAGTTTATGTGGATGCACTGATCCCGGACAGGAGGGGCCCCACCCTTTCTCCAAAACAGAGGGCTAGCAGGAAAGGGTGGGCACCAACAGCAAGCACTTTTAGGTGAAGAAAGACAGGAAATTAGGGGAGTTCATGCCTGATGACCTGTATTATCTCCCAGACATGCGCAGCAAAATTATTTATAGAGCAGAGGAAATGTGGGTGTGGGATTGAGTTTTGAAATAGCTCAGGAGGTGAATGACAACAGACTTGACCGTCAGGGTGGGAGACCCTCTTGAGATTGGACATCACAGACAGTCTAGGACAGCTGACAGTGGGCTAGTCTCTCCATCCACGACGAGGAGCAGAGAATTCTAGCAAATTAATTGTTGCATCGATGGGTTGCAGAGCAGATGACTTAGGAGGGCAGAGGGACTAGAAGATGGAGAGATGTCTTTCAGGGTAGGCAGGAAAGGAAAGAGACGGAGCCAAGAGGGACCCCAGGGCTTGACTCCTTGTGATAAGTGAATAGGAAGAGAGAGAAGAGAGGAGAGGATGGATGGGTGGGCAGTTACGATCAGAGGGGATGGTCTGTGGAGTTGTGGGTGTCAGAGTGAAAACAAATCCAAGGTACATTCTCAGGATTGGTTGACAGAGGTGGGATGGAGCTGAGGGACATGGATGAGGGGTCAAGAGAGAGGCCAGGGAGGGCATAGGTCACACCCAGGGATGCTGAAGTCCTCCGGGGCGACCGCAGGAGGGAACGACCATTGGTTGTGACCAGTGGATCAGTGAGTGATAGTTGAGCAGGATAGCATGGGAGGAAGGTGGTCCACTCGGAGGGGGCTCTCCACTCGGAGGGGCCTCTCCTTGGGCTTGTGAAACAGAAGACCCATCAGAAGGTAACAGCCAGGCACTGGCCAGAGCTCTTAATCTCATCTTTGAAGGAGGCTATAGAGTGTCGACTCAAAAGGCTTGGAATGAAGACCTTGAGCAGATCCAGGAGGTGGCAGGGAGCTTGTCAAGGATGTGGCATCGTCTCATTCCAGAGGGTGTGGTGGGAAGTGAGGGGATTAGCTGTAGAAGTTGAAAAATTCAGGGCTTTGCAGGGCTGAGGTTCTCGGAGAGGAAACTGACCAGAGGGCTGGCATTCTGGGCACTGATGAAAGATGGTGAAGGGCAGAGGTCAGAAGTTACCTGGTGGCGGGTGGACTCTTGGCCCCAGGTTGCATTGTCACACACACTGTTGTAGGATTTTAGGGACTGGGCTGTGCAGAGCATCATCCGTGTTTTCTTTTTGGTGGCTATAACCTCTTCAGACAGGACTTTGACAAAGAAAGGAAGGAACGAGATGGAGCGATAGCTGGAGTTGGTTGCAAAATATAGTTATGTCCACGAAGTATAGAGCCTTTGTAGATAGAAAGAGGCAGTAATAGTTATTAAGTACTCTATTTGATGCTGTGTAGCATTCTGAGTAAGAGTGATCTGGGTGATAATCACTGAGTTTTGATGCACCGTGCCCTATTCTAAGGCTTTTGTTTGACTGAGTCTTATTTTCAACTCTATCACTTTTAATCCTCCCTGCTGTATAGAGGAGAAAGCTGAAGGACAGAGAGGTTAGGTAAACTTGCTCAAGACTGAACAGTGAGGCAAGGTCAGAACCCAGCATCCGACGCAAGTGACCTTGTTCCAGGGCCACTAAACTGTGTGGCCTCACAGTGTTCAGATGTGAGCTGTTCAAAGAATTATGCTCTGATCAGAGATGCATGAAGTGACGACAGAGCCCACCTGTGGGTGTAAGCGTCCAAATACTATATTCTGCTTAAACCAGTACAACAGAAAGTGGAAGTGTTAGTTGCTCAGTCATGTCTGACTCCTTGTGACCCCATGGACTGTAGCCTGCCAGGCTCCTCTGTCCATGGAATTTTCCAGGCAAGAATGCTGGAGTGGGTAGACATTTCCTTCTCTAGGTGATCTTCCTGATCTGGGATTGAACCCGGGTCTCCCACAATGCAGGCAGATTCTTTACTGTCTGAGCCACCAATACAACAAAGGAGTCTGTTTTTCTCTGAAGGTGGGGTGCAGGCATCTGCCTATAGGTCCACGCTTTGACACCAAGGAGTACATTTTGCCTAAGATACACACACACACACACACACACACACACACACACATACACACACACACACTTAAGAGAATTCATTTTCTATTTCTAGAGCCTATCTCAGGAATTGCAAACACTTGGAAAATATAATCTTGATTGTTTGGAACTGATTGGCCTGTCTTAGGTTGTATAAGTTTCCTGTCACACCTCTTTCCTTTGATCCCCTTTGACCTAGTGTTTTTCCAAGTTGGTTCACAATGGAGAGAAACAGGGCATGTGAGCATGGTGACAGCTATTGTAGGTCCTTGTGGATCATTCTCCAAAAATGTATGTGCAAGAGAAAAGGCAAACCATAACAAGGATTGTTTATCTGAGGTTATAAATAGTCTCTGTTGTGACTGCCTTCCATTAGCATGGACAGAAACTGTTGAAACTTGACTGAAAAGTAGAAATGAGATTATGCTTATAATTTTTAAAGTTAGAATCAAGAATACTTCGCATCATATTCTTTTTAAAGTCTCAAATTCCTTGGGACATTTTAGGCACTGAAAATATGTAATGATATATAATGCTTTAAAATAGAAAGCTACAAACAGCATATTCTTATTTAAGAATAAATAGGTGATTATAGAGTTATGTCCAATGATAATCAATAAGTGTCTTGATTTCAGTGACTTTAGTATATGAAATCACATACTTATTTTTTGAAGTTAATAGAAGTTTTTCAACATGAATGCAGTCTTTATAGTAATGATCTAGAAATGCTAAAAGTAAAAATAGAAGGCTTTGGGCATGTGTGAAAAATTCTAATTCAGAAATATCCTTGAAACTTTTATATTACAGTGTCATATGATTATATATATAAACATAAATATATTTATAAGTATATAAATATAATTATGTAGCACAGTGGGTAAAATCTATACCTAGCAAGGTAAATTTAAAATAGATTCTTGGAAATGCCCAGGAACATATCTAATACTTTCTTGTACTTTAATTGCCTTTAGTAGATGTTGATCTATTTATTAAGAAGTAAGTCTTGTAGTCCGAGGAAGGACTTTCAGGTGAACTTGAACTTCACTTCAGTTGGTTATTTTACTTACGTTTTTAAATGCTTAGTAGCTATGGTTTATACTTTATACATTGCAGATCGGAAAAGAGCATGTGGGCCTGAAGGCTGTGACTGAAATCCTCCAGGATATTCAGTATAAGGTAAGTCATTCTCTAAAAGAAAATAAAAATACTGGTTATGTAAGAGCCTTTCATGTCTATTCTCAGGCTTGAGGATTCCCTAAAAGGACTCAGACAAGCTGTTAGTCTCCTAGTTGAGGTTTATTCCCCTGGAAGGATATAGGTCAAAAGTCAGCACAGTGAAAAGGTGGATGGGTCGCAGTCCTGGAGAAAGCAGGCGCAAGCTCTCAGATGTCCCCTCCCAGTGGAGTTGCCTGCCGGCACACCCGATTCTCCCAGCAGTGATGTCACAGCACTTGTGAAGTGCTGCCAGCCAGGAAAGTTTACTCAAGCCTTGGTGTCCAGGGATTTTATCGGGGGTCAGTTATGCCTGGGCAGTGCCTCAGGGACTGACCTCAGTTATGCTGACTCCAGCCCTCCCACCCCCACCCTGAGCAAAACCAGGCTTCCACCATAAATTACTTTGTTGGGATAAACTTATCTGGTCCAACTGGTACAGCCTGCCCAAGGCCTCAGGCTCACAGAGCCACTCTTATCAGGCAGCTTATTCCAAGGACTCAGAGATGATCTCCCAGGAGGCAGCCAAGGGCCAGGCTTGAAGACAGGACTTTATAGGGGGTATTGTGTAGGATTGGAGCAACCCAGGCCTCCTGAGTACCTCTTTCTGCCCTCTGGATATAGGAAGGTGGTATAAATGAAGGAAATAAAAATTGTAGCAACTACACTTCAGAGTATTTGTGCGAAACGAAAAGCAACAGAAGCTCACATAAGTCGTAAGATGACACCTCCCAGAGAAGGTGACTTAGGTTGATTTGCCCCAGTGGCTCAGCAGGTAAAGAGTCCGCCTGCAGGACAGGAGACACAGGAGACCCAGGTTCGATCCTGGGTCAGGAAAATCTGGAGAAGGAAATGGTGACCCACTCCAGTATTCTGGAGTCCATGGGGTCGCAAAGAGTTGACACGACTAGGCAACTGAGCCTGTACATCCTGTGCTGCCAAGAAGGTTAGACACTGAGCCGAGTTTCAGCAGGAAAGTTGTTTCTAAAGAATCCCTGGGTCAAGGCCCACATTTCTACGCCAGGAGCAGCAAGGGCAGTGACGTGGGGCAGACAGACACTGGACAGACAATTTTAAGTTCCACACCAGGGATTATGGGGAAATTTCTGAGCTGTGGCCATAGCGAAATAGCTACAGACTCAGAGCAGGAACGTCTTGTTGGAACCAAGCCCTGTCACTCCAGTGAGAAGACAGATTGGCACACCCACAAACCTATGGGGTCTGGCATTCGGAAAAGACTTCAGGGCTTTCCCTGGTGGGTTCAATGATTGAGGATCCACGCTTCCACTACAAGTAGCATGGATTTGATCTCTGGTCAGGGAAGTAAGATCCCACATGTGCAGTGTGGCCAATAAGAAAAAACTTCAACCTCGATTTTTAGTGCCTATAAATGTTTTTATTCTAAAATTTTGTGTTAACATGGAGTTCATTGTTTTCTTTTTTTCAGGGGAAGTCCAAAATAATACCCTGCTTTAATCCTAACACTTTATTACCAGGTAAGCATTTATTTGGTTGCATAGGGTGAATTTTAACTGTGGCTGTGACTGCATTGTTTTTCTCAGAATAAACACAACTGTATCTTATGAGTTAATGAGCTTTCTTTATAATTAATATTCTTTGTAGTTGTTACCAGTTTCAGATAGTTCTAAACTTGGGAGTAAACTTTTTGGGATAATAAACATTTTACCGCTGAGCTTCCCTGGTGGCTCAGATAGTAAAGAATCCACCTGCAGTGCAGGGGGTGAGGGTTTGATCCTTGAGTGGGAAAGAGCCCTCCTGGGCATGGCAACCCACTCCAGTGTTCTTGCCTGGAGAATTCCATGGACAGAGGAGCCTGGTGGGCTACAGTCCATGAGGTCATAAAGAGTTGGACACAATTTAGCACACACAAACATACACACACACACATCTGGTATAGTATATCAAGTGTTTATATATCTAGTTTATATAACCACATTTAAATATGTGTAGGAATTCATTGATACAAAATCACTATAAATAATAGAGGATACATCATGTTCTCTATCGGAGAAGGCAATGGCAACTCACTCCAG
This sequence comes from Muntiacus reevesi, assembly GCF_963930625.1. Lineage (NCBI taxonomy): Eukaryota > Metazoa > Chordata > Mammalia > Artiodactyla > Cervidae > Muntiacus > Muntiacus reevesi. The sequence continues at coordinate 52,717,387 of NC_089260.1, forward strand.
TACTGTTGCCTGGAAAATCCCTTAGACGGAGGAGCCTTGTAGGCTGCAGTTCATGTGGTCGCGAAGAGTCGGACAGGACTGAGCGACTTCACTTTCACTTTTCACTTTCATGCATTGGAGAAGGAAATGGCAACCCACTCCAGTGTTCTTGCCTGGAGAATCCCAGGGACGGGGGAGCCTGGTGGGCTGCCGTCTACGGGGGTCGCAGAGTCGGACACGACTGAAGCAACTTAGCAGCAGCAGCAGCAGCATGTTCTCTATTGATTGTTTTCTTCATATGACTAGTTTAAAACTATATATGTGAGGCTCCAGTTTAAAAATGACATCCATCTGAGATATGTTATCTGGACCGTTTGTAATATTGAAAATGATTGTTGGACTCTTTCAAATTATTTTTCATTAACTCGCCTTTCCATGACCGGTCCTTGCGGTGGCACAGACCCCTTGCTGCGTGATTACTGGGTCTACGAAGGCTCTCTCACCATCCCGCCATGCAGTGAAGGTGTGACCTGGATATTATTCCGATATCCTCTGACGATATCCCAGCTACAGGTGAGAGGAGGGCTTTAACCTTCCATGATGAAGTTTTGGATTAAAGGGTAAATTTTCTGTCTGTAAAAGGGAAATGTCTGTTTCATGTTCTTGCTCCTTTTGGCTCAATTAGGTCAGTCACATCTCTTCAGATAAAGTTAAATGTCTTGAGCCAGTGAAAGCAGTTGAAAGGTCAAGGATGAACAAAACCCAGCTCCCATTTACCATCTGTACTTTAAAAGTCAGTTTTTATAGAGTAAATAGAAGTCAGTGAAATACCCAAACTGTTTATTAGTCTAGTTAGTGCTTCATGCGGGATTTCTCAGGTATTGGAGAGGAGAAATCTGTTGGAGGTGAGGTGAGAACTCTGGTTATTTCTGTAAGTCACACTTGGGCTTTATAACAGCTCTTTCTTGGCTTATACAGGAAAATTCTGTATGGAGAGGGAAAGAATGCCCTGTGAAGTTCTGGATTGTTCTCTAGCCCACTTTTGGTCTGCTGTCTCCGACCTTGGGTGCAGCATAGGTGCTTTAGATGCTAATACAGGTGTGAGGCACCAAGGTGAATTGTCACTGGGATGTTACTGGTGGGTCAGGATGCAAGGTCACTACAATGTGTTTAAACGTTGGTTTTGATGTTATCAGTATCATAATATTTGATACTAACTATAGCATTTGTTAATGCTAAGAAGACAGCCTTATTAATGATCAATCGCAAAAGACTTAGGCAATATGCTAAATAAATAAGCCGAGTTTCCTTTAGAAATTCTTTACAAACTTTTATTATACCTCTTGTATTTTACAACAAGTTCAAGTTTACTCACTATTCAGAAAAGTTTTCTTTTGTTTGTCCTTAAATCTTTAAAACACCTCTTTCAGCTTTGAACAGTTTCTTCTTATTTCTCTTTTTCTGAGGATTAATTTTAAAAGATACCCATTCAGCACCTTCATTGTTTCATTATTTTAGAAGCTTTGATCACACCACCTTTGGGCCGTCCTGTTTTTAATATGACAAACCCCAATTCCTTTATCTATTCAGTCATTTCTTTTTTTTCTTATGAGAAACTATTCCTGAGTGCCAACCGGACATGGAGGATTCAGAGATTAAAACACAGTGTTTATTCTTAAGAAGTTCACTGTGGTGTTGAGGAGGCAGATGTTCATACAGGCGACTATATTGTGTCATAAGTAAGGAGCTCTGAAAACATATAGGACCAAAACCCAGTTCAGACCGGAAGGTTCAGGGAATAACTCCTGAAAAATATTAGGAGTTAGTCTATTAAAGGAGAGGGAAGAAATTAGAAATTTGACTTGAATGTTAAGAATAGAGGTTTGGACTAATGAGATATAGATGGAATTTAACAGCAGATGGTAGCTGCTGTAACAGATATACCCCAAAACTTCCATGACTGGGGACTTGGTCAGGACTTCGCCTTCCAATGCAGGGGGTATGGGCTCTTTCCCTAGTTGGAGGGTTAAGACCCCACGTGTTTCAGGGCCCAAAAAACCAAAGCATAAAACAGAAGCAATATTGTAATAAATTCAATAAAGATTTTTAAAATGATGCACATTAAAAAAATCTTAAAAAATTTTCAGTGACTTAATCACAGTAAGAATTTATTTTTTTTTTTACACTCATAAAATCCAACAGATGTATTTTTGCTTCATAGGCAAGGCTTTTCTCTGTGCAGCCACTTAGGGAAAGGGGTTGCAGGACACTCTGCCATCTTTAATACCTCTCTTCTCTTAGGTGTGGGCATATAGTGAGCAGGAGGGGAAAGCGTGGGGAGGGTCTGAAGGGAGATTGCTTTCTAAAGACTAGACAGAAATGGAGAACACCATTTATGCTTCCATTCTATTGGCAGGAGCTCAGCACATGGCCACACCTGGTTGTAGGGGAAGCTGAGAAGTGAATTCTAGCTTCGTGTCCAGGAAAAAGAAGTAGATTTGATGATTCAGCTCAAGTTGAGAAAGAGACAAGATAGCCCAGTGGAGTGCAAAACCTCAGTGCAGAGGGAGGAGACAGGGAGTCAGGGGCTTGCCCACGGGCCTTGGGGACAGCCAGGAGGGAGTGATGTCCTGGGATCTGGGACAGGAGAGAGGATTTCCAAGTTGTGGAGAAGGGAAGTGAACAGTGACAAATGCTATAGAGACTCTAAATAAGATGCGTGCAGCTCATCCAGGTAGAAAATACAGTAAATCCCCTACATGCGAAGCTTTAAGTTGTGAACTGTCAAGGTGCGAATGTGCCCCTGTATGCCAGCAGTTGTGCTATGCTACTGTACTTTTCAAGGTACTGTACTGTAAGGTTAAAAAGTTTTTTCTTTTTTGTGTTTGTTTATATATCATTTCTGTGAAAAGCCTAATAAACCTATTACAGAGCAATACTATATAGCCAGTTGTATTAGCTGGGTACCTGGGCTAACTTTGTAGGACTTACAAACTGGACTTACCAACATGCTCTTGGAACAGAACTCTTTCCTCTGTAGGAAACTTACGTAACTATGCCTTATAAACACTTGTCCGGGGAGCCACGGCTCACTTCTCACTCTTCACTCTTTTTTTAAAGTTAATTTCCTTTATATGTTTTATTATTTTTGTCTGTGATGGGTCTTTGTTGCTATACATGGGCTTTCTCTAGTTGCGGTGCAAGGGCTTCTCATTGCAATGGCATCTTTTGTTGCAGAGCACAGGCTGTAGGGCGCAGAGTTTCAGAAGTTACTGCGTGTGGAGAAGAAGCCAGTAGTTCTGGTTCTTGGACTCTAGAGTTGAGGCACCATAGTTGTGGCTCATGGACTTAGTTGCCTCTCGGCATGTGGGATCTTCCCGGACCAGGGATAAAACCTGTGTCCCCTGCATTGGCAGGCAGACTCTCATCCACAGCCAGGGAAGTCTTCACCCTTGACTCTTGTTTCGTGCCCTGGTGTGTTCACTGGTGGATCTTGGTGCTTCTCTGTTGCTGAGCTTTGGCTTATGTTCTCCAGTATCATTCCTCCACCATCCCTTCCTTTATGCTGCTCTGGCTGCTCTAGGTCCACACCCCAGCCCATCCAGCCAGTTTGCCATGGAGAAAGCCATCATCTCTTTTCAGAGTTGCCATCATGCAAGAAAAGATTCATGAACAGGGACTGTCATTGCCAGTTAACTGAATCATTAACTGAAGTGAGATGTTTCTGTAGAGCATTGAGCTGAAAGGGACCCAGGGTAAGAGTTTCAACTGTGTTAGTCACAGGGGAGGGGTCAGACTGGCAGAGGAAGCAGAAGCAGCTCTGGGTCTGCAGTCACATTTGTTTAGCAGTTTAGGGGCAATTTTCTAAAAATAAGTCAAATCTTTAATGAAAAATGACGTTTTCCTCTATAACCACAATTAATGTCTATTTGTTGAAAGTCAGTTTGAATGAACCTGGCTGAGCCATAGAAAATTCTCAGTTCCACTTAGAATTCCACATAGGATTCTCTTGCTAGTACAATATTGGGGATGTTAACCAATAGTCTATAATGTGATGATTTACTTCCACGTCATCCAGTAAATTATGCAACAACCCAGAGACAACTCATCATGCCTCTTGGTCTTGCAGGCTTCAAAGGGAGCCTTGCTTTGTACCACCCCCCTGAGTGAGGCCAATGATAAAGTCTAACCCTAACTCACTAAATCATGCTCCTCAATTATTGGGAAATAAAATGTGTCTTCCTCAAAGGGAGTCAAAGCCAAAGGAATGTGTATTTGAAGGGATAATTTCAGCTGCTCTTGTAAATGAATAACTTTCCAGTTAGCTTTTCAAGAAAAGAAGAGGTAGGTGCTGTTAGTGAAGAGTTGCATTGCAGCATCTATTCAGAGGGCAGGAGTGTGGAAATGGACACACACACACACTCACATGGACATTAAATTGCAATTTAGAGTGATTTAGGGAAAAAAATTGTAATCTTAGGAGAAAATGAATCAGTCTGTCCTAGATTTGAATGTTTCACTGTTGCTGCTCATATAGTTCCAGAGAAAATAGAGTCCAAAATAGAGAAGGTCCAGAGAGGGCAGTAAAAATGAGAGGAACTAAAGGGCAAAGGTGTGATTCTAGAATCAAAACCAAGAATTGAGGAGCCTCACCTTGTTGCACTTGAAGAGGAGCTGAGAAATATAGAGACAGAGGCAGAGAGAGAGGATTGATACAGAAAATAACAAAAGGAATAGCAAATGGCAGGCGGATGACTATGGCTACTAAGTTGATTATATTGAGAAACAAAACTTTGTGTTGAAGATATAGGGTGTCCTCTTATAGGGGTAACATATGTAACTAAGTAGCTGGGTGTTATGGGCTTCCCTGGTGGCTCAGCCTTAAAGAATCTACCTGCCAATGCAGGAGTTGCGGGTTCCAACCTCTGCTTGCTAGTCCAGGAGAAGGAGTCGGTGCGTATAGTGTAGTACTGACAGCTGAGCCCATCGTGAACCATTGACATCTTCCTGAGCACTAGAATCCTGGTGTCTGGGACTGGGAGCCCCTGATTGGTTGGTTGACTTTTCATGTTGTTCTGGTTAGCAGACTATGCTATGGGAAGAAACCCACACAATTGAATGGATTTGGATAAGTGTAATTTAAAACATTTAAAAAAGTGATCTGTAACTATTGTCACTGGCCTGCCAATGCAGGAGACGTGGGTTCGATCCCACCCATCCTCTGGAGAAAAAGGCAACCCACTCCAGTATTCTTACCTGGAGAATCCCATGGACAGAGGAGCCTGGTGGGCTATAGTCCTTGGGGTTGCAAAGAGTCGGACATGACTTAGCAAGTGAATAACAACAGCAATTCATGTATTATTATGAATTTCCTGATGATAAAGGAAAGTAGGATGAGACTTTTATGTGTTAGTTTTCTCTTTTAGCATGGTGACACATAAGATATAAATCAAAACAAGTCTATTACAAAATGTGCGTAGGACCCCAGGAACTACTAAAAGTAATGTGTGCCAAACTTCAGACCTTAGAAATTAACTGCTGTCATGAAGAAAGCAGTTTTAAAGCTGAACTTTGAGTGAATCATCAAGGTCAGACGTCAGCAAAGGTTGGAACGAACGTCTTAGACCAACAGTCATGCCACCCAGTTCAGAGAACAGTGGCTGCTCAGCTTTCTACCTTCACGGGTGAGGACGTGTCTCCCAGGTGTTAAATCTCTCTCCTCTCCATCTCTCTCTTTTAAATTGACTGAACACAAATACCATGTTTAAGTAGAGGAGCATTAAAAACTGATGAACTCGTACGTACTGATTGATAATGATGGCCCCTGTATGGCCCTGACATTTGAATTTAGTTGAAGTCTTTTATCTTGGAATATTATTCTCCTCCTTTCTCACTCCGTCTCATTTTGGTGTGCAATAACAGAGTGCGCACTCGAAACCATTTGAAGTGACTGAAGGGTTCTGAGGGGTGGTTACTTCAGAAAAATTGGCATTTCAGAGAGATGTGTTTTTTCCCCTGTCTTTGTTGATGTTTGAAGTCTTCAAAGCATCACTCTGATCAGAGAAAAACATTTCTTGTGAAGCAGTTCTCTCCGAGAAGGCAGTGATTGGAGACTGGCCGGCTATTGACTCAGATCTTCTCTTCCAGAAGAAGTTGTTTTCACAGAAGTTGTTTCAGGCTGAGGCCTGGGGCTTGAAAGATTTAGCTTCAGTTCAGAATACATAAATATAAAGTTAACTCAGCTTTGCAATAAGCTTCAGAGTCAATAAGAAATGGAGTATTTCTTGAAATACCTTGAGACAGTCAAGTTTTGAGTCCACAGTGATCATTGGTGACCCTGTCCTGGGCTTATAGGTTCTGATTGCAGCTCTTACATATGATCACACACAGTGGGAATGGGAGGAAAGAGAACCTTCTGTTTTTTAGTCAATTGGTTTATTATTTCTAGTCTCCTTTTTTTGCATACAAAATTGTAGCTAAATAATCATCTCCAAATGCTGAAGGTTGGACTTCAGAAGTCCTGTGGTTATTTATGAACATTCTCTGTGTGTTTGGAACTGTGCCGAGTGTTTTCATGAATGACCTTATTTACCTCATATCAACCCTGGTTTACTGTTATCATCATCATCTCTGTTATTCACAGGTGGAAACTGAGCTTAGAAAGGAAGAGCAGTTGGGTCGTTTGGGTCTTGGGTAGCAGAGACCAGACAAGAACCAGCCTTTGGATGCAGTCTGTGTCCTTGACCTTCATCTTCGTTTTGAAAAATCGTAGGCTCCTCTGACTAAGAAGGTTCCCTTTCACTCCATTCTTAGGGAAAACTAAGAAAAATGCACCTCACAAATAAGTATAAGGGATTCTCATGAAGACTTGGCTCTAGACATTTTTCAAGTGCAACAAGCAATATTCCCTGCTGCCATATTCCCTCCTATAAACCCCTGAGAAGGTCTAGTGAGAAACCATTATATAGATTTAACAGCTCGTGGCTTATATGACTGGCACTTCTATATAAAAACAGCATGTAGATGTTATTTTAAAAAACAGGACAATTCTAATAGGATCAGGGTTAACCCATTTAGGGAAATCAAACAGTATTTGAAGACATAAGAAGATAGAACTTTAGAAGTCAAATTTCTTTCCTTTTTATAATTCTGTTTATTTATTCATGGCTGTGCAGGTTTTTCTCTAGTTGCAGCAAGCAGGGGCTGCTCTTCGTTGCGGTGCAAGGGCTTCTTGTTGTGATGGCTTCTCTTGCTGCCTAGCACAGGCTCTCGGGGGCACTGGCTTCAGTAGTTGCCATTTCTGAGCTCTAGCACACAGGCTCGGTAGTTGTGGCACGTGGGATTAGTTGCTCTGTGGCATGTGGGATCTTCCCGGGCCAGGGATAGAACCCGTGTCTCCTGCATTGGCAGGCAGATTCTTTACTGCTGAGCCACCAGGGAAGCCCAAGAAGTCAAATTTCTAACTTGGGTTCTGATCTAGCAAGCCATTTAATTTTTCTCAGCTCTGATTTCCAATTCAGATGTGAGTGGATTGAATTAGAATCTTATGAGATTCAACTCTTCTGGAGTCAGGGAACCTCTTCTTAGGAGAATGCACTGGTGAAATTTTATAGGAGTCCCATGGGTCCTCTAAAGTATGGGGGTTTCTAGATTTTTATTAGAATCCTGAATTAGTTAACATCTTGTGGGTTTTTCCCCTCCTGATGAGGTTAAGTCTGTGTCGGTGCTGTGTGAACCTTTGTAGGTAAAAGCCTCTGATTCACAGATGGCGATGCTTTGGTTGATTGATACTGTTCAGGTCACAATTGCTCAATGTCCTGGGATATATGCCGGCTATAGGGTCTACTGATGACCAGAATTTCTGAAGAGGTGGCTGTGGGACTGGGAAGGGGGCACGTGGCCTTGGAATTGTCAGACCCAGATTATCTGGAATCTTCCTTAACCTGCCTGGCCTCAGTTTCTCCTCTTGTGTAAGGAATGAAGAATGTCCCATGTGATTTTATGTGGCATTAAAAGGAAATAACAGATGATTTGACAAAGGTAAATCAACTGCTAGATGGCAGTGAGCTTGGCGAAAGCTCATCATGTGTTTGCTACTTGCTCAAACACTTCCAGCGAGGGGTGTCTGGCAGACTGTGAGTTCTCAGGAGGTACAACTTGGCCAGTCAGGAATACTGCAGTGCAACTGATGGGATCGGTCCCTCGGGTCTGTGGCAACCAATAGCGTGTAACTGGAGACCATGGGATCTGGGGAGGCTGCCTGAGAAGGGAGATGAACTTGAAAACCACTGTTGCCACAGGAAGAAGATGGGCTTAAACTTTTGAAAAATCAGAGGCATTATTTGCTCTTTGGAGGGCTCAACAAGCAGCAAAGGGAGTTTTTTGACGAAAAGCCTCCATCTAATATATTTAACTTATAATCAGTGTTAGCACACAGTAACACCATGATTCATTATAGAGATATACTTGGGAAGCATTTCAGAACATTTCTTCATTTGTTCACTTTTTCTTATTATGTTACAACAGACATAGAAGTTTTTTTCTTTTAGGTATTACAGATTATCTCCTTTTTATTTTTATCTTTTTTATTTTTGGCCGCAACAAGCAGCATGTGGGGATCTTAGTTCCCCTACCATAGATAGAACCAGTGACCCCTGCATTGAAAGCATTGAATTTTAACCACTGGACTGCTAGAGATGTCCCCATAAGAGCTATTTGAGAGAGGTGTATATCATTTTTGCATGAGCAGATCCAGCAGGTTTTGACAGTTGTTTGGGTTTATCTGGAGGCCTTCATATCTCTGCTTCTGTTGTCTTCTTTCCTCTTGTAGAGGTTGTGTCTAATGTCTTAGCTCTGGAAGAATGAACTCAGTTTTTCTCTTTTTTGAAGTTTAATTTTCTCTTTTTAAATGCTTGTAATTTATGCCTATTTTAAGTAATTGATGAGATTCCCATCTTGCTCATGGCCGGTCGACAATTAATCTGTTTTGTTCTGCTTTTATTTTCAGATTGAAGAATTTCGAAGGCTGAGGACACATGTGAAGGGGGCAGAGCTCGTGGAGGGCTGTGATGGGATTTTGGGAGACAATTTTAGACCCACTCAGCCGCTCAGTGACAGAGTCATTAGAGCTGCGTTTCAGTAGCCAAAGAAAACAGGAGCTGATGTGTCTTCATCTGGGTACGTGGAGATTAAATGAAATAGGCACACAGTTGAACCTGCGCTTGAAAGCAGCTCTCATGATGAACCTGTTAATTTCACAATGTGAATGCACTTCATTGAAATTTAGGACACATTCTCAAGCCCCATTCATTACAAGTCAGGTGGTTTGTAAAAATGTCATGCCCTATTAGGGAAAAATCTACATTCCTTATGTTTTCCCAGCAGTGCAGCCTTTCATTCTATTGATAAGTTTTGCTTTAATATTAACTTTCATAAGGGAAGGCGCCCGAGGCAGGGTAATGGTGACACGCAAGTACTTCTTCTTTGGTACTCTGCTGTGTTGTCGTAGCTTGAAACTGCAGCTGTTATCTCCTGATGAATGGGGAGCATGAAGAAAGGGACTGGGAGTTGTTGATCCTCAAAGCTGGCCACTTGTCCAGTGCAGATTTGGTCATCTTGCTTATTCGGGTAGGTAGTGAGGGTAGATCGGGCCAGAGTGATAATACTTACGCTATGGAAGTGGTTTTATTCGATAGATCAAGAAGCACTTGGTGATTATATAAATGTAGCATGTTTCTTTACTGATGGAAACATAATCTATACATTTTAATATATTGGATTTAATGTATGTGTTACTTACCCTTAAGGAGCTAACAAAATAAACATCACAAACAAGGAAAATATAAATGCCTGTGTACTGGGTTACTTCTTCACCTTGTAGACTGCCCAAGGTCACATACCTAGGTCACTGTGTTGCTATGAAACCACTGCTTCCCGTGAGAGGAAAGTGCTTGTTGGAACAGTTTCCTCAGAGTCAGGACAGAGCTCTGACTGTTTAGTGGTCCACTGGGAGTATGTCCTCTCAACCTGTGTCAGTGGCCCAGTGGATGGGCGAGTCACAGAGGAACTGAAATCTCATGGCCTCCAGGAGCTCAGTCTGGGACTTCCTTGGTGGTCCAGTGGTTAAGACTTTCCTTCCCAGAAGAGTGTGTGGATTCCATGCTGGTCAGGGAGCTAAAATCCTACATTCCTCATGGCCAAAATAACAAAGTGTAAAACAGAGGCAATATTGTAACAAATTCAATAAAGACTTCAAAAATTGTCCACATCAAAAAATATTTTTCAAAAACAAAGCTTAAGCCTGAGATAGTGAGCAGGACAATGTAAAAACATTTCAAAAGTACAGTTACAAATTGTAATAAATTCCGTGAATGAGAAGAACAAAAAGTGGAGTGGAGGAGGTTTTGGCTAGAGGGAATACCTTTGCAAAGACCCTCGAGGGTCCTGTCTCTGTGGAGATGGTAAGACTTCGATGCACTGAGATACCTGATAGAAGCCCTCTGAGTCTGGGATGTGGAAATGAAAGGGAGAGTCAGGCGGGGCCCTGTCTTCAAGGGCCTTGTCATCCGAGTTAGATGTCTTTATTTCATTGTCAATGTGTTGACATCTAAGGGTTCCCAGGGGAGTGGCCTGACCCCTTTATATTCTCAGGAGATCACAGTGGCTGGAGAATGAATGGACTGGATTACTGTGGGTCAGGCTGGGAGAGTAGAAAGGTATTTTAGAAGTCCATTGGTTAACCAAGGTGCAAAGCATGGAGGCTTGGGTACCAGACTAGAAACAGTGAGGATGGAGGGAGGTTTACATTTGTGAAAGAGTCCTTGAAAGTGATATCTAGGGGTAAGTTGGATGTGAGGGAGAGAAGATGGAATTATCAATGATAACAGCCGGATTTTGGGGCTTTAGAAACTGTGTAGGCAGAGTGACAACAGGGAAGCTGGAGGAGGTTCTGTCTGAGACGGAGAGATAGAGAGAACTGAGAGTGGCTTGTCAATCACTACACTGGGTAGACCTGTCATGAAGAAAGCTGGAATTTCAAGAGTGGAGATCAGAAAAGAGGTCTGAACAGAATGTGGGAGTCGTGGGCATAGATTATGTGTGTCTGCATGTGTGTATACATATAATGTTCTAATGCTACATGGGGACGACCTCATGTGTTCATAAAATCTTATGTGTTGCTTTATGACAAGTTAACCAAAGCACCGGGAAGTTAGGTCATTTGCCCAAAGTTGCTGAGCAGTGGAAGTGGAAGTTGGACTCACTCAGGCAGCCTGACTGACAGCCCTCTGTCATAAGCACTGAGGGTCAGAGGTCAGGGAGCATCTCCGCACTCAGGCCCTCAGGGTAGCAGGAGGATGAGGGGTGTAGGCTGCAGGGGGCAGAAGTGGAGTTTGAAGGGAGGAGGTGGAGATGCCTTGTGATGACAGCAGCTTCCCACTAGCTATCTATTTTACTCATGGTAGTGTATATATGGGGCTTCCCTGGTCACCCAGCAGTGAAGAAGCTGCCTGTAATGCAGGAGACCTGGGTTTGACCCCTGGGTCGGGAAGATCCTCTGGAGCAGGGCACTCCTCCAGTGTTCTCATACACACAGTATTCAGTATGGAGTGGCGTATACCCACTCCAGTATTCTTGCCTGGAGAATGCCATGGACAGAGAAGCCTTGTGGGCTACAGTCCACGCGGTCACACAGAGTCGGACACAACTGAAGTGACTTCAGCAGCAGCAGCAGTGGTGTGCATATATCAGTGCTACCCTCTCAGTTCATCCCACCCCTCCTTCCCCTTGCTGTGTGCGCACATTCATTCTCTAAGCCTGCATCTCTATTCCTGACCTGCAAATAGATTCATCTGTGCCATTTTTCTAGATTCCACATATATGCATTAATATATTTGCTTTTCTCCTTCTGACCTCACTCTGTATGACCATCTCTTGGTCTGTCTGTATCTCTACAGATAACCCAGTTTCATTCCAAATGAAGGCTTTTTTTTTTTTTTTTTAAGAAATACTGGAACTTTCTATATGGGGGTGGGAACGAGCCTGTAGGTGGGCAGCCTGAAGATGCTGTTTATCGAGGGGCTAATCCTAGCAGTGAAGTCTCTGAAAAGTTGCCAGGGGGTGGAATTCTAAGCACAAGTGGAGGCTGACTTTATTATGGGAATGGACACTTCCCATGCGGTCAGAGGAAGGAAGGAGGTGGTGGTTTATAGACAGCCTTTTGTGACTTGCTTTACTGTTTAAGGGGGCTTGGGGAAGAGTTGAGAGTCGGGGAGGGAAGCTGGAGGAAGTTTGGAGCAGGAGGTGGGGGGAGAGCTTGCAGACAGGACTCATTGGAGGGCAGGCAGAGTGGCACAGTGAGGCTGGTGGATATGAGTTTATGAATTTATCCAGTGTAGGCTTGGTATACTTTTCTGTGAATATCAGTAACTATAAATGACGCTTTCTATGAAATGAGATTATTGGCTTGAGTTTTTGATCCATATCTTGCCCTCCATGCAAATTGCCTCTCTAAATATCTAAATAATCGTCCCTATGTTATCTCTGTCTTTACACACACACATACACACTTAAATGTTTATGAGGAGATTGCATATATTTCAGATACATATGTTTTGTATTCATTGTATGATAGGAAGTCAATGTGTAATTCTCAAAGTCTTCAGTTAATTACAGTATAGATATTTTAAGAGAGAGGATGGATTGCTATCCTTGTCTTGGTGGCTGAGATTCCTGAAAGGGGGTCATTTTTTCCCAGATTCCTAAGAATGGTGCAGAAATTCTCTCAAAGATGAGTTCACTTCTGACTGTATCTTTTCATGAATACATTTTTGATCCTTTTATCTTGAAACGTGTAATACAAATCTAGTCATACTTCTACATAAAAATTATATTGGGAAATCAGACTTATGGATGTGTGCTTTTTATTTGATATTTAATAATGCCCTAAGGCAGGTAATTCAAATTTTTATTAAAGTGAAATGATTTGACAGTCAGACTTTGAATTTAATGCATGAATGTTTCATTTAAGCTCTTAGAACTGAGAAGGAAAAAAACTTTTTTTCTGATAGCTTTCTAAAAAAATGTTCAAAATAATTCAGATTTATTTTAGCTGTGCTTTACTAAAATAACTTTAGTTTTGGAATTTAAAATGACATTCATTTTTACATGACATGTCTAGACATCTGGAGGGTTTTGATAACCGAGACTTATTATTCCTATGAATTACCTGGGACTTTTTATATTACCATTTAAGAAGTATGAACTATGGTTTTGTACTTGTTTAAAGAGTTCACATATAACTCATCCAGATGCAAGGCTAGTTCAGATTTCTGGGAGACAATTTACCCATTAAACTGTATGGATGTTGGAGAACCAAACTTTAGTAACAACAAACCAAAAATAAGACCAAGCTTTCTGGCCAGTTTCTTTGCTGCTCTTGGCATAATAATGTAATTATTCTGGGACTTCAAAGACCCAGAAAGGGTCTCTGCCCAAATATGAGGGTAAGTTTGACACAGGGATCTTTCAGAAATACTTAACTTTTTTCTTCTTCCGTTTTTTCGTTTTCTAATCTATTGGGAGCACACGTCTCATTTTCCCTTTTAAGGGAGGGAAAGGAGATTATCTAGAATTTTGACATTGGTTTTTACAGAAAACAATTATGATTAGCTATAGTTACTGCAAACATGTGTACACTTTAACAATATTTGAGTCACAGGGGATTCAGGCAAATATATGAACAATCAGAATAGCTTTCTAAAAATTGGCTCATGTTTAATGAAACAAACAGGCAAGTAATTATTTCATTGAAAGGTTAGTGTTATAGTACTTAATGCTACCTGTGACATTTATTACATCTAAGAACACAATGTTATAAATTGCAAAAGTACACATGGGGAGGAGGTCAGTACAGTCTGAATATGGCTTTGGACTCTATCATAATATTGATACTAATCTTCGAATGAAATAATTACTTGCCTGTTTGTTTCATTAAATATTAGCCAATTATTAGAAAGCTATTCTGTCTAAAAATTTTCCTGTTCCCCCGTGACTCAGTTTAATTGTTAAGCAGCATACTTGTTTACAGTAGCTACAGTTAGTTATAGTTATTTTCTGTAAAAACCAATGCTGCAGAACTCTAAATAAGGGGAAACTATAAGTGTGCGACTGAACTGAACTGAACTGAATACGTGTGCTCCAAATAGATTAGAAAAAAAACAAAACAGAAAAAAAAACAGAAGAGAAAAGATAAGTATCTCTGAATGATTCTTGTGTCAAACTTACCCTCATATTTGGGCAAAGACCCTTTCTGGGTCTTTGAAGTCACATTCAGACTGTACTGAATTCTTCCCCATGTATACCTTTGCAGTTAATAACATTGTCTTCTTAAGTTTAATAAATGCTATAGCTAGCATCAATTTCGTATCAGTTTTCTTTTATAACCTGGCAAAGTTGGAGGTTAGAAAAGGCCAGGCCATTATGGAAAAGGAGGGGCTGTGTGGGGAAGGGATAATGTCAACTCTGAATGATCAAGTAGGCAAAAGCTATTATCCTTCCAGAATAAATGGAAAGCTCAGAGCCATATTTTTAGTCAATAGAACTTGGACTTGACTCACTCTAATAATTTAGTATGATATACAGCATTAAGGTGAAAAATGAGAGCTCGATGGATATAGCTGTTTTCTATTTACTGTATCATATAGAATTGTCCAAAAATGAATGAATTTCCTAAAGGACTTCAAAATGATTTCAAGAAAAGGCCAAAATACCAAGGATGCTCAACCCATCTATTATGTGTTGATTGTATGATATAAAAGTTATTATTAACCCAAGAATGAAAAATATCAAAGCTGTATAGACATTTCTTCAAGATGACCAAAGAAGGAAAATAATCCTTACTTCCATATCTGTCTCTTTTTTTGTGTGTGTTGAAATGTTAATGATTTATTGAGGGTGAAATTGCTGAATGATTTCTCCCTCCCCCCTTCACTTGAATTTAAACAAAACTGTATTTGGGAGGAAGAAAAGAAAACATTTTGCAGTCATGGGTCAGCTTTTATGTTGAACATTAATATGTTATGATACCTTAAGTATAGTAGATTTCATTATTTTAAACTTCATGTATTTTCCGTAAGAAACACCAAGACCAGGTTTATCTCACCTAAACATGTTGTATTGTGTCTCTTTCCTCATGGATGCTCATTATTAGTATTCCCTCAAATCGATTTTTCAGTTTTATTTTTTCAGTTTGGGGCTTATTAAGAACAGATTATTCACCAAGAAGCATTCATTTCATTTTCCACCTCATTTACTGTCAGTTCTTTCTAGTTCTTCTTTTCCATGATGAAGTTCATAGATACTTTGTTGTTGTTTAGCCGCTCAGTCGTGTCTGACTCTTTGCAACCCCATGGACTGCAGCACATCAGGCTTCCCTGTCCTTCACCATCTCCCGGAGCTTGCTCAAATTCATGTCCAGTGAATTGGTGATGCCATCCAACCATCTTGTCCTCTGTCATCCCCTCTGTCGTCGAAACTTAGGAAAGCATGTTTGTCATAGACCCAGGGAACTGTGAAAACCCAGCACATAAAGGGACCCTTCTGGAGGGCACTTGCTGTTGGACTCCTCATGGTTCAGCCTAGGGGGCCTCCTTTCTGTAGGTGAATCACCTACACTCACAGCCTCTGTTACCACCAAATGCAGACAACCCTCGTTTATATGCCTGCACCAGGCCTCCCTGTTAAGCTCTGGTATTGGATGCCCAACTCTTTGCATGACTTTTCTTCTGCATGTGCCAAAGACCTGTATACTGAATCTCAGACTCAGTATATAAAAGATTGAATTTATGATCTTCCTTTTTAAAAAAAATTTTCCTTTGTTGCTGTTCAAATCCACTTGGTTACTCTTGTGTGTTTTTCAAAAAATTTTTATTTTTATTTATTTATTTGACTGAGCCAGGGATTAGTTGCAGCACATGGGATCTCTTTTAAGTTGCAGCATGTGGGATCTAGTTCTCTGACCAGGGATGCAACCCAGGCCATCTGCATTGGGAGCACAGAGTCTTAGTCACTGGGCCACCAGAAAAGTCCCATGATCACCCTTTGCAGACTAGCCTTTCTTCCAGTTTCCTTATGGTCCATCCATATTGCTGCAAAGGACATTATTTCATTCTTTTTATGGCTGAGTAATATTCCATTGTGTATATGTAATACGTCTTCTTTTTCCATGCCTCTGTTGATGGACATTTAGAATGCTTCCACATCCTGGCTATTGTAAATAGTGTGGTAGTGAAAACTAGGGTGCATGCATTGTTTTGAACTATATATGTATGTATCTTTTTGAACTATCGCTCAATGTATGCCCGAGTGGGATTGCTGGGTCATATGGTAACTCTATTTTTAGTCTTTTAAGGAACCTTCGTATATTCTCCATAGTGGCTGTACCAATTTACATTCCCACCAACAGTGCAGGAGGGTACCTTTTTCTTCACACTCCTCCCTTATTTACTCCTTGTAGTCTTTTTATGATGGCCATTTTGATCATTGTGATCCTTCAGTTTTAATTGAACAAACATGCCAGTTAAAACTAGTTTTGGTAGCATACAATGCTAAAATAGCCTAGACAATGCCCAGTATCTTATACAGAATCTGAAATATTTGTTGGATAATTTGGAGGTTTCTCCTATTAAGAAATTTGACACTATGTAATATCATTCTCAGACTTCCCTGGTAGCTCAGCTGGTAAAGAAACCGTCTGCATTGCAGGAGACCCTGGGTCGGGAAGATCCCCTGGAGAAGGGATAGGCTACCCACTCCAGTATTCATGGGCTTCCCTGGTGGCTCAGATGGTTAAGAATCTGCCTGCAATGCCGGAGACCTGGGTTTGATCCCTGGATTGGGAAGATCTCCTGGAGGAGGACATGGCAACTTACTCTAGTATACTTGCCTGGAGAATCCCCATGGACAGAGGAGCCTGACGGGCTACAGTTCATGAGGTCCAAAGAATCGGACACAACTGAGCGATTAAGCACAGTAATACCATTCTCAGAATAAATTAATTGTTAAAACAGTAAAACCATATTGGTTTTGGATGAGTCTATTTTCTATCTTGTTTGTATAGTCAAAGCTGTGATTTTTCCAATAGTCATGTACAGATGTGAGAGTTGGACCATAAAGCAAGCTGAGTGCTGAAGAATTGATGCTTTTGAATTCTGGCTCTGGAGAAGACTCTTGAGAGTCCCTTGGATTGCAAAGAGATCAAACTAGTCAATCCTAAAAGAAATCAACCCTGAATATTTTTTGGAAGAACTGATGCTGAAGCTGAAGCTCCAATACTTTGGTCACCTAATGCAAAGAGCCAACTCTTTGGAAAAGACTCTGATGCTGGGAAAGATTGAAAGCAGGAAGAGAAGGCTATGACAGAGGATGAGATGGTTGGATGGCATCACAGACTCAAAGGACATGAGTTTGAGCAAACTCTGGGAGATGGTGACAGACGGAGAAGCCTGGCATGCTGCAGTCTATGGGGTTGCAAACAGTTAGACATGACTTATCGACTGAAAAACAACAAATTTTCTATCACATTGCTTCTTTAAATGCCTGCGCAGTTTCTGAATTCTTATACTTTTAGTGGTTAGAAACTCATGAGTCTTGAGGGCTTGTCTGCAGAATACATTTTCAAAAGCATCTTAAAAGCATGGAGTTGAATTGGATCTCAGAAAGTTATTTAATCTAGTCTTCTGCCTGAAGAGGCCTTCAACTAAATTATTACAGATGGTTGATTTCCATATCTAGGAACAAGCAAACAATGATCTCATTGTATGAGATACCTACTTCAGAGGTTTTTTATTTTAACTCCTGCATAATGCAAAAGGAAAAATAAAAACAAAAAGCCTCAAGAAATAGTGTCCTGCTAAAGTACGAACTGAATTGAAGCACCATTTTGATAGTAATATTTTTTATGGTTGGCCATAAATGAATATTTTTGATGAATATATTCCAAGATTTATGTTTTTCTTGTGTTAGCAGCATGTGAGAGTTCCAGTAACCTTTATGGTACAGAGAAACTCATGTAATTTTTCACAAACATGAATGAATGTTCATTCTAATTTTAGTCGGGGTACAACCAATGGTTCTCTAATGGTATCTTTTATTTCAAGAATGATTATATTTGGTGGGTCCCAGCAATAAAATCACTGTAATGAGGAATAAAAGATTGTAAATAAGAATAACAGTGTTATTAATCATCTAAATTAGTCATTTATGGCACATTTCTGAACCTGAAATATTTCCATGGGAAATAATGCTAAAATCCACATTTACTTATAATTAGACATAATACAAACCTTCTCCTGAAAATAGTTGCTCAAATCCCAATTCAGCTTAATTTCATTGACTTTGATTTCTGGACTGAAGGCATTAAACTTGAACCTAGTGAAAAATGTGTAATATGTGCATTCAATTAAGAAGTAATTAGATACTCAATCACCCATACAACACACTTGGGATTAGGGAAGAAGGAAGAAAAATGTGACTTACTGTTGTGTATAAAACAGTTTTGTTAATGAGTTTAGTGCTAATTGAGATTGAGAAAGTGTCAAAATAGCATAAGGTAGATTTGCTTGGGAAGAACTTTAAAAGCTATGTTTAGTGGTTTATGATACTTTGGTGCAGAAGAGTTGGATATGACTTAACAGTTAAACAATAACAACATGTACGCGATATACAAAGCAACCTGATGTGTTCTTGAGTTTTGGTTAAAGTTTACACATTCAATCTATTTTATAAAAAAATTTTATTTACTTTTTTTTTTATTTTGACTGTGCTGGGTCAGAGTTTACAGGCAGTTTTTTTTTTTTGTTGCAGTTTACAGGCTTCTCATTGTGGCAGCGTCTCTTGTTGCTGAGCCCGATCTCTAGGTGTGTGGACGTCAGTAGTTGTGGCTCCGTCTCTGGAGCGCAGGCTTAGTAGTTACGCGCACAGGCTGAGTTGCTCTGCTGCACGTGGGATCTTCCTGGACCGAGGGTGGAACCCATGCCCCCTGCACTGGAAGGCAGATTCCTTACCACTGAGCCGCCAGAGAAACCCCACACCTTCATTCTAAGTGACACATTCTAGTGAGTGATGACAGGAAAGAACGAACGAACGCTGTTTCGTGTTTCAGACCCTAGGCTGTATTTTATCTCATTTAATCCTCACATTGATCTCGTGAGGCATGTTCTCTTATTTCCATGAGAGGGGTTGAGTAACTTGCTCAGGTCACAGACAGTACATGGCAAACCCAAGGTTCACACCCAGGTAGGTTTCACTGCAAACCCTGAGCTCTTTTCACTGCACATTTCAAATAACAAAGGGCAGATCATTATGAATTCCTTGCATATCTTTGCCTCCTTATCTCTCTTTCTTAAAAATGTATTTATTTATTGGCTGCACCACAAAGCATGTGGGATCTTAGCTTCTCGACCAGGGACTGAACCTGTGCTCTGTGCATTAGAAGGTAGAGTCTTAACCACTGGACCACCAGGGAAGTCCTTCCTTATCTCTTTAGATAGGTTCTTAGGATTGAGATTTCTAGGGAAAAAGGACATCCAAGTTTTCATTTTTGGTATCACATTGCTAATATCATCCCCAGTTGGTGCTCAGTCACTCAGTTGTGTCCGACTCTTTGTGACCCAATGGACTGTAGGCAGCCAGAATTTCCCAGGCCAGAATACTGGAGTGTGTTGCCATTCTCTTCTCCAGGGGATCTTCCCAACCCAAGGACTGAACCCATGTCTCTTGTGTCTCCTGAATTGGCAAGTGGATTCTTTACCAATAGTGCCTCCTGGGAAGCCCCAATATCCCCTAAGTGTTAGTCTAATTTATGCTTGCATCATGGGTTCAAGGTGTTTTTGCCCTTTTAAAAACCAGTCACTCTATGCTTTTCTCCTCTTTCTCATCTTCTTTTTAACTCCTCACTGTCTTGAAATGTGTTCATCTCCATTTACCTATTGAAATTGCTGTGGCAAGAGTCACTCTTTGATTTTCTTTCTGTTCTTTGTCCCTGTGCCTCTAAATAGAATACATGTTCACAGCAGAAAATTCAAATAATACATAATAGAATGGAACAACAAGCATCTCTCAAACCCTCCTCTCAGTGACGAGCACTGGGGTGAATGTGGAGGCCCCCTGTGGTGCAGCGGTGGAAGGATGGTTCCAACACCAGTTAGCTGTGTGACCTTGACAAAATTACTAATATCTCTGAGTTTCATTCTTTCTTTTTAAAAAATTCTTTAATATTTTTTTTTATTGTAGTATAAAGACTCTGCTTTTGGAGATTTTTTTTACTGAATTATCTTACTTAAAGAGGGACACGGCAGTGGGTTATCAATTAGCTGAACCAAACTCCCTGGAACAAAGGTCAGCCAAGCAACTGCAACTTCTAAGAAGGACACACGTGCACATGTGCTTTTTTATTTTTGAGAGCTTTTCAGGAAGTTCTTCAATGGTAATTTGATTTGCACTCGTTCCCTAGGGTGTCTTCATAGAAGATAATTTAAGGTTCAGAAATAGTCACATGAAAGATAGCATCTGTTATAATTATATTGAAATAGCTGATGATTTAGAAGACTTCTTAAGATTATGGCCTTACTTCAAGGTCTCATTATGAACAATGATCATTGGGTAATAGAAAATTTCCTTTTATAGTTAAACTTTCTTATTATTTATATATAGACAAATGAGTATTTGGAGGAAGTCCTAATGAGGGAGAAAGTCAGCCTGATTACCTTTGTATATTCCAAATGTCGTTTCTTTAGATTATTATACCAGGTAAATTAAAAAAATTTTTTTACAGTGTTATGTTGGTTTCTGCCATACAACAACATGAATCAGCCATAATTGTATATATATCCCCCTCCCAGTTGAGCCTCCCTTTCCGCCCCCGTCCCAACTCTCTAGGTTATCACAGAGCACAGAGCTGGGCTCCCTGTGTTTTATAACACCGTCTCACCAGCTATCCACTTTACACACAATAGCGTATATATATTGATGCTATTTTCTCCATTCGTCCCACTCTCTCCCTTCCCCACTGTGTCCACAAGTCCATTCTGTACATCTGTGTCACCTTTCCCTCCCTGCAAGTAAATTTATGTTCTGATTACCAAATGATAGAATAATTAGAGAAAGTTTAGAAAATATACAAATGCATAAAAAGGAACTTATGTATCAAATCATGGTTAATCCATTAAATAGAAAGGCGTTTAATTTTGTTTCTGCCATGAAGTGTGTTAAATAACAGGAAAGATTTTTTTTTTAAAGTGTGAAAACCTACAAGAATAGAGAAAAGAAGAGACGGCAGGAAGAGTATTTTGGAAGCAGGTGGTTGTGCGGGAATGGATTTATCACACACGAGGAACAAGGCTGTTTATATGACGGAATCTCTCAAAGTCCCTGGACTTGGTGGCAACAGATGTGTCTAGAAGTTGAAGGAGGCTCAAATCATCTGGACTTGTTAATAGCTGTGGGAGAAGCAGTTACATCTCCAGGTGCCCCCCTAATCTGTGGTGGATCCCCGGAAGTCTTTATGCTGTGATGAAGGGAGAGTTCCTCTCTTAAGGCACATAGGCTCGATTGAGGGTCAGGAAACCTTTCTGAAGACAGGGTGATTAAATAACATCCTTACTGTGCACCTCCTCCCCCACTCATCTGTCAATACCCTGGCAGGAAGACCTCTACTCAAATGGCTGATGTGCTTGACCAAAGTAATCCAAGGAAACAGATGTGGGAACCAGGAAACCCGACAAAGAGAAAGGCAAAGGAGATCCCCAGAGTGATGGTGAAGCAAGGTGGCCAGTGTGGAGGGTGTGAGTCCAGATATGAGCAGGCGAGAAGGTTCTAGAAGAGCTTCCTCCAGGAATACAAATTTGATAGACTGTGTGATATGTCTTAACTTCTTAAGAGGAGTGTCAGACAATTGTAGGCAATTTGGGATTGAGTACCTAGGTGAGGAAAGCTTGAGATAACGGTTCATTCCAGAGAAAACAAAAAGTTGTGCAAGAAAGTAAAATGAATGATATATTAATACAGGTAGTTCAGCTCTGAATAATATTTCTGTGTTTGCTAAGTTACTTCAGTGGTGTCCGACTCTTTGCGACCTTATGGACTGTAGCCCACCAGGCTCCTCTGTAAACTGGAGTGGGTTTGAATACCCTCTTCCAGAGGATTTTCCCAACCCAGGGATGAAACTTGTGTCTTTTATGTCTCCTGCTTTTGCAGCTGGGTTCTTTACCATAATGCCACCTGGGAAGCTGAATAATATTTACGTAATCACAATAAACGAAATTGAATGTTTTTCCAACCAAAATTGCTATATACTGTATTGGGAGGTTGAAGGGAAGGGTTTACAGTATGTGATGTGATGTGTGTGTGTGTGTGTGTGTGTGTGTGTGTGTGTGTGTGTGTGTAGAGGGATGGTGATTGACAGAAGGAAAAGAGGATCGATCTATCTATCTATCTATCTATCTTTTGCCTAATTGATGTTTTGGACCATGGTAGCTTAATTTTTTTGCTTCCCTCCTGGCTCAGATGGTAAAGAATCTGCCTGCAATGCAGGAAACCTGGGTTCAATTTCTGAGTTGGGAAGATCCCTTGGAGGAGGGAACAGCAACCCACCCCATTATTCTTGTCTGGAGAATCCCCATGGACAGAGGAGCCTGGCGGGCTACAGTCCACGGAATTGCAAGGAGTCGGGCACAACTGAGTGATTAAGCACAGCACACACAACTTAATTTTTAGAATAATTGGATATATTCTTAAAATGAAATTGAATTACTTTCATAAACTTGTAATCTCCACCTGTAGAACACCCTTTCCCAACTATGTTCTGCAGAGCAGTATTCCCTCGAGATGTTTGTTAAATCAAGAGGTGACTGTTGCCGTACATTTGGGGAATCCTGAATATGATATTTTCCTTTTGGAGATTAACAATGCACATTAGCATATTAGAGACATATGATTTCGTATAAAAGAATCATGTTTTACTCAATTTGATCAGAGTTTTCACTGTTTTTTTGACTATAGATCCATTTTTTCCACCTAACTTCCAGAGTTATGTGGAACATATTTGAGCAAGTGGCAGGGGGGCCTCCAGTTTATTTCCCTTTTGCAAAAAATTCATGCATGCTGACCTTTAGGCTTCCTTTAAAAAGTTCTAATGCTGAGGCTTGACAATGTGGATCATCAGTTTTATGTCAGTCACTTTGATTTATAATTTGTTGGGTTATAGTTGTCAAATACGTATATAAACAGCATCCTGTTTTACCTTCAAAATCATGTCTTTGAGGCATAATCTTAAAATATTTGATCATGGCTCACTATCTTATTAGAAATTTAGTTTGGAAATATATACCCTAGCATTACTAATGTTTTCTAATAAATTGTTCCATATAGAGATGGGAAAAGCAGACCACCTGACCTGCCTATTGAGAAACCTGTATGCAGGTCAGGAAGCAACAGTTAGAACTGGATATGGAACAACAGACTGGTTCCAAATCGGGAAAGGAGTACGTCAAGGCTGTATATTGTCACCCTGCTTATTTAACTTACATGCAGAGTACATCATGAGAAACGCTGAGCTGAAGGAAGCACAAGCTGGGATCAAGATTGCTGGGAGAAATATCAATAACGTCAGATATGCAGATGACACCACCCTTGTGGCAGAAAGTGAAGAAGAACTAAAGAGCCTCTTGATGAAAGTGAAAGAGGAGAGTGAAAAAGTTGGCTGAAAGCTCAACATTCAGAAAACTAAGATCATGTCATCCGGTCCCATCACTTCATGGCAGATAGATGGGGAAACAGTGGAAACAGAGTCAGACTTTATTTTTCTGGGTTCCCAAATCACTGCAGATGGTGATTGCAGCCATGAAATTAAAAGACGCTTACTCCTTGGAAGGAAAGTTATGACCAACCTAGACAGCATATTAAAAAGCAGAGACATTACTTTGTCAACAAAGGTCTATCTAGTCAAGGCTATGGTTTTTCCAGTGGCCACGTGTGGATGTGAGTGTTGGACTATACAGAAAGCTGAGTGCCAAAGAATTGATGCTTTTTGAACTGTGGTATTGAAGAAGACTCTTAAGAGTCCCTTGGACAGCAAGGAGATCCAACCAGTCCATCCTAAAAGAGATCAATCCTGGGTGTTCATTGGAAGGACTGATGTTGAAGCTGAAACTCCAGTACTTTGGCTGTCTGTTGGGAAGAGCTGACTTATTTGAAAAGACCCTGATGCTGGGAAAGATTGAGGGCAAGAGGAGAAGGGGACAACAGAGAATGAGATGGTTGGATGGCATCACCGACTTAATGGGCATGGGTTTGGGTGGGCTCTGGGAGTTGGTGATGGACAGGTAAGCCTGGCGTGCTGTGGTTCATGGGGCTGCAGAGAGTTGAACACGACTGAGCAACTGAACTGATGTGAATATATAAATAAATGTGTAGTCATGTGTATGTACATATATACAAGGAAATCTATATGTGTATCATGTATGAACAATTTTAAAGTATTCTATTGTATCATAGTTTATTAAAGAAGGAAATTGTTTGGTTTTTTTCTAGGTTTTTTTTTTCTGCAGTGAATATTCTTATACATAAAATTTTTGTATAATTAGGTGATTGATCTCTATCATAAGTTCCAAGAAGTGTAATTCTGGGTAAAAAGTATATACATTATTTTAATAGATATTTGTTGCCCAAAAAATTGGACTAGTTTATGTTTAGCAACTGTATGAACCAGTTGTCAGTTTTCCCAGTCCATCTGTTGTAACATAAGTAGACGTATTGAATGAAAATCTTAGCTGATATTGTTTTCTAAATGAGAAGACTCTTAGTTATCTCAAAATGTCTGATTGTTTCCTGTGCTATTCTGTATTTATTATCTCTTCATTTATTTAATAGAATTTGGGGACTAGGAAGAAGTGGTCTTTGTGCTTAGTTACCACCTGCAACTATTACACGGGAAATTAATGACAACTTAAAAGCTTTATTTATTATTTTGCATGACATACAAATTTTTTCTTTAGAAAACAGTTCAAGCATTCATTTATTTGGGTTAAAAATATATGTTTCTATGAAATTTTGCATTAATAGATTCTGTCAAAGAAATGAAGTTATGGTAGACTTGGTGGAAAAATTGCAGAGATGACAAACTTGAGCATGAAGATATTTTTGAAATTTCCATGTTTTCTTATGAAACTTCTCATTGTTGCTGCCTCCTGTTGGACTGTAGAAAAGACTTTTCAGTTTGCTGTGGAAGAATGTCAGTAACATAATTGACTCCTTCTTTTTTGCCTTGAAGGAGGAAGACAGTGGTCCTATGGTGCCCTTGGATAAGAAATGAAAACTTTGAGCTGCAGCTTCGGTTTATCCTCAAAGCCTGCATTGTTTTCTTCATCTAATCCAACTGTGATGGACATCTGCGACAGTTGCCTGTACACATGCTCTAATGAAATATTAGAAATGGCTGTACATTCAAATGGAACCCCGTATTCTGTATCCACATCACTGCTGCTAGTATTCACATTTTTGCACTTACTGTTTATTGCTTATGTGTAGAGGAAATGAAACTAGTTTTCAGAGTTATTGTTAATATGAATGCATATATATCATGTATTAACACTGAGACAGGAAAAATACATTTCCAGCATTTGCAGTCCTTCATTTCCTGTCTCCAACAGAAAATTCACTCATTCGGAGAATAATGTAATTCTTGATAATAAAATGAGAGTTCTGATCAAGAGCAGCATACAGCTTCAAAATGGAATGTGAAGGATTAGTAAAAATCTTATCCTGTGTTACTTTTCAACCCTCGTACCATGATTAACATCAGGGTGATTTGTTATACAACATAATTTGGGAGTTAATGCAAGAACATAATACTTACTTTATATATTACTTTCATAGTTAGAGGATTTAATTGAATATATGAATCTAATCATACTTATTTGACATATGAGATGCTGTGGTTTCTAGGAATTTGAGAAAGGTGTAAGAAATAAATAGGATAAAAAGCAGATACTTTATTTTTATTTTATAGGTTTATTTTCCATAATAGAAACATAAATTTAATAGTATGGCATAACAATTAAGTGGTATACATTTTGTAAGTCTTTAGAATATTTTATTCTATAGGTTTCACGTCAGTATATTGAGATATTTCTTTTGAAGATGATCAATATCCTTATTTTAATTAATATTAAGTGCTACTGGCAAATTTAAGCATATGCTTAGATGCAATTAGATGTGGCAGAAAGAGATAACTTATGTAAAGCAGTAGAGTGCCTGGCACAAAGCTAGTACTTAGTATATGTTATTAGTCATTGTTATAATTATTCTTGTAAAACTTCAGTAACATAGACCCAATTTTGAGGGATTTCGTGATACAAAATATCAAAGTTAGATGGAATTAGGATGGAATTAGGAAGTATGTGTTGAGAGATTTTAGATGTGTTGGGTGGAGTTTGTAATAATCAAAAGCATTAAATGCAAATAAAAAAAAATCACACCAAATGTCCCTGAAAATGGAAGCCAAGATGGTTCATGGTGGAGACTTGGGCAGTTGGAGTCATATCTCTGGAGCTGTGGGTGGGGACAGTGGTTTGCTTGTGGATTGACTCTCGTGCTTTGCAAGCAGGGTTCTTGGTCAGGGTGAAGCCTCTGGTTTTTGTGGCTTGCCTTGCCCAGCATGAAACTTTCACCCTATGAATAAGCTGAGGTTAAGGTGAGAAAGGTGCTAAGTATTCTCCGTCTGCTTCTGGGTGGAAAAACTCTGCTCTGTGAGTGGGGGTTGGGTGGAGGAAGGGGGCTTAGGAGCTCTTGAAAGTTAGCCTCTGTAAACCTTTTAAGGATCCCTTGATTGAGGTTTGAGGGAAGAAGGAACCCCATCTTCCTGGCCATATCCACCTAAAATGGGTATTTAATCCTGCTAAACTGCATTGAGTGTGTTTATGGTTCAGATTCCAAACAATCTTACTGAGATTCAGGAGAGTTTTCTTGAATACATTTTTCTCCATTTGTTGCATGTCCTTAGGAAAATTTCTGGACACTTTGCATTTCTTCTTCTTTTTTTTAATTAAAGTTTTTCTTCTGGACCATTTTTGAAGTTTCTACTGAATTTGTTACAATATTGCTTCTTCTTCTTCTTTTTAAATGTTTTCCCTTTTTTACCCATGAGGCATGTGGGATCTTAGCTTCCTGACCAGGGATTGAACCCTCACCTCCTGTTGGAAGGCAAAATCTTAATCACTGGACCACCAGGGAAGTTCTCCCCTCACTTTAAAAAAAAATTCTATCAGTATGGTTATTTCACTTGGAAGCGGGTCTGTGGAGCTTCTCATGTGGCCACTCTGGCTGTAATGCTCTGTCATCTAAGATGGTACATTACTCAAAAGGTTAGGCTGTCAAGTTCCTTTTGGGATTTTCACTTGAGTAAGCAAAATTGTGTGTCAAATACCATCATTGTGATTGAAGGTAGACTCATGCTTTTGGATAACTTAAAGTTTCTTGAAAGTGAAGTTGACATAACAATAATAGTCATTAACCTACTGTGTTTATTACTCTGAAATTTTCTCCATTTTATTTTTCTATTTAATTAAGAACAATTAATTAGTATGTGCTGATTAATGACTTTCAAGTCTGACCTCTACAAGACTGTGCCTCAAAATAGCATGTGCATGAAGAGGCACCCCAGAAGCCTCATTTTCCTTAGAATCCATGCACTTCTGTTAGAGTATATTAATATAGCAGATATCGATATGATAAAAAGCAAGCTTTTATTTCATACAGATTATTATTTGCATCATAGTATGGAGTATTATGTAAACGATGAGGCATTCTACATCAATAATGTAACACAATCCCTAAAGAGAGGCTCACAGAAACATTTGTTCTTCTTTTGCTGTGTTTCCTTCCTTTGTTAGGAGGTGTTTTCTTCTACTAGTTTAAAAAAAAATTTTTTTTGGCTGTGCTGGGTCTTCATTGCGGTGCTCAGGGTCTTCTCTAGTTGGCGTATACGGTTCTAGTCGCCCCTGTGGTGTTATTCCCCAGTCAGGGTTAGATGTGGGATCTTGGTTCCTTGACCAGGAATGGAAGTGCATCCCCTGCCTTGGAAGGTGGGTTCTTCACCACTGGACCACCAGGAAGTCGCTCCTGTGCCACTTCTGTGTGACACTGTTAACTGACACTCAGGTCATGTGGTGCTGACACGTGACCCTTCACATGGATTTTTCTTTCTTTCTTTTTTTTTTTTTAAGAATGATAACAATATAGAAGAAAAAGTTTTATTGGAAACTTTATGTTGTGTTTGACTTAGATTACATTTTAATAAAGTATACCAGACATTTTCTACTTCTGGTTATATAGGAATACCCATTTGAGGATGATGCTATTGAGTTTTAAGAAAGTTTTCAATTTCTAAAACTTCAGTGAATCTGCATAAATGACTGACTTGTAAGGCTTTTACATTCCTACCATCCAATGGAACACTGTAGTTTTTGTGAGTCAATAAAACTTAAAGAATTTCTTAGCACTGCTCCAAAGACCTAGATACGCTTGTGTTATTCCCTTTTGGGCTGGATTCATTTCCAGAATGACTCTACTGCAAAATTCCTTTGATAAACTTTAGTTGCTTTCAAATTACATTGGAATTCAGTCAACTTCAATAGGAATTTTCTTCTGAAATTAGAATCTGGTCCAAAGGGATTTTTTTTTTTTAAAGCATAATAAAGTCTATACATTGCATGAAAAACATGTTATCTTTTATAATGTGAAGATGCTTCTTTGTGACATAAAGGAAATCTACAGTGTTATTATAGTAAAAGACTGGGAGGAAAATTAACGCCTGGAAATTTCAGTCATATTAAATAAATTTCCTAATAGAAACTGTTCTCAGCAAATCTTGTTTGAATAAAATAATCTTAACAACAACAAAATCTTTATAATTAACATGGTTCCCCTTACTCTTCTACTCATACTTAGAAGTGATCTTTATATGACATAGTTCCAAAAATTCAAGAAATATGTTTGGGGCCCTATTAGACAATTCACATGCGTGTCTATGAAGTCTCTTATGAGGATTTTCCTCTTAGACTCAGTAGTTATGATGGTAAACCTCAATTTTCATACATAACCAGAAACATGAAGCAGTTTGGAAAATACAGGGACCAGGTAAGAAAAACCTATATTTCCACAGATCTTGGTTTTCTATATCCACAGAAAAGAAAAGTGAATGAAGTTATTAGGTGGTACCCTCTTGTGCCAGATAAGTACAGGAGAGCAGTTAACTCCAAGGAGCATGCATCTCCCAGAGCCCAGGGCCATGCTTACTGTTAGTCCTTGCATGAAAATGTTTACTGGAAAACATTTCATAGATGTTGTGCTGCTGCTGCATGCAGCCAAGTTGCTTCAGTCGTGTCCGACTCTGTGCGACCCATAGACGGCAGCCCACCAGGCTCCACCGTCCCTGGGATTCTCCAGGCAAGAGTACTAGAGTGGGTTGCCATTTCCTTCTCCAATGCATGAAAGTGAAAAGTGAAAGTGAAGTCACTCAGTCGTGTCCAACTCTTCACGACCCCATGGACTGCAGCCCACCAGGCTCCTTCATGGGATTTTCCAGGCAAGAGTATTGGAGTGGGTTGCCATTGCCTTCTCCAATAGACGTTGTACACCTATTATTTCTCAATGCAGTTCCCACCTTTGGGTTCTAGACTTGCATTTCTCTGTTCTCAAAACCCCTTCCCACCCACTCCCCCCAGAAGACTAAAGGGTCCATTGTTGCTAATGTCTACGTCCTTAGCAAGAGAACATGTATTTTCAATACCATTCTTGGAGACCTTTTCCTATTTCTGAATTGGTCTGTATTGTTTTTGCCATCTCATGACTTTGTATTAGATATATTTTAGTCATCATAATCACTAGGTTGGGAGGTAGCTTAAAGGAGACAGATAACATTTAAGTCAAAAGAAGCTTTATATTTTCCTTTCTAAATCATATGTTAAAAACTGGCCACATAGGTTGATGTAATTGATTTTGGGGGTTTCTTAATTCTGTCCTCTGATTTAATGAAGGGCAACTTTCTTTCCTATTTTTAACCAGATAGAAAAATGTGTCAAGTATTCATATGGTCAAACCTATGCATCTAATGAAGAATTATTTTAATTTTGAATTCCTGTAGGATATTTCCAGTTTTCCTCAACAGTATAAGTTTCCACAACCACCTTGGGAGGCAGAAGATGAGTAGAAGGAAGCTTGGTACAGCTTCTCCAGCTGATATGTGGGAAGAGAACCACAATAGTCAGTGGAGGCCAATGGCACCTCCCAGGAGGATGTGATGTCTAATAAGAGAATGTACTTGGGGTGGGTGCAGACATGAGAAAAGTCAAGTAAAGGAGAGAGAATTGCAATGAAGCCAAACTCTCTGTGGAATGTGCAGATACAGGTTGATAACAGCTTAGAAAATACTTCAGTTATAAAACAGAGACCTAGTTCTTCCTCAAGGCATAAACATAGTAATCTGATCCATATATTTGACTTGTTCCGCAGAAACTAGGATTCTAACTCACCCCCTTGGAAGGTGGTGACTGCACCCTGACCACAAGCCCATAGATTCCAGACTTGTTAGAACTGAAAACCAAGGATTAAGATTCCTGAAACATTGCCCTGTTTCCTTACTACCACCCAATGAAAAGAAAGTCCATGAGCTGCAACCTTCAACCCCCAAACCCTTTAAAAACCCTTCCTTGAAAGCAATCAGGTAGTTCAGGTCTTTTGCGCATGAACTGCCCATTCTCCTTGCTTGGAGTCCTGCAATTAATTCTGTATTTTCCTACACCATGGGGGTTTTCCTGGTGGCTCAGTGGTAAAGAATCCACCTGCCAATGTAGGAGATATGGGTTCAGTCCCTGGGTCAGGAAGATCCCACACACCATGGAGCAACTAAGTCTGTGCACTACAACTATTGAGCCTGTGCTCTGGAGCCCAGGAGCCTCAACTACTGAGCCTGCATGCCCTAGTGCCCATGCTCTGCAACAAGAGAAGCCTCCACAATGAGAAGCTGGTGTACTGTAACTGAAGAAATTTCCCCGCATCAGTGAAGACCCAGCACAGCCAAAAATAAATAAATAAAATTATAAAAAAATAAGACATCTTTGAGGGCCAGATGGATGAGTAAAAGTATGCTCCTCAATTTTCCCATCTACACTGATAAATCCTACTTTGTCATAATGACAGAACATTGAAGACAAATGAATGCAGTGCGTGGACCCTTCACTTCATCCTGGTGTACACAGAGACCTCTTAAACCTGCACAGACATAGATTTTCAGTTGTCCTCCTGCTACCAACCAAATGGATGACAGTAGCTGAACTTTCTAAAGTTTCTGCCTGAAAATATTCTAGCAAGAGAATCTGAAGCAAATAAAATAGATGGTCATTTGATTCATGTGAGTCATAAGATGCAGTTTCCCTGGTGGCTCAAACGGTAAAGAATCTGCCTACAATGTGGGAGACCTGGGTTCAGTCTCTGGGTCAGGAAGGTCCCCTGGAGAAGGGAATGGCTACCCACTCCAGTATTCTTGCCTGGGAAGTTCCATGGACTGAGAAGCCTGGTGGACTACACCTCCATGGGGTCTCAAAGAGTCAGACACGACTGAGCAACTAACACTTTCACTGTCACACAAGCAGTGGAATTTGACCTGGTTCTAGTACATTAAAATTGTGATAGTTTTGTCTTAACTGGATTTTAGATGAATCGCTAAAAAAGTCAGCAATTGCTGAATTAGTGAATTGCAAAGGTAAGAAGTGGGCAAGACTTTTGTCAGCATACTGACTACTGAATTAAGTGATAATGAGGCTTGAGGACTCCTGAGACTAAAATTCTTGATTCCTTACACATTGGACAGTCCCTTCGTGACAGGATGTCAGTTTGTGGGAGATGATCCTCACATAAGTATGAGGTAACAGTATTCCTGTTAATTCTCCCCCTTCATATTCCTAATTAATCACACCCTATTGGACCACTGCTTTATTTTGCTCCTTTTTATATTTATATTACAAAACCCCAATGTATAGTATCTCCAATGACAAATTTTCTTAATATACACATTCCATTTATTTTCATGACCACTTAGGACCAGTGAAATTTATGTAGCAACATATTATTATCTGCCTTTCAACTTCTATCCATCAGAAATATTTTAAAAAATGTCCCCATCCTTTACTATAAAACTATCCCTGAAGCAAAGTGCTTTCATACTTGCATCTAACTGATGCATTGTCTTTTCTTGGAGATACAGAGATTTCTGGAAAGCAGTCCTCTGACAGAGGTCCCTAAATGATGGAGACAGAGGATTATTACTCACCGAGATGCCACCTGGGATGATGGTCTGGCTCACTCAGAAGCAGAAAATAGAATAAAATGAGGTTTATGTGTTGTTGGGGTCAGAAAAGCCCATTACGATGATTTCGTTTGATGCTCGTCATCTAGTGTGTTGCTGTTGTTTAGTCGCTAGGTCATGTCCGAATCTTTTGTGACCCCATGGACTGTAGCATGCTACGCCCCTCTGTCTAAGGGATTTTTCAGGCAAGAATTGGAGTGGTTTGCTATTTCCTCCTCCATGGTACCTTTCCCATCCAGGGATCAAACCTGTCTCCTGGATTTGCGGGCAGATTCTTTAACACAGAGCCACTAAGGAAGCCCCCACCTAGTCCTTAGCTTTCTTTGATACAATGCCTGTCCTGATGCAGATTGTTTTGTTTTGTTTTGTTTTGGAGAGTGGGTATTTGTATCCACAAATGCATGGACTTTTGGGTAGTAGGAAGGGTACATGGAGGATGGTGTGGATGGCATGGGAAAGTGGGCAAAATTGAGGGCAGTAATTAAGGCCCTCTCCCTTATTTGCATCTCTTCTTCCTCTTCTTCCCTGGTGGCTCAGATGGTAAAATGTTTGTCTACAATGTGGGAGACCCAGGTTCGAACCCTGGGTGAGGGTTCTCCTGGATCTCCTGGAGAAGGAAATGGCAACCCACTTCCGTATTCTTGCCTGGAGAATCCCATGGATGGAGGAGCCTGGTAGGCTATAGTCCATGGGGTCGCAAAGAGTCAGACATGACTGAGCAACTTCACTTTCTTTTACTTCCTCTTTTGCTGCAAACTAAACATGGTTGCTAACGTCTAATATTTTTCCTTAACAGTAAGGGGGACAGGGTACAAATCTGTTATTCGTTTATTCAACAAACACTTTTACTGATTTCTTACTGTGTGTCAGTTACTGTGCTGGTGCAAAGAAAATTCAAAACTTGCCCAGAACACACCCAGTTAGAATTCCAAAAGCCATAGGAGTGGCACAAATTATATGTTCAAAAGAGAAAAAAAGACTATCCTGAGGTGGACGGCATGTTTATGGAGAAGGTGTCATAGGACTTAAAAGGTGGTGTGGCA
Source organism: Muntiacus reevesi (assembly GCF_963930625.1). NCBI lineage: Eukaryota > Metazoa > Chordata > Mammalia > Artiodactyla > Cervidae > Muntiacus > Muntiacus reevesi. Next base: position 52,750,825 of record NC_089260.1, read on the forward strand.
GGTGAGAAGAAGGGGTCCAGGTGTGCAAAACAGTAGGAGAAAAGGTGTGAAGAAAGTGAAGCCAGTGACCTGATACAGAGTTGGTGCATGAAGCTGAATTAAAATATGTACAAGAGAGTGAAGAGATGTTATGATAAAAGGATGAAGGAGTCAGCCTGAGGACTTTGAGAGCTAGATGATGATGTTACACCTTTATTTACAGGAGATTGACTCAGCTAATAATCTGCTTTCAGTACAGGAGACCTGGGTTCAAAGAAGATCCCCTGGAGAAGGGAAAGGTTATCCACTCCAGTATTCTTGGACTTCCCTTGTGGCCCAGCTGGTAAAGAATCCGCCTGCAATGTGGGAGACCTAGGTTCAATCCCTGGGTTGGAAAGATCCCCTGGAGAAGGGAAAGGCTACCCACTCCAGTATCCTGGCCTGGAGAATTCCATGGACTGTACTGTCCATGGGGTTGCAAAGAGTTGGACATGACTGAGCGACTTTCACTTTCACTTTCTTTCAAGCTATCCATTATGCATGTTAATTATGGAGTCCTTGAGTAGTAGGCACTGGAATAGACCCCAGAAAGACTGGAGATTAATGATGCACCCACATCCTTAAACTAGAGGCAGCAGCAAGACTCAGAAGAGGTTCGAACATGAGGCTGATGTCTTCTGGAGGTTACCCCATGTGTAATTCATGATGGGCTGGAATGGTGTAAAACTGGGGGTTGACAAGGTATGAGCATGGAGTGAGAGATCAGGGCCAAGAAGCGAAACAGAAACAGACAAGACAGGACAGTGCCTGCTGTACCCGCTAGGGCTTGAGAGCCAGTGCCTGAAGCTGCTTCCTGTATCACATCTTCGCCTCTTCATCTAACAAATAGATGTATGCCGGTGTGAGTGAGCTGCTGCCTCAGCTTACTGTTTGGGGAGAGTCATTTGCAAGTTTTTTACATGGCTCCTCAGGCTCCAAGAGATATAGAATAGTTCTCTGTCTTATGAAATGTCTTGCTTGTAAATTGTCCCTAAAAGAACTGTATTGTGTTCCTGTCTGATCCTCCCAGGTAGTGTTGAAGCGCCTCAAAGTTAAGGACTGTGTTCCCAGACTCTCTGACAGGTAGGTTCCCACTGTATGTCTTCCCCCCATACCCTTGTTGCCTGACAGATTTTCCAGTAAGACAAAAGATTCTGAACTTGCACCAGACACAAGCCAGCCTCAGTAACAACTAACTTCAGATTTACTTATCTTTTTGGAAATGCAAAATAAACCTCTGCGTGTGTGTGTGTGTCTTCCTCCAGCTTTTCTCAGCTCTCATTGCTAAATCCATGATTTCATGGTAAAAAAAAAACCTGGAAAACAGCCAGTAAATTCTTGGTGTTTAATATTATCCTAAAGGCAAGCATCTTTCTCTTTCCAACTTGCTAACAACACAATTGTTAAGGGTCATACACTCAGGATGGGTGTGTCTTCTTGGTAAAAAATAACAGACATGTGATTGTCCTAGCAGCTTTTGACCCTTTTTCTATTTTCTACACTTTCTCTAAGAGGATGTCTGGGTCAGCTCTGACACACCCAGACCCTTCAACTCTTTCTCAACATCCTGGACTCCTGCCAGTCTCCTTTCTCCAGACCAAGCAGCATAAGACCAATCTCCAAGGACTCTGGAACTGGGTGTCTACAAGGCCAGGTGAGTTGGTGTGCCCTGGGTGGTCCTCTGCCCTCACATTGAGAGTTGAGGGTACCAGTTGGACTGGGTGTGTCCCCAGACTGAGCAGGGCTCTAGCTGAGGAGATTCAGGGCAGCCTCAGGAGAACTGGTAAACCCCCCTGGGCCACTGGCCTGGCCCATTCCTCACTCTGGCATTTTCGTCATCTTCTAACTTCTTTTTTGTTTGTTTTCAAACAACCCTCCTTTTGAATATTTGTACCACTTTAAAAGCTGATTTATTCTATCTGCTTTATGCCACACGAGTGCTTTTTCATTTAGTGTAAGCTGGTGCACTTTCTCATTTTGATGGGGATTTGTCTTCAGAATTAATTTCAGTTATTTCTTCTTCTCTTCATATCTTTAGCAACCTACAAACATTTTTTTGGAAAGATCTGTTTATATGATTTATTGGGTCTTTAAAAAACCATTGCTATCTCTTCCTATTCCATAATTATTTTACTTAAAAGGCAATTTTTCTTATTCAGATGTGAACATAAGAAGAATCATGTACTTCTGTTTACATAGTACATACAGAATATTAAAAAAAAAAATCAGGTTTTTGTGTCCACATATATTTCAATGGGTTTTCTTCAGCCTTTGCAACTTCAAAAGCAATACTATTATTTTTTTAAATACTATTATTTTTATTTTACCTTAAACCTACCAGAGAAAAGAAGAGTGTTACATAGGATTTCAATTAGCTTAGTCTTTCTTTCTCCAGTGGTAACAAGTGTGTTGCCCGGAAGCCTTCTCTAGTAATGCTGGAGTGATGAAGCGTGCCTGGTACATGGCATTGCTTCCAATGACATCTTTTTCTGCACAAGTGTCCTGGAATCACTGTGGATGGAGAGCCTGTCTTAAAAAGACAGCCTACTGTGATTCATAATTCTGGTCCTGCAACAGTAGGCAGAGCCGCCTGAGACAAAAAGCCTCTTCCAGCTTTGCAGGAATCATCACTCAAGCATTTAAAACATGGAATCTCTTCTTCCAGCGCAAAGTACTCCTGTTCATGTTAATGAAAGTCACGCATTTTCCCTCAAAGCCAGAAAGGATGCTTCAGTGTTTCCCCAGGAATCCTAGATGATAAAGAAAGAGTGTCTGTAACTTCTTTCTTTTTATTGTGGAGCCAAATGGAGTAATGAAGCTTAGAGAGAAGCTGGCAACACTTAAAATCAAGCTCTCCTTTTGTTGACAACAGAAAAATAACTTAGTGTCAGAGCCTAAATGCAAATGTCTCCCTCCGTGCTTGATAATTTTCAGGTTTCTCTTTCCTTTTTCACTTTGAAAGGAAAAGAAAAATTGTTTTGATTTTTAAAAGTTAAAACAGATTTTGAAAAACATTTAACAGATACTAGCAGCTCATTCTCCCATTAATTCAAATCAAGCGTTCTTATTGATAAAATCTGAGAAAAAGAGGAGATAAAACACAATAGATGAAAGACACATATGGAAATAGTAGCAGCATAATAGTCCTGTTCTCGGGCTGTTAAGGGAGCAGATTCTATCATTCTTCTTAAGCTAAACTACCCCTGATGTTGGAGGGTTGAGTGCACAGAAAATGCTTCATTTTCAAAGAATTAGCAAGGTCATTAGCAAATCCTTACAACCAAGAGTAGTACAAAGAACTGACAATAGAGCAGTGTCATGTAGCATTGTTCTTCTAAGAACTATCATTTCATGTTTCAATGTTCTTTGTCAATTCACATGGTGAATTCTGTTCGCTTTGAGAATTTAGGGTAGGGGTAGTTCAGTAGGGCTTCCCAGGTGGCTCTATGGTAAAGCACCCACCTGCCGATGCAGGAGACATAAGAGACGTGGGTATGTTGTTCGAAAAATAAGAGGCTGTGTGTGCAGGAAAGGGCATGGGTTTGGAGCTTAGAACACAGACTCAAGTTTAGTCAGTCAGAAAATACTTACATGCTACTCGCTCCAGTGCTCAGCCTCAAACCGTTATGGAATCTTGAATATTCAACTTGTTTTTCTGAGTATATTTCTATGGAAATATATTACCTTTTGTCTTCTAACCAATTTTCTTTCAGGAACTACAACTCTCCCACCTAGCAAAGTTGCCAAGATCTTCTTGTTTAGTCACCAAGTTGTGTCCAGCTCTTTGCAATCCCATGGACTGTAGCCCGCCAGCCTGTCCATGGGATTTCCCAGGCAAGAATGCTGGAGTGGGTTGCTATTCCCTTCTCCAGGGGATCTTCTCAACCCAGGGATCAAACCTGAGTCTCCTGTGTTGCCGACGGGTTCTTTACCGCTGAGCCGGCAGGGAAGTCCAAGGTCTTACCTCCTCCACAGAGTGACTCAGAGAGGGCAGTCTAAACACTGAGCCCCCGTGGCCACTGTGATTAATTTGGGATGGGCCCATGGCCTGAGGGCTTCCCAAATGGCTTAGTGGTAAAGAACTTGCCTGCCAATGCAAAAGACACGAGAGATGTTGGCTCGATCCCTGGTTTCAGAAAGATTCCCCTGGAGGAGGGCATGGTAAACACTCCAGTATTCTTACCTGGGACATCCCATGGACAGAAGAACCTGGAAGCCTATACAGTCCATGGGGTCACAAAGAGTCAGACATGACTGAAGTGACTGAGCATACATGGCCTGAACTGAGCCAGTCTGAGAATTTTGCTGGAGCTTCCTGGACAGAGGAGTGAGAGAGCTGCTCTTCATGATCACAAGTTATGAGGATGGTGTTAAATTAGTTTTCACGTGCATGCGTACTCAGTGGCTCTAGCTGTATCCGACTCTTTGTGACCTCATGGACTGTAGTCCGCCAGGCTCCTCAGTCCACGGGATTTCCCAGGTAAGAATACCGGAGTGGGTTTCCATTTCCTTCTCCAGAGGATCTCCCCAACCTGCATTGCAGGAGGATTCTTTACCAACTGAGCCACCAGGGAAACCACATAGAGAGTAACTTTTAACCCACAGAGGAGGAGGTCTATGGAGCTGTAAAGAGTCCACACAAGAGAGCTCTGATAATGTGCTTTGAATCGTTGTGTTTAAGCTTACTGGATCCAGTTCTGGATGTTTTAGTTCCATGGAATTAAAGGAGTTCGGAATGAGCCTTTCCAAAATGTGCCACTCTGGTATGTGGATTATTCTAAACTGAAGATGACCAAGGTCCAAAAGGCTCAGAAAGAGCTTTTTACGTCCCCCTTAACTGACTAAAGGATTTAAATAGAGGGCCTGGTCTAAGAACTGTCTGCTTTTGGTGGAGCAGCTAGAATGCTCATACATTAATGGTGGAAATGGAAAATGGTACCGCCACTGTGGGAAGTCTGGCAGTTTCTCCACGACAAAGGATAGCACATGTCTATATGAATATTTGTACACACATATTCGTATCATGTATGTGACAGCCCCAGACAGGAAATGGTCCAAATGTACATCAACAAGTAAACGTAAAAATGAATTGTGGTATATCCACATAAGGCTTCCCTTGGTGGCTCAGTGGTAATCTTTAACCCTCCTGCCAATGCAGGAGACACAGGTTTGATCCCTGGGTTGGGAAGATCCCCTGGAGAAGGAAATGGCAACCCGCTCCAGTGTTCTTGCCTGGAGAATTCCATCGACAGAGGAGCCTGGTGGGCTATGGTCCATGGGATTGAAAAGAGATGAACGTGACTGAGTGAGTAAATAACAAAAACAATATCCCCATAATGGAGTACTATTCAGGAATAAATGGAATGCACTCATGATATACACAAAATCAGAAATTTAAAAATAATTATGTGAAATGAAACAAGCTGAGTAAAAAGGATAGATAAGCAAACAAGAAAACAGAACCATCAGCAGAGAGAACTGTCAGCAGAAGTCCACCCCAGCCTCCTTAGCTCAGGATGGGGGATAAGCCTCAATTGCCTAACTGCTTTTGACCCTTTCATGTCTTTGTGAGCCTGTCATACATTGGAAATTACATCTGCTTTTCTCCTATTAATCTGTCTCATGTCAGTTTAATTATTAGATCAGCCAAAAGAACTTATAAGTGTAGAGGAAAATTTTTCAAGCTTCCCCCCCCCACCAACTTTTTTTTTATGTTTCATTTTGTTTAGACCAGTTTGAGTCTTGACGAGGACATTTTGGGTTTTTGCTGGTAAAACTGGAATAATAGTAGTATTTTCCTTAAAGATTTCTTGTGATCTTCTCTCCATCTTCTCTTTATCACCAAGCCAAACTACTGAAATCATCACTAAATTCTCAGGCTTTGAGTATCTTTTTACTTTTTTCTTTTGAACAATAAATCTGTAAGTTTGAAGTTTAGAGAAAGTTAAAATAATGGTAATAAAATTAAGAATATGTATTTTCTAAACATCAAGAATTAACTATAAAGAAAACGTCATATTAGCTCAGGCTGTTTGTCAAAAATGTGAAACATGGCATGAAGCAGAAATCTTCCCTTTAACCACCAAAGATGCCATCAGTATCCATCTTTGTGTCTATATGAGAACCTTTCTAACATACAGCGTTTAAACATTTTGTACTGTAGGAAAGATTATGATACAGCATTAAAACCTTAGAATTCTTTTGGAGGTAGAATCCTGTTGATGCTAACATTCTCTTCACATTTTCAGCACTGACAGCAGTGTCTTGTTGGCCAAGTGTTGAAAATTTCTTCCTCCATCCTTTCCCTCAATTACCCCACCCTTCCACATGGCCCCTGCCCCTCCTCACAGACACAGTTATAAGCCAGCCTCCAATCCTTTTAATGTTTTACCTGGTGCAGTTTGTTCAGAGAATGTATATACTTATTGCTTTCCTGTGACACTTGCCTCAGAAATAGCAAAAATAAATCTGATGGAAAAAAGTCATAAAGAAAGATCTATTCTTTATAATGCCAGCTATCAGGCTGATATGAATGACTCACAGTCAGGAAGTGACAAGTAATGTATTGTCATTTTTGAAACAGAAATGACTAATCTTTAACCCTTGACCAACCAGCTCATTGCAGGAAGATTTTCTTGGTATTCCCTAAGGGAGGGGCACTAGACAGCCTACCCAGTGCAGGGCATATCCATTCTCTTATATGTCAAATCTTATCACTGAATATTTTATAATGAGAGACAGGAATTTAAGCAAATATTTGAAGGAGCAAAAGGAGATAAACAGTCAAGTGACCGAGTGAGGAGGAGGAGGAAGAAAACCTTAGATGCCAACAGTTTTTGTCCTGGAATTTGATTGGATTAAAAATTCTCAGAGACAAATAGACAAAATATTGTATCTTTACATTTGTGTGCATGCATGCTGAGTCATTTCAGTCGTGTCCAAGTCTTTGCAATCCCATGGAATATAGCCCGCCAGGCTCCTCTGTAGAAGGGATTCTCCAGGCAAGAATGCTTTCTTAGTAATTAATTGTGCTAATGCAGCCTACGATAAAACTTGTAAGCTGTTTGAAATTATTAGTTGCTTAGCCATGTTCGACTCTTAGCGACCCCATGGACTGTACCCTCCCAGCCTCCTTGTCTATGAGATTTTCCAGGCAAGAATACTGGAGTGCGTAGCCATTGCCTTCTCCAGGGGAACTTCCCAACCCAGGATCGAACCCAGGTCTCTTGCATTGCAGGCAGATTCTTTGCCATCTGAGCCACTAGGGAAGTTCTTTAGATAGGTTTAAATGTAGGCTGCATGAGCACTATTAAATCCTAAGAAAGCATACAATAGTAGCTACTGCAGGACTTTCACTTCTGCCCAGGAAGAATTAAATGCTTTGGAAGCTGCTCTTCTTTCATAAAACTTAGAAAACTGGACTGTGAGCCCAAGAGAAGGAAAACAATGGACTGAGCCCTATAAGTGCCCTGGTAACTGCGTGGAGCAGTTTCCAGGCTGTGGTACAGGGCGGGAGGACATATATGGAGCTGGTGGCTTACTGACTTACGGAGACAGAGATGGCAGTTTGGGGAGGCTAATGCGGTCACACTTCATGAGCAGAGGACCAGGGAAAGTAGAGAGTGCTGGAGATCTGCAGAGGGTTCCTTCTGAGTCTTTGGCTAAATACTCATTTGCACATGTAGGAGGTGAATCTACAGAAGCCAAGAAAAGAGCCACCAGGAAGCAGTAGGCCAAAGGATTCCAGGAGCTCACACAGGACTGGGGAGAGTTCATGGTCTTCACAATCTGCGTGAAGAAAACTGGTATGACATGGGGTATTGGCAAAATTCTCCCGGGGGTCACACCATCATCTTGGGGCTAAATTACTCCTAGAGTCATCTTCTCTGGGCTCACCTGATAAAGATTAGCAACAAGACTTGAAGGGGTCAAAATGGTGTACAAGTGAAAGTGCCAGAGAAGCAAATACTCATTAAAAGAAAACAAACAAAAAAATCCAACTCTGAATGACATAACCCTCATAGTGATCAGTAAATGATAAAGAAGTTACTTTGTTTGCAGATAAGCAGGAAACTGTGCCCAATACCCAAATGAAAATCATCACCAAAAATGACAGAGATAAAGAAATTAGGAGACAAGGATCTTAAGACAATGTTTACAAATCTTAAATATGCTCAAGGATGTAGAAGAAAACATGGAAAATATCAGGAAAGAAATGATAAACATGATAAAGACCAAAGGAAACTTTGAGAGGTGAAAAATATAATACATACACACACAAAAATAGACCGAATGAGATTAACATCAGATCAGACACAGCAGTTATGGAATTAAAAGACACCTGCTCCTTGAAAGAAAAGCTATGACAAACCTAGACAGCATATTAAAAAGCAGAGACATCACTTTGCAGATAAGGTCTATATAGCGAAAGCTATGATTTTTCCAGTAGTCATGGATGGATGTGAATGTTAGACCATAAAGAAGGCTGAGCGCTGAAGAACTGATAGTTTCAAATTGTGGTGCTGGAGAAGATTCTTGAGAGTCCCTTGGACAGCAAGGAGATCAAACCAATCAATCCTAAAGGAAATCAGCCCTGAATATTTACTGGAAGAACTAATGCTGAAACTGAAGCTCCAATACTTTGGTCACCTAACGCAAAGAGCCAACTCTTTGGAAAAGACCGTGATGCTGGCAAAGAATGGAGGCAGGAGAAGGGAACGACAGAGGATGAGATGGTTGGATGGCATCACTGACTCAATAGGCATGAGTTTTAGCAAACTCCAGGAGATGATGAGGGACAGGGAAGCCTGGTGTGCTGCAGTCCATGGGGTCCCAAAAAGTCAGACACGACTTGGCCACAGAGCATCAGCAACAATATCACCTACATTTAAACATTATTTTAAATCTTTTTGTTACTCCATATTTCACTCAACTAATTTCTTCTAACCTGTCTTTTGTTTCACTAACTCTTCAGCTGGATGTCTTGTGAAAACTCTCCCACTGAGTTCTTAATTTCAGTTACTATATTTTTTAGCTTTAAATTTTGCACTTTATTTTTCTCCAAACCATCTAAGTCATTGTGCAACAGTTTCCATTATGCTGCTAATAATTTTAACCTTGGCTTATAATAAATTACTTATTTGTAGTCTGATAATTCTACTATCTAGAGTTCCTAAAGGAAATTAGTCCCGAATATTCAGGGAGGACTGATACTGAAGCTCCAATACATTGGCTGCCTGATGCAAAGAACTGACTCATTGGAAACAACTCTGATGTTGGGAATGATTGAAGGCAGGAGGAGAAGTGGATGACAGAGGATGAGATGGTTTAATGGCATCATTGACTCAATGGACAAGGATTTGAGCAAGCTCTGGGAGTTGGTGATAGACAGTGAAGCCTGGTGTGCTGCAGTCCATGGGATTGCAAAGAGTTGGACATGACCGAGCTACTGAACTGAGAGTTCCTATGCATCCATTTCAGTTTTCTGTTATTTCTGCTGATTCTTATTTATAGGGTCTTGTGTTTTCAGCTGTTTAGTTATCTCTTATCTTGCTGAACATCTGAAATTATAGGAATAATCTGAGGTCCCAGATGATATAAACTTATCTTGAATATCTTTAGAGAATTTATTAAATTATAAAAAATTTTTGATTTATCTACAACATTTGTGAGTTTCAAATTAATGTGATTCCATTGTATTGTTGAAAAGCTTATGTGTATCTCTACCTTTAATCTATCTATTCATATTATTAAAAGCTTTAACCTGGGGAAGTTAACTTGATCTAATAGCTAACTCTAGACCAAGCATTTGTATCCCTGAGTTTTGCATATTTCATTAGAACTGATTTTTTTGATGTTCTAGTTTCCCTTTTAAGCTTCTTGTTGTATACTGTGAACAATAAAAAAATTATTCCAGATATGATATTCTGAGTCACATGACCTTCACAGTTTTAACTGATTAGTAAATGTATTTATATTGTCTGAATTAAAAATTAATGTTCTTTTAAAAAAGTTAATTTCTATATGTGATTTCTTTCTGTTCCTACTATCTTAAAATATGAGATGCAAATAATGGAGTCACATTACATTTGCACAAGAACAGTCACACTATATTACACAGTAATTTGTCCTGATTATACTGTTGGCCTCTTACAGAATCTATGAGATTTTGATCACAGTGATACAGACCCCTGGAGATTATAGTGAATAGCTACCTGCTTGATATTATAGAATACTGTAGATAAAAGAAATAAGTTTTGAAAGTTACTTTGATACAATTTGAGTTTATTAACTATTAAGCATGGAATTCATTCTTTTCTAGGAACCGCCAATAATTGTGCCTCCTTGAATTCAATATTCATTTCAACAAGAAGATAAAACCAAATTGCAGCAAGTCATAAAAATTCCCTTTTCATTTTCATTTCTTGCCAGACTATTATCTTACTTTATTTTAACTCTTTCTTCAACTTTATTACTTTTAACTGTAAGTATCTCACAGTTATCCCTCTGATTATAACATTGTTCCTTTGGGGAAAATGAGGCTTTACATTATACTATTTTCCCAAATGTTTCTAGGATTAGAAATATATTACTCAAATAAGCAACACACATATAGGTTTACTTACAATTTCTCTCTTTTGCAACACAGGAATAAAATATTGGTCTCTTTATAATCGGACCACCAGATGTATTTTCCTCTTTCCACAGGGAATGCAATCATACCCAGACTTTAGATAAAAGAACAGATAATGAGAGAATTAATATTATTTGAATCTATTACCTTTCTTTCTGCCCAAACCTCTTTTCTTCATTATATTACCATCTCCTCATGGAGACCATATTGAAACAAAACACAATGAAACAAAAATGAGATAAAATGCAGAAATGAATTTTTCCTTCATTTTCATATAAAGAAACTCTGCATTTTGCTCTACTCTGAAAAGAAAGTAATTTAATTTTTCTTTGCTTTTTATTTTTTATTTGTTGAGTGGAGTAGTAATTTCTCACTTCAATTTTTTAAAAAGCTTTTTTTGGTTGAGGTGGGGAAGAAGCAGAGATAACCATGTCATTTTCATTATCTTTCTCAAAAATTCAAATACTTTTTCACTTTCAACTTAAGGGGTAAAAAAAGGAGGGATGAAGAAAAGAACAAGGTAGCTATCTGAAGCATCATAGACTAAGATTATATTTCATTAGATTTCTTAAGCTCCTTCACTATGTAAAGTTCACTGAATGTTCGAGATGGAGGCGGACCTGCCTCCCTGGGTGAGGAGACCAGATGCCAGTTTGAGCATCTGAACCTCAGCACCATGCAGCATCCAACTTCTGGGTTTTGGGATCTGGTCCTCATGTTGGATTTAACAGTTAACAAACTTAAACCCTTTGAGTACTTTGACCAAACTACTGTAGTACTAAATTAGATATCAAACATACTTATCAAAAGGTGAAGATTATATTATGGTGTCTGTATCAGTTAGCTGAAAATACGAGACAGTATTTTTTTTATAATGTTAATATCCATAAATGTTTTTATTTTTATTTTATTTTTTTTTATTAGTTGGAGGCTAATTACTTCACAACATTGCAGTGGGTTTTGACATACATTGACATGAATCAGCCATAGAGTTACATGTATTCCCCATCCCGATCCTCCCTCCCACCTCCCTTTCCACCCAATTCCTCTGGGTCTTCCCAGTGCACCAGGCCCGAGCACTTGTCTCATGCATCCCACCTGGGTTGGTGATCTGTTTCACTATAGATAATATACATGCTGTTCTTTTGAAACATCCCACCCTCACCTTCTCGCACAGAGTTCAAAAGTTTGTTCTGTACATCTGTGTCTCTTTTTCTGTTTTGCATATAGGGTTATCATTACCATCTTTCTAAATTCCATATATATGTGTTAGTATGCTGCAATGGTCTTTATCTTTCTGGCTTACTTCACTCTGTATAATGGGCTCCAGTTTCATCCATCTCATTAGAACTGATTCAAATGAATTCTTTTTAACGGCTGAGTAATATTCCATGGTGTATATGTACCACAGCTTCCTTATCCATTCATCTGCTGATGGGCATCTAGGTTGCTTCCATGTCCTGGCTATTATAAACAGTGCTGCAATGAACATTGGGGTGCACATGTCTCTTTCAGATCTGGTTTCCTCAGTGTGTATGCCCAGAAGTGGTATTGCTGGGTCATATGGCAGTTCTATTTCCAGTTTTTTAAGAAAGCTCCACACTGTTTTCCATAGTGGCTGTACTAGTTTGCTTTCCCACCAACAGTGTAAGAGGGTTCCCTTTTCTCCACACCCTCTCCAGCATTTATTGCTTGTAGACTTTTGGATAGCAGCCATCCTGACTGGTGTGTAATGGTACCTTATTGTGGTTTTGATTTGCATTTCTCTGATAATGAGTGATGTTGAGCATCTTTTCATGTGTTTGTTAGCCATCTGTATGTCTTCTTTGGAGAAATGTCTGTTTAGTTCTTTGGCCCATTTTTTGATTGGGTCATTTATTTTTCTGGAATTGAGCTGCAGGAGTTGCTTGTATATTTTTGATATTAATCCATTTCTGTTGCTTCATTTGCTATTATTTTCTCCCAATCTGAGAGCTGTCTTTTCACCTTACTTATAGTTTCCTTTGTTGTGCAAAAGCTTTTAAGTTTCATTAGGTCCCATTTGTTTATTTTTGCTTTTACTTCCAATATTCTGGGAGGTGGATCATAGAGGATCCTGCTGAGATTTATGTCAGAGAGTGTTTTGCCTATGTTCTCCTCTAGGAGTTTTATAGTTTCTGGTCTTACATTTAGATCTTTAATCCATTTTGAGTTTATTTTTGTGTATGGTGTTAGAAAGTGTTGTAGTTTCATTCTTTTACAAGTGGTTGACCAGTTTTCCCAGCACCACTTGTTAAAGAGGTTGTCTTTTTTCCATTGTATATCCTTGCCTCCTTTGTCAAAGATAAGGTGTCCATAGGTTCGTGGATTTATCTCTGGGCTTTCTATTCTGTTCCATTGATCTATATTTCTGTCTTTGTGCCAGTACCATACTGTCTTGATGACTTGTGGCTTTGTAGTAGAGTCTGAAGTCAGGCAGGTTGATTCCTCCAGTTCCATTCTTCTTTCTCAGGATTGCTTTGGCTATTCGAGGTTTTTTTGTATTTCCATACAAATTGTGAAATTATTTGTTCTAGTTCTGTGAAAAATACCGTTGATAGCTTGATAGGGATTGCATTGAATCTATAGATTGCTTTGGGTAGAATAGTCATTTTGACAATATTGATTCTTCCAATCCATGAACACGGTATGTTTCTCCATCTGTTTGTGTCCTCTTTGATTTCTTTCATCAGTGTTTTATAGTTTTCTATGTATAGGTCTTTCATTTCTTTAGGTAGATATACTCCTAAGTATTTTATTCTTTTTGTTGCAGTGGTGAATGGTATTGTTTCCTTAATTTCTTTTTCTGTTTTTTCATTGTTAGTATACAGGAATGCAAGGGATTTCTGTGTGTTAATTTTATATCCTGCAACTTTACTATAATCATTGATTAGCTCTAGTAATTTTCTGGAAGAGTCTTTAGGGTTTTCTATGTAGAGGATCATGTCATCTGCAAACAGCGAGAGTTTCACTTCTTCTTTTCCTATCTTTATTCCTTTTACTTCTTTTTCTGCTCTGATTGCTGTGGCCAAAACTTCCAACACTATGTTGAATAGTAGTGGTGAGAGTGGGCACCCTTGTCTTGTTCCTGATTTCAGGGGAAATGCTTTCAATTTTTCACCATTGAGGGTGATGCTTGCTGTGGGTTTGTCATATATAGCTTTTATTATGTTGAGGTATGTTCCTTCTATTCTTGCTTTCTGGAGAGTTTTAATCATAAATGAGTGTTGAATTTTGTCAAAGGCTTTCTCTGCATCTATTGAGATAATCATATGGTTTTTATCTTTCAATTTGTTAATGTGGTGTATTACATTGATTGATTTGCAGATATTAAAGAATCCTTGCATTCCTGGGATAAAGCCCACTTGGTCATGGTGTATGATTTTTTTAATATGTTGTTGGATTCTGTTTGCTAGAATTTTGTTAAGGATTTTTGCATCTATGTTCATCAGTGATATTGGCCTGTAGTTTTCTTTTTTGTAGCGTCTTTGGTTTTGGAATTAGGGTGGTGCTGGCCTCATAGAATGAGTTTGGAAGTTTGCCTTCTTCTGCAATTTTCTGGAAGAGTTTGAGTAAGATAGGTGTTAGCTCTTCTCTAAATTTTTGGTAGAATTCAGCTGTGAAGCCATCTGGTCCTGGGCTTTTGTTCGCTGGAAGATTTTTGATTACAGTTTCGATTTCCTTGCTTGTGATGGCTCTGTTAAGATCTTCTATTTCTTCCTGGTTCAGTTTTGGAAAGTTATACTTTTGTAAGTATTTGTCCATTTCATCCAAGTTGTCCATTTTATTGTCATAGAGCTGTTGGTAGTAGTCTCTTATGATCCTTTGTATTTCAGTGTTGTCTGTTGTGATCTCTCCATTTTCATTTCTGATTTTGTTAATTTGGTTCTTCTCTGTTTCTTAATGAGTCTTGCTAATGGTTTGTCAATTTTGTTTATTTCTTCAAAAAACCAGCTTTTAGCTTTGTTGATTTTTGCTATGGTCTCTTTAGTTTCTTTTGCATTTATTTCTGCCCTAATTTTTAAGATTTCTTTCCTTCTGCTAACCCTGGGGTTCTTCATTTCTTTCTTCTCTAATTGCTTTAGGTGTAGAGTTAGGTTATTTATTTGGTTTTTTTCTTGTTTCTTGATGTAAGCCTGTAATGCTATGAACCTTCCCCTTAGCACTGCTTTTACAGTGTCCCATAGGTTTTGGGTTGTTGTGTTTTCATTTTCATTCATTTCTATACATATTTTGATTTCTTTTTTGATTTCTTCTATGATTTGTTGGTTATTTAGAAGTGTGTTATTTAGCCTCCATATGTTTGAATTTTTAACAATTTTTTCCCTATAATTGAGATCTAATCTTACTGCACTGTGGTCAGAAAAGATGACTGGAATGATTTCAATTTTTTTTGAATTTTCTAAGACCAGATTTATGGCCCAGGATGTGATCTATTCTGGAGAAGGTTCTGTATGCACTTGAGAAAAAGGTGAATTGATCGTTTTGGGGTGAAATGCCCTATAGATATCAATTAGGTCTAGCTGGTCCATTGTGACATTTGAGGTTTGTGTTTCCTTGTTAATTTTCTGTTTAGTTGATCTATCCATAGTTGTGAGTGGGGTATTAAAGTCTCCCACTATTATTGTGTTACTATTAATTTCCTCTTTCATACTCCTTAGCGTTTGCCGTACATATTGCGGTGCTCCTATGTTGGGTGCATATATATTTATAATTGCTATATCTTCTTCTTGGATTGATCCTTTGATCATTATGTAGTGTCCTTCTTTGTCTCTTTTCACATCCTTTATTTGAAAGTCTATTTTATCTGATATGAGTATTGCGACTCCTGCTTTCTTTTGGTCTCCATTTGTGTGAAATATTTTTTTCCAGCCCTTCACTTTTAATCTGTATGTGTCTCTTGTTTTCAGGTGGGTCTCTTGTAGACAGCATATATAGGGGTCTTGTTTTTGTATCCATTCAGCCAATCTTTGTCTTTTGGTTGGGGCATTCAACCCATTTACATTTAAGGTAATTATTGATAGGTGTGGTCCTGTTGCCATTTACTTTGTTGTTTTGGGTTCACGTTTATACAACCTTTCTGCATTTCTTGTCTAGAGAAGATCCTTTAGCATTTGTTGAAGAGCTGGTTTGGTGGTGCTGAATTCTCTCAGCTTTTGCTTTGTCTGTAAAGCTTTTGAATTCTCCTTCATATCTGAATGAGATCCTTGCTGGGTACAGTAATCTAGGTTGTAGGTTATCCTCTTTCATTACTTTCAGTATGTCCTGCCATTCCCTTCTGGCCTGGAGGGTTTCTATTGATAGATCAGCTGTTATCCTTATGGGAATCCCTTTGTGTGTTATTTGTTGTTTCTCCCTTGCTGCTTTTAGTATTTGTTCTTTGTGTTTGATCTTTGTTAATTTGATTAATATGTGTCTTGGGGTGTTTTGCCTTGGGTTTATCCTGTTTGGGACTCTCTGGGTTTCTTGGACTTGGGTGGCTATTTCCTTCCCCATTTTAGGGAAGTTTTCAGCTATTATCTCCTCGAGTATTTTCTCATGGCCTTTCTTTTTGTCTTCTTCTTCTGGGACTCCTATGATTCGAATGTTGGGGTGTTTCACATTGTCCCAGAGGTCCCTGAGGTTGTCCTCATTTCTTTTGATCCTTTTTTCTTTTTTCCTCTCTGCTTCATTTATTTCCACCATTTTATCTTCTATCTCACTTATCCTATCTTCTGTCTCCATTATTCTACTCTTGGTTCCCTCCAGAGTGTTTCTGATCTCATTCATTGCATTATTCATTTTTAATTGACTCTTTTTTATTTCTTCTAGGTCTTTATTAAACATTTTTTGCATCTTTTCAATCTTTGTCTCCAGGCTATTTATCTGTAACTCCATTTTGTTTTCAAGATTTTGGATCATTTTTATTATCATTATTCTAAATTCTTTTTCAGATAGATTCTCTATCTCCTCCTCTTTTGTTTGACTTGGTGGGCATTTTTCATGTTCCTTTACCTGTTGGGTATTTCTCTGCCTTTTCATCTTGTTTAGATTGCTGTGTCTGGAGTGGGCTTTCTGTATTCTGGAGGTCTGTGGTTCCTTTTTTCAGTGGGTGGGTTTGGACTATTGGCTTGACAAGATTTCCTGGTTAGGGAAACTTGCGTCGGTGTTCTGGTGCATGGAACTTGATTTCTTCTCTCTGGAGAGCAATGGAGTGCCCAGTAATGAGTTTTGAGATGGGTCTATGTGTTAGGTGTGACCTTGCGCAGCCTGTATGTTGACGTTCAGGGTTATGTTCCTGTATTGCTGGAGACTTTGCATGGTATGTCTTGCTCTATAACTTATTGGCTCTTGGGTGGTGGTTGGTTTCAGTGTAGGTATGGAGGCTTTTGGACAGTCTCTTATTACTTAAAGATCCATGTAGTCAGGAGTTTTCTGGTGTTCTCAGGTTTTGGGCTTAAGTCTCCTGCCTCTGGATTTCAGTTTTATTCTTCCAATAGTCTCAGGATTTCTCCAACTATACAGCACTGATAATAAAACTTCTAGGTTAATGGCAAAAAGATTCTCCCCCATTAGGGACACCCAGAGAGATTCACAGAGTTACATGAAGAAGAGGAGAGGGAGGAGGCAGATAGAGATGAGCAGGAGGAGAAAAAGGGGGACTCAAGAGGACAGAGACATATGTATGCCGTTGTCTGTTCCCAGAGTGTTCTCCGTAGCCCAGACACCCACAAAGATTCACAGAATTGGACTGGGAAGAGAAGGGGAAAGGAGGAAATAGAGGTGTTCTGAGGTGGAAAACAGAGAGTCAAGATTGGGAGAGAATAATCAACACCCTCCTGAATAAATATGGGAACTGAATATTGGATTCTTAAATGTTCACAATTTATATCATATACAGAAAAACAAAAATTAAAAATCTAGAGTAGAGGTTAGACTCTTAAAAATACTATGTTAAAAACAAAAACCAAAACACACAAAAAAATTTTAGTAATATATATGAAGTTCGGTTTAAAAATAGGGCTTCTCTCTTTTTTTTTTTTGTAAGGTTATAGGGTAATGAAAATGAAAATTAAGGAGTAGTAGAGGAGTAATAGAGAACTTTAAAAAGAAATAAGAGAAAAACAAAAATAGAAAATAGAAGAGAAAAAGAAAAAAAACAAGAAAAAAGAAAAGAGAAAAAAAAAGAAAAAAAATTTTTCCTAATTAAAAAAGTCATAAAAATCTATGAAAATGAAAGGTAAGGAGTAATGGGGGAGTAATAGGAAATTTTAAAAGAAAATAAAAGAGAAAAAATAAAAAAGGAAAAATAAAAAAAATTTTTTTCTTACTTAAAAAAAAAAAAAAGTAAATATATATCTAGGAATTTCTCTGGAGCTGTTGCAGTCAGTGTGGGTTCGGCTCAGTTTCAGATAGCTCCTCGTTCCAGCTTACACTTCTCGATATCTACAGGCCCCTTCCGGTGTAGTCGGTGTTTTCTACAAGGATTTTAATCTGTTGCACCGGTCCCTTCTGAAGCGGTTCCCTTTGTTTATTTGGCTTCTGTCTGTCGGTCTCTTCAGTGCCTCATTTCCGCCCTGACACAGGTTGGCGGAGGTGGACTCTTACTCAGGTTGCTAGTTGCGTCGCGCTGTGGGGAGGGACTGGCGCTGCTTTCCCCTCTGCGCGGCTCAGGCTCCCGGCTGCTCTATTTGGAGCGTGCCCTGTGCTGCGCGCGGTTCCAGCCCTAGGGTGTTCCACAAAAGCGCGGAATAAAAAGCTGCGACTGCTTTTTGTGCCTTCCCCGTCCCAGCGGCTCAGGCAGCTAGAAGCTTGATGGGTGCACCCTCCCCGGGTGTGGCGAGCCTACTCCCTTCCACGGTCCTGGTCTCAGTTTCCACCAGTGCCAGCCAGTCAGGTGCCTGTGCCTTCTGTCCTGCGCGATCCCAGCCTCAGTTTCCGCCCGCGCCAGTCGGGTGCGTGCGCCTTCTGCCCTCCGCGTCCCCAGTCCCACCTTCTGCCCTCAGCGTCCCCAGCCCCAATCCCCGCTTATGCCGGTCGGGTGCCTGAGCCCTCTGTCTCGCCGCGACCCTCCCTGCGGATGTCGACCATCCAGAATCTCAGGAGGTCTTTGATTAGAAACTGGAGGCCCGTTTGCAGTGCGGTAGGGGATGCAGTCCTTGGGGCCAAGCCTGCCCCTTTCCCCTCTCCCCTGCCTCCTGCCTCCGGCGGGGCTGGGCTGGTTCGCAGCCTGCGAGCTCTTCTCTGGACCTGCTCGGTCCCTTTGTTCTGCGAACGGCCTGCAGTGTGTTAGGGCCGGTTAATTTTCTCTCTCTCTTTTGCTATCCACAGTTTAAGTTGGTAACTCACAAAAGCTCCCTCCGATTGCCCTCAGGGCACTCAGGCCCGGTCCTTACCCTAAGCAATGCCGCCCGCTCCTCTCCGTTCCCCCCACTTGCTGGTGGCGGATGCGGACGTCTGGGGTACTTTTCTGCTGGGAGTTGCTTTTAGGCTCGTAATCTGTGTGTTTTATTTATTGTTCTCCTCCCAGTCAGGTTGCCCTCCGAGATTCAAACACTTCCCCCAGACCCGCCAGTGCGAGGGTTTCCTGGTGTCTAGAAACTTCCTCTATTAAGACTCCCTTCCGGGGATGGATCTCCGTCCTTAGCTCTTTTGTCTCTCTTTTTATCTTTTATATTTTGTCCTACCTCCTTTCGAAGACAATGGGCTGCTTTTCTGGGTGCCTGATGACCTCAGCTAGTGATCAGAAGTTGTTTTGTGAAGTTTGCTCTGTGTTCAGTTATTCTTTTCATGAATTTGTAGGAGAGAAAGTGGTCTCTCCATCCTATTCCTCTGCCATCTTGGCTCCTCCCCCGGCCCCCCACCCGAGACAGTATTTTTTAAGAACCAAATTCCTTCTCTGCATGGAAGGAATACAATTAGTGTTTTTTTCTTCTTCCCTGATTAACCTTGCTGCATCCTATCTATTGTCTATAGAAGTCAATGTGTCTTCATCTTATTGGTACTGAATACATCTTGAAACTTTCATCTCCATCTGAGTTCTTTCATAAATACAACATTGATTTCACATTCGGTGCTGCTAAAACTTTTGTTGTTTGGGACTTCCCTGGTGGCCCAGTGATTAAGATTTTGACTTCTAACACAGAGGATGTGAGTTTGATTCCTGCTATTGCTGGCATAGAAATTTTAAATGACATCAAGAGCACATGGTGGCATGCCAAGGATTTTTATATGCCATTCAGGACATTTCTGATTCTGGATAGTCTCTGAATAATACAGATAGAGTATTTTTATTTCTTATTTAAAAATAGTTCTAACTATACAAGTCAAAAAAAAGGAGCATAGCTAGAGTCAGTAATACATTAGAGCCACCTTATATGGGCTTGGAAGATACAGCTGTTAAAATAGTAGCTTTTGAAGCCATAAAATTATTCATGGTAGATGGATTTATTCCTCAGAAACCAGTAGACACTACAGTGGGAGGTGTCTTTGCTAAGTTGCTTCAGTCACGTCCAGCTCTTTGTGACCCATGGACTCCCGCCAGGCTCCTCTATCCATGGGGTTCTCCAGGCAAGAATAGTGGAGTGGGTTGCCATTTCTTCCTCCAGGGGATCTTCCTGACCCAGGGATCAAACCCACGACTCGTACATCTCCTGCATTGGCAGGTGGATTCTTTACCACTAGCACCACCTGGGAAGCCCCAGTGGGAGAGCTGGTTGTCAAATCTGTAGCAGACAGCACTGGCTGGAGTCCTTTTGTTAAGCATCCTTAACACATGTTGTGTCTCCCCAACTCTCAAGATGTACCCACTACCATCAATTTAGGAAGCATCTTCCACATTATTTTCTGTGTGTTTACATAATTTAGGGTTCCTGGATGAAAAATATAATTTTGCTAATGTTTTTCCTATTTATTTTTTAAAGTGTGGCAATTTACTCTTTGGTAGCTTGCTTTTCTCCCCCCTCAACAAAATCTTGGGTCTCTCTCCTTTTCTATATTATCTCAAGTATCATATACATAGTATATATATATACTATCAAATCATGTAACTTATTTAGCAACTGCTCTGTTTGTGAATGGGCTTCCCTTGTGGCTCAGCTGGTAAAGAATCTGCCTACAATGTGGGAGACCTGGGTTTGATCCCTGGGTTGGGAAGATCCCCTGGAGGAGGAAAAGGCTACTCACTCCAGTATTCTGGCCTGGGGAATTCCATGGACTGTATATTCCATGGGGTTGCAAAGAGTTGGACACAACTGAGAGACTTTCACTTCACTTTGCTATTTATGAACATGGACATAGTTGTCATTTTTGCCTTGATAAACATTGCAGCAACAAATGTTCTTATACCTATTTTCTGGCCACCGTATGTCTAGGATAAATAGTGACACTTGGAATTTCTGGACTTAATGGCCTAAGCATTTATAATTTTAATATAAACTGTCAAATTCTTTCCAAAGTTGCTGTAATAATTCACAGCTCTGTCAGGGGTGAATGGCTACCCAGTTTCTCTAATCTTGACCCAGACTTAATCAGTGTACATTTCCTAATTTAATTTGTTTTTCCTTGATCTCTGTGTACCTTTAGCATAATTTCATATTTACTGAATATTTGTTATTTGTTTTCAGGAAAAAAACTGTTCTGGTGCTTTCCTTATTTTACTATATTTACTGTATACTTATTTACTATATATCCTTATTTACTATATTTACTATATATATTTTACTATATTTACTATATTTTACTATATTTACTATATTTCCTTATTTTACTATATATATTACTATATATACTAAATATATTTAATATATTTACTATAATATATTTACTATATTTACTATATTTCCTTATTTTGCTATATTTACTATATTTAAAATATTTACTATAGTTTACTATATTACTATATCCTTATTACTATATAGTAATAAAATATTACTTTATTTTACTATAATATATAATATATTCCTATATTATACTATATTTTGGCTTTTTTCCCTAATCAATTTGTAGACCATAATCTGGATATTAATCATATGTCATTTATTATGGTTTGAGTGTTTTCTTACATGGTCCTTTCATAGCATTGTTTTCAACTTTAATCTTTTTAATTTAAATTAATGTTCAGTCCACAAAAAAGTTGCAAAGGTTGTACAGTGTGGTCCCATATACCCCTCACCCAGTTTCCCCTATTGTTAACCCTTCAAGTACTATATAGCACATTTGTCACAACAAAAGAATCAATAATGGTATATTGTTATGAACTAAATCCATACTTAGTTCATGCTTCCCTGGTGGCTCAGTGGTAAAGAATCCACCTGCCCACACAGGAGATGTGGGTTTGATCCCTGGGTCGGGAGGATCCTCTGGAGAGGAGATGGCAACCCACTCCACTAGTCTTGCCTGGAGAATCCCATGGACAGAGGAGCCTGGTGGACTACGGTTCATGGGGTTGCACAGAGTCAGATACAACAAAGCGACTAAACAACAACAATGACATCAACACACTGAATTCACATTTTATTTTTATTAGTTCTCACCAGTGCTCTTTTCCTGCCGCACTTTTCCATTCAGGACACCAGGTGACATTAGTTGTCAAGTCTCCTTGGCCTCCTCTGGATGTGACATGTTCTCAGGCTTCTCCCGTCTTCTTTTTTAAATAACCTTGACAGTTTTGAGGGATACTGGTCATGTATTTTGTAGAACCTCCCTCAGTTTTACAAAATAGAATTTTGTTTGTCTGATATGTTTCCGTAGTTTGACTGGGATGATGTTTTCCGGGAAGGACACCAAGAGGGGAGACAACATGTCACCACAGCATAAAGGGTCCATGCTCTTCCCGAATTATCCCTGATGATGTCAGCCTTCATCTCCTGGAGATGGGAATGTTAGATGTAGGAAGTAATCACTGATTTTTGCTTTTTTCTATAGAAATTGAATATTGGCTGATTAAGAGCTAATTGGCACAAAAAGAGAAATCAGAATATAGATAATTAAATTTGCTGAATAATCCCGAGTACTTGCATGTTAAATATTTATAAAGTCTGTTGTTTTTATGAGTTTATTTATGAAGGATGGATTTTGCCCATGAGATTACATTGGTTAGACTTTCTCTAAGGCTATTTGGTTAAGAGAGATAGTTTCCTCTGTTTTGTTTTTTAATAGTAAACAATATGACAGGAAATAAAGAGAATAAAGACTAGTACAGTGCATATTGCATTTATAATAGTATAAATTTGCAATTACATCTAATGACCAACATTAAGTACAGTGTATTAAATTATTCAAATTGCTCTTCAGTATAAATTATGCCAATGATTAAATTTACGGTGGTAGCTATGAGATGTAAACTAAATATTGTGACATTCTTTAATTGAAATAGATGCTTGTACTTCAATTAATGGCAATTTTTTAGGTCATTAACTCTAGAAATTTGTTTTTATAGTCTATTCAGAATTCTACAATCAAATGAATTGAGACTCAGGCAGCATGGATTTATTAAAAACAAATCAATGTCACATAAACCTGAACACATTTTGGGAATATAATGATAAGATATCACATAAAATTTGCAATGCAAAGGAGTGAAAGTGTCTATGTCTGTCTCTTCTAAATAATTTTATGTCAAATGTGTCTACTTCTTTCCAAATAATGGTTTATGGACAAAAGATATCTAGACCTTATGGTGTAAGTTTTGCTCTCCTATTGTTTAACCCACCTGAGATTTCTTCATTAGCCTTGATAAAAATGCAGCCACATATTAACTTCAAGTACAGAGTAGGTTGTGCCAAAAGGGCTAGTTCATAGGTGTCATCTGGAGGGAAGAGCAGGGTCTTTATAAAGTGTCTTACAAAACTTTACTGGACCCTTGTCATTTCACTTTCAGTTCAGTTCAGTTCAGTCGCTCAGTCATGTCCGACTCTCTGCGACCCCATGAATCGCAGCACGCCAGACCTCCCTGTCCATCACCAGCTCCTGGAGTCCACCCAAACCCATGTCCATCGAGTTGGTGATGTCATCCAGCCATCTCACCCTCTGTTGGCCCCGTCTTTTCCTGCCCCCAATCCCTCCCAGCATCAGGGTCTTTTCCAATGAGTCAACTCTTCACATGAGGTGGCCAAAGTATTAAAGTTTCAGCTTCAATATCAGCCCTTCCAATGAATACCCAGGACTGATCTCCTTTAGAATGGACTGGTTGGATCTCCTTGCAGTCCAAGGGACTCTCATGAATCTTCTCCAACACCACAGTTCAAAAGCATCAATTCTTCAGTGCTCAACTTTCTTCACCGTCCAACCCTCACATCCATACATGACTACTGGAAAAACCATAGTCTTGACTAGATGGACATTAAAATCTTTGCTTTTAAATATGCTATCCAGGTTGGTCATAACTTTCCTTCCAAGGAGTAGGCGTCTTTTAATGTCATGGCTGCAATCACCATCTGCAGTGATTTGGGAGCCCCAAAAAACAAAGTCTGACACTGTTTCCACTGTTTCCCCATCTATTTCCCATAAAGTGATGGGACCAGATGCCATGATCTTAGTTTTCTGAATGTTGAGCTTTAAGCCAACTTTTTCACTCTCCTTCACTTTCATCAAGAGGCTTTTTAGTTCCTCTTCACTTTCTGCCATAAGGGTGGTGTCATCTCCATATTTGAGGTTACTGATATTTGTCCCGGCAATCTTGATTCCAGCTTGTGCTTCATTTCACTTTGGCAGCTTTTAAAACATTTATTTATTTTTAATTGCGGCATAATTATTTTACAATATTATCTTGGTTTCTGCCATACATCAACATGAATCAGCCACAGGAATACATATGTCCCCTCCCTCTTGAACCTCCCTTCCACCTCCCACCCTATCTCACTCCTCAAGGTTTTCACAGAGCACTGGGTTTGAATTCCTTATGTCATACAGCAAATTCCCACTGGCTATCTATTTTACACATGGTAATTGATGTATATGTTTCAATGCTACTGTCCCAATTCATCTCACCCTCTCCTTCCCCTACTGTGTCCAAAGTCTGTTCTCTACATCTGCGTCTCTGATGTTGTCCTGCAAATAAGTTCATCAGTATCATCTTTCTAGATTCTCTATATATGCATTATTTGTTTTTCTCTTTCTGACTTACTTCATTCTGTATAGTAGGCTGTAGGTTCATCCACCTCATTAGAAATGAGTCAAATGCAACGCTAAAAGGAGTAAACTTTCTGAAGGACATTGAGCCAAGTATCAATGTTTAAGTGATATACCTCAAAATAGGGCCCAAGGACCCATACCAAGAGTACCTTGAATACACATTAAAATGTAAGCCTGCTGAATCAGATGCTTAGGAATTGGGGTAGCATCTCCATGTTTCCCATTTCTCTAGGTATCCTTATGCAAACTGAAGTTCAAGGTCCACTGCTGTGGAGGGTACTGTTTTATTTATAATATGTGCCAGAGAAGAAGAATGAACACAAGACCTTCTCAAGTAGAAAGATCTTCTTACCAAATACAGTGTCAGGATAAGCTGTTTGGCCTTTCTGAGGATATCACCTTCCACGTAACTTGTCTTGACTTTGTTCCTTTAACCCTTTGTGGTCATCGACTGTGTCACTCACCCTTACAGTTACTCTCCAGTACTAGGTTGTATTAGGGGCTTCCCAGGTGGTGCTAGTCTAGTGGTAAGGAACCTGCCGCCTGAGGCAGGAGACATTAAGAGATGTAGGTTCGATCTCTGGGTTGGGAAGATACCCTGGAGTAGGGCATGACAACTCACTCCAGTATTCTTGCCTGGAGAATCCCATGGACAGAGGAGCCTACTGTAGCCCCAAGGCTACAGTCCATGGGGTCGCAAAAAGTCGGACACAACTGAACATGCATACATGCATGTTGTAATCTCCTTGAGAGTAGGACTCATGTGATGTCTTCTTTGCATCCCTATTGCACCTATTTGATTGAGGGTACAAGAATATTTGATGATCTGAATTGGGAAAACAATTAGCTAATTAAGTGGAGACAAAGTATTATTGTTGCTAGACATTTGTATTACTATCAGGTCCAATGATGAATTATGATAAATGACACTGAAAACAGCAGGCATAGTTCCTGCCCACCAGAAAGTAATACAACCAGTTCTCCTGATTATTTCTTAACATTTCTCTAATATTTTCCTAGCTTAATTCCAGGGTAATCTCTTCCATCACTTTGCTTTACATTTATATAACAATTTCTCCCCAGCCCTGAGGGATATTTCCAGGCACATAGTAATGTTCTTTGGGCATAGGAGAACCAATGTTTGTATTAAAAGTATACTGACTTTTATATATGTATTTATGGTTATTTAGGTAATAATAAGGGGCTTCCCAGGTGGCAGAGTGGTAGAGAATCTGCATGCTAATGCAGGAGACACAAGAGATGTGGGTTCGATCCCTGGGTCAGGAAAATTTCCTGGAGGAGGGCATGGCAACCCACTCCAGTGTTCTTGCCTGAAAAATTCCATAGGAGTCTGGCAAGCTACAGTGAATGGGGCCACAAAGAGCCAGACACGACTGAGCACATACACACAAACACACAGGTAGTAATAATAACAAAGGGTCAGGAAAATATATTAAAGATGCTTAATTCATTCCCACCTTGTGATAACAGGTGAGTAGGTGCTGATTTCTACATCCGATCTCTTATGTGCTAGAAAATGAGATCTCCTTCCCTATAACCCCTCAATGAACAACAACAACAAAAAAAACTTTTTTCTGTTGTTGTTCCTTGGGTTTGAGGATGGGCGGTGGTGAGGGGAGCAAGGCTAAAAAATACTGTGGTTGTGTTTTTTCTGATTTCATCAGTCCAGGCCACACAACTATCTAGTGAATGGCAAGATGGAGATGGCAGCGGCCTTTTGTAGGTCCCTTGCCTTCTGGCGATGTCATCACACAGGGAATTGTTACTTTGTAAATGCAGTGTTTTGTCGTCACTAACTTTGACCACACTGAGAAATGTGTTCCAACCCAGTCCTTCCTACAGGGCTGCCCCGTCTAGCCTTAGTGTCTTGCCCTTGGTCTCAGCATCTGGTACTTGAGGTACATCCTTCCTCCCTGGCTTTCTGTGAGTGCTCAGTCTCCAGGCTTTGCTCTGGTGTGGACTCTGGCTCTCTGAAGGACTGGAATTCTCAGGCAAGAATACTGGAGTGTGTTGCCAGTGTCTCCTCCAGAGGATCTTCTCAATCCAGGGATTGAATCCAGATCTCTTGCATTGCAAGCGGATTCTTTACCATCTGAGCTGCCTGGGAAGCCTCCTTTGACACCGTAGTGTTCTTATTTTCAGCTTATGATTGCCTTAAGTTCAATGTTCCAGTCCGTGAATGGGAAAAGCATATTCATATTTACCTTTTTACATCCTGAAAGATTTACAAAGGAAACGTTTACAGAGTAATTCCTGTGGACGATGACCTCCATGGGAGCCAGCTGATGTATGAAACATCAGTGCCATGGCATTTAACAGATAGTCATGTGCCACGTTCCTTAAACTTTGCATTAATCAAAATCATTAAAGAAATTAGTCATACCAGCCAGCCTCATTAGTTTTAATTCATTCTATGATGTGTAATAAAATACAGAGAACACGTGCATATATCAGGAGGCGTGATGCTCTCAGTCCCTCTCATCGCTGGCTTAAATGAATGCTGATTCTCACCTAATTCACAGGTTTTGTTTGCCAATAAGCTTAATTAATTCATAATTGGTGCCTTAGCCCTTCTTTCCCCAGAAAGACTGTCATTGTTTACAGATTTCTATAATTTACTGTTGGGGAAAGAAAAAAAGTCTCTGTAGTGTTTGCAGCTTTGAAACAAAGCGTGAAGACCATAGCCGTTGAGAGAGGACATGTCTCTGAGCAGCTCTGGAATCTCAAACTGTTGGAATTGGGCAGTTTAGACTTTAATTTTCATGACTAAGAAATCCAAGCAATTGTTTAGCTCTGTGGAATGTTTCATTTTTATTTATGAAAATTTGTTTTTTTTGTCAGCTTCGTAGAGGGGTAATTGACAAATAAAATGGCTTGTATTTAAAATGTAAAACGCGGGACTTCCCTGGCGGTCCAGTGGTTAAGATTCCACACTTCCACTATCGTGGGCACAGTCTCCTTCCCTGCTTGGGGAGCTCATATCCTGCATGTTGTGTGGGGTGGCCAAAATAAAAAAGTACAACCTGATGATGTGATATGGCATACATTGTGGAATGATTACCACCACAGAGTTAGACAAAGTTGTTGCCTCTGTGTGTGAGTGTGCATGTAGTGAACCCTTATGATCAACCTGTTTAGTGAAATTTCAAGTAGATGATCCAGTATCATTAACTACAGTCACCATATTGCACATTAGATTTTCAAAACTTACTCATTTCATAACTGAAAGTTTGTACCCTTTGACCAACATCCCTCATCCCCCAAACTCTGGCAACCCCCATTCTACTCTCTGTTTCTATGAGTTTGACTTTTTCTTAGTGTGGAATAATTTTTAATGCTCATTTTTGTGGAATAATATTTTATTTATCTTTGTGGAACTTTGCACATGAGAACTTTTTTTTTCCCAAAAGTTTTGTGGAACTTTTGAAAAACCAGATTGTAAGGTCTCTTTGTTTTTCACTTTCAGATTTACACCTATGATAGAAAAAAAGTGGAAAACAAGTCCTGTGATGAGATGTTGCCACTATGTGTTAAGAGCTTTGACAGCAGAAGGATTAAAGCAAGTGGCCTGGGCATGGAAATGTCTTGAAAGCAGCAGGTATTTTTATCATTATTATGTGTCCAGGGACGTGTTGATTGTGTGGAATGGGGCAGTGACCCTTTAATTGTGTTGAAACCGATGATTCCCGTTATCACCACCAGAGGATGTTCTAAGCACGTTTTTTGTCAGAGCAACTCAGGTTAACTGCAATAGCCCATCCTTCCAACAGAGGTAGAAGAACTCTGAGGCTGTGGAAAATCTCAATGTCAACAGCAGCTCATAAAAGGAAAAGAACATGGCATCAGCTGTGTGTTTAGAAAAGTCTGAAGCGTTTAGCCCAACCATTCTTGAATCATTACCATGATACTGACAAGCAAAAATATTTCTGAGAAAGCTGTCAGATTCAGCCCTTGACTGCATGGTTAATAGAGAAAAGAGCCAGGTTACCCACATTTCAATTCTTTCTGAGCTTTGGGCAAGCAGCCATTTTTGTTATTAGATTAAAAAAAATTCTGTGGTGAGACTGGAATAGGAAGAGACACAGGGAAGAGAATAAAGGAGATATTTTTAGGGGAATTTTAGTGTCATGTTCTTTGGATAAGGAAGGGGTAGGATGGGGAAATTGCCTTACAGTCACCTCCAAAATAAGCTGTAAAATGCAGTCGGAAGAATAGCAAGAACACCTGTTGTAGATAAGAACTTTAAAAACTGGTATTGCAAAGCAAAGTCTGTTATCAAATGTCAAAAACGACTTGGAGGTTGATTCTCATGGCAGCCCAGGAGACACAGTGAAGCCGAAAAACAACAGGTTTTCCGTCAGTTTACCTCATTATGTTAATTATAGCCTTTTTTGCATGCTGTGAGTACACTTGAGAATACATGATATATGTGAAAACAGGTAAGTGTATTATGTTACTGAAGGTAAGTCATTTGTGTGCGTGTGTGTATGTCCATGTGTGCCTGTGTATGTATTTGTATGTCTACACACAATCAATAAAGAGCACAAAAAGTGTTTTTCAAATAAAACATACATATTTCAAAGGTCAATCACTGCTTTTAATAAAAAATGCTATTTATTTAGTTAAGAATACTTCACATGAGATCTACCCTTTAAGCAGATTTTTATTTTATTTTTTAATTTTTTTTGGCCATACCACGCGGCATGTAGGATCTTAGTTCTCTGACCAGGCGTCAAATCCATGCCCCTTGCATTGGAAGCAAGGCATCTTAACTGCTGGACCCCCAGGGAAGTCCCTCTTAACAGACTTCTAGATGTGCAATACAGTGCTACCTGTAGGTGCAGAATTGTACAGTAAACCTCTAGAACTTATTCACCTTGAAAAGCAAAGTTTATGTCCACTGATTAGCAACTCTGCATATTCCATCTCCCCAGACCCTGGTAACCATCATTTCACTCTCTGAGTCTATGATTTTGACTGCTGTAGATAACTTACATGTCTGGAGTCATGCAGAGTCTGTCCTTTTGTGCCTATTTTGCTTATTTCACTTTCTGCAAGGTCTTCAAAGTTCACCCGGGTTGTCACGCATGGCAAGATTTCCTTCTTTTTTAAGGCCAAAGAGTATTCCATTTTATTTATCCATTCATCCGTTGATGAACCTTCAGATAATTTCATCCTGGCTATTATGAAAAAAACTGCAATATATTTAATATTACTGTAAGGTTTGATTTATTTTTTATGAGATTCTTATAGTAGAATAGTGAAATGATGGGTATAAATCTTAGTGACAACTACAATTCTTAGAGCAAAAACAATTGGCACCTGGAACCCTCTAGGCATAGAATCCAACATGCATGTGACTTTGTGTATAAGTCAAGGTCATGGTTGTTGTCTCCTGGGCCTTGAAGGGAATCACAGATGTTTTCTTCCTGGGAATCCTGGGATACAGTGTCACAGTCTAGTGTCTGGGCTTCCACTGCTTCAGTAGTTACCTCCTGCATTGTTATTAATTTGTGAACACTGGTCATCCAGACAATGGGGGACTGTGGTAGCTCACAGGATTACTGTGGAAATAAAAGAAAATAACACCGTTAATGTGAGTAGTACATGTCTGGCCCATAACAGGCATTGAATAAGCACCAATTACTATTATTTATTTATTTCTATCTCTTGTTAGTCATTGCTGAGCCCCCCAAAAAACCACATTCAGAGCCAAACTCCACTGAGTTGGAAAGGAAAGCAGAAGCTCTCATCTTCACAAAGTTTAAAGAGTCACCTGAATTAATTGGAAAGAAAATCTCATGAGATCCCTTCTGGTTTCCTTCTTAAGGTGCATTGCATCAGAATCATTGATTGTATCATTTAATTGTGTGTGTGTGATCAGTCACTCAGTCCTGTCCAACTTTTTGTGACTTTATGGACTGTAGCTCACCAGGCTCCTCTGTCCATGGAATTCTCCAGGCAAGAATACTGGAATAGGTTGCCATGCCCTCCTCCAGGGGATCTTCCTGACCTAAGGATTGAATCCAGGTCTCTTACGTCACCTTCATTGGCAGGTGGGTTCTTTACCACTAGCACATTTTAGGAAGCTTCATGATTTAATTGTTACCCCCGATGAGAATTCTGGATTGGCTGATTGGTATCAAAGGGGTATTAACACCCCCTTTGCAAAGGTGACATAAACCTTGGCTTATTAGGACCAGTGAGATCACCCAAGACAATAATATAGGACATGGCTGGGATGATCTAGGAGGTGATGCTTTTAGAAAAACATGTCAAATGACAGAGTGAAAGGACAGAACAAATGGAAGAGAGAGATTAAAACAAAACAAAACAAGTAAACCTTCCCCTCTGCCCAATGTGAGTCTGGTAATGAACTAGATTATAGTGTTGATATTTACTATTTTTATACAATTCAGTTCTCTTAAAAGATATTTCAAAAGCCATCAGGGAAAAATATCTGTACTTTGTAGCTACTTATCAGAACCAAAGGCATTTATCAAGTCTTTTGCTTCACATCCCTCTTCAATTTATTTCCTAAAATTATGCTAGTTATGTAAAAGTCTCTGTAAACAAGGAATTGCTAGATTTTACCAGAACTCTACGTGAGGGTTAAGTTTCCAATAAAAATGCTATAGGAAAAAGAATTTGGGTCTCAAATGAAGGACAGATATTACTTTGTATTTTGGTAGGAAGTCAAATTTAAAAGCTAACCTTTTTAACATAAGCACATAAATTTGAAAGGAATTTGGGACATGACTTCCTGATTTTGGACGTGTACACACAAGTAACTTCACTTTGCCTTCTCCCTACCACAGCGTTTGTCTGCAACTTCCTCTACGGTCTCTTTATTCTCGTTTCCAAGTCTAGATGATCTTCTTTGACAAGCCCCATGCTCTTATTTCTGTTCCCTCCTCTTTTCTTGACCAGATTGTTTTTTCTCTCCTATCTGTGGTCTCTCTCTCTTCATCGGTTTCTCTCCCTCAACCACCAAGCCATCTTGAGTGTACCCTGAAAATGTCCTAGAATACCTTCTATGGATCTTATGACCTCCTAGTTTTATCCTTACAGTCATCCTCCAACATAAGGACAAAGTAATCAAAGTGGGCCTGCACTTCAGAACCACAGAACACAAGGGTCCAAGTCTGGCAAGACAGTCTCTATGTCAAGAAGCATAGAGTTGAGTAGACAGATGTGTAAATGTCCTGGGATGCTGAGACCTGTGGGTATAAGCTATCTGAAAGGACTCATTGTATTCCCAGAATTAGAGGAGGTAAGATTTGAATACCTGCTGAAAGATGAGCTGGTATTAGGCAAGTGGATAGTGGTGGCAACAAGGAGAACTTTCCTTGTGGAGGTACAAGTAAGATGTGAATTGGAAAGAGCGGGAAGCAACAAGTGTGTAGAGAAAACCACAAGTGATTCTGTGTCACTGGAGTGTGATGTATTAATACAAAGGATGGTATTCAGTAAGGAGCAAGGTTGAGACGTGGCCAACGGAACTCTTTTTTCAGGCATCTAATGGATCTTTAAGAATTCTCCAAGCTCAGCAATTTCCCTTGCATTTTCTCAATTGGGGCTTTATTGCCTAGGCAGACTTTATGTAAGATGGACTTTTCACTAAGTCCCCTTTCCCTGTAAGTTGTATCTTTGGGTAGTGTAGTCTTTCTGTGATGGTCTGCTGATCAGAGTGTTAATGTGTGACTAGTGGTAAAGAACCCACCTGCCAATGCAGGGGACATAAAAGATGCAGGTTCGATCCCTGGGTCAGGAAGATCCCCTGGAGGAGGACATGACAACCCACTCCAGTATTCTTGCCTGGAGAAGCCCATGGACAGGGGAACCTGGAGGGCTACAGTCCATAGGTCAAAGAGTCAATGACCATAGGTCATAGGTCATACAGTGCAAAGAGTCGGATAGGACTGAAGCGACTGAGCACATAGCACAATGTGTGAGTAGCTTCCAGGCCAGGGGCTGTCAGATGCATCTTCAGTACCAGTCTCCCTGTCTCTAGTAATGGCACTGCAGATGGGTGGCTGTCGTGAGAGACCCGTGTCCCAGCGTCTCCCGCATGTTGTTGTGTTCTGTGGGACTGGGTTCTGCACTATGGTGTGTATAAGCAGAGGAGACGCTGCCATGTGTCCAGACCATCACTCTAAAAAGGGATGTACATACACCTCTCCGGCCCTTCCCACTGGCTGGGTGATAGGAAGACCTGGAGCAGCTGTTCTGCTTTAGAGACAGAAGCTGTGTATTGACCAGGGTAGGGGCACCCAGCCCGCTCTGGAACATTCTTCCCTGACATGTTTAATGAGAGGGAAATGTGGTTCAGTACAAGCCATGTTTGGGTCTCTGTTGCAGCTAAATAGCCTGTTTTGTAACTAATATTATCACAAAGTGCTACAATCGGTTTCAAAACATGGACTTAAAATTATATAGAAGGCTTAGGAATGTTCAGGAAAGAGTGTCTCAATGTTGGACATCACAGATGCACAGAGGTGTTGATGGAACGGGTCTATTCAGGCAACGGGGTCCTATAACACTCCTCAAACTGCAAACTGCATCTGTGAGGCACCTCACAGGATAACTGCCTGTATACTTCAAATATACTTCAAATTGCTCCTTGGAAGAAGAGTTATGATAAACCTAGACAGTGTATTAAAACACAGAGATATCACTTTGCAGCGAAAGTTCATATAGTCAAAGCTATGGTTTTTCTAGTAGTCATGTATGGATGTGAGAGTTGGACCATAAAGAAGGCTGAGTGCCGAAGAATTGATGTTTCTGAGTTGTGGTGCTGGAGAAGACTCTTGAGAGTTCCTTGGACAGCAAGGAGATCAAACCAGTCAATCCTAAAGGAAATCAACTCTGAATATTCATTGGAAGGGTTAATGCTGAAGCTCCAATACTTTGACCACTTGATGCAAAGTGTCAGCTTACTGGAAAAGACCCTGATGCTGGGAAAGATTGAGGGCAGGAGAAGAGGGCGACAGAGGATGAGGTAGCTGGATGGCATCACTGACTCAATGAGCTTGAGTTTGAGCAAATTCCAAGAGATAGTGAAGGACAGGGAAGCCTGGCATGCTACTGTCCTTGGGGCTGCAAAGAGTCAGACATGACTTAGCAACTGAACAATAGCAGCATACTTCAAAAATATCAAGGGCAAGAAATACAGAGCAAGTCTCAGGAACTATTTCAGATTAAAGGAAACAACTAAATGCATGTATGGTCATGGATGAGGAGAAAAGAGCTGTAGGGGCCACTCTTGGAACTATTGGTAAAATTTGAGCATGAACTGTCTCTTAGATACCTCAGCTATAAAAATATTGATCTTGATAACAGTGTTGTGCTTATACAAGAAAATATCCTTTTTCTTAGAGAATGCTAAAGTTTTAAGTTTAAAGCATCATGATGCCTACAACTTACTCAAATGGTTCAGAAAAAAATATGCACACATAGGTATGTATACAAGGGGTTTCCTAAGTGGCACTGGTGGTAAAGAACCTGCCTGCCAATGCAGGAGACTATAAGAGGTGCAGGTTTGATCCCTGGGTTGGGAAGATTCCCCTGGAGGAGGGTATGACAACCCACTCTGACATTCTTGCCTGGAGAATCCCACAGACAGAGGAGTCTGGTGGGCTACAGTCCATAGGGTTGCATGTCCAAAGAGTCGGACATGACTGAAGCGACTTAGCATGCACGCATATATATGCAAACACACAAGAATGCCACAGGCAAAGTGAGAGAGAGAATGATTAATGCAAATGCATTAAACAAATGCATTAAACAAATGTAAACAATTGAAGAGTTGAGGTGGTTATGTGTAGTATACACACCAGTAACCTTTCTGTTTTTCTGTAAGTCAGAATAAGGAAAAAAGAAATGAGTATAATTTTCTCTTCCTCAATCATCAACAATAACATCGGTAGTCACATACTTGTATCTGAACACTGCCTGCCAATTAAATTTTGCCGTTGGCAAAACTTGGCTGGGTGGTCAAGCACGTGACCCTGCATTTTGGACCAGTTTCCAATGTTGCAAATTTTCCTTGAAGCAAATTTGTCAAAATAATTGTGGAATAAGCTCCCATTTTAGAAGTTGGCAAAACAGACCTATTCTCCATCTTTTATCAAAGAACAGATGTGGATTTTGGGTCTGCAGGGCAGGTGGAATTAGAGGCTGATACTAAGCATGGACTAAAATTTAATTAGTGTGATTTTCATGACATGTATATTTCCCCAATTTAGGGATATGCTCCAAAATAGATGCGTGTACACTTCCACTTCAAAAACACTGAGAGGGAGGTGGTGTCAGGGTTGAGTGTTAAGGTCATCTTTACACCAGTAAATCTACTCTAAGTCAGAAACTTTTGTAATCCAGTAATGTTATCTTCCACTTATTGTTGAAAAGAGACAACACTGATGCATTCACAGGCCAAATACCTAAGTGGTTATTTCTTGCATGCATGCTAAGTCACTTTACTCTTTTCTGACTCTTTGCAACCCTATGGACTGTAACCCAACAGGCTCCTCTTTTCATGGGATTCTCCAGGCAAGAATCCCTTCCCTAGGAGATCGTCTTGACCCAGGGATCAAACTTGTGTCTCCTGCATTGCAGGCAGATTCTTTACCATCTGAGCCACCAGAGAAACCTTGCAATATGAAAGTACATGATATCAACAGATTGCACATATTAAACTCTCATAATGTTGTCAGTTATTTCTCAATAATGCTGGGGAAAAAGTTATAAGCATGTAGTAATTTTAGGACAACTCAAATATATAATATAAACTTTGTTTCATTTTCTGGTCAAATATCATGTTAGCAGTTTCAAGTGGAATTTGAGAAAATTTATTACTCATGCCTCTTTCCTCCTGGTTTCATGCAAAGTACAGTTCAGTTCAGTTCAGTCTCTCAGTCGTGTCCGACTCTTTGCGACCCCATGAATCGCAGCATGCCAGGCCTCCCTGTCCATCACCAACTCCCAGAATTTACCCAAACCCATGTCCATCGAGTCGGTGATGCCATCCAACCATCTCATCCTCTGTCATCCCCTTCTCCTCCTGCCCCAATCCCTCCCAGCATCAGAGTCTTTTCCAATGAGTCAACTCTTCGCATGAGGTGGCCAAAGTTATTCTATAGCAACTTTTAATAAAATACTAATGTGTTCATAGTCGGTAATCACCCCCACCTCTTCCAGCACAGTGCTCTCAGGTAGTATCTGTGCAGGAGAATGGGGATCAGGCTCGAAATCTCTCTTCTGAATCTGAACCAGGATCATTGGATCTGAGTCATCTACTGGGTGCAGGGAGGCAGGAATGAAAGGTGGCCTCTGGGCATGGGTGTTGTCTTCTCCCCCTGGGAAGCAAAGCCCAAGCAACATCTTGTATTTTGGCCAGGGAAATCTTCTCTTTATCCAAGGGCAAGAGGGCTAGAAAAGCACATTGGGATGAGGGCAAAAGTCCCCTTTTAAACATGCCACACTGTCTTTATTAGAGATTTGTTGCGTGGGTTATAGTTCTCTCTATGGTTGTAAGACCCTTGTGAGTAGAATTCATGTCTTAACACATTTTTGTATTGTCTCTATCTATTGTAATAGAGACATGTTTGCTGACTGATTGACCTTGATTGCTTTATGCTTTAGATGACAGTTTTTAGAAGGCATTTTAAGATCTCCAGGTGCCTCCAGGACATGATTATAAACATCAATTTCCATTGTACTATACAAGGACACAAGTCTTAGTTAATAGACATTTCCAGATGAAGTAGTTTCTACAGGACTATAGCACAGAATATGAATAATTTTATAGCATCTGTGTCATTATGGAGCAACATTATTCAATAGCATAAAGCTAATGAATTAATTACCCCCAGTAAAGTACAGTGCTAGCTGTTTTTGAGCTACTCTTTTTTTTTGTTTGAAGTTTTTGAGCTACTTTAATATGAGGCTTATACTGCAGGATGACTTAGCAAAAAGAGAAATTATGCTTGTGGAGGGACAACTTTTTGGAGATTGTGTTTGATACAATTTTTTTTTTTTGTAAGAGTTTCATGAAGCCATTAACTTTATAATTACATAGTTACCTGTTCCAAAGATCACACATTTACCAAGAGGTATCCAGAAGATGTTTTGAAGGTATTTTGTTCATCCATTAGCCTAAAATCCTCTCCATTCATGATTATTTAGTAAGTTTTTATGGATATAAATAAAATAAATACTAAACAAATAGATGAATACTCACCAAATATTTATTGAATGGATTCATTGTTCTCCCTTGAAGAACTGACTTTAAAAAGCAAGTTTCCATGAATATCTAATCCTATTTGTTCCTTCAGCAACTTTTTATTTGACCTCAGGGTCAATTCACTCATCTCAGTGATGAAAATTGTGGAGTAAGATTGAATCACACAGACCCAGAATTTCCAAGTAATTCTACTCTTGGTCAAAGCACTTTCTAATAGACTAACATTGTCCTCTGTTCCCTGGTTAATACAAGGACATCATGGACATATTCATAAGTTAGAAAATCCAGGGAGCATATCCTGTTCAGTGTTAAGAAAAAAGTGATAAGCAGAGTATTATAGCGTTGCAAGCTGGTGAATGATGGACAGACTTACAACAGATTTATTCCAGACTCTAGTTGGAAATTTACTCCCTCCTTAATTTATTAGTTTACATGGCTTTATTTGTTGCTATTTATTTAATGTTCTTAAATAAACAGAATGACTTATTAACTAAATCCCTCCTTAACTTATTAACCAGACACCTCTGTCCATGGCATTTCCCAGACAAGAAGACTGGAGTGGGTTGCCATTTCCTTCTCCAGGGGATCTTCCCAACCCAAGGATTAAACCCACATCTTCTGCTTGGGAGGCAGATTCTTTACACTTAGCCACCTAGGAAACCCTTTACTTGGGTGTATTTGTTGCTTTTTATTTATTAATAACATTTTCTATGATAACTAAGTAGGATACAGCAGTGATGAGTATACATTCTAGGAATAAACCTGAAGTAAAGCAAAGTTTTACTAAATTGTAATTGTGTTTCTGGAGTGTTGTTTCTTGAAGTTCTTTTGAGTTCTTCGTTCTCTTTTCTCAGATCCAAAGCTCCTCTAAGAACTTTTATTTTGTTCTTGTAAAATGAAGATACTTAAAACAGAATCACAAAAATAACATAGAAATGCTCTGGACCTTGTAGGTGACTACTTCACAGTCAAGCATTTCCACATACTTTCATTGTTTGTGATTATATTTACTTTTAGACAAAACAAAAAGTTTCACACTGATATCACTGCCCTTTGGAGGTCCAAAGTCGTATGTTTCTAGGACCCAGTATCTGAATTTGAAAAATCTAACTCTAGAATAAAACACTGGCAAAGAATTCCACAGACCTCTCAGGTCAGAGAAACACTGTCTATTCCTTACTCTGGTGGGGAAAGGGTTAATTAAAAGAAGTATTAGCCATTAGTACCATAGATGCTGTGTGATGTTATTATTGGGATTAGCTGGATGAGAATGGCTATAAGTATTGTTGAGTGAAATAATCACATCTACCTGAGAGGCTGTGTTATTGGTTCAGTTACTAGGGATTGTATACACATCAAAAAGAACTTCACCATGATAAGGTGACTTGAGGTTGTTATGTGTGATATAGGGGAACAATGGAATCTGTTTCCTAAGTACCAAAAGAAGCTTTCATTTTATTTTTTGGCCATTTTTGGCTTGTGGGATCTTAGTTCCCCAACTAGGGATTGAACCCAGGCTGCAAAGTGAAACTGGAGACCTAACCGCTGAACCACCAGGGAATTCCCCCAAAAGAAATTTTTTTTTTTAATCCCAAAAGAAGCTTTTAATTTTAGATTCCCGAATAGGTGAATTTTGAAAAGTAGACATTTAAGAGAATGGTTTGGTCTCAAGATGATTTCAAATGAATTTTTCCTCAAGCACATTTCTTCTAGATTTTTTTCCCTTTATAGACATTTAATCTGCATGCTTCTGATTTATTTACTTCTGACTCATCAAAGTCTGTTTTTAAAGTGTTCTTTGATGTCTAAGGAACCTAAATAACTTTTGTAAAAAATGTTTAAGTCTGGAAATCATGTTTGCAGCACAAAATAAAACATGCATAAGCCAGTTTGAATTGCCATAAATACCGCTCTGATAATCTGCTATGAGGCTCTTTGTAATCATCTTGTGACTGACTTGCTCCTTGGATAGAGGCAAACTTAAGTCAAGAAGCATAAAACCTGCATTCTTTTCCTGCCTCCCCACTGACGATACAATGGGGTGCTATCTTCAAAAGTGAAATATTTTATTTGCAATCAAACTCAAACCTCTGTTTCATTTCTTTAAAAAATGATTATCCAGTAGTTTCTATATCACTGATATTGGGAAAATGACAGATCTGAAAGTTTTAACTATTAATAGAAAAGAATGTACTAATTTCTAGAATTTTGGAGTAGCTAAGTTTAGGCTGGGTTTCCCGGGTGGCTCAGTAGTAAAGAATCCTCCTGCAATGCAGGAGACACAAAAGATGTGGGTTCAGTCCCTGTGTCAGGAAGATCCCCTGAAGGGAGAAGTGGCAACCCACTCCAGTATTCTTGCCTGAAAAATTCCTCGGACAGAGGAGTGTGATAGGCCACACAGTCCAAAATCATGACTAAACGACTAAGCACGCACACATATTCTACTGAAATAGTAATATTTACTAATAACAGGTGAGCATTTAATATAGAGTAAACATTTCCCATAAATTATCTAATTTACCAATGTAGAAATCTGAAACAATACTCTTATTATCCCTGTTTTACAAATTAAACATATTGGGTCTTAGATCAGTTAAGTAACTTGCATAAAGACAATTGGGTGGAGGCAGAATGGAACACAGGCAGTCTTATCCTGGGACTATGCCTTCACCAGATGGCTGTTTCTCTCTCCTCTCTGTGTACATTTCAAAATTAATTTCCTCAATTGGGTTCTACATCCCCTTGAGTCCTTGGTGCTTGAGTCTTACTTTGGAATAATAATAATAGTGATAATAATCTACAATATTTATAAATCCCTCTACAGTTTATGTAGCAGATTCACATGTGGTGTCTCTTCTTGGATTCTTATGACTATCCTCTGTGTTAGACAGGAAAGATATTATTATCAGCAAAATCACCCAGTGGAGAAGATATTCAGCATAAAGGAAGAAACCATTATTTTTGCATGTGAGAAAAACAATGTCACCCTGATTTTAAATGCCACCCCAATTTTGAAAATAGCCTCTGGCTTCTCCGTGAAATCGCTGGAATGAATGGTAGAAGACAAGTAGTGCTCCTGTGCATGAATAAACCATGAAATATATTTGACAATAAAATTTTCAATTAATGTGGAAATATTTGCTCTGAGTCTCAGCTCTTGAGGATTTAAGTCTTGGCCAAATATTAAAAATATGTTTTATTTCATTGCACAAAGTACCTTGCAGATGATTAGATTCCTGAGAAACTAAAAACTGCTATTTTTTGAGGATCCTGAATATGAATTAGGCTGATGGATGGGCCATGTTGGGAGAATTGGTTTCTTTGAGACACTAACTAGCCTTTACCCTTGCTCAGTGTGGCTCTGTTAGAGAAACAGTGGTTTTTACCACTACTGACTCTTAGATGACAATTTTCTCAGGTCTCTTGATTCTTTGAGGAACCCTCTTCAATGAAGCCAAAAAATAATAAAATTTTTAAAAAGGAAATGGATCAAAGACTTTTGACCAAAGCCTTTATGAAGAATTGTGTACTTAAAAAATGTTCTGTGTGATATCACAGATAACACAGTAACACATTTTAGATTATTTTAAAGATTGCAGGGTAGGTATTTTATTGCACACAGTGATACAATGGAAGACTATGCAACAATTAAAGTGAATGAAGCTGAACCCCATGGATCATGATGGATTAATGTGGAAACAGAATGTTGAGTGAAAAAAAGAACAAGATGCAAGTGTGTATTTATAATATACCAGTTCTGTGAAGTGTTAGATGCTCAGTTGTGTCCAACTCTCTGCGACCCATAGACTGTAGCTGGCCAGGCTTCTCTGTCCGTGGAATTCTCCAGGCAAGAATATGGGAGTGGGTTGCCATTCCCTTCTCCAGGGGATTTTCCTGACTCAGGGACTATAGCTGGGTCTCCTGCATTGCAGGCGGATTCTTCACCATCTGAACCACCAGGGAAATTTGCTGCTATCCATGGGGTCACAAAACGTCAGACACGACTTAACAACTAATCAACAGTAAGTTCTGTGAAGATAGTAACATGTAAGAGTGCCTGATTATTTTATGATGCATATGTAGCTAGAATATAAGGATGCCTGTGATAAACATTAAATTCAGGGTAGTGACTGGTTTCCCTGCTTCCCTGGTGGCTCAAGGGATGATAGGGGAAGGTAGGAGGTGGGACTTGTGTTCTAATCGGAAACTTCCATATTGTGGCAGAAGTGATGCTGTGCAGTCCTGGACCTAGTCTTTGAAGATATAGAAACTGCTTTTGAGCTTGGGGACACAGCTTCCATGCTGTAAGGAAGCTCAGACTATCTTGCTGGAGAGAGAGGCCACTTGAGCTGAGGAGCAACAGACACCACGTGGGGGAAACTTCTTGGACCTTCCAGACCGTGACTGAGGCCAGTCTTTATCACGCAGAGCAGAAGAAACACAGGCCACCTGCAGAATCTAGATCAATTTTCATTTGTCATTTTAACACAATAAGTTTTAGGGAGGTTTGTTACTCAGCGATTGATAACTGAAATGATCAGGTAGTTTGCTTCGTCTTTGTTAGGAGACCATGAAATGGTAAGAAACTAGAGGTAGAATTCATGAGGACAGGGTTTCTCTCCTCTCCCTAATGTTATCTTTATTCCATGCGCACATCAGATTTTAATTTTATTCTGCTTCTAACAGGCTTATTCCCATATCTGTGCTTATTTTTGCACACATAAACCCCAATTTTCAGTCTAGAATGATTTTGCTTCATGTCTGCCTGAGTTAGCATTATCTTTGGGGGAAATTCTTTACTTAGAGAGCCTAAGAACAATTACATTGCTTGTGGATTCCAGCCGTGCAATGCTTTTAGAAGTATATTCATAGTAGTGCATTTGCAGCATTTATTGGGAATAAAATTGTTAAAAATCTAATGATGATCTCTTTCAAACATTTATTTGGTAAAGTCTGCAGGTATG
The DNA here is from genome assembly GCF_963930625.1 of Muntiacus reevesi. NCBI lineage: Eukaryota > Metazoa > Chordata > Mammalia > Artiodactyla > Cervidae > Muntiacus > Muntiacus reevesi. Next base: position 52,792,835 of record NC_089260.1, read on the forward strand.
GGAGGCCAATACAGTGGCAGAATAATTGCTGAGTCACTGTCAAAGCATTGCTCTGTTTAATGTCTGCAATTTTGCACAAGCCAAGCGGAACTAATCAAAATATTGAAGGTAGGTTCTTGCTGCTAATGCTCCCCCAACACTTACCAAGAGAACTGTTTACAAGGCCAAAAATATGACTTTATATATCGTGAGTGAATTGGATTTTTAAAATAATAAACTGTGGTTGAAATGAAGCAATCATTCTTTCTAAAGAGAACTATTAGTGATGTTTTCAGTGATTAAGTTCTGATTGTGCCTGAAGCTGGTCCATTTGAGGGTAACACAAGCATAGGCTTAAGCAACTCCGTCATTTTTAAACTCATTTTGGATACATTTACCTGTTTTTCACAACAGAATCTCTCTGTGTATATGTGAGAGCTTCTGTATGAAGGGTGGTGGGCTTCCTCTGACATGCTCTTCTTGTGTGTGCCCCTCCCAGCCAGGACTAACCCCACAGGGTGGGTGGGGACTGGGAGAGGTAACCTCAATTGGCCCCTTCATTCTTGCCAGTTACCTTCTGTTGACCTTCCTCCCAGACACTCTTGGTGCTTGCCAGCCTCGTCCTTGACCCCTAAAGTTTCCCAATCAGGTCCTCCTTCTTACTCAGTCCTTTCCCCAGGATATTCTTGGCCCTTCCATTAGAATTCAGCCAACCTGTGTTCTCTTCTTTTTCTTCTTCTTCTTTTTTTTAACTTTTCATTTTGTATTGGGGTATAGCCTGTTAACAATGTTGTGATGGTTTCGGGTGAGCAGTGAAGAGACTTAGTCATACACATACATGTGCCCATTCTCCCCTAAACTCCCCTCCTATCCAGGCTGCCACAAAACACTGGGCAGAGTTCCATGTGCTATACAGTAGGTCCTTGTTGGTTATCCATTTTAAATATAGCAGAGTGTACATGTCCATCCCAAACTCCCGAACTAACTCTTCCACCCATCCTTCCCCTCAGCAATCACAAGTTTGTTTTCTAAATGGCAGTCCTTGGACCTAAGAATCCAATACAAGGTCTTGTATCAGCCCAAATGAGGGTCCTAAAGATAGAATTTTCAGGACACAGAAAAAAAATACTTTGAGACAAAAAGGCTACTGGTTGTCTCTGAAATTAACAACCAAACTCTTGGTGGTATCATGCACCAGAGCTCAGCGGTTTACCGGCGGTCTGATCCAGAGCTGTGGGAGTTTCATCAACTCTGATCTCTTGAACACAGCATGATCTCAGAGGGGAGAGAAAAAGCCCAGCAACAGTGAGAAAATCGGTCAAAATCGTCTTGTTCCTTTTTTTGGGTATCAGACAAAGAATCGCCTTCAGAACTGGGGATATAGGTTCAGGGTTGGAATTATGGAGTAGGGGAGGGGCTATCAGGCCAAACCAAGAGCAAAGCCAAGGAGATGGGAGGCCAGGGAGCCAGAGGAGGCAGGCACTGGGCTCCTGTGTGTGGGGCCTGGTATGTTGCAGGCTTGATGGCTGCAGTGTTTATATTCATACTGTAGGGTCAGGCTCAGCCATATTAATAGATGACTACATCCTCAAAAAAGATGAGGCTGTAGTCACTGTGTTTTGCTTATAAAGGAAACAATGGTAATGCATTTTTTAAAGGCTTAATTAATTGTTTGTGATTCACATGCAAAACTTTTGCTACTGAAAGAGGTAAAATATGAGTTATTTGGGAAAGTTAGTTATGTAGAACAGGCCACTCCCTAAAAATGCTAGGCTTGATGGCACCTGCAAATCCCTGACATGCGTACTTCAATCTAGCTTCAAACATGGAAATGCAATTGCAGGATCTTGAGCAGTTCATTAAAAAATTTTTTTGACCACACCCCAAGACATGCAGGACCTTAGTCCTTGGTCAGGGATTGAACCCGTGCCCTCCTGCAGTGGCAGCATAGAGACTTAACCGGTGGACCGCCTGGGAAGTCCCATGAGCATTTCGTTGCCGTCAGCTCCATTTATCCTTCCATTGACCATGGGGATGACACTGCTTTGACTCTGTCATTCTCTGCCCCTTCTTGCTGCCCCCTGTTTGTGCTCTAAGAGTCCCTTTTACCCTTCCCTTCCCCAGTCCTACCTGGGGGCCACCTGTCTGGTTCCTTTGCAAACATGAAGAACAGCATTAGGTCATGTCATAATGTTTGAGTCTAGTTTGAGTCTATGGGATAAGATGAGCCCTAGACCTGGGGAGTAGTCAGTCAGCCAGCCAGCCATCCTGGGTGAGGCAGGGTGGAAGGGGGCAGTGTCAGATGCAGGGGAGAAAAACCAGCGAGTGTCATTGCTGAAGACATTGGCTTAAGGCTTCAAGTAGCTTAGACCAGTGTTGGTATTTTTATTTATGGCTTTCTTTTGCCTCTTCAGAAATAATTAGCCTTCGGCATCATTAATGTTGTGTAAGTTAAAGGTTGAATTAAGAGGTTAGAAGGTGAGTAAGAGATCATACGGTCACACGGTTACATTTTTCTTTTCAACTGTTGGTATGGATATGTGTATTTAATAATGAACTGTTGGGAAAATTGCTATGATAATCTTAAATAAGAGAGTCATTATACAGAAATTACTGTGTATTTTTCTACAAATAATCATCTTGATTTGAAATAGGCTAATCAGCTGAATTTAGTGATATATTTGTTCTTTGTATTCCATCTCCGAGACTCTAAGAGAAGAAAAATTACATATTTTAGCAGAGCCTTAATTTTTTTGAAAAACGTGGCTCATTGTGTTCCATGGGGTGGGGTCTGTGTGCTATCCACCCTCAGAGGTGTGCACCAGTCCTTCCTGAGCACTGCTGGCTCAAGCTCAGTTTAGAATTCATCAATTTCTTACCTCCATGAAAAAGGCAATTTTATCTAAAACTTTGGAGTCTGTAGACTTTGAAATGGAAAGAAAAGTCACATCAAAGGCTGAATTTCCTTAAACCCCAAGTTGCAAAACAAAGTAGGCTAGAAAAAGGTTGTACTATCTGGAACCTTTAAGGAATGTATTACTTCGCTTCCAAATGAAGGACAAATTGGATTTTGAATTACTAAAGCTAACAAATATTATTTATTATGTTAAAACATTAAAGCTACTAACATCAGGAGCTATGAAAGAAAGTGTGAGATTCACAAAGATCATCTCCATGATTGAAAAATCTACACTGAACAAGAGTTTTCTACTTTATACTATTTGCAGCCTGGGAGCTATCATGAAAAGAAGGGAAGAACTATAATTTATAATATGCAATAGATTTTATTTGAATATGTATAATTTAATATATTATAGTTGTTAGGATATGTCTCCTCCTTTTATTCATTTATTTTAGGTCTTAATTATTGAGTGACTGATTCAACCTAGAGTTCTGAAACCTAGCATTTGGAATGTACTCATTCACTCATTTATTTAATAAATAGTGATTTGATTAAGAAAAAAAAGAAAATGTGAAATTAATTTCCAATATGTGGTTGAATGTCTTCCCTAATCCTTGCCTTGTGGGTGCTAGTTAGAGATGTGAGATTTTTATACTCATATATTCTTGATTGAACCAATTTACTTGTGACTACAACCTCTTAGGTATTGAGGTGACTTTGCTCTGAAGGGAAAATAAAGGCATGATTAGTCACCAATTGCAAGTAATAAACCTTGCTTTGAGATTATGGGAATGTCAATTAACAGAGGCCCTTTTAAAGGAATCTTGGCAGAAGACGAATGATAGTTGTTGGATATATATGTTGGTTTCCATTGGTTTCAATCCTGTTTACTCAGAACATTTGTCTTAACCTACTGCCTTTTGTTAAATTTTGCCTTGTTTGTTTAACATTTGATTTCACATTTAATCATTTTCCTACACTATAATTTCTACTGTCTTTATATTATTTTCTACATCTTACTGTCTCTTAATCTTTATTATATTAGAGCATATGATATGATTATTTTGATAGTTTTAGACTTTTGCTCATTTTCTGTTTTAATTTTTTACTGAAAACAGTTTCTCTGAACTTTCTGTTTCAGTTAGAAATTTATGTTCAAGGACACAAAACAGGAAATCTCACATGACAGTGGCTGAAAGAAGATAGAAGCTGACTTGAGTTCTTCCTTTGCGTAAATGATGTTCACAGGCAGTTCCTGAGGGCAGTGAGGGTAACCCATTGATATCAAGGATCAGGGTCCAGTGATGCAGGTCCTAATCTGTGCTTTCCATGTTCCCAGTAAACTCATGATCCAAGATGGCTGCCACAGCTCCAGCCTGGAAAAGGAATAAAATTAGAAGATTGAAAAGAGGTTTTCTCTGCAGTTTAACTATCTGAAGCAGCCCTCCAGAAGTCCCATCCAGTTCTGGTGCTTACACATCTTAGTCAGAACCTGGTTACTTGGTTGCATTTGTCTGCCAGGTGGGCTGGTGAGTATAGTCTTACCTTGTGGATGGATGATGTGCCCAGTGAAAATCAGAGTTCTGTGTCTAAGTGGTAAAAGGAGAGGGGATGCTGGTCCAGGCAGCTAACTGTGTCTTCTTATTTGCTTACTTGATGTTCAGTTCAGTTCAGTTGCTCAGTTGTGTCAGACTCTTTGTGACCCCATGGACTGCAGCATGCCAGGCTTCCCTGTCCATCACCAACTCCTGGACCCTACTCAAACTCATGTCCATTGTGTTGGTGATGCCATCTAACCATCTCATCCTCTGTCATCCACTTCTCCTCACACCTTCAATCTTTCCCAGCATCAGGGTCTCTTCCAATGAGTTAGTTCTTTGCATCAGGTGGCCAAAGTTATTGGACTTTCCACTTCCACTTCAGTCCTTCCAATGAATATTCAGGATTGATCTCCTTTAGGATTGACTGGTTGGATCTCCTTCTAGTCCAAGGGACTCTCAAGAGTCTTCTCCAACACCATAGTTCCAAAACATCAATTCTTTGGCGCTCAGTTTTCTTTACAGTCCAACTCTCACATCCATACATGACCACTGGAAAAACCATAGTCTTGACCAGATGGACCTTTGTTGGTATAGTAATGTCTCTGCTTTTTAATATGTTGTCTAGGTTGGTCATAGCTTTTCTTCCAAGGAGCAAGCATCTTTTAATTTCATGGCTACAGTCACCATCTACAGTAATCTTGGAGTCCCCCAAAATAAAGTCTCTCACTGTTTCCATTGTTTCCCCATCTATTTGCCATGAAGTGATGGGACGGGATGCCATGATCTTAGTTTTCTTGATGTTACTTATTTTTTAATCCAAAAAAATGATCCATGTTAATTCTTTTTAAATCTTATTTTTACATAAGCATTTTAAATATTTGACTAAAAATTTTTGAAGTATAGTTGATTTACAATGTTGTGTTAGTTTCAGATATTCAGCAAATTGATTCAGTTATACACAGACAGGTATATATTCTTTTTCATATTCTTTTCCATTATAGTTTATTACAATATATAGAATAGAGATATAGTTTATTACTGGGCTGTCCAATAGGACCTTGTCATTGATCTAATTTATACACAGAAGCCTGTATCTGCCAAGCCCAAACTCCTAATTTATCCCTACCACCCTTCCCCCGCAACTTTCCCCTTTGGTAACTCTAAGCTTGTTTTTTTTTGTGTGTCTGTAAGCACTTTAAATTTTGTTTCACTATTTTAAAAATATTTTGCTATTTTTAAGAGTTATTTTTATTATATTCTACTTTAAATTTTGTTAGTTTAACAATTTTATCACTATTTGTAGTACTTTATTTTTTCCAATTTTATTGACATATATTGTATAAATTTGAGGTGTATAACATAATGATTTGAAATATGTATATCTTGAAGTGATAACCCCAGTAAATTTAGCTAACATCTCTCACCTTCAGACACTACTTAGACATTATTATTGTTTTTAATTCTTTTGACTTGTTATGAAACTTCTATTTTCCTAGTTAGTAAGTGTCTGGAAAGACAGAAATAAGGGAAAAATCTAAGACAGGAACAATTTGAAGCAAGGGAAATGGATGCTTTTTCATGAGCTGGGTCTGAACTGTCAAGTTTTTAAAATGCATTTTTAATTGGAGGATAATTGCTTTACAAGATTATGTTGGTTTCTGCCATACATCAGTGTGAATTAGCCCTAGGTATACATATGTTCCCTCCCTCTTGAATCACCTTCCCACCTCCCACCCTATCCCACCCCTTCAGATTGTCACAGAGCACCAGGTTTGAGTTCCCTGCATCATACAACAAATTTCCACTGGCTGTCTAATTTACATACGTAATGTATGTCTTTCAATGCTATTTTTTTCTATTTGTCCTGTTGGTACTGCATCCTTTTATGCTAAAACTTTAGCCTGAGTGACCCAGGAGACCCTCAAGATGGCTTCCCTCACCCCACATCTCCCAGGATGACTATAATTCTACTTTTATTAATAATACCTTTGAGCTATTACAGCAAAATCCTCTTTTTGATTCATCTAAAATCCATGCATCTTGGAAAAATAAATAACACTGTCTGGAGTGAACTAATGTTTTTGCTGATAACCTTAACTTTTGTTTTACACAAACATTTTTCTAAAGATTTTTTGATGTGGACCATTTTGAAATTATTTACTGAGTTTGTTACAATGTTGCTTCTCTTTTTTATGTTCCATATTTTTGGCCATGAGGCATAGGGGATCTTAGCTCCCCAATCAGGGATCAAACCCACATCCCCTGCGTTGGAAGGTGAAGTCTTAATAAGCACTTTAAATTTTTAATTAAAAAAACATTTAAAGTATAGTTAATTTGTAACATTGTGTTAGTTTCAGGTATTCAGCAAATTGATTTAGTTAGACACACACACATGTATTCTCTTTCATATTCTTTTTCTTTATAGCTTATTACAAGGTATAGAATAGGTATATACCTATATATATAGGTATATACCTATAGGATATTTCATCTTGTGCTGTCCAGTAGGACCTTGTTGGACCACAAGGGAAGACCCTATACAAACATTTTTTAATTGGCCTAATAATCAGAAATATGACGGTTGTTTTTTAGGTCTTATTGGAAAACTGTAACTGTTACTTCAGATCTTCCTATGTATATTCAATAAGGAAACTCCAAAAATGTCACTTGAGAATCAACGGGCATTTTATCTATTGGCGTGTGTCAGTTTGTATGCCATAGTTGTATTTCTGCCATGAACTTTGCAGATATGAAAGAAACCATTTAGATCTTTACCAACTGAAGTAAAATTTTGATTATCGACAGCCATTGACAGATGATCTTGACATCTGCTGGGTCTCAATGAGCTTGACTGGCTGTGACTGCTTATGTTAATGTCAATATGGTGTCTTTATGTTACTTCTTCACCAATGGAATCAAATGCCATTAGAAAATAGACCCAGTTTTATTCAGTGATTTAAATTTTATGTGTCTTATGTTTTCGTATCAATAAGCTATGAGAACAAACTTGCAATATGTTTTAAAAAATTTTTATTAAGAATTACTTACATATTATTGAAAGGTTACCAAGCACTGCTATGGGGGGGGGGGGGGAAGATATCTTTCCAGACCCTAAGTAGCTAAAATTATACTTGGAAATAAACTCAAGTATATACCATTTGATGAGTGATAAAACAAGTGTACTTACAACAAGATACAGAGGCAGCTAAAACTGGCCGTGTGTTGGCCAAGAAGGCTTTCCTAAAGGAGGGGACATTTCATATGAAACCTGAAGAATAAGTAAAAAATATTTAGGTGAGGGCTTCCCTGGTTGCTCAGTGGTAAAAAAAATCCATTTGCCAATGCAGGAGACACAGGTTCAAGCTTGATTTCATCCGGGATGACCCCACATACCGTGGAGCAAATAAGCCCGTGTATTGCAACTACTGAAGCCCGCGCCTAGAGCCTGTGCTCTGTAGCCAGAGGAGCCACCGAAATAAGAAGCCATGTACCCCAACTAGAGAAAAGCCCACACAGCGATGAAGACCCAGGGATGTGTGTGGGTTGAAAACTGTGGTCGCCTCATCTTCATTTTCTAAAGGGCTGTGGGACATCTCTCAGAGGGTTAAAGCAGAGGAGGAAGAGATTTACCTTCTGAAAAGTGTCCTTGGAGGCTGGGGGATGGATAGTAAGAGAGGGAGGCAGTGTTAGTTGATGCTATTATTATCAAGAGGAATAATCTCTGAGCTGCTTTACCACTGGTTGGGAGACTTGGTATCCACGCTCTTTAACCAGTCTAGCTTATGATCAAGGCTGAGACCGTGGGATGGCTGTAGTCTGTAGCAAGGACAAAGCAAAGCTAAATGACTTAAGAAGAATAGATTCCGGAATTTAGAATTAACATATACACACCAGTCTATATAAAATAGGTTATCAACAAGGACTGACTGTATAGCAGGCTTCCCAGGTGGCTCAGTGGTAAAAAATCTGCCTGCCAATGCAGGAGACACCCAGGGATGCAGGTTGGATCCCTGGGTCGGGAAGATCCCCTGGGGTAGGAATGACAACCCACTCCAATATTTTTACCTGGAAAATTCCATGGACAGAGGAGCCAAGAGGGCTCTGATGTCCATGGGGTCACAAAGAGTTGGACATGACTGAGCACACACTATTGTATAGCCTCTATTCAATATCCTGTAATAACCTATATGGGAAAAGAATCTGAAAAAGAATAGCTGCATGTGTATGTATAACTGAATCATTTTGCTGTACCCCTGAAACTAACACAACACTGTAAATCAACTCTATTCTAATATAAAATAAAAATGAAGCAAAAGAGAAAATGGGTAAAAAAGGAAAAAAAAAAGACTTCACCACATGAAATTCCACCCTTATTAACAGCATGTTCTGTTCAACTGAGGGCTTTCCTCGGTGGCTCAAACAGTAAAGAATCTGCCTGCAATGCAGGAGACCTGGGTTCAATCCCTGGGTCAGGAAGATCTCCCAGAGAAGGGAATGGCAACCCACTCCAGTATTCCTGCCTGGAGAATTCCATGGACAGAGGAGCCTGGAGGGGTTGCAAAGAGTCGGACACAACTGAGAGACTAACCCTTCCTATTCAACTGAGCCAATCTGTTTGGCATCTATAATATGAGCCAACAAGAATGTGTAATCTTTACTTTTATGATGATGTTAAGAGTAGACTGTAGACTATATAATTAGATGTTTTAGGGTCATGAGCACCTCCTGAACAGCCCTTTAGGTACCACTTGCGAAAAGAAATTTGACTAATTTTGCCATCTTTGAGTTTCTTTCAGAGAAAGAGGATTTTTATTTGGAACTTTTTCTTTTAGGTACAGAGATACTAGTTTAGAATCTTAAATGGTATCATTCTTGCCTTGTACATTAGAGATGATGCCCCACAGGTAAGACCAAATTCTACCCTGAAGAATGTGTGCAATTCATCCTGACATTCTTATTTAGTGCTGGTGTTCTTCTTGCTTTTATCTTCTTGCTTTTATCTGTTAAGAGTGAATATGTCATAATATCTTAAACCCCAGTTGATCCCTGTCAACAGAAGTAACTCTTTTGAACTAACCAGAATTTCTCAGAATTGCAAACAGATTTAGAAATATGAGTTTTATCCTCCGTGGACCGTTGTTGGGTTTTATACTCATCAAATACCTCAGATTTTGCAGTGTGATCAGGCTGAATAAATACATCCCAAACTGAATATGTGTAAAATTATTCAAATATATGAATATGTATATATGTAGATCTATAAAGACAGTTGGGTTAAGCTGTGAACACAACTCTAGGAATCTTATCAAAGGAACACATGTCAAAGGGATGTGTCTTATTTTCCTGAATGTAGCATAAAAAATATGCTACATATTTTATATGAAATTTCTGTTCTAAAATTAATATTAATTTAATGCCTTTTTGCAATTAAAGAATCCTGCCCATTCTTGTATTCACTCAAGCAAGCTTTTATCAAGGGCCTGTTATGGACAGGAGCTATGCTATTATTCTAGTGAAAGCACAGTTATTCAAATATTACTTATCTAATTTGAAGATTAAACAGGCCTTTCTTTCCTCCTCCTTGCCGCTCTGCTTTCTCTTTGAACATGTAATTGTTCATTGTTCTTTAGCATCTCTGCCAGATGATGGACAGGAGAAATAAAATGAAATAAGAATCAGATCAAGTAATTCTGTCACTTGCCAGCAAATTTGGTAGGAGAGGACATTGTATCTGGGTTTTTCTTTTTTGTTGTTTTTCTCTTCTTCTGAGTTTTCAGTGAGTTTGGTCTCGGAGTCACTAAATGCTTGAGCAACATTTGGGTTTCTACTCTCCTTCTCCCCCATCATCTAATATTTTGACTAACTGAGACTCGCCTAAATTCAAATTTACCTTTTGGATTTAAAAGGGCTTTACTGTTTTACCTTGAATGAGGTATGGTGAAGCCAGATGCACCCGGGGAGTGGTGACATTACAAAGAGTGTTACAGCTTGCTTTGTTCAGGGTTCCCTGGGTGAATGCAGCTGTATCAGGTGGGGGCCCCTTGGGGGAGGCACTGAGAAGCAGAGCGAGCCAGGGGACAGTGGTGGGGTGAGGCAGTAAGAATCTTTATTGTAGTCTCCGCAGCAAGAAACGGGAAAGGGGGACTGTTCTGGCAGCCCAGTGGTTAAGACTTTGTGCTTCCACTGCAGGGGGTTTGATCCCTGGTCGGGGAACTAAGATCCCACATGCCATGTGGTGCAGCCAAAAATAAAGAACCCCCTCCATCCTGCCCCCCCCCCCCGCGTCCCCCCCCAAAAAAGAAGCAGGCAAGACAGGGTTAGCAGACTTAGGATTGGGTGGCTTGAATCATTTCAGCCGGCTCTGAGGCCTGGAAAATTCCATGGACAGAGGAACCTGGCAGACTTCAGTCCACGGGGTTGCAAAGAGTCAGACACGACTGAATGACTGACACTTTCACTTTCACTGGAGACTTGGGCTGCCCACGGTCCTCTGTACCTGCTTAGGGGTGATGAGGGTAAAGGTACTGATGTCCCCGAGTGACAGGGCTGGTTGGGAATGTGGACTTGGCCCATTACTCAAGCAGGAGAACCGACGAGCCTCTATTCAGGACCTCAAAACTGGGTCAAGACAGAATTTTAAAAACCTCTATTAAACGTACTTATGAAAATGCTTTGAAACAGCTCCCAACAGTATCTGCCTCTGTCTGCCTCCCAAGTCATCTCTCCTGTTGCTGGCTTGGGGCAGTGTGGCTGACTTCTGTCCCCCAGTCACGGGGGCCCCGTGGGGCCACTTCTCCACACTGCAGTCAGAGTGAGCTCTGAACGTGTAAGCCTGTTCCCTGTCTCCACCCTAACCCTCGTTTCCGCTGGCCACCAAACTCCCGTGTGATCCTGCCTGGCTGGATGTTTGGACCTTTGCTAATTCACTCCCTGCAGCTTCTGCCCGCCCGCCTCGGCCTTCTCTCTGCACATTTGCACTTTTACATGCTGCACACCCCCCCTCCCCAATTATTTCTGATTGCATTTTTACCAGATCTAATACACTATTGATTGAGAGAACACCATTTTTTTCCCCCAAGAGGAAAACAGCTGACAATTAAAAGAAGACTCGGTCTCTTATTGATAACTCCGGAGAATGCACAAGTAGACCTCCTTGGCCTGTTTTTACACAGAAACTTCCTTTCTTTATCTGAAGGGTTTGGATCATGTTTGCTGCCCTTGGTCACATTACTTGGTGTGTGGTCAGCCATCTTTTTGGAGGTTCCTCAGTAACAAAGTGTTAGTCACTCAGCTGTGTCCGACTGTTTGCAACCCCATGGACTGTAGCCCCTCAGGCTTCTCTGTCCATGGGATTTTCTAGGCAAGAACACTGGAGTGGGTAGCCATTCCCTTCTCCAGGGCATCTTCTCAATGCAGGGATCAAACCTGGGTCTCCTGCATTGCAGGCAGATTCTTTACCATCTGAGCTACCAGGGAACCCCAGCACGCTGCAGTTCCTGGGGTCAAGAAGAGTTGGACACAACCTAGCAACTGAATAGCAGCAACAACAACAACAATAGTAACAAAACCTATCCCAATATCAGCCTTTTACTAGCATCTTTCTTATGTTGCAAAATGCTTTTTATTTTTTTCTTTCACTGAAAACATGCTGTTGTAGTCATTCATCCAACTGGAAATATTTGATCCACTAATATCCAACCCAAAACTCTTCCTTTGTTTTCATGTCTTTCTGTGTTCACAATAACCATTCTTTTTGATGGCATACGAAAAACATGGTAAAACATTTTGACAACACCTGTCAAAACAACAACATACATAGCTCAGTTGAAGAAAGAATAGTCTGAAGACCCAAGATCAAGTTCATGCACAAATGGGCAATGACAATAATGTCACTCTAGGTTCTTTTCTGTTTTTTCCACTGGAACTCATCCTCTCAAAATTATTGTTCCATGATTTTCTCCTTATTAATCCCCTTTCATTTCTAATAATCAAACCTATTTGCCAATTTTCATGGGACAGTCTCATGAGATTTAAATGATGCCAGCCAGCTTGTTCTTTGGTTGTCTGGAAGTGGAGAGTTGTTAGCAAACAGGATGTCTTCATTCTGACATCTTCTGAGTATAAAATTGTTAAATAAGATCATCCTAATTAATGCCTCTCTATACCAAGAAGTGCATTTTTTTTAAACCTGTTTCTCACTCAAACAAAGCATTTCACATCATCCTATGTTAACTGATTTGAATCTGAAAAATTGACTTTCTATAGAATGTCTTCCCTACCTATTTGCAAATCTAAATAAATTAGGAGAATAAATGGTCCCTTTTCTATACTTAGTAGACAGACATGATTTTCTTTTATTTAAAGAGACTATGTTGTCTTTTCTCCAATAGGCCATGATTGCATCATCATCATCATCATCATCATCACCTGTGTCATTTCTATGGCATTTTATACTTTTCAAAGGATTTTAACATATATTATCTCATTATGCTATAGTCCATGGGGTTGCAAAGAGTAGGACATGACTGACTGACTGAACTGAACTGACTGATCTCATTATGTGCCCCATATTCCCCCTTTTCAGATTCCACGAGCCAGCCATGAGTATGCAATAACCGTGTGCTGTCGAATAAATGAATGATCATCATACTGTTACATCAAGACAACCCAAAGTTTCACTTGTTTCTGTCACCTTCAGTAAGATCTGTCTAGGACTGGCTTATTTTCTAGAATTTCATCATACTTGATGATGGGCTTTTATTTATTTCATAAATGAATCTATCTTTTATAAGTCTTTACTGAACTGATTGCAATATTGCTTATGTTGTTCATGTTCTAGCTTTTTGGCTGTGAGGCAGATGGGATCTTAGCTCTATAACCAGGGATCAAACTGGCACTAGATAGAATGGCATTGGAAGGTGATTCTTAACCACCAGACTGCCAGGGAAGTCCCTGGCAATAGCTTTTTTTTTTTTTTTTTTTTTTTTTTTAAATATTATTTTATTAGTTGGAGGCCAATCACTTTACAACATTTCAGTGGGTTTTGTCATACATTGGCATGAATCAGCCATATAGTTACACGTATTCCCCATCCCGATCCCCCCTCCCACCTCCCTCCCCACCCGACTCCTCAGGGTCCTCCCAGTGCACCAGGCCCGAGCACCTGACTCATGTATCCCACCTGGGCTGGTGGTCCGTTTCACCATAGATAGTATACATGCTGTTCTTTCAAAACATCCCACCCTCACGTTCTCCCCCAGAGTTCAAAAGTCTGTTCTGTACTTCTGTGTCTCTTTTTCTGTTTTGCATATAGGGTTATCGCCACCATCTATCTAAATTCCGTATATATGTGTTAGTATACTGTAATGTTCTTTATCTTTCTGGCTTACTTCACTCTGTATAATGGGCTCCAGTTTCATCCATCTCATTAGAACTGATTCAAATGAATTCTTTTTAACGGCTGAGTAATATTCCATGGTGTATATGTACCACAGCTTCCTTATCCATTCATCTGTTGATGGGCATTCATGGATTGGAAGAATCAATATTGTCAAAATGGCTATTCTACCCAAAGCAATCTATAGATTCAATGCAATCCCTATCAAGCTACCAACGGTATTTTTCACAGAACTAGAACAAATAATTTCACAATTTGTATGGAAATACAAAAAACCTCGAATAGCCAAAGTAATCTTGAGAAAGAAGAATGGAACTGGAGGAATCAACCTGCCTGACTTCAGACTCTACTACAAAGCCACAGTCATCAAGACAGTATGGTACTGGCACAAAGACAGAAATATAGATCAATGGAACAGAATAGAAAGCCCAGAGATAAATCCACGAACCTATGGTCACCTCATCTTTGACAAAGGAGGCAAGGATATACAATGGAAAAAAGACAATCTCTTTAACAAGTGGTGCTGGGAAAACTGGTCAACCACTTGTAAAAGAATGAAACTAGAACACTTTCTAACGCAATAGCTTTTTAATGTGATGCAAAAGGAGCTGTGAAAGAGGCGTGAGAAAAGCATATAGTGGTGGCAAAGGATCTACCTGCCAATCCAAGTGATATAGGTTCAATCCCTGGGTTGGGAAGATCCCCTGGAGAAGGAAAGGCAACCCACTTCAGTATTCTTGCCTGGAAAATTCCACGGACAAAGTAGCTGGGCAGGCTACAGTCCATGGGGTTGCTGAGAGTCGGCCACAACTGAGCACACAAAATTTTGTATTAAAAGCAAGATTTAGATTTACTCATACTGATGGATGAGTAAGGGTTGAAATACTTCCTTTCACTCTTGTCAGCTTTCAGTTATATTTTCTGTCTTGCTGTTGAGACAGTTAACAGCATTTACCAATTATCTACTAGGTTCTAGGTGACTGTGATAAGTGCTTTCATACTTATTGCATTTGATCTGGTTACATGTTGTTTTTCTTCTGCTATTACTCTGGGTAGTATTGCTTTCAGTATCTCCCATTTGTTTACAGAAAGAGTTCCTTCACTGCTTCTCACAAAGGTATACATTCTCTCATCGGTGATATAAGTCTATTACAAAATAGGTTGAAAGTTTTGCTTACTCATTGGTTTGCATCTTGGTGGGGTGAATTGCTGCCCATATGAATTGTCTATTGCTCCAGCATCCCTTTAGTGTTGGGTGAAAGCTTAGTGTTCCAGCCTCTAGGTCCTTCTCCATCTCTAAATCTGCTCTTATTTCTTGCTGTTGCAAGAAATACAAAAAGCTTGAGAAGTCACTATCTGAGCTGAGTTGGCACTTGCCACGAGCCATGCAACTCATCAGTTGCTCCTTGGGTCTCTCTTTTGGTTTGCAAGAGGCTGTTTCCAGAGGCAAGGAAAAATAATGGTCCATTTACCTAAGGGTTTTCCCTGATGGCTCAGTGGTAAAGAACATGCCTGACAATGCAGCTGACTCAAGAGTCACGGGTTCAATCCCTGGGTTGGAAGATCACCTTGCGAAGGAAATGGCAACCCACTCCAGTGTTTTTGTCTGGGAAATCCCGTGGACAGAGGAGCCTGATGGACTACAGTCCATGGGATCACAAAGTGTGTGAGTGACTAAGCACGCACACACTGATTTACCTAATGGAACTTCACCCTAGTGGATGTGAATGAGAACAGCAATTGAAAGTCTTTGAGTTTATTTTTGTTCTTCTGATTGATTGCAATTGCCACAATATTTGTGCAGATGGCTCTGTATTGATGTCCTGCTTCCCTCAAGTATGAATAGCAGAGTGAGTGGCTATTGGTTTCACAGTTCCTACATTGCTATTCTTGCTTTAAGTTTTATACTTTTCACTGACTTGTGACCTAATGGGAAGAATAGCAAAGAATAAGTAACACCCCCAAACTTGCAATAAAATAAGAGAAAGTACCTTCATCTCAGGGGAAAGGTCCACTTAGTGCCTATCAGATGCTGGCATTTCTAAGGGAAATGTATGTGGTCAGCTTTGTGGAGTGGGAAGTGTGAGTGTGGAGTATGACAAATTTGACTCTATTGTCATAACATGCATATGGTGATGTCTGTGACACCAGATCAGCTCCTGGACACTTAAAATTTCTCAAATACTGCCATCAAAAATATTGATTTGAGCAAATTGTTAGCCAGTGTATCATGATATACTGTGCATTATAGAAAGTGCGGGATTCCCTGATGGCTCAGACGGTAAAGCATCTGCCTGCAAGTTGGGAGATCTGGGTTCGATCCCTGGGTCGGGAAGATCCCCTGGAGAAGGAAATGGCAACCCACTCCAGTACTCTTGCCTGGAAAATTCCATGGGTGGAGGAGCCTGGTGGGCTACAGTCCATGGGGTCGCAAAGAGTTGGACATGACTGAGCAACTTCACTTCACTTCACAGAAAGATGAGATATATTTGGAATGGTGACTTGCTAAACATCATCAGCTGTTGTTTTTTCCTAGAAATTTCTTCTCAGTATGGGAGAAAAGAAGAGCTTGAGAATAACAATAAGTTAGAAATAAAGGTGAAAATAAATAAAGCCAATTTCATCTCCTGATGCAGGGATTCTAAGTACTTCCATGTGGATAAAGTCCCAAGGGTTGGGAACCTGCAATTTAAAAATAAATCCCTTTTTGTCTTCCCAAGTGCCTAAAACTGGGACTAGCCCATAAATGTTAAGTACTTTTCAGTTGAATCACCCACATTTATCAAAGATCTGACTTTACATACCTCCACTTGGAGTTTCTTCTGCTTCTCCTTGAATTTATTGCTACCACTTTAGGAGAGAACTTTTTTTAACAGTAGAATTCAGTCTTATCACCATGTAATTTGCCTTACCTAAAGCTACTTCTCTTTATGGCCTTATTGTATGTACTTGTGTGCTATATTCCTATCTTCATTTATTCCTGATGTTTATACATTTAGCTTGCTAGGAAATAATCCCATGTTTGTCCCCTTCATTTTTCATTGTGTACAATTTAGAAAGCAATTCACAAGACTTCACTTATGCTGTCTACATTGGACACAATTTTGCTTTCTACAGATATAATTTTCAGAATGAATTCTCTATGTTCAGTTGCCAAGGAAATAGTTTATCTTGGCATATTTTTGATTTCATAAACATATGTATATATCTGTATAAATGTATACATCTATATATTATATTCTTGTACCTGTGTTTAATTTAAAAAGTCTTGCCCAAGAAATGGCAATTTTATATGCTTCTTACTTTGCTCTTAAAAATTTAGAGATCTATTTAATATAGGAGTCCTTACAATTTGATGCTACAGATTTAATTTATGGCAACCAATTCTCATGATTCTGATGTTGAGGTAAATGTTATTATGATGATATCCTAAGAGGTGGCCAGAGCTTTCAGTTGTGTTTATAGAGATGAAATCTGTTTGACTAACATTGTGTTGCCTGCTGTTAGTAGTTGATGACTTAGAACTTCAAACCATTTCTAGGTAAGCCTAGTAAAGTGGTCCATTTGTGAAAAATCCCTCTGAAGACTCTACTTTCTAAGTAACAGTGATAGAGTTCTTGCAAATTGCTTTCTCAGGAGGGACTGTAAAACATCGGCATTGTCTCATGACACCATGGTGGTAGTCAAATCGCCTTCCATAAATTGGCCTGGATAGAAAAGTCTGGGTAGAAAAGTATTTTTCTTTGCATTAGATAAAACCTGACCGCAGCCAATGGAAACATCTAGAATGCTCTGAAGCATGTTCTGTGTTGAGGATTTGAGGAAAGAGGAGAGGGAGTGCAAGTCCTCTTGAGGAGGAGAGATAGCTAGAACATGGGGCTAGTATCATGGCCCAAGACATAACATGCTCAGATTTTTAATCACTGTAGATCAGAACAACACTTAGATAATTGGTCTTACTTTCTATATTCTTCAGTGTCTACAGTTAACTCTGTCTGGAGTTACATATATAAGATGGTCTCACATGTCCTTCAAAAGCCATAAATGAATGAATGTGTGCCGTAAACCTCAGGAGAATAATTGTGAGCCAAAGAGAAGGAGAGAGTATGGATTTTGGTTTTTCTTTGGCTCAGATCACACTGATGGCAGCAATTTTGCTATCACAGAGTTGGCCCTGAACAAAACTCATTTCACAGGGAGAAAATGATTGTATTTTCTTTTAAACAGCCTAGTATGTGAAGTGAATTAACACCCTCATGTCCCTTGAAATTTGGCTTGACTTAATTTTACAGCACTTTATTGAGATTAGTAATTACATGTTCACCTCTTAGTCTTTAAGCCATATTAACACTTGATTGCCATGAAAAACATGTTCTGGTTATCCAGGGAATATCTTTTTCCAGTAAATCGATATTTTTATTCTACTAAATAGTCTTTAAAAAATTTTTTTAGTGAAAAAGATTCTTTGAGATATTCCCAAATGTAGTCTCTTTATGTTTCGTTACAGCAGTGTCTTTCAATTTTATTTCCTCTAGGGAAAATCTCAACTCCCTAGTTTCTGTAAATGTTTTTCTGATTTTTGGTATCTGCACTATTTCAATTCCAATTTCAGCTTCAATTTTAATCACTTTATTGTCATGACAAAAAAAAATATGTGAGTTTTGGCAAAATCAATCCAGTGAGTCTCTGTGTCTAACCTTTTAGTTTTCTCAGTGCTTAATTTCCTTAAGTTTCTATTCCCCATTGATTTCTGATTCAGATTTGGTGATAGGCTGCCACATGGTACAAAATGCTTTGTTTATTGCTTTTTCTCCACTCATCAAAGTAAGTCAGGATATTTTTGTTTGGTTGTTTACGTGTGTGTGTGTGTGTGTGTGTGTGTGTGTGTGTGTGTGTGTGTGAAGTTAGACCATCTTAATGATCAAATAACTAGCTTCCTTATATTTTTCTTTACATTATTTTTGTCACTCACAAAGGAATATCTTATCCATTTCCTTGCACACTTGTCATTAAGTTGGTCACTTTATATTTCTAAGCATCTCATGTTTCAGTTGATAATCATGGCTTTTGTATTTGATCTGCCATGTATTTTCCACATTTAATGCAATAAGAAAATCCGTACTTATAAATAAGGGAATATTGCTTTAGTGCAACCAACATTTTAAAGGAGAGTTAGTGCATATTTTTTAATGCTGGACATTTCAACAGTTTAGAGGGTCTGTACACTAATAGAACTTATGTGGTACTTATTATGATTGCAGTTAATTCCTGTGTTTGGATTAAGGTATTAATCTTGCTAAGCAGGTAAAAATTGTTTATCAATAAATTGTAGGGAACTGCCTTATCCTTTCCTTTATGCTGATCATAGTTAAAGGGTTATTTTTCCTCCCATTTCATTAAAAAATGGTACTCAAAGAGAACAAAAATTAAAAGTATGGATATCTGGAGATGTGCAGTTATTGATAAAGACTATAAATGCTTTCTTTATCATGCTTTATTCACCAAAGGGTGCATCTAGACCTACTTTCGTGTTCCATCTTTATCTCAAAATTCTCCTGGTTTTTATTTTCTTCCTTTCCTAGGCTCTAATGAATTACATTTTTCAACAAAGCATCATAAATCAGATTACATGGTGCAATGGTATTCAAAGAGGTTAAGTAACTTAACTTAGTCCACATCCAAGTGAAAGTCAATATGAGAAAAGTCCTCCCCCCCACCCCCCAAATCTAAGCCTGGATGACTCCAAAGTATTTGTTATTTTCACTGCATGTATAATACTGTTCTGTGTTAAGAACCAAAACCATCCATACTCATACAACTTGCCATCTATATTAACATGATTGTGCTATTTGACTGTCTTTACTGACTTAACTTTATTATTCCACTGTTTTTTGTCAACATGACTTTACTATTCTAGGAAACTCTTGCCCAGGGAGATAAAATAATTACATTGTTCAGCATCAGGAACTTTGTGGAAAATTCGATTTATTTTTATTTTCTTTATTAAAGTGTAGTTGATTTGCTTCCCTGATGGCTCAGTGGATAAAGAATCTGCCTGCAATGCAGGAGACGCAGGTTTGACTCCTGTATCCAGAAGATCCCCTGGAGGAGTAAATGGCTACCCACTCCAATATTCTTGCCTGAAAAATCCCATGGACAGAGGAGCCTGGCAGGCTACAGTCCAAAGGGTCACAAAGAGTCAAACATGACTGAGTGACTAAGCACGTAGTTGATTTAAAATGTTGTGTTAGTTTCAGGTATATAAAAAATTGATTCAGCTATACATATATATCTATTCTTTTTCAGATTCTTTTTCATTATAGGTTATTACAAGATACTGAATTTAGCTCCCTGTACTATACAGTAGGTCTTTGTAGTTTATCTATTTTATATGCAGCAGTGTGGACTTGTCAACCCCAAACTCCCAATTTATCCCCATCCTCCTCTCTCCTTGGTAACCATAAGTTTGTTTTCCACATCTGTGAGTCTATTTCTGAAAGCTCTATTTAAATGAGCATCAGATTATTCAGTTACTGAATGTGTCCATGTGTGCTAAGTCACTTCAGTCGTGTCTGACTCTTTGCAACCCTATGGGCTGTTGCCTGCCAGGCTCCTCTGTCCGTGGGATTCTCTAGACAAGAGTACTGGAGTGGGTTGCATAGCCCTCCTTCAGGGAATCTTCCTGGCCCAGGGATCGAACCAGCATCTCCTATGGCCCCTGCATTGAAGGTGAATTCTTTACTGCTGAGCCACTGGGGAAGCCCTCAGTTATTGAATAGATAGCACAAATGACTATTTATTCCCCAAGATTCTTTTGCATGTGTACCAACATAATCTCCTTGCTTTGTACACCAACCTTGAACTGTTATATTGTCATTTCACCTAATTCCTGCCAGTCTCTCACACTGAAAGACCTGTCTTAAACTAGATTCCAAAGCGTCACCCACATCTGGACTTTTTTGTCCGCTCCAATATGCTACTGACACTGTCTTGGAAGCGTTCTGCCATACTATGGTGAGCCAAGATCTCTACCTGCCTTATCCTCAGGTTAGCTTGTTGATATTGTCAAGGATTCAGCTTTCGAAGGTGGTTAGGACTTATATTTCTTTGTTTTGCACGTCTTTGATTTGATTACATTTCTTTGATTTCTCTGATATAAGTGCTAGGTGGATATCTGCTGATTAATTCTGAAAGAGACCTCAAACTGTCCCCTTATTTCCATTCCTAAATCTTCTTATTAGATCTGAATAAAGTTACTCATCCTCAGTTTTCTTCTCTGGGAGATAGGGTGTCAGTTACAGGGATGTGGTGATGCTTAAAAGAGGCGGTGTCTCTGAAAGTGTCCTATGGGGTGCTATGTCTTCAACTCAGAATCATCTTGTCATGGCTTTACTTATTCTACCTTGTGATGCTAATTGTTCAAGGTCAAACAGATATCTGATTGAAGTCTGGAGGTGTTGATGTATGTATTTCATGTTAGGGATTGTGAGGAATAAAAAGAGAGATAAAAAAGAGAAACAAAATCATTGCCTCTGACCTGAAGGGATTTGCAGTTCTTTTTATTTTTTCTCCCTTTTTTTGATTCACTGGAATATTACATTTCCTGAAAACGTAAGCTGCTTTCTAATATTTGATGATAATTTAACCCCAAACAGGAATTCAAATTTCCATCATAGTTTAAATTTCCATTACGGATTTCTCTTCTCCATGTGCCATTTTTTAAAAGAACTTAAATTTTTTTTTTTTTTTTTGCACTGACTGGCATGTGGGATCTTAGTTCCCCAACCAGGGTTCAAACCTGGGCCCACTGCAAAGTGTGGAGGCATGGAAGCATAACGTCTTAAGCACTACCAGGGTAGTTCCTCCATGTGCCATTTTTTACCTCTTTTTTTTTTGGGTCTCACTGTCTCCTCACCGTTGCTTTTTGATTGTAATCCCAGGTATGGGAACTGTGTCAGACTTTCTTTTGTACAGTTCCTAGCAAATGTATTACATCCTGAGGTTAATGAATGACAAATAGTGAATCCTGAATAGTGAATAACGAAGGAGTCACCAATGACTGTGGCTGTGTCTGTGTATTCTCTTAAGAGGAATTTCTATGGTTGAGTTGGAAATGGAATGCATTCTTTGGTATTGATTAACAGAAGGAATGTTCCTTGCTTTGTTCTGTTCCTATTATTCTGAAAGTTACTGTATTCTGAAGAGTCGTCATTTGTAGGACAGCAATTTTTCAGTTGGTGTGTTACACCATCTTCTGTAAATCTGCAGCTATTGTTGGGCTCCTATTTTTCTCATATATACTGAGATGAGGTGAATCATGTCATTGAATAGAATCAACCCAGCTTTATCAGAAGCTGAGCATGCTCTTAGACTTTTTCTTTTTAATCTGAAAAAAATTTCTCAAAGCTTCTGTTTAGAAACAGTAATTTTCTTCCAAGCTGATCTGAAAGTCCTTAATATAGTTACTGTGAACCACAGAGAGATGAAAGTGTGTGTGTGTGTCTAAGTATGTGTGTGTGTGTGCCTAAGTATGTGCTTGTGTGTGTGTAAGTACATGTGAAAGTAGTTTATTTTGTGACTTATTTCTGGTGAAAGATAATATAACTCTGCATGTCTCCTCAGTTTACCTGGATCAAATATGTCCAGGTAAGGATGATGATGCTAAGGCAAGGGCCAGTCTTCAGAAGCCTGGGATATTCCCAAGTTGTCATGATTATCAATCCTCAGCAGTGGTGACTCTCAGCCTTCCACAGGTACTCCAGAGACATGAGAACATGACCCAAAGATACAGGCATCTTGCAATGTGCGACATCAGAAGATCTATGTCTGCTTTAGTGTGTACAGAAAAGCAAGGGGCACGAGTGAGTACGTGGATATAAACCTCCTGGTGGGATAGTTAGGTAAAAGCTCACTTCTGTAAGGGTTTAGATCTTGTCATGTGTACTATATTCTAGTTTGCTTGTGGTAAGCATTGGAAAAAGTGGACTAAAAGGGCTCTACGTAAAAATTTCTCTGGTATTTAAATACCAGCGGTTGAAGATCTTCACAGGAACTCCACTGATGGGTGATGGCACTGGGCTGAACCCCAGCCTCTATGGAAGCCTTTTTCTGGTACTTTAACAGAATGCAATTTACCAGACTTTAGGAAGTTTGCAGGAAGTTGGGCTTCCCAGGTGGCTCAGTAGGTAAAGAATCTAACTGAGATGGAGGAGACACAAGAGACATAGGTTTGATCCCTGGGTTGGGAAGATTCCCCTGGAGGAGGGCATGGCAACCCACTCCAGTATTCTTACCTGGAGAATCCCATGGACAGAGGATCTTGGTGGGCTCCAGTCATAGGGTCACAAATAGTTGGACCTGACTGAAGCGACCAAGAATAGGAAATTTACAGGGAAAGTTTAACGAGAGAGAGAATGGGCCTGTGTGGGTGACATGAATGGTTTTGTCCTCAAGCCAGCTTTCCTGCCCTTCTTCCCTCTCCTGGTGTCCGACAGTGGCAACAGCCCTTCTGTAGGAAATGCTCCCTTACATGTCCCAATCGTGGAGCCTGAATGGTGAGGCCATTTCATTGTTGATTCTGCTATGGTCACAGATGATGGAAACCCAGGAGTGGGCTTCCTAACTCGCCCAATCAGGATCTTTCCCTGGAAGTTTTGCAAACATAAGCAGGGGAAAGATGGAGTGCCCAGATGGTGGCAAAACTTTGAGATGCCAGGGACAGAAGAAGCTGTGGGCTGTATTTTCTTTTTAAAAAATTAATTTTGATTTGGATATAGTTGCTTGGGGAAGACAAAGGATGAGATGGTTGGATGGCATCACCAAATTGATGGACTTGAGTTTGAGCAAGCTCCAGGAGTTGGTGATGGACAGGGAAGCTTGACTTGTTACAGTCCATTGGGGTCACAAAGAGTCGGTCCTGACTGAGCAACTGAACTGGACTTATAGTTGCCTAAAAATGTTGTGTTAGTTTCTGTACAGCAAAATGAATAACCCATACACATACACGTGGTGCTGGTGGTGAAGAGCCCATCTGCCAGCAGAGCAGACACGAGAGACACAGGTTCAACCCGTGGGTTGGGAAGATCCCCTGGAGGAGGCCATGGCAGCCCACTCTAGTATTCTTGCCTAGAGAATCCCATGGACAGAGGAGTCTGGCTGGCTGCAATCCATGGGGTCACAAAGAGTCGGACACGACTGAAGTGACTTAGCACATACATATATCCCCTCCATTTTGGATTCCTTTCCCATCCAGGTCACCACAGTGCATTAAGTTAGAGCTCCCTTTGCTATACAGTATTCTCACTAGTCATCTGCTTTATTATTGCTGTTCAGTTGTGTCTGAATCTTCATGACCCCATGGACTGCAGTACACCAGGGTCCCCTGCCCTTCACTATCTCTCAGAGTTTGCTCAGATTCATGTCCATTGAGCTGGTTATGCCATCCAACCATCTCATCCTCTGTCGTCCCCTTCTCCTCCTGTCCTCAATCTTTCCCAGCACCAGGGTCTTTTCCAAAGAGTTGGCTCTTCGCAACAGGTGGCCAAAGTGTTGAACTTCAGCTTCAGCATCCATCTTAAACATAGTATCAGTAGTGTATATGTGACAACCTCAATATATTTTCGATACGTGGAAGAAACAGACCAGAGACAGTGACACATCCAGGTGGAGAGAAGCGCAGACTGTGATGGAGTGCCCGGAGGGTACAGATTTCTCTTTCCACTCATACCTAAGCCGTGACTATACTCTGATCTTTTTACTGTTACATATCTGCCAATAAAGTCCTGTTTTGCTCAAGCTGGTTTGATTGGGTTTCTGCCACTTTCAAGCATAAGAGTCTTGATTCATTAGTCCTAAAAAACATAACCCAGGGAGAATTACTTTTTAGGGATTAGAAAAAAGCAAGTTGGTTCTGTTAAACCAAATAAGCTTGCTTTGCTGGAAAAAAAGCCAAACAAACTGGGTCCACCTGTTTGAGTGGAGTGCGTCTCTACAAAGATTAAATACACAGTAAGAGTGTGATTAAGCCCTGATTAGGGTCTGCATGAATCTGTTGTGTAAGATCTAGAAGATAATATTAAATTTAAAAACCTGCCACGTATGTGAGATTAATATTTTATTCATTTCAGCTTTCTCTCTCCCCCATCCTGCCAATGGAATTATTCAATTGGTATGAAACTCAAAGGAGGGTAATGTGCCAGGAAAACACAAGAATTCTAATGCAACCAGTATGTCACTCAAATAAGCATTCATTTCATACTATGATGGAGTTTATGCTACACAAGTTAGATGAGGGGCAAACCGTTTCTTTTTCACTGGAGCAATCCTAGATGGTAAGTCGTTACTTACTAATCAGAGAAGGGCACATTTATAATTTAAAAATATTTTTAGGACTTCCCTGGTGGCTCAGTGCTAAAGAATCTGCAGGCTAATGCAGGAGACATGAGTTCGATCCGTGATCTGGGAAGATCCCACATGCCGTGGAGCAGCTAAGCCCATGGGCCATAACTACTGAGCCTGTGCTCTAGAGTTAGGGAGATGCAACTAATGAGCCTACATGCCTAGAGCTTGAGCTTGGCAACAAGGGAAGCCGCTGCAATGAGAAGCCTGTGCTTGTCACTAGAGAGTAGCTCCTGCTCTCTGCAACTAGAGAAAAGTCCATGGAGCAATGAAGACACAGCATAGGCAAAAATAAATAAAAATAAAAAGCAATACTTCCAGTGCTATTACAAAAAAAAAAAACCCAGAAAATTTAAAAAATATTTTAAATTTATAAGATAGCAACCCTAAGCATTTTTCATCCACTTGCCAGTAAGCACAGGCTCTGAGCTTCACTCATCCATCTTGTCACATGATGGGTATCCCTTGGAGCCTACCTCCTTGTGTGTGTATGTGTGTTTGTGTGTGTTAGTAACTCGTCATGTCTGACTCTTTGTGACCCCATGGACTATAGCCCACCAGGCTCTGTCCATGGAATTCTCCAGGCAAGACTACTGGAGTGGATGGCCATTCCCTTCTTCAGGGGATCTTCCTGACCCAGGGATCAATCCCAGGTCTCCTGCATTGTGGGCAGATTCTTTACCGTCTGAGCCACCTGGGAAGCCCCATCTACTCTTTAGGACATGGATACTCCTCTGATGTTCATTTCCAGCATCTATTCCCTCCACCCCTCACCCCACTCTGAGATTTTGTCGTACCTTCCAGGTAGTGGTGCCAGAGAAGAATCAGTTCTAGACCAGAAACATGGAGATAAAAAGAAGCTTTTCCATTTATAGATTCTAGTGTCTTAATCTCTCTGCCTCTTTTGTTCATTAGTATGAAGAAAGTATACCACCTCATAGAGTTGTTATGAAACAAAACTTTATTAATTAGTGGGTTAGTTAAAAATATTTATTGAGTTACTATTATCTGCAAGGCACTCTTTTGGAAGCTGGCAATGAACAAAACAAGCCGAGATCTCCAGTTGCCTAAAGCTTGTCATCTAATGATAGATACAGACCGCAATGGGTAGAATATTTACTGTGTAAAAGACTGACAAGCACTAAGGAGGAAAATACAGTGGAGAAGAGGATTGGGAAGTACATAGTGGGCTGCACATTTAGATAAATGAGAGGGAAGATGTCACTGAGGTTGGAGTCAGGAAAGACTAGAAGGGAAGAAAGGAGGGGCCAAGCCATGCACGTATAAGGGTGAGAGCTTTCCAAGTGGAGGGAACCGTGTGTGCCAAGGTTCCAAGATGGAAGCATGCACGGTGCGTGGGGCAAATAGGAAGGGCTTTATTGTAGCTGGAAGGGAGTGAGGTGGAAGAAAGACCCTGGGGACACTCCTGGGTCCCTAAAAGGATAGTTAGGGAGTTTGGGATGCATATGTACACAATGCTATATTTAAAATAGATAGTCAATGAGGACCTACTGTATTGCACTGGGAACTCTGCTCAATGTTGTGTAACAACCTGAGTGGGAAAAATATTTGAAGAAGAATAGATACAGGAGGAATTCCCTAGTGGTCCAGTGGTTAAGACTTTGCAGTCCAATGCAGGGGCTGTGGGTTCGATCCCTGGTCAGGGAACTAAGATCCCACATGTCATGTTGTGTGATCAAAAGATTAAAAATATAATAGATACATTGATATGCATAATTGAATCACTTTGCTGTATGCCCCAAACTATCACAATATTTTTAATCAACTATACACCAATATAAAGTAAAATGTTACCAAAAAAGCAGTTTGGCCCTCACTTTATTATTATTATTATTTTAGAAATTTTTTTGGCCTTTACTTTAAATGAGATGGAATGCCTTTGGAGTGTTTTTGCAGCAATTTCCATGAAAGTATCTAGATCAGTTCTGGCACATGGCAGATGTTCAGAAAATGTTTGCTGGTTGACTCAAGATCTGGTTTGATCCTATCCATCTGCTTCCACTACAACAGGAGCAGGAAGGATTGGGGTCATTGTCACATTGTGTCATGACCTTTACACAGTGTAGGAAATGCCTCTGGACTTCTCAGGGTTGCCTGCAGCAGCTAGCTGCTCCTCCATCACTGTCATTCCTTTGAAAGGCCAGAGGAGGTGGTGCAATGCAGGTGTTTGATATTCTTGCCAATAGCCTGTTAGTTTTGATGCCTTTCTTAGGAACAAATCTGATAGTCATCATATTTCCTCTCAATCCACATAAATAAAAGTTCATTAAGTATATTTACCTAGTAGCTTTAGAACCATTAGGGAAGTTAATTATGCAGAGTTTAAGAGAGCATAAAAATAGAAAAACAAAGTGAGTTGATCAGACAGGAAGAGTCACACCTGCTGGGTCTCTCACATGATCTTGATCCTGAGATACGGTTGTTCCAGGAGGAGAGTTGGCCTCCACTGTTGAAAGGGAGGTTTCCCCTGCTTCTCTGTTCACAGATGTTCCTAACTAGCTCTGCTCATCTCTGAGAAAATCAGAAGATTAAGGTCAGAGATGTGTGCAGATTAGCACTTGCTATTCAAAACAGTAATATAAAAAACTCCCTCGACACAGTGAGCAAACAAACAAAAAAAACCATCTGCAAAATAAAATGTGGCTTTCTTGTTTTGCCTTTTATTTGTTTTAGGAAGATGTTTAACCAATGCCTGCTAGTTCTGAGTCTTGTTGGTTGACGCTTCTAAACAGGAACTGAATTTAATCTTTTACTTAGTAATATGTCCATTAATACTATATTTCTTTTTTCTTAGCACACTTATTTTTATCTCACCATCTTTTTCACCTGCAAAACAATAAGACCTGTTGGCTCTTGGTCAAAACTGTGTTGGAAAATTTATCAGTGGAGAGTATATTTAAAATGAAAAATCTACAATTCAGTTGAAGAGGATGAATTTCACAGCTATAAGTAATCATTTTATGATTATGACTTATGGCCATGGTGGCAATTATAGTCATCAAACGTGTTTGCAACAACTGAGAGTAAACATCTCTGAAATCATAGAGAGTTTTTTTTTTTTTTCAAAATAGACACATTTATTAGTAATGTCTATGAAACATCATATAGAGTATCTAATGCATCTATGGTTTTTACATTTTCAGGGTAACTGTGAGAATGAGATTTGTTGAAATAGATTGATAAAGAAGAAAATTGAAGTAAATAAGATTACAGAGCAGGGCAGATATGAGGTTTATATTTTTCTAGACCAGATAATTATGATCAGACTCAGTTTAAATTGGACTCCGTGAAAACCGGTCCTATGAAAGTTGCCTGGGCAAGGCTAATTTGTGTTCAATGAATTTTAGATATTGTCCAATTTCTTTACTTTCTTAAAAACATGACTAATTGGAAGGAAATGTAATTTGGTATACTGTATGAACATTTCTTTTGATGAGTTGAAGTTGGCAGGAATGTATTTGTCTATTGAAATATGTTGTTAGGTTTGCAGCCCCCCTCCCAGCCTCTGATAATAACCCTCATCCTCTTGCGAGGGAGGTATCCTCCCTGAATTCTTTACCATGAGATTTAGCGGATCTTTTTATAGACCCTTTTCTTCCAGTCATGGTGACTGGGGCAGATAGGCAGATAGGCAGATTGGGGCTATCTAGTCCCAAAGCTACAGACATTGGTTTGGAAATAGGCATATATGATCCAAATTGACCCAAATCAGTTTTCTTCCTTTTTTTACTTAAATTGGAGCTAATTAAAGACTACTAATGCTTCTTGGAAGCCAGGAGTTGCTGGAAGCCACATGTTCTCTGTGAAAGAGACAGGCCTGCATTGGAGAATTGCAGGAGATGCAGGATAAATTGCCAGGAAAGACAAAAAGCAGAGGGAGAATCCTGAACTTGAACTACTCTGGGTCCAGCTAGACACCCAACTCTGGAGTTGGAGTTGGCACAAGTTTGTTTTTCTGGCTGAGATCTGGATTTTTGAGAAAAGATTGCCTTGTATCTCTGATTGCACAGATGTTGGACAGTAGTTTCCATATTCATTTAGATATCTTGGTAAAACCCAAAGACAAGTTTATCTCACAAGTGGAGTTGAGTTCTTAAACTGCTTCTTTGTGTTTATGAGTAATGCTTGAAAATACCTTATGTCTGTCTGTCATTCAGATGCAGCTGACATGCTGCTTATGTGATAGATGTTCTGGAAGCTGAAATTACCAACAGGCTATCTGGAAGACAGTTGAAAATATGATCTTTAGACTTTTCAATGTGTGTTTTTGTATTGCTAGTTTTCATTCTATATAGATTTATTTTTATAAAGAGGATCCCTGCTATGATAACCAACAAGGATTTAGTTTTATATCCAGATACATTTATTATGCTGCATGTATCTGTGGTCATGTAAAAACATAAAATATATGTTACAGCACACACACACACACCCCTGCATTGAAACTCATCATGATGCAATTTGCCATTATTGAAACTAAGTAATCCTCAGCTAATTACAGGCTCTTTGCAAGATATACTAAAGATACATGCAAGCTTACTGGTAAATTTTTTAAAGTCAGTTTAGATGATTTTTTTGTTGCAAAAAGTACATCTCGCATTGGTTTTTATGCTGGCCATTTAGGAAAACAATTACTATCTGTGGCCTGCTAGGAGTCTGTGAAGCGTCCCACAGTCATCAATGTTCATATGTAGATGACATATTGCTATCTTGGACATCAACAGATGCAGCATTTTCATACGGTACAGAAAGTAATGGTGCCTGACATTTCTAGGTTGAAAGCCCTTCTTTGTTTCTTGCGCTAATGGAAATAGATTTTTGTGACCTTCTTGTTTACTTCAAGATTGTATGTAAATGTTTCTATAAAGTGGGGAGGTTTCTTCCTACTATCTCATGGAGGTTGGGAAATAAAGCCAGAGGGAGAAAGTTGCCAGACAAAGTAAAGATGATTTTAAAAACAGTTTAAATTCTATGTGTCAAAGATAGAATAAAGATACCAGTAGTACTGTTTGTTCTGTTTTGTAGGTGGTGAATTCATACATTTCCATAAAAGACTAAAGAATAAACTACTTCTGAACAGAGATATTGAAACTGCTGAAATATACCTATTCCTTGGTATCATTTCATGTTTAGGTGTTATTTTGTTCCCGAGGACAGAATAAAAATCCCATTACTCTGATTCTGAAGAGAAGAGCACTCGCAAGGTTGGACGGGGCAGCATTAGCATTTGGAGTTTCACAAAAACCCAGATTAATCAGGGTTTCTCTGGTGGCTCAGACGGTAAGGAATCTGCCTGCAATGCAGGAGACTAGGGTTCGATCCCTGGGTAAGGAAGATCCCATGGAGGAGGGCATGGTAACCCACTCCAGTATTCATGCCTGGAAAATCCCATGGACAGAGGAGTCTGGCGGGGTCACATAGGGTTGCAAACAGTCGGACACGCCCGAGCGACTCAGCGCACAGGCACCCTCCATAGACCAGGAACTGTGGAAGGTGCTAGAAGTACATTGACGAACAAAACAGTCCAGACCCCGGCAATGCATGATAGTCCTCTGTCCTGCCGTGCACAGAGATGTATTGTGTCCTTCTATAACCTGGTCCCATTTAAGGCGTATTTCTCCAGATTTAAATAAAGCAAAGTGTGACATGATGATGCCTATCATTGGGTCCTTAGGACCTGCAGCGGTCTCTTGGTGGCTCCAGTCCAAAGAGTGAACTATTTTGAATGTGTCACTTCACTGGGTATAGGAATCAATATGGTTTGATAGGTATTCATTCATGCATGAGATTCTCCTCCAAACTTGAAGTGGAATAAGAAATAATTACTACATCTTTGGAAACTATCAAAGCTCTAGGATGGATGTGAATACTGAAATAATTGTACGATGCCTCCTTCTATTATCTGCTAGATGTCTGTTTACAGCATGGCATCTTGGGTTTGTGTTCTTGGGAGATTCAGGGTGTTCTTTAGTGATTAGGACCCATTGTGTTTATGATAGCTATTCATTCACGTTTTTCAAGATGGATGTGTGCATGAATTAGGCTGGATTGAGTTTCCTTTCTCTTTCCAGGTGAGCTTAAAAAAATCCAGGGGCGGGGTGGGAGTGGGGGGTGGCCCACAACAGAGCAGGAGAATCAGATGCATCGGCCCCACCTCCCGTTTTCATCTCTAAGTGATGCTTTTCACTATGTACGTGCAGGCAGTGCTGGTTGTGAGCCCCGAACAAAGAATCCTGCTGTAGATTTCAATGTGTATGGACCACACTGTGCTGCTTTCTTGATAATGGGCTTTGGGCATTGAAATGAAAAGCAAACATATCATTAAGAAGGCGCTCCATAAAAACTGTCTGTCATATATCTTAAGCTTCATTAGTTTAGATTAATGACTGACTTGATATACATGACAATAGGTGAAGCAAACCTTTGTTTATTTATTGACAATTAAATGTGGCGGTGACATGCATAAACAGGCTTCCCCCTGATTAGTTCCATGTTTTAAGTAACTTCGTGTTATAAAACTTGTTAACTACAGTATCATTTTATTGAGCTCTGCTGGGTGCATGATGTGATCTTCACTGAAAGGCATCAATATTGCAGCCATTCCTGGCAGTCACTGGAGCATTGTGCTCGCAGATTGGAGTTGATATCTCATTGTACAAATTCAGGGACCCAGAAAATGCCCAGTTATTGAGCCTGTGCCCTGGCAGGACAATGTTCTATTCATGGAATCTGGGTGTAAGGTCACAGACAGAAATCTGATGGAAGGATACGATTCAAATTCATTTCAGGGTTTTGCCAAGGACCTTCCTGAAATTATGTGTTTGGAAGGCATGGAGCTTTTCCCAGAGTATCCTAACAGAATAATGCTTCAGAATGCAACTCAAGGGAATCTGTAAATAAATATAGCCCGTTCTGATTAGGAAGCTGCTCTAAGACTAAGCAAGCTGATCTTTTAAGAAGATGCTGACAAGTCTGATACTACGTGGCTTCAGATGACATAAGCCCGCTTATGTCATAAGAACACCTCGGTAGCAGATGTACCATTTTAGGGAAGAAGAATGAGGAGAAAAAGGGAAGAGGGGGAACACGGCATAAAATGTATCTGCCTGTTAGCCTCCACTGAAATATTTGTGGTTTGCCTTTCCATGAATTCCAGAGTCGGAGGCTGTCAGGGATAATCAGCCCTTCCCATCACGGACACCCCGTGGCTCTCCTTAATAGCTCACTTTTATGTGCCGTCAGACCTCAAAAATATATTTTAAAAAAGATTTATTTCGAAGGAGGCATAAAATAAAGTCTGTGTTGCAGTGGAGTATTACAGATGATTTCTGGACTCCATTCTGTGCCATCAGGCTTTCTGTAGAATTTTCATATAAAGTAAAAAAATAAACTCTCAGCCAGCTTGAAAGAGAACTCCTTTGACAAAAGAAACCAGCTTACTCTACAAAGTTGTTCACAACATCATGTGAAGGCAGATCTCTTTGGATGCTGGAGTCCAGGAAAGCACTTTTGCTATCCTTAGGGAACACTGGGCAAGAACTGAAAGTTTGAATGGAAAGAATGAGGTTAAACTAAGCAGTGTCTCATCTTACCTTGCTGTTGTCTGACTCTTTGTGACCCCCATGGACTGTAGCCCACCAGGCTCCTCTGTTCATGGGATTTTTCAGGCAAGAATATTGGAGTGGGTGGCCGTTTCCTTCTTTATGGATCTTCTTGACCCAGGGATTGAACCTGCATCTCCTGCATTGGCAAGGTGTATTCTTTACAGCTGAGCTACCAGGGAAGCCCTTCATCTTACCTACAGCCCTCCTCCACAACAAAGCTCACACTTCGTCCTTGTCCTAAGATAACTTTGCAATTATTTTGTTTTTAAGTGGTATTACTATTCCATTTAATATGCAAAATCAACCCCTGTGCTATAGGGGAATGCATGTAAATCCATGGCTGATTCATGTCAATGTATGACAAAACCCACTACAATATTGTAAAGTAATTAGCCTCCAACTAATAAAAATAAATGAAAAAGAAAAAAAAATATAGAGGGTAATGAAACTCTGCTTCTTGAATTACTCTTTTCCTTTTCTTTTCATTGAATAAGCCATTCCTTCCCTCTTCACACAGTCCTCCAACCCTACCCAATCTACATTACAACCTCATGAACAGTCGAAGTTTGAGCTGGTGTATCTTTCCTTGCAGACAGGGGCTTCAGATGGCAGCACTTGAACTTTATATGGGGGTATAAACAATAAAAATACTGAATTACTATGTTTACAAATGAAACTAATATAGGAAGTCAACTATACTTCAATACCAAAAAAAGTGAAACTTACCCATGTTTTTTATCCGTCTTCCCCCAGTTTCGCCCTTTGGAATAGTGTTAGGCCCTCCCAGAAGAGCAAGGTGAGCACGGGAGGTCTGGGTGCATGGCTCAGTGGGAAAGAATCCACCTATCAATGCAGGAGATGTGAGCTCAATCCTTGGATGAGGAAGATCCCTTGGAGAAGGAAATGACACCCTGCTCCAGTAATCTTGGCTGGGAAATCCCATGGAGAGAGGAGGTTGGCAGGCGACAGTCTGTGGGGTTACAAAGAATCATACATGACTTAGCGACTAAGCAACAAACTCCTGCAAGCGCTATGGATGGACAGGGGCCTTGGGGATTAAAAAGTAACCTTATTCCATATACTAATGCATAGGTGTGGAATCTAGAAAAATGGTACAGATGAGCCTATTTGCAGGGCAGGAATAGAGACACACACAGGTGAACAGGGTGGGGGTGAGAGGTGAGTGAGATAAACTGGGAGAGTAGCCTTGACATGCACACATCACCACGTATAAAATAAAGAGCTAGTGGGAAGCTGCTGGACTGCACAGCGAGCTCAGCTTGGTTCCCTGTGCTGACCTAGAGGGCTGGAATGAAGAGAGGTGGGCGGTCCAAGAGGGAGGGGGTATATGCATATATATAACTGACTTGCGTCATTGTGCAACAGAAACTAAACAATATTGTAAAGCATCTATATTCCAATAATAATAATAAAAAGGAATCTTCACCTGTGCCCTGGCTCTTGACTCTCTCCTTTCTTCTTTCTGGATTTAAAGACTTGCAAGTCCTGCTAAAACAGTGACATGTTGAGCTTTGGGCTTTTCAGGCCCTTCACTGCCGAGCAATTCTCACCTAATAATCACTGTCATAAGCTGGCACTGAAGAACATTTGAGTGACTAGCCCCTTGTTTCTTTTCATGGCAAGCCCCATAATTATTTTTTCAAATGGCACCCTTCTAGTATAGAAAAGTCTGTTTATATTTGGAAAGAAAAACTGTTCAGGGTTTTCAGAACCTAGAAAGATGTTCACTATCCCTGTAAAATTTTTGTGGGTCTATTTATTTATCTACATGTTGAAACTTTTTCTTCTTTGTGATTTTGGAAACATGTTTTGAATTTCTGTTTTGATATCATATCAGTATCTTTGGTGAAGAAATAGCAGTCTTTGTAAATTTATCTATGGTTTATGTTTATGAATCAGGGTTTTAAAAAAAAATTTATTGGGAGCTGTTAGATTGTCATATATATCTGAAATAATGTAAGGAAACTGGTTTCAAGACTATTTGGACAATGGTGCTGTAGCTAATACACAGTTATGTAAAAAAGATTAGTTGGTAAATTTTTGTATTAGACCAGTCATAGTGAGAGAGCTCTCACAAACCAAGATCCTTACCCAGCCACAAAATTAAATGTGAAACATCTTCAACTTCAAGATAATAACTAATTTTCCTTAAAACAAGCAAAAGGACATCTTAGACTTTCCTAATGCCTGATTGAACTGAAACTTAAACATTTTTTTCTGTGAGGACTTTTGTTATATTTGTCTGTGTTTCACAAACACTACATCATAAGGCTTGATTTATCTGTTAGAAGGAGATAGTCACACACTAACCAGCAATCATTTTCTTCCTTCAGATGCTTTGCTTATGTTGGTTTGCATTCCTTTGTTTCCAAGACTCAGCTTTCCTTACAAAATTACATCTTCTCTTCTCTGTTGTGGTGTTCTGAGAATTAGAATGCAAATGATCATTTACAAATTGAAGGTTAACACAGAAATGCATTGTACTTGTGATTTGATGAGTAAAAACAATCACAAAATAAGAACAAATAGCAGTATTATCCCATAGGAAAGAGCCTTGTGTATTGATCTATTATTTCCCAGCTTGAAATGTGCCACTATTGTAGTTCCACTTGATTATGAACCTTTTTATCACTTCCCTTGGTTGATTCAACTTGAGTGCTTCTGACATTTGCTAAGTTCCTCACATATTCTGCTGAGCAGCAGGGGAAGCCTTGTTAATGAAGAAATAACAAGCTGAAGATGTGAATAAATATTTAGCTGATTGAAAGGAGGTATACTGTTAATTTTTTTTAATGCCGACAACTGAGGAAACTCACTAACATGCTTTGCTTGTGTTAGCTAAAAATGGGTTCTAGTGGAGTTTTTTACTGAACCACAGGGCACTTTCATTTCCTGATTCTATTATAAACTAAGTGGCCACCTGAACCTACCAATGAACTTGTTCTATTGTGTTTTTCTATTTTTAATCCTGAAAGAGTAAACACATTTCTCATCAGATGTGTTACAGAGTCCCGTCCATTGGAGAGATTTATGAAGGTGCCATTGGGTTATTACAGAACCATTCATTTATAAATGCGTCCCCTCCTGAAAGGAAACTATAAATGATAGCAGTGTTTTCATCATTCCACAAATCTATATTATAAAAGGTTGCGGCTATTTTTTTTTTAATACTTGCTACAGTGGCATGAAAATAATTTGAATCCTATGCCGGTTTACGCTGTGTTTTCTGTCTTAAAATACAATTCAGTTCTGGTCTCATAATGAAGGTGATGTTTTATGGGACTCATTGCAACTCTATGTAAAAGCAGAATGACTCCTGGAAGATTCAAGAGTTAATGACAAGAGCTCTCTGGGCTTGGTTTAGCTTTATAAGGAATGGTTGCTGTAGGACATGGGTGCCCAATGGAAGCTTCTAAATTTTCTCCCCTGGGGTCCTAGTAGGTTCTCTCTCCGGGAGAGAGCTTTCCATGTGTTTTATTTTAAAGACACGAATCTATATATGCTTCTAGAGCATTTTTAGTCCTTGTCATTTAATGTCCTGATCCCGTGGTATTTGCAGCTATCTTCCAAAGAATATTCCTAATACCAAAATCTTTTTTTTTTTAATTAAAAGGAAATGTTAGATTTTTATGTTATATCAAAAGACATATGTTTAATATAAGCTCAGGAAACAATTGTATTTGTGGAGCAAAGAGAAGATAATCAACAAACATCTATTGAATGGTTCATTGATTTCAATACATCACAAATTTGGATTCTGATAAGGTGAAAGTTTTAGAGATCTTATCTTGATGGAGAAATTGCTAGGAATATGACTTGCTGATTGTAAAGGGGCCACAAAACTAGTATTCATCAGCTGAACAGATCATCAAAACCTTGTAAAGAAATCTTTAAATATCTAAGTGAAAGTGAAAGTCACTCATCCCTGTCTGACTCTTTGCAACCCCATGAACTTTACAGTCCATGGAATTCTCCAGGCCAGAATATTGAGTGGGTAGCCTTTCCCTTCTCCAGGGGATCTTCCCAACCCGGGGATCTAACCCAGGTCTCCAGCATTGCAGGAGGATTCTTTACCAGCTGAGCCACAAGGGAAGCCCATCATATACCACTTGATATATATAAAATATGTGCGATGTATATATAAATTATAAAGCATAATATATAATACGTTGGGTAACTCTACCTCCTAATTTAAGCTATTTCTGGTATTGATAGACTATCCAGAATATAAGTATTCTATCATCCTTGGTAGCTAGTATCATTTTTTGGCCATACCATACGTCTTTTGAGGTCTTAGTTCCTCAATCAGGGATTGAATCCAGGCCCTGGGCAGTGAGAACTTGGAGTCCCAAACACTGGATCACCAGAGAATTCCTGAAGCATCATAATTTTTTGCTCTAATTATATAAAGTCCAGTGAGTTATTTTCTTAGTCTACTACATTAAAAAATACACTTAATCCAATACCAAAATCTTGATAAAAGTTCTTCTTTGGACAGATGTATGAAAAGTGAAGATGAGGAAGCCCCCAGCGCATCTGGTCATGAATATCAATTCTTAAACGACTGCTTCCGCATGCAATAGAATGTCCAGAGTCATAATGGCTAAGGTTGGAGGGTAAACTTAGAATTCATATAACCTAAGAACCCCAAGAGATGCTTGAATGTCCTCTCAAATATCCTAGTAAAGTCTCCAGCTAAATAAATAACCTCAGGCACAAGGAGTAGATATCTATTTCTCAGTGAAGCCTGAACAATTTTGCACTGCCATTGCTGTTGCAAAGTCCCTTTTTATCCTGAGCTAACATTTACCCCTTCTAACTTTTGCCAAGATCTTAGTTCTGTCTTTTGTACCTCGACAAAACAGGTATCCTCTTACTCTGCACACGGAAAATGTGAAAGAGTTAGCCACTCAGTTGTGTCCGATTTTTTGTGACCCCATGGACTGAAGCCCGCCAACCTCCTCTGTCTAGGGGGTTTTCCAGGCAAGAATACTGGAGTAGGATTGCCATTCCCTTCTCCAGGGATCTGGAACCAAGGATCAAACCTGGGCCTTTTGCATTGCAGGCAGATTCTTTACTGTCTGAGCC
The DNA here is from genome assembly GCF_963930625.1 of Muntiacus reevesi. NCBI lineage: Eukaryota > Metazoa > Chordata > Mammalia > Artiodactyla > Cervidae > Muntiacus > Muntiacus reevesi. The sequence goes on from NC_089260.1 coordinate 52,830,785, forward strand.
ACCCACTACCCCTACTAATACTTGAAAGTAGCAGTGATGTTTTTCTTTTATACACTAAATGTCCTTTAGTCCTTCTAGACTGGTGTTTCTAATTTCACTTGAGATTCACTGGGGGAGATTAAAATGCAGGTAGTCATACAGAGTGAAGTAAGTCAGAAAAACAAATATCGTATATTAACACATGGAATCTAGAAGAATGGTACTGATAAACTTATTTCCAGGGCAGGAATAGAGATGCAGTCACAGGGAATAGACACACAGAAGTTGGGGGAAGGAGAGGGTGAGATGAACTGGGAGATTAGGATTGCTGCTGCTGCTGCTGCTGCTGCTGCTGCTGCTAAGTCGCTTCAGTCGTGTCCAACTCTGTGCGACCCCATAGACGGCAGCCCACCAGGCTCCCCCATCCCTGAGATTCTCCAGGCAAGAACACTGGAGTGGGTTGCCATTTCCTTCTCCAATGCATGAAAGTGAAAAGTGAAAGTGAAGTCGCTTAGTCTGTCCGGCTCGTAGTGATTCCATGGACTGCAGCCTACCAGGCTCCTCCGTTCATGGGATTTTCCAGGCAAGAGTACTGGAGTGGGGTGCCATTGCCTTCTCCGAGGTTAGGGTTGATGTATATACATTGCCAGGGGTAAAACAGGTAGCTAGTGGGAACCTGCTCTATAGCACAAGGAGCTCAGGTTGGTGCTCTGTGACCTAGAGGGGTAGGATGGGGTGGTGATGGGAGGTTCAGGAGGGAGGAGATATATGTATACTTAAAGCTGATTTACCTCACTCCACAGCAGAAACTAACGCAGCATTGTAAAGCAAATTATACTCCAGTAAAAATAGAAAATGCATGTAGTTTCCCCAGAGTATTAGATTCAGTAAGTTTGTGTTAGGGTCCAGAAATCTACCCACCCAAGAAATATAGGTACTGTTATTGTTCATGTTTTACAAATGAGGAAACTGAAACAGGGGCTATGAGTAATTTGATCAGAGGCTCAGTCTTGCGACAGAGCTAGCATCTGAACTTCAGAACTTAACCAGAGGCTTTCAGGGTTGTCATTATGAGCAGGGGCATAAGAGAGCGATTAACAATCAAGGATCTTGAATTATAGAAGAACTTTGGACTTAATTTACCAGATAGTTATGAGTAGTAGTAATATAGTAATCATTATCCTTTAACATACTGAATATTTTAATTCACCGTAGTGCTTACTGGGGCTTCCCAGGTGGCGCTAGTGGTTAAGAACCAGCTTGCCAGTGCAGGTTAGTTGTAAGAGACTCCGGTTCGATCCCTGGGTCGGGAAAATCCCCTGGAAGAGGGAATGGCAGCCCACTCCAGTATTCTTGTCTGGAGAATCCCATGGACAGAGGAGCCTGGTGGGCTACGGTCCATGGGGTCACAAAGAGTCGGACACGACTGAGCGACTTAGCACAGCATAGAGCTTGCTAGGTAAAGTAGTGTTTCCTGGGCTTTCTTAGAACTCAATTCTGCAAGATTTCAATAATTTTGTTCAAGATAAGAATGAAAACAAACAAAAAAGGGGAGATTTAGTCTATATAAGTTTGTGGAGTAGTAGGTTAAAAAAAGCTAAGTAACTTTCTAACTGTAATACTCACCAGAGACTTTAATATGTTAATCTCTACTATTACTCTCACATCATAATACATCACGTGGGATTCTCAAACTTATTCGACGAAGGAAGGTTTCTGTCTCTCTTCCTTGCTTTTTAAAAGGAAGATCTCAAGAGGGAAGGATCTCAGAAGATTCTTTAAGGAATCCACGCTAAGGTATGCATTGAACATTTGAACACAGATCAGCTGTAACTTCTGGTCAGCTTTAGCTACCAGGAGGTCCCTTACAAAAGTTAGTTTCCCAACAGCATTGAAGTAGGCATGACTTTAGATTTTTTAAAAGTTACTTTCCATGAAAGAGTGCATTAGGCAGCCTTACAAGTCTTTGTGGTAGACGAGTCTGGAATTATCCTGGAGCTGGGAGAGTCACAGAATTTGGAAGCATTGTCCAGATGGAAAGAAGAGGTCAAGGACAGGCAATTCAGATTTCAAGCTATTGTAGGATCCTCAGTGCAAGAAGATTAGAGCATGGTATTAAGGAAATGGTGAGATACTGGTGTGTTTGAGACATATGAAAGATCATTCATGGGAGACAGTAAAGCTTAGCTATTGGAAGTGAAAGGAAGACTGACTGAGGAGGAATTCAGGTCTCCAGACCATAAGACTAGGGAAAAAATATTAATGCTGATAGAAATAGGAGTTTGTCAAGTTATACCAGATCCTGGGGTGGGGTCACGAGGGAAGGGAACAACGGATAAATGTTTATTGAGAACTTACCATGTACTCAACATTTAGTCCCTTTTATCAAAATCTACAAAGTTTTGAGGAGAAACCGTCATATAAACCAGATTTCTCTGCTTGAAGGAGCTGGCAGAGTCTTGAGTTCTATCCTTCTTGACTCTGCAGCTTCTTGTGGCTCTGAGAACCCCCTGACATGCCTCAGAGCACATCAGGAACATTGCTGATTAATTTCAACCCAATATGTCGAGTTTGAGATGATGGCAAACTAGTCAGCTGTGAGATGTTTCGTTGTGAGTTTGAGAACTGCTGTCGAAAATAGTTAATGTGATTCCAAATGTAGAGCCACTTACTGCAGTCAAGATAAATAATCAGTAAATGCTCATATAAATACATTTCTTGCAAGAGTTTTGAATATCAATCCTTTGAGACCTGGCATTTTAATATTGACATGAGAGATTTAATATTTAAAGAGACAAAGCTTTTTTATAATATGAGGTGGTTGAATATTTCTATATTCATGTGTATATATTTGAATATATATGATGGACTATTTTTCCATCCTCATCTAATGAATCACTTAATCCCATGCTTAATTTAATGAAGAATATTCTGTCACAGGAGGAAGAACAATCATCATGAAAAAATTGAAATCCCTTCATGAAATTTGGATTTTGAGAGTTTGGCTACAGCATTCATATAAAGAAATGCTATCTGTAAAAGTCACATATTTTATTTCTTAAACTATGTATGGTGGTGGTGGTGGTTTAGTAGCTAGGTCATGTCCAACTCTTGCGACCCCATGAACTGTAGCCCACCAGGCTCCCCTGTCCATGGGATTTCCCAGACAAGGATACTGGAGTGGGTTCCCATTTTCTTTTCCAGGTTCAGACCCAGGGATTGAACCTGTGTTTCCTGCATTGGCAGGTGGATTCTTTATCACTGAGCCACGTGGGAAGGCCATCAGACTATGTATATGTCATCTTAAGGCCCAAACAGAAGTACTAACTCATACCGAAGAGTCTCAGTAAATGCCGATTCCCCAATTTTGTTTCTAATTCACTGAAATTTCAGGAATAATGGCAATGTATATCAGTTACACTTGTAGAAGATATAAACTTTATGTGTAAATGAGTTTAATGGACAGTCTTAGAGGATACAAGGCTTTGCTATTCAGTTTGATCTTGATACTGGGAAGCAAATTTAGAACTGTTGATGGATATCATCCTTAGGTTCAGTCATTGCCAGATGTTAACTAAACTATAAAAGCATCATATGGCTATGACAACCTGTTAGCTAGAGGGATTATCAGATTAAAAATGGAACTACACTCATTACTGAATCAACAGTATGTGTCAACAATGCTTTCTGGGTCATGCATAATAAATATGAATATTATCTTGGATGAACGATTGATTTTATATAACACGGAATGTTGAGAAAAAGTCTTGACTTTCATCCTGTTCATAATCCTTGCTAGTGAAAATAATGTTACATCAGTGTTTTTCTAGTCTTATTAAGAGGCAGTGTTGCTGTAATTCAACGGAACTGAGTCAGTTCTTAAAATAGAGATGTTTGTGGAGCGTAGAAAGACAATTCATCAGCCTTAATGGAAATATCCTGCAAGACTATCCAGCTCTTCTTGTTCCAAATTTGTATTCATAAAGCAACCTCTGCTTTTATAATTTGTTTTCCTGGGGGAAATTTATCTACAGGGATTGGTTTTGCAAATAGCCTCCTTTCATCAGCCAGGTAGGTCTGTCTTTGTAAACTGTTGAAATTACATCTGGTTGATAATGTCATCTTTTGTAAGTGTACTTAGCTCGAGTGTTCCCTTTTAGCTTGACCAATAATGGGTGCCCTTCAAAGCAGAGTTCTAGGCTCTGCCTTCCCTAGGCCAGAGCCAGGAACTATGCCCTTCCAACAAGTATTGTGGGAAGCAGCCAGATAGTCTACTTTTCTGACATTTTTAAAGCTCGTCAATACCATTTGTCTTATCTATGATTTACTGAAAAAAGAAGAGATGAATTTATGACATTTCTAATGCAAATCAGTTTTGGGAAGATATCTGATTCTTTGTGTTGGCAGAGCTGTGTATCCTTTTACGGACCTATGGTAAGACCATCCCATCCCATTGATTATCCTACCTCCTGGTAGTCTAATCCTTTCATGCTGACCATAAGCCTGGACGCTTGACTTGTTTTGGCCAATAGAACATGAGCAGGTGAGATACAAGCAGAGTCTGGATAAACCCTTGAACAGTCGTTCCCAGTTGGAAAGCTATCTTTCGGAAGCCGGTGGCCATGATGTAGGGAAGCTTGTGCTAGATTCAAACAGCGATAAATCAAGTGGTAAGACACGCTGGAGGGTGAGGCCATCTTGAATATTCCAGCCCCAGCCATCGTCCCAGCTGAGAGTGCAACATCAGAGCTCAGCTCCATCCTCTGAAGCAGAAGATAAACCTAGCTGAGGGCAGTTAACCTACAGACTTGTGATCAATGCTAATTCATTAGCCCTTTATGCCAGTAGGCTGTGTTGAGTTCTGTTGCGTAGCAATAGATTAAACAAAACATGGTTATAGATCTCTTTATCTTAAGTGTATCAATACTGGATATTTGAAGGAAATGGTGTCTAATTTCAGGGGATGGCTTAGTGAGCGGTACATATCCACAGTCCCTTAAACCCATCGCCCCCTCCTCTTTCCAAAAGTGAATGGTATTGTGCTGCCATCTGGTGGCAGAGACTAACTGTCCTGGATGATTCGTGGAATCCAATGAGCTCATCAAGCAGCATCACTGGTAAAGTGTGAAAATGCACACATGAGCCAGAGAACCCCAGAGAACCAACACTAATAGGGAAAAATGATTTGTGAAGTGACAGTGATGACACTGACCCAGGTGTGTGCCAAGTACGAGGACCCTGCGGCCAGTGACTCATCTCCTGGTCACTTGAGCTGCTGCGGACTCCAGGCAGATTCAGCATATGGGAAGCCACCGACCTCTCATCTCATCCTTTCTACTGGACCAGGGAAGAGAGGACATGACACTCACAGGTGAAAACTGAACCCATGCTTCTTCCTTCGTCACGGGGGTATGAGCTTGTGAAATGTTCCCCAGTCCCCTCAGAGATTTGCTCAACCCTTTTGATGTGGACAGAGGCTCCTGTGAGTGGGGTGGAGAGTGGGTGGGCAGTGGAAAGTGAGAGAGTTTTCAGGTGCTGATTTCATCTGAGGTTACCTTGCCTGTTTTGCTGTCATCAGCAGGAACCCGTACTTTCAGGAAGCAAAGCGAGAAAGCTGCTGTTAATGACTCGGCAGATGTGGCCACCTGGCCCTGTCCTCTCAATGCCCTGGGCTCTGCCCCCATGTAGCCGAGATTGTGTTGATTTGGGTCCAGGGTTTTACCCTTAAGAAGACTTTTTCTCTCCCAAGATAAAGAGACAACCCAAATACTTTGGGGACTTGGAAAAATACATACTGCATAAGAACCACTGATTTCTTTCAAACATTACTATTCCATCAAAGAAAAACAAATCATTATGTTTTCATTGTGTATTTACCACCAAGATACATCAACACAACACCTATTGTAATAAGTAGTAGGTGTTTATTTGTGCTCATGCTAAGTCTAGAAAGGAAAAAAAAAACTTTCTTCCAAGTAAAATGATTTTATCTGAACTTAGGATATTGAAGGAAACATAGTACTTATCTTTTCAAGTTGAAGTAAATTTCTCTTAACATAATATGTATTACAATAATAGCATCTAGTTAAGATTTCATTATGACATTTCAGTTCAATATAATACACAATCTTTGCCATGTTTTTATAAAACATTACTCGGTATGAGATATTCACATTAACTACAATTGCTGAAATGACTGATGTTTAAATCTAGCGACAGTTTCTATCATTATTAAACTTCATTATAAAATAAAGTACGTGGGTGAAATTGTGGCTTGATGCTTTTGTAATTTGCTCTCTACCTTTTCAATGTACTTTTCAGTTACATCAATTGAATCATTTCATCTTATAGATGCAAAGATGAAGGAAAAGAACAAAAACATAGCCATTAACGGAAGCAGTGCAAATGTGCATAGTTAATGGAAACCATTTTGACATTTTGTATTTGATTCTATGGTGTACCTACTCAAACAATTTCAATGGCATATTAGAACAAAATGCGGCATTGTGCTCTTCTCTAAGAATGCAAGTAATAGACTTCAAAAATTACCTTTTCACTGAAAGTATTATCTGCTGGAAATGAAGAAATGTTTTACATTATGAGAAGCTAATAGCAGCAAGAGGGAGCAATGGGCTGGCATGATAACTCAGGCAGGGGAGGGGTTTGACTCTTTACAATCCAAAGCCCAGTTTTTCATTTTATAAAGCATAACAACAATATTCCTCTTCAGATTCCCGGCCTCTTTTTTTTTTTTTTTTTAATTTTCTGATGGCATTGTTACTAATCCAAGTGAAGGCTTATGCTGGTCAAGATGGAGCCCAGAATGCAAGGCATAATAATCGCTTTTGAATATGTTCAGCTTGGCTCTGGGGAAGAGGCTTGATTTATAAAAATAAGAAATTTTTTAAAATTCAGAGCATCGGGAAAATAGCTACTTGGTCCCCATTGGACATACTAACAGACAGCTCATTTATTGGGGAATAAACCTAGGTCCCATGGATGCTACTAAAGATGTGGTTCTTTAGGGGTATTTTGATGTTGGACTGGAGAGAGGATGCCTACACATTTGAGGAAGTAGCCCCAGTTGTGGGAGGTGTTTATACTTTCTATATCCTTCATTAAAGTAATTTCACGTAGAAATCGCTAATTTGATTCCCACGAGAGCTCTGTGAAGCGAACATTTTTTCCTTCATTTTTTCTCATCTGAAAACTGAAACTCAGAGAGAATAACTGATTTGCACAGCAAATAAGAAACATAACCAGGAAATGAAGCTCCTTCTTGAGTCTAAGGAAAAGTGGAGGTGGGGAGAAAAAAGGGGAAATAAATCAATGCTACGAAGCCAAGTGAAAGTAGGCTTTGTGTTGGGGCTGGGTGTATTTTCACTCTGTATGTTGACATTGATTTGATGGTGGGAGCAAGTCTGGCTGGAGAGATGTCAGTGATAAACCCTGAAGATGGTTTTGTTTCAGCAACATGAATATATAAATTAACCAGATGATAGGTGACTTAATATCTGATGGTAGGTTTTAGCAGAATGAAATCTCAAGATCTAGCTTCCTGAATACTGGGCCTCTGCTCTGCAGCTAACTGCATTGATGTCATAACACACTCTGCCCATCATGTGCAAAACCCCAGTGAACCTCTGCCCTGGTGCCTTCATCATCTGATGGAAGAAGGGCAGGCAGAAAACAGGTCAGAGCTACAGGGAAACCCAAAGACCAGTTTCTACAAAAGAGAAGAGGGTGCTATGCTTTAAGGAAAGAAGAGCAAGGTCATTGCAGCAGCATTTTCACCACCTTCTACTCGGTACTTTTTCTTGTGTTGCACCTTGCAACCCACATTTGTAGCTCTTAGTTCACTAAAAGCACCAAATGGACAATAACATTTCAGGAAGTCTTAGGATCACCATGGTCCTTGTGACCAAAATGGAGCCTTCTATGAAAATTTACCCTCTTTTCATTGCTTATTTAGTAGCCATAGGCTGGCTGGAAACCTGCAACTTATGTAGAGGAAGATAGAGGCCTGAGTACTAAAACATCCACTTCTTCAACTATACTCCAATATAAAACAAAAATTTTTAAATTTTAAAAAATCTGCTTTCTGTGTTACCTGAGAGAAGAAAAACGATAAATGTCTACAAGCACCCAAGGTGCCCCACATTTAAAAACAATTTTTTGTTAGAGCACAGTGGCTTTACAATGTTGTGTTAGTTTCTGCTTTACAATTCACAATAAAGTGAATCAGTCATATGTATACATATATCCCCTCTTTTTAAAAAAAATTTTTTTCCCCTTTAGGTCACCACAGAGCCCCATATTTTTTTGTATGAAAATAAAAATTAGTCAATTCATTGGCATACTGGTCTTCAACATAAGGCAATGAAGCAATAGTATTAGCTTGCCTGAAATTCTAAATCTTATTGTCCTGGTTGATTCCTAACAGACCTGAAACCACAGCGTGCATGTGTGTTTGGGGGAAGGGATGTGTGGTATAGAACTTTTTCTTTCGAACTAGCTTCTTCCTTTGCAGGGAAAGCTTGCTCTTTCAGAAGAGTCACCAGACCGCCGTGTGTTGAAAGAAAGCGTGTGCTGATAAACATTACTGAACACAGTGAATGCCAAGAGTGTACAGTACTTAAATATTTCCATTTCAGATCAAATATCTCAACAACTAGTGTATTTATCCTAGTTTAGAAGGCACAGTGATATTTCTGAGATGTAAGTCATCCAGCGATTCTGTTTTTAAATTCAACATTCTTTCAATCTTGAAGTCTGTTATCTCCAGAGAGGGCAAGCTCTGGTCTCTCTAAGAAGAAGCAACTGCCACGTTCTCTGGTTGAGGAAGTCTGTTGTTGTTTAGTCACCAAATTGTGTCCAACTCTTTTGCAACCCCATGGACAACTGCTAGAGACTAATTTCCATGTGAGAGTATCTGCCATAAGCTGATGAGCTGGTGCTTTTGGTGCCCGTGGGGGACTCGCCATCAGTCAGTTGAGTAAGGGGATTTTTGCAGAAGGAAGGTGTTGTGGTATTCGAGCTCTAAGCAGTGCAGTGATGCTACTCATGGAGGCGAACATGGCAAATTACAAAGCATCAGGAGAGATGAGAACCTGCAAGCTTCGCATTAGTGTGAATACACAGGGAAGGGATAGAAGGTCTGTGCTCATGGTGGCCTTCACAAGCTCAGTCCCAAGGGCATTGGATGGCAGGTGAGAAGGCAAAGACTAACTTTGAACCTTCAAGTTTAGTTAGGGTTGGGGATACTCAGGGGTTTTCAGGATGCCCAGGGGCTTGGCTCCTGTTGGTTCGTGGTCAGAAAAATGTCAAGTTGGAGTGTGGACTTTCTCTACTAGACTGTGGCAGTCAGCACAGTTGAACCTTTTATAAAATGTGCACTATTCCCAGGTGGAGCTAGTGGTAAAGTACCCACCTGACAATGTAGGAGACATAAGAGATGCAAGTTCGATCCCTGGGTTGGGAAGATACCCTGGAAAAGGGCATGGCAACCCATTCTAATATTCTTGCCTGGAGAATCCCAAGGACAGAGGAGCTTGGCAGGCTATAGTTCATGGGGTCGCAAAAAGTCAGACACGACTAAAGCGACTGAGCAGACGCACATCCAAACAAACAAAGAAGGCGGATGCTCTTGAACTTCCGCACTGAAGGTCAGGAGTTGGTTGGGACCGATCTTTGGCAGGATTTTGACTTGATGGGCACTGCTCACCAGGATCATTACGAGGTTTGTAGAAACTCTCTTCATGAGTAATTCGAGTGCTGGAGCTGCAAAAGGGAGGTCTAGGCCTCAGGGGTCCCAAGTGCAGGCAGAAGCTTTACTAACTACCTAGGGACCACATATTGCCTGCCTGATGCAGGTAGACAGGTGGATAAGTAAACACAAGAGCCCCAAGTACGAATGTGCTTCTTTGTGACAATAATACTTCTCTTTATAATTGCTATTCAATAAACATATACACACATTTTGATTATTTACATAAAGACATTAGTGCAAATAAAGTGAGCTGTGATGCACCTACAACTTACATGTGTACTTTTACCTGGGAAGGGACTAAAGTGTCACCGAAAAGGAAAGGAGCACTTTTCCTGAGAAAAATGTGAAAAAAATATACACTCTAGAAAGATTTGCCATTGGATTTCCAGAGAAGATTTCTGTCTAAAACTGTATAGTCTTCATTGAACAATATTTTAAAATGTGAACTATATTACTTAAACCAGTAAGCCATGGCTTAGGCATATATATTGGTGACAATGAAGGGAAAAACCCACAAAAAGAATGATCACCTGATGTGTGAATAGCTAAGACAGACAATGGTGCCAGGTGGTTCCTTAGTGCTTGATAATGAGAATACTATGTCAAAGCAGGCAATCAATACCAAAGAAAAATCAACACACATTCAACATCATCCTTGCAGTGTTAAGCTGATTATCCTCTTCAAGTAATTGAGGCAGTGAGATGAATGTGTTCAGCAACCCTTATTTTTCTTCTTTAGAAGGCAGAACTAGGTGTAAGGGTTAACCGGTGTCTTGTCTTGCTCATCACTCCATACTTCAGTCATAGATTTCAAAGGAGAAAGATGCCTTTTCCAGTGATTAATGCCTGCATCATTTCTATCATTGATAAACCATGCTCTTAATGTAAAAGAATGTAAAAAGAATTATTTATGGTATTTTCAGTTGCACACACATATAATTAAATACATATATACAAGCATGAAACATACAGATACATTTATAAACCCATGTGTGGATGCATGCAAAATTGCTTCAGTTGTGTCCAACTCTTTGCGACCGTATGGACTGTATGTAGCCCACCAGGTTCCTTTCTCTGTGGGCTTTCCTGGACGAGAATACTGGAGTGGGTTGCCACGCCCTCCTACAGGGGATCTTCCCGACCCAGGGATCGAACCCATGTCTCCTGAGTCTCCTGCATTGCAGGTGGATTCTTTACTGCTGAGCCACCAGGGAAGCACTTATACACATATGAAACACACCATTTACATCACTTGAACACTTCAGGTGCTTCAAATAGAGACTTTTAGAACACACTCTCCCATGTTATTTTTCTTTTTTGATGTGGACTATTTTTAAAGTCTTTATTGAATTTGTTATGATATTGCTTCTGTTTTATGTCTTGGCTTTTTTGGGGTTCTGCATGGCATGTGGGATCTTAGGTCCCTGGTCAAGGATGGAACCTACACCCCCTGCCTTGGAAGTCAAAGTCTTAACCACTGAACCGCCAGGAAGTCCCACAGACCCTTCTGTTTTACATCTTCATCTTTAAAGAGGAAGCATGCCCATGTGGACAGAAAGAGATTTGCAAGCCACGTGATGGGCTAAAACATAGGCTTGAATAACCTCACAATGAGGAGCTTTTATAGGTCTCCATGAGGACCAGAGAATGTTTATTCCCCTTAAACCCTTGAAAATAACATGGTCATCTTTCTTGGTAAAATAATTTGTTACTTAATCACTATGAAATTCTGAAATTTCTAATGGGTAAGCTTTCAAACTTTGTTTTGCACCCTCTAGGGAGGCACCCTTCAGGAAACAAACGAACCTCCTTTAAGGGTTGTTTTCAGTTGTACGTCTCCAACAGATTGTTACCTTGCGTATGTGTGTGTGAGCTTGGTCATTCAGCGTGTCTGACTCTTTACGACTGCATGGACCATAGCCCATCAGGATTCTCTGTCCATGGAATTCTCCAGGCAAAAATACTGGAGTGAGCAGGCGTTCCCTTCTCTAGGGGATCTTCTCTACCCAGGGGTTGAACCTGGGTCTTCTGCATTGCAGGTAGATTCTTTACATTGTGAGCCACCAGGAAGCCTGAATTTTTACCCTAAGAAATACCAATTTCTCATTCTTCTCATACTGCCTTCTCTCTAACACCTTCCAAGCACAATGTGAAGGTTGAGAGCATAGCCTCTAGTCAACAGACCTGAGTCTGAATCCTAGTTTTGCCATTCTCTTTGGACTAGCTCTACAGCATGTCTTAGCTTCGTTTCTTCCTTTCATAGATCAGAGCTCTCATATTGTTCATTATGAGTAGTGAGAAGTTGTATTACATGATCAAATGCAGGTGAAGCCTTCCAGCCAGGATACATGATGAGAGTTTCATAAAAATTTTCTTTCATTATTACCACATACGTTTTGCACTTCTGTACTGCATAGATTTCTTTAAGTGCCCATGCCTCACACAGTGGGTGTCTTGGAGCTGAACCCCAAATGTTCTTGACATGGTGTCAAATATGATGAGGCTTATTTAGAGGAATATGAGGGCAGCACCTCTGGAATCTATTTCATGAATATTCTAGGAGATTCAAGGGGATGCATGTACCTATGGATGATGACAGTCAAGGATTCAAACTTGGTCAAAGAGTCAATTTTAAATACGGCTTTTCTCACAAGATACTTTAGTCCAGATTCCCAAGGTTATTACCTAAGACCTGGGAAAATAGCTTATACAAGTAACAGGGGTGTGCCAAGAAAAATCTCTGAAATATACTGAAGACAAATGTCAAGATGTTTTTGTGTCTTAGGCTGCAAACTGTGATGTTACTGGGCTGAAAATATTTTTCTATTTTAGTGAAGTGACTATCGAAGCATTCATAGCACAAATGAAGCAAAGAACATGTTGTTGTTTAGTTACTCAGTTGTGTCCGACTCTCTGAGACCCCATGGACTATAGCCCATCAGGCTCCTGTGTCCATGGGATTTCCCTGGCACAAATACTGGAGTGGATGTTACTTCTTTCTCCAGGGGATCTTACTGATCCAGGGATTGAACCCACGTCTCCTGCATCTCTTGCATTGGCAGGCAGATTTTTTTTACCATTGAGCCACCAGGGAAGCCTGCTCTATGGCGTATTGTCATTGCTCAGTTGCTAAGTAGCGTCCAAATATTTGTGATCCCATGGACTACAGCACGCCAGTCTCCTCTGCCCTTCACCATCTCTCAAAGTTTGCTCAGATTCATGTCTATTGAGTCAGTGGTGCTATCTAGCCATCTCATCCTCTGCTACCCCCTTTTCCTTTTGCCTTCAATCTTTCCCAGCTTCAGTCTTTTCTGACAAGTTAACTCTTTGCATCAGGTAGCCAAAGTATTAAAGCTTCAGCTTTGGCATCATTCGTTCCAATGAAACTCAAAGTTTCAGCCATAAAAAGAGGAGAGAGCTACGATCATCTCTGAGACCCATGGAGATTAAATTGGTCTAAAATAATAGAGGATCCAGCATAATAAAACTCTGTCAGTTCCCACCAGGAAAGCAACTCTACTTAGTCACACTTGAAGGAAATTTCACAAATATGTTTACGAAGCTCCTAGAAGATGAAATACTAGGATTATTCTATTCTTTAGGTGATCTGATGGAAAAAAAGTGTTAGAAAAAAAATAAGGTATATGTGAATGATTATAAAGAGTACAAGAAAGTGCAGACACCAGAAGCATTTAGTTTTGCATGTCATTCTAATGCTTCAATAAATCACACCTCAGCTATAGAACCAGAAACCAAAAATGCCAAAAGGTTTCATAAATTGCTGGTGTGAAGTATAAATTGGTACCCATGACTTTTGATACAAATTTTTATGTGCTAGAAATATTAATTCTACTTGGTGAATATATTTTAAGGAAATAACTCAAGTGGAAAAGCTAATAGATATCATTTCTTTAAATTTTAGCATCTAGTTTATTGAAATTAGAGTATAATCACCTTAAGAATGATTATACAATCTTCAAAATGATGATCATATAATATTTGTGCTAATGTACAAAATGCTTATGCCATCATATTAAGGGATGCAGTTCAGATTTAAATATGCATATCCCATATTTTTGGTTATATATATAAAATATTTATATAAATATATATGCATATATATTAATTTATATGTAAATGTATAAATAAATGCATACTCTTACATAGCTCTTATAAGCACAAATAAATATAGCATATATATATGTAAAAAGCTATGTTTATACACCTGAGAAAAGCTAGAAGAATGTATGCCAACATTTAAGAATAATTACATTTGATTAGTGAGACACTATTCACCTCAGTATAGTGAATAATGAATGTGTATTACATGCATAATAAAAATAAAATAAACATAGTTATACTTCAAAAATATATATTGCTAAATTACCCTACCATAGTTGTATCAATTTTATGCAACCACATAGGACTGAGCCAATTTCCTGCATCTACAACTTTGGATGGTATTTATCCATTTTTGCCTTCCTTTTCTTATAACAGCCTGGATAGTGTCTACCATACTGTTGACTGAATGGATGGACACCCTAAGATATTTTCTGTGGTCCATATCCTCCTCTTCATTCCTACACCCCTTGTTTGTGTAGGAATCTGCTTGCCCAGAGTTTTGCAATGGCCCCTAACTACTGTCTTCACAGCTTGTTTCCTTTCCTCCTGCTACTGTGGTGACTCCTGTTATTTCCTGATTTAGAAACTGATCAAATCTCAGTTTCTTACCTTTTTAAAAAAATAAATAATGATATGGAACTCTGCTCAGGGTTATGTGGCAGCCTGGATGGGAGGGGAATTCGGGGGAGAATGGATACATGTATGAGTATGTCTGAGTCCCTTGGCTATTCACCTCAAACTATCACAACATTGTTAATTGGCAACACAATACAAAATAAAAAGTTGAAAAAATGAAAGAATAAAAAATTGTATAGTGCCTGAAGGGCATTAAGCAGTAGAATGAGTACCGAAAAGATGTGCCCTAACTTCCCTATAAAACAACATCACTCAGTGCCACGAGGACACACCTTCTGTGCAAGCTATTAGAGACTGCAAATAAAAGGGAGAGAAAATGAATCATTTCCATGCCTATGGGACAGGAAAGACGTTAAAGATAAGTAAGAGATAGTCACCAAAAAAACGAAATAAAGCAAATCAAGATTAAAGGCTGTACTTTTTTCCTTCCTCTTCACAGAATATACTCTTGGTCCCTTTATCCTGCTCTACGAAGGCACAGATGTGCTGGAATACCATGAGATAGAAGACAAGAATATGAACAATGAGATGAATTTTTTTCCCCTACCTCTTCTAAAATTGGTCTTCAGTAAAGTGAAAAGGAGGATTTGATTGCTACATATGAATATCTCTCTGGAATTTAAACCAAGACAACTTCTCTCTAACAAAACTAACC
This sequence comes from Muntiacus reevesi, assembly GCF_963930625.1. Classification (NCBI taxonomy): domain Eukaryota; kingdom Metazoa; phylum Chordata; class Mammalia; order Artiodactyla; family Cervidae; genus Muntiacus; species Muntiacus reevesi. The sequence continues at coordinate 52,845,946 of NC_089260.1, forward strand.
TAAAATAAAATCAATCACAGCTACAGAAGACAATTTTGCTTCTCCTTCTTCTAAATAAATCTATTTCATTAAAACTCGAGGTGTGCTAGATTAAGCATTAATTGGAGACAGGCAATGCATGCTAGAAACTTCAATTTTCTGAGATGTCAGCCCCCACTCCCACTCCATGTTGCACAGAATCTGAGACTAGGAATGACTTCAGAGTTTGCTTTGAAGACTTTGGTGTGGTTGCCATGACAACAAAACTTTAGGGCATTGTTACTTGCATGGAATCACAAAATGACAGATGGCCCATTATGAAACTGTACATATTTGGAGATGAAAAGCAAATGCATCACTCTGAAGTCCATTCATTTTGCTGCTGTGAAAGAGCTGGGATCTAATCACTTGAGTGGGGTGAGAATATGCAACCAGAAAGGAAGGGTTAAAATAAAACTTCATCCATCTTAAAACCATGTCAGCTGACTTGAAGATTGCTTGTAGATCACTGCCTCTCCCCACTCGTATAGAGAATCTGGATCCCATCGTTTTTTTATCTGGCACCATTCAATGCAAGTTTGAAACTTCCTCCATTAAGGCTACGGTTAGGAAGCCAAAATCAATCTGACTGAAGGCAAGAGGGTAAAACGCTTACATAAGTATGAGCAGGAAGGTGTGGTTTCCTTACCCAGCCTTTGGGTGGTTTTGACAGTGTGTTGGATGATGTAGATGAATGACTGTCTGGAAAGACTGGGTATCTTTCCTTGTAGGTCTGTCCAAGATATAACACATCAAAATAGGTCAAATTGAATAATATCAAACTTCAAACATATGATGTGAAGTTTTGGGTTAGGTCCTAAAAACAATTCTCACAAATTCAGAAGATAAACTTAGGAGGAATTGTTGTGAAAGACTTAGCAATTTTGACTAAGCTCAGGATAGGTAAACACTATGATGTGTCTGCCGAATGACACTGTTCGTTACCAAAATTTTGATGTCCAGACAAGGAAAGTGTGGTAGTCTTTTTGCGATTTGGTGATGTTTTCAAGATGTCCACAGAAGTGTACCTGTCTGTCTACCTATCATCTATCTATCTGTCCATCCTCATCCTCGCTATCTATGGATGAACAAGTGGAAACCCCTTATAATGAGTGGAGATTAAGTCTCACCATAAGCCTGTGTGATGCAACTAGACACGTTTTGTGTGTGCTGTGTGCTTAGTAGTTCAGTCACGTGACTCTTTGTGACCAGTCTCCTTTGTCTATGGGATTTCACAGGCAAGACTACTGGGGCAGGTTGCCATTTCCTCCTCTAGGGGATCTTTCTGACTCAGGGATCAAACTTGTGTCTCTTGCATCTCCTGCATTGGCAAGGTGGGTTCTTTACCACTAGTGTCACCTGGGATGCCCCTAGACAAATTTAACTGTTTTCAAATATATGAAGGATGATGATATAAAGGAGAATCTCTGTGGTCCAAGAGGTCTCTCAAGAAGAAATGCCTCAGTTCAATATTTTGAAAACTTTCTGAAAGTTAAGCTTTCTCAAAATTGCTTGCTACTTTAGAAGGAGGTGGATTCCCTCTTTTTGAAGTTTTGAAACATCAATGTTTGGTCTTATGGCAGGTGTATTGTCAAGAGAACTTAATTATCAACAGGGAACCTTGGCCTGTTGGTTGCAAGGCTCTTCCAGCTTTGAGATCCACTATTCTGTGATCCCTGTGCTGGCCCTAGGATGCTCATCAAACCCCTGAACCACGAAGGTCCTGCATTCTTCAGGCCCAGACACTTAATGCAGGGCACACAAATCATTCGTAAAATTGGATAGTGCAGCTGAGAATGAGTGACTTTAAGGACAAGGCCAGTAGGACTAGATTTATTCTTTTTGATGGCTACTTGGTATATTTTTAACCTTGGCCTCTAAGGTTATAAGGTCAATACATTAACTCTGATGACACTACCTCTTTTCCAAGATTTCTATTTAATTAATAGAAACATAAGGCTTGTCAAAATGAGGAAATGAGGCCATTCTGCCTTTCTTAAGAGCTTTAGCAGTAAATCAAAACATACTATGTTGAATAACGCTTTCTCATATTTTCACAGCTTTCACATTTATTGAGAAATAGTTTCACTGCTTAGAATTTTTGTTGAGTGCTATAAAATATTATTAAAAAATCTTTAATCTTGGGAGATATCTGGATGTGGTATTGCTAACACACACACACACACACACACACATACGAATGTGTAAGTACTATTCATTTTTTGTATGTTGGCGTGTTGTAAAATTCTGTTTTCTTTTCATTCCTAGATGTTGTAAATAAACTGGATCTGTACAGTAGGTTTTTGTCAGACTCCCAGAAAGATAATTTTATTTTATAGCACATCCTAGAGTGACAGCCAGAAACTGTTCTGCTCCACCTCAGTACAAACAAAATTAGCTTTTCACAATATTTTTGCAGTTGTTAAAGGTCATTAATAGAATGAAACCAGATGACTAAAGCAATACATTTGGAATGATTGGGTTTTATTTTTCTCCCTAGCTTAAAGACACAGAGTCCCATTTTCTCTCCTACTTGGCTGCCTTTCAATTTTTTTTTTAGTTATTCCATGGTTTCTAAAATCATAAAAGTAAAAGTAGTAGGATATGTATTTTTTGGCTTATGCCACCTTCCTTGTTTGACAGAATTTTATGAGGATGAAAATAGTATTAACTGTTCAAAAAACCCACGGTATTTAACAATGGCCCAAAGCTTCTGTTTTTAGCAAGGTCACATTTTTGTTATGAATTATCTGAAATCCTTTTTCCAATTAAAAAAGGAGACAAGAGAATTAACTTGGAGAAATGCTACCAGTTTTCTCTTTCAGAAGAGAAAGGAGAAAGCTCTTTGGAAAGCACAGTGACTTGGTGATGGAAGGATGCTCTGTGCTTTGTTGGGATGGAATGGGCATGCTGCCCATCTGTACTGTTTTATTTGTAGCATCTGGCTCCCAAGTAAAGAAGCTGCAGTTAATACCTACAAGTGGCTATGTTTATGTTAGCAACATTTACAGATCAGTTTGAAATTAGTATACCTTCCAAAATGATTCTGCCTTTATTATTCAGTAGGGAATGATTTGGAAAATAATTTCATCATGCAAGTAGGAAAAAAAATGACTTGGCTCCATTTTTTAGTGAAAATGAAGTAGCAACAAAAATCTGGTTGTGGTCCTGCTGATTTAATTGTGGATGAGCATGTTGAAGGTGGCTCAGTGCTAAAGAATTCATCTGCCAATGCAGGAGATGCAAGAGACACGGTTCAATCCTTGGGTTGGGACGATCCCCTGGAGGAGGAAATGGCAACCTGATCCAGTATCTGTACTTGGAAAATTGCATGGACAGAGGAACCTGGCAGGCTACAATTCATGGGGCCACAAAGAGTCAGATGTAAGTGAGCAACTGAGCATGTGTAAGTATGTTACCCTCCTATCAGTTCTAAATTGCCAGGAGAAATATCAACAACCGCAGATACCACAATTGCAGTTGATACCACTCTAATGGCAGAAACTGAAGAGGAATTAAAGAGCCTCTTGATGAAGGTGAAAGAGGACAGTGAAAAAGCTGATTTAAAACTCAACATTCAGAAAACTAAGATCATGGCATCTGTTCCCATCACTTCATGGCAAGTATATGGGGAAACAATGGACACAGTGACAGACTTTATTTTCTTGGGCTCCAAAATCACTGTGGACAGTGACTGCAGCCATGATATTAAAAGACACTTGCTCCTTGAAAGGAAAGCTATGATACACTTAGCGTATTAAAAAGCAGAGACATCGATTTGCCTACAAAGGTCCATCTAGCCAAAGCTATGGTTTTTCCACATAGTCATGTGCGGTTGTGAGAGTTGAACCATGAAGAAGGTTGAGCACCAAAGAATTGATACTTTGTGATGTTGGAGAAGACCCTTGAGAGTCCCTTGGACTATAAGAAGATCAAATCATTCAATACTAAAGGAAATCAATCCTGAATATTCATTGGAAGGACTGAGGCTGAACCTGAAGCTTCAAACCTTTGGCCACCTGATGGAAAGAACTGACTCATTGGAAAAGACCCTGATGCTGGGAAAGAATGAGGGCAGAGGAAAAGGGGATGACAGAGGATGAGATGGTTTTATGGCATCACCAGCTGAATGGACATGAGTTTGAGCAAGCTCCGGGAGATGGTGAAGGACAGGGAAGCCTAGTGTGCTGCAGTCTATGGGATCTCAAAGAGTCAGACACGACTTCGTGACTGAACAGCAACAAACCTCCTATCAGGGACAGAGCAGCTGTTCTACCCCCAGTACAGCAAACCACACAGTAGGATTAACTCTTCTGCAGAAGAAAGACCTTGAGAAAGTGAGAGGAGATGGGATGCAAACACAGTGGATGAACTGGATTGTTTTGTGGCGGTGATGCTTCTTCCATTGGAGCAGAGGGAAGGCAGCAAGAGTGAGTAGGCAACTTGGTTAGGTTGGAATGGGAGAGCATCTGTACTCTGAGCCAGCCTGCTCATGTACTGGACTTATTTTCTCTTTGCTCTCTCCCAGGGCAAAGTTTTCGTTGATATTTAAAAAATTAGTCATGATGCAGATAGTTAAAAAATAGTATTGTTCAAGCAGTGTGCAAGAGAAATAGCATCTTCTTTCCTCCCTCACTGGGGCTTTCAGGGTGTTGATTGAAGTAAACTTTGAAAGAAAATATCATTTCTAGGGAACAGAGCCAGAAAGGACTACACTGTCTATCTGTGCCTTTCCATCTGAAGTTTGTTTGACAGATGCTAACCATGGCAGATTCTGTTGTTGAATTTTGTGAACATTTAAAAATATGTTTTGATTCCCATGTTTTTTTCTGATGGTATTATAAAAAAGATATATAAACTGTAAAGCTAATTCTTCTTCATCTTCTACTTCTCTATTACTTTTGAACCTATAATTATAATTTTGATGTAGACTCTTGAAATTCATTTTTATATATTTACGTATAATACAAATACATAAAATAGAAAGCAGTAGTATTTTCTGTGAGTTTCCCAAAGACCTGTGCAAAGCATGATAAAATGACCCATGATATAATGATCTAGCAAACGAGGGTGACAAATGGGGGGACCATGCCACCAACAGGCAAAGCCCTCTTCCCAATTGCCCCATTTTTCTCTGAGGTTCACAGATTCTTCAACTTTCACAGCTATTAAAATGGAATTTCCACTTTGCGTTTCTTCTTCCTTCGTTCAGGCTTGATGTTGCCTCCTTCCGAGCACCTCTTAGATGTGACTATGGCTCAGTCACATGGTCCCCTTGCTCAGGCCACACCACAGGCTCTGAAACCACAACAGAGGCTGCTAATTACCATCCCAGGCTTTGCTCCTCCTTCTCCTCGCTCTGCTCCATTTTGCAGAGAAGAAACTGCAGCATGGAGGACATCCCTGTAGTAAATGGCTGATGGGCGTGCCAAGCCTGCAGTCTGCCTCCAGACCAATATTCTTACCAACGTTCCCTCTCTTTTTTCCCACTGTCCTCTCACTCTTTCTCATACTGCTCCTTCATGGCTGCTTGGAATTTTGCCTGTCACATTAAATCCAAGCTCCTAACTCTGTATCCAAGTCGAGATTTCAAGGCCCTGCCCAGTCTTGTTTCGCATAATCAATATTTATTTCCCAAACATCCCCTATGGAGGCTCTATTCCACTGCATCTAAACTACCTGAAGCCCCATCCTCCACAACATGCATTTCACAGACCCCTGGATCTTTGTCCTCCAAGCATCTTTCTGCTCATCTAAATTTTATTCATGTAAGTACTGTTCAACGGACATATATTTGCTTGCTTTTTAAAGATACTTTCTGCTTCATTCATCAGCTTGTTAATCTGCTGAGTTTCATGGTTTGATTCCTACCTCACAGACACAGGACTACAGAACACTAAATTCAGCTTTGTAAGTTTTATACACAGGAAACTGAGTCCCAAGTAATTCAACATCATTAGCGAGATAGCTTACAGAATCAGTATGGAACTTCAAAACAAAGATGCTGCTTGTTTTGCACAGTTGGGATGTGACTCATCCATGAGCTACCTAAATTGAAACATCCAGTAGGTTCTTGGCTATACAGATCTGAAGATCATGACAGATGTACAGACAAGGGACAGCGTTTTGGAATCTGCCACTGTGGCAGAAGCCAGAAGAGTGCTTGTGAAGACACAGAAAATATTTAGAATTAGACAGGCATAAGGATGGGATCCCATGGATGACTGACATGTTTCTGGAAAAGCTGGAGGAGGAGGGGCCAGTAGAGTTGATTGACAAGGAAGGTAGTCAAGGGGTGTGGAAGCAGGAGTCAGTGGTGCTGACCCTTAACAGGGAGCCCACAGAGTGTCTTCACAGAAACCCCTAAAAGCCATATAGAAGGAAGCTCAGTGCCTTATATGCCACTCCATATCCCTGGGCTTCAATTTTCATGTGCATGCCCTGAAATATATGCAAGTATATATTCAAGTATCTTCAAGACCTCTCCTCCCCATTGCTCTTCAGCCACAATAACCAAGCATGCATGGTTTTAATAAGCCTTGGCCATACTTTTTCAGCTGTAGAGGTATAGATAGAATCCATGTAAATATCTTGTTCCATCTTCAAATGATAAATTGTGTAACGATATGAAATTCGCTTTAAACATTACGAGTGAAGGGAGCATGTGATTTAAAATGTCATGCTTTGGAGTTATTGTATGAGCAAAATTCCTATATTCAATCATCCAAAGCAAACTATTATTTAGGAACTATTTGAAAATAGATAAGCTGAAAATATCTTATTTTAAGAACAAGAGAAAAGTGATAGTATATCAGAAATTACTTTTTCCTATGATACTGGGTTTTGGGTTAGATTTAGCATTATTTACTTTAAAGAATCATAAGTTAGAACTTCAAAATATCACAGGAAGATAATAAATATTGTTGAAAACACATCTCATTTAAATTTCTTTGAAAGTACTTTTTCTTTCAAACTTATTTCAGGATCAGTTTAAAATGAAACAAAAGTATTTTTAATATTCTGAAGATTTGAATTGTTGCTTTAGAATGTTGCAAAATTTAAGTTGGCTCAAACTTTTCCATTACATACCACCTACACATACATACAAATATGCACATAAAATTACCACATAAATATTGAAGCTATAGGGAAAGAAAACATTAGAGGCCTAAATTTTTTTATGTAATATTGGGTTAACTTGAAATGTATGAATATTGAGAGGCTTAAAATCTTAGAAGTTAAAATCCAGAAGAGATATTTAAAGTTATGCTCACTACAAGCTGTGTGTGAGAAACAGGTCCAGAGGTAGTCAAAATTTAGACAACAGCATAATAACAATAATAATAACTACTTCCTTTGAGTGATTACTGTGTGCCAGATGGTGTCCTAAGTGTGTTAATACATGATCTTATCTAGCTCTTACAGGTAAGACTATTTTTCTTGGTATCTATTTTTCAGATGAAAAAACTGAATCACAGAGACGTGAAATAATTTCCATGTCCCAGTTTGATAAAGCAAGTATAGATTTCATGACCTCCTTTTATGATACTAGAAATTCTGAATGAATAATCTGTATGATTATAAATAATTTAAGAAAGTAGGAGAATGCTTCTTTCTTTCCAATCTGTGCTACCTTATCTTCCAAGTCTTCCTCTTCCACCCGACCCTGCCTTCACCATTACTGCTATGTCAGATGTGGACCACTTGTGGTTTATGGGACCTGTTCTCAGGACATCCACCTTGGGAAGCTTGGTCTTTCAATGAAGTGTTTATTGGGTGTGCAGGCCCCATGGTGTGTGCCATCAGTCCGATAGATCATAGAAGCACAAGTCAAAGCCCAGAGCGTGTGGGGAGGATATAAGGGGAAAGGCAACTCATAAGCAAAGGCTCTGAGAGGGGAAAGCTCAGGGTGGGGATGGGCATGAATCTTCCTATTCAGCTGGGGGTACCCAGAACTTCTTTGAAAGGTAGAAATTCAAACTCAGGGCCCCCTTTCTCCATCTTCCACCAAGGAAAGGCAAATCTCCCTCTTTCGCTCTCCCCTAACCTTCCCCCACAGCTTGTTGTGGCGTCATGACAAATTCATGGTAACAAGAAACAGGCTAAATCTCGATTGTAAGATGCTCTTGTCTGGTGAACATCAATTTGTCAAATTTATTTGATGTCATGAAATCATTTGAAAAGAAACAAAACTCTTTTCCATTTTTATTTTTCTTGGAATGTAGCAGCTCGTCATCGAAGGAAAGGACAATGACCTCAGAGTCACAAGGTTCTGGGTTTAAATCCTGACTATGCCACTAGCTGGCAGATATGTGGGTGGGTATGTTTCTTAAGGTCTTTGAACTTCAATTCTCTCATTTAGTAAATGAAAAAGTAACATGTCCTAAGCTCATGGTGAAAATTAAGGGAAATAACATGTAGAAATCTCTCTGGCAAATGGTGTCTAAATGTTTGTTGAATTAGTGGATAAAAAGAGTTGAACTGAAACAAGATTAGAGGCTATGCAAGATAAGATGGAGAATTGACTAGAGGGAGAGCGGAAGGGTGGACCAGAACCAAGCATGATTAGTAACATGCTTAAAGGTTCACAGAAAAGTCTGAGCACCGCGGCAAACGCCGGATGTCTTGCACTTGCAAAAGTCCCAGCTGTCCCATCCAGCTTAACACAGTCACAGATCAAGTGTCATCATGCATTTGCCTCTCCCTAGCTGCTTTTGCTTGGAGAAGGAAATGGCAACCCACTCCACTGGTCTTGCCTGGAGAATCCCAGGGACGGGGGAGCCTGGTGGGCTGCCGTCTATGGGGTCGCACAGAGTCGGACACGACTGAAGCGACTTAGCAGCAGCAGCAGCAGCAGCTGCTTTTGCTATGGACTGGGAAAAGTGATCGCTGGTGTACACAGACTCCTGCCAGCAAACTGTGAAGCCTGGTGGGGTGGGTTGCCCTTTGTGAGTTACTTTATCTGAGCTTAAGCTAATGAGGATGTTTAGCACAGTCCTTAGCAATTTGTCAACACCTTGGCATCCTAGAACCATTTCCTAGGGCACTGAGTAAATATTTACATGTTCAAGACAAAACAAGCTTCTCACGAAGCATGATGTTATCCGTTCTCTGTGTGCTTTATCCTGCTATTTTAGAAATGAAGGAGCTTTTCTCCACAGCTGGCGATTTAGTACACAATCACAGGATATTTTTACAAGAGTTCTGAAGGCTTTCCTATCAGAGGTTTTCACAGGTCTTCAAGATATTTCTGGTGGGAAAAGTCTTCTGCAAATCTACCAACCCAAACCCTAAAATATACATGTTAATCACACAGAAAGGATTTCCAAGATGACAAAATATGAAAGAAAACAGAGAGGAAGTGAAATAAAAATAGGCCAGTCTGTTCTTGTTGCTGCCTATTCTGAGTTAATGACGTGAAAATATAACCATAAACTTTGTAGATGTGATGTTGCTCTATAACAATTCATTTGTTTAAAAATGGATGGATTGAACATGACTTTCTTAGTTTTGACCAATGGGGCATGATTATGTAAGATGTTATCATTAGGGGAAGCTGGGTGAAGAATATACGGGAACTCTCTGTATTCTTTTGGTAACTTCTCTGTGAATCTAAATTTATTCCAGACACTTTAAAAAGTTTAAGAAAACATTAAAAATATTCACAGAGCAGTTAAAGTGAGAGATCTAGTCTTAACTTTGTCTTCTATCACTGTCTATAATTTTATAAAATACAGAATAAGAGAAAATGTTTATTGAACTCACCAGCTCTTGGGATCCATCAGTAAACAAAAGACAAATAACTCTGCCCCTACAGCACTTACCTGAGTGTAGCTTATTGTGTTCTGACAATAAAGCAAAAGAAGAAAAAGAGAAAGAGGATAGGAAAGAAAAGAGAAGTAAGTTAGAATATGGTAAGTGGTATGAAAAAAAAAAGAGATGATAGTGGTCAAGGGTGTGTGGTGGGGAGGATCAGGGTGTGGGTTACAATTTCACACAGGATGGACTTGATTGGCCTTGACATTTTAGCCAAGGCCTGTAAGAGATGCTGTGTCTGGGAGTGTCTGGAGAAATTGAAGAAGAGCAGGGCTAAAGGCATGGGAAATAACAGCGGGGTGGCATGAGTGAAGAGGGAGAATGGGAGCAGATGAAGATTTCAGTCCATCCTTCTTTTCAGTGCATTTGAGTTCATGGTAAATACATCAGGCTCTTGTGGAAAGAAAGAGAAAGAACATTTACAGGAAACCTATCATGTCCCTCACAATAAACCCATGAAGTGGGACTAACTGCTCCCCGTTTATAGGTGAAAAAGTTGATCTTCAAAGAGGTTAAGTAGCTTCCCCAAGGTCACACAGCAAACAAACAATAGAACCAAGGTTCAGATATGACCTCTTAGCATAGAGGTCATGACCCGTCCCCACTGTCCACTCTGCCATGCTGACACTTCTGTGTCACACAAATCAAACCTGAAAGCATTTTGCTTCTTCAATTTCTTAGATATTGCTATTGATTACGGAATATGGAGGAATACTAGCATCTGTTTTTATGACTTTCTCGTCACTTTCAAGTATCTGCTGAATTTGAGGTGTCCAAATGGATAAATGGGAAATTTTGTTTCCCAGTTTCTCATTCCAGAGAGAATAATCTTTCTAATGTGTTAAAACTTCCTGCCTTTAGTCTGTGATCTTTAATATGTATTACAACACAAGACAGAATCAAGAGTAACTGCTATTTCTTATCTTAAGGATCTCTAGTTTCATAAAAAAATGGGTTTGGGATTGTCATCTAAAGGAAAAGCAAGACAACCTAAGAGTGATCTGGATATAAGACAAAGCTTTTAGGTTGGATTTTATTTTATTTTATAAGAGAACACTGTTCAAAAGAGAGATTTAGTCTTGCATGGAGAGAATCCACTGGACACAATATCACACTTGCTTCAAAAACTGAATATCTTAGTTGCAGAATGGGAAAAAATAGCCAAGTTTGGCAACAACTGTGTGAGATGAAGTAAAGTCCGATTGTTTGAAGAGAAAATAACAGTATCAACAGTAGATATCAATGCATAAAAATAAATTATTTAATTATTAAAAAATTGGGAGAATATAAGATCATAATGTTGCCTTTTGCATAAGGTCAGAAATAAAACCTTTCAGAGGCTGATTAGACCAGAACCAAACTGAATTAATAGTATATGCAGATCTCAGAATGGCCAGAGATTTGTTTGGATAAGCTTAAAGATGTATTTAAAAAGTGAAGTATTTGCAGTTGGTTTAACTTTTTTACATAAGCCGTTTTTCTTGTCAAGTTGTATCTACCTTCACAAGACAGAACTGTTGGAAATACCCAGAATTAATATTATGAGCTCAGCACTTTTTATGACTGTTTCAGATTTGTGGTTTGATAAGATGGAGGATTCTGTGCTTCTGTCTTTCAGGTATCATTATTAGTAACAGCCACTGGAGACCTTGGTTTGCAAAGTGCTAGTGTATCGTGTGGAATCTGGCTTGTCAGCTGGGGAAAATTATTATGGGGTGGAGTTGTCTCTCTCCCTTTCCCTCCCCCACCCCCATTTTTAGTGGAGTTGTCCCTTCCCTTTGCTTATTTGTACACAGTCCTATTCTTCTCCCTGTTCAGTTGGTCCAACTATGAGTCCAGTCTGAGAGATTCCGGTTCTTTTTTGTTGTTTTTGTCTATCTATGATCAGCTGTCTTCCCATCTCTCAGTGCCTGATGATAAAATGACAAAAGAAGGGCCTGTTCCAGTTTCCTCTTCCAACTCTACTTAGTGGAGTGATGGGACAAGTTCATTCTAAGGATCATTCTTTAACACTAGGGCCAAAGTTTCAGAAGATGTGCATGTGATGCTACATGCAAAATTAAGATTCAAAACTGAAGATCCACTGTTTAGGCACAGAGAGTTAATCCACCATCCCATTCTCTCCTTCCCAGTGTCTGGAGGCCAGGAAAGGGCCCGAGTCTGTTCCATATGAATGCTGTGTCCTTGAGCTTTTCTGGGACTGAGGTTGTCTTCTGTCCTCCTGTGTGGAACAAGAGCCTTAGTTCTGATCAAGCAACATTACAAGATAGTTGATTCAAAGATTAGACTATTTTAGTATTTCTCGGCAGGATTTCACAAATTTGATGAGTCAGCTGGTCTTCAGCTAGGCTGTTGCTGGTTTAGCATTATTTAGAAATATTTTTAGCCATTTGTCATCTGTTTCTGATAACTTGAGCTAAGGTGGCTTACTGAAAATCACACGGGAACATGGACTCTGCTAAGGATCACGATTCTGAACATGTGCAGAGAAGTACAGCACGACTGTGATTCTCAGCACGCTCATGGCTGCGTCGCTACAGCTCAGTTAAGAGTGGATATTACTGAGGAAAGAGTCTGCATGTTTAGCATTTTATTTTGGTGAAAGCAATGTCATCAAGGGACTTAGATTTAAAGTATTAGGCTCAAATTTTACTTCTTGAGTTACATTTCTTCTTAGTTAAGGCCCTTTGAAATTCTACATGTAATTACAATATTTTCTGAACCCACGTATTAGGCTAAAATTTTACTTCTTGAATTACCTTTCTTCTTAGTTAAGGTCCTTTGAAATTCTACATGTAATTATAATATTTTCTGAACCCAGTTCAGCATTTTATAAAGTGATTGTTGTTGATTGTTGTTATAAATATTGTACATTAGCAAAATAATCTGTACTGAAGTATTTAAAAATAGATAACCATGTTTACTTGACTTTCCAGGTACTGCAGTGGTAGAGAATCCACCTCACCAATGCAGGAGAAGAGGATTCAATCCTTGGGAAGATGCTCTGGAGGAGGGCATGGCAACCAACTCTAGTATTCTTGCCTGGGAAATTCCATGGACAGAGGAGCCTGGTGGGCTACAGTCCTTGGGGTCTCAAAGAGTGGAACATGATTGAGCAATTGAGCAAACACGCTAACACAGAAACATGTTCACTATTTCTTCTTTGAATGCCACGGTTGATGACTCAAATTTAAATATCTATATTTTGAAAAAGAAGAATGTTATCTTCTTAATTATATTCATGATTGGAGAGTATCTTCTGTTGTATAGGAACTAAACCTTAGAAAAATATTGTTATTACATCTACTTCCTTTTCTATACATAGCAACAGAGACTCATAGTCTAGGTTAGAGAACTTTCTCAGTGATTCTCTAATTTTTTCCCTTCTTTGTAGAACATAAATCATGTAGTCACAAACCTGTAGAGTAAATTCATCTCTAGATTCATAGTATGATGCAAGTGAAGATTGGAAAACAGTCATTCATATTTCATTTTAAGAGTGGACTCACTTTCTATGTGATAACAAATTCCCAAGTTCTTCAGGAAAAGAGGGCTATAAGCCATATGGGAGACATCATGCTTTTTTAATTAAAAAATTATTGGAAGATTTACAATGATGTGTTAGTTTCAGGTGAACAGCCAAGTGAATCAGTTATGCATAATATATCTACTCTTTTTTTAGATTCTTTTCACATATAAGCCATTAGAGAAGAGTTTCCTATGCTACACAGTAGGTTCTTATTAGTTATCTGCTTTATATATAGTAGTGTGTACATGTCAATCCCAACTTCCCAATTTATCCCTCCCTCCATATCCCCGGTAACCATAAGTTTGTTTTCTACATCTGTGGCTCTATTTCTGACATGATGCTTTTTTGAAAGAACTCAGGCTTTGCAGCCAGATAGACTTGGTATTGGCTTGTTCTGCCATTTTCCAGTGGTTTCCCAAACATTATTTCTTCTCTCCAAGCTTCCATTTCCTCTCATGTGAACTAATTGTAGCAATAGCTCCTATTGTGAGAAGCAAGTGGTTTTGTATATAAAGTGCCTGATACTGAGCTTGGTGGACAACACACATTCACAAATGGTAGCTGGTTTGAAAGATGGGCTGATACAGGTTGAACCCCAACTTAGCCATCTACCAGCCAAGTGGTTATGGGAAAATTAATTCATTCTTCTGAGCCTTTGTTTATTGACCCACTGACTTATGTTTCTGGATTGCTACCTACATAATGCCTAGAATAGGATAAATATATGCTAATATACAACCATGTTTACCACCATGACTAACATTATTTGCCTTTCCTGACATTTTTCCTGTCTGAAATGTGGACGGCTACCCAGTAGTTCCAGCCTTCTGCCCTAGGTGTGGTCCAGCTCCCAGGCAGACCATCAGAAGCAGAGATCTCATCTTTTCTCTTACGTGCTCAGGGAGTCTCTTGTTTCCTGAATTGTGGAGGCCAATTGCATTCTGTGCGATGTTGGCAGCATCCTTCTGTGATTTTATGTTGCGTTGCTTCAACAAGGATTGCTTTGTTGACACACATGCCATATGGGAACGATTTTGGATGGTACTGTTGACAGCCGTGTTTACATTGCTGTTTGTGTGTACCTCTCTGTCCCCCCCGCCCAGTTCTGAAACAATTCAGGCCTGGGAGACTCTATTCACACTGCAGTAAACATCTTTTTCATTCTCCTTCTCTCTGCCTCTTTCTTCTTCGAACACAACTCGTGTCTTATTTGTATGTGTAGGCAAATTGTTGAGGTGTGTATCAGAACTGGTGATGATGACTGTGTTTCAGAATCTTCTGTCTTAAGAAAGACACGTTACTAAAATTCCACTGATATAACTGAAAAAGACAAAAAAAAAAAAAAAAAACAAGTGAGAAAGATAGGCTAATAAGATGAGTCAAAGGGAGAAAAGTGTCAGGTTTAAATAAAGGACTATCATAAATATGAAGACAGGGACATGGTATGCGTGTTTTCATGGGCTTTTGGGGGTAAGTCAGACTAAAAAATGATTAAAATTATGATAAAAAAACACAGCACTATTACATATTTAGACGGATTGCAAATGCTTACCGTAAATATCTCTTCTGGTTGAGAAGTGGAAATTTTATAAAATTTTGGAAAGGAAGACAGAGAAAAAATCGCTAGGTGATTTATAACCTATATATAACTTTTGACAACATGCTAAATCTGATGTTCTCTTAGTTAGGCATTTGGAGCACATAGACTAGATTCTTAGGGGACAAATCCAAAGGAAAGAATGATCCGATTTGGCTATATTCAACAGTTGCCAAGTCATGAAAAATCCATATTCTAATCACAGTGGTGGGATATGGGGCAAAATAAATTTATAGGAAGATTTCATTAATATGGAGTACAAAAACAGTCAAAACTAACATATAGTTATTATAATCAGATTTGTGATTGCCTGGGGCAGAAGGTAGGGGGAGGTTAACTGAAAATGTACATAAGAGAATTTTCTGAAGTGATAAAATCTTATATATTGACTGTATAGAAGAGTACATTTGTCAAACTCGCTGAACTATATCTTTAAAATATGAGTATTTTATAACATGTTAATTATACCTCAATAAAGGTGACTGAATTTATACAAAGATACAGAAGAGAACATAAATATTAATTAGGAAACCTACTGAGAGTTAGAGACAATTATCACAAATATAAAATATGAGGATAAATAGTCACTAAGGTCTTAGAAAATTAGAACACATGATCCCATGAAATATCACCTTTAGTCTGTTGTTGATTAGCTCAGTTGTGTCTGACCCTTTGCGACCCCAAGGAGCCCGCCAGGCTCCTCTCTCCGTGAAATTTCCAGGCAATAATACTGGAGCAGGTTGCCATTTCTTTCTCCAGGGGATCTTCCCGACCTAGGGATTGAACCTGCATCTCTTGTGTCTCCTGCATTGGCAGGTAGGTTCTTTACTAGTTGAGCCACCACGAAAGCCTGTTGTTGATTAAGACTAGCTTTCAGTGAAGAACTGCAGTTATCATTCATTTTGGGGTTCCCTGCTGGCTCAGCATTTAAGAATCCACTTGCCAATGCAGGTGATGCAGGTTCAATCTCTGGGTCAGGAAGATCCCCTGGAGAAGGAAATAGCTACCCACTCCAGTGTTCTTATCTGGGAAATCCCACTGACAGAGGAACCTGGTGGGTTACAGTCCATGGAGTCACAAAAGAGTTCCATATGACTTAGTGACTAAACAACAACAACAACATAATTCATTTTAATCAATGACTGGATCTGAGTCAAAATATTTGGAATCTAGATTCCCAAGGATGTCTCTACAGGCTTGGCCACACAATGGCATAATTTTTGGGTGAAGAGAAAAAATCGAGATGTTCATTTATATGTGAACAAATATCCAAAGCCTCTTGGCCTTAAACTGAATTTCCTCAGTAAAATATGTATCTTGGTACAAAATTTTAAATACAGGAATGTTCTAGTCTTTTTTCTAGTGTTCCTTTGCAGCCTGATTTTTCTCCTTAAGTAGAGGCATTCTGTGGGTGGCTAGGTTAAAGCAAAGTTCTGTGACCTTGTGGCATGTGTCTTTGATGGCGGTAATGGCTCCATTGAAATAGGTGCTGCCGCTAAACTATGTAACTGCCCCACCATCAACTTAGAAGGGAGGCACAGACAGGGACCAGCCTCTGGGGCAAGCAGGTATTCACCTGGGGGCAAGCTACTGCATTCAGGAGAGGGTCTTGTGAATAGTCGATATAGTCCAAAGTATTTCAAGTTCAGAAGACGTTCACTGCCTTCAACAGTCATTATTTCCCACTGAAATACTATAAGGATACGTCTTCCCAGGATAAAGTCTTCCCAGGTGGCTCTGGTGGTAAAGAATCTGCGTGATGGAGGAGACATGGATTCAATCCCTGAGTCAGGAAGATTCCTTGGAGAAGGGAATGGCAACCCACTCCGATATTCTTGTCTGGAGAATTCCATGGACAGAAGAGCCTGGGAGGCTACAGTCCATGGGGTCACAAAGAGTCGGACCCTACTGAGAGAGTGAGCACAAAGATACGGCAACTAGTTAAGCTTCCTAATGCCCTGAATTTCTTTATGAGTTAGACCTTCACTGGACACATTGTTATAGTATACAATGCTAATTTATTTTCCTACATAAGTGAAAATAAAATGGGAGCTTCCACGCAGGCATTTCTTATCATGATGAATTGTTTAGTTATCAAAAAGTTGCAGTGAATTCCTTGGTGATCATGGAATTCTGCAATAGGTTATTTATTAAAATTTATCCAGGTTAGAGAAAAGCTTTATACATTAATCTAAGTCAGCCATAATATTCAATATGATTTGGGAGTCTAATTTAGCTTCATTGGTTCTGCTTCAGGTAATGCCAACTTAATGATCCATTTATGTAATTGTAGAATAATAATAAAAATGACTAATAATTTTAAGATTCAGGGTGTTCTGAAACATTTCTCATGGAAATCTAATCTATCACAGGGCAATCCGAGGGGCAAAATTTTATGCCAAAAAAGTTTGGAGAACATTTTACAGTGTTGCAGTTTCACCAGGCCCATTTAGCAAATGGAAGTCTGTCTTAATTAATTTGGACTTTGGTCACAGAACACCATAGACTGAATGGCTTATCAACAACACACATTTGTTTCTCTCAGTTCTGGAGGCTGGAAAGTCCAAGGTCAAGGTGCTGGCATGTTCAGCGTTTGGTGAGAACACATTTCCTGATTCATGGGTGGCCGTTTTCTCACTGAGTCCCCACATGGCAGAAATGGTGAGGGAGCTCTCTTGAGTCTTTTTCATAAGGGTGCTAATTCCATTCAAAAGGGCTCTACCCTCCTGACTTAATCACTTTCTCAAAAACCCCACTTTCTAACCCCATCACACTGGGGATTAGGGGCACACAGAGGACTCTTGGGTGGGAACACAGATATTCAATCCAAAACATTTCACTCCTTATCACATACAATATACATTCATCCTACCCCAATATCTCCTAAAGTCTTAACTCATTCTAGCATCAAGTTTAACATTCAAAATCTCATTGAAATATCATCTAATTCAGATATATGTGGGATTCAAGGTGCAATTCATCCTGAGGCAAATTTCTCTCCAGCTGTGAATCTGTAAAACCAAATATGTCTTGTGCTTCCAAAATACAGCAGAACAGGCATAGGATGGCTTTCCCATTCCAAAAGGAAGAAACAGGAAAAGGAAAGGAGTAACAGATTCCAAGAAGTCCAAAACCTAATGGGGCAAATTTTGTTAGATCTGAAGGCTGGAGGATAATCCTTCTTGGTTCAGTGTTTTACCTTCTAGATCACAGAGGTGGCAGTGTTACCCGTCTGGTTTGGCAGGATGGCCCTGTAGTGGTTTTCTAACTGGGTCAGGTTTCACCATATATGTTTCTGATTCCTGATCTGTAAGATGGTGCTATTAATACTACCTATCTCAGAAAGCATTGTTAGCAGTAGAATCAGTTAATACAATGTTAAGATGTTTTAATACAATATTAAGAACTTAATATACCTCCTGACACATAGTACCCATTCAGTAAGTGATAGTTTTGTTGTTATTATTTCCTTCTGACTTCTGGTATTTGCATCCTACCAGGCTTCCCAGGTGACACTGGTGATAAAAAATCCCCCTGCGAATTCAGGGGACATAAGACATGTGGGTTTGATCCCTGGGTTGGGAAGATCCCCTGGAGAAGGAAATGGCAACCCACTCCAGTGTTCTTGCGTGGAGAATCCCAGGGACGGGGAGCCTAGTGGGCTGCCGTCTATGGGGTCGCACAGAGTCGGACACGACTGAAGTGACTTAGCCGCAGCAGCAGCAGTAACTCCTTTAGGGCCCATGTTGGAAACCTCTGGTCTGGTAGTTCTCTGAAGCTAACTAGTATCTTGGGATGTTGTGAGAAAACTTATACATGCGGGACCCGAAAGATTTGGCAGGAGAGTCCTTGAATCCTGGGAAGGTCATCACATGACCACTTGAGTCCAACAAGTGACCCCGTCTCCCCAGCAACAGCCTTTTAGGATCACAGACTGACTCTGGACAGGCTCTCTGACAAGGAAGCCAAGATCAAGTCAGTTTAAAACTGCTTCAGACCCGGTGGTCCTTCTCCCTGCCCCTCCCATTCACCTTCCTCTTTCTGGCTACCCTCATTTGAACTTGTTTCCGTAAATATGCCACCTTTTACCACTTAAAAGGAGAAAACCCCACAGTCTGACTTGCTGGTTTACTTGTACAGCAGAAACTAACACAACATTTTAAAGTAATTATTCTCCAGTAAAAAAGAATTTTAAAAGAGTGTGTCTGTGTGTGCGCTCGGTCATGTCTGACTCTTTGTCACCCCATGGACTGTAGAACCCGCCAGGCTCTTCTGTCCACGGGATTTCCCAGACTAGAATACTGCAGTGGGTTGCCATTGCCTTCTCCAGGGGATCCTGACTACCCAGGGATCGGAGCTGCATATCTTGCATCTTGCTCCTTGCCTCAGGGGCAGACGCAGATTCCTTACCATTGTGCCACCAGCGAAGCTCTCTCCTAATTAAAGAAAAGTAGACCGGACCTCGTGACTGGTTATATGTGTGGGATAAAGGAGAAAGAAGAAATAATAGGAATTTTGTTTCTTGAGACAGAGAATATAGTAGCTGAAGCGGGTTGGAGTAGAAAGAAACAAAGAGCTCCTTTTCATTGCTCTGTGTTAAATAATTAATTTAGCATTTAACTGTATGTGACATGTGAATTTCAGGTACTGAGGCATGGTAGTATATACCATTTTTTGTTTGTTTTTTTAAAATAGTTTACTTCTATTGCATACATAGGTGTAGAGTGGATATTAACTGTTTTACAGCACTATTAAGTAAGTGAGAAAATCCTCTTTTGAAATAAGATGTACATTTCCACATGAAATTAATAGAATATACTCTGAATCATTTACTGCTGATCTGTCAATCTGTGCCCATGTAAGCAAGAAGCAACTACAGAAATAACCTTATAGAATCTGAAAAGCATATTTGGTCCCCCACGTATGTTAACATTGAGCTTGAACTACCTGGAGAAAATTACACTGAAAAATATATTACAGTGGAGGGACAGCTGTAGGTCACAATGGAAGCTTCGGCCTGTGGTTTTAAAAAGCAGAAATTTCATCTAACTACCCAGAAGATTCTAGAGACTTCAAATTGTAATTCCTACAAACTCAAATCAACTACAACCTCATTTATTTGCACTGGCACTTCCAAAAGGAAATACTGTTCTTGGTTATGAAAACACAATTTCTTCCCTAATGGGCTGCCCTTTCTTTGTGAACATGCTTGCTTTTATTATTCTGAAAGGACAAATGCAGTCAGCTACAGAAAGACAGCTGAACACTGATTTCGGCAAGGTAAAAGAGACTTGTTCCCTCATTATCTTTAGTTGATAGGCAATGTACCCACTTTTATACAAAATAAGAATATACATTAAATGAGAACTTGTGTGTAAAATTTTCTCTAAACGGAAAAGAAGCCCGCCCATATAAGAAAAAATCTTTATGATTTTTTTCACATGAGCATTTATTTGTGATGTGTATGTACACAAGGGCTTCCCTGGTGGCTCAGATGGTAGAGAATCTGGCTGCAGTGCAGGAGACCTGGGTTTGATCCCTGGGTTGGGAAGGTCCCCTAGAGAAGGAAACGGCAACTCACTGCAATTTTTCCATGGACAGAGGAGCTTCGTGGGATACAGTCCATGAGATTGCAAACAGTCAGACATGACTGAGGGACTAACACACACACATGCACACAAACACATAGTCTTATCCAGCCAGTTACTAAATAAGTACTTCTTAAGTATCTACTGGGTGCAAAGTAACATTATAGGTGCGGAGGATATAGCAATTAACACAGAGGCTTTTTTCTTAAAATAATTTTTATTAGAGTATAATTGCCTTACCGTGTTGTGTTAGTTTCTGCTGTACAGCAAAGTGAATCAGCCATACATATACAGCTATCCCCTTTTCTGGATTTCCTTCCAATTTAGGTCACCACAGGGTTCCCTGTGCGAAATAGCAGGTTCTCATTAGTTATCTATTTTAGACATAGTGTCAATAAAGTATATCTATCAATCCCAATCTCCGAATTCATCCCATCCACCCTTTTGCACCTTGGTGTCCATAGTTTGTTCTCTATGTCTGTGTCTCTATTTTAACTTGTACCCTCTTCCCTGCCTTGGTGTCTGCTGTTTATTCTCTATGTCTGTCTCTATTTCAACATGGAAGGCTGGAATCCCTGCATTGGTGCCCTTCACTTTTCAGTGGTAGAAAGATACAGTTTAGGTACAAGATGAGTTTGTATGAGAAAAAAATGAACTTCTCTAAGTCATTGCCATTTTGAATATCTCTTTATTATCTCCCACGGATTACTGTAACTTTAGGGTCCATCAGAATTATCTGGGCTACATGTTGAAGTGCAGATTGCTAGCCATCACATGAAGAATTCCTATCTCACTATATCTCAACAGGGGTCAAGAAATTTGAGTTTTAAAAATGCACAGATCAGAACACAGATGGTCCACAAACCACATTTTGGGACATTCTGCTATATGAGAAGATTTCCTTTGGTTATGTCTCCCACAAGTTCTTTATTGTATGGACATTGTTAATACGGGGCTTCCCAGGTTGCTCAGTGATAAAGAATTCATCTGCCAATGCAGGAGACACCAGTTTGATCCCTGGTCTGGAGAAGGAAGTGGCAACCCATTCCAGTATTCTTGCCTGGGAAATCCCATGGACAGAAGAGCTTGGCGGGCTATAGTCCATAGAGTCACAAAGGAGTTGGACACGACTTAGTAACTAAAAACAACAATATTGTTAGTATCCTGCCACACCAGTAGATATCCCAGAGAACCCTTCAAGCCCCACGATTTGATTGCAAGATATGGTGTTCTCAAAAACAATCTGACTTTATTTATAGAAATGAAAAATTTTAATCAGAACATTTCCAGTATAGTTTGTTGTTCATCGATCATGTGAGTCACATGACTTCTGTACATTTATTTATAGTGTATATAAATATATGTATGTTTGGTTATGATTATATTTCTTTGTTAATAATATCACTATACTTGCAAACATTTGTCATGTATGCTCAAGGGAAGATTTGTGTATTACTAATAAATGTAAATAGTAATAGTATATGTGGCTTGTGATTTATGTGTGGCTTTTTCTAGACGTGCTGATTTAAAGATGCCTGAGTTTGTTGGCTTTTTTTGAGGTTTGGGAAAGGTATACTTTATTGTTTTTAGCTTTTATTTATTTAAAAAAATTTAAATTGGAGTATAGTAGATTTACAGTGTTGTGCTAACTTCAAGTGTACAGCAAAGTGAATCATTTATACATATACATATACCCATTCTTTCTTAGATTCTTTTCCCATATAGGTCATTAGGGAGTATTGATTGAGTTCCCTGTGCTCTAAAGTAAATTCTTATTAGTAAAGATGCTTGAGTTTTGTGTTTTGTGCTAATTCCCACCTTGGTTCTAGTCACAGTTAACTAAGGATTGGGCATGCAATCAAACTCTCTCATTTCTCTTTTTCTGGTTTCTTCTCCTTCTTAAAGTTGCTGCTAAAGTTTTGTTCCCAGACACTCATAATGCAGGCTTCTTAACAATGTGTGGTGTCTCCATGTTGATGATAAATTTCATCAACTCAAGAATGAGGCCAATGGTGTACGTCTTCCCCTTTTCTAGCCTATCCTCCTTTTTATGCAAGTTATTTTTCAGCCAGTAGGAGTTTTTTTTTTTCCCTGTATTTTTATGCCACCAGGTTTGAGCACAGGTTTTTCCTTTTGCTTAAAATAGATTTTCTTATCTCTTTTTAAGATCAAAACCTTATTAAAATATAATTTGCATACCATACAACTTACTTGTTTAAAGGAGAAAGTGCAGACACTACCAGGATCTAATTTGACAACATTTTCATCTTCTGATCAAGAAATTCATAACCACTAACAGTCACCAGTCCTGACAAACACCAATTTATTTTCTATCTTTATAGATTTGCCTATTCTGGGCATGTCCTATCAACGTACTCCAACAATATATGGTCTTCTGTGACTGGCTTCTTCAACTTAGCATAAGATTTTTGTGGTCCATCCATGTTGTATCATATACTTCATTCCTTTGTGTGTCTGAGTAACATACTTTGTATGTATATAATACAATTTTATTTTTCCATTTGTTATCTAGTGAACATCTGAGTTATTTTCAACTTCTGGCTATTTTAAATAATATTCTTATGGATATTCATGTATCTCTCATTTTTTTTAATCTAGTTATATCCTAGCCATCTTTTTTTTTCCATTTACTTTTATTAGTTGGAGGCTAATTACTTTACAATATTGTAGTGGTTTTCTAGCCATCTTTTAAGACTAAACACAAATAACTAATTCTCTGTGAAATCTTTCCTGATCTTTTTATTTTATTTGACTGCACCAGGCAGCATGTAGGATCTTAGTTCCCCGACCAAGGACTGAACGCCTGCCCTCTGCACTGGAAGTGCAGAGACAGAGTCTTAACCACTGGACTTCCACTTTCCTGGTCTTTCATGAAGTCACTCACTTCCCCTTGCTTTCCTTTCCATTATGTTCTTTCTCATTGGCGCTTTCCCTAGGTTTTTAACATTTGCATCCCCCTTTTAACTGTGTAATTCCCAAAGGAATGGACAGCAAGTCACCGTTTTTTGGTATCTGCTTTGGTGACCAGTATAGTCAGTCCTGGGGCTTCCCTGGTGGCTCAGATGGTAAAGAATCTGCCTGCAATGTGGAAGATCTGGGTTCGATCCTTGGGTCGGGAAGATCCCCTGGAGGAGGGCATGGCAACCCACTCCAATATTCTTGCCTGAAGAATTCCATGGACAGAGGAACCTTGCAATCTACAGTCCAGGGGATTCCAAAGAGTTGGAAATGATTGAGCAACACAAACACACACACACACACACACACACACGCACACACACACACACACACACACACACAGAATCTGTCAGAGGTTAGTAGATAAGTGTTATCTGTTGGAAGGAAAGAAGAAACAAAGTAAGGAAGGGAGGAAGGAAAGGAGAAGATAGTCTTAAAATAATAGCCTTTTGTTTTTAGTTGAATCAAAGTGCTGCTTTTTCTGAGATTTTTGACGTCAGTAGGCAAATAAGTTTTGGGGAGAATGAGAAAAGGGATTTTTGAGTCAGAAATAAACTCATTATAGTGGTTGTATAAACATGTGTCTTAAATAATTTTATCATCTTTCCAAATCTTACCAGAATTAAAACTGCAAAACCAATGACAAGAGTGAGTCAGAAAATTTAAAATACACAGGGTGTAAATAGACAGTTTTATATTTCAGTGATTAATCATAATGATACCACTAACTTTGTGTTTTAAATAGGATACATTTTTTTTATTAAACATTTCTTCTTCTTGTAACATATATTACATGGTTGAGAGATTGCTTGTAATATATGAAATATGTAGAATATACATAAGATTTGGCAGGTAGAATATATACAAACTTTGGCAAGAACATGAAGATGGGAAAATTTTTTCTTTAAAGTAAGCCTTAGATCCTGGAATCTGTGCTCTGAGGTTGGAAGGGTTGGGGTGGGGGTATCTGCTCAGCAGAGTGAGGGGGCTGGAAGGAAACCCCATCTTTGCTCTTAGCTACCCCTTATCCAGCTATTACTTCGCTTTTAAGGTTGTCAAGGGAGAGCTTTGTTGGAGGTGAAATGGAAATGACTGAAAGTTTTCAGGAAGGATCTGAGTTTTTCACTCTTTGTGCCCCCAAGATTAATAATAGGAATCAATTTCAAAGCAAGAAAGACGGAACCAAAGCAAAAATTGGTTAACTCTTTAGTTTTCCCTAGGGCAAACCCTGACTACTCCATTTTCTTTCTGCTATTGCATTTGCTTAAGGACGTGAGAGCTTGGTACAAAACACAATAGGAGATCTTGGCAATAATTATTACCAATGGGTGTGAAGCTAATAAGTGAAATCAATAGCACTCATAAGCTGTACCAATATTCAGAACCAATTCTGAATAATTCTGATAATTGATAACCTACCAATTATCAGAACCTATCATGAGGCCAGGCTAACTGATTTGTGTCTGAAACCTTAATAATCATTACATTGTCCTAATGAGAAAAGCATTTGTATCCTAATTTAAGGGAGAAAGTGGAGCTGTTTGTTTGGTCCCTCAGTCATGTCTGACTCTCTTAGCGACCCCATCAGCTGTAACCCACCAGCCTCCTCTGTCCATGAGATTTTGCAGGCAACAATACTGGAGTGGGTTGCCATTTTCTACTGCAGTCTGTATCCCTATATTTTAAGGGAGGAAATAGAGACTCTGCAAGATAAAAGCTATTGCAGTTCATGAAATTATCCATTCCACCTACTCTTTCAATGGCTATTAAGTAGTCTCCATTCTGTAAGAAGTATATGTTTGAGCATCTTTTCATGTGTTTGTTAGCCATCTGTATGTCTTCTTTGGAGAAATGTCTGTTTAGTTCTTTGGCCCATTTTTTGATTGGGTCATTTATTTTTCTGGAATTGAGCTTCAGGAGTTGCTTGTATATTTTTGAGATTAATCCTTTGTCTGTTTCTTCATTTGCTATTATTTTCTCCCAGTCTGAGGGCTGTCTTTTCACCTTACTTATAGTTTCCTTTGTAGTGCAGAAGCTTTTAAGTTTCATTAGGTCCCATTTGTTTAGTTTTGCTTTTATTTCCAATATTCTGGGAGGTGGATCATAGAGGATCCTGCTGAGATTTATATCGGAGAGTGTTTTGCCTATGTTCTCCTCTAGGAGTTTTATAGTTTCTGGTCTTACATTTAGATCTTTAATCCATTTTGAGTTTATTTTTGTGTATGGTGTTAGAAAGTGTTCTAGTTTCATTCTTTTACAAGTGGTTGACCAGTTTTCCCAGCACCACTTGTTAAAGAGGTTGTCTTTTTTCCATTGTATATCCTTGCCTCCTTTGTCAAAGATAAGTTGTCCATAGGTTCGTGGATTTATCTCTGGGCTTTCTATTCTGTTCCATTGATCTATATTTCAACATCACTCATTATTAGAGAAATGCAAATCAAAACCACAATGAGGTACCATTACACGCCAGTCAGGATAGCTGCTATCCAAAAGTCTACAAGCAATAAATGCTGGAGAGGGTGTGGAGAAAAGGGAACCCTCTTACACTGTTGGTAGGAATGCAAACTAGTACAGCCACTATGGAAAACAGTGTGGAGATTTCTTAAAAAACTGGAAATAGAACTGCCATATGACCCAGCAATCCCACTTCTGGGCATACACACCGAGGAAACCCGATCTGAAAGAGACACGTGCATCCCAATGTTCATCGCAGCACTGTTTATAATAGCCAGGACATGGAAGCAACCTAGATGCCCATCAGCAGATGAATGGATAAGGAAGTTGTGATACATATACATCATGGAATATTACTCAGCCGTTAAAAAGAATTCATTTGAATCAGTTCTAATGAGATGGATGAAACTGGAGCCCATTATACAGAGTGAAGTAAGCCAGAAAGATAAAGACCATTACAGCATACTAACACATATATATGGAATTTAGAAAGATGGTAACGATAGCCCTATATGCAAAAGAGAAAAAGAGACACAGAAGTACAGAACAGACTTTTGAACTCTGTGGGAGAAGGTGAGGGTGGGATGTTTCGTAAGAAGAGCATGTATATTATCTATGGTGAAACAGATCACTAGCCCAGGTGAGATGCATGAGACAAGTGCTCGGGCCTGGTGCACTGGGAGGACCCAGAGGAGTTGGGTGGAGAGGGAGGTGGGAGGGGTATCCGGATGGGGAATACGTGTAACTCTATGGCTGATTCATGTCAATATATGACAAAACCCACTGAAATGTTGTGAAGTAATTAGCCGCCAACTAATAAAATAAAATTTAAAAAAAAAGTAACAAAAAAAAAAAAAAAAAAAGAAGTATATGTTTGAGTGTTCAGTTTGCTCATCTCCAAAACTGCCACCTCCTCCTATACTCTGGATCCATCTCTGTGTCTACCTTCTTGGAATTTTGCTCCATCATTTATTTTGTCTACATGTAGCATCAAAACTTTCTCTATCTGCTCTCCCCCACCATGTGAAAATCTCTTGAACTTTACAAAACTTCTTTTTAAAATTATTTTGAGCCCCTTACCTACTCCATCTCCCTTCTTCCATTTGAAGGTAAAATTTTTACAATAATGCACAGTCATTTCTAACTCATCACATATTCACCCCTCAACCCAACACACCTCACTCTTTCCCCACAGCTCAGTGGAAACTGTTCTTAGCAGTCATTGTTAACTTTCCAGTTGTGAAACAATGCATATATTCTCCTATGCCCATCTTACCTGATTGGTGTGATATCTGACCTTGTGGGCCATTCTCTTCTTGGAGTTTCCCTCTCCTGACTTCTGTCTGTCTCTTATCCCTTAGCATCTCTTTCTCAGCCTCCTTTAATGACATGTTTTTTATTCAGCCCTGAAATACTAGTCTTTCCCAGAGTCTGATCTTTGATCTTTTTGCTTTTCTTATCTATATAGTTTCACCATGCTAACCTTGTTTAAATCTGATGATTTTCACACTTACATCCACTGCCCAGTTTTCCTTGTTTCATGTCAAAAATCATAAGCACAACCACTAACTGATCTTTCCCATTTGGTTGTTCTATGCATAACATAAAACCAGCATGTGAAAACTGACTCTTTACTCTCCTCTATAAAATCATTGTTCTCCTTATTTTATCAATAATATCAAGACTCTAGTCACCTAAACCAGAAAACTGGAATAAGTCTAAGCCTCTCTCTCCTTCAATCCTCTCCCACCTTCACTTGGTCACCTGATCCTATAGAGTCTACTTTCTATATTGTATTTGGAGCACATCTTCTCTCGATCATTACCTGTTACTGCTTTAGTTTACACCTTTTCTTGCCTAAATTACTATAATAACCTTCTGGATGTTCTTCCTGTCTTCAGTCTTCTTTATTATTTGTCTTTCACAGCACTTACAGAGGGATGTTAAATGCAAGTCAAAGCATGGTGTTCCCAGTGTTAAATTCTGTCAATGGGTTTCCATAACCTTCAGGAAAATTTGGGCTGCTGAGCTTGGCAAACAAGGCATTCATAATTAGGTCCTTGTCTTTCTATCTTTATCTGTCATTCACTCCCACATGCCAGCCACACCTCCAGAAAATTTGCAGTGCAGACTGTTTGCCACTTAAAGATCCTTGGTGTGTGATCCTCTCAACAATGCACTCTTGTTCTTTCTTCCCTTGAGACTATTGTTCTGCCCTTTCTCCATCTTTTACAGTTTCCTTTAGATTTATGACAGTGGATCTGATTGCTCCTCTCATCTGAGCTAGACTGTTTCTCTTTTCTTTGATCCCATGGACTATGGATTATCAAAGATGACACAAATAGATGGAGAAATATACCATGTTCATGGATTGAAAGAATCAATATAGTGAAAATGAGTATAGTACCCAAAGTAATCTATAGATACAATACAATCCCTATCAAGCTATCAATGGTATTTTTCACAGAACTAGAACAAATGATTTCACAATTTTTATAGAAACACAAAAAACCTCAAATAGCCAAAGCAATCTTGAAGAAGAAGAATGAAACTGGAGGAATCAACCTGTATGACTTCAGACTATACTACAAAGCCACAGTCATCAAGACAGTATGGTACTGGCACAAAGACAGAAATATAGATAAATGGAACAAAATAGAAAGCTCAGAGATAAAACTATCACCTATGAACACCTTATTTTTGGCAAAGATTCAAAAATATACAGTGAAGAAAAGACAATCTCTTTAAAAAGTGGTGCTGGGAAAACTGTTCAACCATATGCAAAAGAATGAAATTAGAACACTTTCTAACACCATACACAAAAATAAACTCAAAATGGATTGAAGATCTAAATGTTAGTCTGGAAACTATAAAACTCTAGAGGAAAACATAGGCAAAACACTCTCTGACATAAATCACAGCAAGATCCTCTATGACCCACCTCCCTGAGTAAAGGAAATAAAAACAAAAATAAACAAATGGGACCTAATTAAACTTAAAAGCTGTTACACATTGAAGGAAAGTATAAGCAAGGTGAAAATGCAGCCTTCAGAATGATATAAAATAATAGCAAATGAAACAACTGACAAAGAATTAATCTCCAAAATATACAAGCAGCTTGTGCAGCTCAATATCATAAAAATGAACAACCCAATCAAAAAGTGGGCCAAAGAACTAAAGAGACATTTCTCCAAAGAAGACATGCAGATGGTTAATAAACATATGAAAAGATGCTCAACATCACTCATTATTTCTGTGCTTAGTCACTCAGTTATGTCTGACTCTTTGTGACCCCATAGACTCTAGCCTGAAGGTTCCTCTGTTCATAGGGATGCTCTAGCCAAGAATTTTAGAGTGGGTTGCCATGCCCTCCTCCAGGGGATCTTCCAACTCAGGGAATGAGCCCAGGTCTCCCACGTTGCAGGTAAATTCATTACTGTCTGAGCCACCAGGGAAGGTCATTATTAGAGAAATGCAAATCAAAACCACAATGAGGTATCATTTCACACCCATCAGAATGGTTGCCATCAAAAAGTCAACAAATAAATGCTGGAGAGGGTGTGGAGAAAAGGGAACCCTCTTATACTGTTGGTGGGAATGCAAACTGGTACAACCACTATAGAGAACAGTGTGGAGACTCCTTAAAAAAATTGGAAATAGAACTGCCATATGATCCAGCAGTCCCATTGCTGGGAAATCCACAGTGGAATTTCCCACAGAGGAAACAAGAATTGAAAGAGACACATGCACCCAAGTGTTCATTTCAGCACTCTTTACAATAGCTAGGTCACGGAAGCAACCTAGATGTCCATCAGCAGAAGAAAGAATAAGGAAGTTGTGCTACATATATGCAATGGAATATTACTCAGCTATATTAAAAAAAAAAAAGAGTGCAATTGGATCAGTTCTAACGAGGTGGATGAAACTGGAACCTATTTCTATAGAATGAAGTAAGTCAGAAAGAGAAACACCAACACAGTATATTAACACACATATATGGAATTTAGAAAGACAGTAATGACAGTCCTATATGCAAGCCAGCAAAAGAGATACAGATGTAAAGAGCAGACTTGTGGACTATGTGGAAGAAGGTGGGATGATTTGACAGAATAGCGTTGAAACATGTATATTACCATATGTAAAATAGACGACCAGTGTAAGTTCAATGTATTAAGCAGGGCACTCAAAGAAGGTGCTCTGGAACAACCCAGAGGGATGGAGTGGGGAGGGAAGAGGGAGGGGGTTTCAGGGTAGGGGGACACCTGTGCACCTGTGACTGATTGATGTTGATGTATGGCAAAAACCATCACAATGTTGTAAAGCAATTATCCTCCAATTAAAATAAAATAATTATTTTAAAATGATTTTTTTGGATGTGGACCACTTTTAGAAGTCTTCATTGAATTTCTTACAATACTGCTTCTGTTTCATGTTTTATTCTTTTGGCCACAAGGCATGTGGAATCAGCTCCCCAACCAGGGATCAAACCAGGACTCTGCATTGGAAGGCAGAGTCTTAAACACTGGACCACCAGGGAAATCCCTCTTTTTAAAAATATTTGATATGATACTTGAAATACTTTACTCAATGTATTGGTAAACTTAATTTCTTTCATAAATAGAGTGTTAATATGTTGAAGAGCTTTTACCTTTCTCCTTGGCACACAGTAGGTATATAATTAATACACACAGTGTTAACAAATGAATGAATCCATCTGAATCTGTTCTTTAAGCCCCAGTGAAAACATCTTAAGTTTTCTTGAAATGTTGTAGCACAAGGCTCTTTTATTTCCAAAAAATGTCATGAAGGAATTAGAGTATTATCTATACCTATTTTTTTTTAAATAGAGGACATGGATTGCACTTTGATTTTGTCAATAATAGTGTTACAGATATCACCCTATTTCTGATCAAAGTAGACTCTTAGTCACAGAGAGCTTAGGTAAAGATCTTGAGAAAATCAGCCATGGTGGAATTATCATTATATGGTAGATTAAAGGTTGTCCTAAAGCAAGTCCAGTTTATGAGATGTCCTCTGCCTGCCTGAGGCCTGTGACTTCGGAGGCTGTAGGATGCTCATTTGTTTCCTGTCATTTATTTCCAAGAATCTAGTCTAAGGGAGAAAGCTGGAGAAGAAAATGGCAACCAACTGCAGAATTCTTGCCTGGGAGATCCCATGGAAAGAGGAGCTTTTTGGGCTACAGTTCATGGGTCATAAAATAGTAGGACATGATTTACTGACTAAACAAGGGAGAAAATGCTTGTATAAAATAGCTTGTCTCTGTGTATGAATGTTTGTGATCATGTAGGGAAATAGTTCAGATTTAGAGTTTTAGATAAAGTCTAACATTCTGTAGTTAAGAGAAATGATGTTTACAAGTGTGCTAAGCATGCATCATGTTGGCATAATCACTGAGAATATCAGAGATGAAACTGACACATTACATTTTGCACATTACATTGTGCCAGACCTTCATACAGTGAAAAATAAGTGAAATTTCCCTGTCCTCTTCATCTAATTTTTTTATTCTCACTTATTTTGATGGAAAAAGAAATGGCAACCCATTCCAGTATCCTTGCCTGGATAATCCCATGGACAGAGTAGCCTTGCAGGCTTCAGCTCATAGAATTGCACAGAGTTGGATACAACTGGCTTCCCACATATCTCAGTTGGTAAAGAATCTGTCTGCAATGCAGGAGACCCAGTTTGATTCCTGGGTTAGGAAGATCTGCTGGAGAGGGGATAGACTACCCACTCCAGTATTCTTGGACTTCCCTTGTGGTTCAGCTGGTAAAAAATCCACCTGCAATGTGGGAGACCTGGGTTTGATCCCTGGGTTGGGAAGATCCCCTGGAGCAGGGGATGGCTACCCACTCCAGTATTCTGGCCTGGAGAATTCCATGGACTGTATAGTCTATGGAGTTGCAAAGCGCTGGACATGATTGAGCAACTTTCACTTTCATGATTATGTGGTATTCTACCATTTTTTCCCTTCCAATTTTCAACCTAATATTTTCCATCTTTTCCCTTTGATATTCTGGAGCAATATTTTGGGGGAAAATAAGAAAGATCTCTTTTACATGCTCAACTAATGGATCTTTTTATTTCTCTGAACATGTTCATACCTCATTCATTCTAATCTTTTAAAAATCAATATTAGCTTCATTTTTCTCATTTTTTTTTTTTTGCTTTGAAAAAAATATTTGCTTGCTCATAATCTTCCAGTGGCTTTCTCTTCCTTGGATTTATTCACAAAGCATGAAAAAAAACTTCAAGATTCCATATTTATTCATTTATCTGACAAGTATTTATTGAGGACCTACCATGGATCAGCCACTTGGAATGTTTTGACAAGCACAACAAACATGAATAGCTGCCCTTGACTTTGCATTTTATTGAGGGAGGCATATAATATCTAGCTAACCCAATAAATAAATGTGGATTATTTGGTATGGTAAATATAATAAGTTATTTAAAAGTAAAATAAGATTAAGTGAATCAGGAGTGTGAGGTGGAAAGAAGCAGTTTACAATTTGAAATAGAAGGCTTAGAGTAAGTGTCATTGAGAAGATTAAATATGGGCAAAGACTGAAGCAGGTGAGGGAAATAATTTTAGATCTGAAAATGTGCATTCCTGATAGAGAGCAGAGCAAGTTCAATGGTGCTAAAATATTGATGTGTGTGGTGGGTGTGAGTGACTCTAAGAAGCCACTTCTGTGAGGAGGAGAGCAAGGAAGTGGACATCCAGTGTTGAAGACAGAGAAGCAACAGGAAGTAAATAATGAGAATCTAGGAACCTGGCTTTTATTCTGTGTGAGGTGAAAAGTCACTGCAAGTCTTTAGACAGATCCATCATCTAATCTGTTAAATCACTTAAAAAAAAGCACTCTAGATGCCAGGTTAGAGTAGTTTGAGGAAGATAAAGTAGGGACATAGAGAACTTTAAGAGACCACTGCAGTAGTCCAGGTGGAAAGTGGTGGATGTATGGAATAAGATGGCAGGTTTGGAGAGAGGGAGAATTTATCAGAATCTACATGATTTTTAAATGGTGAGCCTGACAGCATTAGATAGGTTAAAAAGCATTAGGTAGGTTAGACAGCATTAAGTAGGTTAGAGAGCATCACTGACTCAGTGGACATGAATTTGAGCAAACTTCAGAAGATAGCAGAGGACAGAAGATACTGGCATACTGTAGTCCATGGGGCAGCAAAGAGGTGGACACAACTTACTGACTGAGCAACAACAGATAACACTTCCTGATGGATTAAATGTGGAGTTTCAGAGAAAGAGAGGGACCAAGGATGACTCTAAGATTTTTGTTCTAGGTGACTAGAAGGACAGAGTTGCCACTGTGACAGGGAAGATTCATTCAGTGGAGCAAGTAGAAGAAAGATCAAAAGTTCAGTTTTGGAAATGTTGAATTGCAGATGTCAGAACTGAAATGAAGATGACAAGTAGGTAGTAGGACTGATGACTCTGGAGCTCAGGAGATAGATTTGGGCTGGAGACTTAAATTGGAGAGTTGTTGTCAACATACCAAGGACATTTGAAGCCACGAGAGAGGATAAAGTCATAAAGATAGTGTGGGCACATAGACTAGAGGACTAAGAGTCAGTTTGAACAATAAGTGATCTAGAAAAAGAAGAAGACACGGAAAAAGAAACTAAAAATGGAAGCCCAGTGAGAGTGGAAAGAAAACCAGTGTGGCTCTGCACAAGACAGTCGAATAAAGAATGTCAAAGAGAAAGGAATCGGTTCTATCCAACCCTACAGCTGGATCAACTAAGATGAGGATGAAGATCACTGGAAGGTCAATAAAGAGGTCATTAGTGACCTTGACAAGAGAATACTTTTTATGGAAAGGTGAGGCCAAGTCTGGTTGATAGAGTTTTTAAGAGCATAAAAGGAGAGAAATTAAAGGCAACAAGTACAGACAACTTGTCTCAGGAATTGTACTGCAAAGAATAGTTGATAAAATAGGGAATTAGCTGGTGGGGGAGGTAGTGTTGACCACATTTTAACAATAAAACAAATACCTTCTTATCTGAATGCTGTTGATGAAAATGATCCATTAAAGAGGATATCATTAAAAATGTGTGAGAGGGACTTCTGTGGTGGTCCAGTTAAGATTTCACCTGCCAATGCAATAAACATGGGTTAGATCCCTGGTCTGGGAAGACTCCTACACGCCCATGCTCTGCAACTAGAAAGGCCACCAAAATCAGAAGCCTGAGCACCGTAACTGGAGAGTAGCCCCCACTTGCTGCATCTGGAGGAAGCTCTTGGGCGGCCATGAGGACCCAGTGAAACAGAAAATAAATGACCAAAAAAAAAAATTCTTTTTTAATGTTGGAGACACAGAAGAGAGACTTTAGAGTGATGTTTTTGAAAAGGCAGGCAGGAATGAAATCTAGTGCACGGGTTGGGGGCTGTCCTTATCAATAATATTATGTAGGCAAGCAATATGAGTGTAGTTGCTAGTGAGTGGATTGTGATGGTGAAGGGAAGTCAGATAGCTCTCTCCTAATCACCTAACATTTAAAAATCTTTGTTTAGTGAAGTGTAATCTCAGAAGAGTATGCTAAGTATCAGTGTACAACTCAGTGAGTTAACACCACACAAAGACTGTGTGACCATCATCTTGGTCAAATAACAAAAAAATATAGGCAGCCCAGACCCCTACCTCACATGTTCCTTCATTATCCTATGCATTTCCCCTTTCCTCAAAGCAACCACTATCCTGAATTATAACACTATAGTCTTGAACTTTAAAAGCTAATATACAATGTTTTGCATTTGTGTCAACATTGTTCTTGTTGAATTCACCTACTTTGTTGAATGCTATGGTAGTCCATTTATTTTTATTTCTATTGAACATTCTATTGTAAGATAACGTAATTTATTACCCACTCTACCCTTATTGGGCATATAGTTTTCCTAGTTTTGAGCTTTTAGCCTGCTATGAACTCTATGGTACATATTTGGGGGGCATTTTGTCGAATATACATCTACGGATACATTTGCAATTATTATTTGTTAAATTTCAATGTTTCTAGTGATTGTAGCTTTTATTTCACATCTCCCTAGAAACTTCTAAAAATGGTATGTGTTTGTTTTGTGTATTGCCCACTTAGATACATTTTTCTGTAAAGAATCTTTTCAAGTTTCTTGCCCATTTTTTCTATTGTGCATCAATGAGTGATCTTCACATATTCTGAATATGATTCCTTAGTTGGTTATATATACTACAACTATATTTTCACATTCTGTGCTTGCCTCTTAACTCTATTAACGGTAGCTTTGAGGAGCTGCGGTTCTTAATTTTAATATGGTTCTATTTATAAATTTTTGCACTTATTACTGGTGCTTTCTAAGTTTAATGCTATAAGAAAACATTTTCTGGGACTTTGCTGGTGGTGCAGTGGTTAAGAATCCACCTTGCAATGCAAGGGATGCAGGTTCCATCCCTGGTTGAGAATCTAAGAACCCACATGCCACAGAGCAACTCAGCCTGGGCAGCTCAACTACTGAGCCCATGATGCAATGAAGGTCCTGAGTGCAACAACTAAGACCCCACACAGTCAGATAAAACAGTATTAAATGACGTTGTACAGGAGACAGGGAGCAAGACCAACCCCAAGAAAAAGAAATGCAAAAAAGCAAAATAGCTGTCTGAGGAGGCCTTACAAAAAGCTGTGAAAAGAAGAGAAATGAAAAGCAAAGGAGAAAAGGAAAGATATACCCATCTGAATGCAGAGTTCCAAAGAATATCAAGGAGAGATAAGAAAGCCTTCCTCAGTGATCAGTGCAAACAAATAGAGGAAAATAATAGAATGGGAAAGACTAGAGATCTCTTAAAGAAAATTAGAGATATCAAGGGAATATTTCATGAAAAGATGGACTCAATAAAGGACAGAAATGGTATGCACCTAACAGAAGCAGAAGATATTAAGAAGAGGTGGCAAGAATACACAGAAGAACTATACAAAAAACATCTTCATGATCCAGATAATCACGATGGTGTTATCACTCACCTAGAGTCAGACATCCTATAATGTGAAGTTAAGTAGGCCTTAAGAAGCATCACTACGAACAAAGCTAGTGGAGGTGATGGAATTCCAGTTGAGCTATTTCGAATCCTGAAAGATGATGCTGTGAAAGTGCTGCACTCAAAAGGCCAGCAAATTTGGAAAACTCAACAGTGGCCACAGGACTGGAAAAGGTCAGTTTTCATTCCAATCCCATAGAAAGGCAATGCCAAAAAATGTTTAAACTACTGCACAATTACACTCATGTCACATGCTAGCAAAGTAATGCTCAAAATTCTCCAAGCCAGGCTTTAGCAATATGTGAACCGTGACCTTCCAGATGTTCAAGCTGAATTTAGAAAAAGCAGAGGAACCAGAGATCAAATTGTCAACATCAGCTGGGTCATCGAAAAAGCAAGAGAGTTCCAGAAAAACATCTATTTCTGCTTTATTGACTATGCCAAAGTCTTTGACTGTGTGAATCACAAGAAACTGTGGAAAATTCTGAAAGAGGTGGGAATACCAGACCACCTTACCTGCCTCCTGAGAAATCAGTATGCAGGTCAGGAAGCAACAGTTAGAACTGGACATGGAACAACAGACTGGTTCCAAATAGGAAAAGGAGTATGTCAAGGCTGTATATTGTCAACCATGCTTATTTAGCTTATATGCAGAGTACGTCATGAGAAACACTGGGCTGGATGAAGCACACACAAGCTGGAATCAAGATTGCTGAGAGAAATATCAATAATCTCAGATATTCAGATGACACCACCCTCATGGCAGAAAGTCAAGAACAACAAAGGAGCCTCTTGATGAAAGTGAAAGAGGAGACTGAAAAAGTTGGCTTAAAGTTCATCATTCAGAAAACTAAGATCATGGCATCTGGTCCCATCACTTCATGGGAAATAGATGGGGAAACAGCAGAGACAGTGTCAGACTTTATTTTTCTGGGCTCCAAAATCACTGCAGATGGTGACTGCAGCTATGAAATAAAATGACGCTTGCTCCTTGGAAGAAAAGTTATGATGAACCTAGACAGCATATTAAAAAGCATAGACATTACTTTGCCAACAAAGTTCTGTCTAGTCAAGGCTATGGTTTTTCCAGTGGTCATGTATGGATGTGAGAGTTGAACTGTAAAGAAAGTTGAGTGCCGAAGAATTAATGTTTTTGAACTGTGGTGATGGAGAAGACTCTTGAGAGTCCCTTCGACTCCAAGGAGATCCAACCAGTCTATCCTAAAGGAGGTCAGTCCTGGGTGCTTGCTGGAAGGACTGGTGTTGAAGCTGAAACTCCAGTACTTTGGTCACCTGATGCGAAGAGCTGACTCACAGGAAAAGACCCTGATGCTGGGAAAGATTGAGGGCAGGAGGAGAAGGGGATGACAGAGGATGAGATGGTTGGATGGCATCACGGACTCAATGGACATGAGTTTGAGTAAACTCCAAGAGTTGGTGATGGACAGGGAGGCTTGGCGTGCTGCAGCCCATTGGGTTGCAAAGAGTCGGACACTACTGAGCGACTGAACTTAACTGAAAAAGAAAACACTTCTTATATACCTGATTTAAAAGGTATTATTTTTAAAAGTTGTATTGATGGTTTCTCATATTTAGATTCATGATTGACCTGGAATTAAGTATGGTGTAAGATCAGGTCAAAATTGATTTTGCTTTCATTTCAAAAATCTAATTTTCTCAGCACCACTTACTAAAAAGACCATTCCTTGTCCACATCTCTGAAGTGCCACATTAGCCTTAAAATGAATATCTTTATATGATTGTGTTAGCTTCTTGATCTGAATTCCATTTTACTAGTCTATGTATTTCCTTTTTTCATCAATAGCATATTGTCTGATTAATTTTGCACACACACCCATATTTTCTTAGCATACATATATTTGTTAAATATCACTATACTTTTATTATGTCTTCGAAGCAATATCCATTCAAATCTTTCCATGTGTTTATCATTTTTATTGCTTGTCATTCCTTCATGGATTTCTGAGCTTCCATCTGGTTTCATTTCCCTTCTGTCTGAAAAGCACTTTTTAGGGTTTCCTTTTCTGCAAGCCTGCTGGCACTAAATTTTTTCAGTTTTCCTTTGTCAGAAAATATCTTTGTTGTTCCTCCACTTTTGAAGAATATGTTCTTTGGGGGTTGCGTTCTGTGTCGACAGTTATTTTCTCTGTACTTTGAAGCTATAAGCTCTG
Source organism: Muntiacus reevesi (assembly GCF_963930625.1). NCBI lineage: Eukaryota > Metazoa > Chordata > Mammalia > Artiodactyla > Cervidae > Muntiacus > Muntiacus reevesi. The sequence goes on from NC_089260.1 coordinate 52,884,168, forward strand.
TGTCTTCTGTTGTTTCTGTTTAAAAATCTCCTGCAGTCTATTTTGATCCTGTCAGATTAATCTCTTTTTGCCCCTGCTGCAGTTGTAAGATTTTATTTTATTTTGGTTTTCAACCTTTTAAAAGGATGTACCTTTTTAACAAAAAATTATACTGCTTGTGGCTCACAGTGCTTCTTGAGTCTGTTCATAATTTTCATGCATTTTGGAAACATTTCAACCATTTTCTCAAATATTACTTCTCTTTTATTTTGCTTTCCTTGTGAGATTTTAATTACATGATATTAGATAGCATCTTTCCTTTTTTCTCTCCTGTATTTTCATGCATATATTTTCTACTTGTTCTGTTTAAATATTTTCTTCTTCCTGACTTCCAGTTCAATACTATTCTTTTGAGGTCTGTTGAATCTGCTGCTAAAGTTACCTTTTAGATTCTTAACTTTTATTCTCACATTTTTTAGGTCTACAATTATCTTATTTCTTTTGAAATTCTTAATCTTATCTCTGTATCAATTTTCTCTTATAATTCTTACCTTTCTTTTTTATTTGTGATAGTGTCTATTTATTTGTGATAGTGTCTATTTCATGAACACTTTTTTGACTAAATGCTGAATTTCATATGTTAAACTATTTCTAAAAAATTAGTGAGGATGATTTTTTCCTTTAGGGAGGATGTATTCTTGCTTCTGGTAGATATCTAAGAACGTTAGCAATCTGAATCATTTAATCCAATTTCAAGGATTGAAATAATTTAAACGTTATCTATTTCAGAGTTGGTTTTACTCTTATGGTATAGCTGGTTTTTATTTTCCAAGACCAAAGTATGTGTGGTTTTTCTAGGATAAATCCTTCTATGTTAGACCTATAGACCTATCTCCTTACATTTGTCCCTATAGACCAGAAAGAACATTGAGTGAGCTTTGAGTTACTCAACCCCTCACATGACTCATCCTGAATGGCAAGTGTCCTTGGGATAAATGATGACTCGGTGTTTTCTTCTCCTGGGTCATATACCACAATATTTTATTGTCCTATTAGTTCTATCTTTCTTTCAGAAAACCTTCTTTTATATTTTTTCTAGGTTTCATGATTTAGTTATTTTTAAAATTTTTGATTATTTTATTTCCTGCTGTGCTGGGTCTTGACTGCTGCTCAGACTTTTCTCTAGTTGTGGGAGCAGAGGCCATTCTCTAGTTGCAGTGCATGGGCTTCTCATTGCAGTGGCTTCTGTTGTTGCAGAGCACCGCTCTAGGTGCACGGGTTTCAGTAGTCGCCACACGTGGGCTGAACAGTTCCAACTCCTGGGCTCAGAGCACAGGCTCAGCAGCTGTGGCACATGGCCTTAGTTGCTCTACTGGCGTGTGGACTCTTCTTGGCTCCGGGATCAAACCTGTGTCTCCTGCGTTGGCAGGTGGATTCTTTACCACTGAGCCACCGGGGAAGCCCCATGATTTATTTTTAATGGGGAAACTGTCTAATTCTCTTTCTCTTGAAACTAAATTACTTATTACTAGAATTCTTTCAGACAGTAGGAAGAAAAGTCATTCATTTTATATAAGGATGGGAGAGGAAATGCCGGAGTTTTGAGGATCAAGAAAAAGGTGTGAAGGAGTCAATTACCACATTAAAAGAATAAATGGGCCAAGGAATTGCAGTTTGGTTCCTGGATATTATTAAGAACACGATTGCGTGTTATGGCTATTAATTCAAAGTGGTACGAAGAAGGGTGGTTGCGTCTTCCTTTTATGTTCTGTTGTTATGCAGCTGCAAAGGGCATATGTTATTATATCTAGGTTGGTGGTTTTGTCAAACAAGTCCAACAAAGACTGTGACGGGCAAGGAGATTGGTTGTTTGTGCTGAGGAGTGAGTGAAATGATTGACTGTGGAATTTAATCCAGGAACAGAGGGAACAAAGGAGATCATGGAGGAGGGAGACACTGAGTAGTGACGGGATCAGTGGGTTCAAAGTCCCAGTGGGATAGACAAGCCATTGGCATGTGAGCTGGAAAGAAATGGAGTTCCTGGAGTTGAGTCTGCAGATAAAGTCCCTGAGATAAGGTAGAGGTCAAATTGCAGAAGAGTCCAAAGACTGAGAGCCAAAATATCAAAAGGATTTCTATATGCTTATTGAAATGGTCAAAAATTATGACAAGAGTATCAGTGGGCCATGAAAGTGAGAAGAAATGAGTAGGAACCTGCGTGTTTTTTGGTCACAGGAATAATAAGTATTGGGTGATATAGTCTCATTGGGCTCTGATCAGGGAGTATGGTCTGGGAGTATCAGTGAGGTCAGGGTGGACAACTGCTTCATATCTTGGTGGCTCAGACAGTAAAGAATCTGCCCTCAATGCAGGACACCCGGGTTCGATTCCAGGATCAGGAGGTTCCCCTGGAGAAGGGAATAGCTTATCCATTCCAGCATTCTTGTCTGAAGAATTCCATGGACAGAAGAGTGTTGGGGGCTGCAGTCCATGGTTCTGCAGAGTTGGACATGACTGAGTGACAAAGACAACACTTGGGGAGGTTGAAGGGGAGAATGTCTACAGGGGAGAATCAGATTGCTTAAGAAGGAAGGGCTCTTTGTAGAAGAGTTTGAGGACATGCAGTCTTTTTGTGATGAACCATAGATTCCATGAGATGCAACAAGCTTACCTATAACTACACTGAAAAGCTATTGTTAGGAATAAGTGAGAAAATATATGTGAGAGGGCCAAGCAGAGTGCCTTGCCTACATTATGGTTAAATGTAGAGTACCTTCACTCTAGTAAAACACTGTTTAGGATGTGTTTAAAATGTGTTCGGAGAGGAGGGTTTGGGCAATTTCTTTAGACTTCTATACATAATTTTATTTATTTATTTTTGACTGTGTGGGTCTCTGTTGCTGCTTGAGTTTTTCTCTAGTTTTGGTGAGTGGGTTCTACCTCTCTAGTTGTGGTGTGCAGGCCTCTCATTGCAGTGGCTTCTCTGGGGTTCAGTAGATGTGGCACGTGGGCTCAGTAGTTGCAGATGTTGGGATCTAGAGCACAAACTCAATAGTTGTGATGCAAGGGCTTGTTGCTCCACAGCATGTGGGATCTTTCTGGATCAGGCATAGAACTTGTGTCTCCTGCATTGACAGGCAAAATCTTTACTATTGAGCCTTCAGGGAAGCCCTAGACCTCTTGATAATAAGACTAGTTAAATATGTGTTCTTTCTACACACAATGCACTGTGTAATTTGGCAGCAAATGACAAAAACATGGCTACATGGCTCAATTTATTATTTATTAACTCAAACATAAACAGGCCTTATGGTAGAGTAACTTCACGTTTTCTTAACTAAAGGGTCAATGTCATCATCAAAGTCACAGCTTCCTAGTTTCTTTCTCTTCTGCCATGTTCAGCATTTGCTTTCTTGTTTTCCTGTTTGTTTGGCTGCACCGTTCATCCCAACCAGGGATAGAACCCATGCCACCTGCACTAAAAGCACTGAATCTTAACCCCTGGACCATCAGGAAAGTCCCAATGTTCAGCATTTTGGATTTTTTCTTATGCCACCTCTCTTCATTAATGGAAGATAGCTAGTCAATTGCCTTCTCATATTGTTCATGGGGTTCTCTGCAACGTTCTCTGCAATGAAATCAAACCAATCAATCCCAAAGGAAATCAACCTTGTATATTCATTGGAAGAACTAATGCTGAAGTTGAAGCTCCAATAGTTTGGCTACCTGATACAAAGAATTGACTCACTGGAAAAGATCCTGATGCTGGGAAAGATTGAGGGCAAGAGGAGAAGAGGGTGACAGAGGACGAGATGGTTGGATGGCATCACCAACTCAACAGACATGAGTTTGAGCAAACTCTGGGAGATAGTAAAGGACAGAGAAGCCTGGTGTGCTGCAATTCAAGGGGTCACAAAGAATCAGACATGACTGAACAGCAGCAAAGTCAATTGCAATCCCTCACTCAGGTAATCTAGAGGAATATGAAGCGATATTTCCTGATGTGTGTGAATTTTTCAAGTGAGGAGAACTTTTTACAGTAACTTCTTTTTAAGTTTCACCATTTAGAATGTCACCCCTGTGTTTACACACAAACCAATTACTGCCAAGGCAATGAGGCCACCATTGGCCTCATCAAGTTGGCTCAAATCAAGTTGAATTCATTCTCTGAAGCTGCCTCTTCCTTCCCTGAAAGACAAGGAAGATATATGTGAATAAAATCAGGGCTTTGTTTGTAAAGAAGAAGTACACCATTTCACTTTTCTTCCTTTTTCAAGTGCATGCATGTTGTCACTTCAGTCGTATTTGACTCTTTGTGATCTCCTGGACTGTAGCCCGCCAGGCTTCTCTGTCCATTGATTTCCCAGACAAGAATACCAGAGTGGGTTGTCATGCCCTCCTTCAGGGGATCTTCTCCAATCAGGGATTGAACCCACGTCTTTTATGTCTCAAGTAGTTGTTTCAAATATTATTAGTCACAATTTTAATTACCTTTTGACCCTAAACTTGCTGTCATCATTATTCTCATATGTGAATATATGCAAAGATAATATAAAAATATGCTAGAATGTATTAATTTTCCATTTCTGTATATCGAATCATCACAAATTTAGCCTCTTAAAACAACAGGTGATTATGATGTGGGGACCTTATTCAGACCCTGATTCAAACAAAACTGCTACAAACACATTTGGAGATGATGCAGGAAATTTGAATGGGTACCAAGTATTAGATGACATTAAGGTATTATGGTAATTCTCTTAGGTTTAATAACAGCAATGAGCCTTGTAAAAATATTTACAGGTTTTAGGGGTTTGCTTGAAAATATGTCAGGGTAAAATAATGGCTGGGGCTCTATTTAATAATTCAGAGAGAGAGAAGGAGAAAGAGGAGGAAGGACGGGAAAAGAGAGAGACCGCAGACAAAGTAAATGTGGTAAATTCTTGATAATTATTGAACCATGTGATAAGTATATATGGTAACTCATTATCTTAGTCTTTTTTCATATGTTTTAAATTTTTCATAATGAAACATTTTAAAATGAAATTTACCAAGCTGCCATTAAAATTTAATGTATCTAGGCACTTACTTCTCCACTTCAATGCCTTTTGCAAAAACTAAAAGTATAATGTAGCAGGAGGTTTATTTCCCCCCTATATTTTTAATAAGAAGAGACTTAAACAATGAAATGATAAGTGTACTTAAAATAGATACCTTCCAGATCAATTTTAAAGTTACCTTCCTGTAACATTTTAAAAGTCAAATCTGAATTGTTATGAAGTCCACAGTCTTGGCAAAAGTCTTGAATCAAAATTTATTTCCCTTTCTCTCAGTGCCTTCAGAATAATTTTTTTAGAATTCATTTGGCAAGGTATCTGAAAGTTTGCCTTTATTTATTCATAAATCCCTGGGTTCTGCTTGCATATTTGGCAGCAAGGCCATTATGAAACTAGTTTCTGAGTAGACCCTGTCCTTTCTTATATTGGAATCATTCAGAAAGGCCTAGACATAAAGGGTGTTATAGAGGCAACTTAAATAAATGGATGGTGGTGGTAGATGAACTAAAAAGTAATAGAAAAATGCCTCTGTATTGGCTCCTGCCCTGGTATGAAAATGCAGACACTATTTGCATTTATAATAACTCAACCCACCCACATTCATGGATGGATTATCATGGCCCCATGTGGGCCTTTTTTTGCCAGCTCCTCTGATCTCTTTGGTGAAACATGACTTCACCCTGATCAGTATAAAGCTGAATGACTATTCAATGTTGTGTCTTCAACCTTATTAGTAAGACTTTTCCATTTGTTTGGTTTTTTGAAGTAGAGTTGATAGAATTTTGTTATGAGTTGAATTGTGCAACTCAGACATCAATATAAAGGCTTCCCTGGTGGTTCAGTTGGAAAAGAATCCACCTGCAGTGAGGGAGACCCAGGTTCCATCACTGGGTCGGGAAGATCCTCTGGAGAAGGAAATGGCAACCCACTCCAGTATCCTTGCCTGGAGAATTTTATGGACAGAGGAGCCTGGTGGGCTATAGTGCATGGGGTCACAAGAGTCTGACATGACTTAGCAACTAAACCACCACCACCACATTAATATATTGAAGTCCTAACCTAATGCTTAAAAGTGTAACTTTATTTGGCAATAGGGTCCTTACAGATGTAATTAGTTAAAATGATGTCATTAGGATGGGCTTTCATGCAACATGACTGGTATCCTTACAAAAGGAACACCATGTGAAGAGAAAGAGACACGAACAGAAGGAAGACAAAGTGAAGACGTAGTGAGAAGGTGACCGTCCATAAGCCAGGAAGAGAGACCGCAGGAGGAACCAAACTTGCCAACACTTTCATCTTGGATATCTAGCCTCTGGAGTTGTGAGACAAGAAAGTGCTATTGTGTAAGCCACCCAGTTTGTGGTGCTCTGTTGCGACAATCCTAGAAAATGAATATAAACTCCAGACAAAGATTAGGTGCCTTTTCATTTATTTTTTTTTAATTGGAGGAACATAGCTTTGTAATGCTGTGTTGGTCTCTGCGTGTATCAGTGCTAATCAGTCAAAGTATATATAAAACGCCACCCTCCAGAGCCTCGCACCTCCCCCATCCTACCACTGTAGGTTATCACAGAGTACCAGAGTACCAGGCTGGGCTCCCTGTGCTATGCAGCTGCTTCCCACTAGCTATCTATTTTACACTTAATAGTGTATATACGGGCTTCCTTTGTGGCTCAGCAGTAAAGAGTCTGCTGAAATGCAGGAGATGCAGAAGATGTAGGTTCAACCCCTGTGTTGAGAAGATCCCCTGGAGTAGGAAATGTCAAACCACTCCAGTACTCTTGCTAGAAATATCCCATGGAGAGGGGGGCCTGGTGGGCTTCAGTCCATGGGGTTGCGAAGAGTCAGACCTGACTGAGTGACTGAGCATGCACACAGTGTCAATGCTATTTTCTCCATCTGTCCCACCCTCTCCTCCCCCAGCTGTGTCCGCCAGGCCGTTCTCCATGTCTGCATCTTCAATTCTTCCCTGTAAATAGGTTCATTAGTACCATTTTTCTAGATTCCATATATATGCATTAATATATTTGTTTTTCTCTTTCTGACTGACTTTACTCTGTATAACAGGCTCTAGGTTCATCTACCTCATTACAATGGACTCAAATTTGTTTCTTTTTATGGCTGAGTAATATTCCATTGTGTATATGTACCACAGCTTTTTTATCCATTCATCTGTCCATGGACATTTAGGTTGCTTCCATGTCCTGGATATTGTAAACAGTGTTGCAATGAACTTTGGGGTTCATGTGTCTTTTTGAATTGTGAGTATTCTCAGGGTATAAGCACAGTATTGGGATTGCTGGGTCACATGGTAGTTTTATTCCTTTTCATTAAGGAATCACTATTGTCTTTTCATTTATATTGCTGGGTTGAGTTGTTCTTTTTTTTTTTTTTTGCTTACATGCTTCAAGCATTCTTAAAATCTACATCAGTAAAATATCCGTTGGGGTGTGTCTACAAAGCACTAAGGGAAGGGAAATATCCATTACTTTTGACTGACACATAACCTCTAACAACCCAGGGGAGACAGATCCCCAAGGAGCTATCTGAACTGGCTCTCCTTATTGGCCATTTCTGTTTGTCAGTTTCTACCCTTCACCATCCCAGTTAGATTTTTTTTTAATGTGGAAACTGGGAGGGGGGTATATTAAGAAGTGCTTAACACAGTATTATAATAGTTTTATTTGAACTAATATTTTTATGCTATAAAATTACATTTTTAAAAGTCTAGTAGGAAGGAATAAAAATAGAAAAGCCTTCACTACACAACAAAGAAATAATGGGAAGCTTTCTCTGTAACGTGAGTCTTGTTTCCATCATACGTTACTTGTATGACCATGGGTAAGTCCCTGAACACTTCTGAATTTCAGTTTACTCATATGCAAAGTAGATACAACTAATCATAAAAATCTTTAAGGGATAAAGTAAAATAGCTGATATAAGCTTTGAAAACATAAAGCACTGTGGAAATGTAAGCCATTAAAATTATTAGGTCTATGAAGGCAGATTCTGTATCTTAGTATGAACAAATACTCTTGTAACACTTCCTAGCATGCTGCCTTGTAAGAAAATTCATGACTGTGAAACCAAAATAATTGCTGGAAATAGTTGTGCATTGAGAAGTTAATAATTCATCCTTCCTCCAGAAGTCTGGAGAAGGAAATGGCAACCTACTCCAGTATTCTTGCCTGGGAAATCCCATGGACAGAAAAGCCTGGTGGGCTACTGTCCATGAGGTCACAAAGAGTCAGATGTGACTGACTGACTGAGCACACACCAGAAGTCAACTGAAATCAAACACACAATAGCATTCTACTACTGGTGGTGATAGTCCTTCTAATGCTATCTCATACCATCTGCTCTTCTTCTAATGTGGCTGACACTCCTCTCACGTGGATGATGGGTTTGTGTTCCCTCCCTTGTGACTATCCTGTGCAATAGAGGACAGTGGAAGTGATCCTGTGTGTCTTCTGAGCATCAGAAATAAAAAGGTATAGCCTCATTCCTTCTCCATCTCTCTTTCTGATTCTCTCAGCCTCTCTCTTTGTTTTTCTTTCTATCACAGAACACATGCCTTTGGAAGTCATCAGTCATGTTACAGGAAAGCCCAGGTCACATGGGAGCCAGGGGTAGATACTCCTGTCAACAGCCCAGCTCAAGTCTCCACCTGTATCAGCTGCAAGACGCAGAAGTGAACAAGTGGTTATCCAATTGGAGCCACATTCTTCAAGATCCAGCTGCACTCTCAAACACCATGGAGCAGAGATGAGCTGACTTCACTGTGCCCCGTTAGACTTTCTGACTCAGAAAAACTATAAAAAAATTACAAATGATGATCTTTTCAAGGGGGTTATTTGTTATGTGGCAACAGATAACCAATACATTGGTGAAACTAGATTAGACAAAGGAAACCCTCTTTATTGCACCCTCAATTAACAAGTTACCCTCTGAGTTCAAAGCGAAGAAGCTACAGAAAGACTGTGATTCATTTGGCTTTCCTTATGAATAAAAACAGAGGAATTGGAGAGTATACTTTGTTCGAAAGGCACAGGAGAGAGAGGGGGAAATATCCTTTTTTCCCTGGGTGATGTTGCCCCAGTTATTCTAGCATGGAGCAGAGTGGATGCAGAAGCAAAAAGAAAAGCATGAAGTGTTAAATTCTAGACATGTGAATTGGTATAGAAAATGGGCTCAGTGTCCACCAATAGTGAACATGTATAATTAAAAACTCAGAAAAGGTGAAGCAATTATTTTTAACTCTTCTTTAGTAGCCATTTTTAAAGGGCAATGTGTGTGTTGAATATTTCTAGCACACACTGACCCACTCCCCAGTTGTAACTTTTCCCCCTCTTGCCTGACCTACTTTGTGTTCAACATCACTATGGTTATGAAAATGAGGGCCATGATTAGCATCAGCAGTGGTCACTGGACCACTGAGAACACATGCAGTGGTTTCAAAGGAAGAAATTGGGGACAGAACTAATAATACTGAAATACTGAAAGGTGGAATCTGGTTCTGAGTAATGAGGATGTGGTTTCTAAAATCATCTGATCTGCCCCACCAGAGCTGATACAACTTTTCTTCATGGAAAAAAATAAGCATGAAAGCAACCGATGGTTCTTTTTCATCTGGTGCTATTTTAAAATTGTATGACAGCGTTAATACTTGCTCTTTCCTTTTAATCGACTTCCCTGGAGGTTTTATCCACAAAGCTTCCCTCTTTGTTTGAGCTCCCCCAAAGGAACACTTATTTTTCCTCCAGTGTCTATACCACTATGTCAGCGCTTTTCACTACTTTCTCATAGAAGGATGATATTATGTCCTGGTTTCACATTTCATCTTAGTTTTTACTCAAGGTTTCTGTGCTCAGGGACCATCATCTCATGTAAGCAACATATTGACCTCTTCAAAATCTGTTATAAAATTGAATGGATGTCCAATTTAGAAATTGGCTAAGGCCCTGCAATTTGCCTTCTAGATTCATCTGACTGATAAATCAATCCTCTGTTAAAAAAATTCAGAGGTGACATATTTTACAAACCTCACATTGTTCATGTCTTCCATAAACAAAAGTAAGTGCAAGCTTAATGCTAAGTAGTCTTGTCTCAGTGCCCCTAGTAGAAAAGGGCACTGGAGAGTCTGTCTACCTCCCATCTTCCTTGGCAACAAATATGTTCTCTTTCATTTAACCTAGTCTAAGCCTGTCTCTTTGTCAAAACTTGTATTGACCATTTCAAAATCCAGAGATGAAACTTATTTACAGTAGAGTGTTCTAAAAGTTTACTAGCAAATTATAAGCAATTTGTAATGCTTGTAGATGTTTCTGATGAATCATTGAGCTTGACCTTGAGACCACCTTAAGCAGTCTGGGTATTTGTCTTTCATATATTTCCCTGATGGGTTTGAATATTACTTGCATTAAAAATGATGGATGTGGGCAATTTTGTATTAATTGCCATAGGAAAAAAGTCTTAATATCTCTGAATGAGCACGACTGACCAGAGAGAGAGAGAGAGAGAGAGACTATATTTCAGCTAAATATTTTTTTTTTCCTGGACATTTTTGTGTAAACAAGGTTTGAATTGATGCCATAGAAAAGTTGAGAAAAACGTGTCATTGGCAATTGCCCCAGAATTGCAAAAAAGTACAAGAAAATGGTGAAATCACCTATTCAACTTAATTTCCAAGCACAAGAAAGAAAATAGGACATTAATTCTGTCTCACACTTTTCTTGGATTTGTTGTTGACGAACTGAATCTCAGCAGGTTCTAAGAACAACTAGATTTGTGCTTATTTTTACTTATTCCTTGTATAATTTCTCTTATAACCGACATATGCATTTATCACATTAGGGCGTGCACTCTAATTAATTAAAGAAAATTCTAAAAATATTATACAAACTCAGGTCTAACTACTTCAGTGTGCTTTAAAGATGGGACTATTTGGCACACTTTCAACCTTGAATATTCATTGGAAGGACTGGTGCTGAAGCTGAAGCTCCAATACTTTGCCCACCTCATAAGAAGAGCCAATTCATTGCAAAAAGACTCTGATGCTGGGAAAGAATAAAAGCAGGAGGAGAAGGGGACAACAGAGGACAAGATAGTTGGATGGCATCACTGATTCAATGGACATGAGTTTGAGCAAACTCCAGAAGATAGTGGAGGACAGGATAGTTGCAGTCCATGGGGTTGAAAAGATTTGGACACGACTTAGTGACTGAACAACAACATAGTCCTGTTAGTTGTATGTGCATGTGTGTGTTAACTTAGTGAGCATTCTTTATATTATATATTGAAAGAAACTTGGCAAAAGTAATTTAATTCTGAAAAAGTGTATGTGTACTATGTTTAACTAGTTATATTACATTAGACAGACCTAACGAGAGCAATTTATTATTTGTTCATCCAAGCAGAATATATGCAATTTCAGCCCTGCTTCAATAGCCTGATTTTTTCTTTCTCTGAACCATAGACCACGTACTTTCCCTTCAGAGAGCCAAGCAGAAATTAATCTAACTCAAGGATGAGAGTGGGGGTTGAGTGTGAGCGTGAGGTGAAAGTCACATGATTATTTGTGCAGTTCAAAATACGATAGAAGGGATATGAGTCAAATAATGAATTCACCGTTATCCCTGATGATGACAGGGAGACAGCTTTATTTTTCGATTTCACTTTGTGTGTACATAGACAAGAAATCAATTTACCCTGATTTTTACAGCATAAGCCCAAGAGATTATTGATTAAAAGCATAAGTATAGCTGGTTTTATAGCTCAAGACTATTATGAAGCTGCAAAGAATATTTTTGATGGAGCATTTCTCAAAAAAATTTAATTGAGACATGTGTTTAACTTTTAATAATCAAGAAATGTTCATTGGCAAAGAAATGATGTGTTTAGAACTCACTGTTCTAGTGAATTATTCTTACTAAGAGGTTCCTTGGTCTCCTCATGTGGCACCGGATACCTCCTTGAGTTCCATGTTTCTGCTCTTCATACAACCTTGTAGATTTGTAATGAAAAAGCTTTTGTTTAGGCAACAAGTCATGAACAACTCTTGCGACTGCCTGGACTGCAGCCCTCGAGGCACCTCTGTCCATGGGATTTATTAGGAAAGAAAACTGCGCAACATAATTCGTGTAACTCTATGGCTGATTCACATCAATGTATAACAAAACCCACTGAAAAATAAAAAAATTAAAAAAAAAAAAAAAGAATAAAATACTTAGGACTATATCTACCTAAAGAAACAAAACAAACAAACAAACAAACAAAAAAAACCAATAAAGAAACAAAACACCTATACATAGAAAACTATAAAACACTGATGAAAGAAATGAAAGAGGACACAAACAGATGGAGAAATATACCGTGTTCATGGATTGGAAGAATCAATAGTGTGAAAATGAGTATACTACCCAAAGCAATCTATAGATTCAATGTAATCCCTATCAAGCTACCAACGGTATTCTTCACAGAACTAGAGCAAATAATTTCACAATTTGTATGGAAATACAAAAAGCTTTGAATAGCCAAAGCAATCTTGTGAAAGAAAAATGGAACTGGAGGAATCAACCTGCCTCACTTCAGGCTCTACTACAAAGCCACAGTCATCAAGACAGTATGGTACTGACACAAAGACAGAAATATAGATCAATGGAACAAAATAGAAAGCCCAGAGATAAATCCATGTACCTATGGACACCTTATCTTCAACAAAGGTGGCAAGGATATACAATGGAAAAAAGACAACCTCTTTAACAAGTGGCGCTGGGAAAACTGGTCAACCACTTGTAAAAAAATGAAACTACAACACTTTCTAACACCATACACAAAAATAAACTCAAAATGGATTAAATATATAAATGTAAGACCAGAAACTATAAAACTCCTAGAGGAGAACATAGACAAAACACTCTCTGACATAAATCACAACAAGATCCTCTATGACCCACCTCCCAGAATATTGGAAATAAAAGCAAAACTAAACAAATGGGGCCTAATGAAACTTAAAAGCTTTTGCACAACAAAGGAAACTATAAGCAAGGTGAAAAGACAGCCTTCAGAATGGGAGAAAATAATAGCAAATGAAGAAACAGAAATGGATTAATCTCAAAAATATACAAGCAACTCCTGAAGCTCAATTCCAGAAAAATAAATGACCCAATCAAAAAATGGGCCAAAGATCTAAACAGTCATTTCTCCAAAGAAGACATACAGATGGCTAACAAACACATGAAAAGATGTGCAACATCACTCATTATCAGAGAAATGCAAATCAAAACCTCAATGAGGTACCATTACACGCCAGTCAGAATGGTTGCTATTCAAAAGTCTACAAGCAATAAATGCTGGGGAAGGTGTGGAGAAAAGGGAACCCTCTTACACTGTTGTTGGGAATGCAAACTAGTACAGCCACTATGGAGAACAGTGTGGAGGTTCCTTAAAAAGCTGGAAATAGAACTGCCATATGACCCAGCAATCCCACTCCTGGGCATACACACTGAGGAAACCAGATCTGAAAGAGACAGGTGTACCCCAATATTCATCGCAGCACTGTTTATAATAGCCAGGACATGGAAGCAACCTAGATGCCCATCAGCAGACGAATGGATAAGGAAGCTGTGGTACATATACACTATGGAATATTACTCAGCCATTAAAAAGAATTCATTTGAATCAGATCTAATGAGATGGAGGAAACTGGAGCCCATTATACAGAGTGAAGTAACCGAGAAAGATAAACAGCAATACAGTATACTAACGCATATATATGGAATTTTAAAAGATGGTAACGATAAACCTATATGCAATACAGAAAAAGAGACACAGATGTACGGAACAGACTTTTAGACTCTGTGGGAGAAGGCGAGGGTGGGATGTTCTGAGAGAACAGCATTGAAACAAGTATACTATCAAGGGTGAAACAGACCACCAGCCCAGGTTGGATGCATGAGACAAGTGCTCAGGGCTGGTGCACTGGGAAGACCGAGAGGGATGGGATGGGGAGGGAGGCGGGAGGGGGGATCGGGATGGGGAACACATGTAAATCCATGGCTGATTCATGTCAATGTATGGCAAAAGGCACTACAATACTGTAAATTAATTAGCCTCCAGCTAATAAAAATAAATGGGGAAAAGAAAAAAGAAAACTGGAATCGGTTGCCATTTTCTTCTCCAGGGGATCTTCCCGACCCAGGGTTTAGAACTCCTGTCTGCTGTATTGGCAGGTGAATTCTTTACTGCTGAGTCCCAGGGAGTTCAGTTCATTTTAGTCACTCAGTTGTGTCCGACTATTTGCGACCCCATGGATTGCAGCATGTCAGGCTTCCCTGTCCATCATCAACTCACGGAGATTGCTCAAACTCATGTCCATCGAGTTAGTGGTGCTATTCAACCATCTCATCCTCTGTCATCCCCTTCTCCTGCTGCCTTCAATCTTTCCCAGCATCAGGGTCTTTTCAAATGAGTCAGTTCTTCACATCAGGTGGCCAAAGTATTGGAGTTTAAGTTTCAGCATCAATCCTTCAATGAATAATCAGGACTTATTTCCTTTAGGATTGACTGGTTGGATCTCCTTGCAGTCCAGGGGACTCTCAAGAGGCTTCTCCAACACAGTTCATAAGCATCAATTCTTCAGCACTCAGCTTTCTTTATAGTCCAACTCTCACATCCATACAAGATTCCTGGAAAAATCATAGCCTTGACAAATGGACCTATGTTGGCAAAGTAATTTCTCTGCTTTTTAATATGCTGCCTAGGTTGGTCATAGCTTTCCTTCCAAGAAGCAAGTTTCTTCTCGTGACTGCAGTCACCATTAGGAGCCCCCCAAAATAAAGCCTCTCACTGTTTCCATTGTTTCCCCATCTATTTGCCATGAAGTGATGGGACCAGATGCCATGATCTTAGTTTTCTAAATGTTGAGCTTTAAGCCAACTTTTTCACACTTCTCTTTCACTTTCATCAAGAGACTCTGATTCTTCTTCGCTTTCTGCCATAAGTGTGCTGTCATCTGCATTCTGAGGTTATTGATATTTCTCCCAGAAATCTTGATTCCAGCTTGTGCTTCTCTCAACTGGAATTTTGCATGATGTACTCTGCATGTAAGTTAAATAAACAGGGTGACAATAGCCTTAATGTACTCCTTTCCCGATTTGGAACCAGTCTGTTTTTCCATGTCCGGTTCTAACTGTTGCTTCTTGACCTGCATACAGATTTCTCAGGAGAAAGGTCAGGTGGTCTGATATTCCCATCTCTTGAAGAATTTTCCACAGTTTGTTGTGATCCACACAGTCAAAGGCTTTGGTGTAGTCAGTAAAGCAGAAGTAGATGTTTTTCTGGAACTGTCCTGCTTTTTCAATGATCCAACAAATGTTGGCAATTTGAACTGTGGTTTCTCTGCCTTTCCTGAATCCAGCTTGAGCATCTGGAAGTTCATGGTTCACATAATGGTGAAGCCTGGCTTGGAGAGTTTTGAGCATTAATTTGCTAGCATGTGAGATGAGTGCAATTGTGAGGTAGTTTTAGCATATTTTGGCATTGCTTTTCTTTAGGATTGAAATGAAAACTAACTTTTTCCAGTCTTGTGGCCACTGCTGAGTTTTCCAAATTTGCTGGCCTGTTGAGTGCAGCACTTTCATAGCATCATCTTTTAGGATTTGAAATAGCTCAACTGGAATTCCATCCGATTGCTTTGTTTGTAGTGATGTTTCCTAAGGCCCACTTGACTTCACATTCCAGGATGTCTGGTTCTAGGTGAGTGATCATACCATTGTGGTTATCTGGGTTATGAAGATCTTTTTTGTATAGTTCTTCTGTAATTTTTGCCACCTCTTCTTAATATCTTTTGCTTATTTAAGGTCCATACTCTTTCTGTCCTTCATCGTGTCCATCTTTGCATGAAATGTTCCCTTGGTATCTCTAATTTTCTTGAAGGGATCTTTGGTCTTTCCCATTCTATTATTTTCCTCTATTTGTTTACACTGATCACCGAAGAAGGCTTTCTTATCTCTCCTTGCTATTCTTTGGAACTTTACATTCAAACTCGGTATATCTTTCCTTTTCTCCTTTGCTTTTTGCTTCTCTTCTCTTCACAGCTATTTGTAAGGCCTCCTCAGACAACCAGTTTTTAAAGTCTGATGCTGTAAAGAACAATACTGCATAGGAACCTGGAATGTTAGGTCCATGAATCAATTTAGGTCCATGAATCAAGCCAAGGGAAGTCCATAATGAAAAAGAATTCCCACCTATTTCTGTTGTGCGGTTTTGGCCACAATAGTAATAGGTCTGACCCTAATGAAAAGACAAGAGGTTTCAATTTCTATATAAACTGTGAACTGAAAAATGGATAATTAGATGTTTTTACTTTTCTTAATGATAAAATCAGATCAACTGTTAAGGACATTCAGTCAGTCACTAAGTAGGCAAATAACAAAACACAGGCCAATACTGAGTTAGCAATCACAAAAATATCCATTTAATGACTGTGTTTCCCCTACCCGCCCTAAATTTCCAAATAATGGAAGCTTAAAAATGCTTGAGTTAGAGAAAGCATGATGAAATAGCCTCAAACGGCAGACACATAGCACTTTTGAACATCAGCAAAATTTGCCGGAGTGTTTTTAAAGAATTCTATCTTATTCTCATAGAATTTCCATCCCAAATATACAGACAGGCAAAAATGTTGTTTTAACATCTTCTTCTTAGTTTTCTTGAAAATTTCATTTTGGAAACTCTCTGTTTGAGTTTTTAAATATCCCATGACTAAGGAAATACATTATTCCCATTAGTTAAATGGTTAATTTAAAGAAGTGATTTAAGATATACAAGTTAAAGAAAGGGGTGACTTGAATTAAGATGTGGGCAATTTTAATCAAGACATGCTATATTCAGTAAACTCTGTAAGATCAGTGAAGGGAAAAATGTATTAAGGTTAATCAGTTTTGAAGAAATGTAACTAGTAGATAATGTGCCCTGATTTTTTTCTCTGTGACAGGTGTAATAAGCACAATCACTGTTCATCTATATTTCACTGGGCATAAATGCAAATTTCTCATTTTCACAGAAGAGAGAATTTTATTACATTATATTGATTTAGAAATAATTCATTAACCTCCACTCCTTCTTTTTCTTTACATATCAATCTGTCTCTATTCAAGGTTTTATCTTCATTTTTCAATGAGTTACTGAGAAGTGTCTTATATTGCAGGCTATTAAAAGACTGTCTTTTATACCTTCAGCTTTGTCCTCTTGGGCACAAAGCTGGTGCTTATTTCCTGTACAGTTTTGGATATCATTTTGGTGTTCAGGAATGCTGGCTGCATTTCCTTTAAGTTGAGGATTTTGATAGCTTTATATAATGCACAATATTTGTTGCTTTCTTATGAACCTCCACCAGTTTTTGAAAAAGAAGTATGTTTATATGCTGATTTTTTCCTTCCTCTTCCAAAGTAAAGTGTGTATAATGTTGATGACTACAATGGAACTAAGTCAGTTAAAATAAATACAGTGATTTTCAATGGGGGAGAGGCCTCCTCCCCCACTCTGCCACCTCCAGGACAGGATGGACATCCAAAGACATTTTTGATTGTCATAAATACATGGATGGAGGCTACTACTGACATCTAGGAATAAAGGCCAGGAATACTGTTAAGTATCTTACAGTACACAGGCAAGTCCTCCACAGCAAAAGATGATCTGGTCCAAAATGTTAACAGTGATCCAGGCTGAGAAGCCCTGTTTTAGATGATTTGTACTGAAGGCTGGAGTCCACTTTTCAGAAGTGTGAAATCAGGTACAGCTTAATTTCTCCATGCCTTTCTTTTCCCTTTCCATTAAAGTTGAAATTTTAAAACCAAGTGAACAATCAGAGATGCACAAAAGTATCCAGGCCCAAGGGTTATATATAATGATAAAGGGTATAAAACTACCTAAAAGTCAAACAATACAAAATTTATAGTATTTATCATGGTTAATACATAATTGGAATACAATAGCATAAAACTTACAGGTGAGTGTTAGAATAATATGCAAAGTGCTAAGTGTATCAAGTAAAACAGTATTGAACCATGTGACTTATACAGAATAATCTAATGTTAGAAGAGAAGTGTTTATGCTCACAGAGAAAAATTGAAAACAAAAAATGTTATTTTGTTACTTCTAGGGATATGGGTCAATTCTCCACCTAATAACATTTTTTAAATGGTGGATAATAATTTATTTTGTTGTGAGAGCACACACCCTGGGACTTGACAGATGTGAGCTTGCACTTTTGTTTCATCACCCATAACCACTGTGTGACTTTGGGCTTCACTTTTTCATTAAGTGAAATACCTTCTTTAAATGGTAGCTTTGAAAATTAAATGACTGTGTATAAATTGCACAGTAAAATGTAGCTCTCTTCCTCCTTCCTCCAATGAGATAATTTGAGGCATTATTGAGAGAATTCTTTAAGGTGTTTTCCTTTTTATGTATCTCCAACATTCTTCGAGAAGACTCTTGAGAGTTCCTTGGACTGTAAGGAGATCCAACCAGTCAATCCTAAGGAAATCAGTCCTGAATATTCATTGGAAGGACTGATGCTGAAGCTGAAACTCCAATACTTTGGCCACCAGATGCAAAGAACTTACTCATTGATAAAGACCCTGATGTTGGGAAAGATTGAAGGTGGGAGGAGAAGGGGGGGACAGAGGATGAGATGGTTGGATGGCATCACCAGCTCTATAGACATGAGTTTGAGTAAGCTCTGTGCGTTGGTGATGGACAGGGCAGCCTGGCATGCTGCAGTCCATGGGGTTTCCTAAGGGTTGGACACAACTGAGAGACTGAACTGACAGACCAAATATTAACTAATAGAGATCTCAGATCTCCTTTGGGCCCAGAAATGTAATTGCTAATATTTGTGATTGAATTGATCTGATGTCATATTCCCATCTCCACCACTACCCTGGCTCCCAGTTTCAGTTCAATTTGATTTAATTCTATTCAGTTCAGTTCAACTTATAAGCCTTAATGGGAAACATCTATTTATATGACAAACACAAATATGGATAAGACAAGATCCCTCTTCACCACAGCCTCACAGCCTAGAAACCAAGGTGGTTGTAAGTATAAGAAACTCTAATATAAAATGGCAAAGAGGTATCAACTATGAAGGGAGTGGACAGTAAAGGAAGGATGGGAGCATTTTGTAAGGGCAAGCATTTGGTGTAGGCTTCAAGAATGGGGGGAGGTTTTGATGGGGAAGGAGCATTTTCCAGTTGTCCCTTTCGTGATGAACAGACACCTTAGGCACGGAGATTTCAGACATGGTCAGACATAGAAGAAGGTGTTATGTGGCTGGTATGTAGTGGTCAGCTCAAGAACAATGAGAATCAGGCTGAAAAATAAAATGGGTGAATTAGAGACATCCTTACCTATTAAGTGAAAGGAACTAGATTTTATTTTGTGTGCAATGTGGAGTCACTGAAAGTTCTTTATGGGGAAGTGACATGAAAATAACTCTGATTAGTGAACTGAGAAAGATTTAAAAGCTAAATTTAAAACCCATTTCATCTTATATAACAGTGGGCTAACTTAATACTGCACTAAGTATCTTAACGCAAACTACATGTTTAGTATTTTTGTAACTAGAATTCAGGAATTTCAGACAAAACTATTTAGGGCATGAACAGTATCCTATGCTCTGGTCCTGATAAATATTGATTGAGAATGTAATGACTGATCCTGAATAAAATTATGATTTCTACCCCTAAAATGATCAGATAAAATTATTCTGAGGAATTCATCTGTTATATAGTTGAGAAATAAATTTATGACAAGCTTAAATTCCAAATTTTCTGAATGAAGAATTAGAGACACTTGAATATATGTTTCATGTGGCTAATGTGTAGGATTTATTTTTGAGAATTTACAGTGTTGCCTTATAACATTGTTAGTAAACTGATTTTCAGAAAGTAGAAAATTTTACTTTGAGTCAGAAAAATTAGTCTTTATCAATTCTAACTTCAGTGCTTATGTTATTAATTTTAAAGAATGGCCTGGGGAAGAAAATAAAAAGAATTTGCTTATCTGCTGAAAAATATACCAGACTGGAGGACTTATCCACTTTCTTTTTAGATGCGTCCATGGAATACATTGGCCCATTACCAAAATACATATTTTAGGAATTATACTTTTCTTTCTAAGCACTGGTTTGCAGTCCATTTCCAAGTCTAAGGTGATTTAAATTACATGATTTCTCTGTGCATTTAAAATAAGGTTTTTAATATTTTAGTTTTAAGTAATAAAATGCCATTCAAGTGTGTAATTTATTACTAAACCCATTAATATTTATAGCCAAAAAATGATTTTCCTGAATGGTGGAAAAAACCCTCAATATCAATTTTTGCCTGTAAAAAAAAAAAAGCAACAACAGTGAAGAGTCCTGTCACAGAGTATATTAAACATATACATACATATATATTTTAGACTAACACCATAAACTTTCCATCTAGTCATTTTCTATTAAATTTTGCACTCTGAAATTCTAAGCTAAGTTTAACTGATAGATTAAACATTTGGAGATGTTAATGAGGTTGTGTGGGCTTCCCTAGTAGCTCAACTGGTAAAGAATCCACCCGCAATGCAGACAGTTAGATTGCTGAGTCGGGAAGATGCCCTGGAGAAGGGATAGGCTACCCACTCCAGTATTCTTGCGCTTCCCTGGTGGCCCAGATGGTAAAGAATTTACCCACAGTGTGGGAGACCTGGGTTCAATCCCTGGGTTGGAAAGATCCATGGAAAGCATGGCAACCTACTCCAGTATTCTTGGCTGGAGAATTCCCGTGGACCGAGAAACCTGGGGGTCTAGAGTCCATGGGGTCCCAGAGAGTCGGACACGACTGAGCAATTAAGCACAGCACATGTGATTGTGTAGCACTCTGTGTATACTCTGATTTTGGAAATGAACAGTTCAACTTACTGAACCCTCTATTTTATCTATTTAAATAAAGGTTTGTGATGTCTACTGACATCAATCACATACATTATATATATATACATTCTGACATTGATATGTGCTGAACATTGTTCTAGGCACTGAAAATATAGTTGTAGAAAGGCAAATCACCCACTTCCACAGCCTTATGGATCTTATATTTCAATGGAAATCAGGAAGCGTTTCCTTCATTTTAATATATACTAATAAATGAAAAGTACAACTCAGTTTTATGGATGTCACTCATTTTCAAATACTGTAAACTTTCAGTAGATTTCTACTGTGTGCTCAGGACTGCATGGCAGCATGAAGGCTCTGAAAAGAGGGAACAACTGCCAAAGACTTTGAAGACTTAATGATCATTTCTTTAATTCTAACTTAGCTCCCATTTATATTACTACAGCACTCATCTGGTCCTACTCTTGCTTTCAGTTGCTGACTCACAATCCAGGATGGAATCAGGATGAAAACCGCTGTTTAATTCATCTTCCTTAAGACCACATTTCCAATGTCTCTTCTTGCATGAGAATCCTAATGTTCAGTTATTTTCAATGAGATCCAGGCTGAATCCTCAAATCTGGGTCAGTCAGTGTCAAGCAAGAAAGTAAGATCATTGTGTGTATGGTAGATGAGGTAGTCATTTTAGGAATAAGACCTAAACAGTGGTGCAATTATCTGGTAAGTGAGAGTCTGAAAGGTGAGCTGGAGCATGAGAGAAGTCCCTCAGTAGCCCTCTTGGTGTCAGATGTATTCTTGTTGGAGTGAAGCCACGAGGGGACCTGGGTGTGAGGCTGTAGCTTGGTAGCAGAGCGGATAGGTATAAAGAGGAGCTGGAGGCAGGGTGGAGGAAAGTTAGGACTCGAGGCATCTCTCTGCTCTTGTCATCTCTGACCTTAATGACCATCAGAGGGTGGTGACTATTGATTCATAACCACCTTCCTGATATTATGCAAATTCTGGTCAACTCTAACTTGAAAATATAGAAGACAGTGATTTTGTGAAGCATAGTTCCAGCCTTGCCAAATTGATGTAATACTACAGTCTTGTCTCTTCTAATATTCCAGTCTCAGTGCCTGTTTTCTTCTCACAAACTGGTTTCCTTACTTCGTTTCTTGGTCTTCTGACTCATCCCCATCACTAGGCTTTGTGAATGCTATCTTCTATGTCTGGTACACTTATCTACCTTCTGTTTGCCAACCTGCATACTTACTCCTCAATTAATTTTTTTTTCTGATCTTTAATAACATGATTTATATATATAAAATATGTATTATATATAATACACAAAATGTACATTTTACTTATAGTATAGTATTTATATATGTGCAAACACATATATATACTAATCGAAATTAGCTTTGTAGTATAGTTTAATCACTTGCTTTTTCATACACATTCCTCAACCAAAATGTGACACCTTGACAAAGAGAAAATAAAAACTTTTGGATGAAACTATAAAATTGCCAAGTGCCTACTCCTCAATTTAGATTATGCACTGAACACCAGATTACAGAGATTTTGACATTGTTTAGGGTTTTAATAGCACTTGTAAATGTAATCTGTATTTGAAATTCTTTTCTATTACTTAGAAATAACTGTAGAATTTTGAGGAGGATGTGATTAAGTGAAAGTGAAGTTGCTCAGTCGTGTCTGACTCTTTGCGACCCCATGAACTGGAGCCTACTAGGCTCCTCCGTCCATGGAATTTCCCAGGCAAGAGTACTGGAGTGGGTTGCCATGCCCTCCTGCAGGGGATCTTCCTGATCCAGGGATCGAACCCAGGTCTCCCACATTGCAGGTGGATGCTTTACCGTCTGAGCCACCAGGGGAGCTCATGAGGATGTGATTAACACAGTCAAAAAAAAATAGATTTGCCCAGAGGAAGTGTTCATCTGTCTTATATAAACAGTCCTGACCAAGGAAATGTTGGGAGTGGGAGAAATGCACAGGTTTACGGAGGATCAGGTGATCTAAAAGTGGGAGGAAAAAAGGTAAGCTTGGTAAAGGTATAATATTTTTCAATATGGTGGGTCTAGACAGATAGACGAAGAATAAATGAAAGGAATGTTCATTAATCTGTAAAGTAAAGGAACAGGGTCAGAAGTCAGGTTTACCAGAGAGCTGGAAGGCTCATGAGAAAAACAGCAAGAGGAAGTTTTCTGTTTTCACTTTTCAATATGACCTCATATTGGTATATGTAAAAATAAACAAGAATAATAAAGAAAGTGGCAGATGTTGCTTTTCACTTGACTCATGCTGGGACCTGTTCTATGAACTTTCCATATGCTAACTCAGTATTTTGTTCATACTCCAGAGAGAGAGGTGCTCTCTTTTACCCTGAATTTACAAAGAAGAAAAATGTGGCACAAACAATTTTAATTTTTTTGTCTACACTATTATAGCTAGTAAAATATGGAGACAGAATATGAACTCAGCCAATCTGGGTTTGGGTCTATTTCTTTAAAGCTGTACTACATTCTGTATGCTTAGTAACTCAGTTGTGTCCCTGTTTGAGGTTCCATGGGTTGTAACCCGCCAGGTTACTTTGTCTGTGAGGATTCTCAAGGCAAGAATACTGGAGTGCCATGTCCTCCTCCAAGGGATCTTCGCAACCCAGGGGTGAAACTCAGGTCTCCTGCATTGCAAACA
This sequence comes from Muntiacus reevesi, assembly GCF_963930625.1. Lineage (NCBI taxonomy): Eukaryota > Metazoa > Chordata > Mammalia > Artiodactyla > Cervidae > Muntiacus > Muntiacus reevesi. Next base: position 52,907,832 of record NC_089260.1, read on the forward strand.
GGTCTGAGTCACCAGAGAAAATGTCTTCACAAACCACACCTGTAGCATTTTCACAGCATTTTTTCCCATTTCCACCTTCTACCCAGTTTATTATGCCAATAGCCCATGAACTTCAGATGTCACTTGGGAAACTTTGAAAAAAATACAAATTCTTGGATCTCATTCTAGATCTGTTGAATCAGAATTTCCTGGGAAAGGGCTGGGAATCGTACAAATTACTTGACTTCTTCTGAACCAGAGTTAAACTTGGGCCCTTCAGTCAATACTCTAATGCCTCTTTATCCTTAACAGTAAAAAAAAAGTGCAGAGGAAATACATGACACTCTTCCATGTGTTTATCAATCTCCTGCCCAAAGATCATCTTCTCTTGCACACTCTGCTCAAATCTTCAGGTGAAATAATTTTTCTCATCATGTTAAATAATCTGTGATTGGACCTAGTACATCACATTAATCTATTTACATCTTATATCCTGGGTAGAGTCATGAATAAGAGCTCCATACATTTCACTGAATCAGGGAATATATAGGCAGATGTGTTACGAGCATATAGTGGCTTTTGTTAACAAAAGTGATTTCTTACTATTGATCATGACTGCCTGCCCTCCCCATCTGCTTTCCCTTGGTGTTTGAGTTTTCAAGGTCATTCTTGAAGCTTCTTATAAAGGAAAGGTCTGTGAATCATTTTATAGTATCATGTTTGGACCATCATTTTTATGACATATATTAAATATTTGTATTTGTGTATTAGAGGAAAATGTACAGACACCAAATTATCTCCTTGAGTAAGTAAGTTTTCAGAAATAGCTTGCAAATAACTTCAAGTCAGAAGTTAGTGAATGCATTTATAGTAGTAGGTTCTTTATTTTCAAATGTATAGTATGCACTTAACGCTGTATTATTTAGTAATGAAACAGATTCTTACAATTATATTTCAGTGATAAATCCTAGAGATAAAGACTTTTATGAATAGAAGTGAAATAAAATTTCACTACACAGAATAAAACATACTGAAAACTCCTAGAAGTGGCATCTCTAAATTTTGGTTTCACAAAGTGGAACTGAGAGGCCCATCTGGCTTGAACAAAAGAGCACAAGGACTTTCCTGGTGGGTTCACTGGTTAAGACCCTAGGCTTCCACTGCAGGGGGCACAGGTTCAATCTCTGGACAAGGAACTAAGATTCCTCATGCCATGTGGTGCAGACCAAAAAAACAAAAAACAAAAACAAAAACAAACCCCCCCCCACATTTTGGAAAACAAAAAGGGAAAACAGGGAAAGATACATGCACAGAGCAAGTGCTTTGAGAATATCCATAAATGAATAGAATTTTGGATATGTGAATGATTTTAAAAAGAGCATTTAGTCTAAGCCCTTTACTTCCAAACAAAGAAATTAATATTTAACATCACATTCTTGCTAAAAGAATTTTCAAAAAATTTAAGCAACATGTGATATGGTCATATATATTTTGCTTAAAAACTGATCCCTAATGTTTAGCAGCCAGTGCAAATAAAGGAAAAAAAATAAGTGCTTATTAATTTATAAGAAGTTTAGAAGTCTGGAAAAACAGAAGTCAGAGAACCAAGTATAAAACTAGGTTATACCAATAGATTTACATGACTTTGGATTAGTCACTGAGTTGGTGGTGGTGGTTTTTTTTTTTTTTGAGCTGGGTTTCCTGGTCTGCCTACTCTAAGATTTTTTTGAGGCTTGGTGAATATGGTCACTATTCATCAAGTGGTCTAAGTCAGCTTCCTCCCATCAACCATGACTCAGATTGCCAAACTGTCTCCCTAAATCCAAGTCAAATTAGTTACTTTTCTTCCATGTGTGTGTGTGTGCATGCTCTGTTGTATTGGCTCTTCGCAACACTATGGACTGTAGCCCACCAGGCTCCTCTGTCTATGGGATTTCTCAGGCAAGAATACTGGAGTGTCTTGCCATTTTCTTCCTCTAATATTCTTCTACATGTTTACAAATTTGATGGGTAGAAATGTATCCTTTAATTTACCTTCTTCTGATTATCAATGAGTTGACCTATGTTTTTATATTCATTTGCTATTTTATTTTGTGGTTTTACTCTATTTTATTTGGTGTTCATATCCTTTAACTATTTCTACTTGCTGCTGGTTTAATTTGAAGTGGAATTTTAACATGTAAAGAATATTACTTTTTATGTTATATACATTAAAGTGTATTCTTACAGGTTGTGACTCCTTTTTTAAACTTTCTTGATGGTGGTTTGTCTTTACAGAATTTAAAATTTCAGTGTGGTTGAATTTGCCAATATAAATCTCTGCAACCATTGAATTGTATGTCATAAAAAGACTTTCCATATCCCTAATAAAACTATTATCTTATATTTTATACTACTAAATTTAAGAATTTTAGCATGTTGTTTTCTTTTACTTGATCTGGAACTTGGCTTTGGTCTTTGAATGTTACAATGTAAGATTGAACTCTTGGAGTGTTGGAGACACATGTGTATCTGGTATTGGGATTATGTTGCTATTTACTGGCTATGTCTTCTTTTAGTAGTGACAGGATGCTACATAGTCAAATCAGTTAGAAGGGTGTATTAGAAACAAATGCAGTAGCACTAACTTGGAAAATAGACATGGCATTTCTTCTTTGAGCCGCTTTGTTTTGTGGAAACTCACTCTGTCTTTATCAAGAAGTGAAAAAATCTGCCTCTTTTGCTTTCCGAGTTATTCTCAGAATGCTGGGGAACATGATGATGAAGTGGCCATTCTTAATCTGAATTTAGTTTAGACGTGTTCAATATTTATGCAAGCATTGTGTGAGATTTCCCCTAAGACAAAAATTGAGGCAATTGTGTAAAAGCGTGTAGATGTGTATAAATGTTTAAGCAGATATAATTTGTTTCTGTGTAACTTGCTGCAATTTCCAAGAGAGATCTGAAGCATTCTGTAACTTTGCTATTAGAATGTTATTCCATGAAACTCAAATTTAGCCTCAGAGTTTCAGATACTAAGAATTAGATATGAATGAACATCCATGTGAAATCATGATTGAAAACATGGGTTTCAAGCTTTTGGAGGATACCCTCTTTGTGAGATTAGGAACCTAGTTCCAATTTTCCAAATTTAGGGTTTAAAAGTTGAAAATTTGGATGCACAATAAAATTGTCTGTGTATGAAAAAGTTTAGAGTTGCAGGATGAGTTAACTTCTCTCTATTGGAAGCAGGAGAATGACTTTGGGGAGTGATTCTGAAGCCCCGAAGAATCTTGGCAGCTCTGAGTCCCACTGGCTGGTTCATAGAAGGCACCCAGGAAGTGCTTACTAAATGTTGATGAATAAATAGCTTCTCTACATTCTAGTGTGGAAGATAACCATGGGAGAGTTAAGGTTTTTTAATGGTAAAAACAGATGGGTAGGTTAATTGACTGTTAAAAAAACAGTTTTTGACATCCAACACAAGTCTTTAGCTTCCAAGATTAGGGATGCCCAGAGGTTTGATGTCTACATTTGGAATCACTGCTGTTGTCCTGGTTCTGAGATTACAGGTCTTTTTAAAGACTGCTTTGGATCTTGAAGATTCTTTACATGTGCAGTTCACGTCTGCCTTGTCTAAGACCAGGTTGAGCACAACCTTGCTGTAACTTAAGGAGAATGAACAGGGCACACACAGGTGCAGTAAAAGATCGTTTGGGGGCTTCTAAGCTGTCTATCACTGAAACCACAATCACAGAAAACTAGCCAATCTGATCACATGGACCACAGCTTTGTCTAACCCAATGAAACTAAGCCATGCCGTGTGGGGCCACCCAAGGTGGACGGGTCATGGTGGAGAGGTCTGACAGAATGTGGTCCACTGGAGAAGGGAATGGCAAACCACTTCAGTATTCTTGCCTTGAGAACCCCATGAACAGTATGAAGAAAAAAAAAAAAAAAAAAAGGACACTGAAAGATGAACTCCCCAGGTTGGCAGGTGCCCAATATGATACTGGAGGTCAGTGGAGAAATAACTCCAGAAAGACTGAAGGGATGGAGCCAAAGTGAAAATAACACCCAGTTGTGGATGTGACTGGTGATAGAAGCAAGGTCTGATGCTGTAAAGAGCAATATTTCATACAAACCTGGAATGTTAGGTCCATGAATCAAGGCAAATTGGAAGTGGTCAAACAGGAGGTGGCAAGAGTGAATGTCGATATTCTATGAATCAGCCAACTAAGATGGACTGGAATGGGTGAATTTAACTCAGATGATCATTATATCTACTACTGTGGGCAGGAATCCTTTAGAAGAAATGGAGTAGGCATCATGGCCAACAAGAGAGTCCGAAATGCAGTACTTGGATGCAATCTCAAAAACGACAGAATGATCTCTGTTAGTTTCCAAGGCAAATCATTCAATATCACGGTAATTCAAGCCTAAGCCCCAACCAGTAAAGCTGAAAAAGCTGAAGTTGAATGGTTCTATGAAGACCTACAAGACCTTTTAGAACTAACACCCCAAAAAAGATGTCCTTTTAATTATAGGGGACTAGAATGCAAAAGTAGGAAGTCAAGAAACACCTGGAGTAACAGGCAAATTTGGTCTTAGAGTATGGAATGAAGCAGGGCAAAGGTTAATAGAGTTTTGCCAACAGAATGCACTGGTCATAGCAAACACCCTCTTCCAACAACACAAGAGAAGACTCTACACATGGACATCACCAGATGGTCAACATCAAAATCAGACTGATTATATCCTTTACAGCCAAAGATGGAGAAGCTATATACAGTCAGCAAAAACAAGACCCAGAGCTGTGACTCAGATTATGAACTCCTTATTGCCATATTCAGACTTAAACTGAAGAAAGTAGGGAAACCCACTAGACCATTCAGCTATGACCTAAATCAAGTTATGACTATACAGTGGAAGTTAGAAATAGACTTAAAGGACTAGATCTGACAGACAGAGTGCCTGATGAACTATGGATGGAGGTTCGTGACATTGTACAGGAGACAGGGATTAAGACCATCCCTATGGAAAAGAAAGGCAAAATGGTTATCCGAGGAAGCCTTACAAATAGCTGTGAAAAGAAGAGAAGTGAAAAGCAAAGGAGAAAAGGAAAGATATTCCCATTTGAATGCAGAGTTCCAAAGAATAGCAAGGAGAGATAAGAAAGCCTTCCTCAGCGATCAATGCAAAGAAATAGAGGAATGGGAAAGACTAGAGATCTCTTCAAGAAAATTAGAGATACCAAGGGAACATTTCATGCAAAGATGGGTTCGATAAAAGACAGAAATAGTATGGACCTAACAGAAGCAGAAGATATTAAGAAGAGGTGGCAAGAATACACAGAAGAACTGTACAAAAAAGATCTTCACGACCCAGATAATCACGATGGTGTGATCACTCACCTAGAGTCAGACATCCTGGAATGTGAAGTCAAGTGGGTCTTAGAAAGCATCACTATGAACAAAGCTAGTGGAGGTGATGGAATTCCAGTTGAGCTATTTCAAATCCTGAAAGATGATTCTATGAAAGTGCTGCACTCAATAGACCAGCAAATTTGGAAAACTCAGCAGTGGTCACAGGACTGGAAAAGCTCAGTTTTCATTCCAATCCCAAAGAAAGGCAATCCCAAAGAATGCTAAAACTACCTCACAATTGCATTCATCTCACATGCTAGCAAATTAACGCTCAAAATTCTCCAAGCCAGGCTTCAGCAATAAGTGAACCGTGAACTTCCAGATGTCCAAGCTGGTTTAAGAAAAGGCAGAGGAACCAGAGATCAAATTGCCAACATCTGCTGGATCATCAAAAAAGCAAGAGAATTCCAGAAAAACATCTATTTCTGCTTTATTGACTGTGCCAAAGCCTTTGACTGTGTGAATCACAAGAAACTGTGGAAAATTCTGAAAGAGATGGGAATACCCAACCACCTGATCTGCCTCTTGAGAAACCTATATGCAGGTCAGGAAGCAACAGTTAGAACTGGGCATGGAACAACAGACTGGTTCCAAATAGGAAAAGGAGTATGTCAAGGCTGTATATTGTCTCCCTGCTTATTTAACTTATATGCAGAGTACATCATGAGAAATGTTGGGCTGGAAGAAGCAGAAGCTGGAATCAAGATTGCTGGGAGAAATATCAATAACTCCAGATATGCAGATGGCACCACCCTTATGGCAGAAAGTGAAGAAGAATCAAAGAGTCTCTTGATGAAAGTGAAAGAGGAGAGTGAAAAAGTTGGTTTAAAGCTCAACATTCAGAAAACTAAGATTATGGCATCTGGTCCCATCACTTCATGGCAAATAGATGGGGAAACAGTGGAGACAGTGTCAGACTTTATTTTTGGGGGCTCCAAAATCACTGGAGATGGTGACTACAGCCATGAAATTAAATGATGCTTACTCCTTGGAAGGAAAGTTCTGACCAGCCTAGATAGCATATTAAAAAGCAGAGACATTACTTTGCCAACAAAGGTCTGTCTAGTCAAAGCTATGGTTTTTCCAGTGGTCATGTATGGATGTGAGAGTGTGACTGTGAAGAAAACTGAGCACCGAAGAATTGATGCTTTTGAACTGTGGTGTTGGAGAGGACTCTTGAGAGTCCCTTGGACTGCAAGGAGATCCAACCAGTCTATCCTAAAGGAGATCAGTCTTGTGTATTCATTGGAAGGACTGATCCTGAGGCTGAAACTCCAATTTTTTGGCCACCTCATGCGAAGAGTTGACTCATTGGAAAAGACCCTGATGCTGGGAGGGATTGGGGGCAGGAGGAGAAGGGGACAACAGAGGATGAGATGACTGGATGGCATCACTGACTAGATGGACATGAGTTTGAGTAAACTCCGGGAGCTGGTGATGGGCAGGGAGGCCTGGCATGCTATGATTCATGGGGTCGCAGAGTCAGACATGACTGAGTGAATGAACTGAACTGAACTGAACTGAACTAAGCTGTCTATCTAAAGGAGCCCTTTAGCTTTTTTATTTTTTGCTAAAAAAGAAATGTTGCTGCTAAGTCGCCTCCAACCCTTTTGCTAACACATGGACTATACCCAGCTAGGCTTCTCTGTTCATGGGACTTCCCAGACAAGAATACTGGAGTGGGTTGCTGTTTCCTTCTCCAGGGGATCTTCCCAACCCGGGGATGGAATTCACATCTCCTGTGTTGGCAGGCGAATTCTTTACCACAGAGCCACCAGAAAAGCCTAAAAGGGAGATAGTGAGGTATATTCTCAAAACCAGTATGACAATATATTGTTTAATGTATGCTAAAATCAGTGTGAAATTTGAATAATGGTATATCGCCTCAGGTAGTTTCCTAAATTAAGTAAAGAGTGCATTGTGGAGAAAGAATGGATAAGCATTCTGTGAGATTAGGAGATGGCTTTCTGCTTTTCACAAAGAAAGCACCTGCAAAATAGCTATCCAAACATAATGTCTGTTCCACATACACTAAAGAATTTTATGTTTGTGTGAGAAGTAGATGGATGCTCCTTCTAACATTAATCCCATTGTTTTGTCTTTTGGCTTCCTGACACCAAAAAATGGTATGGGTGGATGAAAGCATCCATTTCTGTTCTTCCAATAGTGAAGGTAACACTGATACCCTGTGTCTAGTTATAAAGAATAACAAAGCAGTAGGAGCCGGTATATCTATTCTTCTTTGTGACAAGGAGTGATTTATGGCAACATACCATGCTGAGCATAAGCTTTATCTAACAAGAGTAGTTATTATTTGAGTGACCCATTGCTAGATCAAGCTCCAGGGAAAGTTGTGAAAGATTTAATTCTATAGGATGATTTCTGTTTCTGTTTTCTTTTACTCAATTGTGCGTCTGCTAGTGCTATACAGTAAAGGGCTCTAAGACTTGAATGAATTTTACTATTGAAATTTATCATTCAAAATACTTTATCTGTTACTTTGTGACTTCTTTTTCTTTTCCCCTTTTTTGTTCCTTTTTGCCCCCGTGGTCTCCACATTTGATCAGTTTTCTTTAGATATGTATTTTAGGTTAAAATTACACTTCCAAAGAGTCTATAAAGAAATGTTTTAAAAACACAGCCTTAATTTTAAGGCAAAACTGGGCAGAGATAATTACAAGAGTAAAACGTGTAATAATAACATTAGAAGGAATTCTATATTCTGTTTATACAGGATGTAGAAGCTTACAGAAAGCCCTTGAATTCCCACGATCTCTTTCAATTTACACAGACTTAAATCCTTCCTTGTATGTTAAGTGCTCGTAGTCTAGTTTATATCACTTCAAGTTGTTTTTTCACTAGTGGGTAAAATTGGAAACAAGTGTACTATATAAAAAAAAAAAGCTCAGAGTCGCTTATAGCTTCAGTCACTAGGTGATGGTTTTTCTTTTCTTCCAAGTGACATGGATGGCTCTGCCAGACTGAGTGTTGGCTGAATGAGTGAATGGTTGGAGAATTCCCACATGCTTTCTCCTCTGGGCGATGCACAAGCATGCTGATGAACGTGCTGCTGCCCGCCGGAGCTTCTGTTGAGCAGCCTTCTTCTAACCTCTCTGCAGCTACAGACCTAATACCCAAGCCAGCCTACAGCTCCATCCTTCTTTTTGTGAGCTAATGACTGTGGATGGTGCAAGCTTATTTGACAACAACTAAATTTGCTCTAAGAGCAAGTATAATACAGGAGGGAAAAAAACCCCAATCAGAATATTGTTATTTTGACCCTTTTAGTTACCTTGTAGAAAGTGCCCTCCTAATTTGCTGCTCCGTGTGATCTCGGCATTCAGTAGAAGGCTAAGGATTTTTCATTCCAATGACAGGAATCCATTAATAAAACAACAATCTTTTGTGTATAGTTATCTTTAATCTCATTTTGTCACACACTTCTCAGTAGCATTTCCACTCGTTTTACAGTATAATTTATGGCACCGAAACAACTCCTGCCCTAGAAAAGGTCATTCTGTCAAGGTTTACTTGTCTTTGAAGAAAAGTAATAGAGCATTATTTATGAACTGAAGAGTGCACTTCACTACTTTAATCAATCAGGAAGATGCTTGTATTATTGTATCTTTTGCTGCTACCCCCCACCCCCCAAACCCCAAAGAACCACAAGCAAAGGAGGCGCCAATCTTGCTTTCTCTTTCATGTTGCAAAAGGCCTCTTACCTTTTATGTCTCTTCTGCTTTTGTGTTTATGGCGCTATGGAAATAACAAGCCTGATGATGTCTGATATCTGGGAACAATTTGTAAATTCTATGCAAGGGGTTGATCTGTTCTAAAGATCATAGAACCTCTGGACAGATGAACCAGCCCATCCAATACGCTCATTATGGGAAATTCATCTGATAAAACAGAAGAGAATTTGCAGTTAAAAACCTCATGGATAGAGAAAAAGCTGAAGAGGTTTGAAACTGTCTCAGAGAGTAATCAGCAAAACAAAAGCAATTACCATGTTTTTGTACAGAAGATCCCCAAACATAACCACAGTTGGTCCCCATATGTTTCTAGAAACTACCACAAGCACAAATTAGAACATGCTGTGTGGGGAAATGAATTGATAGTTCATTAGAGAAAACAGTTACAGTTGGAATAAATGTCTCCAATAAGGATTTAATTTAAGCTAGAAAGGATGTTGGGTGTGAATTAAACACCGATAGATAGCAGTGTCATCTTCATGTGATTTGAAAAGTATGTTAAAAATTAATCACAAAATGGTTAAATATGAGTCCACATATTTTTGGTAAACTATATTACATTACATGAGTATGACTTTAAGATTACATAAAAGTCAACTGAGAATGAATTTTTAGAACTTAATGGAAAAAAATAAGAACCAGAAAGTCACATAAGTGTTTGAAATATTTTGTTTTAAATATCGTATTAACCAAAGCACCAAACTTATATATGTATTTTAGATTATAGTCACACTTCCAAAGAGTCTGCAGAGAAATGTTTTAAACATACAGTCTTGATATTAAGGAAAATTTGGGCAGGGATAATTGCCTATGTTGAAACCTTGTAGTGATTTCCAAGTTGATTTAGAAGTTAAGACTGGATCGAGTAACCTCAATTATTTATTTATTTACATCACTGCAAAGATTTTGGGGTGGCTTATATTCAATTAAGAATAATTACTTGAAAATAAAAGCAACTGACTGATTTACCAAAAATTAAAAAAGTTAATTACTGTCCCTCAAAACGATGATAAAACCAAAATTCCATTACCAATTGAGTGAACCGAATTTTAAGTATTTGAACATTGCTGTAGTGATTGAAAATAATTGCTTTTATATATAAATAGATATTTTGAATTTCAAAATAAGTATAATGAACAGGGCATTCTCTCGATAGTCAAGGGAGAAGGGACTTTACAGTTGGTACTGATGTGTGGATAAAACATAGAGGCAGGTAGAAGTGAAAAGGTGAGAGGTGGTCATTGCACGCGGTTCATGCTTTACCTTGGAGAAGGAAATGGCAACCCACTCCAGTACTCTTGCCTGGAAAATCCCATGGACCGAGGAGCCTGGTAGGCTACAGTCCATGGGGTCGTAGAGTCGGACACGACTGAGCGACTTCACTTTCACTTTTCACTCTCATGCATTGGAGAAGGAAATGGCAACCCACTCCAGTGTTCTTGCCTGGAGAATCCCAGGGACGCGGGAGCCTGGTGGGCTGCCGTCTGTGGGGTCACACAGAGTTGAACAAGACTGAAGCGACTTAGCAACGGCAGTAGCAGCAGAATGCTTTACCTCCATTTAATAAGCTATCTCAGTTTCTCAGTAAAGATCCTTGTGAAAAAATGAAGACATGGGAGGAAGACATAACAAGTGACGATATTAAATAGAAGGCCAACTTTATGCCATAGGAAAAAATGGAATTGCAATAGATTAAAGTATAAAACCCACACCTACAATAGAGGTTGCTCACCTGGAAGAAAGTAGGACTGTACCATATCTCTTCCCAAAGCAGGAATGTACCACACCTCTTCCCAAAGTGGGGATGTAGCATATCTTTTCTCAAAGTAGGGATATACCATATGTCTTCTTAAAGTAGGGATGTACCATATCTCTTCCCAAAGTAGGACTGTATCACACCTCTTCTCCAAGTAGGACTGTGCCATATCTCGTCCCAAAGTAGACATGTACCATATCTCTCCCCAGAGTAGGACTGTACCATATCACTTCCCAAAGTAGGGGTATACCACACCTCTTCCCAAAGTGTCGAGGTACCACATCTCTTCCAAAACTAGGACTCTAAAAACAAACAAACAAACAAACAAAAAAACTAGGACTCTACCACAATTTCTTTTCAACATCTGTCCATTAGTGCACCAGTGCTCACTTGGGTCTCTGCCATGAAAATGCATTTGTTTGCATACCTCCTTTTGATATCACCAGTGCCTGTTTTGGTTTGTCAGTTTGGATCTCACAGTTCTTACAGAACAACAGGGAAGGAAGATATTGGTAGTGATTCAATTTTCTGGAGGCTGGAGAATAGTGAGGGAAAAAGGCATATAATTTGCAATGCTTATATTTGTAATATATGTATACACTATATTTTATTCATATTACAAATATAATTTTAAAAATTATATACTTTTAATTACTTTAAATAAAATGATCTCTTGTGAGTGATTAAGATAAATTTTGAATCCTGATTTTTAAAAATAGATGTCATGAACAGTTTGCACAATACATATAAATAAAATAAATATGCAAAAATATTCACACTCACATGACTGCTCAAATTAATGCAAATATAATAGTTTTTTTCATCAAATGTAGAAGATATTTAGTGATTGATATTGATATGATTCAGTGAAATCAATGCTCTTAGGCATTGCTCTAGTAAAGTAAATGAATATTTTCCAGAAAGTGATTTGGCATCAGGTTTCAAAAACCTATAAGAAGTTCATTTCACTTCAACCAGTAACTCTACCTTAATTAAAGCTGCAGACAAATATTCATGAAGAATGTTCATCTTATAATTTTTAAGTAGATATGCATAATTTGTGTATTCAGAAATAAGTATTTCTCTTCGTAGGAAGAAAGAAAATAATTAAGAAAAAATGGAGAACTGTATTAAAGATAGAGAAACTTGTGTTTCCCTAGGGTAGAAGTGAGTTGACCAGTTGTTGGGTCAAGTTAATGTGATGTTTTGAGATATCTATACTTGGGTCGCATAAGACAAGTAGCCTTTCACTTACAGACTCAAAGTGAGGCTAAAAGTAATGAGTCATTGGGAACTGGAGGTGATACTTGGCTAGTCATCAAGAGCAGAACTCCAGCAATCAAAACCTTTTAAAAACTGGAGACATGGGTGAAAGAGTAGCAGGAGCTGCCAGTGAGCCAAGCTGCAAAAATCCTCAACAAAATATGAACTGAATTCAATACTATATTAAGGGGATGGGAGAGAAAATATTTGCAAATCATGTATCTGATAAGAGGACAAAATCCAAAATATATAAGGGACACATATGACTCAATGACAAAAAAAACAAAAAAAAAAAAAAAACAAAAAAAACATTAAAAGGCAGAAGAACTGAATTGAGGATTTTTCCAAAGAAGACATACAAATGGCCAACAGGTTCGTGAAAAGGTTCAGCTCAGTCACAGTCGTGTCTGACTCTTTGTGAAAAGAGTACTCAACATCATTAATCATGGGGGGATGATAATTAAAATCAGGATTTATCACACCATTGTTATTGTTTGGTTGCTAAGTCATGTCTGACTCTTTGTGACCCCATGGACTGCAGCATGCCAGGTTTTCCTGTCCTTCACTATCTCCCAGAGTTTGCTCAAATCCATGTCCATTGAGTTGATGCCATCCAACTATCTCATCCTCTGTCGTTCTCTTCTACACTGAGAGTGAGAATGTAAACTAATACAGTCACAATGGAAAATAACATGGAGGTAACTCAAGAAATTTAAAAATAGAACAGCCATATAATCCAACAATCCCACTTCTGAGTATATCTCCAAAGGGAATAAAAGTCACTGTCTTGAAGATAACCATACTCCCATGTTCATTGCACCATTAGTCACTATAGCCAACATGTGGAAACAATCTAAGTGTCTGTCGATGGATAAACTTGTGCCTTGGAGAAAGACAAACATGGGTTCAAACACTAGTTCTACAACTTAATAATAGATATTCTAGGTGAGTTCTCTGACCACTAAATCTCAGTTTCTTCAATTGCATAATGTGGATTGTGTATGTGTATGTTATATGTGTGCAATAAATTCCCAATCAGGTTCTACCAAGACCATGAGAGATGGCATGAAATTCTCCAGGCCAGAATACTGGAGTAATTAGCCTTCCTTCTCCAGGGGATCTTCCCAACCCAGGGACTGAACCCAGATCTCCCACATCGCAGGTGGATTCTTAACCAGCTGAGCCACCAGGGAAGCCCAAGAATACTGGAGTGGGTAGCCTGTCCTTTCTTTAGGAGATCTTCCTGATCCAGGGATTGAACTCAGGTCTCCTGCATTGCAGGTGGATTCTTCACCAGCTGAGCAACAAGGGAAGCCCTTTTTTATGAAGGAGTCCCAAATAGAACTGAGTATTTCTGTGCTACCCAGAGCTGAACAAAATGAGATCCCTATTTTAGAGTTTCACTTTCTAATGCTTGATCCTAAGTACATCCTGCTTGCTGATTTATGCTAAGCCCTGTGGTTTTCTAAAATTCTGTTTCTTTTATGACTGCACAATATCATATTACAATACCTAACGTGTTAAATACAATGACCATTGAAATGATAAAGCACAGTCTCTAAAGAATGTGGCATATATGTACATGTTCATTTCTTTCTCAACCAGAAGGAGCTATTTTAGAATAGAAAATAGGGATACATTTGAAAACCCATAAACTAGGAAAATATAGTATTCTAAGGAACAGTAATTAAAGTTAAGGAGATTATAATGCAGCCAAGAATGGTTATATAACTTATTTGTGCACTGAGATTGAAATAATGCTGTTCGAAATTCTATTGAAAATATGATTGCTAATATCAAAGATGGCAAAATGAGGCTAAATTTTAATGAGGATAGAAAATTGAATGACTCTCCATGTCTGTGTCATTTGTTCAACTCAGGGCTAAACATATAATCTAAAAATGTATAGAAACTGATATGTTCATTACTCCACAGCAGTAATGAGTGGATTACCACAAAGATTCATTCCTGCTGAAAGGTGATGATTCTTAGAAGCAAAACAAGAGACAGTAGACGGTGTTTCTTCACAAAGGGCTAGTATTTTTGGAGGGTGAATTTCACACACATTGTAATATGATGTTATTGACATTCCTGATGGCTTATGAGTATTTGTGTTTACAGAATATAAGGAGCAGCTAACTGGAGACCAGGGTTCCCTAAGATTTAAAACCATCATATATTCTGCTTCTGCTGCTAAGTCGCTTCAGTTGTGTCCGACTCTGTGCCACCCCATAGACGGCGGCCCACTAGGCTCCCCTGTCCCTGGGATTCTCTAGGCAAGAACACTGGAGTGGGTTGCCATTTCCTTCTCCAATGCATGAGAGTGAAAAGTGAAAGTGAAGTTGCTCAGTCGTGTCCGATTCTTAGTGACCCCATGGACTGCTGCCTACCAGGCTCCTCCATCCATGGAATTTTCCAGGCAAGAGTACTGAGTGGGGTGCCATTGCCTTCTCTGATATATTCTACTGGGAATCTTGAAAATCATAATATATCACTGCTTCTTTGTTTAAATGAAATACCAGGGAATTTAGAAATTACACTATTTGAAAAAAATAGAGTGCAGAGAGAGGAAATGAGATTGTAATTAATGGAGAAGATGCCTTTTTTTCTTGTTGCTCAATTTTTTGGTTACTGGAGTGTTAGTTAACTATTTTCCTGTTGGTAGCACAGGCTGTGTTGACAACTGCCTGTCCTATGGGTTTGAAAAGGGAGCAAATGTGCTCCCAAATGAGGAGTCTCCCTTGTTTGCTTGTTTGTGATTTTCAGAAATAGTATCATAGCTTAAGGTCTTTCCAGGAGCCTTATGTCTTAACTAACTGAAACTACTCACTTAGGAATTTGTGAAGAGGTGGGTGTCTGACTTTCACTGCTCCTTTCAGGTAATTTCTTTCTGTCAACACCTTGTGAAGGAAATGAGAGGAATTTCTGATTTAGTAGAAGAGTTCCTCAACCACCCTGCTTCTCACATATTCCCTCAAATGTCCACTGCAATCCCATGTATATGTGTAAATATATGTATATGTGTACATGTCTGTACACTTAGAAAGTATCACTTCAAACAAAACTAGTGGAGGTGATGGAATTTCAGTTAAGCTATTTCAAATCCTAAAAGATGACGCTGTGGAAGAGCTGCACTCAAAATGTCAGCAAATTTGGAAAACTCAGCAGTGGCCACAGGACTGGAAAAGGTCAGTTTTCATTCCAATCCCAAAGAAAGGCAATCCCAAAGAATGCTCACGCCACTGCACAATTGCACTCATCTCACATGTTAGCAAATTAATGCTCAAAATTCTCCAAGCCAGGCTTCAGCAATACGTGAACCGTTAACTTCCAGATGTCCAAGCTGGTTTAAGAAAAGGCAGAGGAACCAGAGATCAAATTGCCAACATCTGCTGGATCATCAAAAAAGCAAAAGAGTTCCAGAAAATCATCTATTTCTGCTTTATTGACTGTGCCAAAGCCTTTGACTGTGTGGATCACAAGAAACTGTGGAAAATTCTGAAAGAGATGGGAATACCAAACCACCTGATCTGCCTCTTGAGAAACCTGTATGCAGGTCAGGAAGCAACAGTTAGAACTGGGCATGGAACAGACTGGTTCCAAGTAGGAAAAGGAGTACGTCAAGGCTGTATATTGTCACCCTGCTTATTTAACTTATATGCAGAGTACATCATGAGAAATGCTGGGCTGGAGGACACACAAGCTGCAATCAAGATTGCTAGGAGAAATATCAATAACCTCAGATATGCAGATGACACCACCCTCAAGGCAGAAAGTGAAGAAGAACTAAAGAGCCTCTTGATGAAAGTCAAGAGGAGACTGAAGAAGTTGGCTTAAAGCTCAACATTCAGAAAACTAAGATCATGGCATCTGGTCCCATCACTTCATGGCAGATATATGTGGAAACAGTGGAAACAGTGGTTGACTTATTTTTCTGGGTTCCAAAGTCACTGGAGATGGTGATTGCAGCCATGAAATTAAAAGACGTTTAAAATTAAAAGTAGTTTAATTAAAAATTAAACTACTCCTTGGAAGGAAAGTTATGACCAACCTAGACAGCATATTAAAAAGAAGAGACATTAGTTTGTCAACAAAGGTTCAGGCTATGGTTTTTCCATAATGTACGGATGTGAGAATTGGACTATAAAGAAAGCTGAGCGCTGAAGAATTGATGCTTTTGAACTGTGTTGTTGGAGAAGACTCTTGAGAGTCCCTTGGACTGCAAGGAGATCCAACTAGTCCATCCTAAAGGAGATCAGTCCTGGGTGTTCATTGGAAGGACTGATGTTGAAGCTGAAACTCGAATACTTTGGCCACCTGATGTGAAGAACTGACTAATTTGAAAGGACCCTGATGTTGGGAAAGATTGAAGGCAGGAGGAGAAGGGGATGACAGAGGATGAGATTGTTAGACGGCATCACCGACTCAATGGACATGAGTTTGGGTGGACTCCGGGAGTTGGTGATGGACAGGGAGGCCTGGCATGCTGCAGTTCATGGGGTCGCAAAGAGTCGGACACGACTGAGCAACTGAACTGAACTGAACTGACTTGTCTGTAAGTATGCGTGCATGCTCATCTGTTTCAGTCGTGTCTGACTCTTTGTGACCCTGTATACTGTAGCCTGCTGATTTCCTCTGTCCATGGGATTCTCCAGGCAGGAATACTGGAGTGGGTTGCCATGCCTCTTTCAGGGAGTCTTCCTGACCCAGGGAACGAGCCTGCCTTGCAAGTAGATTCTTTGCCATTGAGCCAACAGGGAAAACCCTCTGTAAGTATATGTGTTTGAATATACACTTTTACTATTTGTTCATTCATGCAATCATACATTCACTAAATTGACCGCATATTTACTATATGCCGTCGATTAATTGCCAGGAGTACACAGTAGAGGAAGACTTGAAGTCACCATGTTTGAATCAGGAAAACTTGAATTAAAATATTTACTCTGCTTCTTCCCTGTGTAACCCTATGAAAGTGTCTTAAACTTTTCTTTATTCAATGGTGATGAAGTAGCTCTTAGAGTTAGTGTGAGAAATAAATAATTTCTTTGTGACCAAAGGACACAGCACATATAGCAAACACTCAATAAATGACTGTAACATAGTAATAGCTAAGCTTTTATCCAATGAAAAATAATTTCTTCCCTCTCTTTAACCACCAGTTACTCTCTCCCTAATGGATCAAGAAAAATACAAATATTTTGCTATTTCATTTATTTTTAAAAAATCTTACTTACCCCTCTTATCCACTTAGAGCCCTATTTCTCCTCTGCTTTACAGCAAAATCCCATACATTGTCTATACTTGTTCTGTTCAGTTCCTCCCCTCCCATTCCTTGAAATCAATGAAATCAGATCTTTCCCTTCTCAACTGCACCAAACTACTTTTATGAAGCCCAACAATGGCTTCTGTTTTAGAAAACTAAGCTCAGTAGTCAATCCTCATCTTAATTGATTCTCAGTATCATCTAAGTTAATATCTCCTTCTTCTTTGAAAAGTTCTCTTTATTTGCTTCCAGGATGATACTTATCTGGTTTTCCTCCTGCCTCACCAGGATTTCCTTCTGTATTTCCTTTGTGGATTCCTCATTCTTTCCCTAAACTCTTCCAGTGCCCACATTTGGAGTATTTTTTCTCTCTCTACATTTACTTCCCTGGAGAGCTCTTCTAGTTTCATAGCTTTCTATATCAAAGACTTGCAAATTTATATCGCCAACCTAGACCTCCCTCCCCAAATTCCAAACTCCCTTTGTCAACTTCTGTCTTGCTGTCTGTAGCTCACGGTCCAACTGATATCTTAAAATGAGCAGTTTTGATCTTTCCTCTAAACTTGCTTTTCCTGAAGTCTTTCTCATCATAGTCTATGGCAACTCTGTCTTTCCCATTGTCCATATCCATAACCACATTATTTACCATCCTTGAATCTCTGTTCTTCTCATGTTGAATATATTATCTCATCAATCAAATCTCCCGCCATTGCCTCAAAAATAGATCCCAGATCTGACTACTTCTCACCACCCTGACAAACCACTGGCATCTATTGAATGAATCTGTTGCCTCTTAAGTAGACTTCCTGAGCTTGCCTCTGCATAACCTGGCAGCTAGAGTAATCCTTTTAAATCCACATCACTCACCAGGCTCCTTTGATGAAAATCCTCCTAGTAGCTCACTTTCATTAACACCATGATACTCACAAGAGCCCACAGCACTCTCCCTACAAGACTTTGCTCCCCTCTAACCTTGCCCACCATGCCCCAACCACACTGGCTCCATGGCGCTGCATCTGTCACAACCCAGACTCTGAACTTTCTATATATGGTTCTATCTTTCCCCGGATATCCACTGGGCTCACTGCTTCACATGCTTCAAGTCTTTGCTCAAATGTTCTCTTCTTCTGAGGGCTTTATTGAGACTCCTCTGAGAATTGAACCTTAGCCCCACTCCAGCACTTCTTCTTTCTCATTGTCTTTCTCTACAGCACTTGTCACCATTTGACAACTTTACTTACAGGATTTGTTTGTTGGCTGTTTCCCATATTGCAATTTAAGCTTCAATCAGTGTGTACTTTTATTATAGTCTATTTTGTTTGTTGGGCTTCCCTAGTGGCTTAGAGAGAAAGAATCTGTCTGCCAATGCTGGAGACACAGGTTTGATCCCTGGGTTACCCCGGATTGGGAAGATCCCCTGGAGGAGGAAAAGGCAGCCCATTCAGGTAAATCCCATGGACAGAGGTACCCAGCGGGCTATAGCCCATAAGGTTGCAAAAAGTCAGATATGACCTGACTAAACAGGTTGACTAAGCAACAGCAACAAATTTTGGTTATTATTATTTCCAGTTAGACCTAGGTTTTTGTGGGGCCTAGAGTACATACAAGTTAGGTATATCTCTTGAAAACATATATATGAAAATTGGTGATTATTTAGAATATAATTTTTAATTATATTTTTAAAAAAGCTTAGAAATGCAAACACCACAAAATAAATGAATATTTTTAAAATTAATTGCCCCAACTTTTTTTGATGCATGTTTTAAAATCAATATTAAATAAATATTTTCTATTATAATTTTGATACAGCAAAGCAAAATAAAAGCCTCTAGCATGGTCAGTTGAAATTTGTTTTGTATTTTGGATCTTTTAGCAAAGTTACATTTTGTTTATTACTTTTTTTTTCACTTGTAGAAATCACTTGCATATTTGGCAGGAATGGTTGAAAGTGGCTGTTAGTTATTTTTTTGTTGTTCTTTTGTTATTTCTAAATTATTTTTTTAATTGTGGTAAAAGTCACATAACATAAAATATACTATTTTAACCTTATTTAACTGTGTTCATTGGCACTAAGTACATTCACATTGTTGTGCAACTCTCACCATCATCCATCTCCTGAGTTTTTCACGTTCCTAAACTGAAACTCTGTCCTCGTTAAACACTAACTTCCCATTCCCCCTCCCCTCATCTCACACTTGGCCCCTGGTAGCTACCCATGCACTTTCTGACTCTATGAATTTGACTATATGGGTACCTCATTAAGTGGAATCAAACATTGTTTTTCTGCACCTGATGCATATTGGAATGGATTTTTAAGGTCGACAAGGGATTAATCTCCAAAATATACAAACAGCTCATGAGCTCAATACTCTAAAAAAAATAAGCAACCCAATAAAAAAAATGGACAAGTTTTAGTCACTCAGTCATGTCTGGCTCTTTGTGACCTCATGAACTGTCACCCACCATGCTCCTCTGGTCATGGAATTCTCCAAGCAAGAATACTGGAGTGGGTTGCAATTCCCTTCTCCAAAAAATGGATAAAAGACATAAATAGACATTTCTTCAAAGAAGACCTACAGATGGCCAAGAGGCACCTGAAAAATGCTCAACATCACTAATTATTAGAGAAATGCAAATCAAAATAACAATGAGGTACCACCTCACATCAACTAAAAACCTACAATCAATAAATGCTGGAGAGAATGTGGAAAAAAGGTTGGGAATGTAAATTGATACAACCACTATGGAGAATAATATGGAGATTCCTTTAAAAACTAAAAATAGAACTGCTATACAATCCATCAATCCCACTCCTGGGCATATACTCTAAGAAAACCGTAATTCCAAAAGATACATGCACTATAATGTTCACTGAAGCATTATTTAAAATAAGTTTTAGTTTAAGGATGTGTGGGTGCATGCCAATTTGCTTCGGTCATGTCCAACTCTGTGCGACCCTATGGACTATAGCCCACCAGGCTCCTCTGTCCATGGGATTCTCCAGGAAAGAACACTGGAGTGGGTTGCCATGCTCTCCTCCAGGGAATCTTCCTGACCCAGGGATTGAACCCACATCTCTTATGTCTCCTACATTGGCAAGTGGGTTCTTTACCACTAGCATCACCTGGGAAGTCCAGTTTAAGGATATCCATGCAATATTTGGGGGCAAAATTACACTAATAAAATTTCCCTTTCTTTATTTTCAATTCAAATTTAACTGGTGTAACAGATCTTTATTTGCTAAATCTGAAGATCTGTCTAACATTCAAGTAAGACAAAAATTTACCTGTGGCCTCAATTTTGGGTTTTAGTTTTTTATTTCATTCATTTATTATATTTTTATTGAGTTTTATTGGAGTATATTTGCTTTACAATGTTGTGTTAGTTTCTGCTGTACAGAAGTTCAATTCATGTCAGAGCCTGAGCCAGGAACCCATCTACGCCTGGTGCTCTAAGTAATTTAGTTGAGGTCATTCTCAAAAATCTTCATGTAGTAAGATTTGTTGTTCTCATTTTACAGGTGAAGAAACAGTGGCTTGGAGAGACAGAGTAGATATGTCCAAATTCACACAGTGGATCGGCAGTGGGGTTGGAAGATGAACCCAGATCATCCGACATAAATCCATGCCCTTCTCACGCCAACCTTCTCGCTTTTGAGTTCTGTAGCATCTGCAAAGGGCCCTGGGATGCTCCAGAATCACATGGGAAGTCACCTTGGCAGCAAGAAACCACTGAAAGAAGGATGGGATGGCCCCAAACTAATTCCCTCAACTTTCTAATAGTAACTCGGGGCACACAGGTGTCTGGGAACACCTTGTCCACTGCTCTTGTCCAAAGTTCCTGTATCTTTGACTATCAGGGCCTGCCTGGGGTGGGACAGACAATGTTGACAGTGAGGCTCATGGCAGCGTGGGCCTAGAAAATGTCATGTAGACTATCAGCCTCCCTTCATCTTGAACCTTTTTATCACATAGCTTCTCTACGAGAAATCACACTATCTTATGTGTTGATACATTTCTCTTTAGCCTTTTTTTCAATTTTATTGAGCTATGATCAACAAATAAATGTTGCAAATATTTAGGTTATTAAAAAATAAAATAAACACAAACTAACTTCCTTTTCTTTTAGAACATCATTAAACTTTATTGGGCTTCCCTGATGGCTCAGCTTGTACAGAATCTACCTGCAATGCTGGAGACCTGGGTTCAACCCCTGGGTTGAGAAGATCCCCTGAAGAAGGGAAAGGCTACCCACTCCAGTATTCTGGCCTGGAGAATTCCAAGGACTGTATAGCCCATGTATAGTCCATGCAAAGAGTCAGACACGACTGAGCCACTTTCACTAACTTTTATTACACATTTGATTAATGGTACAAATTGGCCACAAGCATTTTCCCCCTGTGTTTCCTATTCAGTGGATTATGTTACTAGAGACCAAAAAAGAAAGAAAGAAAGAAAGAAATTTAAATACATTGTATTTGAATTTCTTGATCACATCCCTTGAATCACTGGTTCGAGTATACAGTTTTGTATACTTGCTTCTTCTTGTCGTGTTTACCTTCCGTGGTCTCCTGGCTAAAATTCTGAAAATGATCAAAGCATCCAGTTTTCTGGCTGTAAATCATTTGTTTCAGGATTACTTTATTAAACAACAACAACAAAAATAAGGAATTAAAAAAATATATTCTATAGAAACATAGCTCATAATAGAAAAAAACAGTGAAGAGAATAAAATTCATGAGGAGGTGACTCTTTCCCCCCTCCTCCTGGCTCTTTGACTGAAGTTTTCATTTTTCAATCAATTGTTTCTGCATCTGTTAGGCATCACCCTGGACAATTTTCCTTGTGTTTGTGGGAATGCTTGTAAAATTGCTTTGGATGAAAATGCAGGAAGCCAATACTTGAAAACTTTTCTGGGCTTTTTTTCATGTACCATTTAGATAGGAGAAGAGCTGAAGAGATCAAAGATAAAAGTAAAAGTGTGAATGACACAGGCAAGAACTGTTTTTCAAAAAGGGTTTAAAAATTGAGGCAAAAAAAAGGTCTGTTGGTTTATGCTCCTTCCCATTCTTGCTACAATCATTGTCTCAGGAATGAATTCATATTCTGCATCATTTTCGGTTACCTTTATAGTCTTTCTCACAAGAATGAAGAATGAAAATTTTAATGCCTCATATATTCTATGAATTACTGTAGATGGCTAGACTGCACTACTTTGATCTTTCCTATATTCTGTGGTTTGATTGGATCGTGATGTGAATGGAAAGCAGCACAAAACAAATCAGTTTCTGAGGGAACGACTTTAACAAGAAAAAGAGAAAAAGTATCTCAGCCCACTTCAGAATATTACACATGTGGTTGTAAGAGTCTAGACAACTACGCCTGTGTCCAACTCAGAATGATCACAGTCTTTCTGCTTGATACACATTCTGACCTGGGAATTCATTACAAAAAATGGCAATCGAGCTTTGGAACAAATAACCATTTAATATTATTTAGATTTATGTGTTTGCTTCCCAGGGGTCCCAGCGCCGTGCCTGGCACATTGCAGGTTGACAGGACATGTGGAATGAACAAATGAATGAATGACTGAATTCAGCACTAATATGCAAAGATAGATGGGAGAGCACAGATAAATTTTTTCTACTCCGATGTCTGTTTCTCTATGCAAATTAGCTCATCTTTGCTTTAGTAAATAGGAGAATCATGTTATTATAATGTGGAAATTGTGTTGGTTCGTAAGCAATTTTCCCCAGCATTTTAATGATTTGTGTCACCAAGTCGTACCAGCTGATCTCCAAGAACAGAGACACAGGGGAACTCAGCAAGTGTATAGGGCACAGTTTCTTGGACCCAGAGAGCGTTTTGCCCCTGTGTCCAAATTAAAAGCCTCTGCACACAACTGAGCAACTGAGCAACAACAAACAACGGGTGTTTGATGCTTTCATGCATGCTTAAGACCTTTCCAGGCTTTTCAAATGAATTGTGTAATTGAATTTTTACAAGACAGCAAAAAAGTAGATAGAGTTGTTATAACTCTTCCCTCTTTTAGCTGGAGAAACCTAAGCACAGAACGGGTAGACAACCTGCCTGAGTTTAGGTAATAAGTGGTGGAGCCTGGATCTGGACCCAGTTGGTTTGATTTCAAGGAGAGTACTGCTAGTCAGAAAAAATGTAATCTCTTTTGTCACTAGACCTCTTTCATCCTGAGATGTATAATGTGGTCACAATGTTTGCTGATTCTGGAAAACACCTCAGGATTCCCTTGAACTGATGTTCTAGTGATCATGTGCTGCACATGCACTTTCTTACATTTATTTATTTTTGTGTGAGCTTAGAGACACGAATGCAGTGGATTGGTACACACTCCTGAATAGGGATGTAATATACATGGTCCACAGGGAAGCAGTGGGTGAGGTGGGGAGGAACGTTGGCTCTCCAGATTTCTTGGGTTCAAATCCTGGTTCTACTGCTGACCAGCTGTGTGACCTGCAGTGACACTCAGCCTCGATTGTCACATCCCTAAAATACAGATATTGTTATTATGTACCTCAGAGGATTGTTGCGAGGGTTAATGAAATAATATAGTTAACCCCCTAGAACTCAATCTGTTGCATAGATGTAGCCATTTTAATTATGGTGTTCTTGAACTGCTTCTGAAACAGAGCAGAAAATTCAGTTGTCTTCAGTATTATTTTGTTGTTGTTGTTGTAGATCAAGAAATCTAAATATATGGCAGATTTGCCTTTGGTTGGGACTCTTGAAGTGAGCTGGAAGCAGTAAGACCCAGGTTCAGTCAGTGGATTGGGAATGCAGTGACTGTATCTCTGGTCTCCATCCCCATTAGTTGTGGAATTGGACAGACGGTTTGTTTCTCTCTCCCTGGTTTCCTCTGCAAATGGAAAGAAAAAAGGAAGTTCATCTTCATCAAAAGCCTAAAAAAATTCATGTAAATGTTAAGCATGTTATGCTGACAGAGAAACTACTTTTTTTCTCAGGGCTGACTATATACTTTTCGTCCTCAGATAATGCAACCTCCTGTGACCACATCACTTCAAATATCTTAAGAAATAAACACAAGCAGCACTTCTTTGAGAAATATAATTTTGAGAACCAAAGAAACAAAACAAAACAAAAACACCAGCCTCTTCATTACAGAGGGAAGTGTAAAGCTCTCTATTTTCCCTCTTGTGACATTCAACTATTAGAGGCAAGAATTCCATTTTATTGGCTTCTTGTAATCAAGATGATATGACCTTTACAGGATTAATATCTCATTCTTTTGCTAACTAATTTACTCTAATAACGCAGGAAGATGCTTTATAGTGTGAAAAACACCTTGGGGTATTGGGATTGGATATAATAGCTAGAATGAAGCCATTATAGTTGGATATATAGTAGGAGTGTAATCTTAAATAAAAATTTGTTACCATGGGATATGGAAAATTTCTTTTTTTTAATGTTAGCGTTTTGCTTTTATTAGTTCTTTGTTAAAAACACTACTCTATTTTTGCAGTAAATTTTCGAGGGCTCCTATGACTTTGCTCAGCCTTTTGTCATCTTTACGCCTATTATTCTTGTGGTTATTCATTTTATACAAAGTTAAATTAGGTGGTCCTATCACAGTGTTGATATTAATTCATGTGTAGCTGAAAGAAAAGACTCCCAGGACTCCTGTTCCATTAGATCTTGAGTTCACCCAAGGGAGGGACTTGCTTCCCAATCTCCCTATTCCTAAGATCTAATCAAGCAGCGACACACAGCAAATGCCCATGTATGATAAATAAACAGTGATTTTCCTCTGCACTTGAAAAACTTAGAATTTATATTTCCAGGGACCTGGGGGTCCCTGGTGGCTCAGTGATAAAGAATCTGCCTGCCAATGCAGGAGACAAAGGAGATGCATGTTTGATCCCTGGGTCAGGAAGATCCCCTGGAGGAGGAAATGGCAACCTACTCTGATATTCTTGCCTGGGAAATCCCAAGGACAGAGGAGTGGCAAGCTACAGTCCATGGGATTGCAAAGAGTTGAATATGACTGAGTACTTTCCTTCTTCTTCTTCAAGACCCAGATAGGATAAATCGCTCACTGTGGAATCACCATGACACCAGGATAACAGTTACCACTTGGCCAGTCTTATATTTTGACTTCAGTTACTCTTTAAGTACTTTTAAGAATGTTCCATCTCCTTTGTGGTTTCGCCACTGAATGTCATCATGATTAAATGATGAATGGTGAGATCTGGATTCTCTCTGCACAGAATATCGTTTAGATCCAGACCCACTTGTTAACTATTGATCTTTACAACTAACGTCCCAACCATGTGCTAAGAGGTCTTGGGCTCTTCTCTTCTTCCTCCGTTCTCTGTCTTTGTGGTCTCAGTTATATCCACTGATTCTAAAAATCATCTTCATGTGTATCTGTTCCCAATCCTTGTCTTCTGTTTGGACATGGGTTTCCCTGGTGACTCAGCTGGTAAAGAATCTGCCTGCGATATAGGAGATCTAAGTTCGATCCCTGTATTGGGAAGACCCACTGGAGAAGGGATATGCTACCCACTCCAGCATTCTTGGGTTTCCCTGGTGGCTCAGCTGGTAAAGAATCCACCTGCAATACGGGAGACCTGGGTTCGATCCCTGGGTTGGGAAGATCCTCTGGAGAAGGGAACGACTACCCACTATGCTCACTACCTGCTTGAACTATTTATCTATCTCACAGACATCACAATGCGAACCTGTATCAGGCCAATTTTTAAGAATAAATGCCACCGCTTCTCACTGAATTAGACCAGACCTCTTAACTGTCACTTCAACCCTTCAGGAAGTTCTATCAACCTTCTCTCAACATATCAGGTCACCTTTTATTCCTCCATCTTCACTGCTACTTCCTAAGTGCAGGTCACCATTTTCTTTCACTTATGACTTCTTACCAACTCTCTCTGCTTTCTCTATTGCTTCTGAAAAAAAAAATATTGAAAAATTTTCTGAAAAAAATATTTTTTAATAAACATTTTTCATGCTGAAACCTTTAAATGGCTTTCTATTGCAGTTAGTATAACAGGCATGCTTTGTGCTGTAGCATAGGAAG
Source organism: Muntiacus reevesi (assembly GCF_963930625.1). Classification (NCBI taxonomy): domain Eukaryota; kingdom Metazoa; phylum Chordata; class Mammalia; order Artiodactyla; family Cervidae; genus Muntiacus; species Muntiacus reevesi. Next base: position 52,934,340 of record NC_089260.1, read on the forward strand.
AACTTTATGATCTGGTCTTGCTTCTCTCTGTAGTACCTGTGATAACTGTCAATTATATATTTGTAATTTTATTCATTAAAACAATATACCTTCCTCTCTCAGTTCAGTTCAGTCACTCAGTTGTGTCCAACTCTTTGCAACCCCATAAACTGCAGCACGACAGGCCTCCCTGTCCATCACCAACACACAGAGTCCACCCAAACCCATGTCCATTGAGTCGCTGATGCCATCCAACCATCTCATTCTCTGTCATCCCCTTCTCCTCCTGCCCTCAATCTTTCCCAGCATCAGGGTCTTTTCCAGTGAGTCAGTTCTTCGCGTCAGGTGGCCAAAGTATTGGAGTTTCAGCTTCAACATCAGTCCTTCCAATGAACACCCAGGACAGATCTCCTTTAGGATGGACTGGTTGGATCTCCTTGCAGTCCAAGAGACTCTATAGCACATCAAATATTTGAGGGCAGAGACAATACAAGCTCCATTTATTATCATAGTTGCAGCACCTAATATTCTGTCTGATACAAGGTAAGTACATGACAAGTATTTGGAGAATAAGTAAGAACTTTCTGTAACCTCTTGCCCACATATTCTACACCTGAATCTATGCTCAACTGCACTCCACTCCATTTGTTTCTCCCTGCTAATTATAATTATAGCATTTTAAATTTTACTAAAAATATTAGATATTGATCCTTCAGTATTTCCTTCTCTTTGGCTAATTCTAGTTATTATTTTGACTCTTTCCATTTCCATACCCTTGCTATCCACCTTGATCCAAACAATATTCCTCTTGTCTGGCCAGCCTTCCACATGAGTTCTTGAACTTGGCATCTTCAATCTCTTCTTCTCCGCACTGGCTTCTTCTCTTTCCAACGTATTCAGGCGTCCTCTGTCCTTTGACACTCCCTTTGGCTAACATTTAGTTCTTTGTGTCCTTTCACCACCACATCTTTTGATGGGCTGACATATCCATCCCATCTGATTCTTTAGTGCTTATCTTTCTTCGCACTCTGTAAGCTAAATGTACTTTTTCTTCTATTAAAATTTTCTTCATGTCAAATACTTTCCTAGTCATCAAATCCAATTCAATAACCTATATTTGCTGTTAACAACTTCCTTTTTGAAACTCTCTTCTTCTGCATCCCAGAATTCTAGGCTCTCTGTTCAGCAAGCTTCTATCTTCTTCATGGGATCACTAGCATTTTACTGCCTTGTAAGTGCATATTATTTTATAATATCTTTTCCACTTGATTTTCTCTTTGTACAGTCTCCCAAGAAAAACTCATTTACATCTAACATAGATTAAACTTATCTTTTTTTTTTTTCCCCCCTCAGATTAGTTTTCCTCTGAGTTCCTGCTTTGGTTTCTGTCATCATGGCCCGCCATCCAAAGCTTCAGTTGATCTGTTTACCATTCTCACCTTCCTCTATGGGGTCTGAGTCTCAACCACATTACTTAGGACACAGTAAGCACTCAGTGGATATTTGAACTAAATGAGACTATCCTATAATCTCACCTCTAGTACAGAAAGTCTTTAAATGTTCATCATCTTTGCAACCAGTGTCCTGTCTCATTGATGCTAAACCTGCCTTGAAACATGTTCCCATTTTCATTGTCTAGACAAGTACAGTAGTGCAAGCTTATTTTATCTTTGGAACCCACTCACAGGATGGACATTGGTACCTGGCAAGAAGTATAAAGGAGAATTCTGAGGTCTTATTAAGGCTCAGTAGGAAAGAGGGTGATGACTATCAAGTGACAGCTCTGGGAAAAAACGATGTAGAGAGGTATGCTGTGTGTGCGATGTTAATCCCTTGCCTACAGGATAAAGACCATATTTATTAGCCTATGAAATCAAAGCCTGAATTTTTGGCTGGTGACTCATACTTGCTTTCAATAACATCCCTAGTTATTTATAGTTACCAATATTTCGCTTCAGCAAACTCATTGCTCTTCAAACAAATCTCCCAAACTTTTCATGCTGTGGCATGCTCTTATATTACCTCAACTTAGAGCTTCTTTTAATATCCTTACTTCCTTCCTCCTTTCAATTTAAATCTATCATTTTCTGTAAAGCTTTCTCAGAAGATTTTAATTCAAAACAGGGTCTTCTGAAGTTCTATGAAACATGATTTGAACTGCTCATCTACCATTTAAGTACACAATATTTGGGGATATTTCCTGTATTTTTGTGTGAATTATTCAGTGCCTCTTGCTCTATCAGTTTCCATTTTCTGTGTGGTGCATGTGCATGCTCTGTCATGTCTGACTCTTTGTGACCCGTGGACTGTAGCCTGCCAGGCTCCTCTGTCATGGGATTTCCCAGGTAAGAGTACTAGAGTGAGTTGCCATTTCCTTCTCCAAGGGATCTTGCCGATCCAAGGATGAAACCCGTGTGGTTTGTGTTGGCAGATAGATTCTTTACCACTGTACCACTGGGGAAGCTTCCTTTCTTTGTTGTATCTTTAGTTAAACTTAAGGGCTCCTATGTGCATGGCACATAATAAGCTTTCTTACAGATGCTGCTTACTACGTGTTCTGTTCAGTTCAGTTGCACAGTCGTGTCTGACTCTGCAACCACAGGGACTGCAGCATGCCAGGCTTCCCTGTCCATCACCAACTCCAGAGCTTGCACAACTCATGTCCATCGAGTCACTGATGCCATCCAACCATCTTACCCTCTTCTCATCCCTTCTCCTCCTGCCTTCAACCTTTCTCAGCATCAGGGTCTTTTCTCAGGAGTCAGTTCTTGGCATCAGGTGGCCAAGTATTGGAACTTCAGCATCAGTCATTCCAATGAATATTTAAGACTGATTTCCTTTAGGACTGACTGGTTTGATCTCCTTTCTGTCCAAGGGATTCTCAAGAGTTTTCTCCAACAACATAGTTCAAAAGCATCAGTTCTTTGGGGCTCACCTTTCTTTATGGTCCAACTCTCACATCCATACAGGACCACTGGAAAAACCATAGCTTTGACTAGATGGACTTTGTCAGCAAAGTAATGCTTCTGTTTCTTAATATCCTGTCTAGGTTTGTCATAGTTTTTCTTCCAAAGAGCAAGCATCTTTTAATTTCATGGCCGCAGTCACCATCTGTGGTGATTTTGGAGTCCCCCCAAATAAAGTCTCTCACTGTTTCCATTGTTTTCCATCTATTTGCCTTGAAGTGTTGGGACTGGATGCCATGATCTTAATTTTTTGAATGTTGAGTTTTAAGTCAACTTCACTTGCCTCTTTCACTTTCATCAAGAGGCTCTTCAGTTCTTCTTTGCTTTCTGCCATAAGGATGGTGTCATCTGCATATCTGAGGTTATTGATATTTCTCCCAGCAATCTTAATTCCAGCTTGTGATTCATGCAGTCCAGCATTTTGCATGATGTACTCTGCATATAAGTTAAATAAGTAGGGTGACAACATACAGCCTTGGCTTACTCTTTTCCCAATTTGGAACCAGTTCATTGTTCTATGTCTGATTCTAACACTTACTCTGTGTGGTAACCTCCAAAGCCAGAGGGACTGTTTACCTAGCAAATTGCCTTTCACATAGTAAGTGCTCATGACATCTTTTTGGTTTAAATTCCAAATGCTAAGAGATATTTCTAAGTGCATTATGTGTTTTACTCTGTGCCCTACGCAGTATTTATATAATCACATTTAGTTCTTGTGAAGATCTTATAAGCTGCATTCAAATATGCAAGTTTTGCAGTAGCTATGAGGTCTAGAAATGTAGTTAAAAAAATTATCCAGTGTTAAGTTATGCAGATAGTGATTCCTGGAGCCTTGGTTCAAATGAAGGTCAGAAGTACTAAGAGTCCCACTGGAGAAAGGAGTGGAGAAGCATGCTTTATTCTGAAAGAAAATCCTGTTACTCAGAGGAACTGTCTCAAAGGGTTAATTATTTGTGGTCCTTGACTCTTGTGACAAAGTGACATTGGAGTTTCTATACCTGAAAACTGTAAACTGGCTTTCTCAAATGCTAATAAATCTTCTAGTAGAATGAACTCATGGTTTCGTGATATAGCTCTAGTTGAGCATCTCTCCCTCGTGGAATGCAAGCCATGGAAACCAGGAGATGAACTGGGACTTAATTCCAAGAGATAACATTGTATCTGCCCATTGTTCTGAGTGCAAGGACCAACTTGGCTCAGATAGATTATCTGGGGAGCCCTCAGGTCAACTTGGGGCTTCCCTGGTGGCTCAGGAAGTAAAAAAAATCCACCTGCAATGCAGGAGACAGAGGAGATGAGGGTTCGATCCCTAGGTTGGGAAGATCCCCTGGAGGAGGAAATTGCAACCCACTCCAGTGTTCTTGCCTGGGAAATCCCATGGACAGAGGAGCCTGGCAGTCTACAGTCCATGGAGTTGCAAAGACTGAGTGACTACGCATGCATGCACACAGATCAACTTGGACATTTGGGAATATATCCAAGTCAACTGGAATCCCTGAAAAGACCACGGACACTGGGAGATATCTGAAATGGCATCTATCTTTGCAGATAACTATAGGCTGTCTAAACTGAGATTGAAAACCTCTAGAAGGTTTAGAATAGATAGAATAGAATAGATATAATAGAATAGATATGGGCATGGACAGTCCCGTAAGGCCAGTATGTCCATTCAAGTGGCTTCAGGATGCCCCTAGCTGTCTTACAAAGGTGTAATTTGACTGCAGCCATCATCCTTCCCCACTTGGGGGCACCAAAATGATGCCTCTGTTTTCTTTATTTCTCATGGAAAGAATTATTCTACAATGAGATGAAGAGAATTCCGTATGAAATTATTTTAGTTTGCGGACAAGTTGGTAATGGTTTATATTTATCATTCACTCACACAGTCTGCTTTTAATGCTTGCAATCTCTCTGTTAATGAACTAGAAATTGGCTGCTTCCAGAAAGAGGTAATGTCCTTCTGATGGATAGTGAATTGGTGCTAGGAGTCAGCAGACCCAGGCGCCAGGACAGATTCAGAGTCAGAAGTGACTTCAGAGGTTATGATCCAACTTCCAACTTAATTCGTGAATAACCTCTCCAGTGCCCCTGGCAAGGGATCATCCACTTCCAGTTCAGGAGGACCACTGGGTAATTGTGTGATTAGGCGAAGCACTTAGCAAGTACATTACAGAATCACAGGATGATTGAACAGGAGAGAACCTTGGAGGTGGGCAAGTCAGTCCTTCACTCTGAGATGAGGGCCGATGAGGTTAAGTGACTTACCTCTGAAGGTTAGCAGTATAGCAAGAACTAAGTATCCTGATGCCCAAGTCAGAAGAATCACTCCACCATAGCAATTTCTCTGTTAGTTAAATGAAGGTAGTGGTGACTAGTTCCTAGATGTCAGAGCTATGGAGAAATAACTGTAAATTGCAAACACTGCCATTTGAATATTCTGATTATGGAATTAAGGCAGAAGCTAGAGGGGAAGGAAGGGAGATGGCAATGTTATGGGGCCAGTTATAAGTTAATTCAATCAAGCAGCACAGTCAGGATTCAAATGGTATTATGTGCAAGAATAATCCCCTTTTCTTGAGGATCACTTTTAGGAAGGTTGATTATAGTACCCACTGGATTTTGAAGAAGAAATATATATCTTCCCAACAACCTTGACCTGCCTTCAAGATTAGAGGCATTCACTGGTTAAGCTAAATTTACTCATTCAGATTTCACATTTTATTCCATTTCATCAGGTTTATCGTTAAAGTATAAGTAACTTATAAAATGCAGCTATCTCTTCCTCAAACTGTTACTTTCAGCCACAGCTCCTTATTTGAACAGCTTGAGGACTAATTTGAATCACACTTTACTTTGTGGAGGCTCAGAAAGTGTGTGATACCTTAAGGAGTTGCCTGACAGAGATTTTAAAGATGTTTTTAAATGAAGTACATCTAAGTTCTTTAAATTACATATGGTTTAATCTAGAAAAGGACAATTGAAGCCTTCATTAAAATAGATTTATTCCAATTTCATATGTGGAAATAAATTTGTCTGAGATAACTTGGTACACGCCTCTCCAGATTGTAGCATTTCCCCACTTTCTAAATTAAATGTTGCTCTATGTGAATCTTGGCTTCACAACAGCATATATTAAAAGGCTTAGTCATCATTATTGTAAACATCCCAGAATTGAGTCAGGTTTCATTGGAACTTAGAAGTAACTTCTTTTTTTTCTTCTCTTTTTCATTTTCACTTCTTATATTTGCCTGCAGTTCTCCTTTACATTTGCTTGCTATTTTCTCTTTCATCTATTTCAGCCTTTGTCAAGAATCTAAAACTGTCTTGCTCTGTTTAAAAACTGAGTATTCTCTGTCTTGAGTGAAAGGGGCAGTTCTGAGCCTTTATGTAGGAGGAAGAAAGAAGCCTTTCTTACTACATAGGAAGCAATTTATTTTTACTATGTCATTTAATACTTTTTAAATCTTATAAGGTAATTTTAAAAGAGCCATTTAAATATTAGGAGAAAAACTCTGAGATTCAGTATCTTAACAAGGCCACATAAATAGTAAATGGCAGAGCTGGGATTTCAACCTGGGCCTCCCCGACTCCAAAGCCTGTGCGCTTGGCACCACACTATGCCTCTCCTAAGTACTTGGCTTAAGTCAAAACCAAAACATTTCTTTAAAACATAAAATAGAACAAAGCAAATGACAACAAAAGCATATCTGTCTTGCAATTTGCTGTAAACTAAGCACAAATTATATGTATTTTATTATTCTGGGGGCACTCTGTCTTTCCATTTTCATGAGCTAGCCCCATTTTTTGGAATCATCCAAAAACACTTTTGTTGCTTTCTGGCTTCTCCTTTTGGCATTAGGAGAGCATGATAATGGCTAACAAGAACAACAAGTAAAGCACGCCATCTGCACTGTGGTCATTTTGTATAAGTGAGTAAAGACAAAATCAAGATTCAATCTATTGGACATCTCTGGTGGCGCGGTGGATAGGCGCCCACTTGCCAGTGCGGGGGACACAAGTTTGATCCCTGGTTCAGAAGATCCCGCATGCTACGGAGCAACAACGCCCACGTGCCACAACTACTGAGCCCGTGCACCTAAATAAAGCCTGTGCTCCACAACAGGAGAAGCCACTAAAATGAGAAGCCCGAGCACCGCAACAGGGTAGCCTCTGCTCGCCAGAGTTAAAGTTTTCGCAGCAATGAAGACCCAGCGAAGCCCAAAGTAAATAAATACAAAAAAGGCTTTTTTTTTTTTTTTTTTTTTTTAACAAAGATTCAATCTATGGACATGTTGAGTGCACTCTGAGCATCACTGCTCCGTAGCCTAGAGCTGTAACTCTCAACCAGCCCACCATCTTCTCTTGCTCTTGTTCGAAGTACCAGCTGAGGCCCAGGAGAAGCTCCAGTGTCCTGGCACACACCTATCACTGTAAGATTGTCTGAGAAAATGATTCTAAATATATATCTTGTTGATAATGGACTAACACATTCCCTTTGTATGTGTGCTCTGACACATGTTTAAGTCTACTTCATTCATTCATTTGTTCAGTCAATGCTCTTCAGAACGAGAACCAACTTTGAATCTTGAATTGAGAGGGTTCAGATTTGGGCAAGTGACAAAAACATTTTCTCACCTGTAAAAACATGAAATGTAATCAAATGCTGTCTGAAATTACTTAGGACTGTGATTAGCACAGTATTAATTCTAACTAGTGGGAGCTGTTGTGATATTTTTCTCTTGTTCTATTCTGGATTATAAGCATACTGAAAGCAAAGCATATGGGTGAGGTATCTTTGTATCCTCTGTGACACTCAATGCAGCAGGCATTGAATGGCTTCTGGTTTTCCACTGTGCCTTCTGGTGGAAAGGATCAAACACACAGATTCTATAATCAAACTCTTTGCAAACTGGAATGGACATCTATCAATATCGATGAGTTTATTGAAAATTCTAGCCAATATAGGCAGTCACTTTATACGAATCGAGTACCTTATCTTCTTTCTTTGTATAGCAAGGTGGAGAATGTAAACATTTTTATAGGTGAACAAAAGGGTATCTTATGATTTCCAAGCTGCTTGGTCTTTTAAAAAGATGCAAGAGAAGGAGGAATTTCCCATGAAAGGCTCCGATATCTGACCTAATTTTGAGATAGAAAGGGCACCAACTTGGGATCTGTTAAGTTGACTTACTACAGTGGGATCTCAGCTAGCAAAGGGCTTGGCTAGAGCACAGAATGCAACACAAGATAAAATAGGTAAATACAGTATCTTAAGTTGGAGACACTATTACGTTATTTAATGTACAGAGTAAAGGACAGAGACCTTCACTGCTGAAGGTATTGTTACAAAAATTAATTTCCTGATCATCTGGAAGTTTCTGTGGGTGTGATGATTTTGAGTTCCCTATTCTGCCAAAGTTTCTATGGGATGATCCCTCTGAGCCCCCTCCCAGTTGGAGGGGACAAAGATGGTGGCCATCCAACCACCATTCCCAACACACAGTCAGTAGGCAAGAGGTCCTTTACCTGTGGAGATATACTGGCTGAGCTGGTTTGACTGCAGACATCATCGACTGCAACATATGCCCTTTTAGTATTTCGCATCAATCATTCAGGAACCATCAGGCTCTTTCATTTCCTATTGTAGGAAACAGCACACATTTTCTCTGCCTTGCATGTAACTATATTAGTGGGAGGGCATTCTTTAAAGAAATCATATTGAATTCTTTTTGTTTCTTTTAAAGAGATTTTACTGAAGTTAAAAGAGGAATAATTGATAGGTTTTCTTTTTGCCTGTCTTAAGGGGGAAAATGCTCTATCCTATTTTAAAGATTGATAAACAGCTCGGCTAATAGAAAGTGGGTGGGCAAAAAAATTAAATAAAAGCACTAACTTCTGAACTTTAGCAGAAGCCTATACGTTGGAATAAAGAAAATGATTCAGAAGAGCTCTTTGATAGTTCTTTCCACTACAATAAAGTACAGCCCTGCTTGTCAGCCCATCTGTATTTTCCCTTCATCTAATAAACTGGCTGGGCCAGAGCTGTAAAGGAACATTATAATATTGACAATGTTGCTGGAAAACCATGTGCTTTAGAATGAATTAACTTTTGCTGCACTGCTGAACAGATGAAGAAAAATTGGCTTAGCCGGAAAAAAAATTGACTTTAACCCCCCTTTTTTTTTTCGTTACTGGAGTTTGATGCAGCAATCAAATGAATAAGATCTCTCAAAAGAACTGGAGCATTTGTCCTTATAACAAAACCCATCTTTATACAGCCTTAGGCTATCATATACATCTCTGAAGCTTCAGAAAATTTCTGGCAGATCTTGGAGTGATGTGAATGAAATTGCAGATAAAACTTACCAAATTAACAAGTTATGGGAGCTCTGAAGAGATTAACTTATTGGTAATACTGCAAAAATTCAAACTGAAGTAACATGATGTCCTTAATTATTGTATTTAGTGTTCATATGTAGCAGTTATTACACTAATTGCTTCCACCAGATTCTCTGGTGACTAGCTGAGGATAGATTGCATTCTTATAATAATTTTCTATCGCCTACCTCTCAGGATATTTGCTAGGTAGAAAATGTTTGAACTGACTTGTGCTGTATCTTTTCTGTTTTACTCTCATTCTCTTTAGAGTTTCATAATATTGTTCCCTAACTCTTGTTATTGTTCAGTCACTAAGTCATGTCCAATGCTTTGTGACCCTGTCCTTCACTATCTCCAGGAGTTCTCTCAAACTCTTGTCCATTGAGTTGATGATGTCATCCACTATCTCATCCTCTGTCACCCCCTTCTCCTGCCCTCAACTTTCCCAGCATAAGGGTCTTTTCCAAGGAGTCAGCTCTTTGCATCAGGTGGCCAAAGTATTGGAGCTTCAGCTTTAGCATCAATCCTTCCAATGAACAACTCTAACTCTTATCTTCTTTCAATTCCTAAATAAACATGCAGTTCCCTTTTAAAAAGTATGTAATATTTGACCTACAGAGTATACATATTTATGTGAGTATACATATTCATGTACCTATCTTATAATAACATAGTAATTAATAATAAATAACATAAACAATATGTAAAAATAGAAACATTATAGCTTCAGGTTACCATGCCAGGAATTTTGTATACATCATCTCTTGGGTTGTGTAGATTAGCCACTAAGTTTCTAGTTCTAGAAATGGAACTGGGAGAAAGTTACTTTCTCTCTAAATGAGTGGCCTTTGCACCAAGATCGCAAACACATGCAGGATAAGTAGAATGAAATGCAAGCCTAATGTCAAATTCTGTCTTATGTAGACTAGAGGAAAAAAGTGGGGAAGTCACCAACCCAAGGAGCTGGTAGGGGTGAGGTTCTCAACCATTCCAGATGCAAATCCAGGAGACATTGCAGTTTGGGCAGTCAATAGGTCCTCCAAGAAAATGATCCTTCCTCATTATGTTGGAGGAAGAGACAGGGCACTTCTGTCCCTGGATCAACAGGTAGGAGGAAAGCAGCGTGACCAGAGCATGCGCAGTGCTTCCCACTGCCCTGGAGACATGGCCAAAGTATCCTTCTTATAGGGCCAGTGGTTTAGGGAACACCAATGGAGGGTGGGTGTATATCTGGGCCATGATGCCTGTTTCCAGTAAGCCACAAATCTTTTGAAATGTAGAGTTGAAAGCAGGTCACAAACATACATTTCTTTTTCTTTTTTTAACTTTTTATTTTATATTGGGTATAGCCAATTAACAATGTTGTAATAGTTCCAGGTGGACAGCAAAGGGACTCAGCCATATAGATACATGGATCCATTCATGGGCCTTAGAAAGCATCACTATGAACAAAGCTAGTGGAGGTAATAGAATTTCAGCTGAACTATTTCAAATCCTGAAAGATGATGCTGTGAAAGTGCTGTACTCAATAGGCCAGCAAATTTGGAACACTCAGCAGTGCCCACAGGACTGGAAAAGATCAATTTTCATTCCAATCCCAAAGAAAGGCAATCCCAAAGAATGCTCAAACTACCACACAATTGCATTCATCTCACATGCTGGTAAAGTAATGCTCAAAATTCTCCAAGCCATGCTTCAGCAATCCGTGAACCGTGAACTTCCAGATGTCCAAGCTGGTTTAAGAAAAGGCAGAGGAACCAGAGATCAAATTGCCAACATCTGCTGGATCATCAAAAAAGCAAGAGAGTTCCAGAAAAACATCTATTTCTGCTTTATTGACTATGCCAAAGCCTTTGACTGCGTGGATCACAAGAAACTGTGGAAAATTCTGAAAGAGATGGTAATACCAGACCACCTAAGCTGCCTCTTGAGAAACCTGTATGCAGGTCAGGAAACAACAGTTAGAACTGGACATGGACCAGCTGACTGGTTCCAAATAGGAAAAGGAGTACGTCAAGGCTGTGTATTGTCACCCTGCTTATTTAACTTATATGCAGAGTACATCATGAGAAACGCTGGACTGGAGGAAGCACAAGCTGGACTCAAAATTGCCGGGAGAAATATTATTAACCTCAGATATACAGATGACACTACCCTTATGGCAGAAAGTGAAGAAGAACTAAAGAGCCTCTTGATCAAAGTGAAAGAGGAGAGTGAAAAAGTTGGCTTAAAGCTCAACATTCAGAAAACTAAGATCATGGCATCTGGTCCCATCACTTCATGGCAAATAGATGGGGAAACAGTGGAAACAGAAGCTGATTTTATTTTTTGGGGCTCCAAAATCACTGGAGATGGTGATTGCAGCCACGAAATTAAAAGACGCTTACTCCTTGGAAGGAAAGTTATGACCAACCTAGATAGCATATTAAAAAGCAGAGACATTACTTTACCAACAAAAGTCTGTCTAGTCAAGATTATGGTTTTTCCAGTGGTCATGTATGGATGTGAGAGTTGAACTGTCAAGAAAGCTGAGCGCCGAAGAATTGATGCTTTGGAACTATGGTGTTGGAGAAGACTCTTGAGAGTTCCTTAGACTGCAAGGAGATCCAACCAGTCCATCCTAAAGGAGATCAGTCCTGGGTGTTCATTGGAAGGACTGATGTTGAAGCTGAAACTCCAATATTTTGGCTACCTCAGGTGAAGAGTTGACTCATTGGAAAAGACCCTGATGCTGGGGGGATTGGGGGCAGGAGGAGAAGGGCACAACAGAGGATGAGATGACTGGATGGCATCACCATCTCAATGCACATGAGTTTGAGTAGACTCTGGGAGTTGGTGATGGACAGGGAGGCCTGGTGTGCTGCGATTCATGGGGTCGCAAAGAGTCGGACACGACTGAGCGACTGAACTGAACTGAACTGATTCTCCCTCAGACTCCCCTCCCAGGCTGCCACATCACATTGAGCAGAATTGCCTGTGCTATACAGTGGGTCCTTGTTGGTTATCAATTTTAAATATAGCACCTACATTTCAATCATGGAATTGATATGTTTATGCCAACTACAGCATGATGACTAAGTTGTGTCATCTGACTTCATGTCTGAGACTTGCAGACTTCAACTAATTCAGAGAATGATTAGGTGATAAAGGAAGTTCAGTTCAGTTGCTCAGTCATGTCTGACTCTTTGCGACCCATGGACTGCAGCACGCCAGGCTTGCCTGTCTGTCACCAACTCCCGGAGTTTACTCAAACTCATGTCCATCGAGTCAGTGACGCCATACAATCATCTCATTCTCTGTCATCCCCTTCTCCTCCCACCTTCAATCTTTCCTATTGGAAAGCCTCATTATGGGGGACCCTGGCCCTCAAAGTGACTATCTCAGGGATCCCCCCAAAATCGGCTCTAAAACTGCAGATTATCTATATTTCCTCAAGACTTCCTTGTCCCAGTGGAATAATCAAGATGAAAAGTGATCATAAGACTAATTCTCCATGACCTGATTCTACTGGCTGGGTCATCACTCCTAAAGTCCTCCCTCTTTCTAAGGTTGCCCACTAACCCTATCATTTTCAATTCCCACATGCACTCCTTCTTGGGTAATGCCAAGATATTCACAGGTAGTCTAAAGAACCCATGTTTCCCTCTCCCATACCTGCCTTATCTTCTGGTTCCCAGTCACTGATGTCCAGGTCTCAGCTCTCAGGAGCTCTACCTGTGACTGAGGTTCTGTGCTGGGTGAGTCACTAGGCTCTCCTAGGAGACCCAGCACTCAGCTCTCGTCCTCTCTGCCCTCCATCCCTGCCCTTCCCAACCCAGCTTTCTCTCCTATCCTCCTACCCTTGTCTCCTACACCGTTCACCGTTCTCAATGAACTGTCCTTACTCAGGAGCATTAGACAAGCAACTCTCATCAGATCCCCCAGTGGCAACTGAAGGGAACAGGAATCATTTAAAATGGCAGGAAATGATGAATTTTTTTTTTTTTTTTTTAAAGAAGAAGAGCAACAATACAACTTGACCTTTCTGGAAGGATCTCAGACTGGACTGTTGGTGATGAGAGGCTCTAATTTCTGTCAGGGAAATTTTATTGGAAAAAAACAACTACAAGGCTAGTGGAAACAGTGAAAGCATCAAAGTCTCTAATTGCCTTAAGAAGATAAGGAAAAGAATATTCTATGCTGTGTTACAGTAGTAAGATAAGTGCGTCACAAAGGGCAACCCCACATTCAAATCCATATTGCTCACAGCTGTTTACCAAGATATGGACTTTGGCAAGTTATTTAACTTCAAGTGTCAGATTTTGGACTTTGGTGTTTTTAAGTCTACAGAGTAGGATCTAGTGTTAGCTTTTTATTTCATCTTGTTGTTTTAAAGAAATGTTTAAAGACTGAGCTAACTTCGAAACACAATGCTTGGCCCATGGTAAGTTTACCAAGAAATGTTACTGTTTTTGCCTTCTTATTTTAATGGATATTTCACTCAGGTTCATCAGCTTTCATCAGCTCTTTAGAAGCCACTGGATTTAAATTTTAGCCAATGCTGTTTATGCCAACTGAGTCAGACCTCCTTTTAGTGGGGATCTGATGAATTTTCCATTTCAATTTCCATTCCTCACATGGAAAAGCAGCATCAGAAGGAAGCAATTTTTATGTGTTTCTTAGGTTTGGTGAAACATTGGTAACAGTTTGGAATAATTTATAAAGGGGATCCAATGGTAAGGAGGTGTGTCTTCAAGTCCTGTGCAGTGTTCTGTCTCTATTATAGTGATTTTGTGGAAAATATTTCACCTTCAAGGAAGTACAATAGTTTCCATAAGAAACTCTCTAAAGATTACTGGCTGGGATCCTCTGTGGCTTCCATACTATATTGCATGAAAAAAAGGAGCTTCAAAATGACAAAGGCTCTGTTTTTTATTAGAAAAACAATCAAAGGCAATTAATTTTCTTCAACTTCTCTGAGTTTTATCCAATCTAATGTAAAATTGCTCAATTGAGCTGAGCAGTTTATTCAAGAACTGAATTCAGTTTATTCAAGAACTGAATAAAATGCTACTTACAAATTTATATTTGTAATGAAATATTGGATAGAATTCAAAGAGAGCTTTAGGATCATCTAGTCAGTTTTCTTCACTTTCAGATAAAGAAGCTGGGGTTGAATGGAAATGGTGCACTCAATTAAGGAGGCATGGTTAATGAGCAGGAAGGTCTTACTCAGGTTTACCACTTAAGGCCACCTAATTCTATGTGTTTTCCACTCTTCTCTCGACATCATTGTCATACAGCATAAGACATTTCTTTCCTTACCTTCTTAAAGCTATTGGAGACTTTGATTCCTTCTGCTATTTCCACAAAACTATTTGCAATACAGATTTTCCCTGTCAGAGAGTGGAACCTGAAATCCCCAGCAGTCCAATTTGAAATCCTTTCATACAAGTTAATTTCCTGTTTTATTCTTCAAAACATGAATCCCCACCCACCCATCCCATTTATTTATTTTTTGGGGGTGTTCATTGTTTTTATTTTTTAATTAATTAATTAATTTATTTTACTTTACAACATTGCACCCATCCCATTTAAATGGTTAATATTCATTTTGATTGCCTTTGGAAAAACTAGAGTGACTTGTCTAATTTACGGAGTAGTGGTAGTAATTTAGTCGTTCAGTCATATCCAACTCGTTGTGACCTAATGGACTGTAACCCACCAGGCTCCTCTGTCCATAGGAATTTTCCAGGCAAGAATACTGAAGTGGGTTGCCATTTCATCACCAGGAGATCTTCCTGATCTAGGAATTGAACACAAGTCTCCTCCGTTGCAGGTGGATACTTGACTGCTAAGCCACTAGGGATTCCCAATGTTAGGGAGTAAGGAATATTTTTTAAGCTTTGCCACACTGTATATTGGAGGATTCTTAAACTGTAGTTTCTGTATATCAAATATTTCAAGAAAAGAATGCATTTACTTATCTCTCTATTTGGTCTATTTTGTGCTGCTAGGTTTTATTCGCTTAAGTAGATTAAAACAAGGGGATTGGATGGAGAATGCAAAACCATGAAGCAAAGAGACTTGTGTTACTCTGAAAGAAACTTCATTACTCAAGCCATAGATATGAAAAATGAAAGGCAGGGTGTACTTTAGAAATGTCCTTTAAATCAGGGTGATGGTATAGTTTGGGGATATCAAAAATCATTTTTTCATTTTTACTTATTTACTCTAAGTTAGGGTGCAGATTTTATTCATTAAAATTGGTTATTATAATGGTCAGTGACAAGTTATAGTCATGTAGCTATGGAATTCTAAGCACTTTTTAAATAAGGATTGTTTTGTTTGCTTTACTAAACAAGTATAACTCTTAATTGTGTTTGATTAATTCTTTTCCTTTAAGTCATTTCTTAATTGATGATTCAACCATTCTCACAATATCAATTGCATTCATTTTTTCAACTTAAAAAATGACAGTTGGAGGAGGATACACATTTCTAGGAGACACAGGAATCGTTTGCTGACTTAACAAATGCCATCTCTGGGTTTAGTTGTCTTTTGAAGATTTTAACTCCAGCTGTTTATCTATTCATTAGCCCTACAAATGCCTATAGTTCATGTCTAGCTAGTTATCTGGTCAGTACTTCAGAGTAAGTACTGTATGGTCAAAACCAATGTCTTTTTTTTTTTTTTTTTTTTTTTTTGACTTTCAAAATTACTTCTTTCCTCTCTGAGTTCCCTGTTTCTCTTGTTTGCTTGTTTTGGTCATGCCCATGGCATGTGGGTGGGATCTTAGTTCCCAAACCAGGGATCAAACCTGTGCCCCCTGCAATGGAAGAAGCATGGAGTCTTAACCATTAGACCATCAGGGAAGCTCCCCCTGTTTCTGTTAATGACACTGCAATTCTCCCAGACATAGAACTGAAAAGAAGTCTTTACTATCCCTAGTATAGAAAAGTCTCTAAGCCAGGCAGATTCTATAGTTTTGAATCTTGACACTGCCAGTTATTAAGATGAGGAATGTTACCAATATAACAACACATGATGTGTATATGTTGTACTATTGTATCTGTGGGTATCAATTTTCTATTGTAAACTGTGAATTCCATAAGGACAATGAATTTATCTTCTTTATTAGGATTTACATATTTTACAGTATAAACATGACACAATGTTTTACATATGACAAAAGCTCAGTTACATATGAATGAATGAGTAACTGAATGAAAATATGGATGAATTGTAGAGCTTAAAATCTGAAATGGAAATTAAATTTTCCATTTACCCCCCTGTCAATTGGATCATCTCTCCAAGTTACCAGGAATGCTATATTTAATTCTGAAATAGTGCTCATATTCAGACAAGATATTTTAAAAATATCTCATTGGCAAATCTAACTTCGGAAACTGGCAGACATGATTTCCAAAGGTAATAAAGTTATAATAGGAATTTGATTACATCAAGGAAATAGTTACTTTCTTTGACAGAAATTAATAGCATTGAAAACAGAATTCAATATCATTAGGAATATAGTTTTATACAAAAGTTTTATCATTGATAAATTTCATTTACTTTGAATCTAAGAAAGCACCTGAATGCCTTAGGGTGTGAAGTAGCTGGAATGAAAAAAAATGAACAATGGCTCATTATTCATACACATGAGAATTTTAAACCTCACCATCCATCTGAATGCATTGATATTATGAGGAGGAGAAATAGAACTAATTGCAAAAAGATATGTCAATCCTTTTCTTCATTTTTAGAAAATATCTAAAAATTCAAACCTGTCCAGTTCTGTATAAGTAAAAACATTTATTTTGCTTTTGACTTTTGTTACTGCTAATTTAAGTGGGATGGTTTGAGAGAATAGCATTGAAAGATGTATATTACCGTATGTGAAATAGACCACCAGTCCAGGTTCGATGCATGAGACAGGGTTCTCAGGACTGGTGCACTGGGATGACCCTGAGGGATGGGATGGGGAGGGTGGTAGGAGGAGGGTTCAGGATGGGGGGTACATGTACACCCATGGCTGATGCATGTCAATGTATGGCAAAAATCACTACAATATCATAAATTAATTAGCTTCCAATTAAAATAAATTAATTAATTAAAAAAATGTTCTTTGACTGCCTCCATGTGTGAGGGAGTGTGCTAGAAACTGATCATAAAAGAATGCCTATTTAATAACAGAGATTATATATTAGATATGTGTGTGGTGGTTGTGGTGGTTTAGTCACTAAGCCATGTCCAACTCTTGTGATCCCATGGACTGTATCCCTCCAGGCTTTCTGTCTATGGGATTTCTTAGGCAAGAACACTGGAGTGGGTTGCCGTTTCCTTCTCCAGGGATTAGACTCCTGTCTCCTTCATTGCAGGTGATCTATGCATTGCAGGTGGTCTCATACATTGCATGCAGATTCTTTACCTACTGACCCATAGGGAAACTGTATATATGTATATGATATATATTATATAAGTATGTGTGTATAACCAAAATGTGTGTACTTATGTAACAGGAGCAATTGAAAAGTTGATAGTTACCATAAAATGCTTTGTTGTCATTGTTGTTGGTTAGTCTTTAAGTCGTATCTGACTTTCTGCGACCCCATGAACTGTAGGCCATCGGGCCCCTCTATCCATGGAATTCTCCAGGCAAGAATACAAGAGTGGGTTGCCGTTTCCTTCTCCAGGGAATCCTCTCAACCAAGGGACTGAACTTGCAGTCTCCTGCAATAGCAGATGGATTTTTTATCACTGAGCCAAAATCATGCTACACGTACTATGATTTGTAGGTAAAGATAGTTATGATATTGGTACTAGAATCTAATAATAAGCAGAAATATATTCAACTAATTAGCATTAATTTATCCGCCATGTTTCAGGTGTTGTGACATAGGAAAGAATGAAAATTGTCCCTCAAGGAGCTTGTAGTATAAGAGGAGAGATAATCCATGACTGTAGGAAACTCCCATGGTCAACTTAATGTCTCATGAGGGGTACGAATTCCACATCAGTCTAGTCGGGAGGAGCACCAGGAAAGGGTGACTCTCCGGTGTCAGATGATGAAGTATAGAAACAGAAAGGCTTCAAAAGGTCACAGTTTGTGAGGGTCACAGGATCACCCGCATAAAGTACGACCTGCATTGTATACCCTTGCAAGTTCTGGACCTAAACACAATATCAATTGAAAAAATATCCAAACTTTCAGTACAAATGAAAAATGACAATGTTCATTCAAAGGTATACCTGACAGACCTGGGGCTGGTCTGGGAGATCCTGGCCTTTGGTGTATGCTGTCTTGTCCCTTGGAACTGCACAACTGCTCCAGGGGCAGGAATGGGGGACTCAAAGGCACTCTTCCTGCTATGATTGCTATTTATGGCAGCAGCCAGGGTCTTGGGGAATTATATCTCTTACTCAACTCTCCAAATAGCAGTTTGGAATGATAAGCTGTAGAATTTTAAAATGCTGATTTGAAGTAGATTGTCCTTGACTTTTCACAGTGAAGGCTGATTGGTCTTTGTGGCTGTATTTTGTTTTTCTTCCATCATTGCCTAAAAATCCACAGACCCCAAATGTTCTGTGCTTCGTGAACAGAACTTGCAATGAATAACAGGTTAGATTTGGGGTGAAGCAAAAATATAACTGGAGTAGAGAACCTCACATAGAAGCTCCAATTTCTTTAATTTTCCTACTAACTTTGTGATGGGCCATGCTCATGGATCTGTATTTGCCCCTAGACAGTTTATCATTAATGATTAAAAATTCTCAATATTTTCTCACTGTCTCATTTCCGTCAGGATTGACTGCTTTGCTGTCAGTACCCTGCAGTCCAAGATATTCTCAAGAATCTTCTCCAGCACTTCAATTTGAAAGCATCAATTCTTCCCCACTTAGACCAACTCTCACATCTGTACATGACTAGTGGAAAAATCATACAGCTATCTTTAGGTATGGATATTAAAACCATGAAATTGTGTTGGTACGTTAACTAGATTACATATCATATTAAGTTTTCACCATTTGAAAACCTGGATTCATTTGTGTGTGTCTGTGTATGTGTGTGCATATGTACATATGTGGTCCTATGCAGTAGAATTTTCCATTTTTGATAAGCCCTCCAGGTGAATTATGATCAGACAAAGTTTATACACACCAGTTTAGTGCAATTATTCACAAGCAGAATTCAGAAGAATCCCTCTCACGGCTTTTTAAAACCACAGTTTATCCCCCACCCCAAATGGCCAGCAGGTTCTCAATGAGGGATTGTGGATAGAACCCAGAAATTAGCATCAAACATCCAGCTCATTTTGGTGCGGCTCTTCTACAAACCTAAAGGAAAAATCTTGACTTCCCAGGTGGCACAGTGGTAAAGAATCTGCCTGCCAATGCAGGAGACGTGGGTTCAATCCCTGGGTCTGGAAGATCCACTGGAGGAGGAAATGAAAACCCACTCCAGTATTCTTGCCTGGGAAATCCCATGGACAGAGGAACCTGGCAGGGTCCAGTCTATGGAGTTGCAAAAAAAATCCACACAATGCATTTTAGTGGGCAAAACCAGGCTTCCCGGAGAGACCTTATTTGAGAGGAAGCATGATGAAACAGAAATGGAACATGATTAGTTATAATTGAACATGTGTACTAAGGCCAGCTTTTTAATAATTTAATGTATCAATTGGTACAATGTGGTTCATCGTTCTGGTACTCAACTTCCCCATCTGTAAAATAATGTGAATGAATTATATCATCTTTTATGTGCCTTTAAGCTCTAAAATATTCTAGCTTCATACTTGTAGATCTTAGATTCTCTAGATTTGACAAAATTCTCATCTATTTTTTTACAGGACTTGATGTAGGACACAGACATTCAATTAACTTTATATTGATGTGAAAACATCAAGTTGATTTCATAAATCTAAGGATATTATTAATGATATGGTAATTTAATCCACAAAAGTATTTTTGTAACTAGAAAACATAATAAATTCACCATTTTGTGATACACATATTCTACAAATACTTAACCACAGTAAATTGCTTTTTTCTAATCAAATTGAGTACCTGTGAATTTCTAGTTCTAGTTAATATAAAACTGAATTTTGGTAAATATCCTTCTCCCTTCAGTTCAATATAAATTCCTTGAAGAGATTATCTATGTCCCCATTTACTTTGTTACACTTCTGACCTAATTGTTCTAAACCACATTTTTTTAAGCTTTCAGAAGATATCTCAGTCATCCAAGCTAGTGAAGCAATTTGGGATGAGTTTGCTGAAAGCAGTTTTCTACAAAGATAGAATTAGACCAACAGCTGGAACTACTTCTGTCACCCAGAAATATAATAGTTAATTTATTATGGCTTGTCTTTATTGTATCCATTCACAGCTGAAGTCATTAGGCACAATTTAAGATATTCTGAAATGAAGAGCAGTGTCTGTCTCTATAACTTTTGACAAACACAATAAAAAAGAATTAAAGAGAGAAAAAGACAGCACACATGCAAAGTACACAGTGCTATTACTTCTCCCAGTCCTAGTCAAAGCAGAAACAGCAGCTGCCAATCAGAACCTTGCAGTTGAGTTTCAAAGTCTCTCCAGATTTGATGACTTTGGCCCCTTTAAGTATTGCTTATTTCAACTTTTATTTCTTAAAAAATATTTTGTCTCAATTTCTGGCCCATCGATTGGGAAAAGTTGCCATAGGCATGGATGACTGAAAAGATAGCTTTGTCAGTTTCCAGGGGCTGGACTTAGTCATGCATTTTTGCATTTGAATACTTGGTATTTGAAGTTATTTTTCTATTGATGAAATTCCTTGGACAAGATATCATTTATTGCCACATAGTTGAATATTTTATTTGCTTATTAGAGTAGGTTTGTTTTAAATGCCACAAATGAAGGGTAAGAGGCAATCTAAGTGGTACAGGAATGAAGTGTCATTTTAGGAGCCAGAACACCTGGGTCCAGTCCCAGCCTTGTCACAGCCTCAGGTTTCTTTTTGCAGCCTTGGGAATGATATAAATATCTGTCAATTCCGCTGAGTTATGTAATAAGATTTTGAATGTTAAGGTAATTTGCAAGTGCAGATTTTAGAGCTTAGTTTTGTCATTTGAGAAACAAGATGAAGACTACAAAACTGAAGATAACTAAATCCTATAATTCCTCTATCAGCAGTGTATGATATAACTCTTTCATAGGTAATATTTTTTGTGCATATGCTAAATATAATGTTTGATAAGATACACAACAACATATGTGGAATTATTTTGGAGAGGAAATGTGACAATAACCACTAGTAAGATGTGAAGGAGGACCTTTTTTTAAGTCAAACTCTTAATTTTAAAATATGTTTAAATTTACAGAAAAATTGCGAAGAACTGACTCATTTGAAAAGACCCGGATGCTGGGAAAGCTTGAAAGTGGGAGGAGAAGGGGATGACAGAGGATGAGATGGTTAGAGGGCATCACCGACTCAATGGACATGAATTTGAGTAAACTCAGGGAGTTGGTAATGGACAGGGAGGCCTGGTGCGCTGCAGTCCGTGGGATCACAAAGAGTTGGACATGACTGAGCGACTGACTGAACTGAAGAACAAGAGTTTCCATATATCCCGATCCTTGTTCCCACTGTTATTAACATCTTACATTATTATGGTACATTTGTTTCAATGAATGAAACAATATGGACACATTTTTATTAGCTAAAGTCTATAGTTGATTCAGATTTTCTTACTTTTTACCTAATGCCCTTTTCCTACCAGGGTCCCATCCAAGTCACCTGGTGCCTAACTAAATTATACTTAAGTCGTTTTGTCTCCTTGGCTCCTTCTGCCTATGATAGTTTCTTAGGATTTCCTTGACCTCAACAATTTGGGGGAGTCCTGATTGGGTGCTTTGGAGAATGTCTATCAACTGGGATCCATCTGTTGTCTTTCTCGTTTTCAGATTGGGGTTCTAAGTGTGGGGGAGGAAGACCAGAGAGAGGTGTCCTTGTCATATTTTATCAAAGGTGCCCACTATGGACATGACTGATCACTACTGATACTGACATTGATCACTTGGCAAAGACACAAAGGAGACACTGAATTCATGCTGATTGACACTATGGAAAGAAGTGTTAAACATATGGCATCTGAATTCTATTTTAATTTCATTTACATCAAATAGAATGATTATTGGACCCTGAACTGGTCTCTGCAGTGTGATGCTGAGTCAGCAATCTATGATTGCTTTGCCTTTAAGTCCTAAAATAGACTAATGAAACATGATTGATGTAATTGGTAAATTACGAAGTGGTATACATTTTAGGTTTAAAATATTATTCTGGGAGGAATCCATCCACATCACTGTGCTAGGATAATAATAATTAGCTTTACTGGTTTAATGGAAAGCTAGTGTTATTTACGAAACACCATAAGGAAATAAGGCTTCCCTTGTGGCTCAGTTGGTAAAGAATCTGCCTGCAATGCGGGAGACCTGGATTTGGTCTCTGGGTTGGGAAGATCCCCTGGAGAAGGGAAAGGCTACCCACTCCAGTATTCTGGTCTAGAGAATTCCATGGACTGTATAGTCCACAGGGTTGCACAAGTTGGATACAACTAAGCAAATGATTTATTATTCCTCATGGTATTAGTTTTGCAAATACCTGAAAAACCTCCTTTAATTATTAAAATTGCACAAGCCTCTTCCCTGAGCCAGGACTTAGATCTTTACTCTGCTTTTTGTCAAATCTATTCTAATCATCCAAATGCCCCATTTTGGGTTCTCTTGACTAAGTATCATCAATAATTTTCAAGCCAGGTCTGTTTCCTTAACCAGTTTTTCTTACCACTATCACCAAGAGATATGCTATTTATTGCTGTTGGAGTAAGCAATTTCTACTTATTTAACTATTAGTGTTAGTAGCTCAGTTGTGTCCAATTCTTTGCAACCCCATGGACTGTAGCCCACCAGGTTCCTTGGTCCATGGGATTTCCCAGGCAAGAATACTGGAGTGGGTTGCCACTTCCTTCTCCAGGGGATCTTCCCGACCCAGGGATCACATCCACATCTCCTGCATTAGCAAGTGGATTCTTTACCACCGAGCCACCTGTAAGCTCAGACTATGAAGTACTGATTAAATATCGTATCACTGGCAATGCAATCTATGTCCAAACCACAAGCTATAGAAAAATTGCACTAGTGAATGTGTAAAGGCTGAAAAGGAAAAATCCTGAACATATTGACAAGTTAGTTATATTCTTGAGCTTGTTGAAAAAAAAATTCCTTAGTGATAGCTTGACATTTGGGGCCAGGGGAGAAGAAACTCTAACATATGTTTACCAAATTACCTTATTCACTCAACCTAAATACACTATTATGTACCCAGTTTGAAATAATCAATATGTTTTCTTTTAATATTGAGTAACCAGGACTAAAATCATTAAAAAATAATTATACCTATAAGACAACAGTACTATGGGATGACTGAAATCTATTGATGCTACCAGTGGTTAAAAGTTGATAACAACATAGATAACTATTTCAAACTCCAGAGAATATAAAAAATTAATACATAGGTATTTTCTAATTGAGAATTTAAATGCACATATATAAAATAAGTTCCATTTGTTTTACAGAAAATATACCACAGAGCAATACTATTGTGAAAAACAGCTAGACAAAGAGTAAGGAAGGACTAAGAACCAATAAAACTAATGTTATGTGGACAGTTGTTTTTTATAGTAAGATTCTGATACTGAATAATTTTTACATGTAGTATTGCTATTTAGACCAAAATTTTTTTTAAACAACAATTTAAATGACCAGTGCCTTAGACTAGGAGGGTTCTGTCACTCACTTACTGTGTGAAATAAATTTTTCATTGAAATAATTGTAAGAGACATATTCATTTTTTCATGATTGAATTGCTTTATTTTCAGACTTATGTTTCTGTTTCAGGGCATGGCGTCAGACTGGAAGCGGAGTCTCCCAAAGCAACGGAGCAAGAATGCCCTGGACATAGTTCCTTGTGCTGTGCTTAGTCATTCAGTCATTTTCAACTGCTTGCAATCCCATGGACTGTAGCCCAGCAGGCTCCTCTGTCCCTGAGGATTCCTCAGGCAAGAACACTTGAGTGGGTTTCCATGTCCTCATCCAGGGGATCTTCCCAACCCAGGGACTGAACCCAGGCAGGTGGATTTTTTTACCAGCTGAGCTACCAGGGAAACCCCAGTGGACACAGTTACATGTACAGTTTCAGATGCTGGAGTGTGATGGACTTTGCTTTAGATTGTATGGTTTAGGATAACTTATTTAGGAGTTTGTACTTATTTAATTCTTCATCTAGCACTGAATCTCATGCCAACTGTCAAACTCAAGAGAGGAAATGCACAGCCTTGAAGATTCTTGTACACCTGACAAGTCATCTTGTCCTATCTTCCAAACCCTGACTTCACAGCCTTTCCCCAGCTCAGAGCCTTATATTTATTTACTCCGGAACCTGTTGTTACTTACCTTGTTATTATGATTTTAGTTACTGAGAGTAGAGTAGAACCTTTACCAAGATTCACCAGTTATTAACTTTTTGAAGCATTTGTTCAACCTCTTTCTTTGTACATAAACACACATACAAACATACATACACACTCATTTCAGTTAAACTATTTAAGAAGCAGGTATCATGATATTACTCTCCTAAATATTTCAGATGTATCTATCAGCAAGAATAATCTCCTATATAACCATAATTTTTGTTGTTGCAATCCCAAAATTGCAATCTTTGCAATCCCATGGACTGTACTCGGCTAGGCTCCTTGTCCATGGGCTTTCCCAGACAAGAAAACTGGAGTGGGTTGCTGTTTTCTTATTCAGGGGATCTTCCTGACCCAGGGATCTGAACCACAATACCACTACCAAACTCAAGAAATTTAGCATATATACAATACTGTTATTTAGTATACAGCCTATTCAAGTTGTTTCATCTGTGTTAATAATACAGTTTGTCATTATATTTCCATGTTTTATTGCAGTATAATTACATATAGTAAAACGCACAGATTTAAGTGTACATTTTAATGTTGTGAAAATGTATAAACCCATGTAACCAATGCCCCAATCAAGATATAAAATATTTCTGTAACTCAAGAAAGTTCCTTCTTGTCCCTTTCAAGTCAGCCCTCTTTCCTCTACACCTCCTAGAGGAAACAGCTATTTTATCTTTATAGATTATACTTTCTTGTTTATAAATTTCACATCCAGTGTGTATTTTTTTTCCCCATGGGTCATGGGTTACAGTATTTGCAAATAAAGTTTTATTGAAACACAGCTATACTCATTCAGTTGTACAGTCTATACTGCCTTCATACTGTAGCAACAGCATTGAGTAATTGTGACAGGATTAGATGTAATAATTTCACTGCTTTCTGTTTACTGCAAATCACTGCAATTCAATTATAACAGCATTTTGAATGTTATGCTTATTACTATGCCATTACATTTAATTATTTATATTTTGATTACAGTACCTACACAACATGTTAAAATCAAGAAAGAAAAGTTGGGTTTGCGTGTTGTACTTTCAAGAAAGAGTGGAGGGTGAATTCTTTGTTACCCAATTAGAGGGCAAAGCATTGTGTTTATTAGGCAGTGACACTGTAACTGTGCTAAACTAATACTATATGCATCGATATTATTAGATTAAGTACTCATTATAATAATCCCACTCACAGAAAAGCAATTTTCAGAAAAATTAGACCTCTTAAAATGGAATAGCTCATTGAAACAAAATTTTTTAAAAGATTTAAAATATTGAAATAAGGCTGAAATTAAAGTAAATGCCTGTGTAGCTCATTTGTTAACCAAGCAAGGAAAACCATTTACCAATGTTGAGTTAATGTAATTGTGTTTGATTGTAGCAGATGAAGAAATGTGTCCAGAGAAAATGAACTCAATTATGACTATTAGCCTTTTAGTGAGAACAATTGCTGGAAGAAGTAAGGATATTGAGAGCAACAGACGGAATAAATATACTTTCCACTGTCCTCCCACTGAGTACATCTAAAATCCCTGGATATTATATATTGAAAGATATAAGAAGGTTCTGAAAAGTGGAGGGAAGAAGACAACCAAACAGGGAGTTTAGGACCCAGGGAATGACACAGTTCTGAACTCTCTGACCTTTTCTTTCTGACTCATCTATCCCACATTGGGTCTGGAGAGGCCAGCTTCTCAATAATGCCAGTGGGAACATTAAAAAAAAAAAAAAGCCCCAAGAAAAGTATGGTCTCTCTAGCCAAGACACTAAGAAAAGGGCTACATAGCAAGACAGAAATGTTAGATAATAACTGTCCATCTCCAACCATGCACTCAAGAAGAAGCTGTGGCCAGCCTTCACACCACCGTCAAAACTGGAGTGGAGAGTCTGGATGTGTCACAAGGTGCCCCAAATCCCCTGTATTTTTTTAAAAATAACTTTATTTACTTATTCATTTATTTTTGACCGTGCTGGGTCTTCACTGTTGTACAGGTTTTTCTCTAGTTGCAGTGAGTGGAGGGCTACTCTTCAGTTGCAGAGCACAGACTCTAGGGTGTGTGGGCTTTCCCAGTAGCTGCAGCTCCCAGAATCTAGAGCACAGGCTCAATAGTTGTGGCACACAGACCTAGTTGCTTTGCAACATATCCCTTCCCAGACCAGGACTGAACCCACGCCTCTTGCATTGGCAAGTTGACTCTCTACCACTGAGCCACCAGCGAAGTGCCCCCTGTATCTTGATTGTGTGGTAGTGGTTGCTTCAATTTATCCATGTAATCAGTTGACAAAAAAATTATGCACACATATTAAATCCATCTGCCCTTGCTAAAGCTTCTCAGTAATCTCTTGGATAAAGTTCCTCCTTCTCTTGAGTTTCTGAATTAGATTCATGAGTAGAGTATTTCTTGAGACCCTGGAAGCTTATAACTACTTTTTTTTTTATAGCCTTAACATTTGAAGAATAGTTTGGCTGAATATAGCACCCTTGTCTCCATGTTTGTTTTATTGAGTTTCTCAAAATGTTGTTCTATTCTTCTATTGCTTCATTGGCAGTTGAAAGTCCATGGTCAATAGATTGACTTTCCTTGGTAAGGAAGTCTTAGCTGGATATAAAATTCATTGATTCTCACTTTGTATTGTATAGTTTCTTTAAAGTTGGCTCACCGTTTTCTTGCTTGTATGTGGTTGCTGAAAAGATCATCAGCAGTATTTTCTTCCCTTTTCTGAATGAGTATCTTTTTTTCTTGGATTCCTTGAATGTTTTTTCTTAATTTTAAATTTTGTTTTAAGTCTATGATAGATTTATCAGGACACACCAGTTTTCTAAGGACTTTCAATATATAGACGTAGGTCTCCTTTTATTTCTAGGAAATTTTATAGAATAAGAGTTTAAAATATTCTATTGATTTCTTCTTTTTTCCATGAACAGTTATATGAATGTATTCTACCTTCATTACCTATCTTCTATTGCTCTCACATCCTCTGTGATTCTTTCTACTTTTCAAAATAACTTCTTCATTCTTTTTTTTTTTTTAACCTTCTTATCTCTTATTAACTTCTCATTTGAATCTCTTCTGCTCTGGGCTTATTGTACTTCAGATCTAATTTATCTTCATTTTGAATTCCTATAACTAATGCTATTATAGCACTAACTCAGACATATTTCAAGCATTTTCCACTAAGGATGTACTTTCCTATTTGGAATGACTTTGTTTTCCATTATTCCTAGGCTTCATACTGCCATTCCCTCTTTTCTACACAGTTTCCACTTGGCTTTCACCACAACCCTTGTTTCTGAAACTGTATCTTATAAATTTGGGTGTTTATTTTTCTATTTACAGGTAATTTAAATCATATTAGAGTTGTCTCATTAATCTGACAATAATATTTCCAAATGTGTTCCTCCATGGCTAGGTAACTCCCAAATAGTCTGTTTCAGATCACTGAGGGAGTAGAGCAGTAAATATGTCTTTCATTATTATAACAAGGCAGTAATTTTGACAATAGCATTGGCACAGGGATAGACATATAAATAAATAGTTGAGACTGGGGATGCCAGATATATATCACACATATAACTTCCACTGATTTATTACCAAGAATGTCAATGTATTCAACGGATAAAGAATATTACTTTTTAACAAGTGATGTTGGACAATAAAATAAAGAACATTGACTCTTATCTCATGGCATATTTGAAAATTAACAAAATGAATCATAGTTCTAAGTGTAACAGTTAAAATGATAAAATTTCTAAAGTAAAATGTAGGAAAATTCTTCTCAGCCTTGAGATAGGCAAAGACATTTTAAGACACAAAAGCATTAAAAAATGATAAATTTGACTATCAAAAAACTTGCTCATTGAATTATATAATTAAGAAAACAAAAAGGGAAGCCATGGAATGGAAGAAAATACATGCATTACATATATTTGAGCAGAGACTTGTAGCCTTACATTATAGAAATCAGTAGTAAAAAGAGCATATACCTGATAATAAAGAGCAAAGTATTTGAATAGTTGTTTCAAAAACAAATGACCAGTGAGCACATAAAAAGATGCTTATCATTATTAGCCATTAGAGAAATGCAACTCCAACTCCAAAGCAAAATGAGTTCCACTGCTCACAAACTAGAATGACTAAGTTTTTTAAATAAAATCATTAGCAATAAAAAGTGTTGGATTTTGGAACTTTCATCCATTTATGGTGTAACTGTAAAATAACACCCTCACTTTAGGAAACTGGCAGTTTCTTTCATGTTAACCATACATTTTCCGTATGACATAGCAATTCCACTTTTAGATATTTACCAAAGAGAATGAAAATAAATATCTATGTAAAAACTTGTGTTTGAATGCTTGTAGTAGTTTTATTCATAATAGTCAAAAATTGTAAGCATATCTCTAAGCTGGCGAATAGATAAACAAACTCCACGTCAAACAATATCCATGTCACAAGATATTACTCAGCAATAAAAAGGAACAAGCTATTGATACGTTTAATAATATGGATGGATCTCAAAAACAGCAAAAATGCAAAGAGGAAAAGCCAGACACAGAAGTACAAACTGAATAATTCTCTTTATATGGAACTCTGGAAATGACAAATCCAGTAGAGAGAGATGGAAGGCATGCCAGTGGTTGATGAAGGCTAGCGGTGAGCTGGATTAGCTGGAAAAGAGCACAGTGGAATTATTCTGCATCTTATGGTGATAATGCCTGCATTTGTCAAACTCATCATACTCTTCACTTAAAATGGATTCGTCTTAAGTGAGTTGTGCTGCAATGGAGTTGGTAAGTTATAAAAATGTTGAAAACATATCTTTCAGGCATCTCTCTTCAGCTTGCGGTTGTCTGCCTTCTTGCTGTGTCCTCACATAGTGTTTCCTCTGTGTGTCCACATCCCTGCTATCTTCCTGAGTGTCCAGATTTCCTCTACTTATGCCACCAGTTAGGAACTAACAGCCTTGTATTAGTTTAATTACTACGTTAGACGTCATATCTCCTAATATAATCACATTCTGAGATATTAGGGTTTAGGGCTTCAATGTATGAATTTGAAGTGGGGGATACAATTCAGTCCATAACACATGCTTTCTCATTCCCTTTCATGTGATTCTTTAGGCCCATAAGACAACAATAGACACCCCCCTGGTAAAAAACTGTGCCTCAACAGAATATTCTGGTAGACCCTTAAGCAGTGCTCTGAGTGAAATCACCTTCCTTCTTGAGTTTTGCTTAAATTCAGAATATGCATTGCTGTCAGAGATTTTTCACTTTGGCAATTCAGAAACAAGCCTTGTTGTGCAAAGTTCAACCCACTTTGCTAACTCTGTGAATAATATCTGAGAGAAAATGACTACCACTTCACAAAAACTCATTATAGAGCTTGGACACAATCTTATTTAAGTAGCAATTGTGATATCGTCTGATCAGTCATCACATCTGGAACTTTCAAAGGGAATTCCATCTCTGCTGTAGCTGACTCCGGAATACGTGCCAAGTATTTTTTAAAAAACATTCACCTTCTGCAATGTACGTTTTTGGAAGCATGTGGTTTACATTTGCATTGAATTTCTCATCCATCTGTCCATAAGAATGGATATGTTTTTATCGAGCATTTCCTGAGTTCACACTGGAAAGCTATTATTATCCCAAAACATTGACAACTAAAAGGCAAGAGTTAGGGTTGCACTTTTGTCGGCCGACGAGTCCTTGTTTTGAAGATGAACGTAGAGTTTCAGCTGCTTCTCATGTACATAGAAAACAAAATTGTGCTATTTTGGACTTCCGTCTTCCTGCATTGTCAACTATGAGTCACCATCAAAATGAGTAAAGCCATCTAGAATGTAAGTGACTGAACCACCACAAGTTGAAGTTGAAAAGAAATTGTCATCATCACTTGAGTTACTACTTTGCTATATACCAAACAAATTAAATAGGTAGAGGTGTTCTAGGATGGTTTACATAGTATTCCACAGCTGCCGAGGACAACTGTGTAATTCTGCACCGTTTCTTTTGTAGCGGAAGTATACCGCCAACTCCCTGCTTGGAATGTATTGGCTTCTACCTCCTCCTACTTTCCCCTACCTCTTTCTCTGCCTTTCAGCTTTGTTTCCTGCCGCACTGTGGAGCAGATATCATCTGTAAAGTAGTGAGCACATTCACAGAGGTCAAACTGGTATCTTATATCTAAATTTAGCCTATAGGTGGGTTTTATTTGTGTTATATAGTCTTAATCTTTCAATTCATCCTCTACAAAATCAGAAGACTTCACAAAAATGTGTAAACTTGGGAGTTTTTTTTCCACTAAAATTGCTACTGTTGGTGTTATGTCAAGAATCTAAGTCCTGGTTTAAAATATACACACATGTATATATAACACCTATCCATGTAAAGATCTTTTATAAAGTTTTATGAAATTGGCAGTGATGTTACTATTATAGTAAGATGATGAATTTTGCAATATGGGATAAAATCATTGAAAATATAAAAAAATTGCTATGTTCTACTTACTACCTAAAATAGGTAAGAAGCATTTGTAATTCATCTACCTTTATCAATATCCTTCTGAAAGCTTTGGTAATTCATACGTTTAAACAAAAATATAATATTATGAATTTCTGAAAGCTTTGCAAACTTTTCATTCATTCACTCAATCTTTTTTCTAACTAGTCAGTAAGAAATAATTCTATATTAGGTGAAAAAGACTATCCAAGCTGTGTTTCATGAAATAAATTTGGGGAGCAGTGGAAAAGCTTGTAGGTGTTATGTTGCCTGAATGTTGCTATGATTAGTAGAGAAAATGCTACTTTGAAGGAATACAATGTGCATGAGACACATCCAAGATACATATACATACATACATACTGTGCTGTGTTCAGTCACTCAGTCACATCTGACTCTTTGCAACATCATGGACTGTAGCTCACCAGGCTTCTCTGTCCATGGGATTTCCCAGGCAAGAATACTGGAGTGTGTTGTCATTTCCTCCTTCAGGGGATCTTCCTGACCCAGGGATCAAACCCATGTCTCCTGTATCTCCTGCATTGGCAGATGAATTCTCTACCACTGAGCTACTTGGGAAGCCCACATGCACATACACATACCTCCAAAGAACAAGTATTTCCAGTAGGAATTCCTACCCAACATTACTTTGGGAAATTTATATTTTCTGATTCCTGAGAAAAATTAGCCCCTTAAATGGGAAAATGGAAAAAAGCATGACAGTTTTCATGTGAGAACCTATCAAGAGATGTTACTGGTTGGAAGGAATCCACAGATGCCAAGCAGAAAGCAGGAGTGGGAGATGCCAAGGCTGTGGATTAGAAGGTCAAAGTTGACACTTCCAGGACCTGGCGCAGGAGCAGGCAGAAGGGAGGTGGTCCATACATCAGCCCACTGGTAGCTGGTGCTACGTTGTAACTACGTTTGTGACCCTTGCTGGCTAACAGTGAGTCATTGTGGTAAACTAAATATTAATAAGTTATTCACATACTTTATACACACCCTGTTAGTGGTATCCCAAGAAGTCACAAGTTTTGGAAGCCAAATGCATCCTTCAACTGAAATTTTAGCACATGCCCTCAATAAAAGGTCTGCAGGTTACATTATACAGATACTACCTAATAATGTTTATTTGAGTTTTCTGTTATTTTAATATTTGCTACAGGTGACAGTTCTTTGCAAAATCCATCCAACTTAACATTTCTTATTTCCAAAGTGATTGTGTAAAGATATCTATAATAATCATGAAAGAGAATGAAGAATGCTGGAAGCATTTTTGACTAACCTAATATTTCAGGAATTCATGATAGTTTTCAGGAATTCTGATTTTTTGTTTCCAAATTCTGAAAATTAATATCTGTTGGAAATTTTGAAACATTATCTTCCACTAACTTCAGAGTTTCATGGAGTCAAAATTTCTAATTTTAAAGTCTGCTTTCAGTCACTTATTTGGAGTCACTAATTTGACACATACGGAAATTTTATGATTATTTTTTCAGGAGCAAAACAGAAAAGTACTTTATGTTCAATCTTTTGAACATGTGTGTGTGTGTGTGTGTGTGTGTGTAGGATATTAAATGGATAAATTTTCGCAAAACAGAAACAGTGAGAATTAGCTAATAATTTGGAAAAAAATAGGGTACACTTCCTATTTCCATATAAAATGAATTAGTCTGCCCTTAATACAATGCATTACTTACTCACACTTTATTTAATAGTAAGTAAAGAAATTTTAAGAATTTTACTTGACCTTTCTCTTCTATTCTGTTTACTTTTCCAAGGAAAGAAATGCTATGAACATTGAGATTTGCATCAAATATTTCTAAAGTCACCCACAAGTGTAGACATAAAGGACTTTAAAAACCTGATTGTTCACACACTTGTAATGATGACTCATATCTTATAAAGCTGCCTTGAAAACCCACAGATCTTTCTGTACTTAAAAAATGTAAATGACTTTTTTGCCCGTGGGGAGATTAATAAATTCACTAAGGTGAAAAAAAATGAATTCTGTCTTCCCCAGTAAGAAAATTGCTCAAAGATTAATTTAGCCTGTTTAATTCAGCTCTCAAATGTTTCTCAGAGCTCTAAAATATTTTTCTACCTTCCTTGCACCTGGGGCATCAATTTGATTATTTTTACTCTTGATTTTAATGTGTCTACTTTCTTCTCTATCAAGCTATTTTCATTTTCATTCAGCACATTTTTACCCTTGGTTTCTGTCATTTTTTGATGATTATTGCTATTCATATTTTGCTGATAATCTTCTCTTGCTTTATTTTGGACTCAAAGCTGGAAGAAATTTGTAATAGATATAGCATTTTCCCTTCCTTTTTCCAGTCTGAGTCTTTTCCTCCTCTATATATAAATACACACCATCAATGTTGATTAACTTGTGGTTTCCTTTTTCAAGGAAACTAACATTTCAAGCTGAGGGAGCCTATAACAAATCGTAACAAACCTTTAGTAGCAACTCCAGGTTCCCAAGATCCTTAGGATCAAGATCCCAAGATCCCTATACTTAAAGGGAAAACAGTTAAATTTCACATATTTTATGCATGTTATTTATATCAAAAACACAGTTGATTGTGACTTTTTTTTAAACCACCTGTTTTAAACAGTGTAGTAGTTGCTCTGTGGCTGTTATTACTCTTGAGGTCAATCTTTGGTGATTTATTTCTGATATTGTCATTTTTATACTATGAAATGCAGTGTGCTTTATGAAAGTAAAATGATTCTCTTATTGTTTATTTCATTTTATTTTCTTCTTCTGATATCACTCTGGTTAAATTTCCTTATAAAATATACCAGATTCTATTGTTTAGTTTATACTTGATATCAAAATCCATTTGTTTTCTTTATGTTCTTCCTTTTCCTACTTTCATTTTATAAATAATGAAAAAATTCATTTTGACTTGAAATAATAGACACCTTTAAAAACAATGAGACCAAGTACCTTTTCTGCATTAAGGAATCTATTTTGATGGAAATACTTTGATGAGAGTAACACTAGAAAAGCATGGTTTTATTAATGAAACCGGTATGGTGTCTTGTCATTTTGCTTTCATCCTTTTGCTTAAGAAAATATACCAATACCTCTACAATTTTTAACTTTAAAGAATTTCTTAAAGTTGTGATAAAGTTTTGAAGAGTCCACAATCCTGTAGCTAAGGGCACTGGGTATGCTTCTTCGATGCTTTACTCAAGACACAAAGAAAGTCAAGTAGGACATTTAGCTCAGGTCCAGGAACTTACAAAATTGCTATGAAACAGGGAAAGGACCGTGATTAAGTTCCAGTTTGTTGCATCATTGCTTCGGGTTGTTTCTACTAGGCGTATTATGCGCTTGATTAATTCCTGGGACAGAGGTGAGGGGCTGGTCATTAATGCCTACCGAAGTCCACACAGGAAGGCAGAATGTCTGACATATTCACCTCTCTTAAGTGGCCTCTGACTGCTGCTCATTACTAGGGGCCAACACAGCACTGATGATACACGCTCAGGCCAGGTGCTTCTGTTTATTGGGAGGGTGTTGCCTCCCCTAATGCAAAATGAATTCAAAGAGCAAGAAGATACCATTTCAATAAAACTAGGTAAAAGATGCAACCCATAAACTGTCCACGGACGACAGAATAAGTGAAATGTTATGACAGGGAAAAATATGTGTTGGTAACATAGCTTGACTCATATTTCCAGAGCAAAATTGAAACCATACTTCTGGAGGGTACAGATGGTGACAATGGGAAAGGTGCTCTGAAACACTACTATTTCAGGATGTGACACCCAGACCCTTCTCCGCCCAATCACTTTCATGTGTAGGATAAATATATCTCAGGAGGTAAAAGCAATTTTGCTCTTAAGTTCTGGGGTGAAGGACTGTGAGGGGGAAGGGGCGAAGAAGGTAGTTTATTAAAATAAAAGGAATACATTCGTTAAAACAACATAAATGTTGTATTAATAAAACATCACACACACACAATAGGGCCAAAATTCAATAATTCCTTGAAGAAGTGAGTATCATGAAGTTAAGGTCCGGTTATTGGCCCACAGGGCAGAGTATATACGACTAAAGTAGTCCTAGTTTTACACCATATGGTACTTTATATACTTTAAGAGGCAGTAGATCATTTTGAATCAAAGTCAAAGTAACTTTTTATCTTAATATCATGGTTAGACGAATTCCCGGAGAATTAAACATCTAAGTAAAAATGAGGGTCACAAATAATGTGTAATATAGGCTTCTCCTTTAGCTTTGATTTTTAAATTTCCTTTTAAATTTTTTGCTTTTTATTGCAGCTAAAAGTAATGGCTTAAAAAATATTACTGTTAGTAATTGCTTTTTACGCAAAAGTGCAATGGTAAGTTTTTACAATATTTTTTTGGTTAATGAAACTTGGATAAGCATTTAAATTCTCAGATGAAGAGTGAAACTTGAGAGGACTCGGGGAGACAGTGCAACTCATCACCCATGAGTTAGAGAGTTTTATATTGAGTGAGTTTTATACAACTTTTACAATTATTCTCTGAAGTGTGGCTGTGGAGGGTCTTTTTAATTCCACTGAACCAGAGAAACACAGCATCTCTTATTCACCCTGAACTAGGAGTACTCCAGGAGGCTCTTGTCCAATGTGTTCCAAGGACACAGTGAGGGCAATGACTTTCTGTGCTACACACTCTACAGCCCAGCTGCTGGCACTTGCTGGCTCATACCAGGTGCAGAAGGGCATTGTCGAATGAATGAAACCCTTGCCTCATTTCCTTTGTAAAACTTGCTTCTCTGTTTCACCGACTCCTGGTTTTTCATGTAACCCTGTCTGCTCCTCTCAGTGCTGGGTGTGTGGTACCTGCACCCATTAACACCTGTGTTTTCTCTTTGTTCACTTGCCCATTCAATACATTTGTTCTTTAAAGTCCAGTTTTCTTCTCTACTTCTCTAGGTCTCTACTCCCTAAGCAGGGATTCACCAGAAGTACAGTTGCATGGTTTCACATGCCATGTAGTAGTGTGACACTTGAATGCATATGTGCAGAGCTTTTTCCAGGATTCTAAATCCACATACCTATCTACCAAATGGATGATTTTCTCTTAAAATTTCATAGATGATAAATCATGCCATTCATGATTCAGAAAAATATTTTCACTTTCCAAATTTGTTCTTCATTTTATATTCCCTTTCATCCACTCCTTGGAATCAAAATGGTTATCCCAGCATTTGAGACTATTTATCTGCTCTTTGCCTAGTTGGATGCCAAGTCCCTGAAATCTCTTTTCTCGATATTTTCCTATTCATCTGCTCCTTGTCTTTCTTACTGACACTCTACTGGTCCCCATCTTAATGACTTATGACTCATATTGGAATCCAATAGCATCCTTCTTGCCCCATCACCTCCATTCCCACCCTCCTCCCTGTGTCTTCCCCACTGCTGTTAGAGGCAGCTTTTGAAAATCTAGCCTGATCATGCCACTCATCTACTCAAATCTCTATTTTCCTCTAAGATTTCAAAGAAGGGTTTATACTGTTGCATTTATACTATAAGGCCATCTACAAACTGGCCTATCTCTACTTTTCTAGCTTTACCTTCCACACTTGTGTCCCAGGCTTCTGTAATGTATACCTAGCTACTTGTAATTAGGAGGTTCTACCTCTTTCATATGCAAATGAAAAAAGCAAAATGGCTGTCTGAGGAGGCCTTACAAATAGCTGTGAAAAGAAGAGAAGTGAAAATCAAAGGAGAAAAGGAAAGATATTCCCATTTGAATGCAGAGTTCCAAAGAATAGCAAGGAGAGATAAGAAAGCCTTCCTCAGTGATCAATGCAAAGAAATAGAGGAAAACAACTCAATGGGAAAGACTAGAGATCTCTTCAAGAAAATTAGAGATACCAAGGGAACATTTCATGCAAAGATGGGCACGATAAAGGACAGAAATGGTACGGACCTAACAGAAGCAGAAGATATTAAGGAGAGGTGGCAAAAATACACAGAAGAACTGTACAAAAAACATCTTCACAACCCAGGCAATCACAGTGGTGTGATCACTCAGCTAGAGCCAGACATCCTGGAATGTGAAGTCAAGTGGGTCTTAGAAAGCATCACTACAAATAGAACTAGTGGAGGTGATGGAATTCCAGTTGTGCTATTGGAAATCCTGAAAGATGATGTTATGAAAGTGCTTCATCCAATAGACCAGCAAATTTGGAAAACTCAGCAGTGGCCATAGGACTGGAAAAGGTCAGTTTTCATTCCCATCCCTAAGAAAGGCAATGCTCAAACTACCACACAATTGCACTCATCTCACACACTAGTAAAGAAATGCTCAAAATTCTCCAAGCCAGGCCTCAGCAATACATGAACCGTGAACTTCCAGATGTTCAAGCTGGATTTAGAAAAGGCAGAGGAACCAGAGATCAAATTGCCAACATCCGCTGGATCATCGGAAAAGCAAGAGAGTTCCAGAAATACATCTATTTCTGCTTTATTGACTATGCTGAAGCCTTTGACTGTGTAGATCACAAGAAACTGTGGAAAATTCTGAAAGAGATGGGAATACCAGACCATCTGACCTGCCTCTTGAGAAACCTGTATGCAGGTCAGAAAGCAGCAGTTAGAACTGGACATGGAACACCAGACTGGTTCCAAATAGGGAAAGGAGTACATCAAGGCTGTATCTGGCCACCATGCTTATTTAACTTATGTGCAGAGTACATCATGAGAAACGCTGGGCTGGAAGAAGCACAAGCTGGAACCAAGATTGCTGGGAGAAATATCAATAACCTCAGATATGCAGATGACACCACCCTTATGGCAGAAAGTGAGGAGGAACTAAAAAGCTTCTTGATGAAAGTGAAAGAGGAGACTGAAAAAGTTGGCTTAAAGCTCAACATTCAGAAAACTAAGATCATGGCATCTGGTCCCATCAGTTCATAGGAAATAGATGGAGAAACAGTGGCAGACTTTATTTTTCTGGGCTCCAAAATCACTGCGGATGGTGACTGCAGCCATGAAATTAAAAGACTCTTACTCCTTGGAAGGAAAGTTATGACCAAACTAGATAGCATATTAAAAAACAGAGACATTACTTTGCCAACAAAAATCTGTCTGGTCAAGATTATGGTTTTTCCAGTGGTCATGTATGGATGTGAGAGTTTGACTGTGAAGAAAGCTGAGCGCCGAAGAATTGATGCTTTTGAACTGTGGTGTTGGAGAAGACTCTTGAGAGTCGCTTGGACTGCAAGGAGACCCAACCAGTCCATCCTAAAGGAGATCAGTCCTGGGTGTTCATTGGAAGGACTGATGCTGAAGCTGAAACTCCAATACTTTGGCCACCTCATGCAAGGAGCTGACTCATTGGAAAAGACCCTGATGCTGGGAGGGATTGAAGGCACAGGAGACGGCGACGACAGAGGATGAGATGGCTGGATGGCATCACAGTCTCAATGGATATGAGTTTGAGTAAACTCTGGGAGTTGGTGATGGACAGGGAGGCCCGGCACGTTGCAATTCACGGAGTCGCAAACAGTCGGACACGACTGAGCGACTGAACTGAACTGAACTGATCTCTTTCATCTTCCATGTTTTCACTCTTTATGCTACCTCTGCTTGAGATATCTGCTTGAATCCCTTCTCTTCCCACTGCCTACCTCCCTACCATTTATTCCTTTAAAATATGTTCACCCCTGGAGACTTCTCCTCAATTATACTTCGTGTGTGTGTGTGTGCGTGTATGTGTGCCCGCTCAGTCATGTCTGACTCTTGCGACTTCTGTGAACTGTAGACTGCCAGGCTCCTCTGTTCATGGAATTTTCAGGTGAGAATACAGGAGTGGGTTGTCATTTCCTCCTCCAGGGGATCTTCCCAACCCTAGGACTGAACACACAACTCTTGCATCTTCTGCATTGGCAAGCAGAATCTTTACCACTGCACCACCTGGAAAGTCCCAATTGTACTTTGATCTGCATGATTTACAAGGTCCTCTTTTATCCTCCTGTCATTAAAAAGCATCACTCATCACAATTGTATGATCACTTCTCCCACCATTACCTCTTTGAAGGCAAGTAACTCTTTATTCAACTTTGTATTGTTCAGAAGATATCACGGTGCCTGACACGCAGTAGACACTCATTGATGTTTGCTGAGTGGATAAATACACAAGTTCATTGGCAGAAGTCTGGGGTTTAATTGCGGCTTGGACATAAAGTAAAACATGGTTCTGATAATGGATAATTGGGCTCTGACTTATTGTAAAATTTCACGCATCATTCCAGATATTTGGATTTCGGTGATAAGATTAAAAGCATGTTATTAATATAGCCATGACAGTTAGAGTAGGGTTATGAGCTTGGATTTAATGTATCAAGTTCAGTGATTGTTTTCATTAGTCTTTAGGTTTTATGTGCATGTGAAACTTGGACTAAACTGAGCTGCTTGAGTTTCATTATGAAACTAAAGCTTGTATCTCCTCATATTAAAACCTCAGTGTAATACTCAGCAGTTTCAGGGGATCATTTCATAAAAATGTCAATTCCTGCAGTTTTGGAATTGAGTGACAGCCAAAACTTTTAGCAAAACATCTGAGCAGAATTATTCACCAGTGCTTCACAAATGGTGAATAAAACATAGGAAGACTGAAAAGTAGGTATTTTACCGTTACATTATTTTAGCAATAAATTAAATGTGTTTTGAACAAAAATCCTTATCTTGGGAAAATTTATTACAACCTTAAAATATTCACAGGGTCATTTAATATTTTTGAGTCACCTCTCATGTTCTTATTCTTCATTCCCTTCAAATTTTCAGAGAACCTGAAATCTTGACCCTAGGTTTCTGGAATATTCTCATCTATTTGCTATTTCTTTTCTTTAAAATAAAACTGATTTGAAATTACTTGGAGCCATCTTACTACATGAAAAATAGGGAAATTTTTTAACCTACTGGTGTCTTATTTCTCCCTCACTGACACTCTGATGGTAGAGTTTATACACTCTTTATGGTGAAATTTTATGTGGGTTATTTCAAGCAGAAGAGTCTATTGATTTTTCAACAAAAGCACGCATGTAAAAGGCAACTTTATCATTAGGCTAAATTCTTAATATCCAGCATATTTCATCTGCCAAATTTCAATGTGAAATTTTTATAAGATTCCTATATTTGATCTCCCACTAAAATGTGTCTATAGCTTTAATGTCATTTACAAGATCTGTGCTACCATTACTTATAATTTACATGAAAAGATTTTAAACTGAATTAATTTTGTCTTCTGACACAGTTGGACTCATTCTAATACTTCTTTTTGATTACTCACAACTTTTTTCATATTCCATGGCAAGTTTATAATTTAATATAAGGTCAGTCTCATTAACGGGCACGTTTTACAATGTTTCTTTAGTATTACTCGTCTCATTATTAACTTTTTTTGGCATGTGTTATTCAGCATAGCAGACTAGAAAAGAAGAAATATTAAAGTTTTCAAAGAAACACAATGTGTGCTATATTACACTTTAAAAATCACTGTCTGCATTGTATGTAATCTTTTATTTATAAATTTATTTGTTTTTAATCTGTTTATTTATCTTTTTTATTTATAAATAAATTTGTTTATCTTTCCCTATGAAGTACACACATGGGCATCTAAAACAGATGTTGTCTACTTTTCATGAAATCACCTGCTTTAGTTGGGATATAGAAACCATACCAATAATTTGAAATGATAAAATGTAATTAAAAGGAAGATTGATTTTCAACTTAACCGTGTGAGATGCTCTAGGGACTTAATTCCCATTAGAACTGATGAAAATTAATTTAAAAAAGAACACAACTAACTTTAAAGGGGCTTCCCTGGTGGCTCAAATGCCAAAGAATCTGCCTACAATGCAGGAGACCCGGGTTCGATCCCTGGATTGGGAAGATTATCTGGAGAAAGGAATGATTACTCACTCCAGTGTTCTTGCCTGGAGAATTCCATGGATAGAGAAGCCTGGTGTGCTACAGTCTATGGGGTCACAAAGAGTTGGACATGATTTAGCAACTAACATTTTCACAGTTTAACTTGACAACCCTTCGAAGCCTCTGAAATGGTCTTCAGCGCATACGAATGAAGAAATACTCAGTCAAGAAAATTCCATTTAAGAAGGAAGACCACTCCCTCCCTCCTGTTTCCCAGTCTCCCATCAGTCGAGAACACAGGAATCCCTCTCTTTATTTCCTAGTGAGAGGACTACCCAGTAGGAGAAGCGTGGCATCAACATTTCTCATCCTGTCTCTTCCTGAGGCTAAGTTCCAGGCAGGTGCTCTTGACAGGTGAGGAACAAGCATCTACATATTAAACAGAAGCTCTACCTTTGGCAGGGAGCTGCTGAGACTTTTTGGACCAAGATTTTCCTTGCCCTAGCTTGCAAAACAATGGTTCCATACTAGAAAATTTCAAGCCCAGAGGGCCTCAGGCTGCTGTCTATCACCCGCCACCAAGCACTCAGCTCCCAGGGTGAGGATGTCACTCCGAGAAAAGTTTACTGTTTTCCTGTCACCTCCAGCTTCAAATTCTGGCTCAGATATTTTGTGTGGGTTGGGAATCAGGCAGTGAAACAGGGAGCACCTAAATGTTTTTCAAGAGAAGTTCAAGCTTAAGGGTGCCCTCAAAAACATTGGGGGCTGTGTTAGGAGACTACTGGAAGGAAAGTCAAGATACAGGTTGAATTGGAAGCCAGCTAGCTTGCAGGAGAGAGCTAGGGAAGAGGATGTTTAGAAAGGCCCTCCTGGGGTAAGAACAAACACCAAGCACTGAGCTTAGGATCTGTCCCCTTCATGGGAGCCCGAGCTTAATCAGCTTAGTTTGTAGGATAATCTAAGCCATGGGGCACTGTTGAAGCTATGAAGCAGTCAGCCTGCGATCAGTGTCATTTAGTAGCTAGGAGAGGTCAAGGAAAGAGAGGAAGGGTCCTTGCTAAAACCAGTGTCATTCCAGAGTAAACATGGGCATACCCAAAGCTGTGCCTTCTGGGAAACCAACATCACAGGTTTAATACTATGGAAGAAAAATAAACTTCACTGAAATAACCCAGTGAGTCTCTGAACAAATAAAACAACAAATAATAGCAATAATAACAACCCCCAAAATGAAAGGGAACAAGTACCCAGAGTTGTTACAATGTATTATCCAAAATGTCCAGTTTATAACCCCAAAAAATGAGACATGCAAATAAAATAAGAAATTATAATCCATACACACACACACACACATACACACACACAAAATTGTGGCAGCATAAACTGCCTGTGAGAATGACCAGATGTGGGATTTAATAGAAAAGGACTTCAGGAAAACATGTCTGAAAAGAAGTAAAGTATGTAAAGCAAAATATGATGAAAATACTGCATGAAATAGACAGAATCCATAAAGAGAGAGGAACTATAAAAAAGAACCAAAGGGAAATTTTGGTGTTGAAAAATGCAATAACTGAAATGAAAAATTCACTACAGGGGCTCAATAGTAAATTTCACTTATCAGAATAAAGAATGATCAAAATTGAAGATAGATTGATCAATGCATCCTGCAAAATAAAGAGGAAAAAGAATGAAAGAAAGAAAAAAGTCTTCATAGAAAATTTGGTTACTACTGAATAGATTAAAACATGCACAATGACAGTATCCAACAGAGAGATGTGAATAAGAAGAGCAGAAAATATTAGGACAAATAACTGCAAAGTCCCCACATTTACTAAAAAACTAATTCATATACACATTCATAAGCTTCACTTTGCAAGTAGGATTAACACAAAGAGATTAAAAAACAGGCACATGATAGTAAAAATGCTTTAAGTTGAAGATAAGGAGAAAATCTTGAAAGCAATAAGAGAACAATTGACTCATCACTTACAAGGGAACTCCAATAG
The DNA here is from genome assembly GCF_963930625.1 of Muntiacus reevesi. Taxonomy (NCBI): domain Eukaryota; kingdom Metazoa; phylum Chordata; class Mammalia; order Artiodactyla; family Cervidae; genus Muntiacus; species Muntiacus reevesi. The sequence goes on from NC_089260.1 coordinate 52,977,548, forward strand.
CATAACAGCTCGCTTCTCAGCAGAAAGGTAGTTGGAAGACATATTCAAAGTCTCAAAGATAAAAAACTGTCAACCAAGATTACTATATTCAGCATAGCTATCTTTCAAAAGTAAAATGAAATAGAGGCCTCTCCAGATAAACAAAAATGGACAGAATGTGTTACTTGCAGACATGCCTTACAAGAGACTAAAGGAAGTTCTTTACACTGAAAGCAGGTGCCCAAAAATGATAATTTGAATCTACACAAAGAAATAAAAAGCACTGGTAAAGTAATTATGTAATTATAAAAAGATAGTACAAATGCATATTTTCTCATTTCTCTTCCTATGTTAAAAAATGTATAAAATAATAGATATACTATAATAGATATTATACAAATAATATATTGCTGAGTTCATAACATATAGAAATGTAATATATTTGTCATATAGTTGCCAATAATAGCACAAAAGAAGTGTGTGGGAGCAAAGCTGTATTGGGCCAAGGAAATGACTACAGATGGTAAATTAATTATAACAAATCCAACACCCTTTCTTGATAAAAACACTAAGTAAAGTAGGAATGAAAGGGAGTTTCCTCAAGTTGGTAAAGAGCAGCTATGAAAAACCCACAGCTAGCATCATACTTAAGGATGAAATACTGGATACTTTCCTTCTAAAATCAGGAAAAAAGACAAGGATGTCTGTTCTCTTTTCAATACTGTGCTAGAGATTCCAGCAAAGCAATAAAATTCATCCCAACTGTAAAGAATGAAGCAAAACTATCTGGATTCACAGATGATACAATCTTATATATTTAAAAAAAGCCTACAGAATCTTTTAAAAAGACAAGGAGAACTAATAAGAGAGTTTAGTGAAGTTGCAGTACACAAGATCAATATACAAAAATCAATTGCATTTGTCTCTACTCACAATGAAAAACTTGAAATAGAATAGACATGTAGGTTAGTGAAATAGATTGGGAGTCTAGAAATAAAACCAGGTGTTTATGTCTAGCTAATTTTTGACAACAATGCCAGGACCATTCAATGGAGAAAGATTAGTCTTTTCAATAAATGGTGATGAAACAACTGAATAGTCACATGCAAAAGAATGAAGTCAAATACTCTATACAAAATTAACTTGAAATAAATTAAAGACCTAATTGTAGAATAAAAACTATGAAACTCTTAGGAAAAGACAGAAATAACTCTTCATGACTTGGATATTAAATGGTTTTATATATTACACCAAAATCATAAGCAACCAAGAAAAAAAAAGAGAAGATAATTTGGACTTCAACAAAATTAAAAGCTTTTATGTTTCAGAGAACATCATCAAGAAAGTGAAAAAATAACTCACAGAATTGGATAAGTTACTTGAAAATCAAATATTTTTAAGGTACTTATATCCAGAAACAAGAAGAGTTAATTAAACTTTCCCAGAGCCTGTAAATTAATATCCACGGTCACAAAGTAACTTTAGGCTCTATCATTTTAATGCCCCAATAATTTGAAGGAGCAGTAGTGTTGGTCAACATTAATTACCTACTGCCTGGCAGTATGTGTGTTCTGATATAAATGAATAGGTCAGTAGTCTAGTTTATACATTAGCTACCTGGGACTTCATTGCCTGAAAATATGGTCACAAAACGGGTCAAACATACATATGTAGTATGCAATCCTGGAATTTGGTGACCCCCTAAGGTACTTTGCTGGCTTCCCTGGTGGCTCAGTGGTAAAGAATTCACCTGCAATGTAGGAGCTGCAGGTTTGATGGACTACACTCTATAGGGTCACAAAGAGTTGGACAGTACTGAAAAAACATATGCAAGGTACTCTGCCAGAGCAGGCATCAACCTCTTTCTTGGCCATCACTGTTTAAGTGCAAAAAGGATAAAGAGGCTTAACTTTTTTGGTTAAGTGATATCACATTTTAAGACATGTTTAGTAATGTATACAGATATATAATATTAACAGCTCTTTGGTAAGTATTGAATATGTGCCAAGTACCTACGCAATTGAAGTTATTTACCCCATAAATGCTATAGAACCCTCACAAAGTCTTCTGAAGTAAATGTTAAGATGGACAAAGGCAAAGCTATTATCGTCTCCATTCTAGTGATGAAGTAAGAGACTATTAGAGGCAGATTAATTGCACCAATATCACAGTCTGTAAATGGGAGGCCAGGTTTTTAACTATTAGAGGATGCAGTGGTTTTTTTTTCTTTTTTCTTTTTTTACATAAATGTAACTCTCATTGGAGAAGGAAATGGCAACATACCCCAGTATTCTTGCCTGGGAAATCCGACAGACAGAGATGAGGTTGCAAAGAGTTGGACACGGTTTAGTGACTAGACAACAACAAACTTTCTCAAACATATATTTAACTCTCACATCAAACCTACTTGCTCGAGACTTCCCTGGTGGTCCAGTGGTTAAGACGTCATCTTCCAATGGAAAGGGTGCGGGTCCCATCCCTGGTTGGGGAGCTTAGATCTCCCATGCCTCATGGTCAAGAAACCAAAACCTAAAACAGAAGCAATAGTGTAACAAATTCAATAAAGACTTTAAAATGGTCCACAGCAAAAAGATCAAGAAAAATCCCAACTCTACTTGCTTATCAACAATAAGCAAGTACAAATGTACCTATATAAATACAAAAATGTAAGCAAAACAAAACTTTTAAATATCAGTTTAAATAGTTCGGCCAGCCAGCGTACATAGTGGCTGTGGGATGGGATCAGTGCTGTGGTTTCCTCAGTAAGTCTGTGTGTGCACGTGCTTGCTGTGAGATGAACACTCCTCCTGCAATGATTATAGTGATTGATGATATGTGTTTATCTTACAAATCACTCTGAAAAGAAGCTGACTTCTTTGACTCACTCATATAAAGAACATGTTATTGGAACATATAAGATTTTCGCTTTATGTACTACCTACTTCTCAGACATATGTCGTGATTATTCATACACATATATTTGCAATGTAGAAATATATGTTAGATGATGTAAATTATATTGCTTCTCATGTAGAGGTAAGTTGTATCTACTATGGCTAATGTATTCTAGAGAAAAAAACAATTAACAAAATCACAAACTTAAATTCCGTTTACTACCTATTATAAAAGGTAATTACCAGCTCAAATAAGACTTTATACCTTGATGGCAGATGATAATAGGTGAATATTGATCTAGTCTGAATCTCTACTCTGGAATGCCAGGAAGTGAAACTTAAACACTATTATGTATTGACAGGCTCTAATGAATATAATGCAGGCAGAAGATCTTAGTTAAAATAAAGCGTCTGTTGACAAAACAAATAATTCCTCTTGGTTGTGAACAGAACTGATGCTTAATCTTTAGCTACTGTCTATTTTACATTAGAAGTTTGCACTTTATTCCTACTGTGATTAAAATGAAAATAAATTATTTAAATTAAAATTAATTTTACTTTAATGATAAAGATTTGCATTTTGTTTTTTAACAGCTGTAGCAATTCCAGTATCAAACAATGACTTATAGTTGTTTACTCTCTCATCTTTACATAAACAGTGATCAACAACTTTAAAAAGAAAACATTTTAGCGAACAGTAGTAGTAAAAAGACCAAAAACCTCTCATAACAGTGAAATAGTAAACTGTAAAAGGGACAGAACTGATTCTTTGTGAATTTTTAATGTGTCCTAGAGACAGACACAGTCTTATTTTATTCTTGACAACTGTTCTACCTGGGAATTGTTTACCAGATGCAAAACCTGATCCACAAAGAAATTTAGGAAACTGTTCAAGTTCACATAGCTAGTTAGAAGCAGAATCTTAATTTGAATGCAAGTCTATCTGGATCCAAAATCTGTTTTCTCTTCTATAGTCCACTCCTTTGAAGAAGAATCCTTCATTTAACTCCATAAACAACATCATCATCATTTGGAGTCTTATTTTCTGAAGCAAGTATTTTAAGAGGGAGGAAAATGTTATTAGGACATTCTGTAATTTAAGAAAAAACCATTTTGAGTAAGCCTAATAGTAAAAATGCTTTAAAATCCAACACTTTGTTTATATGCTGCTGCTATTAATAATGATGGTGATGATAACAAGCTTAAAATAGATAAAGATAGGAGTAGGGGATTAAGGGTACAAACTGTAATATATGAAAGAAATAAACTACAGGGGTATATTTCACAGTGCAGAGAGTATAGCCAATATTTTATAATAAGTATGTGTTTATGTATAACCTTTAGAATTTGTGAATGTGCTGTACACCTATAACTTGTATAATATCAACTATGCATTAACTATGCGTGCATGTGTGCTAAATTGCTTCAATCATGTCTAACTCTTTGCAACCCTATGGACTGTAGTCCGCCAGGCTCCTCTGTCCTTGGGATTCTCTAGGCAAGAATACTGGAATGGGCTGCCATTCCCTCCTCCAGGGGATCTTCCTGATCCAGGGATCGAACCTGCATTTCTTTTGTCTCCTGCAGTGGCAAGGCAGATTCTTCACCACTAGCACCACGTGGGAAGACCCACATCAACTATACCTCAATTTAAAAAATAAATTTTAAAATTAAAAAAAAAAAATAGACAAGGGACTTCCCTGGTGGTCTAGGGGTTAAGAATCTGCTTTTAAATGCAGAGGATGAAGGTTAGATCCCTGGTTGGGGAACTAAGATCTGCCATGCCACAACTACTGAGCCCGCTCACCCAGACAAAGATCTCAGTTTTGCAAATAAGACCCCAGGCAGCCAAATAAATAAAGTAATTTATACATTAGCTACCTATATATATTTTTTGAAAAATAGATAAAAGAGATACACTGAAAGCATAGGACATGATGCTATGTAAAAGGATTGAAAAATACATATGAGGCAAATGGAAGCCAAAAGAATGCTGATGCAGATATGGTAATGTCATACAAAATAGTCTTTAAGACAAAAGACATTTATTAGGGATAAAAAAAGTAACTGCATAACTATACATAGTGAAATGCACCAAGATGATTGAATAATTCTCAACTTGTATGCATTTAACAAACCAAATTCAAAATACATAAACAATATTAATATCATGAAATTCAAGGGAAGACAGAGAACCTGTTCCAGATTAAAAGAAACTAAAGATACAGGAAATGAAAACAATGCATGTCCATGGACTTAATCTTATGTCAAGAGGAAAAACAACATTGTTAAAAAGAGCTTCACTGAACAATTGGCAAAATTCAAATATGAACTTTATATTCTTTATTTCCTGAATTTGATTAGATTTCTGTGTGATGTAAAGTTTATTTTTGTTTCTAAGGAATACACGCTGAAATATTTAGGAGTGAAAAGGCATTATGTCCCTAAATAATGTCTAAATGGTTTACCCATATACTTGGCAGGAAAGAGAGAAGACAGAGAGAGGAAGAGATAAGATTATGTAAATATGATAAAAGCTTCTTTAAAAAATCATGTATCTAGATAGCAGGTCCTCCAAAATGATATGTATGTCCAAGTTCTTATTTCCAGTTCCTGTGATTGTGACCTTATTTGGAAATAAAATCTTTGCAGATGGAGGTGTAGTTAAGGACATTGATATGAGACCATTCTGGCTTTAGGGTGGGCCCATGAGAAGAAAAACCTAGGGCTATGGATTATTAAGTGAGATTATTTCTCATCCACATTTCTGGTCCAGGAAGACACATCTTCTGTATTGAGTATGCCCTATGGATTCTTCAACCCGTCACTGCCTTAATTTAAAAGTTAATGTGAAGGACATACAATCACACACAGAGTTCCACACATAAATACAGCACAGGGTTATGTTCTAAGGAATTTATAACCTATTTGGAAGACAAGACTAATAATCATAAAATATTAATGTTTATAGCTAAATGATATAATCATCTATAGCATAAACAATTTGTGTGGTGTTCATAGTCAAATGATAGAGTGGGAAAACATTTAGTTGGTGCAAGAGCTTTTAAATAATACTTTTTAATTTGAATGACTATCTGTCTTAATCTGCTCAGGCTGCTATGACAAAATACCACAAACTGGTTGGCTTAAACAACAGATATTTATTTCTCATGGTTCTAGAGGCTGAGAAGTCCAAGATCAAAGTACCAGCATATCTGGTTTCTGATGAGATCTGATTCCTGGCTTGTAGACACCTGCCTTCATGCTGTGCACTCACTTGTTCCTGGTGGGAGAGAGAGGGAGGCCCTTGTCTCTAAACTCCTTACACAGGCACTAATCTCATCATGATGGCATCACTTCACCTAACTTAATTACCTCCCAACCTACCTCCAAACACTATTACCACGGGAATTCAAGCTTCAACTTGCAAATCTGGTGCGGGTGGGGCATACACAAACATTCAGTCAATAACGTTATCCTCAATTGGAAGAGGAATGTAGTTAGAATAAACTGGCACAAGAAAAGAGAATTCCAGAAGAAGAATGTATGTTGAGAGAATAAAGGAGATTTTTTTTTCCTCAGGGAAAAATAATGAACATGCCTTTTGACCAACTTTGGGATACACATGACATCACTTCAACTCTAGTGTTTTTTTTTTTTTAACCACACTATGTGACATGTGGAATCTTAGTTCCCTACCCAGGGATTGAATCTGCACCTCTCTGCACTGGAAGCATGAAGTCTTAACCACTGGACCACCAGGGAAGTCCCCTTAACTAGAATTTTTAAAAGTCAAGCATAGGAATTTAGAGTAAATGTGACAGTTAATGAAAATGATAATATCTGATACGATTGAGCCTTTATCATGTTCTTAGCACTGTTTCAACAATTTTTATTCTAACAGTAATTCTGTGAGTAGAAACTATTACTGTTTTTCAAATAAAGGAACTGAGACATGGAGAAGTTATATAACTTTTCCAGATTGACAAATACAAATAGCAGAAACAAGATTCTTTGCCCACTGAAATGGGAATTAATTAGAATAAAGTTTCAATTAGCTTGCTATTTTAACATTCAAGGTATACTGTAAAATCACTTGTCCTACGTGAAACTAGGAAAATCACAACTTAAAAAAAAAAAATCAATGGAAGATAACATTGAGATGAATCAGATATTAAAAGTATGTGATAAACCACAGCAAGATCCTCTATTACCCACCTCACCTCCCAGAATATTGGAAATAAAAGCAAAAATAAACAAATGGGACCTAATTAAACTTAAAAGCTTTTGCACAACAAAGGAAACTATAAGCAAGGTAAAACGACAACCTTCAGAATGGGAGAAAATAATAGCAAATGAAGAAACAGACAAAGGATTAATCTCAAAAATATACAAGCAACTCCTGCAGCTCAATTCCAGGAAAATAAATGACCCAATCAAAAAATGGGCCAAAGATTTAAACAGACATTTCTCCAAAGAAGACATACAGATGGCTAACAAACACATGAAAGGATGCTCAACATCACTCATTATCAGAGAAATACAAATCAAAATCACAATGAGGTACCATTACATGCCAGTCAGGATGGCTGCTATCCAAAATCTACAAGCAATAAATGCTGGAGAGGGTGTGGAGAAAAGGGAACCCTCCTACACTGTTGGTGGGAATGCAAACTAGTACAGCCGCTATGGAGAACAGTGTGGAGGTTCCTTAAAAAACTGGAAATAGAACTGCCATATGACCCAGCAATCCCACTCCTGGGCATATACACCGAGGAAACCAGATCTGAAAGAGACACGTGTACCCCAATGTTCATCGCAGCACTGTTTATAATAGCCAGGACATGGAAACAACCTAGATGCCCATCAGCAGACGAACGGATAAGGAAGCTGTGGTACATATACACCATGGAATATTGCTCAACCATTAAAAAGAATTCATTTGAATCAGTTCTAATGAGATGGATGAAACTGGAGCCCATTATACAGAGTGAAGTAAGCCAGAAAGATAAAGACCAATACAGTATACTAGCGCATATATATGGAATTTAGAAAGATGGTAACAATAACCCTATATGCAAGACAGAAAAAGAGACACAGATGTATAGAACAGGCTTTTGGTCTCTATGGGAGAAGGCGAGGGTGGGATGATCTGAAAGAATAGCATCGAAACATGTATATTATCAAGTGTGAAACAGATCGCCAGTCCAGGTTGAATGCATGAGACAAGTGCTCGGGGCTGGTGCACTGGGATGACCCAGAGGGGTGGGATGGGGAGGGAGGTGGGGAGGGGCGGTTCAGGATGGGGAACACATGTAAATCCATGAGTGATTCATGTCAATGTATGGCAGAAGCCACTACAATATTGTAAAGTAATTAACCTCCAACTAATAAAAAAAAGAAAAAAAAAAAAAAAAAAAAAAAACAAGCAGTAGATCACAGTTTGCCAAGCCCTGATCTAAATTTTTACCAATGTGTCTATATTATATAGAAATGGACAAATAAAAAATAATTTAAAGGGAAAAAAAATAAAAGTATGTGGCAACTTAGAGAAACTTGGCAGCAGAGTGGAGATGACAGAGATGGAATCAGTAAACTTGAGGACAGATCAGTAGAATTCACAATCTGAGCAACAGAGGGAAACTAGACCAAAAAAGTGTGAATAGAGACTCAAGGATATGAGAACAAAAGATCTACTTTTCATAGCATCATAATTCAACTTCTGAAACCAAACACAAAAGAAAAATGTTAAAAGCAACCAGAGAGAAGTGACACATTGATTTCAGGGAGACGTCATTTGAGTAGCAGTGCGTTTCTCATCTAAAAGCATGGAGTAGAGAAGGAAGAGGCACATTTTTCAGGTGCTGAAAGTAAAAGACCATCAAAGGGAATTCTTTATTCAATAAAACTATCTTCCAGAAAAGAAGAGAAACTAAAGATGTTCTCAGAGGTGGAAGTTATGAGAATTACTCAAAATGGATAGAAAAGACAAGGAAAGCATAGCAAGTATTTGAGCCTATCAAATCATTGAGAAATATTTCGGCCAATGGTTTTGGCTTTGTTAATGTTAAGATGTCTTATTTGGACACTCTAGAAACTGTTAAATTCAAAATCTTTTTGTTTCAGCACATTTAAAAAGTAACAGCCATATCTTTTATCTCGTTGACAATCAATCCATTTGAGAAGATTGGAATCTAGCATATTTACCTACATTTTAAAGGCAAGGAAATGCAGGTGCCATGTGGTTAAGGGACTTTTCCACAGGCACAAAGCTGGGTGATGAGATGACAGGAAAGAGAATATCTAGATTGTGGCCCCTTCCCCTAGGCCACACTGACTTCCCCAAGCATCAACCACTCATTATGCCAAAACTCACATCAAATCTTCCCTAATGCACATTTCCTTGGTTAGCCACAAAACCCACTCCTTGCTTTCTAGAGGTCAACTTCACAAAAGTAACTAAGGAAGTATGTTCCAACACGATTATGGAGAGTGTTGTGCTCCAGATAAGGAGGTTAGACATAATGTGATTGACAATATCACTGAAGGTAGTTGAATAAAGAATTACTTTAGCAAGATATATCTGTCCTAAAACATAAAGAAATGAGATTGGCAGAATTTAGTTATGGAACTTCTGCAATAATCCAATTAAGAATTGAAAAAATCTAACTAGCTTATGATTTTTCAACAATGGGAAGAAAGGAACACAGGAACAAATATTTATTGGGTAACTAATATAGACATTGGGCAATATAAAGAGATCTAAAATAGTGTTTGGCCATATGGGACAAATTTAATAGTGACTTTTGTTAACTATAAAAATAAAAACCAGGCTTACCAATAAAACACAGCTGCAAATGTTTTATTGATACAATAGTGGTTAAGGAATAGAATAACAAGGCTCTGCTTTGACAGAACATCTCCCCACAGAAAGAAGATATAAACAGAGTCTGAAAATTTTGTCTTTGAAATCTTCCAGAATTCAAACTAACTGAAGAGTTAATAGACTTATAAATATCCTAGCAGCAGTAGTGGCATGGGTGCTGTTGTGTCTGACTCTAGCTCACCAGGTTCCTCTGTCCATGGGATTCTCCAGGCAAGAATACTAGAGTGGGTTGCCATTTCCTGCTCTAGGGGATCTTCCTGATTTCAGGATCAAACTCACATCTCTTGCATCTCTTATATTGACAGGCAGATTCTTTACCACTGTGCCACTTGGGAAGCCTTGTTAAACATCCTATCAAGATTAAATTTCCCCTGCATGAGTCAGATTTCTTTGCAAAACAATTCTTCCCCTATTCAAGCCCAAACTGGTTCCTGTTGGACACTCACCCATTACTAAAATGATCAACAGGCCCAAAGACTTAAGTCTGGAATGGGATGCAGAATTTTGCATTTTTATATGTATTGTACTCTAATCACCACCCCCCCTCCAAAAAAAAACCCTGGGTAATTATAACTATTGCAAGGATCATCTGGAAGAACACATTATGAAACACAGGATCGAAATCTTCACATCACAGTCTTGCAGAAGAAAGAACAGAGACACAGAAGCATTCGATACCTCGCCCAGCACCATACAGTGAATTTGTCTGGTAGTATACATAGTGATTTGACCAACACCTGCCTACTGTTCTGCTTCTCTTCGTACATAAAACATGGCAGTGGCATCCAATGTGCTAGTATCTCCCTCTTTATGATTTCTTTGTTGAGTTGTAGGATCCTTGACATGGGTACGGTGGAAGCTGGGCTCTGATTTCACAAATGCCATGGTTTGGTATGGAGTCAATGTGAGCCCAAAGGAATATTAGGAGGCAACTTTAAACCATTTGCTTTCCTATAAATACACTTTGCAAGTCCATGAAATTGCTATCCTTGGGGTTATGTCTCCTGCTCGCTCTAGTTGCTTAGGTCTTAGCAAATTGGGTGATGATAGCCTGATAAGAACATATATATCAGGGTCAGGCCCTTCCCTTTCTAGACACCCTTACTTTTCTATCTCTTCTCTTATTAGATTAAAATAACAAAAGCATTTGTTCGTGGCAAAAACACAGATGTCTCATGGCCAAAAAAAAGAGAGAGAGAGAGAGAATATTACATTTTTCAAAAGCCTGTTTCTTATTAAGCCAGACTTGATTGGTTTTAGACCCAAGAGACATAGGCCAGTGCTTATTTCCATGGCCTCCTTAAAGTTATATTCCCCCAGAATCTTTCCTTTTTCTATTTTCTCTAGGAAAAGTCACCAAAGGAACACATTTTCAACCTTGATGCTATCTCCTAAGAGGTTAGAAGAATCAGTTAACTTTTTCCTGTATTTGGACTGTCAGCTCCAATATTTTCCCCTATATTACTTTATTTTTTTAATCACAGTCTCCAAGCAATAGCAAATTTTTATTCATGCACATGATGACTGTGATTTTCTAGATAGAGTTTTGTGCTTTGGAACCTGAATTGCAATGCAATTATCTTTCCTTTTTTACCCTTGCTTTCCAGGGAGATAACCTTACAAATTTTGATTTTCTAGACATAGTGTGGTCTTCTTTGAATTGCAAATTTTTCTTTCCTTTATATTTTTAGGCTGAAATTTTATATTGCAAAATGCATTCTTATATATTTATATGTGTGCACATATATGACCATATGCATTTGAACATATATGTTTTAAAATGTAGATATAGAAATGGGTAATAACCTTCTGCTCATCATTATCTTGAAGGCTTGTCTAATTTTAACATTTTATGTACATAGAAACAAAAGAAAATATCTCTCTTGGTTCTTTTCAATCTGTGACTTTTTTTACCATGTAAATCAGTGGCATTTTCACAATTTAAATGAATGCCTTCTATCCTTTAAGATTAACATAAAATTGGAATATTAGCCAGTATTTAAGACTAGTTTTAGAAAGTGGTAAGGTGGAGAATAGAGGAATATTAGCTGTGATATTTCATAATATTAAACTAAGAATGTTAAAATCAGAAGGAGGCTTGGGAAACCCAGCCAAACTATTGACATTTTGTAAGAATCTGATGAAAGGTATGACTTTTCTATCTCCTCTCCAAAATACATGCATGGTTACACATTCACACACACACACACACAATTTTGATAAAAGGCACAGTGGGTTTCCTGTGTAACTATAATTCTGGTTTAGAACACTTGAGTAACGGTAAGATTTATTAAAAATGAAGATGACACTGATTTCATTGTTACTGAATCTATCTCATCTAGTATAATGCTTGGTATATAATAAGCACTGAGTGAATAGATGTTTGATGAATGAATGAATAAATAAATGAGTAGTTCCTATTTTCTCATAAAGACAGATAATTCTTTTCTTTCTTCTCTGAACTCCACAGTTAGAATTGTCAGAACTAAATTGAAATTTACTTCCCTGTAAATCTGAACTCTCTATAAATTTCTACTTATTGTAAAAACAAATAAAGCAAAGCTTAAGTATGTTCCTGATTTAATTTAACCATGGAAATTGTTGAATACATTTACCAAGAATGCCTTCAATTTCCCAAACTAAAGATATTCTTGAAATATTCCACATACTAGATGGTTTCCAGAATCCCTCATCACCTTAATTACACACTTATACTCCCTTGTACACTTTCACATATCTCCTCCTTACAGAGTGAATCAGAAGGGGAACAGCTCCCCAGGTGGTGCTATAGTCAGTGGAGTAGGACAGTGGCCACTTTTAATCTAAAGACTTAAATTAAATTTACTTCTAATACACTGCTGTTCATAGAGATTTACAGCACAGTAATTTGAGAAAGTCCATTGTCTGTGGGACTTTCTTTCCTTTTCTGAAGGTACACGGAGACTCAATATATATCTGTAGAGAAGTTCTTTGAACTTGAGGAAATCAGTGTCTTTTCAGTTCAGTCCTAAACTAAACAGATTTTGAGCATCTAAAATTACCTCAAAAAGAGAAGTGATTTCCATGGATAAAATATGAGAATTTGTCTCAAAAACCTCAAGTCTTTTAATTCTTAGATAGATGATCCCCATCCTTATAGTTATGGGTTAGAAGCATGCTTGAGACTATATAAATAGCAAAGAAAGTTCTGGACACATCAAATTACTACATGCCATTTGGCCAACTCATTCCATCATTGTCATCGTTTAGTTGGTAAATCGTGCCTGACTCTTTGCAACTCCATGGACTGTAGCCCACCAGGCTCCTGTATCCATGGAATTCTCTAGGCAAGAATACTGGAGTGGGTTGCCATTTCCTCCTCCAGACTCAGTCCAGAACAAGTTCTGTTTGTGTTTATCTTGAGTTAATTAAGTCTCTAGCATGTGTAGATTCTTATCTTTTTGTCAAGTTTGAGAAATTTTTGGCTACTAGATTTTGGAATAGATGGGCAGTGGTATTCCTTGTTTTAATTTGCATTTCTCTATGCCATATAATGTTGAGCATTTATTTCTAGTTTTCTAAGATTTTATCATGAATGGGTATTGGATCTTCTCAAATACTTTCATGTTTTTTCTTTTTTTTTGCCTGTTGATGTGATGGATGACATTAGTTGATTTTCAAATGTTGAACCAGCCTTGAATACCTGACATAAATCTTGCTTGGTCATGGTTTCTATTTTTTTTTTTTTCCCTTCCATCCCCCCCTCATCCTCCCCACTCCCCTCTCCCCTGCTTCTACTTCTTTTTATATATTGTTGAAGATTTTTGCACTTGACAGAGATATTGGCCTAGTTTTTAAAATATCTCTGCCTGCTTTTAGTATTAGGGTAATGCTGGACTCATAGAATGAGTTCGTTTTCCCTCTACTTCTGTCTTCTGAAAGAGAATAGAGAAGTGGTATAATTTCTTTCTTATTGTGAAATGTGGTATAAAATGAAGTCACTTATGTCAAGAAGTTTGAAAATGGAGCTTGGAGACCATTAATGAGTCCTTATCTGGTGGAACCAGGAGGTACTGAAACAAGTCAGATCACAAATATTCTAAGAACTCTGCAAGAACACTTGCAATTTGCCTAAGTAATGGACTTCTACCTCACTCTAGTAATAGCCTTAGCAATCAATCATGTTTAGCCAAGGTTAACCTCTCTCTCTAACTCCAATTAAAATTCTTTTTAATGCACATTTCTCTTCTTTGTCATTAAAAGCCCCCAACTTTTACTTCTATTGGAACACTGGGTTGCTACCCAAATCTGTGTGCCCCAAGTTAATTCTCTGATCCCAAATAGATGCTTTCTGTTTGATAGTTGCCTGCTAGGTTTATTGAGGCTGGCATTCTATATTTGACAGAATTCACCATAAAACCATCTGGGCCTTGTACTTTTTGTTTTGGAAAATTATTAATTATTGATTCAATTTCTTTCTTCCTGTATGAGTTGGGCACACTGTGTCTTCCAAGGAATTAGTTCATTTCATTAGAGTTGTCAGGTCTGTGGGCCTAGAGATGTTCACTGTATTCCTTTATTATCTTCTTAATTTTTAAGAAAGTTGGCTTAAAGTTCAACATTCAGAAAAGTAAGATCATGGCATCCTGTCCCACCACTTCATGGCAAATAGATGGGGAAACAGTGGCAGACTTTATTTGTCTGGGCTCCAAAATCACTGTAGATGGTGACTGCAGCCATGAATTAAAAGACGCTTACTCCTTGGAAGGGAAGTTATGACCAACCTAGAGAGCATATTAAAAAGCAGAGACATTGCTTTGTTAACAAAGGTCCATCTAGTCAAGGCTGTGGTTTTTCCAGTGGTCATGTACGGATGTGAGAGTTGGACTATAAAGAAAGCTGAGGACCAAAGAATTGATGCTTTTGAACTGTGGTGTTGGAGAAGACTCTTGAGAGTCCCTTGGGCTGCAAGGAGATCCAACCAGTCCATTCTAAAGGATATCAGTCCTGGGTGTTCATTGGAAGGACTGATGCTGAAGCTGAAACTCCAATACTTTGGCCACCTGATGCAAAGAGCTGACTCACTTGAAAAGACCCTGATGCTGGGAAAGATCGAGGTCAGGAGGAGAAGGGGATGACAGAGAATGAGATGGTTGGATGGCATCACTGACTTAATGGACATGGGTTTGGGTGGACTCCGGGAGTTGGTGATGGACAGGGAGGCCTGGCGTGCTCTGGTTCACGGGGTTGCAAAGAGTTGGACACGACTGAGCAACTGAACTGAACTGAACTAATTTCTAAGAACTCTATAGTGATGTCTTCTTTTTCATTTCTGATATCACTAATTTGTAATATTTTTTATCTGAGTCTAGCAATGCGTTTATTGATTTATTTCATCTTTTCAAGGAACCAGCTTTTTGTTTCATTGATATTCATTTTCTATTATCAATTTCATTAATTTTTGCTCTCATCCTTCTTATTACTTATTACTTTTCCTCATACTTTGGACTTTATTTTTTCTTCTTTCTCTCTTTTTTTTTTCTAGCTTCCTAGATCTTTCTTCTTATCTAATGTATATATTCAATGCTATATATTTCTCTCTGAGCACTGTTTTTACTGGATCCCACAAATTTGGATAAGCTGTGTTTTAATTTTTGTTTAGTTCAGGATTTAAAAAAATTTTTCTTGAGGCTTCTTCTTTGACTCATTTTGTTTTTGGAAGTATGTTGTATAATCTTCAAGTATTTGGGAATTCCAACTATGTGTCTGTTACTGATTTCTGGCTTAGTCCCATTGTGGTGTGAGAGTACACATCATATGATTTCTACTCTTTTTAAATTTGTTAGGAGATGTTTTATGGCTCAGGCTTGCCAATATTTGAATTCGGATTTTGTAAACTTCTCAAAGGAGATTTGGTTTAGATAACTTTTTAAAAAGACAAATATTTTGTTTTATAATCCATTTAGTTTTACTGAAAATTTATGAATATAATACAAAGAATTCCCATATGCTTTTCACTAGTTTCTCCTATCTTTGACATTTATGTTACTATGTTATAGTTATCACATTAAGTGACACAACATCAATACATTATTAACTAAAGTCCCCATTTTACTTAGATCTCTTCAAATTTTTACTTAACATTTTACTTTTCTAGAATTCCACCTGGGATATCACATTACACTTAGTTCTTTTGTCATGTTCAACCCTCTTGGCTATGGAGTTTCTTAGACTTATCTTGTTTTTGATAACCTTCAGCTTTGCAGAGTACTGGTTTGGTATTTTGTAGAATATCTACCAATTGGGATTTGTCCTGTGTTTTTCTAGATTTTAGATTGAGTGATGGATTGTCAGAGGAAGATCATAAAGTGTCATTTCATCATATCATACCAAAATTACAGTGTTTTATCATGATTTGTTATTTGTAATGCTAACCTTGATCACCTAGTTGAGATAGTTTTTATGGAGTTTCTCTAAAAGATACTCTTTTACATCCTTTCTGTACTGCACATTTTAGAAGTCACTACACTCAGCCTACAGTTAAGGAGTTGAGAGCTCTCTTGAGGCTGGAGTATGTAGTCAAAATATTTGGATTTATTTGCTCTCTAGTTAGCATTTTTGACGTAAAGTTCTCTGGCTTATCTCTTGGTATAATGTTAGAAAAAATAGAACTGCTTGCTTTCTGAGACTCCCTGGCTTTGTTTCTTTTCCCTACTTTCATTTAGACTTTTATTTTATCTCTGTTTTTCTCCATTCTGTTCAATTTTGACTACACTCCCAGCTATTCTCCTCTGTTTGTGTCTTTGACTGGTAAGGAAACATTACTGATTTGTTTCCTGAGCTCATGTGAGGTGGCTTGTTGTATCCCCTACAGATCTCACTGCAGGCTTCTTACACTTATCCAGTGAGCAGAACTCCTTCCAATATCAGTTATTCTCTAATGTCCTTGAATGAGCTTACTGCACGTTGCAGCAAATGTTTTTGTCTTTTTGGAGTTCTCATAATTCTTTTTTTTGGTGTATGTGTATGTATATTTATGGTATGTGTATGTACTCTGTGTGTGTGTGTGTGTGTGTGTATAAAAATGCACGGAGATAAAAAAAAATCTATGTTCCCATTTTTACTATTGTTTCAGAATCTTACCCACTCCCCTCTCACATTTTTTAATTGGTTACTTTTTAACAACTTTATTGAAGTATAACTAATATACAAAGACATGCACAAACTTAGTATGTACAACTTGATGTGTTCAGACATATGCATATACCTGTGGAGTATCTCTGCAAGCAAGGTAATATCTAAAAACTCTGAAATTTCCTGTTGGTATTGAAAACAGTAAAAAAAAAAAAAAATGAATACCTGGTAAGACCACATCTGTAAAATCATCTTAAGATATATTTGCTTGTACTCAGTCGTGTTCAACTTTAAGACCCCATGGATTGAAGTCTGCCAGGCTCCTCGGTCCATAGGATTCTCCAGGAAAGAATACTGGAATATTGCCATGTCCTCCTGCAGAGGATCTTGCCGACCAGGTATCTAACCCATGTCTCCTTTATTATATGCAGATTGTTTACCACTGAGCCACCTGGGAAGCCCGTGTTTACCCTTTCATAATTACTTTCCTACTTTGCTGAAGTTACCTATACTCTAAATTTGGGTAATATGATCTAACCATATATATTTACATATTTGTACAAGCAGTATGTACAACATTTATACTGTCAAATACATTTTCACATGAATTCCCATATACACACACCCATTCAGGCACAATCACTCACATACACAAACTACTTATGTACATAGACCTACACATGCCCACAACATCTACCAATGAAGAACACATACATATAAATCTAATGAAATGTTTCATACATCAATTCATAGCACCATAAATCAAGCATATATTTTTAATGCAATCCTTGTCCTTTACCACCTACAAAACTCTACAAAAGAGTAGCTTTAACATACATTTATGGAATGAATGCAAGAATGAATAATTTACATTTTAGAAAAGCTAATGATGTCACTGAAAACTACGTCACATATGAGTTAGCCAAAAACAAATAGAAAATTTAAAATCAGAATCTCTCCCTAAACTACAGGCTGATCCATCATTTTATCTCTCAGATTATTTAGATAATCAATTTCTTCAATTATTTCTCTTCGAACTAAATAAAATCCCATCAGATAAAATGCTATTTCCTATAATTCTGAATTGAATTTTTATGAGACATACAGAAAAATTTAATCAGTGATTACAGTTGGGGATTTAACTCCACTAATGTACCTTAATTTGCATGATAAACAGATACCTTTGTGAATTCTCCCTGAAAAGGTAATCACATGCTGTATCTAAAGAGACTTGCATCTTTAGCTTAATTTAACTTAAAAAAGAAACATTTATGTTCTCATTAAATCTGTTCCTACAGTTTTATTTCATTGATTTAAGGTTCTTTTAAAAATGCACATAAACTGCCCACACTAGTAATTATTCTAATTTTAAAAACTGCAGTCACCATTCAATCATTAAGAAGGGAAGCTAAGCTTCAGTCCATTAGCAGTTGTTTATAATAGCACATCTCAATTGATTAAACTCTAGATTTTTTTTGTAGGTCTTGTTTTATAAATTGAGCTAGTCAAGTAAACATAACATTTGGTAATAGTCCTCATAGCAACTGTCAAAATGACTTATTGTTTTTACAGTCCTGCATTCCTTCAGAATTAATAATACCTTTGTGCCCTTTACAACACTTATTATTGATGCCATGAAGTTTTCTATATTTAATGAGTAGATGTTTCATTATAGTACATAGTTCTGTTGACAGATAGAAAATTTTTCTAATTTGTTTCTCTTTTCCTCTTGATTGAAGGATTGTAAATATGCAATTAGCAGTTGAAGTAGAAGTAAAAGAAAAAAATATCAGCTGTCAAGTATTTCTGTTGAAAGAGACAGGATGCTTTAAGCTAAGAACAGCATGACAAAAGATAAAAGCATTCTTGCCAATGAGGCTGAAAGTTGCAAAATGTTTAAACATTTGATTTGTTTTTTTCCTTCTATGAAATAATTGTAATCCTTGTCTTGTATGAAACAGGAATTAATGAAAAGACACGTTCTTTTCCAACAAGCTGACTCAGGTCAAGCTTCATTCTTCTCCACCAAATACTGAGCTTTTGATTTCTATACTTAATTGCTTTTTAGTATTTTTCAATAATGATGGGGTCACTAGCTTCTAAGAGAGAAAGAAAATGGAAAATACAACTATAGGAATTTGTAATTTACAGAAGTGATATTGGCCAAAACAATAATATATGCTAGCAATTCTTGGTGAGCTGAGCAAAAATAAAGATAGTGATCATCTTCAATACCAGCTAGAATATTTATTACTCTTTTCAGTTGATTAACTTAATCTCAAAATGGCAGAGACTCATATTTTGGAATGTCAAATTACACTTTTCAATTCTCTATGGTTTTTATTTTGATCTCACAATTTTGGAAATCCTTCTCCCTTTTATTTTATAAGACAAACAGATTTTCAACACGTTGCTGGAAACAAAATGATTCTTGTGGCCTATAAATAATAGACACGTTCCCTCTTCATGAGGGAATATCTTCAGATATTTTGGAATGTGCAGATGTATTAGAAATTTGACAATATGAAGTGCAAATGACTGGTCCTAAATATTTTATTGTAGTTTCTTTATTATTTTATATTTATATACTATGCATTAAGTATATATTTAATAAATGATGGAGATATGTTTATACTAATATAAATTATTTTATATTACTTGTAAAAGATATCAATGGACTAAATAACTTCTCCCATCTCTTTGTTTATGATTTATAAAGAACAGTCTTGGACTCAAATTTGCTTTTATCCCATTAAAAAGTAATTCCTTTCTTATTTTGAAGAGACAAGAGAATTCTGCATTTTTTCTGTTAACTTTAGCACTTTTTTGTTAATATCTAACTATTTGATGACTTATTTGTGTATACTATGAGGTAGAGATCCAACTTTACTTTTCTCTACATGGTGAACCATTTTCTCTTGCAATGATTGTGAAACAGCCTCAGTGATTTGTAATGCCAGTTCTTTCATTTACCAAGTTTGCATGAATGGATGATTGTTATCTGGCCTCTCTATGTTGCTTTATGACTGTTGGCTTATTCATCTTCCTCTACTACATTGTTTTATTGCCATGATATTTTTGTAGGTTTTATACTATGGTAGGTGCTTCTCAATTTGCCTTTATTTTTACTTAAAAAAATTTCCTTAGATACTCATAGAATTTTTTCATATGAGTTTTCTTTTTCTTTTTTAGATATTTGGGGCATATGTATACAAGTGATTGCTTTTATTAGATGGATCTTGTATTTAGCAGCCTTGATGAACTCAGCTTTTTATTTCAAGTTCCTCCTAAAAATCTTAGTGTGAAGTGACTTGAATTTGAGGGTTAATTTTTTGAGGGTGCAGTAGGAATTGACTTCTTTCAATGTTGAATTAGCCCAATGAAGAATAAGAGCTTTTCAATATAATTTATTTACATGTTCTTCTATGTCATTAAATGGAGTTTAACTCTTTTTTCAGAATTCCCTGGGGTTTTTTTAATATTTAATTTATATTTTACTTCTTAAATTTGGTGTATAATTGTTTTTGAGGGAATTGAGAAAAGCAATTGAAATTTTAAGGTGGTATTTTATCTGGCCAATCCTGCTTAAGTTTTCTGTAGTTTTGAAGGAATCAAAAACTACCCAGGATTAGAGAGTGAAAATCAGTTCTCACTGAAAAAGCAAAAAGCAGCCAGGTCATTAATCAGGATGGTAGGAAAGACACAGATAAAGTCAGCGACAAAGTTAACAACCTTGTATCTACAAAGGTCATGCCACAGTTGTAAAATGACGTCAAAAACCCACTTTGAGTGATCACTGCTTTCTTCCCAATGATGCACCTCATCTGTTTTGCTATTAAGTATAGGGGATTCTGAATTATTTAGCCACCTTAATTTAAGAAAGCACAAAATCCCTAACTCATCCCTGCATCTTTCAATTTCTTCTTAAAACAGAAGCCAGTTGAGATTCTTCCTTACTTCCCTCAGACTTCCTGTGTCCTTCAGAGAGAATCCAAGCCTAGCCCAAGATGAATCCCTTCCACCTCCAGTTTAACAGCATTCCATGTTCCCCTGGAATGCTTTTCCCAAATGCAAGCACAACAACAACAATGAATTTTTATCAGACTACAGACTAATTAGGCTTTACAAGTCTTATTAGCTTATTTGCTCATTCTGATTGGGTTTCTGTAAATATGCTCAAATATTCTTTTCCTTCATGCCTCGTCACTTTTCTTTCCCAATTACGTTGGCCAAGACCTAAACACTACTATGCTGAGCAAAAATAAAGATAGTGATCATCTTCAACTAGTTCCCTGTCTTATCAGTGGTTAGAAACTGTATCCAGCTCCTTATTCTTAAAGATATTATTTAAATATATCTGGCTCCTTGCCTTAAAGGAGATTATTATTTTTTCTTTCTTGGTTAAACATGTTTGGTCAAAATGTTTGCAACTGAACCTTTATTAAGTTAAGAAGTTCCCTTCTTTTCCTTGTTTTATCATTCATCACTTAATTTTTAAAAACATATATTGAAGTTAACAATTCATTTTTCTTTATCTACTGAAGTTTTCCTGTTATTTTTGAACATTTCCTAATGAGAAACCATTCTTGGGAATCTGGAATAATCCAAAATGTATAAAGATGTGGTATTTTTAAATAAACTTTTTGTACTTCATTGTACTTTTAATTTTCAATTCCTTAATAAGTAATGAATAATGAGCATTTTAATGTGCTCTTTGGTCACTTATATATCTTCTTTCCAGTGGAGTGAAGAGTTAATTTTTACATTCTGGATAAGAAAACTTCAAATGTAGATTCTTCCAATCTATGACTTGCCTTTTAATTTTCTGATAGTGTTTTGAAGAGCAAAAGGTTTTAATTTTGATGCAGTCTAATTTATTAACATTCACCTATGGCTTGGTGGGTTTTCTGTCTTATCTGAGAAATCTTAGCCTAAACATAGGTTTAGTGATTTCTCTCCTATTTTAACTTATAGAAAATTTATAGTTTTTGGTTTCATGTTTCAGTCTATGATGCATATTAAATGAATTTTCATATTTGATGTGATGTAGAAATTAAAGTTTATTATTTTTCTTTAAAAATATTTAATTGTTTCAGCATCATTTGCTGAAAAGACTATCCTTTCCTCCTTTGAATCATTCTCACAACTTTCTCCAAAACTGACCATTTTATGTGGATCTGCTTCTGGACTCTAGTCTGTTCCATTGATACATACCATTAATACATACACATATTCTTATGCCAGTCCTACACTATTTTGATTTCTGTAGACTTATAGTAAGTCATAGTATAGTAATATGCAAATTTCATATTGTTCTTTAGCTACTGTAAATTATATCAATATTTTATTTTAATTTACAATTGTTTATTGCTACTGCATGCTATATATTCAAGATGATGAAGTAGAAGGATGTGCACTCATCTTCTCCTGAAAGAACTCCAAAATTACAACTCACTGCTGAACAATGATCAATAGGAGAATCTTGGATCCCATCAAAAAAGATAACCCACATACAAGGGCAAAGGAGAAGTCCCAGGGAGATGGTAGGAGGGGTGAAATCACATTTAGAATCAAACCTCATACCAGCCAGAGACACTGGGAAGGCTCAAACATAACCTTGTGCACACCAGGAGACCCCACAGAGACTGAGTCAGACCTGTTGTCTGAGTGTTTGAGCGTGGAGGAACAGATCAGCAGCAGCCTGCCACAAGGGTATGGAATAAGCCCTCTTGGAGGAGGTCGCTGCTGACCCCACCACAGAGCTGCCAGAACTTACACAAGACTGGGAAAACTGACTCTTGGAAGGCACAAACAAAACCTTGTGAACACCCAGGTGAAAGGAGAAGTGGATCCAAAGAGACTGGCCCAGACTTGCTCTTGACTATCCAGGAATCTCCAGCGGAGGCGTGGGTTGGTAGTGGCCTGCTGCAGGGTCAGGGACACTGAGTGCCACAGTGCCTGCAGGGGATCTGTTGAAGGAGGTTGCCATTATCTTCATTACCCTTCCCCTCCCCCAAGGTTTGGCCTCAGGTCAAACAACAGGGAGGGACACAGACCCTCCCATCAACAGAAAATTGGATTAAAGAATTGCTGAGCTAGGCCCTGCCCACCAGAACAAGACCCAGTTTCCCCTCAGTCAGTCTCTCTCATCAAGAGGCTTCCATAAGCCTCTTATTTTTATCCATCATTTCAGTTCAGTCGCTCAGTCGTGTCTGACTCTTTGCAACCCCATGAATCACACCATGCCAGGCCTCCCTGTCCATCATGAACTCCTGGAGTTTACTCAAACTCATGCCCATCGAGTCGGTGATGCCATCCAGCCATCTCATCCTCTGTCGTCCCCTTCTCCTGCTGCCCCCAATCCCTCCCAGCATCACGGTCTTTTCCAATGAGTCAACTCTTTGCATGAGGTGGCCAAAGTATTGGAGTTTCAGCTTCAGCATCAGTCCTTCCAATGAACACCCAGGACTGATCTCCTTTAGGTTGGACTGGTTGGATCTCCTTGCAGTCCAAAAGACTCTGAAGAATATTCTCCAAAATCATAGTTCAAAAGCATCAATTTTTTGGTGCTCAGCTTTCTTCACAGTCCAACTCTCACATCCATACATGATTGCTGGAAAAACCATAGCCTTGACCAGATGGACATTTGTTGGCAAAGTAAAGTCTCTGCTTTTTAATTTGCTATCTAGGTTGGTCATAACTTTCCTTCCAAGGAGTAAGCGTCTTTTAATTTTATGGCTGCAGTCACCATCTGCAGTGATTTTGGAGCCCCAAAAAATAAAGTCTGACACTGTTTCCACTGTTTCCCCATCTATTTCCCATGAGGTAACAGGACCAGATGCCATGATCTTAGTTTTCTGAATGTTAAGCTTTAAGCCAACTTTTTTACTCTCCTCTTTCATTTTCATAAAGAGGTTTTTTAGTTTCTCTTCACTCTCTGCCATAAGGGTGGTGTCATCTGCATATTTGAAGTTACTGATATTTCTCCCGGCAATCTTGATTGCAGCTTGTGCTTCTTCCAGCCTGGCGTTTCTCATGATGTACTCTGCATTTAAGTTAAATAAGCAGGGTGACAATATACAGCTTTGATGTACTCCTTTCCCAATTTGGAACCAGTCTGTTGTTCCATGTCCAGTTCTAACTGTTGCTTCCTGACCTGCATATAGGTTTCTCAAGAGGCAGGTCAGGTAGTCCAGTATTCACATCTCTTGAAGAATTTTCCACAGTTTCTTGTGATCCACGCAGTCAAAGGCTTTGGCACAGTCAATAAAGCAGAAATAAATGTTTTTCTGGAACTCTCTTGCTTTTTCGATGATCCAGCGGATATTGGCAATTTGATCTCTGGTTCCTCTGCATTTTCTAAAACCAGCTTGAACATCTGGAAGTTCATGGTTCATGTACTGCTGAAGCCTGGCTTGGAGAATTTTGAGCATTACTTTATTAGCGTGTGAGATGAGTGCAATTGTGCAGTAGTTTGAGCATTCTTTGACATTGCCTTTCTTAGGGGTTGTGTTGAAAACTGACCTTTTCCAGTCCTATGGCCACTGCTGAGTTTTCTGAATTTGCTGGCATATTGAGTGCAACACTTTCACAGCATCATCTTTCAGGATTTGAAATAGCTCAACTGGGATTCCATCACATCTACTAGCTTTGTTCATAGTGATGCTTTCTAAGGCCCACTTGACTTCACAATCCAGGATGTCTGGCTCTAGGTGAGTGATGACACCACTGTGATTATCAGGGTTGTGAAGATCTTTTTTGTACAGTTCTTCTGTGTATTCTTGTCACCTCTTCTTAATATCTTCTGTTTCTGTTAGGTCCATACTATTTCTGTCCTTTATTGAGCCCATTTTTGCCTGAAATGTTCCCTTGGTAACTAATTTTCTTGAAGAGATCTCTAGTCTTTCCCATTCTGTTGTTTTCCTCTGTTTCTTTGCATTGATCACTTAGGAAGCCTTTCTTATCTCTCCTGGCTATTCTTTGGAACTCTGCATTCAAATGGGAATATCTTTCCTTTTCTCCTTTGCTTTTCTCTTCTCTTCATTTCACGGTTATTTGTAAGGCCTCCTCAGAGAACCATTTTGCCTTTTTGCATTTCTTTTCCATGGGGATGGCCTTGATCCCTGTCTCCTGTACAGTGTCATGAACCTCTGTCCATAGTTCATCAGGCACTCTGTCTATCAGATCTAGTCCCCTAAATCTATTTCTTAATTCCACTGTATAGTCATAAGGGATTTGATTTAGATCATACCTGAATGGTCTAGTGGTTTTCCTTACTATCTTCAGTTTAAGTCTGAATTTGTCAATAAGGAGTTCATGATCTGAGCCACAGTCAGCTACCGGTCTTGTTTTCGCTGACTGTATAGAGCTTCTCCACCTTTGGCTGCAAAGAATATATCAATTTGATTTCAGTGTTGACCATCTGGCGATGTCCTTGTGTTGAGTCTTCTCTTGTGTTGTTGGAAGAGGGTGTTTGCTATGACCAGTGCATTCTCTTGGCAAAACTCTATTAGCCTTTGCCCTGCTTCATTCCATACTCCAAGGTCAAATTTGCTTGTTACTCCAGGTATCTCTTGACTTCCTACTTTTGCATTCCAGTCCCCTATAA
Source organism: Muntiacus reevesi (assembly GCF_963930625.1). NCBI lineage: Eukaryota > Metazoa > Chordata > Mammalia > Artiodactyla > Cervidae > Muntiacus > Muntiacus reevesi. The sequence goes on from NC_089260.1 coordinate 53,003,028, forward strand.
TGAAAAGGACATCATTTTTGGGTGTTAGTTCTAGAAGGTCTTGTAGGTTTTCATAGAACTGTTCAACTTTAGCATCTTCAACATTACTGGTAGGGGCATAGACTTGAATTACTCTGATATTGAATGGTTTGCCTTGGAAATGAACAGAGATCATACTGTTGCTTTTTGAGATTGTGATTTTTATTCGACCGAGAGAGCCAGGCTGTGACAGCGCAGGAGTGGCAGCCAAAAGGAACTACCCTACCCCGGAGGTCAGGGGCCCCGCCTGAGAGGAGATACCCCACCTCCAAGGAGCCTCTGCCACGCGGGTGCAAGAGGGCCGAGAGGAGCTACTCCACGTTCAAGGTCAGGAGGGGCGGCCGTGAGAAGATATCCCTCGTCCAAGGTAAGGAGCAGCGGCTGTGCTTAGCTGGAGCAGTCGTGAAGAGATACCCCACGTCCAAGGTACGAGAAACCCAAGTAAGATGGTAGGTGTTGAGAGAGGGCATCAGAGGGCAGACACACTAAAACCATAATCACAGAAAACTAGCCAATCTGATCACAGGACCACAGTCTTGTCTAACTCAGTGAAACTAAGCCATGCAGTGTGGGGCCACCCAAGACAGTCCGGGTCATGGTGGAGAGGCATGACAGAATGTGGCCCACTGGAGAAGGGAGTGGCAAACCACTTCAGTATTCTTGCCTTGAGAACCCCATGAACAGTATGAAAAGGCAAAATGATAGGATACTGAAAGAGGAACTCCCCAGGTCGGTAGGTGCCAAATATACTACTGGAGATCAGTGGAGAAATAACTCCAGAAAGAATGAAAGGATGGAGCCAAAGCAAAAACAACACCCGGTTGTGGATGGGACTGGTGTAGAAGCAAGGTCTGATGCTGTAAAGAGCAATATTTCATACAAACCTGGAATGTTAGGTCCATGATTCAAGGCAAATTGGAAGTGGTCAAACAGGAGATGTCAGGAGTGAATGTTGACATTCTAGGAATCAGCGAACTAAAATGGACTGGAATGGGTGAATTTAACTCAGATGACCATTATATCTACTACTGTGGGCAGGAATCCTTTAGAAGAAATGGAGTAGGCATCATGGTCAACAAAAGAGTCTGAAATGCAGTACTTGGATGCAATCTCACAAATGACAGAATGATCTCTGTTAGTTTCCAAGGCAAACCTTTAAATATCATGGTACTCCAAGCCTATGCCCCAACCAGTAATGCTGAAAAAGCTGAAGGTGAATGGTTCTATGAAGACCTACAAGACCTTCTAGAACTAACACCCAAAAAAGATGTCCTTTTCATTATAGAGGACTGGAATGCAAAAGTAGGAAGTCAAGAAACACCTGGAGTAACAGGCAAATTTGGCCTTGGAGTATGGAATGAAGCAGGGCAAAGGCTAATAGAGTTTTGCCAAGAGAACGCACTGGTCATAGCAAACACTCTCTTCCAACAACACAAGAGAAGACTCAACACATGGACATCACCAGATGTCTAGAACTAACACCCAAAAATGATGTCCTTTTCATTATAGGGGACTGGAATGCAAAAGTAGGAAGTCAAGAGATACCTGGAGTAACAAGCAAATTTGACCTTGGAGTACAGAATGAAGCAGAGCAAAGACTGACAGAGTTTTGCCAAGAGAATCCACTGGTCATAGCAAACACTCTCTTCCAACAACACAAGAGAAAACTCTACACATGGACATCACCAGATGGTCAATACCAAAATCAGATTGATTCCATTCGTTGCAGCCAAAGATGGAGAAGCTCCATACAGTCAGCAAAAACAAGACCGGGAGCTGACTGTGACTCAGATCATGAACTCCTTATTGCAAAATTCAGACTTAAATTGAGGAAAGTAGGGAAAACCACTAGACCATTCAGGTATGACCTAAATTAAATCCCTAATGATTATGCAGTGGAAGTGACAAACAGATTCAAGGGATTAGATCTGATAGAGTGTCTAAAGAACTATGGATGAAGGTTCATCTGAGTGTACAGGAGGCAGTGATGAAGACCATAACCAAGAAAATGAAATGCAAAAAGGCAAAATGGTTGTCTGAGGAGACCTTCCAAATAGCTGTGAAAAGAAGAGAGGCGAAAGGCAAAGGAATAAAGGAAAGACATACCCATTGGAATGCAGAATTCCAAAGAATAGCAAGGAGAGATAAGAAAGACTTCCTCAGTAACCAATGCAAAGTAATAGAGGGAAGCAATAGAGTGGGAAAGACTAGAGATCTTTTCAAGAAAATTAGAGATACCAAAGGATCATTTCATGCAAAGATGGGCACAATAAATGACAGAAACAGTATGGACCTAACAGATGCAAAAGATATTAAGAAGAGGTGGCAAGAATACACAGAAGAACTATTCAAAAAACATCTTCATGACCCAGATAACCACAGTGGTGTGATCATTCACCTAGAGCCAGACATCCTGGAATGTGAAGTCAAGTGGGCATTAGGAAGCATCACTACAAACAAAGCTAGTGGAGGTGAAGGAATTCCAGTTGAACTATTTCAAATCCTAAAAGATGATGCTGTGAAAGTGCTGCACTCAAATTTGGAAAACTCAGCAGTGGCCACAGGACTGGAAAAGGTCAATTTTCATCCCAGTCCAAAAGAAAGGCAATACCAAAAAATGTTCAAACTACCACACAATTGCACTCATGTCACATGCTAGCAAAGTAATGCTTAAAATTCTCCAAGCCAGGTTTCAGTGGTACATGAATCATGAACTTCCAGATGTTCAAGCTGGATTTAGAAAAGGCAGAGGAACCAGAGATCAAATTGCTAACATCTGTTGGATCATCGAAAAAGCACGAGAGTTCCAGAAAAACATTTATTTCTGCTTTATTGACTATACCAATGCCTTTGACTGTGTGGATCACAATAAACTGTGGAAAATTCTGAAAGAGATGGGAATGCCAGACCACCTTATCTGCCTCCTGAGAAATCAGTATGCAGGTACAGAAGCAACAGTTAGAACTGGACAAGGAACAACAGACTGGTTCCAAATTGGGAAAGGAGTACGTCAAGGCTGTATATTGCCACGCTGCTTATTTAACTTATTTGCAGAATACATCATGAGAAATTCTGGACTGGATGAAGCACAAACTGCAATCAAGATTGCCCAGGGAAATATCAACAACCTCAGATAGGCAGATGACACCACCCTTATGGCAGAAAGTGAAGAACTAAAGAGCCTCTTGATGAAAATCAAAGAGGAGAGTGAAAAATATGGCTTAAAACTCAGCATTCAAAAAACTAAGATCATGGCATCTGGTCCCATCACTTCATGGCAAATAGATGTTGAAACAATGGAAACTGTGAGAGACTTTATTTTCTTGGGCTCCAAAATCACTGCAGATGGTGACTGCCACCATTAATTTAGAAGGCACTTGCCTTCTGGGAGATAAGCTATGATCGACCTAGACTGCATACTAAAAAAGCGGAAACATTAATTTGTCAACAAAAGGCTGTCTAGTCAAAGCTCTGGTTTTTCCAGTAGTCGTGTATGGATGTGAGAGCTGGACTATAAAGAAAGCTGAGCACGAAAGAATTGATGCTTTCGAACTGTGGTGTTGTAGAAGACTCTTGAGAGTCTCCTTGAACTGCAAGGAGATCCAACCAGTCTATCCTAAATGAAATCAGTCCTGAATATTCATTGGAAGAACTGATGCTGAAGCTGAAATTCCAATACTTTGGCCACCTGATGAAAAGAATTGACTCCTTGGTAAAGACCCTGATGCTGGAAAAGATTGAAGGTGAGAGAAGAAGAGGACAACAGAGGATGAGATGGTTGGATGGCATCACCGACTCGATGGATATGAGTTTGAGCAAGCTCTGGGAGATGGTAATGAATAGGGAAGCCTGACGTGATGCAGTGCATAGGGTTGCAAAGAGTCGGACACGACTGAATGACTGAACTGAACTTCATGCAAATATAATTGTTGTACATTGATCTCACATCTTAGAAACTTCATAAACTAAGTTAAAGTCTTTTGTAAAGTAAAAAAAAAATGCTTTACTTATACCATAAATTTTGTCTAAAAATACATTTGCCTTTATTCCTTTTCAATATTTTGACTTTAATTTTTTATATCCTTAGTGAAGTGGGTAAGACTTCTAGTAGAGATCAGCATACATTTAGTTCTATTCAAAATATCAATGAGACATTCGATCAAAATATTCTTAAAATTTTGTCCTATCAAAAATATCTGTGAGCATATTTATCCAGGCCAAATGGCTCTTGATATTTGGTAATAAGATCCATACTTAGAAAATGTGCCTGGGTTCAAAAAGCACTTAATGTTTATGCTTTTGGCTTACAGGATTAATACATGTAAAATACTATAAAGTTTCATTGATGCAATTATTGTGTTGTGGCTTTTTTGCTAATAATAACCATTTTTGCTTTGGTGAAGCTTGTAGTAAAGAACTTGCTTGCCAATGCAGGATACATAAGAGATGCGGGTTCAATCCCTGGGTCCAGAAGATCCCCTGGAAGAGAAATGGCAAAGCACTCCAGTATCTTTGCCTGGAGAATTCGAAGGACAGAGGAGCATAGCGGGCTACAGTTCATGGAGTCACAAAGAGTAGGACACAACTGAGGGACGTAGCACTCACACAAATCTACCTGTTAATGGCACATAGAGTTAGGTATATGGGTCAATATTTAACTCTTGCAGAAGAATGGTATTTACATTAAATATGTGTACAAAGGAAGAGTCCTACAGTTAAAGAAATGCACAGTAAAAGAGGGCTTCCTAGTTGGTGCTGGTGGTAAAGAACTCGCCTGTCAAAGCAGAAGACAAGAGATGCAGGTTCAATACCTGGTTTGGAAAGATTAAGCTCCAATACTTTGGCCACCTGCTGTGAAGAGCTGACTCATTGGAAAAGACACTGATGCTGGGGAAGATTGAGGGCAGGAGGAGAAGGGGGAGACCAAGGAGTAAATGGTTGGATAGCATCACTGACTCAATGGACATGAATTTGAGCAATCTCTGTGACATGATAAAGGACAGGGAAGGCTGGCATGCTGCAATCCATGGGGTTGCAAAGAGTTGGGCATGACTGAGTGACTGAACAACAGAAAGGAAAATTAATGCAGTAGAAGGTTGGTATAGCAAATTTCAAAAGTTGGTGAAGTGAAAATAGTCATGCCTCATCCTTCAATTTGGAGATTTATTGAAGTGTTTTATGAAATGAACAGCAAAGCAATGAGCAAATTATCACTCAGGGCCTTGGTAGTCACACTCAAACACAGGCAACGCCTTCACAATACTTGGTAAGTTAAATTTGCATAACCAAAATTCGTAATAGGTATAATGAATATAAAGCCAATAATCAGGTCAATATGTGTGTGTGTGTGTTCAGTTGTGTCTGACTCTTTGCAGCTCCATGGACTGTAGCCCACCAGGCTCCTCTGCCCTGCAGGTTCCTCTGTCCATGGAGTTTTCAAGGCAAGAATACTGGAGTAGGTTGCCATTTCCTACTCCAAGGGATCTTCCTGATCACTGGCCTTAAGAGTAACCATGCCAAACTTCATGATGAAGAAGAACAAGAATAAATCTGAAATCCAGAATTCATAATGAATTACAATAATAATAATATAAATAAACATTAATAAAGTTAAATGTTTATGTTGTTTAGCAAATCATTGACCAAATGTTTCAAAGGACATTTAGAACAAGACCAAATTTAAAAGATCTTTTTGGCACAAACCAAACATCTTAATGGAAGTTTTGGCTAGAACCAAGCATCTCAATGGACGTTTTGGACAGGACCAAATTTCAAGAACTTTTTGGAATGGACCAAATGTCTCAATGGATATTTTGTTCTTCTTTCTCAAGATTGTTTTGGCTATTCCCCATTGTTTGTGGGTTCATACAGATTTTGGATTATTTGTTTTAGTTCTATGAAATGTGCTATTGGAATTTTAATAGGGATTGTATTGAATTGGTAGATTGCTTTGGGTAATATGGACATTTTAACATTATTCTTCTAATCCAGGAGCATGAACTATCTTTGTTTACTTGTACCTTTTTCTTCAGTTTCCTTTACCAGCGTCATAGTTTTCAATGTATTTGTCTTTCACCTTCTTGGTTAAATTAATTCCTAGTTATTTTATTCTTTTTGATATCATGAATTTCTGGTTTTGTTTCCTGCAATGAAATTCACTCATTAATTCTAACAGTCTTTTTTTTTTTCTAAGTAGATTCTTTAGGATTCTTTCTATATACTATCATGTCATCTGCAAATAGTGATGGTTTAAATTTATCCTTTCTAATTTGGCTGCATTTGCAAGCCTAGCCTTGTGTAACTGCAGTAGCTAGGCTTTCCAATACTGTATTGAAAAAAAAGGTCAAGTGTGGGCATTCTTGTCTTACTCTTGATCTTAGAGGAGGAGTTTCAGTTCTTATCAGAGTATGATGTCAACTGTGAATTTGTCATATATGGCCTTTATTATGTTGAAGTACCTTTCCTCTCTACCCATGTTAAGAAAAGGTTTGTCATAAATGGTTCTTAAACTTGCCAAATGCTTTCATTTTGCATCTATTGAAGTGATCCTATGATTTCTATACTTTCATTTTGTTATTATAGTATGATGTTTCATGTTGATTAATTTGCAGATGTTGAGCCATCCTTGCATCCCTGTAAAAAAGACCCATTTAATGATACTGTGTGATCTTTACACATATTGTAGAATTTGGTTTACTAGTATTTTGTTGAAGATTTTTGCAACTATTATCCATCAAGGATATTGGTTCATCGCCTCTGTGTGTGTGTGTGTGTGTGTGTGTGTGTGTGTGTGTGTGCAATACCCTTGTGTGGTTTTGGTGTCAGGTTAATGCTGGCTTCATAACATGTATTTGGAAGGTATTCTTCCTCTTCATATTTTTGAAAGAGCTTGAGAATAAGTATTAAATCTTATTTGAATGTTTTGTAGAGTACTCCAGTTAAACCATCTTGTACCTGGGCTTTTGTTTGTTAAGAGATTTTTGATTACTGTTTCATTCTCCTAACTAGTATTTGGTCTATTCAGATTTTTAATTTCTTCATGATACATCTTGGAAGATTTGTTTCTAGACTTTGTCCATTTCTTCTTGGTTATCCTGTTCATTGCCATGTAATTGTTCATCTCTTATGATCACTTATATTTCTATATATCAGAGTGACTTATCCTCTTTTATCTCAGATATTGAGTCTTTTTTATTCTTGGTTAATCTAGCTAAAGGTTTGTCAATTTTGTTTATCTTTCAAAGAACTAGCTCTAACATTTATTGATCTTTCATTTATTTTTTTTCATTTATTTTATTTACTTCCACTCTGATTTATTTTTTTCTCCCAATAACTAATTTTGGAATTTGTTCTTCCTTTTCTCATTCCTTTAGGTACAAAGTTAATTTGTTTATTTTTTATTTTTCTCATTTCTTGAGGTAGATTTTGAACATCATATTTATAGTTTTATTTGTTTCAAGGCATTTTTTTTTTTTTTTTTTTAAATATTATTTTATTAGTTGGAGGCCAATCACTTTACAACATTTCAGTGGGTTTTGTCATACATTGACATGAATCAGCCATATAGTTACACGTATTCCCCATCCCGATCCCCCCTCCCACCTCCCTCCCCACCCGACTCCTCAGGGTCCTCCCAGTGCACCAGGCCCGAGCACCTGACTCATGTATCCCACCTGGGCTGGTGGTCCGTTTCACCATAGATAGTATACATGCTGTTCTTTCAAAACATCCCACCCTCACGTTCTCCCCCAGAGTTCAAAAGTCTGTTCTGTACTTCTGTGTCTCTTTTTCTGTTTTGCATATAGGGTTATCGCCACCATCTATCTAAATTCCGTATATATGTGTTAGTATACTGTAATGTTCTTTATCTTTCTGGCTTACTTCACTCTGTATAATGGGCTCCAGTTTCATCCATCTCATTAGAACTGATTCAAATGAATTCTTTTTAACGGCTGAGTAATATTCCATGGTGTATATGTACCACAGCTTCCTTATCCATTCATCTGTTGATGGGCATCTGGGTTGCTTCCATGTCCTGGCTATTATAAACAGTGCTGCGATGAACATTGGGGTGCACGTGTCTCTTTCAGATCTGGATTCCTCAGTGTGTATGCCTAGAAGTGGTATTGCTGGGTCATATGGCAGTTCTATTTCCAGTTTTTTAAGAAATCTCCACACTGTTTTCCATAGTGGCTGTACTAGTTTGCATTCCCACCAACAGTGTAAGAGGGTTCCCTTTTCTCCACACCCTCTCCAGCATTTATTGCTTGTAGACTTTTGGATAGCAGCCATCCTGACTGGCGTGTAATGGTACCTCATTGTGGTTTTGATTTGCATTTCTCTGATGATGAGTGATGTTGAGCATCTTTTCATGTGTTTGTTAGCCATCTGTATGTCTTCTTTGGAGAAATGTCTGTTTAGTTCTTTGGCCCATTTTTTGATTGGGTCGTTTATTTTTCTGGAATTGAGCTTCAGGAGTTGCTTGTATATTTTTGAGATTAATCCTTTGTCTGTTTCCTCATTTGTTATTATTTTCTCCCAATCTGAGGGCTGTCTTTTCACCTTACTTATAGTTTCCTTTGTTGTGCAAAAGCTTTTAATTTTCATTAGGTCCCATTTGTTTATTTTTGCTTTTATTTCCAATATTCTGGGAGGTGGGTCATAGAAGATCTTGCTGTGATTTATGTCGGAGAGTGTTTTGCCTATGTTCTCCTCTAGGAGTTTTATAGTTTCTGGTCTTACATTTAGATCTTTAATCCATTTTGAGTTTATTTTTGTGTATGGTGTTAGAAAGTGTTCTAGTTTCATTCTTTTACAAGTGGTTGACCAGTTTTCCCAGCACCACTTGTTAAAGAGATTGTCTTTTTTCCATTGTATATCCTTGCCTCCTTTGTCAAAGATGAGGTGACCATAGGTTCGTGGATTTATCTCTGGGCTTTCTATTCTGTTCCATTGATCTATATTTCTGTCTTTGTGCCAGTACCATACTGTCTTGATGACTGTGGCTTTGTAGTAGAGTCTGAAGTCAGGCAGGTTGATTCCTCCAGTTCCATTCTTCTTTCTCAAGATTACTTTGGCTATTCGAGGTTTTTTGTATTTCCATACAAATTGTGAAATTATTTGTTCTAGTTCTGTGAAAAATACCGTTGGTAGCTTGATAGGGATTGCATTGAATCTATAGATTGCTTTGGGTAGAATAGCCATTTTGACAATATTGATTCTTCCAATCCATGAACACGGTATGTTTCTCCATCTGTTTGTGTCCTCTTTGATTTCTTTCATCAGTGTTTTATAGTTTTCTATGTATAGGTCTTTTGTTTCTTTAGGTAGATATACTCCTAAGTATTTTATTCTTTTTGTTGCAATGGTGAATGGTATTGTTTCCTTAATTTCTCTTTCTGTTTTTTCATTGTTAGTGTATAGGAATGCAAGGGATTTCTGTGTGTTAATTTTATATCCTGCAACTTTACTATATTCATTGATTAGCTCTAGTAATTTTCTGGAAGAGTCTTTAGGGTTTTCTATGTAGAGGATCATGTCATCTGCAAACAGCGAGAGTTTCACTTCTTCTTTTCCTATCTGGATTCCTTTTATGTCTTTTTCTGCTCTGATTGCTGTGGCCAAAACTTCCAACACTATGTTGAATAGTAGTGGTGAGATTCAAGGCATTTTTAATTTCTCTTTTGATTTCTTTGGTGAGCCATTGATTGCTCAGTATCACATTGTTTTTTCTTGTGATTGATTTCTAGTTTCATACCATTGTGATCAGAGATGATGCCTGTTATGATTTTCTTTATTGAGTATTGCTTTGTGAACTAACGTGTGATTTAGCCTAGATAATGTTCCATGTGCACTTGAGTAGAATGTGTATTCTGATGTTTTTAGGTAGTATGTTCTGTATATTATCTATGAAGTACATTTGGTCTAGTGATTTCTTCAGTACTGTATTTCCTTACTGATTTTCTGTCTAGATGATCTATCTATTGGTATAAGTAGGGTGTTAAAGTCCCCCACTATTACTGGTTTGCTTTCAAATTCTCCTTTTAAGTCCTTTAATGCTTGCTTTATGTATCTTGCCATCCTCTGATGGATGCATATACATTTTAAAAGGTTGTATTTTTGGTTCTCTGTATATAATACATTGTTCTTTGATTGTTTTTTAAGTCTTTCCCTTTAGTATAATTTGAAATACCATTGGCATAATTTTATACAAAAAAGATCTTCACGACCCAGATAATCACGATGGTGTGATCACTCACCTAGAACCAGATATCCTGGAATGTGAGGTCAAGTGGGCCCTAGGAAGCATCATTGTGAACAAAGCTAGTGGAGGTGATGGAATTCCAGTTGAGCTATTTCAAATTCTAAAAGATGGTGCTGTGAAAGTGCTGCACTCAACATGCCAGCAAATTTGGAAAACTCAGCAGTGGCCACAGGATAGGAAAAGGTCAATTTTCATCCCAATCCCTAAGAAAGACAATGTCAAAGAATGCTCAAACTACCACACGATTACACTCATCTCAAAGGCTAGCAAAGTAATGTTCAAAATTCTCCAAGCGAGGCTTCAATGGTATGTGAACCATGAACTTCAAGATGTTCAAGCTGGATTTAGAAAAAGCAGAGGAACCAGAGATCAAATTGCCAACATCCGTTGAATCATCAAAAAAACAAGAGAGTTCCAGAAAAATGTCTTCTTCTGCTTTACTGACTATGCCAAAACTGTATAAAAAACTGTGGAAAATTCTTCAAGAGATGGGAATACCAGACCACCTTACCTGCCTCCTGAGAAATCTGTACTCAGGTCAGGAAGCAACAGTTAGAACTGGACATGGAACAACAGACAGGTCCCAAATTGGGAAAGGAGTACGTCAAGGCTGTATTAGTACATCAAGGCCATGCTACTTATTTAACTTATATGCAGAATACATCATGAGAAATGTTGGACTGGATGAAGCACAAACTGGAATCAAGATTGCCAGGAGAACTATTAATAACCTCAGATATGCAGATGACACCACCCTTATGACAGAAAGCAAAGAAAAACTAAAGGGCCTCTAGATGAAAATGAAAGAGGAAAGTGCAAAAGTTGGCTTAAAACTCAACATTCAGAAAATTAAGATCATGGCATCTGGTCCTATCACTTCATGGCAAGTAGATGGGGAAACAGTGGAAACAGTGACAGACTTTATTTTGGGGGGGCTCCAAAATCACCACAGATGGTGATTGCAGCCATGAGATTAAAAGACGCTTGCTCCTTGGAAGAAAAGTTATGACCAACTTAGACAGCATATTAAAAAGCAGAGACATTACTTTGTCAACAAAGATCTGTCTAGTCAAAACTATGGTTTATCCATTAGCCATGTGTGGATGTGAGAGTTGGACCATAAAGAAAGCTGAGTGCCAAAGAATTGATGCTTTTGAACTGTGGTATTTGAGAAGACTCTGGAGAGTCCTTTGGACTGCAAGGAGATCCAACTATCCCATCCTAAATGAAATCAGTCCTGAATATTCATTGGAGGGACTGATGCTGAAGCTGAAACTCCAATACTTTGGCCACCTGATGCAATAAACTGACTCATTGGAGAAGACCCTGATGCTGGGAAAGATTGAAGGTGAGAGAAGAAGTGGACCACAGAGGATGAGATGGTTGGATGGCATCACCAACTCAATGGACATGAGTTTGAGTAAACTCCAGGAGTTGGTGATGGACAGGGAGGCCTGGTGTGCTGCAATCCATGGAGTCGCAAAGAGTCGGACATGGCTGAGTGACTGAACTGAACTAAAACTGATGCTTTGGGATTTCTGAGCTTCTTGGTTCTGTGGATTGACAGCTTTCTCCAAATCTGAAAAATTTCAGCCACTATTTCTTGATTTTTTTCTCTTACTCCTACTCTTGTTCTAAATTTCGTCATACACTATGTCAACTGCTTGACATTGTTTCATAGGGAAATACGGATTTTAAGTCAATTTTTCACTTTGTGCCTCACTTTTATAGATTTTTATTGCTTTGTCTTTAGTTCACTTATCTTTCCTTTTGTAGTATCTAATGTACTGCAGTATCTAATTTTAGATATTTTATTTTTCAGTTTTAGAGGTTCCATTCCATTTTTGTTTTTTATACCTTCTTTTTCCTCTCTTTATTCTGTTTATATATGTTTAACTTTCTTGTTCACAAGGAGCAACTTTATAAATGTCAGTGTTCTTTTCTGCTAATTCTATCATCTCTCTCTTATTTTTGTGTTTTATTGGTTGATATTAATCTCAGTTATAAATCATATTTGGGTTTCTCAGGTGGTGCCAGTGGTAAAGAGCCCACCTACTATTGCAGGAGATGGAAGAGACATGGGTTTGATCTCTGACTAGGGAAGATTCCCTGAAATAGAAAGTGGCAACCCACACCAGTATTCTTGCCTGGAAAATTCCATGGACAGAGGAGCCTGGCAGGCTACAATCCATGGAGTCACATGGAGTCGCAAAGAGTCAGACACGACTGAATGCACACACCCACACACTGCACAAGTCACATTATTCTGCTTTTTTGAATGCCTAACAATTTTTGTTTGTATTCTAGATTATCTCATTTACACTGGACGTATTTCTTTAAAGAATATTCAGCTTTGACATGCAGTTGCCTTTGAACTCTTTGAATTTTTCAAGTTTTCTTTTATATTTTTTTAGTGTTAATCCAGGGCAGCCTTTTTTCCTCTAGTGTTCAATTAATTTTACTATTAAGGAAAAAGTGTTAATGCACAAGAACTCTAACGCTCCATTCTTGTGAGGTCTGTTCACTATGGCTGGTGACAGCACAGAGTATTCACAACCTTGTGTGAAGCCCTATAAATTGTTCAGACTACTGGTTTCTGGTGATTCTATTATGATAGAATGTTTCTCATATTAGTGGAAATCTCAAAGGGATTCCTCTGTAGACCTGCAGAACTATTTCTCTGTGCAGATCACTCCTCTCAAGACTCCCCCTGCCCCCAGAATATATTTCAAGGCTCCTTGGTTTGCTAAACTCCAATTACTATCTACTCAACGCAGGGAGGCTATTGAGGTTTGTTTGCGTTTCCATCCTCTATACTGCAGGCTCGGAACTTCCTCTAGGAGGTGTATTTGGTGAGTCATAAAGCTGACTTTATTTTCCCCTTTTCTTGGAGATTATAACCCTGCTCTGTTTTCATTCATTTCACCTTGTTTTGTAGCTTTGCAGGGAGAGCAATTCCCATAGTATTAATAGTAAACCTTCATGGGCAAAAGTAGAATTTGAGATTTATTTTCAACTTGTGTATTCTTCAATTATAATGTCCTTGTTTTTAAAATAAGTAATTTTGATAGCCTCATTATATGAGATGTATCACTTATCTGTTTTAAAATATTTTCTGTAACAACTTGTATTTATGGTCATTAATAACTCATTAAAATTAGTTCTCAAACTGTGTGGGCCTGTTTTTTTAATCACCATTTTAACTTTTACTTAATAGATATTTGTACATTAAAGCTTTTAGTTTTCTAATAATTTGACATATTATATTATCCTCAAGATCTTAACATGTCATCTCATTTTCCAAATTTACCAATATATAGTTTATAAGAAAAATCACTATTATATACCTATTTGCTTTTCTTATTTTGAATTTTGTTTATTTATAGCTTATTTATGTTATATTTATTACATATTGCAAAAAGTTTCATTGATATTAGATTTTTTTTCCCAAAGAAATGCTGTATCTTTTAAGTTTTACTGTGGCCATTTATCTCTTATTTCATGAGTCCTGTATTATTTATATATTACTTATTTCCAGCCTTCTTATTTTGGGCCTGCTATTTTTTTTTTAGCTCCCCCCTCATCCCATATTTCTTATTTTCTAATAAAAATGTTTTTAAGTGCTTAAGAATAAAAAAAGGAAGCAGAAAAATTAAAAACAATTATGGATAGGCAGTTCACACAAAGTTAAAACCACATGATTTCAGAGATCTATGTAGAAATCAGAAATCTAGAAACTTTCTAGAAATCAGAGAAATAATATGTCATTTAAATCAGAGAAATAATATGTCATTTAAATCAGAGAAATAGTATGTCATTTTACTTCTATCAGGTTGCCGAATATTAGAGATGCATAATTCCCTGTATCAACTAAATTTGGATATGGGAAACAATAGTATTCATATATTATTCATGTTTTAACTTGGTGAAATTATTTTGGAGTGGATTTTCTCAATGAAATTAAGTAGTGAAATTAGGACTGTATAAACTGCAAAATCCAGCAGGCCCTTTCTTGGATATATTCTCTGGAGAAAATCCACTAGAGCATAAGCTTCTTATAACCCAGGCTTTTAGCTTCTTTTTTTCATTGATGCATCCTACATGATGAGAACAGTGCATGACAATTATTAGATACTTAATACGTATTTGTTGAATAAATAACTCTCTTACACAAGTGTTACAAATGGAGATGGGTGAGAATGTTCACTGGAGTTAGATTTCCAGCAGCAAAGAAGCCTTCATTGTATTCATTACTAAGGGAACAGAGAAGCAAAGTGTAATAACAGCATTCAAAGTAATACTGTGTTACAGTGAGGACTAAGTACACAATAATATGACTAGACTGATGTGAATAGTAAGCATCAAAGCAGTGTATCAATTTAAATTTTAAAAAATACATGTAAAATATAACTTCATATTTTAAAGGAGGCACTTAAAGATTTAATTAAAAGCAATTAAAGTAGGTAGGAGAATGGATGTAGAAGTGGAAATAGAAAATTACAGTTAAAAAATAAAATAAATATAGCCACAAGACACCTGGCATGGATAAATAGTGAGATGCTATAGCTCAATCTGCATTACGCCTTTGAAGTTCAAAAATAAAACGTGTGTGCATATGTCATTTTAACATGTTTTGTCTTTCTAAACATACAATTTAAGTCACTAATGACTTAGTTTCTCAAGAAGGTCTTACATTACAAAACTACTCCTTCTTTAAGTGAATTGATTTTATGCCCCAAACCAGGTATTTCCTTGTGATTAGTTAACAAGGAACAATCTGACTTGCTAGTTTGTGGCAGGCAGACCACCTGTTTCTTTTGGTTTTACAAATCCCGGTTTGTAAACAGTAGCATCATTTTACAAAACAAGGGAGGGACCAAGTAGGCCCAGAAATATACAAAGATGATAAAAACTACCAATTTTATGTTACTTGTTGTCAGATTGATATGTAGAAACTGAAAGTTTTTATATGGCAATTGTTTTTGTTTTTGGCCTATTAGCACATATGTGAAATGACTGTGGGCCAGGCCCATTTTGTTATAAAGAGGTGTCTTCTCCACCGTACAAATGGCACTCTGGCTGAAATGGCATGATGAATGTCACGCTTTCACAGCAAGGCACAGTTTATCAATGTTAACATCACACCTAATGGCCATTGAAGAACATTTTTTTTTTTCTTTACTGAGAAAACTATGTTCTCCGTGGTCTTATCAGAAATGGGTAAGATGAGTAACAAAGGGGAAAAATGAAGTAGAAAATGTCAGTTGAATACTGCAGCATTCTAGGCAAAGCACAGAGCTGGCTGCAAGGAGAGCAGAGATACACAAAGAGGAACTGAATGGCTCCTCTTGTGCTTGAAATCCTCCACGAGTTGAAGAAAAGAGACTGAAATGTGAAGCACGGGGGGAAAGGAAGATTACAAAAGAGCCTTTATCTGAAAGTCCCTATTCAAAGACGCACTTTTCTTTTCAGGCAAACACAACAGTTACAAGAAGTGGGTTTGTCCCCTTACCTATACACGTCATGCTGTCCATGTCGTCATTTCAGAGAGTGGCATTTTAAAAGGACTCTCATTTTAGTTGGCAATAATTAGGGCAAATGAGTTTGGTAAATAAGTACAACATGCCTGTTGTTTAATGGAAGGAGTTTGGTTCTACAATTTGTACTATCTGATTATACGAATGTATTATTTATATCCACGTAAATCTAAGAAGGATTTGAAGTGATTATGTCTTTGTAGACTATCTGCCAGGTTAATGTGTTAAATTATTAAATACTCTTTCTTAAAATATTTGTCTTGCTCTGACTTACTTCACTTATGATGATAATTTCTAGGTTCATCTAAATTTGCTGCAAATGGCATTATTTCATTCAAACATCATATGATACCACACATGTGGAATCTAAAAAAAATGATACAAATGAATTTATTTATAAACAGAAATAGATTCACAGACATGAAAAACAAACTTATGGTTACCAAAGAAGACAGTGGGAAGGAGATAAATTAAGAGTTAGGGTTTAATATACACACACTACTATATATAAAATAGGTAACCAAAAGGCCCTACTGTGTAGCACAGAGAGCTGTATTCAATAGCTCATAATAACCTATAATGGAAAAGAATCTGAAAAGAATGGATATGTGTATATTGCTGTTTAGTCACTCAGTCATGTCTGACTTTGCAAGCCCATGGATTGTAGCCTGCCAAGCTCCTCTGTCCATGAGATTTTCCAGGCAAGATTACTGGAATGGGTCACCATTTCCTACTCCAGGGCATCTCCCTGACCCAGGGATCAAACCCACGTCCCTGCATTGGCAGGAGGATTCTTTACTGCTGAGTCACTAGGGAAGCTTGAATATATGTACAGCCAGTATATATGGATATATATGCAGCAAAGTGATTCAATTATATATATATATATATATATATATATGTAATTGAAGCACTTCTCTGTACACCTAGAACAATGTCAAGCAACTATACTTGAATTAAAAAAATTAATAAAAAGACATCCTAATGACTATTTCTAATACTTCAATAAAACTTGGAACAAACATCTTACACTCATAAACATGAGTGAATCTTACAAATCCTTTAGTCTAAGCATGATATTTTCTTTATTTGCTCTTTTTAAAGTAATTTTAATTGTAGAGTATGTGAACATATTTCCCTAGTAAAAATTAAAACACAAAAGGCAAGCCCAATAGATCTTTGTGAGAGAAAACTTTTTATGGCAAATGGCTAAAAAGTTAACCCAACTGGCACAAACACCAGCATGATGTGTTGATTGCATGATGGAAGCCCTTATCTTCCCAGGTTTCAATGAGAGCAGGACCCTGACTCTCTCTGTCTATACCTTGATTCAGCCCCTTCCCGGCAACCAATGAAGATGGCCTGTTCTCAGGCTCTTGCTCTAAGATTGCAAGAGGATGGCCATGGCTTCAGTCTTCCTTCTTCTGGTTTCATATTTTATAATAGATTTTTTCATGTTTCCACAACTAAGTTTCATTTGTTTTGAATTAGAGTCTTGAGCCGATCATTGTTGGTATGGTTCTGAAAAGCACTGATTGTTTTGGATCTTATTTACATGTTTCAGTCCAAGATGAAGAGTGTTCAGTTTCAACCAAGCATATTGGTTGACATGGGAGGTCTATCCAAAAGCAGAATCAGTACCTTAAGGAGCAGGACCAGATACTGGGGGATAAAATAGGAGATCTTCATGATCCTTTGCTGCGAAGACCCCTTCCGAGTGCTTTTCCCTTACTCCCAGTAGATAATTGCTGTCACCAATTTTTTTGTGGCTATTCATCCACACATTTTTTTCTGTGAATTTACATAAAATATTTGTATATTTTGTTGTGTGTGGTTTTATTTCTTACTTTTCAACTGCATTTTTTACATGAAATGAAGTGACGTTTTCTTCCACTTACTTTTTTTACATTTGATCTTGAAGAGTTAACCATGTCAGTAGGAGTGGATCAGGGTTTCACAGGTGGTGCTAGCGGTAAAGAACCCTCCTGCCAATGTGGGAGATGTAAGAGACACAGGTTTGAACCCTGGGTTGATAAGATCCCCTAGAGGAGGACTTGGCAATCCACTCCAGTATTCTTGCCTGGAGAATCCCATGGACAGAGGAATCCGGCCTGCTACAATACACAGGGTCACAAAGAGACACGACTGAAGCGACTTAGCACACACGCACGTAGGAGTGGATCAACCCCTATAATATATCTACATAAAGAGCTATCTTAAGAAAGATAGTATCTATAGGTCTACTCTGACAACCACTGCATATTTTCATATAGTATACATTGTACTGTGGTATATTTAACCACAGTGTACTTAGCTACAATTCAATTAAGATTTTCTCTTTCTTCCTCTCCCTTGCACCCCTGCTTTTAGTATTAACAATGTCATAATGAACATTCTTGTGCAAGTCTATTTGACATATGATATTATTTATTAAGGGTAAATATTGTTCTCAGAAGTGGCATTATTAGGTAATGGCATAGTTCATTCAACATGTCTGTACCAATTTATACTCAGTGATGATTCCAACTCATTGAAAAAGACCCTAATGCTGGAAAAGATTGAGGGAAAGAGCAGAAGGGAGCAATAGAGGATGAGATGGTTGTATGGCATCCCCAACTCAGTGGACATAAGCTTGAGCAACCTCAGGGAGCAAGTGAAGGACAGGAAATCTTGGCATGCTGCAGTCCATGGGGTCTCAGAGAGTCAGACATGACCGAGTGACTGAACAATAACAACAAAGAAGCATTCTTATGCAAGTCTATTTGTGCATATGATAGACTGTACCAATATAGACTCATAGAAATTTACCACTACTTTATAGCAGTGGCATGAAACTGCTGACAATCTTAGCTACACTTGCTATAATCAACCTGTAGTTTTTGCTAATCTAAAGGATGAAGAATTGGCATCAGAATTTTTGTTTTATTTTTGAATTTCCTTGTTGATTATTGAGGGTTATCACCTTTTACAGCTGTATTGGTATTTTGCATTTTATTTTCTATAAATTTCCTGGGGGGAGATGGGAGAGAGTCTCAAGAGGGAGGAGAATATATGTATACTTATAGCTGTTCACTTTGTTGTAAAGCAGAAACCAATGCAACGTTGTAAAGCAATTATCCTCCATTAAATAAAAAATTTAAAATGGATTGCCTGAATATATGCTCTGCTAAATCAATATTTTTTGTTGTTTAACTATTAGTAGAATTTTCTTATGCATGCTGAATACCAATTCTTTGTCTTATTATCTAAGTGATAAATACTCATACCCCATTCACTATTTGTGTTTTAAAATTTATCAATTTATTCATTCACTACTTTTTATTTTTAGTTATTTAAAACTGAAATATAATTGACATGTGATATTGTGTTAGTTTGTGGAACTACTAACAACTACTTTGTGGAAGATATTAGTCTTCCAATGTGATGATTTGATATATGCATATTTTGGAAATGATCACCACACTGTTTAGTTAACACCTATCACCACACATTATTACAAATTGTCTTTTCTTCTTGTAATGAGAATTTTTAAGATTTACTCTCCTAGTGACTTTCAAATATACAACAGAGTATTGTTAACTATATTCACCAAGTTGTACATCACATCCCAGGGCTTACCTGATAATTGGACCTTTGTACCTTTTGGCCACCTTCACCCATTTCATCTCTCCCTCTTCACCATCCACCCCCACCACCTCTGGCAACCACCAATGTGTTCCCTGTATCATTGAGTTATGTTTGTGCATGTGTGTCTATTTTTTTTAATTCCACATGGAATTGAGATCATATGATATTTATCTTTATCTGTCTGACTTATTTCACTTAGTATAATGCCCTCAAGTTCCAAAAGCGTTCATGGGTTTTTGAACTTTTGTTGTATGATCATAAGCATATGTTCATATTTTTCTTTTTATACCTATATAGCTTTATTTCTTATATTCTTACATTTGAGACATTAATTCATTTGGAATTCATATTTGTATGATATGAATAAGGATCTATCTTTCTTTCATTTTGCTTTAAAATTTCTCAACATGACTTAACTAAAAGTGTGTCTTTTCCTTATTGATGTGAGATGCACACTAAATTCTAATGATTCTGCAGTCAAAATCTAGGGTCTAAAATTTTTTCTCTGCTACTTGATAAAATAAAATTTCTCGGTCCATTTTGTTAAAGTTGTCTTGGTTATTTTGGTTCCATAAAAACTAAGAATTCAACTTGCCAACGGCTGTAAGAAACATTTTTGTGTGTGTGTGCAGTGGGTTGTGATAGATTGAATTTATAGACAAATAAAGGGAAACAGACAGTATTACAGTACTCAGAATTCCCAAACATTAACATGTTACAGCTCTCCATTTATTTCAGTTTTCTTTTATGTTACTAAGTAAAGTTTAATAGATTTTTTTCCTCCAAAAAGGTCTGAAAACATTTTTCTAGGAACTTAGTAGCTTTTCATTTTTGTTTTAATATAACTGCTCTACAAGAAACTATTAATTAAAAATGTATTGACATAAAGCAGATGTAAAGCAAACACACATACTTCAAGTATACAGCTTGATGAATTTTCACAAACTGTGCCTACCCATGGAAACAGCACCCAGATGAAGGTATTGAATATTGCCACCATGGTAGAAGCCATACTTCCTGTAGTCAATATCACAGCCTTTGTGAATAATCACTCCCCTGGTTCTTACAGCATAGATTAATTTGCTGTGTTCTTATAATTTATATAAATGGAAGCACATTGAATACACCCTTATATGCCTGACTGCTTTAACTAAGGATTATGTATGTGAGCTTTATTCATAATGTTGTATGTAGTTGTAGAAATTTCAATCCATAGCCTTGTTGTATAATATTCAACTTAATTAACATGTAGCAATATATCAATTCTACTGTTGATATTTGGGTAATATATTTTTAGTCAATTATTAATAGTTTTGTGCTGAATATTTTACTCAATGAATTTCAGTGAATAATTCTGTGCGTTTTTCTTGGGTATACATCTAGGAGTAGACTTTGCTGGGTCATAGAAAAATGCATATGTTTGATTTTCAAAAACATTGCCACAGTTTTCCTGAATGCTTCTGCCAATTCATACTGTCATCAGCAATGTAAGAAGATTCTGTTTATTTCACATCCTAGCTGACAATTGACATTTCCAATCTGGTCATTTTGTGGTAGTATTTCCTTGTGGTTTTAATTTGCATTCACTTGCATTCATTCTAATAAAGTTGATCTTTTTTTGATATTTTTATTTCCATGTTGACAATCTCTTTTGTGAAATATTTGCTCAAGTCTCCTACCATTTAAAAAATTGCTTTATCTGCCTTTTGCTTAGTGATTTAGAATTTCTTTATGTTTTCTTAATATGATACATTGGATCTATTGTGTTAAGGCTCTGTGGTTACTATTCATTCTCATAATAATGTTTTTGATGAACTGAAAATCTTTATTTTAATAAAGTTAAATTAAACAGTTTTTTCTTTTATTGTTACTATTTTTTAAGTTCTGTTGAAGGACATTTTGCCTATTCCCTTGATCATATCTTCTCCTATATTTTCCTCTGAAATGTATACTATTTCACTTTTCACATTTAGATCTTTCTTTAGATCTTCAAATCATTTGGAATAGATTTTTTTTTTTCCAAAAGAATGAGGTACAGGGTCAAGATTCATTTTTTTTTTTTTTTTTTTTTTTACCAAATGAATATCCACTCCATCTGGCATTATTTATGAATAAGACTATACTTTCTCTTATTACACTGTCTCGTGTTTGTCATAAAAAAACAGTGGTTGAATATATTGGTTCTGTTTCTAGACTACGTTATGTTGCAGACATCTCTTTGTCTATTTTTGGGTTAATATACCATATTGTCTCAGTTACTATACTTTCAGAATAGGTTTGGGTATCAAGTAATGTCAGTCCACCAGCTTTGTTCTACTTCCTCAAAAATGTTTTAGTCATTTTAATCTTTTGCATATCAATTTTAAAACCAACTGGTCAATCAAAAGTATTGCTGAAATATTGACAGGAATTACCAGGTGGCACAGTGGTAAAGAATCCTCCTGCCAATGCAGGAGACATAACAGACTCGGGTTCAATCCTTGGATTGCGAAGAGTCCCTGGAGTAGGAAATGGCAACCCGTTCCAATATACTTGCCTGGAAAATTCCATGGACAGAGGAGCTTGGTGGGCATGGTTCAAGGGGGTACATGGGGTCGCAGAGTCAGACCCAACTTAGCAACTGAGTGACTGAGCCCAGCACAACACCTTGAATCTACAGTTTAATTTGGAGAGAATTGACATCTTTATAACACTGAGTCTTTCAATTCACAAGCATTGTATCAGTTCAGTTCGGTCGCTCAGTCATGTCCGACCTTTGTGACCACATGGACTGTAGCACGTCAGGCTTCCCTGTCCTTCACCAACTCCTGGAGTTTACTCAAACTCATGTCCATTGAGTTGGTAATGCCATCCAACCATCTCATCCTCTGTCATACCCTTCTCCTCCCACTTTCAATCTTTCCCAGCATCAGGGTCTTTTGGTGTTTCAGCTTCAGCATCAGTCCTTCCAATGAACATTCAAGACTGATTTTCTTTAGGATGGATTGATTGGATCGCCTTGCAGTCCAAGGGACTCTCAAGAGTCTTCTCCAACACCACAGTTCAAAAGCGTCAGTTCTTTGGTGCTCAGCTTTCTTTATAGTCCAACTCTCACATCCATACATGACTACTGGAAAAACCATAATTTTGACTAGATGAACCTCTGTTGGCAAAGTAATGTCTCTGCCTCTTAATATGCTGTTTAGGTTGGTCATAACTTTTTTCCAAGGAGTAAGTGTCTTTTAATTTCATGGCTGCAGTCACCATCTGCAGTGATTTTGGAGCCCTCAAAATAAAGTCTGTCACTGCTTCCATTGTTTCCCCATCTATTTGTCATGAAGTGATGGGACTAGATACCATGATCTTAGTTTTCTGAATGCTGAGCTTTAAGCCAACTTTTTCACTCTCCTCTTTCACTTTCATCAAGAGGCTCTTTAGTTCTTCTTCACTTTCTGCCATAATGGTGGTATCATTTGCCTATCTGAGGTTATTGATATTTCTCCTAGCAATCTTGACTCCAGCTAGTGCTTCATCCAGCCCAGCATTTCTCATGATGTAATCTGCACATAAGTTAAATAAGCAGGGTGACAATATATAGCCTAGTATATCCCTCCATTTATTTAGGTCCTTTAAGTTTTTTCTTAAAATTGTTTTATAATTTTTAGTAAAAGGACATGCATATCTTTTATCAGATATTTCCAAGGTATTTTATGTCACTGAATACCATCATAAATGTATGTTTTTCTTTTGGAAGCTGGTATATAGAAAACTAATTTTAATTAACATTGAACATTGTCCTTACATCTAGTAACATTATAAATTCTAATGTTTATCTGTGGATTATTTTGAATTTTCTAGGTAAAGAAACATGACTTCTATGAATAAAGGCTTTTTATTTCTTTCTTTACAAACCTTATAACTTTTATTTTTTTCTTATTTCACTGGCTAGTACTTCTGGTACAACATTGAATAGTTTTGAGGGTAAGCATAGTTATCTCATTTGAGAGAAAGTTTCAATAATTTACCATTGAGTATAACATTTGCTATAGATTTTTTTAGATATTATTAATCAATATTAAGAACTTTTCCTTTCATTACTTCCTTGCTAAGATACTTTATTGTGAATGGGTGTTAAATTTTATGAAATACTTTCTATATATCTATTGAAATAATTATGTGTGATTTTTCTCCTATTTTAATGTAGTAAGTTACACTGTTTTCTAATCTCGAATCATACTTGCATTCCTGAAAGAAACATTCTTTGGCTGAAACATACTGGACTTTGCATATATCACTGGAATCATTTTTTGTATACCTCTTGTAATAATCAGTTGACAGCATATATAAGTCCAGAATGAGTATTTTGTAATTTAATTGAGCTTAAGCCATCATCTTATTTGTTGTTTGCATTTATTGTTATGGATATTGCACATTGACGGTATTTCTCAAATGTGAATGATATTCGATTAGGCATTTGAGGATTTTTGCTTCTGATACATTTCATACAGATAGCCTACAGAAGGCCAGGCAACCACTTGTAGGGTTATGGTCCACACTGTTTTAGGGGGAGGGTGATAGAATATGCAGTTAGATCACTGTGCATGTGTGTGTGCTCAGTCATGTCCGACTCTGCAACCCCATGGACTGTAGCCTGCCAGGTTTCTTTGTCCATGGGGTTGACCAGGCAAAAATACTGGTGTGGGTTGCTATTTCCTACTCCAGGGAGTCTTCCAAACCCAGGGATTGAACTCTTGTGTTCACAGAACCCCCATCTCTTGTGTTCTCTGCACTGGCAGGCGGGTTGTTTACCACGGCGCCACTTGGGAAGCCCAACTAGATCACTGCCTTGTTTCTATTCCTCACACTCCCACAGTGCATATTCCTGCTCTGAGTAGGATATCCTGTACCTTACTGCTTAGTCCTGGGGTAAGGGAATACTATAGAGGAATCTCTATTTCTGGTTACTCCTAGTTTGCTTTTCCAGTTGATCACCCTGCTTATGTCACTGGAAATCCTCTGCCCATCGATTCTACCATCGTGGTCATGTTCTAATATGCTTTAATCTTCTGTGTCAGCATAGCCCTAGAGCCTAAGATGGGCTCAAGTGTGCAGATCAGGCTGTGAGGCACACCCAACTGTTCTGTTTGTCAGTCTCGTACAGATTTCTCTCATGCTCAACCACTACAATAATTCACCTTGGTTTTGAGCAATACTACAAGCCAAAAAATTGATGCTTTTGAACTGTGGTTTTAGAGAAGAAGAAGAATCCCTTGGACTGCAAGGAGATCCAACCAGTCCAACCTAAAGGAGATCAGTCCTGGGTGTTCTTTGGAAGGACTGATGCTGAAGCTGAAACTCCAGTATTTTGGCCACCTCATGAGAAGAGTTGACTCATTGGAAAAGACCGTGATGCTGGGAGGGATTGGGGGCAGGAGGAGAAGGGGACGACAGAGGATGAGATGGCTGGACGGCATCACTGGCTCGATAGGCATGAGTTTGAGTAAACTCTGAGAGTTGGTGATGGACAGGGAGGCCTGGCATGCTGCAATTCATGGGGTCACAAAGAGTCGGACATGACCGAGTGACTGAACTGACCTGAACTGAACAGTTATTAGTATAAATGTATAGGATTTGGTGCAGGAGGTGAGACTGTTGATAGTGAATGTGATTGGTCATCTCTCTTAAAATCAAGTGTCTTTAGCACAGACATTTAGAGACTTCATGGCTCAGTTATTCCTTATTGAAAATCAGAGTCTTCTGCTACATCTTGCATTTTATATTGACCATTACAGTTTGAGGTCTTTGTTCCAAAAGCTATTCAGGATTCAATTAAAATTTAGTCATACTGCATGAATATTATATAACACTATACATCACTTGGACTTTCTATGATAACACGGCTGTCCTCTTCAGAAATATATAGCTCATCTTTAATTTCTAGATCATATCAGACTGGTGGCTGAAATCTAATGTCATTTGTGGTTCATTACTCATTTTTTTTAATTGACAGACTCTTCAAATTCTCACCTATTCTTAAATTATTATTATTATTTTGACTGCACAGCTTTTGGGATCTTAGTTCCCCAACCAGGGATCAAACCCACATCCCCTGGAGTGGAAGCACAGTGTCATAACCACTGGACCACTAGGAAAGTCCTTTTGGTAAAAAGGTTATTTTTTTTTTTTTTTCAAATTTTTACTTATTCTTGAAGAGAATGAATCTTGAGAATGTTTTGGGAGATTGTTCTTATTTATGTCCTACTATCAGCTGTTTTGGAGAAAAATATGATAACCCTGTTTTTTATAAATAATTTCAGTCTTTATTATAGATATGTTTTCATTAGTGCACTCAACTCCTCCATTTCCCAAAGTTGTCTTATTTTCTAGAAAAGTAAGTCAATTCACTTTTCTCAATTTTTCCTTTTTAAAAGGTATTCTTACAAAGGTTCTGTTCTGTTATCTTCCTTCTCAATTCTTGTCTCTAGAGCTTTTAAAAGGTTAGCATTGAAAGACAGTATGTGTACAGACTAAAAAAACATGCATCTCATGTCTAACTTTGACCAAAGCATTGACAGTTCGTGGTAGATGCAGCTAAATTTAGTCAGGTACAGATATGCCTTGAGTTGTAAAAGACCCAACTGTGTTTAATTTAAATACAGCCTACCAAAGAGTAAAGAATTTTCTAATAGAAAGAGTGCTTAAAAGCAGAGGATTAGAAGACACATGATTAGAATTGACCATCAGGCAAATAAGACAGAAAACAAAAGAAGGTGCAGAGAAAGAATGAAATACAGAAAGCAGAAAATTTCTCTTGCAAAATCTGAAAGCTTCAGAGCAGTGATGCTCTTAAATTACAAATTAAAGTGATTTTAATCAAGGGTTTAAATTTGGAAATACAGATTGTGTCTCTGTACAGCTACATGTAAATAACGTGTGGGCTTCCGCAGTGGTGCTAGTGGTAAAGAATCTACCTGCCAATTCAGGAGACATAGGAGACATGGGTTTTATCCCTGGGTTGGGAAGATCTCCCAGAGAGGAAATGGCAACGCACTCCAGTATTCTTGCCTGGGAAATTCCATGGGCAGAGGAGCTGGTGGGCTGCAGCCTGTGGGTTCCCAGAGTCAGACAGGACTTAGCGACTAAGCATGCATGCATGTATGTAATTACACTGTGTGCTATGTAATGTGACTAGTCACATTAGTCACTCAGTCGTGTGCAACTCTTTGTGACCCCATGGACTGTAGCCTGCCAGGCTCCTCTCTCCATGGGCATTCTCCAGGCAGGAATACTGGAGTGGGTTGCCATGCCTTCCTTCAAAGGTCTTCCTGACCCAGGAATCGAACCAGGGTCTCCTGTATTTCAGGCAGATTCTTTACCAGCTGAGCTACCAGAGAAGCACTATAATCATATACACCGAAAAGTCTTTGTATTAACAAAGGTTCAAAAATACATTTCTTTATATGACCAAAAAACATTGGGTGTTAAAAAAGGAAACAAGAAAAATAGTACAGGTGGAGGTTAGAAATGGGTAGCAAACTAATTCCTTCTGCATTTTCCCACAAAGACATCTACATCAAAGACTGTCAGCCCCATCCTCACTTCACTAGGACCCTTGTGACTCTATAATGCTCTTTTGCTCCACCTTTTCAGCTGATAACGTAGATAGCAATATGTCATGTGTGTGTGTTCATGTGTGCGCTCACATAGATGCAGATAGAAAATACAGATACACAATTTTTTTTTTTCTTTATTATAGTCTCATTTCTTTCTGGCCCTTTGCTAAAGCAGTGTGTTGAGGTCTCCTTCAAAAAGGGTTAGGGAAGGTTAAAATTCTTTGAGCTTCAATTAATTCCAGGCAGCTATCTTTAAGAAGACACAGGAATCGCAGAAGGTTGTTAGATAAGCCAGTGTCATGGTCATTTGTCAGGTTCCAGACTTCCACAGCAGAGTTACCAAGTTGGATTTGCCTTAGTTTCACTGTTTTGTTTTCGGTTTTTTCTCACTCCCCAGTGATATAAAGCAAAGAAAGTGAAAAAAGGAAAGATGCATATTTTTCTCTGCCCATCGTATTCTTTCCCAAACCCATGAAAATGTATAATTCTGCCAGCAATTTAGCCTCCAAACTAGGATGTATCTACTTTATACCTCATTGAAACAGTACAGTTAACAAATTCTAATTTAACAACATAAAATGAGGATTAGCTGCTGATATGTTTGGGACAATCCAGCATTATTAGCCCAAGTGGGAAAATACCTGGCTGCCCCAGTGTTCGACTTTTAATTATTTTAACTTACTGTGTCCCATTGACAACACTTCCATCTTTCCTGCAGCAGTTTCTTGCCCAAGCCTAGTCTCAATGGCCTTTCTACTTCCAGCACCTGCTCACTTTCCTTTGAAGAGACTAAGAAACAATCAGGATTTCCAAAACTATGTAAACTTTAGACCTCCAGTCCCCAAGGCATATATTCTGAATAATTTGATTTCTATGGGATTTGTAATATTTTTGTGCTTTTATCTTAATGATATTCTAAAACAGTTATACATATATTCTGAACTATTTGAAAATGACTTTAAAATTTTGTTTTTATTGGAGTATAGTTGCCTTACAATGTTGTGTTTGTTTCTACTAGACAGCAACTTGTAGAGATGCAGATGGACCTAGAAGATGACTTGACAACAGAACAGCGATATATGGCTTCAGTGTTTCCATTTGTGTTATTGTCACGCCTTTGCTTGTGCTGAAGGAAGGCCATAGAATGTCATGGTGTCCTGCTGCTGCTGCTGCTAAGTCGCTTCAGTCGTGTCCGACTCTGTGCAACCCCATAGACGGCAGCCCACCAGGCTCCTCCGTCCCTGGGATTCTCCAGGTAAGAACACTGGAGTGGGTTGCCATTTCCTTCTCCAATGCCTGAAAGTGAAAAATGAAAGTGAAGTCGTTCAATTGTGTCCGACTCTTAGCGAGCCATGGGCTGCAGCCTACCAGGCTCCTTCGGTCCATGGGATTTCCAACCAAGAGTACTGGAGTGGGGTGCCATTGTCTTTTCCCATGATGTCCTAAAAAAGTTAAATTTTTTCAATGACTTGAGCAGAGAGAATAGTGGGAGGATTCAGCCAGCATAGGATGCCGAATAGAAAACAGCATGCTTTGTAGTAAAGACTGTGTTCACATTTAAGTAGATGAGAATAGCGCAGATATACAATGACTTGTGCGTGCATGCTGAGTTGCTTCAGTCATTTTTGACTCTTTGCGACCCTGTAGACTGTAGCCCCTCAGGCTCCTCAGTCCAGGCAAGAATACCGGAGTGGGTCGCCATGCTCTCCTCCAGGGGATTTTCCCGATCCAGGGATCCAACCGGCATGTCTTATGTCTCCCGCATTGGTAGGTGGGTTCTTTACCAATTCTTTAAAACATTTTCACTATAGTATTTCAGAGTCAGTACGAAATTTGTTAGCCAGTATGAAGTAGCTGAACAATTGTTAAAAACTGCCTTCCTGCTAAAACAACAATAATTGAAATGGTTTATGGAGTTGTCCACTTGGCTAAAAGGCAGAAGAAGCAAGATGATAAAAAATAAAGCATCAGCTGTATAAAATTTAACTCTCTGTTATTAAACCTAAGATAGGTTATGGATTTTCATTGGTAAAACATCATCCACTTTTTACTTTGGAACATACTGACTTTGCAGTTTTGTTTGTGTTAATTTTTTTAAATCAAAATATGTAACATATATAAGCACTAAATTTTTTATCAATTTGGGTATAAGTGAGAGCTGCATTTGAAAACAAATACTTAAAGTATACACTGAGGATATGTCAGAATTAATTTTAGACAAAGGGGAGCTATATATCATACCAGCTATGTAGCTGTTCTATGTGGTTTTCCCCCAAATAAAGAGTAAGACTTCTCTTGAGAGAGGGTAATGGGGCAAATACATGGCTAATAGACCATGAATGAAGAAGAGTGGAAAATTGGAGAAAGAAACTTTATTTCCTGTTTTCTAAAATCTGTACTTATGATGAAATTGGACTTCCCCGGTGGCTCAGGTGGTAAAGAACCCGCCTGCAGTGTAGGAGGCCTGGATTTGACCTCTGGGTCGGGAAGGTCTCCTGGAGACAGAAATGGCAACCCGCGCCGGTATTCTAGCCTGGAGAATTCCATGGACAGAGGAGCTTGGCGGACTATAGTCTGTGGGGTCGAAAAGAATTGGACACGACTGAGTGACTAACGCGATGATGAAATCTGTTTAGTACCCACAGATATGAATTGACAGTGTGGAATCTTATGTGATTCTTACAAGAGTTTCAGAAAACTATACATACAGCAAAAATTAACCAAAATCTCTCTTTGGTACTAAATCAGATGAAATTTTACAGTCTTATGTAAGTAAACACTTCAGGTCAAAGACAACATCTATTTTTCTCATTTCCGGTATACTTTCACATTTTAGTTACATGTGGAAACCAGGTGGCATAATAATGGAACTAAGATGACTTTATGATACTTCATTTGGGGAGAAACATAACTTACAAACATAAGCCAGCACATCCCATGAAGCCTTTATATTTAAGTGAGAAAATTGATGAGACTTTTAATTTTTTTAAAAAACAAGAAATTGATTTAGTTTTTTTCTCTTTGGTGAGTGAAATATCCCTTTTTAAAAAATGCTTGGGGAGAGTTTTCAAAATTATGTGAAAAAGTAGTCTAGATAAATTTCCAAAATAAATAAATAATAAAGTATATCCAGTTTGTGTTATAGGTTATGTTTCTAATGGGTCATAAGTAAGTCACAATTATATTATAGAATGCAGTACCATTTCAGTAAAGACAGTTTCTAATCCTGTTTTAGTCATTGGGAGGTAATTTGATGTACTGAAATTTCCTTTCTGAAATCAAATTTCAGTTATAAGCCAAACTTAGTGTCAGTTATTTAGAAAAAAATCTGCTTAGTTTTTTGTTCACTTGATGAAAGTTGACTTTACTTTAGCTAAACATTGCTTGAGCTCAGGCCTTTTGAATTTATTATTTGGAAAAATTATTGGATATAGGTGATGATAAGGTTTCAGGAAAAAGTATCATTAATTTCTTCTGAAACAGTCCTTTATTACCAAATAATAGGCACATTAAATTACATGAAAGACAAATTATTTTTAATAGAAATGAACTTTAATTCACATTCCTGCAAAGTAAGAAAATATTTCCTTTGAAACGAGACAAGTCTCTCAGGAATGTAGTTCCATAGAAAGTAGTTCAAGGTGTAAATGTAATCTAATAGCTGGCAGATCTGTATCATTTAAAATTAAAATATTTAACATATATATTGGGTGAAAACCACTGATGTCTCAGAACTCAGTGACAGTTACTGGTTAGAGAAGCATTTCAGATTAGAGAAAAAAAGAAATAAGGTAGAACTGGAGATGTGAAAAAAGAAGCAGGAGAGAAATACTTCATAATGAGCCTGTGATCTTTGGTTTCATTTTAACTGGACTTGCTCAGAGTTGGAACTAAACATTGTAGCTAGCTATGGATTAAGAGGAGCTTCCCCAGTGGCTCAGCAGAAAAGAATCCAATGCAGGAGTGACAGGAGATGTGGGTTCCATCTCTGGATCAGGACGATCCCCTGGAGGAGGGTACAGTAAGCCACTTCAGTATTCTTGCCTGGAAAATTCCATGGACAAGGAGCCTGGCGGGCTAAAGTTCATAGGTGGCAAACGGTCGGACACAACTGAAGCGTTAGCACTGCATGGATTAAGAACTGACCAATTTCTCCACGTTAAAAAAAAAAAAAGTGTTTCTTCAGGAAGGTCTAATCAGTCAACATGAAGCTCACATCAACAGTCACAATCACAGAGGACTTGGGCACTATAAAAAACCTATTGCTTCAATTAAAATGGTGAGAAAGGGAGAAAATGGTGCACCAGCCTCTGCCCACCACAGATGTGCCTTGAGTTTCATTCCTTGGCTGCTCAACATAAATGACGTTTCACTCAATGTAATCTTTTCAGAGACTTGGAGTTTAACAAAACCTTTCAGTACAGTGAATTATTTTATTTGGGACATCAAGAGCAATGCATACAAAAGTACGGATTTTATTCTCATTTCTGTAGAAAAGAAGAAAAATCAATTTCCTCACCAGTATCATAGTTAACACACCCACCTGGATTCTTGCTCCCATCTGTTTTCAAAGAGGCTGAAGAAAATCACACTGTAATAGTAGAAACACAAACTGAAATTGCATTGGTAGACTTGGAAAATAGCATTCCCTCCATTTTTTGAATATCTTTATGAGTTACAGATACAAGTTTTTCTTTTCTTCAAGACAGAAGTAATCTACAGCACTCTGAATAAATAAATCTTATTACATTCTTTATACATGAAGTGTTAAAAATCCTCCCTAAACTTTCATGTTAAATCAAATATGCATTTGAAGCACTTAACAGAAGCTGTTAAAAAGTAGATTCAATAAATGTATGTTATAATAATTTGAGTCTAAATTTATTTTTAAGTTTTACACACTTCATGTGAATATAGAGTTTTGATGATTATCTCCATAGCTCTGAATAACATGCCTATGTTGCTTATATAAAATTTTTTATTTTTCAATATTTAACATTATGTAAGAAGTTGCTGGTCCATTATAGGAAAATGTAAATTTTGCCTTCTTTCATTATTTTGACTCTATTAAACACACAAACTCTTCCCTTTACCTATTCTGTCTCTCTCTTTCTCATATATATATATATATATATATATATATACACACACACACACACACAGACATAATATAGTATGTCATTATGCATAATATAATAAATAAATGTAATGTGTAATTAATGGCATATAAATACTTAAATATTAATATATATACAGAGTTGGTTAAATGATTTCATTTTATGAGACCCATGGGGCTTCCCAGGTGGCTCAGATGGCAAAGAAGTTGCTCAGTTGTGTCCGACTCTCTGAGACCCCATGGACTATAGCCTACCAGGTTCCTCCATCCATGGGATTTTCCAGGCAAGAATATTGGAGTGGGTTGCTATTTCCTTCTCCAGGAGATCTTCCCAACCCAGGAATTGAACCCTGGTCTCCCGAATTGTAGGCAGACGCTTTACCATCTGAGTCACCAGGGAAGATGGCAAAGAATCTGCCAGCAATACAGGAGACCTGAGTTCGATCTCTGGGTCAGGCAGATCTCCTAGAGAAGGGAATTGCAGCTCTCTCCAGTATTCTTGCCTAGAGAATCCCATGAACAGAGTAGCCTATACAGTCCATGGAGTCGCAAAGAGTCAGATGCAACTGAGTAACTAAGCACAGCACATCGCAGAGGATAGTCTCAGTGGCAAGACATGGTACTTATATAATAAATATGATGATTAACTAATGATTTATAATTAACGAATCAGATGAGCATTTGCTTTGCTATAATATTGCCAGCAAGTCATAGTGTTTACCTGTTAAAGTAGCATTGTAGGGAATAGAAATAACCTCTAGGTTATTTAATGAATAAAAAGGTGACTGTTTAGAGCTATTTAATCAATAACATACTGAAATACTTGGGGTTTAAAAATATTCTTGGTAAAATTAGAAAAATTGAAAGCTTAAACTCTTATTAATCAGCAAGCTTATTGCCCATTTCTTATGAAAGATAAATAATGCACAGTCAATAATTTCATAGTAAGCCTCATTTTAAATCATCTCATTAAAAATCACATTTTATACCATAACCAGGACCATGAATATGCACTTGTTTATAATATCATTATATTACATACCATCTTCATTTCATAAATCCTTTCCCTCTCTAACACTGAAACTATTGGAGAGAAAAACACATGTAAGTGTGAATAAAATATTATAACTATAAATACTCACTTTTTGCATATATGGCTTAAGCTAAATGCTATCTTTCTGAAATTTTTCTAACAAATTGTTTTTAATGTTAGAACTTGAGTGGAAACTTGGTATATAGAAATAAAATCTTATAGCTGTGATTATTTTTCTCATCACTCTATGCTACAGATTTCTAAAATGGAAACCATAGGACTTACATAAGAAAAATGACTTGGTAGAAATATGACCACAGGTAAAATGTTAGTAGCTTCAGTTTATGCAATTTTCCCTAGAGGTGACACTTATTTCATAATGAAAAAGCGTTAAAATATCTGTAATGTCCTAAGAGGTAGGTAAACCAAGATCTTTACATTGCTGGAGAGAGCTAATTTATTTTTAACATAAAGCATTTCAAATATATTCTCTCAGTCAACATCTACTTTAGACATCAATTTAAGAAAAAAATTCAAAATAAAAATCAATGAAGTTTAAGCACTTTTTGAGATACTTTAAAAAGCCAAATTATAACTAATGTATTAAATTATACTATTCATTGTTCTTTATCCATAGCAGATGTTTACATCTCTCTATAAAAAATATGGGGCTCCCTTCTTCTCTTGCCTCTTACTCTTCACTTATCAGTTACTGAACACATAAACAAATTTCATATTAATAAGCAAAAAAAAAAAAACTCTAATATTTCTTTTACCCAGCAGACTCTTAAGAAATGTTTTAAGTTACTGAATGACTGTACTAAAGTTGCTTCACTTGTGTCTGACTCTTTGCAACACTATGGACTATATATAGCATGCTAGGCTTCTCTGTTCATGGAACTCTCCAGGCAAGAATACTGGAGTAGGGAGCCATTTCCTTCCCCAGGGGATCTTCCTGACCCAGGGATCGAATCTGCATCTCTTATGTCTCCTGCATTGATAGATGGGTTCTTTACCATTAGCTCCAACTGGGAAGCTTGACTGAATGAATAATTAACATTAATGATATATCTCATATGTGGTTTGTTATGTTACAAGTGCTGCTGCTGATTTTTTTGGTACAAATAATCAAGAGATTATAGACTCATAGTAAAGTTATGCTATAACATATAACCCTCAGGTTACTCTCCCTAACCTGAAGAGTGTAGAACATAAATATTGAAATTTAAGGGGATGAGTTAACTGTAATATTAAATGGCATATTGCAAAATCAGCCAAGAGTTTATTAAAGGACTAAAGTGACTAATGTACAAGATTTCTACAGTGTAACAAGGAGGCTAATTGGTTAATCTATGCTGTGCTGTAAATTCTCATTTCCTAAATTCCTTATTCAACTGTGTGTGCCTTTAATCTTTGTTTCCTTTTCACCTGCATAAATTTTTCACCTGTATAAATTTTTTAATAGAACAAGTTACATACTTCTCTGGCCTTGCTTTTACCTATTCTATTTGAATTCTAACATGACTTCCTATATTCAAATTGTCTCCTCTTCCAACCTTACTCTGAAAAGGTCTTCTGACACTGCTGAGGGACAAAGACACTTCTGTATTGCTAAGACCTACCAAGGACACCACTATGGCACCTACTCTGGGCTTCCCAGGTGGCGCTAGTGGTAAGGAATCTGCCTGCCAAAGCAGGATATGCAAGAGACACGGGTTCGATCGCTGGACTGGGAAGATCCCTTAAAGTAGTAAATGGCACCCCACTCCAGTATCCTTACCTGGAGAATCCCATGGACAGAGGAGCCTGGTGGGCTACATACAGTCCAAAGGGTCACAAAGGGTCGGAACAACCGAGCACATGGTACCTATTGGGGCCCATCACCATTTTTCTCAAGACTAGGAGCTGGATGATAAGAATTTTTATGTCTGTGCCTAACAAGGATGTTAATACACTGAACTGATGTGGATATTCCTGCTGTTACAGATTTACAATGTCCCTGTCATTTTCAGTAAAAGTAGCACTTCTGATCACTACAATATGATGCCTTCTCTCATTTTTTTCCTGTGCGTTTTAGTGAAAGCAATTGATTTTCAAGTTTTCCTTTTCTGTTCCTTAAATTCCCTTACATTCAGACATAAATCCCACAAATTTGATCAGAGAGTGGTATGGAACAAACACTACGCCATATTTCAGAATTGCTGACTTCTTGGACCAAGGTTGATCACTCTGGCTATATATTTTTCTAGAACATGTTCCTATTCAGGCAACACTTCATACCCCTGTACAGATAGAGTCCTAGCTGACCCACAAGATAGATTCTTGAGACACCCCAGTGGGTCTTCAGTCCTTAGAGGGAACAGATGTGACGCTCAATCCAAGTATCTAAAATGTTTTCCAAAACCAAAGCAAATTAAGAAATCTTTCATTGCCATTATTCCTATTCATTATTAGAGATGATCATACCACATGAACTTTAAAAGTATAATTCACTGAAAACACAGTTATAATTTTAAGCAATGGTTAAGCAGTAATGTAGTTTAATATTGCAATTTTGCTCACTTTTATTCATAATTAATCTTTTATAGCTTCCTTCTCCCACCCACCAAGCTGTTAACGGCTAAAAACAAACATGGGCTAATATCTTTAGCATAAAGACTAATTAAAAATACTTAATGAGGCTTCTGTGAGCATTTATTTTATCAAGGCAGATCTTTTGAGTTGAAACTTTTCTGTCTCTATTTAGCCCTTCATCTCATAGTGTTTGGAAACCTAGCTGTTAAATTCACATGTGAACTTCATTTTGGCATAGGTAATGGATTCAGATAATACTTCCCCTTCCATTCATGCTGGATACATATTAATACTATTTACTGCTTCAGAGTAACTCTTTCCTCTTCTCACCACTGTTTGAGTGCAGGCTGACTACATAATTATATCAAAGAGGTGGCTTATCTAAGGTCCTCCAGTGGAGGTCAGCTAACTAGGAGACGCTGCAGGAAATTGGAGGGAAGGAAGAGAGTGAGGTCGGAATACTTTATTCCTCTGGTTGACTATGGGTGTGGTTGTTTCTGTGGGGTATGTCCTCAAACTGAACGGACACTTCTCTCAAGACGGTACTACTTGTATGCATTTCTCTCTTCCTGTACCTTTGAGCTTGTGGGTGATGCCAGCTCTCTTTCTTGCCCTCAGTGACTGTAATGTCCTTTGCAGCTCTTCTGTACTCCAGCAACATTTTGTAAATAGTCCCTTTGTAAATGAATTCTTCTTGAATTATAATCCTAGGTTGAAGGTAAAATTTTTTCTTATTGGGATCCTGATGAATATACTAAGCTAAGATGGAGAGTCTTAATACTGATTGTTGTTCAGTCACTAAATCATGTCTGACTCTGCAAATCCATGGACTGAAGCCAGGCTCCTCTGTCCTCCACTATTTCCTGGAGGTTGCTCAAATTCATGTCCATTGCATTGGTGATGCTATCCAACCATCTCACTCAGTGGTAGCACTGATACCAGATTATTAATCTTATATTAGAATGGTAAACACCACGATTGATAAATACATCCTTGATGCACACATTGATTTCTGAGACGTTTTTAACCTCCCAGTGTATACTAGACTTTGATGACGAAGGTTGAACTTATGCTAGAAGGTGGCCTAGCATTTAGGACTTTGTTTTCTTCAAATTGATCAAGGTTTTCCAGTCAATCATAATCATGTAAGGAATTTTCTGCATCTATTTGATTCATAACCCTGTTATAAGAGAATTCAAATTTAAATAATCATTAATAGTCAAGATAGCACTTTCTGAAAGAAATCTCTGTTATCAACATCTACACGCCTCACAGGTTTCTTGTTACTCCTCGTTGCAGTGACAGATGGTTGGCATCATTGTGTGTTCCTTCCTCTTTCTCACCATGGAAATCCAGTCAACTGCAAGATCTTATTGATTTCATCTCCTGTGCTGGAACTTACTCTCCAACTCCTCTGCTAGCCACCTAGCTCTGTTCATCTAGAATATATGTAAATCCATGGCTGATTCATGTCAATGTATGACAAAAACCACTACAATATTGTAAAGTAATTAGCCTCCAACTAATAAAAATAAATGGAAAAAAAATAAAAAAAAAATAAATTTTAAAATTGTAAATCTGATCAACTTACTTTCTTAATGCTGTCAATAACGTTTTTGCCCTTAGGATAAATGCCAAATGTCATTAAGTGGATTATAAGGCATTCCATGATTTAGTTTGTACCTATATCTCAACCTCATTTCTTAAAACACATTTGAAGTTCCAACCACACTGAATTGCTTTCAGTTTGCTCCTTTGACCATAATATGCTTTCTCTTTAATGTGGACCTTCACATTTGCCTGCAAAACACCTTCCCACTTTTTATTTCAATGCTAAATCCTAAAATATCTCCTTATGTTGACAAGAATTTAGTTGCACTGAATACTCAAATAATACTGAAAAGTGAAAGTGAAAGTCGCTCAGTCATGTCTGACTCTTTGCAACCCCATGGTCTATGCCATTAAGGATATTTATTGATTGTTAAAATATCCCAAGGTGAGCAGTTCCAGTTAGAGTTTCTGCCTCAAACAAGAACCGCAGCTCTTTCTTTTCATGTCATCAGCATCCTGTATTCTGTCTGGAATTTTGTTGCCCTGTGTTCAAATTTGATATGCTCTAGTTCCTGACATCAAAACAATGAACAGCCATGTTCAAAAGCAGGAAGGACAGTATGAGAAAAAGAGCATTCTCTATTCACTTTCCACATCTCTCTAGTATCAAGAAGAAAGCCTTGAGTCTTCAGTTGGCATTCTTGTGTGGCTAGTTAACCAGACTTGCTATTTCAGCTAGGAGATTGATGTGATTGGCTCATGTCATAACTCACTCTCTAGGACACAGCACAGGTAGACGTGAATAAAAATGGGATTCCTTAACAAGGAGGAAGTATGGCTGAGATAAGTGGACAAGGATGTCTGCAGTCCCTTGGACAGCAAGGAGATCAAACCAGTCAATCCTAAAGGAAATCAGTCCTGAATATTCATGGGAGGGACTGATGCTGAAGCTGAAGCTCCAATCCTTTGGCCACCTGATGCAAAGAACTGACTCATTGGAAAAGACCCTGATGCTGGGAAAGACTGAAGGTGGAAGGAGAAGGGGACAACAGAAGATGAGATGGTTGTATGGCATCACTAAATCAATGGATGTGAGCTTGAGCAAGCTCCGGGAGTTGGTGATGGACAGGGAGGCCTGGCATGCTGCAGTCCATGGAGTTGTAAAGAGCTGGACACAGCTGAGCAACTGAACTGAACTAATGTCTGCAGAACCATGTTTATCTGCACACCTCTCCTTCTGCAAAATTTTTCCCCATGGTATGCATGCTCTTAGTCTCCTACTGCACTCTATATTCTAGTTATACTGAACTTCTTTCAGATTCTAGAATGTTCTATGTGCTCTCCACACACATAGTCCTTTCCTGGAGAAGGAAATGGCAACCCATCCCAGTGTTCTTGCCTGGGAAATCCCATGGACAGAGGAGCCTGGCAGCCTACAGTCCAGCAGAGTCTGACACGACTGTGCATGTGTACGCACACACATGCACCATGTGCTCTCAGCATCCGTGCTTCGCTGGGCTATGCCTACTACAGACTTTCCCTTTGCCCAGTTAGCATTTATGAACATTCCGATCTCAACTCTGACTTTGGCTGCTCAGTCATTTCATTGTCTGTTTAAACTAGTGGTTCTCCCAATCATGGATCCTGCTAGATTACATCTTCTAGGTAAACACTTTGAGGTAATTGATACATTCGCCTTCCTCTCTCATACTTCCTTAGAGTCTGTGATGTCCTTCCTGTTTTCGTCTATATGAACAGTGTGTTTCAGGGAAAGGATGTTACAGCAGAGAAAAGGCTTTTGAATTTCAAGAGCTGGGGCACAGGGGAACTAAGAAGATGGAGCATTGGAGCAAGGCTTCTGGTAGCTCTGGACTCCTGTCTAGAAATGAGTCCCTGGAGAATCACCCTGGAGAATCAAGGGAGGAGAGTCTCAGGGGAAGCCAGGCATGGAGTGTGTTCCTGCAAATGGAATTACAGGTCCCACCAGCAGAGAGGACAGCAAACACTTCACGTGGGTCTGAAAGAAGAGAGTCCTTGTCTGTCAGAGCTGATGGAGGTGACAAAGCCTCAGTTTTCCTACATGTGGGTGTGGGAATAGAGGAATAGAAATGCCTGTCTGATGTGCCAAAGCAGAGCAACCTGGACATCTAACACATGGGAGGATTCAAGTGTCCGAGATCAGCCTGCAGAGGACGAAGAGGCTCTGAGAGCTCCACTAAGTGGCCTTCACCTTGAGTGACGTGGGGGCAATGATGCTACAAACATGAGCGCGACAGTAAAGGAGTGCCTGGAACAAGGTCATCAGAGTGACACATAAGGAAGGAGGAAGGAACACTTGACAGAAAAATGACATCTCAGGCCACACTGCAGTGTATAGAGGACAGCCCAGGCTGGAGCCGCCCAGCAACCCCCAGATATTGTATGAGCCAGACAACACAGATGTGATCCGGGACAAAGCAAGGAGACTCATAGGGAGTAGCCGTCAAATGGGTCAAATTTCTATGAACTAATAGAATAGGGGCTTAAAAGATAAATTAAATTGTTATGGGAAAAATTTTTACTTCTTGCTTATTGAAATTTCTTCCTTCAATATCTTAGTGCCTGCATAAGCCATAGATTCCTTGGGCAGTAGCCTGTGCCACTTGTTATTACTGCCAAACCAAGCCCTGGCAAAGCGCATGGCAGACAAATGCTTGAGAAGTATAATGTGGACCAAGCAGTAATAAGGTAGCATGAGGTGGATTACACTTTGTAATATTTCATAGAGATCAGAGAGGATTAGATGGAAATAAATAAAACTATGGGTTAAAAATCTATCTAATTTAGAAATAAAATGCAGATCCTTATTATTGTAACTCATGACACATTAAAATACCTCACAGGATGAAAAGACACTTAAAAGGCAAATGTGTTTGTGCTTTTCTATATAATTCATATTGCCTGTTTCAAAGAATATACAAAATTTCTCAAACTAAAGATGTCTGTATTGTGATGGGGACTGCACACAAATTTTTATGCAGGTATATGTTTATATGGATTTTTAGAAAAGCATATGTAATATTGGAAATGAAACAATCATGCAATATGTATTCATTCTTTACTGAATTTTGGGCTAGAGACATAATTTGAGTAGAAGATTAAGCTCTGGCTGAAATATCATCATGTTTCTAATAAAAACTGAACAGATTTCACAGTTTGAAAAGGGTTGAATATTACAGAGAACCAGCAACCTAATAACTCAGAGCATGCAGGATTCCAATAAAATCATTCCTTGTTCTAATCATTATGTACCTAGCTCTGTGGTTACTCTTACTTTATCTTTTACATGGGGGGGGGGAGGGGGGAGGACAAAAGTTATAACTTCCCCATTCAAAGTATTCAGAAATAAAAATAACCCGGCAGCTTCTAACAAACTTGTTTCCAAACTGGAGACATTATATATTTATATTGTTCTTCACAGAAATGAAGAAAGATAACTCAGAAATAGAAGAGGAAAAGCAAACAAATAAAAGACAGGAAGTAATCACACAACATATTACAACTTCCCATACGATGTTAGATTATTGTGGGAGAGCCAGCTGGTGAAATTATTGGGCTTTCACTGTTTCTCTGCTAGTTTCAAATTTGGTTTGAGCCTCTAGGGAAATGAGTTTGAATGTCTCATCTCATTCCTAGAAGCAACAAATCTCAGAAGAAAATAGCAGTTCAGTTTTAGGAAGGAATTTGCACTGGATGTGAACCTGAGAAGGGCTTGCAGTGTATTCAAGGGTTGATCCACCTCTTCCATCAAGGTCTGGGGGACCCAGGTCTGCGTGAGTCTTTCTGAAAGCGCTAGTTGCTCATCAGAATCTCTGCCTCTCCACGTAGGTCCATGAAGATTTTCCCTTCAGCTATGCTGGTATATGTCAGTTTGGTGGTGTGCTTTCCTCAGAGAGAGTTAGTGCTGCTTGGCAAAGTAAAATAAGATTGAGGATAAGCAACAAGAAAGAATGAGACATTATGAAAACATGGATGGACCTAGAGAGTGCCATACAGAGTGAAGTAAGTCAGAAGAAGAAAAACACATATTATATATTAATGCATCTATGTGAAATCTAGAAAAATGGTACAGATGGTCTTATTTGCAAAATAGAAATAGAGACACAGAAGTAGGAGAAAAACATTTGGATATCAAGAGGAAACGTTGGGGGATGGGTGGGATGAATTGGGAGGTTGGGATTGACATATTTACACTACTGATGCTATGTATAAAATAGATAACTAATGAGTATTGCACAGGTATAGCTCAGGGAGTTCTACAAGTGCTCTGTGATGACCTAATGGGAAGGCAATCCAAAAAAGGGGGAAAGTATGTATATGTGTAGCTGGTTCACTTTGGTATACAATAGAAATTAACACAACATTGTAAGGCAACTAGAGTCCAGTAAAAATTTAAAGTAAAGAAGGAAAGCAGGCTGGCAATGCCAATCTTGTCTCTGCTGTCCTCCAGTGCACGAAGGGGTAGAAAATTAAGTGGTAGAACATTACCAATTCTTCTGTCCATGTGTCTAGCCATATTTTAAATGTTTCACACCTGTAATTGCATTTAAATCTATGCAAAGTATCCCCACAAAATAAGAGACTTCTGCCCACCCCTGCTTCATTTTTCAGCTTAGAGAAAAAGTAATTTTTCCTGGTTCAGGCAGAGTTAGATAAGAACTGGACTGCTCATTCCCAGGCCAGCTCTCTTTCCTGATCTGTGTCATAACCTTGAAACACCAAAGAGGTCAAAAATATACACGATTAGTTAAAACCAAGAATAAGTTGTCTACTGCAATATATTGCAGTAATGTCTTACAAGTGCTAATGCTAATGAAAGGAATGAGATTGAGTGTATGTTTGTGTTTGTTTGGAAGCTTTTTCCCCAGATCTAGGTTTTCAGCTTTGACTTGGAATTAAGGAGTACCACCCAGACAGGAACTCAGGAATACCCAAGGATGGTTGTATTCTTAATACAATCACAAAACAAGACATAAAACCACTTAGAGCTGATATTTCTTTCTCCAAATTATGAAACTGAATTGTGTTTGAACACTGGCTCCCCAAACCTGGGCTTTTGAACAAGAAAAAGCACAGAGAAACACATTTTTGTTAAAAGAACAAGTATTTCACCTAAATTTATGAAGTAAAGCTGAGCTTTTGAAATGCACAAAATATGTGAAACATTTCATCAAGCCTGTAGTATGTATTTGAGCCTTGTCACCATGCATAATATCCTTTTGTTGCCTATAAACTATTGGTCCATCCTAGTAAGGAAATGATTCTGGGTATAATAATATGCTTTTCTCCCCTCTTAGTAATGAGTATATTAGTCTGATACCAAAGAAAAGTCTGTTTTATATTCTTTTTCTGGCATGGAACTATAAATAAGTACTCCAGTACAATTTAGAAAGTAAAGAACTTAGCAAAACTTTTGTGTTTTGGAATGCGCAACATTTCTGAGTCATTACATTCCACTGAACTTTTGCAAAACAGCTCAAGTAGCATATTTTAGACCTATAACATATTTCAACAGCATAAGTCTACTCAGCCAGTCGTGACCTTGAGTCACCCCCAGAGACTTTTGTTTCCTTTCTGTGTCTGATAAGCACTGGCAGGAAGGTTGTGAAAGATTCAAAGGGGCCACTGTCCCCTGGAAGCCCCCCACTTACTACCCACTAGCCCTAGTATTCTCTGAGCCAAAATATCTTCCAAGTGATTACGACTCTTTGGTGATAGTAGTTAAAGGGTTCTAGGGTCATGCATGGAAGGAAACTTTTATTATAATCTGTTCACAAATATAGAAATAATGCAATGCCCAAGGCACATGCATTTTCATTTCTTATCATCTTTGTTAATGTCTCTTATCATTATCTTAGACTCTCTAGAGTTGTAGCAGGCAGTTGAGGATGGGCCAATGGCAACACCATTCTGCCAAAGGTTCACAGAGACATTTCTCTTCTTTTGGTTTCAGTAAAATAATAGAATTGAATTGGTTAGCAAATCTGTGAGCACTAAGAAGAAATACATCCAGAATTGAAATTCCTGTTAGTAAAAGTGTTAGTCACTCAGTTGTGTCTGACTCTTTGTGACCCCATGGATTGTAATCCACTAGGTTCCTTTGTCCATGGAATTCTCCAGGCAAGAATACTGGAATGAGTTGCCATACCCTTCTCCAGGACATCTTCTTGGCCCAGGGATTGAAGCTGGGTCTCTTGCATTGCAGGCAGATTCTTTACCATCTGAGCCACCAGGGAAGCCCTCAGACTCCTAGAGAGATGTAATATAATCACACTATTTTCTTCTTTGAGGCAGAGCTGAGGATGAAGAAGTCAAATGAACAAGGTTCTGGCAACTTTGAAAGCCTAGCTTCCCCCACTTTGCCCCCTTTTGTTGAGTGGAACACTGTGAATTCCATTGTGAGCAGAGTAGTTTGTTTCTTGAATTCTTGCACAGTTGTTATGTAATGGACTATTAAAAAACTAGTTGTGTAGTGGGTTTTGCCTTTCCAAACTCATAAAGCAGTGCTAATTGATGCTCAAAGGCAAAGAAATGTTAAAATTTAGTGCAGGTGTCAGATTTACTTGGCTACTAAAGCCAAGCTCCTTATGGCAGAAAGTGAAGAAGAACTAGAGAGCCTCTTGATGAAAGTGAAAGAATAGAGTGAAAAAGCTGGCTTAAAACTCAACATTCAGAAAACTAAGATCCTGGCACCCGGTCCCATCACTTCATGGCAAATAGATGGGGAAATAATGAAAACAGTGAGAGACTATTTTTTGGGGGGGTCTCCAAAATCACTGCAGATGGTGACTGCAGCCATGAAATTAAAAGATGCTTGCTCCTTGAAAGAAAAGCTATGGCCAACCCAGACAGCATATTAAAAAGCAGAGACATTACTTTGCCAACAAAAGGCCATCTAGTCAAAGCTATGGTTTTTCCAGTAGTCATATATGGATGTGAGAGTTGGACTATAAAGAAAGCTGAGTGTTGAAGAATTGATGCTTTTGAACTGTGGTTTTGGAGAAGACTCTTGAGAATCCCTTGGACAGAAGGGATCAAAGCAATCAATCCTAAAGGAAATCAGTCCTGAATATTCATTGGAAAGACTGATGCTGAAGCTGAAACTCCAATACTTTGGCCACCTGGATGTGAAGAACTGACTCCTTGGAAAAAAAGACCCTGATGCTGGGAAAGATTGAAGGTGGGAGGAGAAGGGGACGACAGAGGATAAGATGGTTGGATTACACCACCAACTTGATGGGCACGAGTTTGAGTATGCTCCAGGAGTTGGTGATGGACAGGGAAGCCTGGCATGCTGCAGTCCATGGGGTTGCAAAGAGAAAGACATGACTGAGCTACTGAACTGAACTGAACTGAAAGTCAAACTCTTGTTGAGAACTTGGGCAGCAAAATGTGTCCAGCCTGAAGCAGGTATTTGTACATGATTACTGAATGAATGAAAGCTGGATGGTGTGTGAAACATAGTGAAAGCTATTATATTTTAGATGAAAAACAAAAGTGACTTAGGGCCTTAGGTGTAGGAGTAACT
Organism: Muntiacus reevesi; assembly: GCF_963930625.1. Taxonomy (NCBI): domain Eukaryota; kingdom Metazoa; phylum Chordata; class Mammalia; order Artiodactyla; family Cervidae; genus Muntiacus; species Muntiacus reevesi. The sequence continues at coordinate 53,047,907 of NC_089260.1, forward strand.
CTCACAATATTTAATACATACTCACTGATAGCTCTTCAGTTGTTACTGCCATTAGATGATGTCTTTATCTATTATCAATTTAATTTTATGCCTTTGTCTACATTTATTCATTTGATGAGTACTTTAAAAATATTAAGCAATTAGGAACAGTTCTTTTGTGGTTCAAATGATCTATTTAGTCATCTTGCTAGTCATTCTTATACATAGTATGGAATATAAAAATCTCAATAAGGTATCCTGTTAATTAATGTAATGTTCATGCAGTTACATTCTTCCTCTTTCTAGCTATATATATATATATATATATATATATAGCTATAACTATATATATATATAACTATATATATATACATATATATATATAGTTTAAAGAGTTATAGAATTTAATAGCTAGGAACAGTATTTTGAACAATGAAGATGATGTTCAAAAAAACATTATTCTTCAAAAGAATAATATTCCTTTCCTCAGATCTAAATCTTTACTATTATTATTCAGTTGCTTATATTAAGGCAGAAAACAAGACTGGGTAGAAAGGGAAAATAATATGGTTTTCAACACAATTGAATACACTGTTGAGGGTAGGTTCACTTTCCTTTCCTGTGGGAGACCAACCACAGAAAACTATTCAGGTAAGGACTGACTCAGAAAGCATCCTTCTCTTCAAATGTATTCAAAGATAACCAATGATTCCAATGAAGCAAAATCCTTAGGAGGCCGTGACACATCCCCTCAAATAATCCCCCTCCCCACTGGAAGCCCTGTAGAAAGCTTTCTCTAACAGCAGCAATGCCAAGATAAAGAGAGTAAATGAAACTTTTTTTTAAAAATGTGTTTTGGTATTATAAACATACATGCATTATATTCAAACACTCAGGATAACTTACTTACTGCACAAGCCAATTAGATCATCTGCAATCACGTGTAGAAAGAGCTCAGGCTAATCTAATTGGTTCAGGGACGCTCCATTTATTTCTGCATTTCTGATGCCTTTATAATATTACAAACTCACCCATAAACACGCTCTCCAGTGAGGAGAGCGCCTGCTCCTGGAACTAGAAATTCAGCAGAATACAGTTTGGGAAATAGCAACCTTCATGTGACTCTCAATTTGAAATAAAAAATCAGTTTATTGAAGTATGATTAATATACAAAAGGCTTTACCTAATTAATGTGTACAACTTGATGAATCTGGAGAGAAGTATAGCCCCTATGAAATCATCACCACAATCCAGGCCACCTCTAAGAATTTCTTCCCATCCTATTATTTACTATTATTAGCATTATCGTTATTATCATTTTGTGATGAGAACACAAAATCTATCCTTATACGTTTTTAAGTATGCAATATAGTACTCTTGGGGCTTGTCTGGTGGCTCAGTGGTAAAGGACTTGCCTGCCAATTCAGGAGACATGGGTTTGATCCCTGGTTCAAGAAGATCTCCAGGAAAAGGAAATGGCAACCCACTCCAGTATTCTTGACTAAGAAATTCCATGGACAGAGGAGTCTGGTGGGTGACATTCTATGGGGTTGCAAAAGTTAGACATGACTTAGTGACTAAACAATAACAATTGCATATGTAACCAGAAATGGGAATTCTAGATCACTTGGAAGCTCTATTTTTAATTTTTTGAGGAACCTCTATACTATTTTCCATAATGACTGCACCAGTTTACATTCCCACCAACAGTGTACAGCTTCTCCACATTCTTGTCAATACTTATCTGCTATTTCTTTTTGTTTTGTTTTAATACTAACCATCATAACAGTGTGAGGTGATCTTTATTGTAGTTTTGATTTGCATTTCCCTGGCAACAACAGCAAAAATTGATGTGTGGAATTACATCAAACTAAAATGCTTTTGTGGAGCAAAGGAAATAATCAACAAAATGAAAAGGAACCTACAGGATGAAAGTATTTGCAAACTGTATATTTGATAAAAAATTAATATCCAAAAATATAAGGAACTCCTATAATTCAATAGCATATAAACAAAAGGCAATTTTAAATGGGAAAAGAAACTAAATAGACATTTCTGCAAAGAATACATATGAATGGCCAACAAGTATGTGAAAAGATGTGCAACATCATGAATCATTAGAGAAACAAATGTTAAAGAATATATTATAGAAACTTTATAGAATTGTTAAAGACCTATTAAAAAGCAACTAATTTTCTAGGCAGGTGGCTGGACCAGATGCCATTTGAAGGTCCTTCTGATACCAGTGTCAGGATGGTAAATAGGAAAGAACCATGTCCTCACAGTAGAACTCATAATGACACTGAGCATTTGCTTAAATTCGTTCATTCAAGAAAGCAATAATACTCTAATTTAAATAGTGTATTACTTATTAACTCACAGTCTCACTTGGAAGGAAGCTATGACACAACTAGACAGCATATTACAAAGGAGGGACATTACTTTGCTGACAAAGATCTCCATATAGTCAAAGCTACAGTTTTTCCAGTGGTCATGTATGGGTGTGAGAGTTGGACCATAAAGAAGGCTGAGCACTGAAGAAATGATGCTTTCAAACTTTGGTGTTGTAGAAGACTCTTGAGAGTCCCTTGGAGAGCAAGGAGATCAAACCAGTCAATCCTAGAGGAAATCAACCTTGAATAATCATTGAAAGGACTGGTGCTGAAGCTGAAGCTCCAATATTTAGCCACTTGATGCAAAAAGGCAACTCATTGGAAAATACCCTGATATTGGGAAAAATCGAGGGCAAGAGGAGAAGGGGCCAACAGAGGATGAGATGATTGGAAGGCATCACTGACTCCATGGATATGAATTTGAGCAAACTCCAGGAGATAGTGAAGGACAGAGGAGCCTGCCTTTTATGTTGAGGTATTTTTCTTTTCATTTTTTATATTTAAACCTGTCTTTTTTCTAATGTGGTTCTGACCAAAAGTTTGCCTCTCTTACTTAAAGCATCACTGGTATTAAAACATTCAGAAAAATGAACAGAAAATATTTTAATTCTGATGATAAAAATTATGCCAATGAGTTCTCCTTAATTCAGTCAGTGAGCTGATTGCCTATATTTATAGAGTATTTTCAGTGAGCAAGATACTATGTTAGGTGAAATGAGTGTTTTGTACTGAATGTTTGTGTTCCACCCAGATTCATATGTTGAAGCCTTCACGTGATGTTTGGAGATTAGGACTTTGGCAAATAAGTTCAGATGAGGGTGTGATGATGGGACCTTTAAGATGGGATTGATGACTTTGTAAGTAGAGATCCTACAGAGGAAATTCATTCCCCTCCCCACCTTTTCTTTCTCTCTGTGTCTCTCCACCCTAGCACAAAGAAGAAGTCACATGAGCGCACAATAAGATGGGGACCATCTACAAGACAGGAAGAACATGCTCACTAGACACCAACTCTGGTATCCTGGTCATGGACCTCTAGACTCTAGAGCTCAGACAAATAAGTCTCCATTCTTCAGGCAACTCAGTCTATGGTGTTTTCTTATGGCAGCCAAGGCAAATGAGGAATTCATTGAATAGAAGACTAGTCTCTGGCTCCAGTGTATGTAAAATAACTAACAATATAAACAATACAAGGTAGAATAACTAATAACACAGACATTATTGCCCACAAATATACTAGTAATTTAGGAAAGAGAAATCATTTTGGCCTAAACCAAAGTCAAATGGAATTGAAAGATAAAATTTTATTCCTCAAATATTGTGTTATCATCCAGCAGATGACAAGAAAGACATAAAGCTTAAATTTATTCCACAACTGAGGGTTTTCCCCCCTTAAATCCATAACACTCTCTTATTTTTAATTTATTCTTTCTTTTCATTTTCATTTCTCTTCTGACCCTTTTGCACGCTTCTGAGATGTGACTGATACGATGATAGAAGAAAGATCCACTAAGAACAACTACACTTACTTTTTTTATTTTAATGACAAATCTGGAAAGCGTCCCAGATGAAACATTTATTATACTAAACATATTCTGCTGAGGAGGAAATTGACCAGGGAAGCATTGGGCAACTACATGTATTTACAGTACGTTGACCTCCCTTTTCCCCATTTCTGTGAAACATCTGTGAGTGATCTTGCCAACATTTTTGGCCTGTGACTGGTTATTTGAAATCCAGCATTTGAATTTCAGATATGTGCATTTATATTTATGTAGCCAGTGAGCCGCCCTTACAAGACATTTTGAAATCAAAATGCCAGTTACCTTGTTTAATGGAGATTGACAGAAAGCTAGGTTTTGGTTTATTTGTTTGGTTTTTGGGATTATATATTTAAATCATACCACCTCATGCAAATTATTTACATTTTTAAGAATAATGGTAGCGATGAATTTTTTACTTATCAGTCATGCAGTTGAGAACTTGTGCTCATTATACTGTTAAGCATTAGTGGAAGGTTTTTGGGCATTTCTCTTGGGGCTCTTAGTTGGTAGATGGATTAGGATAAAAGAGCATTTCATTATCCCATGGAGAGTCTATGATTTGGGAAGAATGAGAGAGAAAATAATACTGGACAGATAAGTTACTACTGAAGAAAGATTTTGAGATAATTCACAATATTCCAACCGAAGAGATTTTGTATGGAGTTTACAGTACTGGAGCCTCATGAGTCAATCAGAAAGGCAGCCTGACAGCACTTTAATCAGTCATGGGTGTTCCTAAGGCCAGGTCAATTTTCCATCAACCTGGGTTCCAGATTTCTTTATTGGCTGGATAGAAGTAATCATATGACACATTAATTAGTTGCCCTGTCAAACTGAACTTTCAGCTATCCAAAGAAAAGAAAGCATAACTCATATTCCTGCCAACTTTGCAGTTTGGTGTTGTTCTGGTTGTTCCTGAGGAAAATAATGAGCTTTGGGGATCATTTGATATCAGATGTACCTAGAACTGGGTCCTGGGTGTCACATATAACCTTACACAGAGACCTGACTTCTTGAAGCCAGAATTTCTTTTGATAAAGCGTGGGATGGCTAGGATATGCCTAATCCAATTATTGTGAGGATAAATTACTATGAGGATAAATAAATTTAGGTGTCTGACACCACCCTTATGGCAGGAGGTAAAGAAGAACTAAAGAATCTTTTGATGAAAGGGAAAAAGAGAGTGAAAAAGTTGGCTTAAAACTCAACATTCAGACAACTAAGATCATGGCATCTGGTCCCATCTCTTCATGGCAAATAGATGGGGAAACAGTGGAAACAGTGAGAGGCTTTGTTTTCTTGGGCTCCAAAATCACTGCAGAGGGTGACTGCAGTCATGAAAATAAAAGATGACTGCTCCTTGGAAGAAAAGCTATGGCCAACCTAGATAGCATATTAAAAAACAAAGACGCTACTTTGCCAACAGAGGTCCATCTAGTTAAAGATATGGTTTTACCTGTAGTCACATACGAATGTGAGAGTTGGACTATAAAGAAAGCTGAGCATCAAAGAACTGATGTTTTTGAACTGTGGTGTTGGAGAAGACTCTTGAGAGTCCCTTGGACTGCAAGGAGATCCAACCAGTCAGTCCTAAAGGAAATCAGTCCTGAATATCCATTGGAAGGACTGATACTGAAGATGAAACTCCAATACTTTGGCCACCTGATGCAAAGAATTGACTCCTTAGAAAAGACCCCGATGCTGAGAAAGATTGAAGGCAGGAGGAAAGGGGGATGACAGAGGATGAGATGATTGGGTGGCATCTTTGACTCAATAAACATGAGTTTGAGTAAATTCCGGGAGTTGGTGATGGACAGGGAGGCCTGGTGAGCTGCAGTCCATGAGGTAGGAAAGAGTCATACACAACTGAACAACTGAACTGACCTGGACTGAATTGTGGTGCTGAAGAAGACTCTTGAGAGTCCCTTGGACTGCAAGGAGATCAAACCAGTCAATCCTGAGAGAAATCAACCCTGAATATTCATTGGAAGGACTGATGCTGAAGTTGAAGCTCCAATACTTTGACCACCTGATGTCAAGAGCTGACTCATTGGAAAAAGACCCTGATGCTGGAAAAGATTGAAAGCAAAAGAAGAGGACAGCAGAGGATGAGATGGTTGGATGGCATCACAGACTCAAAGGACATGAGTTTGAGCAGACTCTGAGAGATGATGAAGGACTGGGAAGCCTGGAGTGCTGCAGTCCATGGGGTCGCAAAGAGTTGAACTCAATTTAGCGACTGAACAAGTACATAAATAATGGCTTAGCATAAACCATAATTGGGCAAGTGGAGATGTAAAGGTTATTTGCCTATGGTCTTTGTTACATGCATATGTGTGTTAATTTCAGTTGTATAAAACTGTCTAAAGAGTCAGTTGCATCTACCACCAACATAGCAGTGATAATATGAATAAGTTACCCTGCTCTTCTGGAAAAATATTTTTAAAATTCTTATTTTTCTAAATGTGATGCAGTCTTTTGCTTGGCGAGGTTCACTTTAGCACGAGCCTCTTTTATGCCAGGCCTTAAAGCAACAGTTGGAAATTGCATTAAAAATTTTCAATAAAATACCTCATCTCCCTGAAGTGCCTGAAGTAAAGCATAGCACTTAAGATCTATGCAGCTCTTTAGCTGGAATGTAATGATCTGGACTTACAGTATGTTAAAAACTTTTGTCATTGAATAAATTCCATGGTAGGCAAGGTATACTGTATGTCACAGGACATTAAAATGATCCTTCAACCAAAAGAAAATAATAATGTGGCTAGACCATAAATCTCAGGCACCCTCAGTGACTATTAAATATCTGCCAAAATTCACTGTCTAATGATGTGTATTTCAATCAACCCAATTTATCAACCTTATGGGCTGATTAAAACTATATTACTCCATTAAGATTAACTCCTGACTTCTGGGAATTAGAATTTTGTGAAGTAAAACACCAGATTGAGAGACTCAGATTTGTTAACTACAGATTATTAATAGAAATGACTCTTAAAACATCCAACAGAGTCAGGAATATGAGTGTATATTTTTATGTTTGTGTGTTCAAAATATCCTGTTAAGTATCTTCCATGGTTTAAAAAGCATGCATGTGTCTTGAAACCAGTAACTTATACATTATCCACTTTTCAGAAAGGATACAATTCAGTCCAGAAATATCATATCAAATCCCCTCACCATGTCTGTAGTCTTAGAGGCCCCTCAGGTATGTGATCAGGAGGTGTCTACTTACACACTGGAGGATGGGGGAAGGAGGTCCATTAATCACAAAAAAAGCATTCTTTATGTAGCAAAAGGGGCTCACTCCACACTTTTCCACATAAAGACGTGACATTCAAGTAGAAATGGATGGAATTTGTTTTTATGAATAGGGTCCTTGCTGACTAATTCTTTTTCTGGGGAGGGGAATGGGCAAATGCTATCCAGATGCATTCCTCTGGAACGATTCCCAGTTTGGGAAAGTGAAAACTACTGTACTTGCAGTATAATAAAGGGCAGTCAGAGAAACTCGATAGCTCCATAAATAGTGCAGTTCTGTTCCTCCCACCTGCCCGGTGTCATGAAGCCATAGCTGTTGCAGAGATCTTTCATGTCGCACAGAGGACTGAGAGTCATCCACCATCATTTTTTTTCTTCTAGAACTCTTGCAGTCATAGCAAAACTGGAATCAAAATGGGATCAAAATCATCCAAATATGCTCAAAGCTCCCAAACAGAAAGGAGGGAATGAATATGTACTTGTGTGTTTTCCCAATTAAATTGTTTGGCAAAGGAAGAAATATTGTCCCTTTTCCCCTTAGAAAGCTTTTTGCCTCTGATCACAAATTCTTACCCAGGTCTACCCCTCCTCCCCTTGGTCTTCTTTTCTGTCTGAAACCCATTACTTTACTTTACTATTAGATTGAATGCAGCCCAGGACTCTGTTCACAGTCCTCATCCCATTCTGTAGCTTCTTCCTGGCTATCATTTTCATACTTATGTTTGCAATTGAACCTTTATTCTCACCTTCTTTTTGCCAAGAAATTCATGTAGCTTTGGATTCATTCAATAAATTTTATTTATATTCATATAATTTATTATTATTATTAATTATACCAATAATTGTATATTGTTATAAATTATACAGATAATTAAATATATATAATTATATGTTTATATTATAAATAATGCCACAGGACTGGATAAGGTCAGTTTTCATTCCAATTCCAAAGAAAGGCATTGCTAAAGAATGTTCAAACTACCGCACAATTGCACTCATCTCACATGCTAGAAAGTAGTGCTCAAAATTCTCCAAGCAAAGCTTCAACAGTATGTGAACTAAGAACTTCCAATGTTCAAGCCGGATTTAGAAAAGACAGGAACCAGAGATCAAATTGCCAACATCTGTTGGATCATTGAAAAAGCAAGAGAGTTCCAGAAAAACATCTATTTCTGCTTTATTGACTATGCCAAAGCCTTTGACTGTGTGGATCACAACAAACTGTGGAAAATTCTGAAAGAGATGGGAATACTAGACCACCTTACCTGCCTCCTGAGAAATCTGTATGTAGGGCAAGAAGCAACCGTTAGAACTGGACATGGAACAATCAACTGCTTCCAAATTGGGAAAGAAGTATGTCAAGGCTATATATTGCCACTCTGCTTATTTAATTATATGAAGAGTACATCATGCAAAATACTGGGCTGGATGAAGCATAAGTTGAAATCAAGATTGCTGGGAGAAATATCAATAACCTCAGATATACAGATGACACCACCCTTATGACAGAAAGTGAAGAGGAACTGAAGAGCCTTTTGATGAAAGTGGAAGAGGAAAGTGAAAAAGCTGGCTTAAAATTCAATATTCAAAAAACTAAGATCATGGAATCCAGTCCCGTCACTTCATGACAAATTGATGGGGAAAAAATGGAAACAGTGAGAGACTTTGTTTTCTTGGGCTCCTAAATCAATGCAGATCATAACTGCAGCCATGAAATTAAAAGATGCTTGCTCCTTAGAAGAAAAGTTATGACCAACCTAGACAGCATACTAAAAAGCAGAGACATTACTTTGCCAACAAAGGTCTGTCTAGTCAAAGCTATGGTTTTTCCATTAGTCATGTATGGATGTGAGAATTGTACTATAAAGAAAGCTGAAAACCAACAACAGACATTTCTCGAAAGAAGACATACAGATGGCTAACAAACACATGAAAAGATGTTCAACATCACTCATTATCAGAGAAATGCAAATCAAAACCACAATGAGGTACCATTACATGCCAGTCAGGATGGCTGCTATCCAAAAGTCTACAAGCAATAAATGCTGGAGAGGGTGTGGAGAAAAGGGAACCCTCTTACACTGTTGGTGGGAATGCAAACTAGTACAGCCGCTATGGAGAACAGTGTGGAGAGTCCTTAAGAAACTGGAAATAGAACTGCCATATGACCCAGCAATCCCACTCCTGGGCATACACACTGAGGAAACCAGATCTGAAAGAGACACGTGCACCCCAATGTTCATCACAGCACTGTTTATAATAGTCAGGACATGGAAGCAACCTAGATGCCCATCAGCAGATGAATGGATAAGGAAGCTGTGGTACATATACACCATAGAATATTACTCAGCCGTTAAAAAGAATTCGTTTGAATCAGTTCTAATGAGATGGATGAAACTGGAGCCCATTATACAGAGTGAAGTAAGCCAGAAAGATAAAGCATTGATGCTTTTGAACTGTAGCATTGGAGAATGTTCTTGAGAGTCCCTTGGACTGCAAGGAGATCCAACCAATCCATCGTAAAGGAAATCAGTCCTGAATATTCACTGGAAGGACTGATGCTGAAGCTGAAGCTCCAATGCTTTGGCCACCTGATGGGAAGAACTGACTCATTGGAAAAGACCCTGGTGCTGGGAAAGATTGAAGGCAGGAGGGAAAGGGGATGACAGAGGATGAGATGGTTGGATGGCATCACTGACTCAATGGATGTGAATCTGAGCAATCTCCAGGAGCTGATGACGAACAGAGAGGCCTGGCATGCTGCAGTCCATGGGGTGGCAAAAAATCAGACACAACAGAGTGACTGAACTGAACTGATTATAAATTACAATATATTAGGTAAATAATTATATATTATTTGTAATTATATACTAATATATTGCTTATTTTTTCTTTAAATATGAATTTAAAGATTTAAATCACATGTTTAAACAAAGTGCTCTCTCCATTTATTAAAATATTCTTTGATTTTTTTTGATCAAAAGTTTTCCTTCTGTATACATAATTTGCTCATAATATTTGTACAAAATTTGTTAGATTTATACCTAGGTATTTCAGGTTTTGAGTGATAATATAAATGGTATTTTATTTCAAATTCCAATTGTTCACTGCTAGTATAGAGGAAGCAATTGACTTTTATGTATCAACCACGTGTCCTACAACCTTGCTATAATTACCTGCTAGTCCCAGGAGTTTTCTTTTGATTCTTTGGGATTTTCTACACAGAAGCACAAAACATCTAAGAACAAAAACAGTATTATTTCTTACTTACCAATGTGTGTATCCTTTATTTCTCTGTTCTTTCTCATTGCATTAGGTAGGACTTCCACTATGATGTTTCACTGTAGTGTAAAGAAGAAACATGCTTGCTTTGTTTTTGATCAAAAGGAGAAAACATGTTTCTTAGCATTAAATATATAGTAGCTGTTGGTTTTTTGTAGATAGTCTTTATCAGATTGATTAAGTTCTTCTCTATTTCTAGTTTGTGGACTGTGATTCTTAAAAATCATAAATCAGTATTGGATTTTGTGAAATGTTTCTGCTGGACTATAGATACAATCATGTGATTTTTCTTCTTTAGCCTGTTGATCTAATGGATTAACTACTTTTCAAATTATATTATGTTAGCATTATATTAATATAATTATATAATTAATTAATATTAATTAACTAGTTTCAAATGTTGAAATAGCCTTGCATACCTGAGATAAATCCCACTTGCTTGTGGTGTATAATTATTTTTATACATTTAAACATTCAATGTGCTAATATTCTGTTATGGATTTTTGCATCTGTGTTTATGGGTGATATTGGTCTATAGCTTTCCTCTTATGTAAGCTCTTTGCTGCTTTAGATATTAGGATAATGTATTCCTGAGTGAATATTTAGGAATTCTTCCTCTGCTTCTGTTTCTGACGTTGTAGAGAACTGGTATACTTTCTTTCTTAAATATTTGGTAGAGCTCACCAGCAAACCCATCTAGGACTGGGACTTTCTATTTTGGAAAGCTGTTGGTTATTGATTCAATTTGTCTAATAAATACAGATTCACTCAGATTGCATATTTCTTCTCAGTGAATTTTGATAGTTTGTGTCTTTCATTGTGTTGACTCATTTGATCTAGGTCATCAAATTTGTGAGCCTCGGCTGTTTATGGTATTCCTTTGCTATCCTTTTAAAGTCTATCAGATCTGTAGTAATTCCTGTTTTATTTATGATTATTAACTTGTACGGTTTTTAGTTAGATAAGCTAGAAGTTTATTAGTTTATTGGTCTTTTGAAGAATTAACTTCTAGTTTTACTGATTTTCTCTATTGATTTTGACTTATGTTGACTTTGGCTCTAGGTAATTTTTACATTGTTTTCTTTGGATCCAATTTTATCTACTTTTTTTTCACATTTCTACAAATATATTCTTGATTTTACACTTCAGTTGTTTGCTAGTAACTTCATTCAGTGCTATATAAATCTCACTATAGGTTTGTTTTTTCTACTTCCACAAATTTTGATAAAATGTGTTTTTATTTTCATTTATTTAAAAACATTTTTAAATTTTACCTTTTTTTGAACCATTTATATTTAGAAGGACTTTGTTTAATCTTCAAGCATTTGGAGAGTTTTACAACTAAATTCCTGTCACTGATTTCTAGTTTTATTCCATTTTAGTCTGAAACCATATATTGTATAGTTTTTATTCTTTTAAATTTGTTAGAATGTGTTTTATGATCCAACTTTGCTCTCTCTTGGTGAGTATTCCATGTGTGCTTGAGAAGATCACATTTTCTGCTGTTGTTGGATGAAATATTCTATAAATGTAAATTTGATGTGGTTGACTGATGTTGCTGTTCAGTTCAACTAAGTCCTTTGTGATTTTCTGCCTGCTGGATCTTTTACTTACTGATAGAAGGGTGTTGAAATCTACGACTATAATAGTGGACTTTTCTATTTCTCAGTTCTATACGTTTTTGCCTCATGTCTTAATGCTCTGTTGTTAGGCACAAACACAGTAAATATTGTTATATCTTCTTGGAGAATTGGCTCCTTTGTTATTATGATTACATGCCCTCTTTATCTCTGATAATTTTCTTGCTCTTGAGTCGGTTTTGTCTGAAATTATGGCCGTGTCAGCTTTCATTTGATTAGAATTTGCTTGGTACATCTTTCTCTATTCCTTTAGTTTCTTCATATCTGTATATTTAAAGTGGACTTTTTATTGGCAATACATAGTTGGGTTCTGTTTTTTTAGCCACTCTATCAGGCTGTGTCTATAACTAGTTATTTAGACTGTTGACATTGACATTTAAAGATAGTATTGTTGATAAAGTTGACCTGCACTTAAATTTGGAGTACATGTATATATACATATAACATTTAAATATCTTTCAATGATGTTTGTATTTTTCAGCATACACATTTTTCACTTTTGTTAAATTTATTCTTAAGTATTTTATTCTTTTGGATGCAACTGTAAATGAAATTATTAATTTCAGTTTCAGATTCTTCCATCCTAGGTGTAGATATGCAACTTACTTTGTATACTGATCCTGTACTATTAATGTTCTACAGTCTAAATAGATAATTTCTGCATCAGGTACTATATATCAAGACATCAAGAATAAAAGCTTTTTGTGAGCTGAACCAATTCTGAATGATCGTCCTCAATGCTCCTAATTTTAGAGTAAGAAGTGTGATTAGGTAAAGACCATATGATACTAGAAAGAGCATGTCATTCTCCACAAGCATCTTTTTTAAAAGCAGAATTATCAGCTAAAATCCTCCATAAATGTCTATGAAGCAACCAGATAGCTGTTTCTTTGCCTGTGCCAACATGTTTTTTTTCCACCAAAATGAGGTGTCCACATGTTCAGCCAATCAAATAAACTGTCTGGCTGAACATTCTAAGGTGCTTTAAAATTCAGTAAATAGTACTAATCACTTCCATTTCAGTACTGATATTAAAGGCCCTATTCATACCATTAAAAAAAGTGGAATGCAGCTGTACTGTGCTTTCCTTTAGAATTTGTATGTGGAGGGCTGCTTGCATAATGAGAAATATGCCTGTATTCTGTGTTCATTTGTACTTAAGAGGCTTAGAGAAGGTATGGATGAAGACATGCTGCCTGCGTGCTGTCACTTCAGTTGTGTCTGACTGTCTGAAACTCCATGGACCATCGCCCAACAGGCTCCTCTGCCAATGAGATTCTCCAAGTAAGAATACTGGAGTGGGTTGCTGTGCCCTCCTCCTGGGGATCTTCCCAAGCTGGAGATCGAACCAGTGCCTCCTGTCTCATGCCTCCTGCACTGGCAGGTGGGTTCTTTACCACTAGCGCCACCTAGGAATCCCCTAAGTGTTAATCACTCAGTCCTGTCCTACTCTTTGTGATCCCATTGTCTGTAGCCCACCAGGTTCCTCTGTCCATGGGATTCTCCAGGCAAGAATACAGGAGTGGGTTGGCATTTCCTTCTCCAGGGGATCTTCCGGACCCAGGGATTGAACCCAGGTCTACTGCATTGCTGGCAGACACTCTACCCACTGAGCCAGCAGAGAAGCCCCTAAAGACATGCTAATAACCCAGAAACTTAAAAAAAATACCTCTTTTGGCTCCCAGGGTGATGTGGGGGAGGGCTACGGTGTGATCTGAAGCAGTTTCCATTTTTATGAGAATATTGATACTTTGAAAATGTAATTGATGCTGTTAAGTGCCTCTTTGTAAAAATTTCACAAATGTTCCAATTTACTAAGCTTAAATATTTAACACAGCAAAGGGCTTCCAGATATGTAAGACATATTTTTAACTTATATTCTCAATTTTATATCCATATTGATCCACTGCAATGGTAGTAAAAGTGCATCCCTTGTTTTAGAGATATCTATTTAAAAATGTGCTTAATCTTTTAAAAATTACACCTCTGTCTTTTTTCTACACATGCACTACCTAAATTGTACTTCTCCTTGGTTGCAGCTGATATTTATTTTAAAACTCCAGCTTTAACTACAAATTACAACTGTCATATTGGTTGATCTATGTAAACACTGATCTTTTTGGTGTTTTAAATGAAAGAGCACAATTTCCTATAAATATGACTCTCTGTCAAAAATCAAATTTCTATTTTGTGGAGCCCTAATATCAAGGTCATAGGTGTGGCGCTTTATACCAAGGTCACAGGGTAAAATTCTCTAGAATTAACCAAACCCCATAGCAACCATTGCCATAAGCCTCCCGATATTTCTATCCTCATGTTAGGTAAAATATCCACCCCATTACTCACCCTATAGCATCCTAACCAATCACCTAATGTCACCTTTCCACTAGTAATCTTCTCTGTCTTGAGGCTATAAAAATTGGCTACTAACCCACAAGAGGGGTCAGCTCTCTCTTGAGCCGGCCCGCAGTTTGAACAGCAACTCCGACTCTAATAAATTACTTTATTCTCCTCTCATTCCACCTCTTGTCTGGAAATTCTTTTCCAGTCTACACACAGACCAGGACATATTTCTCTGAATTTTGTTTACTGATAGTCAAGAATCCTTTATTTAAATTTCCTTGTAAAAGCACAAGCCACATTTTAATTTGACTTTGTTAGAACAAAGATTAGATTACAATACTAATGAATTAAAGCTTTTTACTTATTATTTTTGGCTTTTACACACATTTTGCTCTTTGGGGGTGGTGAACAGCTGGGGGAGTTGCCCAAGTTCACTTGCCTTTTATGAATTCTTTGTAGAGTGACCAAGTCCTTTCTTCATCTTGTAAGGAAAAAAATTAATTCTATGAAAAAAAAAAGTTCTGACAAATTTTGCTAAAGATACTTTTGATAAATTAGCAAGGAGGTACAGCACAAACTGGGGCTTCCCATGTGACACTAATGATAAAGAACTTGCCTTTCAATGTAGGAGACATAAGAGACATGGGTTTGATCCCCATGTTGGGAAGATCCTCTGGAGAAGGGAATGGCAACCCACTCCTGTATTCATGCCTGGAGAATCCTATGGACAGAGGAGCCTGGAAAGCTATAGTTCATAGGGTCTCAGCAAAGAGCTGGATGCAACTGAAGTGACAGCATGCACAGCACAAATTATATTTATTTTTTTCTTCTGCTCTCTACACATGAATCTCAAACACTCTGTTTCTCTCCCAGCCGACTGTCTACTACTGTCTCTCTCCATTCACTGACCCCACCAGTCACCAACTCCCCTGTACCCCACCTTGGCCATGTCCTACACAAACACATCCCTTCCTTGCTATGTACTGCAAGTATTTGAGCAACTTGCAAATGGCATTTTAAACTCACTCTTCTTCCATCTTTAGCATGTTAAGCCCACCGTTTAATATCCAAACAAAAAGCTCAAGCTTCCATTATATGCACCAGAGAAAGCCCAGCATATTTCCAAATACTCTGAGGGTGATTTATGTCCTGCTTTCAATTTTCACTTCTCATTTAATTATCAAACCTTATCTCCTCCTGAAACTGTGGTCTTGATGACCTCACTCACAATTTTCCCAAGGGTGGACACATGCATTTCTGTTCAATCCTCAAATCACCACTGATACAAAGTTGTTTGGATAAAAATTTTTTACTACAGGTTTAAAAATAACCAAGGATTATTTTAGAACAGGGTAGCAAACAATTTTCAATTGAATATCTGGCACCACCTCTCCTAACAACTCATCCCACAAAGCGAAAGTGAAAGTTGCTCAGTCGTATCTGAGTCTTTGCGACCCCAAGGACTATACAGTCTGTGGAATTCTCCAGCCCAGAATACTGGAGTGGGAAGCCGTTCCCTTCTCCAGGGGATCTTCCCAACCCAGGGATTGAACCCAGGTCTCCCACATTGCAGGTGGATTCTTTACCAGCTGAACCACAAGGGAAGCCCCATCCCACAAGTTAACTTTTATTAAACCCTTCAGATCCAATAGTGCATACTTAACTGAGGTTTGCTTCTCTACCCTGGCACTTTTCTTGTCTCCCAGGATGAAAAACATTTCAAAATTCCTGTTGCATTATTTTATTTTCTTCATCAAATAATTACTCATTTTGCCAACAAATGTCTCTATTGTCAAAGCTATGGTTTTTCCAGTAGTCAGGTACAGATGTGAGAGCTGGAGCATAAAAAAAGGTGAGTGCTGAAGAATTGATGCTTTTGAACTGTAGTGTGGGAGAAGATCCTCGAGAGTCCTTTGGATGGCAAGGACATCAAACCAGTCAATCCTAAAGGAAATCAATGCTGAATATTCATTGGGAGGACTGATCCTGAAACTGAAACTTCACTACTTTGGCCACCTGATATGAAGAGTCAACTTTTTGGAAAAGACCCTGATGCTGGAGAAGATTGAAGGCAGGAGGAGAAGGGGGCAACAGAGGATAAGATAGTTGGATGGCATCACTGACTCAGTGGACATGAATTTGAGCAAACTCTGGGAGGTAATGAAGGACAGAGGAGCCTGGTGTGCTGCAGTCCATGGGGTCGCAAAAAGTTGGACACAACTTAGCTTCTGAACAACAACAACAACAAATTATCCAACAAAATTATCCAACTTTGGTAAACAATTTGTCTCTTATGGTCGTTTACATTAACTTTGCCTTGTGCAGACTGTTAGCTTCCAGGAGGGGAGATGTCTGATCTTTCCATTTTCTTTTATATAACACATAGCAGAGCCCCTGTGGGTAAGGATACTAAAGAAAGCTTTAAAAATGTATTTTTGCCAATTGAAAGTCTCTTGTTTTAAAATTCAGGTGCCTTATTTTTAGAACGAACCAGTTAAGTAAGTCACTCAGTCATGTCTGATTCTGCAGAATTCTCCAGGCCAGAATACTGGAGTGGGTAGCCCTTCCCTTCTTCAGGGGATCTTCCCAACCCAGGGATCGAAACCATGTCTCCCACATTGCAGGTGGATTTTTTACCCGCCGAGCCACAAGGGTAGCCCACTGGAGAAGGGAATGGCAAACCACTTCAGTATTCTTGCCTTGAGAACCCCGTGAACAGGATGAAAAGATAGAAAGATAGGACACTGAAAGATGAACTCCCCAGGTTGGTAGGTGCCCAATATGATACTGGAGAAGAGTGGAGAAATAACTCCAGAAAGAATGAACAGACAGAGCCAAACCAAAAACAACACTCAGCTGTGAATGGGACTGGTGATAGAAGCAAGATTCTATGCTGTAAAGAGCAATATTGCATAGGAACCTGGAATGTTATGTCCATGAATCAAGGTAAATTGGAAGCGGTCAAACAGGAGATGGTAAGAGTGAACATCAATATTTGAGGAATGAGTGAATTAAAATGGACTGGAATGGATGAATTTAATTCAGATGACCATTGTATCTACTACTGTGGGCAAGAATCCCTTAGAAGAAATGGAGTAGCCCTCATAGTCAACAAAAGAGCCCAAGATGCAGTTCTTGGGTACAATCTCAAGAAACAACAGAATGATCTCTCTTCGTTTCCAAGGCAAACCATTCAATATCACAGTAACCAAAGTATATGCCCCTACCAGTAATACTGAAGAAGCTGAAGTTGAACGATTCTATGAAGACCAACGAGATCTTATAGAACTAACACCCAAAAAAGATGTCCTTTTCAATATAGGGGACTGGAACTCAAAAATAGGAGCTAAAGAGATACCCGGAGTAACATGCAAATTTGGCCTTGAAGTACAGAATGAAGCAGGGCAAAGGCTGACAGAGTTTTGGGAAGAGAATATATTGGACATAGCAAACACCCACTTTCAACAGCACAAGAGAAGACTCTACACATGGACATCACCAGATGATCAATACCAAAATCAGATTGATTCTATTCTTTGCAGCCAAATATGGAGAAGCCCTATACAGTCAGCAAAAACAAAATGGGAGGCTGACTGCGGCTCAGATCATGAACTCCTTATTGCCAAATTCAGACTTACATTGAAGAAAGAAGGGAAAACCACTAGACCATTCAGGTATGGCCTAAATCAAATCCCTTATTACTATACAGCAGAAGTGAAAAACAGATTCAAGGGATTAGATCTGATAGAGTGCCTGAAGAACTAAGGAAGGAGTCTTGTGACATTGTACAGGAGGCAGTGATCAAGACCATCCCCAAGAAAATGAAATGCAAAAAAGGCAAAAGGTTGTCTGAGGAGGCCTTCAAAATAGCTGTGAAAAGAAGAGAAGCAAAAGGCAAAGGAGAAAAGGAAAGGCATACCCATCTGAATGCAGAGTTCCAAAGAATAGCAAGGAGAGAAAAGAAAGCCTTCCTCAGTAATCAATACAAAGAAATAGAGGAAAACAATAGAATGGGAAAGACTAGAGATCTCTTCAAGAAAATGAGAGATACCAAGGGAACATTTCATGCAAAGAAGGGCACAATAAAGGGCAGAAATGGTATATACCTAACAAAAACAGAACATATTAAGAGGAGGTGGCAAGAATACACAAAAGAAGTACGTTAAAAAGATTTTCATGACCCAGATAATCACGATGGTATGATCACTCACCTAGAGCCACAAATCCTGAATGAGAAGTCAAGTGGGCCTTAGAAAGCATCACTACAAACAAAAATAGTGGAGGTGATGGAATTCCAGTTGAGCTATTGCAAATCCTAAAAGATGATGCTGTGAAAGTGCTGCACTCAATATGCCAGCAAATTTGGAAAATTCAGCAGTGGCCACAGGACTGGAAAAGGTCAGTTTTCATTCCAATTCCAAAGAAAGGCAATGCCAAAGAATGCTCAAACTACTGCATGATTACAGTCATCTCAAAGGCTAGCAAAGTAATGCTCAAAATTCTCCAAGCCAGGCTTCAACAGTATGTGAACCAAGAATTTCCAGTGTTCAAGCTGGATTTAGAAGAGACAGAGGAACCAGAGATCAAATTGCCAACATCTGTTGGATCATCGAAAAAGCAAGAGTTCCAGAAAAACATCTACTTCTGCTTTACTGACTATGCCAAAGCCTTTGACTGTGTGGATCACAACTGTGGAAAATTCTTCAAGAGATGGGAATACCAGACCACCTTACCTGCCTCCTGAGAAATCGGTATGCAAGTCAACAAGCAACAGTTAAAACTGGACATGGAACAAGAGACTGGTTCCAAATTGGGAAAGGAGTAGGTCAAGGCTGTATATTGCCACTCTGCTTATTTAACTTATATGCAGAGTACATCATGAGAAGTGCTGGACTGGATGAAGCACAAGCTGGAATCAAGATTGCCAGGAGAAATATCAATAACCTCAGACATGCAGATGACACCAACCTTATGGCAGAAAGTGAAGAAAACTAATGAGCCTCTTGATGAAAATCAAAGAGGAGAGTGAAAAAGTTGGCTTAAAGCTTAACATTCAGAAAACTAACTTCATGACATCCGGTCCCATAACTTCATGGCAAATATAGGGTGAAACAATGGAAACCGTGAGAGACTTTATTTTCTTGGGGTCCAAAATCACTGTAGATGGTGACTGCAGCCATGAAATTAAAAGATGTTTGGTCCTTGGAAGAAAATCTATGACCAACTTCAATAGCCTACTAAAAAGCAGAAACATTACTTTGCCAACAAAGGTCTGTCTAGTCAAAGTGGTGGTTTTTCCAGTAGTCATGTATAGATGTGAGTTGGACTATAAAGAGAACTGAGCACTGAAGGATTGATGCTTTTGAACTGTGGTTTTGGAGAAGACTCTTGAGAGTCCCTTGGACTGCAAGGAGATCCAACCAGTCAATCCTAAAGGAAGTCAGTCCTGAACATTCATTGGAAGGACTGATGCTGAAGCTGAAACTTTAATACTTTTGCCACCTGATGCGAAGAATTGACTCACTGGTAAGACCCTGATTTTGGGAAAGATTGAAGGCAGGAGGAAGGGGATGACAGAGGATAAGATGGTTGGATGGCATCCCTGACTCAATGGATATGAACTTGAGCAATCTCCGGGAATTGGTGATGGAGAAGGAAATGGCAACCCACTCCAGTATTCTTGCCTAGAGAATCCCGGGGACAGAGAAGCTTGGTGGGCTGCCGTCTATGGGGTCGCACAGAGTTGGACACGACTGAAGTGACTTAGCAGCAGCAGCATCAGCAGGGAAGCCTGGCATGCTGCAGTCCATGGGGTCACAAAGAGTCAGACATGACTGAGCAACTGTACTGAATAGTTAAGTAATAGCAATTTTGTCATCTACCAATGCGTAGCAAAATTAATATGGTTTCTTATATGTGTTATAAGGGATATGTAATTTGATATCAACACATATAAATATAGAAAATTTCCTCTAGCATGATTAAATACTTAGAGAAAGAAATTTTAAACACATAGAAAAGTTAAAGTAATATATCACCTGTATTGACTCTTTGTGAGCATACTTTTTTTCATTCTGTATATATTTCATTCATATATTGTATATCTGAGATTGTAGAAACAACATATACTATTTTCTGTGTATTGCAATAATAATCTCAGGTTCATCTTCATTCTGAATTATTAGAACTCTTTAAGTGGACAAGTCTGAAAAAGTTAATCCAGTTACTAATTTAGCGTGAATCAAGAACTGTGATTACACTATACATAAAAATGAGTTGTCCCATTTCCAGAAATAATAAAGAATTGACTTTGAATCCTCATAAGCAACTGGTTGATGCTTTCAGGAAAACATCTCATATATATAAAATTTTTATAGACACTGTCATTAAAACCTTTAGTTCAGCAATTAGAACTAGTTGCTTTATTGAAATGGACTTCACTTTGTGTGCTTTATACTGCTCTGACATCTTAAAATTTTCAGTACACCAACCTTTTGATCTATAAAAATGTAGAGACTTTTAAGCCCAGCAGAGAAAAAGTAGGGCATTTTAGGAAAACTGTAATCCTCCAAACATTTTTTTTTGTTAAAATAACTATAAATGTTTTAGAAAACAAAATGTTTTAGAAACCTTTTGTAAGAGTTACTGGATATCTATATGTTCTCCATGTCTTCACTCTAAAAGAAAAAGAAAAATCAATGATATACAAAAATAACTTGACAAAGATTTACAAGAAAATTGACTTAAATTTAGTATCTTCTAACTTTTCCTAAAGAAAGAAAATCAAATCTGAATAATTTTGCATGAGAATAAGTGGAACAGAAGTATCAATTCAGCTAATGTATTTTAATCTTAGTCTTCACCTAAAAATATTAAGTTTCGCATTGTATCTATGTAATTCTAACTCTCAATTTCATCCTTTTATAAAAGATCCAGAGGATTCATCTAAAGGACCATATATATCTGATATTCTAGCGATACAGATTAGTTTTCTAAAGCAAGCAAAAAGAGTATTCAAATGTTTAGAAGAACATTTGGAAATCATGAGATGTTCATTATTTTTTCAAAATTAATAATCAAATTTCAATGACCCAGCATTGAACAGGACTTGTAGTTCACAGTGTGTAACTTACTAAAAATTACTAGAAAGACACAACTTATTGTGACTCTTGACAAGGGACATCCGTTATTGAAACCTGAGAACCTTTGTGTGTTGTAGTAAATTTTTAAAGTAATTTTTACATTTGCCATAACTTGGCAAATGTAAAGCAAACATATTATGAACTATCTCTTCTATAGAGTCATAGGAAATTGAAAAGTGTAAAAAAAAAAAACATAAAAGATAGATCTGTCTTTAAAAACAGTGCCCTCATAGCACAGTGAAGACATAAATAGATCTGAAAAAGATAAAGAGAGGCAAGAACCAGGGAGGAAGACAGAGAAAGAAAAAGATGTTGATGTTCATTTTACTGACTGTTATTGAATGCCTATACCAACCTAGCTACTGTGCTGAGTGCTAGCAGAAAGCACAAATGAGGCATGCTTCCTGCCCTCAGGGAGCTTATAGATTAGCAGTAAAGGCCAACATGTAAATAAGTAATTACAATGCAATGAAAATAAATACTGTAATAAAATTATACCATAAATACTACCTGAATATTCACTGGAAGGACTGAGGCTGAGCTGAAACTCCAATACTTTGGCCAACTGATGTGAAGAACTGACTCCTTGGAAAAGATCCTGATGCTGGGAATTAATGAGGGCAGGAGGAGAATGGGACGATAGAGGATGAGATGGTTGGATGGCATCTCCGACTTGATGGACATGAGTTTGAGCAACCTCCGGGAGTTGGTAATGGACAGGGAAACCTGGCGTTCTGCAGTCCCTGGGATCACAAAGAGTTGGGCACGACTGAGCAACTGAACTGAACTGATAAATACTACAGAAACACCAGGAAGAAAGCAACTCGTAATTATCATCCATGCATGTGTGCTCAGTTGTATCTGTCTCTTTGTGACTCCATGGATTGTAGCCCAGCAGGCTCCTCTGTCCATGGGATTCTCCAGGCAAGAATACTGGCGTGGGTTGCCATTTCCTTCTGATGATCTTCCCAATCGGGGGATCTAACCGGCGTCTCCTGAGTTTAGTACTTTGGTAGGTGGTTTCTTTACCACTGAGGCACCTGGGAAGCCCATTTATCATCCAACTCAACATAAAGTAACAGGGGAGGATTCTAGGAAAGACACAAAGGTTTTTTTCAGTTCTGATTCTTTATATTTCCTCTTTTTAAAGCTATTTCTATGGCAAGGGAAGAAAAGTATGGCAAAACGTAGTTTAAGTGCAAAAGCAGAGGAAATAAAAGCAATCTTATAAAAATATTTTGCTATAGTTTCACCTGAAGTAAAGCTATGGCATAAATATATTTTCAATATTATTAACACTATGGCAGAATGAAAAGAGGCTAAGAATGCAAAGTGATAAAAACCCACTTAGTTTTATAGGCCTTAACCTTTGCCAATTAAATCAGATTCATTCATTTTAGGACACTTCTTAATGCTAAGTAATAGTTTAAAGAATGCAAAAGCCAAAGAAGTTAAACATTTTGTCATGCATTTAATTTCCCATTTATGGGAAATTTATTTCTATTATTTGTAAGGTAGATAAGAGGTTTAAAAAAACGGAAACAGATAAGAAGAAAAATAGAAATGTAAAAAAAAAAAAGAGATATTCTTATAGCAAAGTATGACAAACCTAGAGGTCTAAGAATTTGTGAGAAGCAATGAAAAGTAATGAAAAGATTAATTCTGGAGCCATGCTGAGGTTGTTATGGTTCTGGATAGCCAAGGGATTGTCAGTGGATAAGCAGTGCTGCTCTTCCTTAGCTTCTTTTTCTCTTTTTCTGTCTTTCCCTAGAATTTTGCCTTGTGTTTTATTAAGACTACCATTGAGATTCATTAAATACTTGGTATATTACTAGATATTGAGTGTAAAATTGCCAGCTGACTGCATGTTCCCTGTAGTTTGCCTTCACTGCCAAGATTATAAAAGCTCTAAAGTATATTTAATTTCATTTTTGTCATTATTAACAGTGACCTTTTAGACATTTTGCCCTATTGATGTCCAAGCTTTCATTTGAGGCCCTTTCTGAAAGCAGTATTTGTGCTCAGTTGAACAGTAGCAAAGTGAATGGTGTAGGTGAAAGCGACAGTTATTGCACATAGGAGTAGATCCACATTTCTTTTTTCCCCCAAATCTCCCATGTTATAGTTGTTAAAGATTTAATAGGAGTAAGGAAGGCTAAATACGTGTCTGTAGCCAAATACACTTACACACACACACACACACACACACACACACATTAACACACAGTAGGTATTACATGCCATACTTGGACTCCCTCCCCAATGATTATCACTTGTGTGTACTAGTATTGATTAGCGTAGTATCAGTTTGGTTATTTTGTGATTTTTTTTTTAAAGAAATAAAATTTAAATTTCCATGTTAATAAAAGTACTTGTTAGTACCCTCTGAAATGATTTTATTTACTTAATTAATTGTTTGCAATCTGCAATTTGAAAAACATTGCTGTAAGATTTATTCATTAGTCTTAAAAGCTGGAAATTTAGCATCTGCCTGCAACACTTTTAGAAGTTAAGATTTTAGAGAATGTTCTCATGAGGTGCAAAAATTCTATCTGTTCAATGTTTTATTTGACACCTGTGTATCCTCTGTAGTAAATGGCTGCTCATGACTTTTGTCCATTTTGTAATTGTATTTTTTCTTTCACTGTTGAACACTGAAAGGTGTTTATATATTTTAGATGCTAGTCTTTTGTGAGGTATATGACTTGGGAATACTATGTTTCAGGGTGTAGCTTTTTTTCATGCTTTTATTAGGGTATTATCGAAAACAAAATTTTTTAATTTTGATAAAGTTTAATTTATGAAATATCCCTTTTATGAATCATGCTTTTGGTGTGGAGACTGAGAACACTTTACTTAGCCCTAGGCCACAAAGATTTCTCCTTTTTTCTGAATATTTTTTACTTCTATATTTTACATTTAAGTCTTTAATGAAGTTTGAATTAATTATTGTAAAAGATGTGAGGTGTAGGTTGAGTTTCATTTTTTAGCCTATAATTGTCTGATAGCTCCAGAACCATTTGTTGAAATCTGTCCTTCCTCCACTAAAACGCTTTTTCACTTTTGTGAAAAATCAGTTGGAAATATTTGTGAAGGTCTATATCTTGGATCTCCAGACCATTGACCTGTGTGTCTTCATAGGCCATTATCAAACTGTATTGATAACTATAACTATAGACCTTTAATATTGGCTAGAATGATTTATCCCTTTTTCTCCCCAAGACTATTTTATCTATTCTCAGTCCTATTCGTTTCCCCATAAACTTAAAAATAAAATTGTCTATATCTACCAAAACTTTGCTGTAATTTTGATAGGAATTGAATTAAACCTATAGGCAAATTTGGGGAGGGAATTAGCATCTTCATTATTGCATCTTCGAAACATGACCATGACGTGTTTCTCCATTAAATTAGGTCTTTGATTTCTTGTGTCTCTGGTTTGTAATTGTCAACATACAGATTTTGTATATATTTTGTTAAGTTTGTATCTAAATATTTTCTTTTCTTTCAAATGATTGAAATGGTACTGACTTTTAAATGTTGGTTTACATATGCTTATTTTTAGAATTTGTGCTTGCTCAGTTGTTAAGTTGTATCCAAATCTTTGCGATTCTATGGCCTGTAACCACCAGGCTCCTCTGTCCACAGGATTTCCCAGGCATTCCTTCTCCACTGAATTTTCTTGACCCAGGGATTGTCTCCTACATCTCCTGCATTGGCAGGTAGGTTCTTTACCATATTGTTAGTATACAGAAATCCAACTGATTTTCACATATTGAGCCTACATCCTGCAGTCTTGCTGAGCTAAGATATTATTTCCATGATGATAGAAATACATTTTGGGGGTAGATTCTTTGAGACTTTCTATGTAGACAATCATGTCAACGACAAACAGTGAAAATGTTTTTTCCTAACTCTCTAATCTATATGTCTTTCATTAACTTTCCTTCTTTTATTGAACTGGTCTGAACTTCAGCAGCATGTTCAATATTATTGGTAAGAGTGTACATTCTTACCTTGTTCCCATCATAGAGCAAAAGGATCTAATCTTTGACCAGTACCATATTAATTGTAGGTATCTCAAAGGCATAATAAAATATCTTAATGGTCAGTAATTATTTGTTGAATTACTGAGAATGTGATTTTGGAGACAGAAAGCTAGATAACACAATGTTTTATTACTTTACTTTTTCATCAAATGAATGCTTTCTATTTTTTTGCATTTGAATCACTTGCTGGTATAACTCTTCACAGAGGTCTTTCTTAATGGTCTTTAATTTTTTTCTATTTTATGTTTTGAAGCAATGGCTTACCTAGCAGCAACAAAACAACTGTAATAAATGACAGAAGAGCACTTATTGGAATACAGAGTTCTTATTTGATAATATAGATGAGGGTTTACACTTGGGAATTTTTCTGTTAGTGAAATATGATCTGGATACCAGTGCTTTTTTTGTTTTATTATTGTATATTTGTATGAGCTATTTTAAAGTCAAGCACCTATAGTGTCACCAATACAACTTTTTATATTTTCTTATTCTTGTTTTTTTTTTTTATCCCCATAGAATGGGAGCAGAATTTTAGTGAAAGAAAACAAATTTCAACTCTCTAAGACTGAAATCAAGTTAAAACCTTGAAGAATAAACCTGTATAACTGATCAAAGACTAACCTTGTCCTTTCAAGTATTTGATTTCAGTTTCTTTAAATGAGTAATTTTAAAATAAGCTCTTTTGTGCGCTTTGTTTTTCCCACTCCTCATTATACACTCTCAGTAAACATACCTCTCTTTGTTTCTTTGTCACTATTTTCATTTCAGACAATAACAACCCCTTTATTTAACCTATAGTCATTGTGTTGATAAGCCTAAGTAAATTATGGTTAATATAGCAAACCTGTATTATTGTAGGCATTAATACAACTTCAAAATATATTAATGTTAGGAATGAACACAGTTCCTCTCATCATCACATTATCAATACTTACACTGCATTTAGATTTGTTATTTTCCATTTATATTTTCACCCAGGTAATCAAATGAAGGCATTTTTAATAATCTATTTTGCAGAGCAGGCTGATTGATTATAGCAAATATAATTTCCCATCCTATTTGAAGATCCATTTTCATATTAAACAAAGCACTTGAACATTGAGTTACTGCAAGATAGTCATAACACGAAGACTGTGTTTTTCTATAGGACAAAAAGGATGCAAGCTTTTCTCTGTTGTTCTGTAGAGGTCACGTATGAGTCTTTATATTACCAACCTTCCCCAACAATGCCACAGTGCCATTACAAACTACTTTCTATCTAGTTTTGCTTTTTAATGGGCAAAGAAAACTGGATACTTGTGTTAGTTTGTAAGGACTGTTGTAATGAAGGACCACAAACTGGGTGGTTTAAACAACAGAAACTTTTTGTGTCATAGTTCTGCAGGTGAGGGGTCTCAGATCAAGGAGTTGGAAGCTGAATTTCCTCCAAGGGCTGTGATAGAAAATTCTATTCCAGACCTCTCTCTTTGGTTTGGAGATGTCCATTTTCTCTCTGGGTATTCACTTTATCTTCCATCTGTGCTTGTCTGTGTCCCATTTTTCCTTCTCACAAGAACACCAGTCATAGTAGACTGGGTCCCACTTTAATGATTTTATCTTAACTTGGTTACCTCTGTAAAGACCTTATCTCTAAACAAGGTCATATTCTGAGATGCTAGGGGTTTGGACAGATCTGTACGTTTGAGGCTAAGGGGACAAATACAACCCTTAACTTTTGCTCTATTTTGTCCTGTCTCCTTGTAAGTAGGTGGTAGTCCTACTGTGATAAATTTGTCCAAAGGATCAGCAATTCAATGCAATTCATTTACTGAGAATTTAGTAAATTCCTAGTTTCTAGAATCAAATGATTTCTAGTTTCTAGAATCAAACGATTCTATAACAAGAAAAAAAATATTTGCCTATCTCAAATGTGGTTATGGAGACAAACAAAACTTGTTAAAATATAAATTAAGTGCCATGAAGTGGGAGGTCATTCACTTCTCTAGGGAATCTTCCCAACCCAGGGATTGAACCCAGGCCTCCTGCATTTTGCAAGCAGATTCTTTACCACCGAGCCACTAGGGAAGTCCAACATACAGGTCCTCCGGTCAAAGACAGGAGAAAAAGTATGCCCATTTTTGGAGATGCTCACAGGGTCAGGAAGAGCCTCACATAGGAGCTAACAGACAGAATGAAGTGGGAGTGGTAAGAAAATAAGTTTGGGGTAGATATTAATACAGTGGTCCTCCATAACTCCAACAAGCTTGAAGTTTTGAACATTTATTTTTAAGACACTTGGTAACCGCTATTCTAGGGTCTGGAAGAATGTTGCTTGATAGAAAACGTTTGTTGCGTTCTTCATGTGAGAAGGGTTGTGTTAGATGCTGTGGAGCGGCAAAGATGCACATAATGCTGTTCCTACTCTGCACAAGCTGCTCTACGTCCACTCTGAGCATTCTCTGACATTCACACCTCTATGGACTTCCCTGGTAGCTCCTTGGTAAAACCACCTGCCAGTGCAGGAGACGCAGGTTCAACCCCTGGGTTGAAAAGATCCCCTGGAGAAGGAAATGGCAACCCACTCAAGTATTCTTGCCTAGAGAATTCCCTAGACAGAGGGTTGCAGAGAGTCAGACCCGACTGAGGAACTAAACAGTAACAACAACAAAATGGACTGCTAAGCCTAAGCAGTCTGCTACATATGTCTACTTCACTGCCTCTGGAATAGTATAAATGAGCTTTCATTTTTTTGCTCTGAAAAAAACAAATTTCTAACTTTCCTCTCCTCTCCTGTACAGATATTAATCGGTCAAGCTTCAGTGTTAAAAGGAAAATATTTGTTTACTGGATCAGTGAACACTGAAGCAAATTACTGATATTATTAGATTTTGATATCCATTGTCAAGTTTGCCAAAGGCATAATTTGCTCTCTTATGCTAAAATGTAGGGGGTCATAGGGTCTTAAAAATCACTAGAGTTTCTCTGACAAAATCTGTTAAATTATAGAAAAGATCTTTTTAGAATATGAGAAGAGGTTAGTAGCTCGACTGGATGATAAAATGGCCTTTTTTTGTCAAACAAAGTTGGTTTCACTTATGACTCAATGTGAAAAGACAAGTTCCTAAAGAAAGTTTCCACATTTTCATACTGATCATAAATATTTTAACTTGATTTTACTTAGTGCCCAAGTGAATAACCATGAAAGGAATGATTTTCAAGCTTTCGTTGTCACAGATTTTAAACCCTCTGGAAGAGTCGCCAAGTGTAGTGTTATTATGAATCATAAGGAATCTTAGCAAGATGCATTCCCATTGTCATCGAAGTAGTTAAAGCCAGTGAGGCAGGACTAAATTGTTGTGACATTTTCCCAGCCCCACTATTACCTGTCAAATTGGAAAAAAATCAAGGCATGAGGACAAGCTCACGTATTGATGTGCTCAGTCTTGTTATTAATTGAAGTAAATGGATAAGCTTGCCCATCAACAGTAACAAACACATCTGCTCATGGTAAAAAAAAAAACAAAAAAAAAAAACAAAAAAAACCTCCTTAACCTTCTGTTTCTCACAGGTCCCTGGGATTTGAAAAGTGCTTCGTTCTCTATTCAAGAACCATGATGACTATTGTGTTTGTTCTACACTTTTTAAAAAAATTTGCTGACAAAGTGAAATATGGAATACTGTATTCACTTATTTCATGTTTGCCTCACAACGGATTGAGTTATATAAAGTAGGACATGGACAAATTACAAAAACCAGAACAAGCAGGGTCCCTAATAGTCTTATATAACTGCAAACACTCTACATCTGCTTTAATCCATCATCTTCCTTACTTCTCAAATATAATAGTGTGTTTTTCTCTCTGTGATTTTTAAGTACAAAGAGAAAGTTTTCCATACTGTAAAACGGAAAAACTTTTGATGAGAAGCAACTCAAAAAAAAAAAAAAATGCAAAGGGGGAAATGTCTTTGGTTATTTCATTTATGTGAGTCTATTAACTCCAAAAGTACATTGCAAACAGTGCTAAAGCAAAGCTATTCTAAATCTGCTTTTGCCTGAACAAAGTATTTGTGACTGCATTTCCTCGGCATGAAAATAAAGAATTCACCCTCAATGCATTGAGATGCGCAAAAATTTTCTTCTAAGCTGGTATTGAAAAGAATAACAGAAAGCTGGGCAACAAATTTTTTATTTTAAAAATACAGCAAAATTGCTTAATTATGTGCATCTGAGATTTTTAGCCTAAGCAAGAAAGTGATGTTCACTAGAACTGGAATAAAGAACACACCAGGTGTCAATGGTGTCTTTTTTCTTTGTTGTGATATTAATGAATACAACAGTTTTCTCCTGCCTTCTGACAGTGTCTAGGATTTTTACTGAAGGGTAGGGATTAATTCTGAAGCATCTCAGTGTTTGCAAAATATTTGCTACCATACATTCTAAAACCACAGAAAGTGAAAATGCAATTACGATTTACTAATGCAACATGTCTTGTTTTATACAAGAAAATGAGACAGTTGAAAGAAAAGTAGTCACCCCCTAGAGAGGATGGGGAAATTTTTACATATAAAAATGAAAGCAGAGATGGTTTAGCAGTTTCTCCATATGGTTTTATGCATTATGTTACTGAAGAGTTCTTCCAAGTTTGACTAAACTCAAAGTCCTACTGATGCCTGAGCAGACATGAATACTGATGAAGAGAGCAGAGATGACAGATTAAATCCTGTCTTTCTTCATCCCATGTTCCCTTCTGTGTAATCTATATTGGCATTTTTCCTGTTCCTGAAGAGTCTCCCGAGCTTCTCAAGGCTCTGCCTGGAACTCCAGATTGTGGCCTTTGTAAATAACGTACATTGAGAAGGGCTGTTAAACTCTTGTTGAGTTATTTTTGTTTTGCACTTTGCACCTTCAGTGCATATGAGAACTACTCCCACACCATTTCCTGACAAACCAAATCTTGCTGTGAAGGCTGAAAACATTAGTCAGTGGCACCCTATTTTTAGGACTTGTAATGAAGAGAAAATGTAGTGTTTTAACACCCATTCAAATGCTGGCGCCCCAGTAGATGTCGGCAGAGTTTTAAGAGCTAATGTAGACAATTTATACGAAAAAAAAAAAAAAAAAAAAGAGGCCAAATTGTGACCAGTTCTGCAAATAAACAGACAACAGATCACTTGGAGTTGTGACGTGATCTAGCCATGGATTGGAACACCAAGCTTGGTGCTATTGACGATCACAGATGGCCCCAGAATAGCAACAGCAGTTACCCAGGAACTGGACTTGGAAGGATGCTAATTTTAGTATTAAAAGAGGAGAATGGAAATAAATCCAAAACTCTCTGCTACTGCTTTGGAAATCACATTTTAAAATGCCTTTTACTTTCCAAATAATAACAGCAAACTTCTATTGAGTGGTTACCGTGTGCCGGGTGCTCTTCTACAGGTTTTACATGTACTAACTCTTTTAGTCTTTATGACCGCACTATGAGGGTGCTACCATTATTATTTCTATCTTGCAATTGAATAAATTCAACTAGAGAGGGACTGATAGCAAGGTCAAGGTCTCACAGCTTGTGAAAGTAGAAATGTAGACCCAGGTGGTCCACTCCACTGCTTGCCTTCCTTTTGACCTTCCTGTTGTCGTGGAGATAACTTTCAAGAGCTTTCTTTCACTTTCATGGTAACTTCAAGCTCCTTCCTATCACTTTCTGGTACACCTTCTAAGAAGAAAACAGACAGGTGTAGGTGAAAATGGGGAGAGTGAAGCATGCCCCAGTTACTAATGTCAAAGGTTGGTAGGATTTCTACAAATCTAGGCGCATGTGCTTGGTCACACAAGATATGCTATTGATGAACCCCAAACATAGCCATTATCTTATTGAATCCACCAATTAGTTTGGATGGAGTAGATTATATTTAGTGGCTGGTCATCACTTCTACATTTGTCTGGCTAATCATTTAAGTGGGAATAACTTCAGATGATATTCTAACCACCGCTTACATGGAATCACATGGCTTCATCAGGAAAGTGCAGGAACAGAGGTTATGTGTGTGCTATGGAGCCCAGTACGGGGGTGTGTGACTAGTGGAAAAGAGAAAGAATCCAAGTGTACAGAGTGACAATCTAGATTCTTCATTTCCTGGATTTTGTGATATTTGTGGTATGTACGTGCATGCTAAGTCACTTCAGTCGTGTCTGACTCTTTGCAACCCTATGAAGAATAGTCCACTAGGCTCCTCTGTCCATGGGATTCTCCAGGCAAGAATACTGGAGTGGATTGTCATACCCTCCTCCAAGGGATCGTCCCAGCCCAGGGATCGAAGCCGAGTCTCCTGCATCTCCTGCATTATAGGCAGATTCTTCACCTACTGAGCCAGCCACCTGGGAAGCTGGATATTTGTGGTACTTATAAGCTTTCTCTAATTCATAATTTGTTGTGATTTATTTTCTAGGTAAATACTTACCTTCATGTCAAAAATTTTCATCAAAATTTTAAATTCTTTTTCTTAAAGGACCTTCCCCAACAAATCATGTAAATCAAGACAAAAATGAAACTTAGACATGCTCCTGCTCACAAGAGACTCATGTATAAATCCAGAAAGGCAAATGATTGATTTACAGTGCTCAACATAAGTGCTGAATGAAGACTTACATTGACCTGTTTAGCATATCTTTTTTCCTTCTAGGCAAGATATATTCTTCAAGTTCACAGAGAACAAAGAATAAACACATTGAAAGATATTCATTTTTCATTTGGTTTAAATGTTTAATGGCAGCAGTTTCTGCTGGCTGAATGCAATGGTTTCTCAAGTGCAGTTAGGGCCAAGAGCATCCACATTACCTGGGAAATGGTTGAAAATATGTTTTCTCAAGCCTTACTCCACACGCACCAACTCAGAAACTCTAAGTGATCAGGCCCAACAATCTATATTTTAACAAACTTTGCATATGATTTAGATGAATGCTACATTTTGAAAAACTTTAGTCAAATGTGTATGTTTTTGCAATAGTGAAAGCAAATATCAGACAGGCAGGTCACTCTCCCAAGAAATGGTTTTGGCTAAGTGTTATCCATATTTGCTTATTTGATTCTTGATTTTCTATGTTTTCATTGAAGATCTTCTCCTTTTCTTGTTATTGAACTCTGTATGCTAGATTGACTACTTGTTTCTCTTGCAATATATTAGGCTAGGAGCGATCTCACTCTCAGAAAGCAACTTGCTTTCTTCATTTGCACGTTTTTGAGAGGTACCTCTTTGTTGTCTCCAGATAGAGCAGATCTCTAGTATCTGTAAGAAAGATGCTCAGAGACATTTGTAAGTCCTCAAATAACAAGTTAACACAAAATACTCATGAAATTGGTACACAAAATACTACTATGACTAAAGCTTTTCAACTGAAGTATTCTTATAGTGACCTGGCATTTGTAGAACAGGAGCATGAGCCTGACTTAATCGGTCAACTTCATACTTTGTTACAAATCTGAAGACTTGGTCTACTCTTTTCAATTCTCCTTAGAGACATATGACTGTGAAAGAGTTTTCTTCCCATAAAGGCAGATCCCATCTGTGTCCAAAGCTTTTTCTTACCTGTTCTAGCTGTTTAGACTTCACATTCTGAAAATGAAAATGCATCTTAAAAACATTAAAATGAAAGTTGGCTCAGTGGTCATACTGGTGTCTGTTGCTTTATGTAAATTTTGAGCATTACCTAACATCTCATGCAATACATTTTCTGCCAAAGGTCATATTTTTTTGTATACTTTTATACCATAAGTTAACAATTTCTTTAACTTTCAAAAAAATATTCCTATTACTTCCTAGTCAGTTTTCACACTGACTGAAATACAACCTTTTCCCAATACCAGGAGCCCACTGAGGTTAAGGTAATTTAAAATGACCATTTATAATGTCACTCAAAGCTAAGAAGACAGAGGACACTCTATGAGCATCATAAGGTACAGGAGAAACGTAGCAGCCAAATTTTGTTTCTTCATGATTTAGTCGTGGTAGATTGTATATTTCTAAGAAGATATTCCTTCTGGATAACTTTACCCATTTCTACTGCCCAATTTGGTGGCCTGTGATTCTTCACAGCAGAAGAATAGTCCTTTTTATTCCTGTGCCATTGGTCGTAATGTCTCCTTTTCTCTCCATGTGGGGTCTAATCCTTCATCCCATTTTCTGTGCATCAGCGTAATAAACAAGAGTGACTGAGGAGTGACAACCTACCCTGAAGAATAAGTCCCAGGGACTGGCCTTCTGGCAAACTGGAGTGTAACACTTGAGTGTAAGTCAAGGCCATGCCTCCCATCTTCCCGGAGAAGGGCGTACTCACTCACTTCTGCACAAATATAGATTTTCCAATCTATACCTAGCCCTCATTACACATTCCATAAGGAGCTCAATGAGAGTGCTGAAAGAAAGAGCGGCGAAAAATATGTTTCATAGAGAATGTGATATATATATAGTAAATCTTTGAAATTTAGAAGTTTCGAAATTATAATTTTGCCTTTCTCAACTTCTAGGGACTTTGAAGGTTTTCCTCTCATGAACAATTCTTCTCTTTATCAAGGACCAGAACGAAGGATGTTATGCTCTGGCCACATCATGGGTTAAATATGGCCTTTTGTAAGCAAACTTGAAAACTAAACCACCAGTGATCATATTATTTCCTCGTAAAATATACTTCACATTTCATACAATTAACTGAGATACTAAATTTTGAACTGAACATATTCATTAATCATTATATATATTAAAAATATTTTTGTGAAGTGATACCATGTATATATATTCAAAATTCATGTTCATGAAATAACTTCGGTGGAAAAAGCCCATAGCTTATCAATTTAGTCATCCTGAGGGAAGAAGAGAAATAAAATTCAGAGATAATTGTAAGTTTTAAATTCTTCACTATATCTGCTACTTGCTCTATAAAGCATCCTAAGAATAGCTATCACTCAGGAATATTGATATATTTAAAGTTTTAGAGTTTTAGTTTTTTTTTACTCTCCTTAACTTAGAGGAGCTTTGTTAAGAAAGAGAATGGCTAAAAAGTGAGTTGGAGAGAATATGAGAAGGTTGTACTAAGTTCCCTGGAACCTGTAAAATTAGATTAGTAATAGAATTACATTGAGATGTTTTAGAGAGAGTACTGAGCTAGTATTGTGCAATTACTGCAGACCAGGCCCTCATTAGTCCAGAAAATTCTTAAGTGACTTACTCAGTGGTTCTCAGAAGGTTGATTTTATGAACTACTAAATGTTTTTTTAAAAGGAATAAGGTGACAAGCAAGTAATTATTTTATGTGTTGCTTAATGGGTCAGTGGTAAAGAATCCATCTGTCAATGCAGGAGATGCAGGAGATGAGAGTTTGATTTCTGGGTTAGGGAGATACCCTAGAGTAGGAAATGGCAAAACCCACTCCAGTATTCTTGCCTAGAAAATTCCATGGAGAGGAGCCTGGCTATCTCATTTCAAATGCTAAAAACCCTTTATACCTCCAGGAAAACTTGCTGTCTTCAGAGTCCTCGGAGCACTATATTTGTGTTCTTCCTTAGGCATTAGCCTTACACTCTAGTCTTCTCTATCATTTTTCTACTTCTCCCAATTGATGATAAGTAATCATAATGAAGGGGAGCTTCTGAGGTGGTGATAGTGTTAAAGAACCCATCTGCTATTGCAGGAGACGTAAGACACGTGGGTTCAGTCCTGGGTTGAGAAAATCACCTGGAGGCAGACATGGCAACCCATTCCAGTATTTTTGCCTGGAGAATCCCATGGACAAAGGAGCCTGGTGGGCTACAGTCCATAGGGTCACAGAGTCAGACACAACTGAAGCTACTTAGCATGCATGCATGCAATTATGATGAAGAGTGTAGTGAGAGTCTTACCAGAATAAATCATATGAGTCGATTACAATGTGATCATCTCATATCTCTAGGAACTATGTGAATATATTCATATATATATTCACTATATATGTATGTATATATATTTAAAACAAGAGAAAAAAAGAAAATCTCCAAGGATCAAAAGTAGTGAAGATGCCGTACAATGCTAAGTTGTGATCTTACCAGTTTCTTTACTATTTAGCATTTTACTCTTCCAATCCCTTAGTCCAACTTTACAGATTTCCAGTGTTTACCTGGGGAGGCAGCTCACCAACCCCCAAGCACCAAATAACATTTCTAATTCTCCCAAATTCCTGAAAGAGTTATGAGTCTACCATCCCCACCATTCAGTGTAAGCAAGACCCTCAATGATGAGGAGTTAGTAATATGAAGTGAAGTTGCATTTTAATATACCTCTAAACAATTCATAAGGTTTATGACAAGACCTGGCCCTTATTACAGTTCTCCATTCTCTGTGCTGTTTTGTTTTAAATGTTATTCTAAGCCTCTAGGAAACTGTGTGTGGAAGACAAATGCTTGATTTGAAGCATTTTAATGGGTAGCATGACCAGCTAGCCATATACCTCATGTCTGGTAGTTGTAAATGAATTCTCTTAGAGTTACAATAACAAGAGCATTTTTAACTAGGTACTCAAATTCTATTCAATGCAGCTCCTTCATGTTAAGTGGCTAAATGTATGAAATTATTAAGAAAATGTAAATATCTGTTAAAACCATAGCCTGCCATTTATTATCTAAGTCATACCATGGATTCTATTCAACAATATCATCAATATGACTAATAAAATTAGAAGAAATATACTATAATGGTTTTAAGGTCACCAAAATGTTTCATATAGAGCTTAACTGCACACATTTTGAAAACCACATTTACATCTGTGAGCAGAAAGATTGAATGACATTGGTGTCCTTGGTGGTCTTTCTTCTTAATCATGAAAATTCCTGTAGAAGTGTTTGTTATATGCCTCATTCATTAAAACTATCAGTGTCATGTGCAAAATCCAGAAGTGTAGGGTGGTGCAGGGGCCAAGATTTGTCTTTGGGTACCTGGTCGCTCAGCTGGTAAAGAATCTGCCTGCAGTGCAGGAGACCCAGGTTTGATTCCTCAGTCAGGAAGATCTGCTGGAGAAGGGATAAGCTACCCACTCCAGTATTCTTGGGCTTCCCTGGTGGCTCAGCTGGTAAGGAATCCTCCTGCAATGCGGGAGACCTGGGTTTGATACCTGGGTTGGGAAGATCTGCTGGAAAAGGAATAGACTACTAACTCCAATATTCTGACCTGAAGAATTCCATGAACTGTATAGTCCATGGGGTCATAAAGAGTCGGACATGACTTTCACTTTCACCAGCAGAAGTGTACCCCCCAAAAGTACAGATTTGAAATCAAACCAAAGGAAGGAGATTTTACTGAAATCATCCAAGCTGGGTTTGGCTGGCTCTGGAAAAATTAGAACTAAGAAGAGATTAGAATGTGGCCCTAAGAGCTGAAGTTTCCAATCTTCCTGTGACTCAGAAGAGTCTATCAGAGGTGAAACCAGAGGATCCAAGATCTACTAATGCTCAGCTTCTTGAAAACTTTGATTCCCTTAGTCTTAATTGAGAGCATTAATACAATCCCTGTGAATATTCACCACCAAGGAACCAATGTATAAAGGTAAAAGTTGGGATCTTTTAAGAGTAGAGAGAAAGAAGTAAATAATTCAAGAGATGAAACAAGCATTAAAAAAGAATACTGATGACTAAGAAATATAAACCAAATATACATCATTTTCATATGTTAGTAAGAGTTTACTTGAAGGGTGAATTTCTAAGTTGCCAAGAAAACCACAAAAAAAGCTTTAAAATATTTTAATAGATATGACATGCATATAAACATACTTAACAGACTTCCCAGGTGGCACTAGTGGAAAAGAACTCACCTGCCAGTGTAGGAGACACAAGAGATGTGGGTTTGATCCCTGGGTCTAGAAGATCCCCTGGAGAAGGGCATGGTAATCTACTCCAGTATTCTTTCCTGGAGAACTCCATGGACAGAGAATCCTGGCAGGTTACAGTCTACAGGGATGCAAAGAGTTGGACGCAACTAAAGTGACTTAGCATTCGCACATGTTTCTTTTATGCTTTCCATAAGACTTTATCCCTAAGATAAACACCAGTCTAAAACAGCACCTACTTGCCCAGATTTTTATGGTCATTAGGTATTTATTGAGTCGCCATTATTAATTTTGAAAACTGGAAGCCTGGTACTGCTTTTAGGTAAATTGAAATGTGATTTGATAACAAAATGGAGTTTTTCAACTTAGCTACTGTCTATTTTTTTTAATTTAATGGTTTATTTTATTAATAACTTCCTGGTATAGGCAATTTCAATTGTTTTTTAAAAATTCACAAGTTCCTAATTGGACAGTTAATCCTATTTTTTTGCATGGCTAGTCAATTTAGTACAGTAGGAATCAGAGCTGTGCTCACTGAGTGAATTAGTTGAGGTATTTGCCTTTTGTCTCCTTTGTGCTCATCATGTCTAGCTGAAAGGTCCCGATATGTACATTGTCAGGACAACCTTACAGTTCAGAATAATGGACAATGATTTTAGGAGTACATGGAAAGTTGATTTTCCCAAAAGCATAATGATGATAGTCACATAAAATAACTTCATTAGAGGTACAGTTAGTGTTAGTCGTTCAGTCGTGTCAGACTCTTTACGACCCCATGGACTATAGCCCACCAGGCTCTTCTGTTCATGGGATTTCCCAGGCAAGAATACTGGAGTGGGTAGCCATTCCCTTCTCCAGGGCATCTTCCCAACCCAAGGATAGAACCCGG
The DNA here is from genome assembly GCF_963930625.1 of Muntiacus reevesi. Classification (NCBI taxonomy): domain Eukaryota; kingdom Metazoa; phylum Chordata; class Mammalia; order Artiodactyla; family Cervidae; genus Muntiacus; species Muntiacus reevesi. The sequence goes on from NC_089260.1 coordinate 53,086,255, forward strand.
GGCTCCTGCACTGCAGGTAGATTCTTTAGCTTGAGCCATTCCCATTCCTTTTAGTGGTTTCTGAAAAAGCAGGTTCTTTTTATAAATTCTATAAATTATTATGTAGCTATGTGTGAGTTAGAGGTTTAAATTGCATCATAAGAAAGTAGTTTTTGCTGGTGAGGTTGCAAAAAGTAGGGCAAGTTAGGTAAAGAAGGACTGGAAAGCACAAGAACCTTCACTGCTGGCTCTCAGACCTCAATATCAGTCAGCCTCTCAGAAGCAAAACTCTTCAGATGGAGATCTTCTAGAAGCTTCTTGCACTGGAGCAGTGACAAAGAGAAGCAATCAGTCGTGCTCTTAAGGAGTACATACTCGGACATTAAGGACTTAGAACTGGATGGATCATTTGAACTTTCATTCACCTCCCTTACAAAGTCATCTGTTGCACTAAAACTTCAAAAGTGGCCCTCAAGCTCCAGGAAGAATGATGCATGTCAGACTACCAGCCTCCTGTCTTCCTCTCTGAAGAGGCAGCTTTTAACCCAAGTTGAGCATGCATGAGGCTGTGGGTCTATATGGTGGTGACTTCACTTGAGCATCCAGTGATTTAATATTACTCTTGAAATAACACAGAACACAGGGAATTACTAGAAATTTCGTCATTCTCATGAGCTGACTGAGAGTGATCTTGGTAGCTAGAAATGTTCACAGAGCTGGCAGAATGGCTTAACCTCCTGCCACATGACTGAGGTGTGACTGAGGTGGGTGGACAAGCGCCGCTTTAGAAAAAGGAAACCCCCCAAGCTCATGGGGCTGAGGTTGACCAAGGACAGATAAGGCCACGTGTATTGTTTTTGTTCCTCACGGAGAACCTTCTCATGTCTGTCCTACAGGAAGAAAATCAAAGTTCTCAGGTGGTGTAAATGTGCCCTGATGTGTATCTTTTAGCGTCTGTTCAGTTTTCTGCTTTTGATTCAATGTGGATATCAGTAATATGCAAAGTGCAGACCCTGGAAATTCCACTATGGCCAAGGCACTGCTTCTTCTCCATCCAGGAGGAGGAGAGGACCCTGTGTCGGAACATCTGACTAAGCCACAGAGCACTCCACTTAATTCTGTGGCCATTTCCTTTTGTGGATGAAGAAAGCAATGTGTTGACCTACCCTCTGGCAAAAGGTTCATTATAACATTGAATGAGCTGATTAGACAGTTATAAATTCATCAAACATCACTGTGAAAAGCACACCATGTGGTATCTTTCAAAATACATCTCACTCTATGGACAGCAAAATAGCTAACACTTATTGAATGTGCATGAAACACCAGGGACTGCTGCATTTATCATTTACCAGGAGAGGAAACTGAGCTACACGGATGCATTCAGCTTTCCCATATGTACAGCCGGTAATGGTGCAAGCACAGGCAATTCGCCATTACATCGTGCTGGATATTCCTATAACAAATTACATATGATAGATCATATTTTATATTTGAGTTGGAAAGGTCAAAATCTGAGAGCTACCTGACCCTCTCCTCTCGCTTCCTTATAAAGTCCATTTATTCTAGCTCTCTGTTCTCATTATAATTACCCAAGAACAGATTTTATTACTCCTCTTCTGACTCCTAGATGGTGTTCCCACCACCTCACAGTGCCTGGCACTTGTGAAACATAAAAAAAAAAAATATTTACTGTGGCACTTTTACCTCTTTATAGGCAAAGCATATCTCATCTAATATGCTGGTGTCTAAACTGTATCTTATGTACATCAGGCATTCAATGTATATTTGGTGAATTCACAGATAAATCTTTTTTATTAAAAAGTTCTTCAGTTGCAAGCTAGAGATAAAAATTAGCTGATCTTACTGTTATGGGTTGTAGTACATTTGCTTTCACTCCACAACAAAGAGCACTAACTCAGTAAATATAAAAAGACAATCCCAGAAAGGAAACACTGCAAACTATACTTGTTTCCCAGGTTCAAAATCAATGCCTAACACAAAGTTGGACCATAAAGAAGGCTAAGCACTGAAGAATCGATGCTTTTGAACTGTGGTGCTGGAGAAGACTCTTGAGAGTCTCTTGGAGAGCAAGGAGATCAAACCAGTCAATCCTAAAGGAAATCAACCTTGAATATTCATTGGAAGGACTGATGTTGAAGCTGAAGCTCCAATACTTTGGCGACCTGATGTGAAGAGTTGATGCATTGGAAAAGACCCCGATGCTGGGAAAGATTGAGGGCAAAAGAAGGAAGGAACGACAGATAATGAGATGGTTGGATGGCATCACTAACTCAGTGGACATGAATTTGAACAAACTCCAAGAGATAGTGAAGGACAGGAAAGCCTGGTGTGCTGCAGTCCATGGGGTTGCAAAGAGTAAAGAGTTGGACATGACTGAGTGAACAACAACCCCCTTTCTTGTTACTCCATCAGTGACTATCCAGAGGAAAGTTTCTATGTCCACCACAGCTCGGCTTCAATTCACAGAACTTTGAGGGAGATCCTTCAAGCTGCCAAGAAAAAAAAATGTCCAGATCTTTGATATCTGCCCAGTAAACAACCGGGATTAAAAAAACAAATTCGAGAGATGGCTATGCAGAGTAGATACACTGCAGTGACAGACAAATTCCACAGGTTGTTGTATAAATACAGACTCAGATTTTTAGACTGACCCCCCCTTACTGGGTTTCTCCTAACACAAATCTTCTGAATAAGATGCTGGGCAAAATCTCATTGCCCTAACCTGATATTTGTATGCTTTTTAGGGGTGGCAGCAAGTATTCCAAAATGCTATTTCCATACACAGAGCTTCAAGAAGCTTCTAGTAAGCTTCCTAGAGTATACTTAAAGCAGTTACTCTTTAGATCAAAGTATAAATTAAAAGTTAAATAGACATTCACAGCAAATAAACTGGATCAGTCCCTGGAAAAAAAAATATTATTTTTGCTTAACAACTAGAATAGTTGAAGAGGAAAGAAAGGAGGGAGGGAGGAGGGAAAGGGACAGAAAAAGACATGAGAAAGAGGATGAAAAAAGAAAGAGACAGAGACCTAGAAACCATTCAAACTAATATTTTGGTTTTGATGTGAGAGTTTTTTAAAAAAATCATTTTCTCATATAATAGATGGCTAAAGAAATTCTACCTAAACCACGTCTGTCAAGAGAAGATCTGCATGTGCTAAGTAGTTTCTGGTGAGATGGATCTAATGGTGAATAAGAAGACAGTGAGAGGGATCTGACCCTTGAAAGGTCTTTGACAGCCGTGGCTGATTGCTGATAGTGTTAGAATAGACTTATTATCAGCTTCTATGCACCTTATCAGAACGAACATGCCTCTTTGAAAATTAAAGTATATGAAAAAGGACATCTTGTATTTCGTTTTTGATAGTTTTCCCTAAAACACACATTTAAAAGATATAGGATGAAACTCCTTATCATTTAAAGTACGTTTTCAACTTGATTGATTAAGTTCTCTTTTCCCCTTTATGCAAAGGGGAATGAAAACCCAGGAACTAGCCGGGGGTGGAGGAAAAGCACGTTGTTGGTATTATTCAATACTAGAGAAGGGAAATCAGACTGGAGTATTTTAGATTTGAAGCAAGGAGTTTCATAAACCAAAAGGAAAACACAAACAGCAGGGATTTTCAAAGCTTTCTTTGTTTGTTCCTTTGTTAATATCTTGCTCTGCTAGGTTTACAAATCCTAAATAAATAGAAATTAGTGCTCCTTCCTTTGCAGTCCATTTGCTTTAGATGTTTGCCTTGAGGGACATTTGTGTATTCTGCTAATGGCTGCAGCAGAGTGCTGTCTCATTTTCATTCTGGCAAAAAAAGGCCGTCACCATGGTTACAGTTTCATTTGCTAGAGAGAAACTGATGGCTGTTAGTGATCCCATCATAAGCAACTTCTGTCAGATTTCTTATCAAGTAGACATATTTTGACAAAGTGAAAGATAACACCGTAATAAGAGAACTGAGTTGCTACTCTATGTAATGAACCATTTAGCATTAAATGAAATGTGAAACCACATTTTAAAAACTGAAGGTGGTGAGAAAAAGTAATATTTATAATTTACACACACATACACACAAAAGGAATATTCCATCGTGGAGTAATGATAGCCTCTTTCTTCTTGTTGTCACAGTAACTCCAGTGGGATAACATTGATTTATATTGGCGGTCTCAACACACCATCCCGCAGTCACTCAGAGCTTGCAAGGGAAGATATTAAGATTTCCTTTGCCCATTTACCTCAGTGGAACTCAAGGCTATGCCTGGAGACAAATGCTGAAGTAGTAGGTCAAAATATTCTGATAAAAGATCTAGCAAAACATTTTTCCCATAACAGACTATAAATCTGTCTTGTACAGAAAAGAAATAATCTAATCCCAAAGTAGATCATCGAGATCTATGGATGCACATTCCTTGTCCACGTTAATGAGCCCTGTGATATTTCCAAAGGCTGGCCAAGATGACACTTGTTGATAGGACCTTGGAGAAAAAAAAAATCTAGCCTGAAGATGCCCTTCTGGGCTTCAGCAGCGGCACCCAGAATTAATCCACACAAAAAGAGTGAAGGTAGTGAGTCAAGGTTAGAGGAAAATGAATCTCAGGCCATCAGACAAAGCTGCTGGCAGAGTCATCTATTGGATTGTGAACTAGGTACCTGATGGAGACCACCAATGTTATTTCATTTGAGGACAAATGAAGATAGAGACCAACTCAACAGGAAAATCCCCTAAGGAAAAGCCGTAAATGTCTTTTCTTTTTCTGACAGTATGACTCTGTCTTGGCTTCAAACCCATGTAATGATCAACAAGGTAGATATTTTATTTTGAGGGGAAAAGAACGACATCCTCTTTCATCTTAGATAACGAAACAGGTTCCCTATGATTGCCAGCTCTTTCTTCAGGTGTGGAGGTACAGGACTGCTCATTAAAATGTTATTTGAAAGAATTCTTATAGACTTAAGGGGTAAGGAAGATAAGATGTAGGTATAGTGCTATCACTTTTCTGTTTGTTGTTTATGCAAGGTTTTTCACTAAAAATTAAAACATAAAGGGCAAAATGCAGTTTTGAAATATATTTAGTTCCTTTTTCAGTTTTAAAGGATTGCATTGCTTTATTTCATCTTGTTTTACTTTATACTTTATCTTATCGATGAGGGCAGTAAGGTGTTACAGAGTGCAAACTTTGTCCAGAAGTAATCTGGATGGGATCTCTTTCTTCCTGAGCTTCTGATTTTCCAATTTCAAGTGTCTCTGCCTGTGATATCTACATAGGTGTGTATATCAAATATGAAGGAAACCATAAAAACCAGCAGTTGCTAGAGTGACAAGGAGAATCATCAAATCAACAACCATAAAAACAACCTACTTTGGCTAAAGCCATCTCCTGTCAACAGTTCCTTTAGGAAGCAATGCTTTTTTGGACAATTTTGAAATTATCACTCCTTATACCCTTTTCTAAAATATGGTATTTCAAGAAGTTTAACAAGCCTCACATTATTTGTATCTTTTAAAATCCATTTGCAAACATATATAACTAACACTGCAGAGTGACACAGTGTTTTAATGAACATAAATAAAAGTCCTTATTTGCCTTGCTGAGGGGACCCTAAAACTCATGCTTGCATTGGAAATTTGAAGGAATGTTTCTCTTAATCAGTCTAATTTAAAAGAGTTGCCTTTTTATTTACTCAGTGGCCAATCAGGAACAAGAAATCCTGGTTTCTAAGTTTGTGTTATAGCAGGTGGTCTATTAACCAGAATAATATACTATTTTATTTTAATCCAGTGAATATAGCATTTTATATTTATAGAGCATGAACGAGGGCAAATGACATTGTGAATATCATCTTACCAACAGTTCATCTCTATTTAACCAAAAAAAAATCTGAAAAAATCCAGGCTATGCAACTTGCAGTACAGTTCCCCTTCAATTACAAAATATAATTATCCCTGAAAAGTTAACCTTGCATCCCAACTTTTTTTGTTTTTTTACCTTTTTACTTTATACTGACATTCAGTTCAGTTCAGTTGCTCATTTGTGTCTGACTCTTTGCGACCCCGTGGACTGCAGGACTCCAGGCCTCCCTGTCCATCACCAACTCCCGGAGATTGCTCAAACTCACGTCCACTGAGTTGGTGATGCCATCCAGCCATCTAATCGTGGGCCGTCCCCTTCTCCTCCCACCTTCAATCTTTCCCAGCATCAGGGTCTTTTCCAATGAGTCAGTTTTTCGCATCAGGTGGCCAAATTATTGGAGTTTCAGCTCAGCATCAGTTCTTCCAATGAATATTCAGGGTTGATTTCCTTTAGGATTGACTGGTTTGATCTCCTTGCAGTCCAAGGGACTCTCAAGAGTCTTTTCCAATACCACAGTTCAAAAGCATCAATTCTTCGGCACTCAGCTTTCCTTACAGTCCAACTCTCACATCCATACAAGACCATTGGAAAAACCATAGCCCTGACTAGATGGACCTTTGTTGGCAAAGTAATGTCTCTGTTTTTAAATATGCTGTCTAGGTTGGTCATAACTCCAAGGAGTAAGCGCTTTTTAATTTCATGGCTGTAATCACCATCTGCAGTGATTTTGGAGCCCCCGAAAATAAAATCTGTCACTGTTTCCACTGTTTCTCCATCTATTTGCCATGTAGTGATGGGACCAGATGCCATGATCTTAGTTTTCTGAATGTTGAGCTTTAAGCCAACTTTTTCACTCTGCTCTTTGACTTTCACCAAGAGGCTCTTCAGTTCCTCTTCACTTTCTGCCATAAGGGTGTTGTCATCTGCATATTTGAGGTTATTGATATTTCTCCCGGCAATCTTAATTCCAGCTTGTGCTTCATCCAGCCCAGCGTTTCTCATGATGCACTCTGCATATAAATTAAATAAGCAGGGTGACAATATACAGCCTTGACATACTCCTTTTCCTATTTGGAACCAGTCTGTTGTTCCATGTCCAGTTCTAACTGTTGCTTCCTGACCTGAATACAGATTTCTCAAGAGGCAGGTCAGGTGGTCTGGTATTCCCATATCTTGAAGAATTTTCCACAGTTTGTTGTGGTCCACACAGTCAAAGGCTTTGGCATAGTCAATAAAGCAGAAATAGATGTTTTTCTGGAATTCTCTTGCTTTTTTTGATGATCCAGTGGATGTTAGCGATTTGAACTCTGGTTCCTCTGCCTTTTATAAAACCAGTTTGAACATCTGGAAGTTCATGGTTAACGTATTGTTGAAGCTGGCTTGGAGAATTTTGAGCATTACTTTACTAGCGTGTATAACCAATTAACAAAGTGACCAAGCCATATGTATACAAGTATCCATTTTACCCTAAACTCACCTCTCAATCTGGCTGCCATATAACAAAGCAGAGTTCCTTGTGCTATACAGTAGATCCTTGCAGGTTATCCATTTTAAATATAGCATAGTGTACACGTCATCGCAAACTCCCTAATTATCCTTTCCCCCCCAACCTTCTCCCCAGCAACCATAAGTTCATTTTCCATGTCTGAGACTGTTTCTGCTTTATAAATAAGTTCATTTACATAATTTCTTTTTAGAACCTACATGCAAAGGATGTCATAGGATATTTCCCAGTTTTTCTGATCACATAATAGAGGGTTGTTTGCAAAAGAAAAATCATGCTTAACATGTAAAGAGCTGACAGCAAAAATAATCGGAAAATGATACATGATCCCTAGGCAAGTCTTTTCTCAAGGACAGGTGCTCAGGCAGGTTTTGAGGGTGGGAGAGGAATTTTTTGAATCTAAAATGCTCAATTTATTGTATCTTTCAAATAAAGACAAGTCTCACATTGCCTCTCTGCTAACTCCTCAAACAAAACTGCTGAACTAGAGAAACACCGAACCTGGAAAATAAAAGCAGTCATGACAGATGCTGATATTGAAAACGTTTATAAACTCCATCCCAGGTAAAGTACCTAGTTAAGTTTATTCTGAATTACACAGCATGTTTAGCATATGTCTATATTAATCAACAGGGAAACATATTTTTAAAAATAAAAAATTAACCCCTCTAAGGGGTTCCAAAAGTTTCCTTCAGGGTTGTCATTTTGTCATAGAAGTTTCCATCCACCCAATGAAATTACACTCCCCAACGTTAAGGAAAAAGATTTTCCCTCTTAAAATCTGATTTAGTCACTTTTACAACAATGTTCTTTCTATTACTTTTCATAGTAATTGTCCAATATTTATAAGTATTAATAATATTATTTCACAGGTAAAATATATTTTTGCATGTTATAAATGATTGTTTCCTCAATGAGTTTATGGAGTATCAAGTAACTTTAAATTACATTATTGTGTATTTCAGAAGTTCCATGATTGCTAGACAACACAGAAATGCCTGCTGCACCATACTAAATATTATCAATAAAATTAATTGTTCAAATTTTGCATTCTTAAGGAAGTAAGACTTTAAGACAAAATGATACTTTAAAAAAAGAGACATGAACCTACAATTTTTCCTAAAAATTTTTATTTGCGCTTAAATTGATCAACCTAAGTCTTTTTGTCCACATGTAATATATAATAATATAGGGTTCAGACAATTTTTGAGTAGTTTAGACATTTTACTAAGTTCATAATAATTTGTTGTAATTAGATGTCACAGGTTAATTTTCTAGTTGGATCATTTCCTGTTGTTGATATTGTAGATTTCTCTGCAATGAACATCTTCTGGGATTTTATTTCAGTTTGATTCTTTCTATTGGAAGAGTCCCCTAAAGTGATATTATTAGGAAAAAGTGAATGAGTTTTCTTTTGAATTTCTTTTGACTTTTAAACTTTATTTTATTTAGAATTTGTATAAGTTTTGACATTTATTTTGAATTTTTAAGTAATAATTTGAATTTTCTTTGGTGTTGCATTTTCTTTTGACTTTTGAATCTCACTGTGATCATAGTTAAGTTGCATTTTGGTTAAGCAGTTAATAAAAATTTTTTTTTTCTTCCCTAGCTTATTATTTTTAGCCAGTATCTGATAATACTGGGGATTTTAAAGTTTGCAAAGAATATGTTCAATGTGTAAATATTTTCTACTGTATATATTTCATAAAAACTCATCTTTGTATCTTTACTTGTAGTAAAGTCTATATGTACTATTGTAAAGTATTTAAAAAGTACCCTTAAAATATTATATAATTATGTCAACTTCCTCTTTATGGGTCACTCAGAAAGTATTAAAAATCAATATTCATCAAGTTATTAACAATAGCAGATTCAGATCCATTTGTTGTAAGGGAACGATGCTGAAAACCTCAGCTATCTTCTTAGATATTACAGAAAAAAGAGGTGCTTTTTTTTAATGCTGTTTGAAAATTTCAACCTAAGATGCAGGAAGAATTATCACTGAGAATCTCATCAACAGAAAATCAGAATTTAGCATTTAATTTGAACCTAAGTGTTTGGAAGAATGAAATTTATGGTATAATTAGAATCTAGACATGATTTATTCTTGGTCGTATCTCTTTATTTCTTTATAAGTCCCCTGTCCAAAATAATAAAAATAATAGTTTCAATGTTTAGTAAAGTTTGAGAAAATTTATTAAGAATTGCATGTTGTTATTTTATCAAATATCTTATCAAAACATATCTCTCATAGTACATGATGTTCCTCTACACAATGTACTGTCCTAAAAATATGTATTCAAAAAGAAGGCTCAATTCCTAAGAAATCATCAAATATTAGCTTTGTTAAGAAATAAGGTTTCATCTGTTTATTATAACTATGGCTGTTGGTTTGCTACAGAAAACTTTATTCACATTTCCAAAGTGTCTTGGGCAACAGAAGATAAACGTAGAAAAGAGAATTTGGGGTTTGGCAAATTATTTTTCATTTTCAAGTAGAAAATAACAAACTGCAACCCATTTACCCTATAACCATCTTAATTATTACTCTACAAGGGCCAAGCTTTCTTTCAAACAAACCATTTCCTTAAACCTCATTTCTGTAGCCGATGTTAAGAGGAATAGTCAGCCCACTTGAATTTTGTTTCTTTAAACCAAAGTTTTGGATTTTGGCCTCTCATCAAGGAGAATGAAATTGGATGTTCAAACCAAAAATTAGCCAGAAGCGTCTGTGGTTGCCCACTCTGACTTCTGCTTGAAATTGAGAAATGAATTGATGGACTGAAGTTATTTTCCTTAATCCACACAGCATGATGAACAAGGGCTCCAGTTTTATTTAACATTGAGCAGCCATGGAAGCATATTTGAAAAATAATTCTAATCAGCAAAGGTAAAATTGAGATAATCGGAGAGGACACACATCTATGTATTTTCTAAAATCTTTCATGCACACACAAAACAGCTACAAAGACAGATTATGTAAGGCACAAACCCAAACACTAGCTGGACTAAAAACCTGAAGAATGAAACAAAAAAATTTGTTAGAATGATGTCAGCATGCTGAAAGCAATAGAACTTTGGAAAGTTAAGAGAACTAAACTTCAGAAAAATATAGCCGAGATTTTTTTCTTCAAGGGTCAACTTTCTCTAAAGTAAGATACCTACAGGTTTTTCTCCTTTTGTTTCTTCTAGTAATACTGGCTGTATATAATTGCATAAAAATTCTCTCTGAACTTCAAGTTTCAGCTGGAAGAGATCTTTATGCATCTTTCTATGTATTACCTTCTGCATTCTGTTCTTTGTGTCCATCACAGATAAAAGGGGGATTTTTATACAGCTTGCAGTTCTTGAAAAGAATTTTCACCGAGGCCACAGACAAGTGGCTGGCTGTAACTTCTAATTCCTGATCCTATCTCTTAAGATTGTAGAACAAAATCCAATTTCATAGTCTTATTTTTTTTTTGCCAAAATCACATTTAAAGCACAATGACTTTAAAGCAGGACACCTTTTCATCCTAGCTAAAAGGTGATCACTTTTTTTGTCTGAAGTTGCACTTTGCTCTAATCATAATGGAAAACTATAGACTATCAAAATAGAAATGGAGTGGTATTAACAGATGTGATCTCATCGGGGTTCCATTTGTTAAAGAAAACATTGAATATTAATTAAAAGTTAATTAGAACTAATTGCCAATTAGAAAGAAAAAGTAATTTGAAGCTACTCACAGCCCTTCTATTATTATTACCTTTGAGAATCCTACACACCCAGGGGTTGTCAGGCACGTTACCTTTCCTTTATCTGGTGTCACAACTGTGGACCATCCTGTTAGAGTTAAATTGCTATTAAACCACAGATTATGGTGCCCAAACATCACTCCCTGAATGCAATCATGAAACAAGAGTTAGTGGTTTACTGACAGGGAATTCCCTGTGTTGTAGAAAGCAAAGAATTAAAAAAGTAGGCAAGTGTGATCATTTTCAAGTGATATGGAAATGGTTTATTGACAATGTAGTGGCTCTGTGTTGACTGCCTACCTCACATGTACTTTTATTTCTTCCAGCCATTTACCTTGCTTTCCATTTGGGGATCCATGCTTCCTACACTTTTGAGGCCCATGTCTAGGGTGGGGATGCATCAGTCTGAATTCAGGAGTACTTAGTAGTGGTGGTTTAGTCACCAAGTCATGTATGACTCTTGCAATCCATGGACTGTAGCCCACCAGGCTTCTCTGTTCATGGCATTTCTTAGGCAAGGAGACTGGAGTGGATTGCCATTTCCTTCTCCAGGGGATCTTCCTGATCCAGGGATTGAACCCGAGTCTCTTGTATTGCAGGTGGATTCTTTATTGACTTAGCCACCAGGGAAGCCTCAGCAGAGTACATAATCCAGGCCAAAGTCAGGATACAGAGTCTTCCTCTCTCCCCCACCCCTCAGACACCCCAGGAATGGAAGCACCTGCAGTAGGACCAGAGGAATGAAACTCAGGGCTTTTTTCCAGAGTTTCCTCTCAAGGAGCTGGAAGTTCCACTCTTTCCTGCTGGAGTTGAAACTGAAAAAAAAAAAAAAAAAAAAAAATGAAGCTAAAGCTATCACTTATCTTGCCGCCAGCCAAGGTTGAAACTAAAGTCAGGTGAGAGAAATCTAGGCTGCAGCCAGCCTTGAGCCCTGAAGCCAGCCCTGCTTGAAACCTAACAACTAATTCCTTTTTCCACTGGAGCTAGCTTGGGTTGTGTTGTTAGTCATTTAAAACTGAGTATTATTTATGGTGAAACAGATCACCAGCCCAGGTGAGATGCATGAGACAAGTGCTCGGGCCTGGTGTACTGGGAAGACCCAGAGGGATGGGATGGGGAGGGAGGTGGGAGGGGGGATCAGAATGGGGAATACGTGTAACTCTATGGCTGATTCATGTCAATGTATGACAAAACCCACTGAAATGTTGTGAAGTAATTAGCCTCCAACTAATAAAAAAAAATTAAAAAAAAAAAAAAGATATCACAGGTGAAACTATAAAAAAAAGCAAAAACTGTAACATTTCACTGATTGCAGAAAAAAAGGTAATACCTGAATATTTCCCCTGGAGTTTAGGAATATATAATCTTCCAAGAGAACTGTTGCTTCCATATCCCTTCCTTGGTTTTCCTCTGAAGATCTTAGGGTGACACTCAGGACTCTGAGTTTCTGTTTCTTAGCAGTTAAATGGAGGACCTAATGCAAAAGTATGGGCTTCCAAGTGGCTCTAATGGTAAAGAATCTGCCTGCCAACACAGAAGATATAAGAGACATGGGTTCAATCCGTGGGTCAGGAAGTTTCTCTGGAGGAAGGCATTGCAACCCACTCCAGTTTTCTTGCCTGGACAATCCCATGGGCAGAGGAGCCTGGCGGGCTACAGTCCATAGGTTCGCAAAGAGTCAGACACGACCGAAGCAATTTAGCATACAGATACACACAATCCAAAAGTATGGGAAGTGAACATATGTATAACCTGTGTTAATATATGGCAGAAACCAACAGAATATAGTAAAGCAATTACCCTCTAATTAAAAATAAATAAATTAAAAAAGTAAAATTAACTGTGGTGATGGTCGCACAACTCTGTGACTATACTAAAAAACCATTGAATTTGCACTTTAAGGGGGTAAACTATATTTTGTGAATTATATCTCAATAAAGGATATTATAAAAATAAAACTTTGATATAAAGTTTTTTTTTAAATAAGTATGTATCCTATGATCAGTTAGTCACTCAGTCATATTGGGCTCTTTGTAATCCCATGGACTGTAGCATGCCAGGCTCCTTTGTCTATGAAACTCTCCAGGCAAGAATACTGGAGTGGGTAGCCATTCTCTTCTCCAGAGGATCTTCTCAATCCGGGGATAGAACCCCGGTGTCCCACACTGCAAGTGGATTCTTCACCATCTGAGCCACCAGGGAAGCCCTATATCCTATGATACCAACCCACAATAAATTTTAGTTCACTCATGGCCTGGGTAGGATTTAAATCATTGATCTGATAGAATTTTTTTTAAGAAGGCGATTTCATGAGTCAGAGACATGAAGTTCTGATTTTTAAGAAAATATTTTCATTGTTCCTCTCTGTCATCTTCATTCATGCCCTAATTTTGAGATTCTTTTTAGTCAAAGTATAATGGACAGAAATACTATATCAGTTTCAGGTGTACAATATAGTGATTTGACATTTATATATTAATAGATTATGAGATGATCACCATGATAAGGTGTTCCCACCCATCATAATTTAAAGTTACCACAATATTATTGACTATATCCCTATTCTATATATTGCATTCCTATGGCTTACTTATTTTAAAACTGGAAGTTTTTTGCCTCTTAATCTCCTTCACCTATTTCTTCCATTCCTTCACTCTCTTTCTCCCTGGCAAACACTAGTTTATTCTCTCCCTATGACTCTCCGTTTTGTTTGTTTCACTTTGTTTTAAAATTTCATGTTTAAGTGAAATCATACGTATTTGTCTTTCTCTGCCAAACTTACCTCACTAAGCATAATACCCCTTGGGTTCATCCATGTTTTCACAAATGACAAGGTATTATTCTTTTTTTATGACTGAGTAGTATTTAATTGTATATATACAACATCTTCTCTATCGGTTCATCTATTGATGGGTACAGATTGCCTCCATATATTGGCTATTATAAGTAATACTACAAGGAACATAAAGGTGCAAAAATTTCTTTGAATTAGTGTTTTCTTCACTAATACCCAGAAGTGGAATTGCTGTATCATATGGTAGTTCTATTTTTTTTTATTTTTTGAGGATCCTTCGTACCATTCTCTATAGTAGCTATACCAATTTGCATTCTCACTAACAGTGAATGAGGGATTCTTTTCTTTCACATTTTTACCAACACTTGTTATCTATTTATTATCTAATAGCCATTCTGACGGGTATGAAGGGACACCTCATTGTGGTTTTGGTTTGTGTTTCCTTGATGACTGGAGATGCTGAGTAATTTTTTCATGTACCTCTTGACCATATATGTTGTACTAATTTTGAGATTCTGACTTTGATCTTCCATTTATCAGGTAGCTAACAAGAATAGGAAATCCACTAATATTTAATATTCCTCTAACAAAAATGCAGTAGAAGACAGCTAACATAGATTTGCTTCTCTTGGTTTTTAGCTTTAGTTTTCAGGTCCTTCTCTGATTCATTATGAGTATTTGTATAATACCCTCAAGTTATGTTGCCCGATGTTGTTAGAAGGTGAACTATGATACCATGAAAATTAATCCTCTCATTTACCTGATACTGTTACTGAAAGAAGCCATGTGTGTCTCATTGATAAAAACTGAATGACCTGACAGTTTTAGCTCCATTTAGCGGCAAAAACATGGAAATTGATTAGAAATGATACTAAATGTGCTAACATTGACTTGGCTTGCATATTTACATTGTGATTTAGAAATTTTTTACATATAAAAGAGAACAAAAACTTCTAAATGTATACATTTTTAAAGTCACAGAATAGTTTCTTAATTATTAGAGACTCCAAGATCTAAATACAGTAGAAAATGAATGAAAAAAGTATGAGATTTTGATTTTTCAAACGTTCTTAGTGCAAATGTCAGACTGAATCCACATATTTAAAAAGCTTGTCATTTATTAAAAGTATTATTGGTCTGAGCCTTCAGGCAGTTCTCAGAAGGTTATACAATGAGCTGAAATTCACATTACTGAAACTGGAAGTTTCATTCTGACCTAAGAGCTCCATCAATGAAGTTTAAATGTGGTCCAGAAAGGTTGCTCAGATTTTCAATACCTTAATAGTATTTTTGCCTTGGAGGCTGTAAGAAATACTTAATATTTAACGTGTGAGTCACAGAGGCATATGCTTTTTTTCAAGCTTCTATATATTTAGCTTTTTGAGAAGATTTCATAAGAATGTGAATAACCTGATTTCCAGATACAAAAACACTTTCCAAAGTGGAACTCTTTAATTCTGACTAATTTAAAAGCCTGTGTTATGGGAAAATGATAAGCAATAAAAATATTGACCAATCAGAAATCTGAAGGAGCTCCCTTGGAGTTTATGAAGAGAAAATTTTATCTTTAGGACTTTTCTCTAGGTATCAGAGACTTCTAGTTAATTAAAAAAATACCTGAAATTTATCATCATGTAAAAGTTGTTAGCACATACACACACACACAGATTGAGCAACAGGATATAAATTATTTAGGTTCAAAATATTCTGTCTTGCTGCTGTTGCTGCTTTTGTGTATTTTAAGAAACACTTGGAAACATTCCAGGACTGGGATGCAGCTGAAATTTAGGGTATATCTGTACTTTAAGAAGATTATTTACTAAGTCAAATGTGTCTGTTTAACATAAAACTAAAAACCTTACTTAACTTCTGTTTCTAAATCAAATTTATGCAGGGAAGCCTTTGGAATTTGTTTCTAATGTTCCTAATTTCTTAGCTTTCCATCTACACAGTTTTACTTCTTGGGTAACTTTCATCAGTTTCAGATTATTCATGCCAAAGAATGGTAACAGTGACACAGATCATGTCAAAATGGCAGACACCCAAGCATCTTTTGTATTTATGCCTGGAATGTGTTTTCTCTGCCATCTTTCCCCTGAACATTTACCTTCCTAATTATGTTTTACTCAGTCTAATCTTTAAATTAACTTGAATTCCCTGAGCTCCCAACTGACAGTGAGAACAATGGAGGAGAATATTTCCTGAAGGGGAGGAGAAAGAGGATTAATAATAAAGATCTCGCATGGGTTTCCCTGGTGGCTCAGTTGTTAAGAATCCATCTGCCAATGTAGGGGACACTGGTTCCATTCCTGGTCTGGGAAGATCCCACATGACTCAGAGCCTGTGTGCCACCACTACTGAAGCCTGCACACTCTAGGGCCAACAAACCACAACTACTGAGCCCGTGTTCTGCAACAACAGAAGGCACCACGATGAGAAGCCCTTGCACCTCAGCTAGGGAAAGCCCATGCAGAGCAATGAAGACCCAACACAGCCAAAAATAAATAAGCCTTTTTTAAAAAATAATGATCATCTCTGTCTCTTTTGCTGTCTCGCATGTCATCTTTCTAAATTCCATATATACGCATTAGTATACTGTATTGGTATTTTTCTTTCCTGCCTATTTCACTCTGTATAATAGGCTCCAGTTTAATCCACCTCATTAGAACTGATTCAAATGTATTCTTTTTAATGGCTGAGTAATAGTCCATTGTGTGTATGTACCACAGCTTTCCTATCCACTCATCTGCTGATGGACAGTTCAGTGCATGAGACAGGGTGCTCAGGGTTGGCGCACTGGGATGACCCAGAGGGATGGGATAGGGAGGGAGGAGGGAGGGGGGTTCAGGATGGGGAACACATGTACACCCATGGCTGATTCATGTCAGTGTATGCCAAAACCACTACAATATTGTAAAGTAATTAGCCTCCAATTAAAATAAATTAATTAAAAAAAAACAATGATCACTCATGTAACTAGACCACCTCAGAGTTTATGGTGTGATGTGTCGATTCTAACTGAGTTGGTCCACACCGTTAGGAAGCCGATTCATAATGTAAGTAACAGTGTCTGCCATGTGACAGCTCCTTCAAAGGAAAGCCACTCCAAATATGCAGAGATTGCGGAAGGAAACAAGACCCCAAGTGCCTCAAAATGGTACCACAGTGGTGCACAGTCTGTATTTGGTGGCAAGATAAAAGTTCAGTTTCCTGCCAAGGGGTCAGCCCTGCGCTGTCCTGCTCTGGCCATGGTCCCATCCTCACCTGGACAGAGTTGAGTGGATAGGAGGCACAGTGTCCCAGGAACAAGGGTGCTGGGTCTTCGCCAGGTGGAGTCATCAGGGAGTGAAGGACTGAAATGGAAACCAGGTCCAGATGACAATGAGACAAACCAATCTATTTCTAGTGGGAATTTTAACTAGAGAACAGAAAATGAAGCGTTGATTGGGGCAGGCTCATGCTGAAAGAAACCAGAGAAAGACGTTAAGTTAATATAGAGCCATGAACTTTTTTTTAATATGTGCATATATATATTTTTAAATAAAAATATTATATGTAAAAATGTGTGTGAGCTCACTCACTCAGTTGTGTTGGACTGTTTGTGACTCCACAGAGTGTGCAGCCCACCAGGCTCCTCTGTCCATGGGATCCTCCAGGCAAGAATACTGGAGTGGGTCGCCACTTCTTCCTCCAAGGGATTTTCCCGACCCAGGGGTCAAACCCACGTCTCCTGCATTTGCAGGCAGATTCTTTACCACTGAGTCACCTGGGAAGCCCATATATAAAAATATGCACATATATATATATACACACACACACATATATATATATAATAATCTTTTTAAAAAATTAATTGACATTTTAATTGGAGGATAATTATAATCTCGTGATGGTTTTTGCCATACATCAACATGAATCAGCCATGGGTATACATGTGTATCTCCCTCCTTACCCTACCCCTCTGGATTTTCCCAGAGCACTGGCTTTGGGTGCCCTGCTTCATGTATCAAACTTTCACTGGTCACCTATTTTACATGTGGTAATGCACATGTTTCAGTGCTATTCTCTCAAATCATCCCACTGTCTCCTTCTCCCACAGAGTACAAAAGTCTGTTCTTTACATCAGTGTTTCGTTTGCTGCTCTGCATGTAGGGTCATCGTTACCGTCTTTCTAAATCCCATATACATTCATTAATATATAGTATTTGTTTTTCTCTTTCTGGCTTACTTCAATCTATATAATAGGCTCCAGTTTCATCCACCTCATTAGAACTGACTCAAACGCATTCTTTTTTATACCAGAGTAATTTTCCATTGTGTATATGTATCACAATTTCCACATCCATTCATCTGCTGATGGACATCTAGGTTGCTTCCATGTCCTGGCTACTGTAAATAGTGCTGCAGTGAAATTTGAGGTACACGTGTCTCTTTCAATTCTGGTTTCCTCAGTGTGTATGCCCAGCAGTGGGATTGTTGGGTTATATGGTAGTTTTATTTCCAGTTTTCTAAGGAATCTCCTTACTGTTCTCCCTAGTGGCTGTACTAGTTTGCTTCCTACCAACAGTGTAAGAGGGTTCCCTTTTCTCCACACCCTCTCCAGGATTTATTGTTTGTAGACTTTTTGATGGCGGCCATTCTGACTGGCGTGAGATACCTCATTGAGGTTTTGATTTGCATTTCTCTGATAATGAGTATCTTTTCACTTGTTTAAGTCTAGTATTAATCATACTAAGCCATGAAATTTTTTCATACATATATATGTGCGTATGTGTTCATGTATTACAATATTATATATATTATAAATATTTGTATATATATTCATATATAAAAAACAATCTTTAAGTCCAATATTAATCATATTCTAGTGTGGGGAGTCAAGAGGAGGGAACAGGAGATCTGACTGCAACTGTGACTGCTACTTTAGTGAAAACACACATCCACCCATATACATATTCTTGAGGAAGCTGGAAATTAAGCAGTGGTTTGGGGAAACTGATTGCAGCATTAAAAATATTATCAATACTAGGATTCTCAAACAAAGATTACCTTCCTAGTTACATTGCAGTTTTAGTGTCTTTACATTGAAGATAGTTATTCACATAACATCTTTATTCATTTATAATTCTAAACAACTCCAAGGATTTTGATAATGTTATTCAACTTCCTTAAAAGCTGCTAAGCTCATTGCTTGTTTTTTACTTGCATAATGCATGTTAATAGTGACTGGCAGCAAAATTTTTTAACTTATATCAGGTTTGAGTAACAAGTTCAGTCTATTTTTCAAATGTGTTTTTCTGATATTTTCATGAAAAGACTTTCCTAACTTACTATTAATAACAAGTCTTTTTCCATAGCAGTGTTTTATATTCATTTTATTTGGGTAATATTTTGTTTTCATGTAGAAGCAGGGAATAAGTCTTAAAGCAATTTTATGATTAAATCCATTAAAGATGAAGCAAACCATCACCATCACAATCAAATTACTGTTATTTTTATAAATACATTGGTACTTGAGCTCTGAAAATGCATACTTGCATTTCATTTCTCTTTCCCTTCCCCAGTGTTGATAAAAATTGAACTTTACAATAGCAAAGACATCTTCTGCTTTTGGCAGAAATGGATTAATCATATTACAGTTAGCTAGTATCTGTTTGCCCTGTAAAAGTAATGACATGCTAACAAAAAGGAGAAAAATAGGTATATAGAGGGAAGAATAATGAATAGCTGTGTTTGAAATGGAAATGTATAATTTTCTATTTGCAATTAAGTTTTCCCACAAATCTAAAACCCAGAGGATATAACATTTAACTCATTCTGTGTTCCAGATATAAAGTACAAGCACGTAAAATACAAATAAAGATAACTATACTACTCATAAATTCTTGAAAAAACTTGCAATAATATTTTTCTGCTCTCATTTATAGCATCATTACATCAAAAATTAAACAAGAGAAATATGAACTGAGCTATAAAAACTCTGCTATTATTTTAAAAAAGCATGTTTTAACTCAATTTTCCTATTCAAGCAAAAACTCCATATTTCTGAGGAAATAGAATAGGTAATTATAAAAATATGTACTATAGTTTCCATGTTATTATTGAAATCTCATAGCTTATTTTTGGATTCCCACTCAGGAGGATCTATTTGGCATTTTACGGCACAATGTTGTCTATTGATTGTTCCATTTTCGTCTAATAGAACATGCATATGACTCAGATACATAGATAGATATGACCCTCCCCCCCAAGTCATGTTCTTCTGAAAATACTACACAAAACGTATTCGTTTAAGGAAGAGCTGACAGACCTATATTGTAACCAACTGCTCTAGTGAGAAGGGCATCCATTTTATATCTTAATACTTTACTTTTTTCATATTTGTATAAAGAAGTCTTTCTTTATGCCTTATTTATGCACAGTGCAAAGAAAACATTCTAAAGTATATTCATCAGAAGACATTGACTCATAAATATAAGTGGGGCATAGCAAAATGAACATAACATCTGATGCAAATAATTTACTGAAGATATTAAGA
This sequence comes from Muntiacus reevesi, assembly GCF_963930625.1. Classification (NCBI taxonomy): domain Eukaryota; kingdom Metazoa; phylum Chordata; class Mammalia; order Artiodactyla; family Cervidae; genus Muntiacus; species Muntiacus reevesi. The sequence continues at coordinate 53,106,676 of NC_089260.1, forward strand.
CGATTGAAAGTGTTCTCTTGTGTCTTTGATTTTAAGTACTATATTAGAGTCACTGTGGTTTATAATTTTCCCACACGGTCTAAGACACTCCACAATTAACGCTGCTTACTTATTATAATGAGTCACTGTTTACCATCCCAGGCTATTAGTTTAGCTTAGGGTCTTGAGCCTAAAAGCACTATTTTTTGCAGAACACTTAAGGAAATCATAAGTCCATAGAAGCCTTCTGTAGAACCTATTTTACTGACAAACAATTACATTTTAGATTGAAGAGGTGAAATGATTAAGAATATTTGACTTAGTTGCCATGACAGCATGCATTTTTCATCAGGCACAGTGTAATTACTACAATTTCAATGATGTAAAATCAAGAAAGATGATAACAAACAGCAGAACCGTGGAGATATTGCCATTGCAACCAGGTTACCATAGCAACAGTGATAATAATCCTGGTGATAGATGTTTTCTCTTGCTCTTTCCATTTTGTACGGTTATAACATTCAGAGCCAGTTTTTACCACAGCTTTTTATAGTTTATTAGACTGTCAAAATAGTTTATGAGATGTTGTTGCAAAGGAAATGACTGAGTTCCGCAGCCTAATAAAAATGCCAAATACTCTGTTTACATACTGCTCCAGCACTTAACAAACATTAAAAAATTGTATGAAAAATGATTTGATATTGTATCTGTATTAATCAATTTGCAAAGCATAAGCTTTGTCACTGAAGGTCAAATGAATAATTTCCAAACACTAGAGGGTCTTTTCTTAAAAAGTTTATTTTTTGACATAACAACAGGCAACCCCCTTTACCTGGATAGAAATATAAACTACCCACAGGAAATACTTTGCACATCTAAAAGGTAAATTGTTATAGGAAATTAAAACCACATTTGCTTCTCAAATAGTTTTGGGGGGAAATATTTAAAGTTTATGGCCAGAAGTATTCCAAATCAACTTTTTAAAGACAACAATTTTTGAGGGCTTGACCACAGACAGGGATCTCATCTTAATGGATGAGGCTCAGAAATAAACATTGTGAGTGTGAACAGTTTGAAAGAAAAGGCTTAGTGATGTCCAACCAAACCAAACTACGTAACATACAGGCATACTGTGTAATGAATATAATTCACCGATATTAGATACCTGTGCCAATCATTATATACAGTCTTACATCTTTTGCAAGCTCTTCTTTCACTTTCAATGGAATCACACTACAGAGAATGTACTTCAATACAGACCTACCATGGTTTTGCTGTCAGAAAAGGTACCCTATGATGCATGCATTCACATGAACCCGGAGGCTTTATAATTTATTGCAGTCGTGTTGAGTATTCATGAATAGACTAAAATTGAGTCAGACATTAAAGCTTTGGGCCCTGCTTATATGCAGCAAACAGAAAGCCTTGAATAGTTTCAAAGATGTGTGTGATTGTAGGTTCACAGGCAGCTTTACCAAAAAGTATAAAGGGTGTAGGAAGAATTTTCAATGACAAGCCCTCCTTCTATATCCATCCATTTATCCCCTGCAGATGTTTTCCATATTGGTGGAGTACTTTGTATCTAGTGAGATTGGCCCTCAAGTTAATTATGCTAAGAAATATAGGGCCATGGCCCAGACATACTAACACCTGTTAGTATTGGAGGACAAAGCAAAAAGGCTTAAAGTTTCCAGTGTTCCATCTTCCCATTTACTGATGATCTGCTCTTCAGCACTTTTAAGCTTCTAATATTTTTTATTTGGCTGAGATTTTTTTAATTTATTTTTAATTAGAGGATAATTGCTTTACAATGTTCTTTTGGTTTCTGCCATACAGCAGTGTGAATCAGCCTTAATTACATACGTGTATCACCTGCTTCTTGAGCCTCCCCTCCCACCCCCTCTAGGCTGTCGCAGAGCACCAGGCTGGGCTCCCTGTGCCATGCGACAACGTCCCGCTAGTTTATCTATTTCACACATGATAGTGCATATATGTCAATGCTATTTTCTCAGTTCCCCCCTCCTTCCCCTGCTGTGTCCACAAGTCCATTCGTACGTCTGTATCTCCATTCCTTCCCTGCAAACAGGTCCGTCAGTGCCCTTTATCAAGATCCCATAGATATGCGTTAATTAGTTTTTCTCTTTCTGACTTATTTCACTCTGTATAACAGACTCTATTGTCTTTTCTTAAATTTGTAGGACTGGCTGAGGCCCTATGAATTTATAAACAAGAATTGGGGGTCTCTCAACTCTCAGCTTCAGTATCCTTGGGTGAACAGGTAACAAGAGAGCTTTTCTCACCTGTTGCTGAGATAAATGTGTGCCTGTAGCATAGTAAGCATTAGCTGGATTCTATCTTGCTCTCCCAGGGGGCAGCCAGCATCTCCAGACTTTCTCCAGTTTCTCAAGTCACATAAGAGTACCAGGAAATTCACCCTTTTGCTCTTACTGCTAAGGTGGAATTGCAAAGAAATAATAGAGAGAGGGTTTTCATTATTGCTTCCGGAAGCAGCTTCAGAAAATGAAGGAGAAAATGCAAATCAGACAGATTATAATGTATTGTTTATATTATACTAACTCTTTTAGAGAATCATTTACTAATTATGGTTTTTTGTAACTTAAATGGTAAGTGAAAATTGTTCACAAGACTTCAAAAGTGCATATGACTTTGCTTACTAAATACGACCCAACACTACACCTGGAATCAACTGTCAAGTCTTGTGGTCAGTGGCATAATATTACCATCTCAAATACCATCCAGTCACTGAATGAAGCCATCATCGGAACAGGAAGCTCTCTCCAGCAAATGCTTATCAGTAAGCTTGTTACCAGGGAATGCTCACTTTTTCCAATAAGTGTATCATCTGCTTAGAGAAAAATAATATTTCTCAATTTAGCCTAAGATAAAACATTTTGAGTAGTTCTTTCTTTCTTCCAATACTTCCTTCATTCCATGCCATTTTGAGAGTGACAACTGTCATTATTTTTCACTGGGTGACATATATACTATTTATCTCACCAATTTATAATAAACATTCATAGCAAACTTCTTCCCAGAAGAAGTTGAGGAACTTAAAATTTGTACACAGGCACTTAAGGGATACTTAAGAGACATTAAAATAATAATGAAGGCTACTTCAACAAAAACATAATAATAATAGGAAAGATCAAAGCCATGAAAGGAGAAAGGAAGATACAGGATCAAGGGTATGTTTAAATCCTTGAAAGAAAATGTTTACTATTGCTCAAAGTCAAGTGAGCTTTTATTCCTTGCTTCAGAGAATGTTCTTTATCTGTAATCTTAAGAGAGTGTTCTGTCCCAGGAAGTAATACATGCTTCTTGACTTGAATCGCTTTGATGTATGGTTATGCCATCATATGTAATTCACAGACTATCCTGCTGGGATGTTCATTATTTAGTATCTAAAGAGCAATAACTCTAATCCTACAGCATTTTAGTTAGTTGTAAAAAAATAAAGCAACCTTAACAGAGCAGCAGGCATCTAATTTTAACACCTCAAAACACTGCGTACAAAAGGGTAGAGTATTTTATGGTTTTATTCTGAAAATTCTTCTCTACAAGGAGTTTAAGGTTTATACTTGACTTCTTCTTTTTTTGGTTGATTTAGACAAAAATGTCCTTAACATGTACCTAAATTATTTTAAAGTTGATTCTACTCCCTTTTCTTTTGTTCTTAATAGTTCCCAGCTGTGAGATTTCCATTTTCACTGCTTTGAGTATTATCCTATGGAGGCCCAAGACCTTTAGACACATTCCAGGAAGCTTGATAATTCAAGTCCAACACCCTTGCCCCATCTTAAACAAAAATACTGCACAATAATCTAGAGAACTCAAAAGGGTGCATGCATTTATGAATATCTTTCTTGTTTCAAAAGTTTCCTTCAACCTCTACCTCATTGTCCCTAGTCCCAACTGTCCTATTCCCTTAGTGTGGGTCACTGAAATTCAAAATACTTCAATATATTCATTTAAAAGGAAATGAAGATAATAATAGATTTCTGGTCTTACAGGATTTTTGTAAGGCTTGAAAGAGATTAGACATGGGAAAGCATCAGAGAAGTTAAAAATATAATTGAATAAATACAAAACTAACTAGGCACCATCATTGTCATTATTATTATCTGTCAACTGATACCTCCTTGTCTAACTTTGCAGATAACAGTACACTCTGTGGAGTTCATAGAACTTTGTTCTTGTGGACCTATGAAATCCTGTAAAACTTAGTAATGAAGACACTCAGCAGAAATGCAACTAAAATGATTTTCAACTATGGAAGAATTATGACAGTGTTATTATGAGAAGTGAATGAAATTTGAAAGAAAATGTTAAAGGAGACATTGTGCTAAAGACTGTGAGGACAAGCAGAATTTTTCTGGTAGGAACAAAAAAAATGCTAAGAATGGGAAACAGAGCAATCTGAGATGTGTCCAAATAGGATAAGACTCAGGGTTATTCCTCAGAATAGTTTATCCTACTGCATAAGGGGCAGCTCCATTTAATGGAAGCTTGCACATCAAATGATGACTCTTCCTGTATTTTCCTAGCCCAAATATTTAAGTACTTTTTAATGAACCATCATGATTATTTCCCTGCGACAACCTTACTTCAGAACACAATTGGAGGTCCAACTTTCAAATCATTCTAAATTTGTGTCAGTCCCATTGATGGTCACCATTCTTCAGCTGTCTCCATCCTTTTTGCCTTGAGAAACATGTATATTTAATACAGTTGTTCCTTGGCATCTGATGGGTGTTGGTTCCAGGAGACCCCCTCAGAAACCAGAACTGGTGGATATTCAAGTACTGCATGTTTTGTATCCCCAGATAGAGAGAGTTGACAGTATACCATACACCCACATAGAAAGATTCTTGTCAAATTCTGAACATCAGAAAATCTATAATGACTTCTCTGAGGTATCAGGTTTCCTTAAAACCTGGATGCTGTAGAGAACTGTCAATTAAATGATTCTCAAAGACAAAATGGAATGACCAGAGTTACATTAACTCGTTTTACAATCATTCTCAAACCACAGAAGTTCTTCCAAAACTTTCAAGCAGTGTCAGAGACTGCAAAGTTCAGCCCCAAAACAAAATTTTTGCCTCTTTGAAACTGTAGAATAAAAGCTATCAGTCTCTCTATAATGCAAGTTTTACTTGTATGGTTTTCTGATCATTATACCTTTATTGCAAGTAAAACTAAGGTGACTGCCTCCTTACTTGTTCTGGTTTTATCCTATATCCCATTTTCTTTTGTACATCCTCAATGCAGAGAAAATCTAAGCAAATGTTTAACTTTCTCCAGGTAAAATCATTTGAAGCTAATTTTTCATGTATTCAATTTTTCTGGAAAAGTTGAGAATTCTTACAATGAGACGCCTCTGTACATGAAATATGTTATTTATCATGAATATTTCTGACAGCACCACGAAGAAAGCTTTTGAAATCTGAGAAATTTTGACTCAAAAGGCAGGTAGATCTTTTACAGTGATAACTGAATTTCCAAGTTTTCTTTTGAATTATCTTAAAGATAGTTTCAACTAATTCAGAGGAAAAATGGGAGTGGCTCTCCAGAAATCTTCCTTTCTCCTTTCAATAACCTCCCACTTAGCATGTTCTTAAAATGAAAATCATGAATTTTGCTAATATTAAAAATGCTTGTAATTTTGTAATTACAAACAAAAATGTTTGTAACAGTCTGTAATTTGTAATTCTGAAGGTAATATGAAAAACTCAAATTCAAGATGTGACAATGATTGCCAAAGTTGCAATGTACTTCTGTACATCTGGGATTTTACAGTGGATATTTCTGTCTTTTACATTTTATCTTGTTATATTTCCACCAACTGTTATTCCTTTTGCTCTCATGTAGCTTTATCCTGGATCACAGTTTGGAGGAGATATAGTCTTATAAGACAGAAAGTGTTTCAAGATGCCAGAGTACATCTTCTGTTTTCTGGATGAATATTTTAAGGAATTTTGGGAACACCAGATCCGATTACTTCTTCTGAATTATACAAACAACTTTGATTTCCAGGCAGCTCCATAAAAACCTACATACTTTACTTCATAGCTTTTGTTTTCTTTGCCACCTCATCTTTGGTTGTTATTTGTTCTGTATTATTTTTCTAGATTGAAAATGCTAAGGAAATTGAAAGGATTCATGCCATGTGAAAATTTAGTCATAGTACCAAGTATTCATTTCTCAGCATTCTCTGAACTGTAAAGTAAGGAGACTTGATTAGATCATTCTATTAATTTAATGCCAATTTCATGTTTAAAGACAAAGAAGTCATTCAGCAATTAAAACAAAGAAAAAAATCAAAAGTGTGAAATTCAACTTCAAGTGTTTTCTTTGGCTCACTAAACATATTCACCATTTTATTGGGTTCATGCCCAAGAAGTTGAATGAGACAATCTGAAGTTTTGCTAGGAGGGAGTACTGAAAACGAGAAATCACATTGTCCTGAAAAAATTCTCATAGTCTTCTGGTATGCACTGTGGAAATTCTGAGCTTTTCTCCTCTGAGGTTTGATAGGTTTTTAATCTCAGCTACATAGAAGTTCCTTCATGTCATGGAAGAATTAATGCACTTCCCCCAAGAATTCTAACTTATTGGAATGTGGTAACAGCTCCTGGTAAAAAACATCAAGGCATCTTAGATAACCATCTATATTTTAGGCTGTTCCTTTATGAAAAGGTAAAAGTGGAACAGGGTCAAACACAGACATTTTATGATCACCTTGACTCTTTTTACAAAAGACGTAATGAACACTTATCATTTTTGTATCAGATTGTTTAGTGACCATAAATTTTCTTATGAGTTATCTTACTGACAAATCATGGATTATGATTAACTATCCTTGATTCTTTTTCCTCCTTCAGTTTATCATGTGATCCTCAGTCAATACACTGTGTCAAAAAATTTCCTTCCTGCCTGATGAACTCCTTCCTTCACTTCAACCCAAAGTCACTGCTTTTGCCTGGCCTATGCCTCCTCCAGTCTTTTCACCACCATCCTCACTTGCCATCCTTCTCCAACCCCTCCTCAACGCCACAATCAGTGATAACTTTCTAGGTGAGAAATTAATCTTCACCCATTGCTTACCATCTTTGGGATGCCCAAGGTTTCTGATTCTGAATGAGAAAGTACCATATCTGGACCTCCAAGTTAGAAAACAATGAGAAACACTAGGAAGTCCGGTATCTAAACCAGCACACGAGATGGGAACTGAGTCATGGCAATGAAGCTTACATCTACTGTAAATCAACTATACTGAAATAAAAACTTAAAAAAAAAAAAGAAAGAAAATGGAGGAATTATTAAAAAAAAAAAAGCCTGCATCTAGAATCCATAACTGGATTTGGAATCAGTACAATTTTGGAATAAGACTTTGGTAGTTTTCATGCTGAGATTAAGATTCAAAAACTAAGCTTTGCCCTAGGTCTTCAAAGTGAGGTCTCCTTCTCAAAGTGAGGTCTAACACCACCAGGGAGCTTGTTAGGGATACAAATTTCAGCCCCACCCCACACCCATGGCCTTGGAAACTCTGGGCCTGAGCAATCTCTCTGTTTTGATGAGCTCTCTAGGTGATCCTGATGCCCACTAAGGCTGGACAATCACTGTCCTAAAGAAAGGAGTGCATCTGAATCTTCACCTTGGAATTAAGGGGCCCAGCTGTGGAGGGGGCTTTCTACCACATCTGGGAAGAAGGATTTTTATCCTGATAGCACTTACAGCTATGGTTCCTGTCTGTGCTGCATGTTAAAACACCTTGGGGAACTTAAAACTATCCTTCCGTAGGTCAGTTATACCAGAACGTGTGAGGGGAGGCTCGGGCAGTGAGGTACCTGAACCACAGCCCAGGTGATTTTTCTGTGCAGTTAGGACTGAGAACTGCTGGTTTGGGGGATCCTGTCCCCTCACTTAGGATCCTCCCCTGCCCAGCTGAATAAATATCACTGTGCCCCCATTTCTAGAATTGTAAAGGTACTGCTGCTTTAAAATCGGGACCAGTATACCGAGCCACACCTCCATAGCCAGCATTGGTAACTTGTGCTCAACAACAAGCTCCCTGCACTGCTCAAACCCAAGGGCATCTCCCATATGGCCCGACATCACAGTCCTAGACTGCGCTCCTGAGAAGTGCTGGAGAAGCCCTGGTACCGCTCCTGCCCTTCATCCTGTCCCCATCCAGCCCGCTTCAAACAGGTGCTCATGCATCATTTCCAGTGAGATAAGCAACTCTATAGTCATGCTTTACATTTTAACCCAGACTGCAAAACACAAGGCAAGACCTTGTTCTGTGCCCCATAATGTGGCTGCTTTGAAACTTGTATTTTATTGCTTCAAGTCTGAAGTCATAAATCACTCCAAACTAATCTTTCATAGTTTGAAATTGCTTTTAGTATTAAAACACACAAAAAAGGATGATCTTTGGTGCTCTCTTACCAATCTCCTCTAACTCATGATAAATATTAATTTATCAGAAAGAGAAGTAACTGTCGGCTTGATAATTTATATTTAATTTTCAGCAATCATCACTGACACATTACATGACTTTCTGTGTTTAACGATGCTGTGTGCTAAGTCTCTTTAGTCGTGGTCAGCTCTTTGTGACCTCTTGGACTGCAGCCCACCAGGCTCCTCTGTCCATGGGATTCTCCAGGTAAGAACACTGAAGTGGGTTGCCATGCCCTCCTCCAGGGATATTTAACCATAAAAATTATTTAATTCACATCAAAGAAATGGGAGATTTCATAACATGAGATGATGGTCTCTGACGCTGTGAATCAAAGGGTGGTCCCCAGCCTGGCAGATTGGTACCACTTAAAAGGATGTTAGGAAAGAAGAATCTCATACTCAATCCAGTATGACAGAAACAGAATATATATCAGAATTTTTATTTTAACAAGTTCCCCAGGTAATCCTGCTGCATATTAAAGCCTGAGAATCACTAGACTTGGAAATGTTGAAGAAATTGCTTCAAACTCAGGTTAAAGAACCAACTTTACATGGCAGCTATAAATCCCCCAATATTTGACACATTAATTAAAATTACAAGTAAACTAGACTCTTCTTCCTCATTTAGTGGAAAATAGGCTTGAAATTAATATACAAGAAGGAAAACCATAGTTTCGGGAAGTTAAAGTTTATACAACTGTCTTCTGCCAAGGAAAACCCACCCACAGGAACACTTCATTGTGCAAAGTGCATTAAAAAACTATAGGGCAAGGCGGGTCAAGACCAGAAATAGCTCCTACCAGGGCTGGCCCAGTGGCCATTTGATTCAAGGGCTGCAGAATGTGGACTTCCGGGATATAGCAATTCAACAAATATTACGAGCACCCACCATATGCCAGAAATGGCATTAGTTACTAGGAATACTTGTTTTAATTTGTTCACTCTATAGATTTTGAGACAAGCACAGGAATAATGACAATGCTGCTTCTTCTTGTTCGGTCACTCAGTCGTGTCTGACTCTTTGCGATCCCATGGACTGCAGCACGCCAGGCTTCCCTGTCCTTCCCTATCTCACAGAGTTTGCTCAGACTGGTGTCCATTCAGTCAGTCCATTCAGCTATCCAGTCAATACAACTTAATAAATGCTGTTTTAAAGGTCAGGCCCTATGATAATGGATACTCAGAAGACAAGGCCCTAAATTGACTTGAGAAGAGAGCAAAGTCAGGAATGATTTCTTAGAGAGGGTGGCAGTGAGGTGTCACTTCGGACAACTGGAGATGAGTGTAGCTGAATTCCAAGAAGACAAAATGATGTGCTTATGAGTTATCTGACGTCTTTTCAGAAAAATGAACCCAGCAGGTGAAATCAATAGTCAGGCTTATAACTGAATGGCGTTGAATGGGAAGCCTGTGAGAAACAGCGCTGGTTGACGATGGTGGTTGAAGGAGAAATGGGAAGAGTTGAGACTCATGCCAGAGATGAAGAAGTAAAGCCTCAGAAGGAACAGGAATGCTCCTGTCTCTATCACGGAGGAGAAGGCAGGGGATGAGATTGCAACTGTGGAGGCAATGAAATGGAGAGGTTTTGCACCTAACAACTCCTGTTTCTTAATGAAGAAGAATGCAAGTTCTTCCAGAAAAAGCGAAAGACAAAAGCAGAGAGCAGTATAAATCAGACTGGTTGTTTTTTGTTTTTTGGTTTTTTTTGGTAATGTGACATGGAACTTACAATGGACCCTTAAAAAGGAGGTAGTCCATGTATGTTTGAAATCATGACTTTGTCATTGCAACAGTCCTCCAGGTTGTGTGATTTTATTTAAAAATGTTCAGCAGTGCATGATGCTTGGATTAACTGAGGTTCCAGAGTTGTGATGTGAGCACAGGACAAGGACAACTTGGAAAGACCTGGAAGATGAGGTCAGGAGTAACTGAAGTGATTATTATGTATTTGTTAAACTTTCACGTGTGTATGAGTCACCTGGAGAACTTTGGAAATGCAAATACTGATTCAGAAGCTCTGGACTGATGACTTCAAGTCTTCATTTTTAACGAGCTCCCAGATGACGTTTTTTTTCCGGTCTTCCACAGGCCACACTTTGAATAGCAAGTTCTAAGCTGTTTAAGGGAAGACTAATTAAAACCCAGAATGGTGATGGCTTGAGGAAAAAAGAAAGTGATAAATGTACTGAATGTCAGAAAGCAGTGGTAACACTTTTTTGTCTATTTTTTTAAAAATTTAAAATAGATCCATGTCAGTTATTTCTTTTGAATATAGCAGTATGTATATGTCAATCCCAAACTTCTAATCTATCCCTCCTCCATACCCTTCTCTCCTGGTAACCATAAATCCATACTAAGGTACTGGGGATTATCATATTGAGTAAAGTAAGTCAGACAGAGAAAGACAAATATTGGGTGATATTGCTTATATGTGAAATATAAAGAAATGATACAAATGAGCTTATTTCAAAACAAAAACAGGCTCCAGACATAAAGAATGAGCTAATACTTTATTTAATACTTTATATTCATTAGAATGGCTATTGTGTGTGTATGTGTGTGTGAAGTCACTTCAGTCATGTCCAACTCTTTGTGACCCCATGGACTGTAGCCCGCCAGGTTCCTCTGTCCATGGTATCTCCAGGCAAGAATACTGGAATGGATTGTCATGCCCTTCTCCAGGGGACCTTCCTGACCCAGGGATCAAACCCACATCTCCTGTGGCTCCTGCAGTGCAGGTGGATTCTTTATTGCTGAGCCACCTGGGAAGCCCCAGAATGTCTATTAGTTTAAAAATAATAAAATTAACAAATATTGATGAGGATATAGAGAAACTGGAATTGTTGTGCACTGCTGGTATGGCTTTTTTTTAGGGTATATATATTTCCCAAAGACATTCTTCAGAAGAATGGCTTAATATATATAAATATATATAATTTTTTATATATAGCATATTTGTATGTATATATGTATGAATGTGTATATATATTCTGCATTTATATGTCATGCCAATGACTTCAACATGATCCTAAACAGGCCTAAAATTTCAGTACTGACCCTCATTTTAAAATGCTTGCCGTTTTTTGGGGTGTTTTTTTTTTTTTTCCTTCAGCACTGAGAATTATTCCAAGTTACTTAAATTTTGAAATGTAGAAATAAAGAAAGGTCTCTCTATTTCTCAATATACTTGTAATCCTAAGAGATACTACTTGTCATTCAGATTCAACTTTGGTGGTAGAGGTATATGTCAAAACCAAACCACAGTTGTATATGAATAATATGATCCAAACTACTTTATTCTGACTTAAACGCTCTTAACAAAAACTAACATATTAGATCCAGAAGCATCTTTTAGGTCCTGAAAGAATGTAGTTATACTCTTACTGATATGAAGACAACAGAATAGATATAGGCAAGCAATAAGCAGTTCAAAGGCATTTTGCTACATATATTATATCTGAAATATAGTATTGTTAGTAATGCTACCTAATAGGATAAAATTAAGCTTACCTAATGGAGAAGTGTTTTCTCTATTTAGAAGTCATCCCTTTTTTAACTGCCCTTGATCTATAAAGCCATCCAAAGAAACTTTTCAGTGTGGTTAGCTAAATTCCTCCCGTTATAAGTTATTCTCTAAAAGTAACTTTGGCACTTTCAAAGGCTCATTAAATCTTTCTGGGCCCTGGGGTATCACTAAGGAAACTGCTACAATAATTTGCTAAATGGTATCCTCGGGACCTTAAAAAGTTCTTGTTCCTCGCAAAAGACTAACTTGCTCTCAAAAAGAAATTTACTTCCTACCAGGAGATGGCTAAGACCCTTTATTTATCATTCTAAGAATTGTTTAAGGGGGTCAAATCAACTATTTGTTTTAGACACACTTCATGATCTAAAAGAACTACTATTTTTTACTATAAGAGGTTTGTTTTTGTTTTGTTTTTTTTTTTAAAAAAGCGCTAACCTAGGTTTCTTCTTCTCACTAGTTAGTTTGCCTACCAAGAGAATTATCTGTTTAAATGGTGTGAGGAGTGTTTGGTCTGCCTTTAATTCCAAGTTGGCTGGTATGGAAATGCATCAGCCGTTTCTTTAAGGCCCAGAGAAGTTTTTATAAACATTGCTGTAAGTTTAAGTGAAACTAGAACTATCTTCAAACTCTTAAATGACATAATCTAAATAAACTAAACTAAATCTCTAAGGAATTTCCATTACAGTAATGGGAGTGGAGATGAAAAGCTGCATTAAGAGCTATGTGATCTTGCGTTAGCATTCTCTCACTGTTTGTGTTTGTTCCTTTACATCCTCCACCATCCTGTACCATGTTCAACCAAATAAAGTATGAAATCTAGCTCTCAGGGTTTTATGTGACTGAAGATACATATATACATCTTTTTTTTTTTTTTAAGTTTCATGCAAGTAGCAGTAAAAGAAGAAACTGGAGAGGGCTGGATCTAAAAATTAAACCTGGCATTTAGGCACAGATCAAAATGAAAGTCACAAGGAGAAAATAAACGAAGTTCCCCAGTATAGCAGCTCCCCCCAACTCCGCAACTTCTTGCTCTATTCTTGGCTTGCTTTGCAAAGGGGAGACCCTACCCCGGCCCTGTATGTAGTGAGTGACATGCCTGTGACAGACATAAAGGTTTGGGGAAGTACTGGCATGGAAGAAAAAGGGGTCCTAGAAACCCCGCATCGGTTTCTATGCCAACTCCCCATCCTTAGGCACATGCACCCAGACCAGGGTCCCACTGTAACAGGCAAAAATGATGGAGAGGTTCCAAAAGTAACTTGCTGGACACCACAATATCAGCAAAATAGTTAATTTCTGACTCATAGGATGCTAGTGATTTGGGAGGGATTTATGAAGCCACAAATGTTATTATTATACCGATTTACAGGTTAGTAAAGGGAAAATCGGGCTTCCCGGGTGACTCAATGGTAAGGAATCTTCCTGCCAATGCAGGAGATGTAGGTTCCATCCCTGATTCTTGAAGGATCCCCTGGAGAAAAAAAATGGCAACCCACTCCAGTTTTCTTGCCTGGGAAATCCCATGGAGAGAGAAGCCTCGCGGGCTGTAGTCAATGGGGTCACAAACAGTTGGACACAACTTAGCGACTGAACAACAACAAGATTAAAGAACTTGGGGTCACAGAGCTAGTAAATGGCAGAAACAAGATGAGGAATCCCGTTTCAGCTGATTCCAGAAGCCATGTTTATTCTACTATGCTGTGACATCTTAAGGGAGAGTTAACTGATTTTACAGCTTTAAATATAACCCAGCCTCTACCATCTCCTCTTCCTATGAGTATATGTTATCAAGGGTTCCTAGGTCCTCAAAGCAGAATCATCAGCAAATAAATGAAGAAAACCCTGAATCAAATATGCTAGTCCTGCAGGATTCCTTAGAGCCTTTAGTATATCCCAGTGTGACCTGTGATTCCACACAGTGTGTACTTGGGAGGCTTTGATTGTCCTCAAAGGAACTTTTATAGCACTCATGTTCTAAAAATCACTTTAGGAAAGGCATCTGCAAAATCTCGCTGGCTATGAAGTCAGTTTCTCTATGGTGACTTTGTACATCTGCAATCTTGCCCATGTTATGATGATTTAAAGCTTAATTCTCAAAGGTCAATCTAAATCCCCTTATGCCCAAAAGCTATGAGACAACTCATTTTCCTCCTCCATAACTACAAGTATTGAGGACATTTATGGAGATCAGAAATGTGAACACAGAAAACTTACCTTTTTTTCTTCCTTTTAACCTCCCCAGTTGGAACCCTGTCAGTAGTGAAATTATTTTTAACATTTCACCTAGAGTTTTGGGAACCTACAGACAACCCAGAGGAAGACCTCATTTCTTTCACACCCCTGTCCTCTGATTTCTCCCTCTGCTTCTCAAATTTGTTTCCCCTACTTGGTCTTCATAGATTGCTATTTCCTTTTTATCCTAAAGCATTAGTTACTCAGTCATGTCTGACTCCTTGCAATCTCATGGACAGCCCATGGAATTTTCCAAGCAAGAATACTGGAGTGCCTGCCATTTCCTTCTCCAAGGTATCTTCCCAAGCCAAGGATTGAACCTGGGTCTCCAGATTCTTTACTGAGTGTGCTACCAGGGAAGCCCTAACTCACTCCCAAAGCACGTGTTTGAATTCTATACAGAACTACATGAAGGCAGTACACGTATTTCTGAAGAGTTTTCCTGGGAACTCTAGCTTAAGTATAGACAGAGCATCAGGGGGAGCATTGACTTACGAAAAATGCCATGTTCTGATAAACTGTGTATACAAATAGTGACAGCATATAACCAGTATAGGAGGAGCTGCAGTGTAGTGGTATATATTATAGACTCTGAGTTATCTGAGTTATCATTTATTCATGTCTTAGTTTTCCCATCTTTAAAACAAAGATGATTGAAATACCTATCTCCTATGGTTATTTAAATGTAAATACAGTAAAATATAAAAGGCAATTAGAACAATGTCTGCGAGTGTGCTAAGTCGCTTCAATCCTGTCTGACTGTGACCCTATGGACTGTAGCCCACCAAGCTCCTCTGTCCATGGGATTCTCTAGACAAGAATGCTGGAGTAGGTTTCCATGTTCTCCTTCAGGGAATCTTCCTAACCCAGGTATCGAACCCATGTCTCTAATGTCTCTTGCATTGGCAGACAGATTCTTTATTACTAGCACCACGTGGGAAGCCCAGAACAATGTCTCTGTGTGTGTGTTAGTCCCTCAGTCGTGTCCGACTCTTTGAGACCCCATGGACTGTAGCCCGCCAGGCTCCTCTGTCCATGGGATTTTCAGGCAAAAATACTGGAGTGGGTTGCCATTTCCTTCTCCAGGGGATCTTCCCAATTAAGGAATCAAACCTAGGTCTCCTGCAATGCAGGCAGATTCTTTACTCTCTGAGCCACCAGGGTAGCCAATATCTAGTACATAGTAATTACTCAATAAACATTAGCTGACATGATTTGTACAATGATCCCACAGGAAAGTCAGCCATCAGTAACTTGCATGCATCACTTCAGTAGTGTCCAACTCATTGCAACCCCATGAACTGTAGCCTGTCAGGCCCCTCTGTCCATGGAAATCTCCAGGCAAGAATACTGGAGTGGGTTGCCATTCCCTTCTACAGGGGATCTTTCCAACCTAGGAATCGATCCCCTGTCTCCAATGGCAGGTCCTCAGTGGAAGTCATGTGGTGTATTTAGTAAGGGCTGTGGGTTAGACTCTGACCACAGAACAAGCTCCTACTTTGGGGTTAAGATGCGACCTCTCCCTTTATTTCAATTAGTTTTTTAAGAGATTAAGAAAATCATTCTTAATCCATGTTTGCTAACATTTATGAGTTTTCTCTCAGAATAAATTCTTAAAAATTAAATTGTTGGCCTGTAGGCAAGCTTCTGAATGTGAACCCATAGTTTAAGTATTTGGTTCTCTTGAAATCTTTTCTCCCCAAAACTTGTCTTTTCTTGTTTCCATCATCAGAGTTTATGATGACCTTTTTTCTTATCGTTTTGACCACGGTTTTGACCACAGTATGCTAGGTTTTCTATATTTTTAAACACGTTTTATTGATAAATAAAATATCTACCTATTGATTTTATTTGTTTTTGATCACTAGTTAAGTTGGCTATCTTTAAATGTGTCTACTGAAATTTACATTTCTTTTGTGAATTGCCTATTCATAGCCATTGCCCATTTTTATATTTTTTTGTTCTCCCTGGTACCTGACTAAGAGAAACCCAAGTAAGGTGGTAGACACTGAGAGAGGGCATCAGATGGCAGACAGACTGAAACCACAATCACAGACAACTAGCCAATCTGATCATATGGACCACAGCCTTGTCTAACTGAATGAAACTAAGCAATGCTGTATGGAGCCACCCAAGATAGACGGCAGAATGTGGTCCACTGGAGAAGTGAATGGCAAACCACACTTCAGCATTATTCCCTTGAGAACCCCATGAACAGTATGAAATGCAAAAAGATAAGACACTGAAAGAAGAACTCCCCAGGTCAGTAGGTGCCCAATACGCTACTGGAGATCAGTGGAGAAATAACTCCAGAAAGAATGAAGGGATGGAAGCAAAGCAAAAACAACACCCAGTTGTGGATGCGACTGGTGATAGAAGCAAGATTCAATGCTGTAAAGAGCAATATTGCATAGGAACCTGGAATGTTAGGTCCATGAATCAAGGCAGTGACTGATTTTATTTTTCTGGGCTCCAAAATCACTGCAGATGGTAACTGCAGCCATGAAATTAAAAGACACTTACTCCTTGGAAGGAAAGCTATGACCAACCTAGACAGCATATTAAAAAGCAGAGACATTACTTTGCCAAAAAGGTCCATCTAGTCAAGGCTATGGTTTTTCCAGTGGTCATGTATGGATGTGAGAGTTGGACTATAAAGTTGAGCACTGAAGAATTGATGCTTTTGAACTGTGGTGTTGGAGAAGACCCTTGAGAATCCCTTGGCTGCAAGGAGATCCAGCCAATCTATCCTAAAGGAGATCAGTCCTGGGTGTTCATTGGTAGGACTGATGTTGAAGCTGAAACTCCAATGCTATGGCCACCAGATGTGAAGAGCTGACTCATTTGAAAAGACCCTGATGCTGGGAAAGATTGAGGGCAGGAGGAGAAGGAGACGTCAGAGGATGAGATGGTTGGACGGCATCACTGACTCAATAGACATGGGTTTGGATAGACCCTGGCAGTTGGTGATGGACAGGGAGGCCTGGCGTGCTGTGGTTCATGGGGTCACAAAGAGTCGGACATGACTGAGAGACTGAACTGAACTGTACTTGACTATTCTTGTTTGCTTGGCAATTATTTTACCATATATATTTTCCTTCCAATGTTATGGCTACTACCTTTTTTATTTTTTATTTATATGTTTTCATGTTTTATTTCACATCTGATTTTTATGTTTTATTTTTACATTTTATTTTCAAAGTATTTTAAAAACTGAGATCCCAAAACTTGCTAGCCTTTGAATTTAATGGGAATATATCTAACTTTAACTTTATAATAGACTTAATTTGAAATCTGTTATTTAATATATTACAGAAATATCATAATATTGTAACAAAACAGTTTATTACATTAAATCATTTAAATGATTAATTCTATTATTGGACTTCTTAATATGATGTCTCATTGCATTCATCATAAACCCTTCTTAGTCATGATTTTTTATTAGTTTTTTAACATAGTAAGTTCAATTTTCTATTTTAGTTTTTGTACTTATTTTTATAAATATTAACATTATAATTTTTTCTGAAAGTTCTTACAAGTGAAAGATAAGTAGGAATTAAAAATATTTGCAATTATGTAATATATATTAGAAAATATTTAGATAATTAACTGAAAACATGTTGAAACTGATGAGACAATTTCAATTAAAAAATCTTTTATTTATTTTAATTTATT
This sequence comes from Muntiacus reevesi, assembly GCF_963930625.1. Taxonomy (NCBI): domain Eukaryota; kingdom Metazoa; phylum Chordata; class Mammalia; order Artiodactyla; family Cervidae; genus Muntiacus; species Muntiacus reevesi. Next base: position 53,124,572 of record NC_089260.1, read on the forward strand.
TGGTAAAGCAATTATCCTTCGTTTAAACATCTTTTAAAGATAATCCTAAACAAGATTTGTTTTTTGAATTAACAGTATAATTATATCCCATTAAAGTTTTTCTCAACCTTAGTTGAACTCTCAGAGGTAAAATAATGCATTTTAATATGAAATAATCCATTTCATGAAAACTTTCTCACTTATTAGAAAGTTTTACATATTTCTCTTTTGCAGTTAAATTGTCTCTCTTACCTAATTCATCTTTTTCTCTATGTATTTTCTCTGTTTCTTATAATATTATCACACAGTTATCTTATGTGTTTAGGTTTTGTTGTTTTCAAATAATACACTCCAGAATTTATTTTTCAGTTATTCTCTGTTATTTAAGTCATCAGCTTTTTTTTAACACTACTAACTTCTTTCTCTTCCAATATTTTTATTTTATTTTATGATTTCCTTTCTAATGTATAAAGATGATTCAATATTTTTTTAATTATCTAAATATTTTAAAACTTTAAGGGTATTTTCTCACTAGTACTTATGTTTCTTAAGGGAGTTTAATATGTACTCTTCTCACTACTGTTACTTTCTGACACTCTATTTCAAGTGGTTAGGAAATCTTTAATCCTTTTGTTACTAATTATATATTCAATTCATTTCCTCATAAAACACGGCCTGTATCTTGTCTGCTTTGAAGAATTTCTCTTTGTTAGAATTTATTTTATATATTTATTTTTAAGTACCAACATTTCCTAATAGGAGGATTACACACACACACACACACACACACACACACATATGTCATATATATATATATATATATATATATATATATATATATATATACACACTACTTATATATGTTTGCATGAAGTATACATTCAGTCCCTAAAACAGTTTAAAAACTTTTTCCTTGCTTTATCTGTCAAAGACTGAAAAATACTCTTAAAGTGTTTCAATTGCTTCTCAAATTTTTAGAAGTGCTTAACTTTATATTTTTGAGGCTATGTTGTCCACCTCAGGTAATAACTAGAGATTTCATCTTCTTTAATCAATAAAATTGCTCTCTTTTATCCTGGTAAATGCCTTTGGCCTAAAATTTCACTTTGTTTGATGTTAATATAGCCCAAATGACCTCAGACTTCATTAGCCTGTGGGTAGTAAGGATGCATCATTAATATTAATATCCTAATTTGCTAGCTCATTAACCCCTACCTGTATAACAGTGGGACCTTGACCTCTACTTAGGAAGTCCCGAGGCAGTGTCTGACATGTGGTCTGGAATCAGTAATCTACTCTTCATCTCTACTCTTTGCTCTTTGAAGGCAGACTCTAGGAAAGGCTACCTTTTCCAACTGCTGCTGCTGCTGCTGTGTGTGACTGGCTTCCCACCCAGAGAGATTTGGTCCTCAGGGTACCATAACGGTGAGGCTGTCTTCCATGAAATCAGAGGGGACACATCTTTCAGAGGGGTTTTCCTACGAAGGTATCTTATTGGAGAATCGATGAGACTATTACTCAGCTTAACATTCAGACTTTCTTTTTCCTAAGGCACATATTTGTTGAGAGAAATTCGATAACAGTTGCTGAACTCAATACAAACACTCCTATCTAAACACCAGACCTGTTGTGAAGTCTGGTTCATCCTGTTAAACTCTCTTTGCACAAATGACTGTTCTCTCAAGGATCACACCTTCTTGAAATCTGGATTCTTTTGCAATGTCTTCTTTGATATTTTAAAAGGCAAGTTTGTAAAATAAAGCTTTCATTTTGAGAGTGCCCATTATTTTGCTAGAATATTGTCAGTGATTTTACTTAAACCTCATGGCAACCCTGTGACAGAGAAAGTGAAAGTGGCTCAGTCGTGCCTGACTCTTTGCAACCCCGTGGACTATACCGTCCATGGGATTCTCCAGGCCAGAATACTGGAGTGGGTAGCCTTTCCCTTCTCCAGGGGATTTTCCCAACCCAGGGATTGAACACAGGTTCCTGAATTGCAGGAGGATTCTTTACCAACTGAGCTATCAAGGAAGCCCTCTGTGACAGAGAGGCTGGGATTATTCCCATTTTGCAGTTAAGAAACCTAAAGACAGAGAAGTTATTTAGCTTGCTCATAAAAAGGAAGCTACTACCATAACCACCAACCTTCCATACTACTGCCTCCTCAGTTTTGGGTTCTTTATTTAATTCATCCTTCTGGTGACTAAAATATATCATCAAACACGTTTATCATGAAAAGTACTTTGGTTTGTCCTCTTTCTGAGTCTTTAAATAGAGGTTCTATTTAATGTATTTGCTGCTTCTTTACTCATAAGTGACAGTATTTGGGTTATTCTATCTCTTCCTATAAATTAGAAGTATAGCATAATGTATAACACTTTAAGGGTCACTAGGGTTATTTCTTTAAATTGTGGATTCCTGGTAGGAGTTTATGTAATTCTAGAATAAAGAAAATAAATATAAGAAAAGGGCAAGCTGCATTTTAAAATGTTACCTACCCTAGCTTAATTCTATCTTTTTAAAATGGCAGTTCTTCATGACATGTGTGTGTTAATCTCTCAGTTGTGTCCGACTCTTTGTGACCCCATGGACTATAGCTTGCCAGATTCTTCTGTTCATGGAATTCTCTAGGCAAGAATACTGGAGTGGATTGCCATTACCTTCTCAAGGGGATCTTTCTGACCCAGGGATTGAACCTGTGTCTCCTGCTTGGCAGGTGGATTCTTTGCTGCTGACCCAACTGGCATTGAGCTAAAGGGAATTACAAGTTTGCATTTTTCTTCATAATGGTTGTGAAATTTTTAAGAATAAAGATTATATAATATTATATAAAAATTATATGTAAAAAAGCCTTAGTAACTGTATATGTTAGTATATATAGTTAGTATTTATATATATATATAGTTAGTAACTATATATGTTAGTCAATTTTTTATTATCAAAAATAAAACTTTGCACAGTGATGTTTTATTTTGTGCATTAAAGATTTGAACTTTTTTTTTTTGGTTGGGAACCAAATTTGGAGTGAGAGAATCACTAAGTTTCTAAAAGAAATGAAGACTTAGAGACATTTTACTCCTACCCATTTTGGTGTTAACTTTCAGGAGCTGACACCAAGTATCTAGGCTATTGTTTTGGGTTTTATCAAAATTCATTTTCAAGCAATCCTACTTGTAAGATAAAGAAACTGGGTAACCAATATGGATTTTTCTCTGTTCTCTTAAGTATCTTGCTGAAGTGTGGTGGGTTGAGATAGGGCAGTTGATAGAGGCGATCAACTCTCATTATGATAGTAGTCATAAAAGCAGTTACTAAAATAATAGCACCCACTGATCAATTTCCTGCAAGTTTGTCTGGAATTCTGTTATTTTTCTATTCTTATCTTATTATTTTTATATATCATTCTTACTCTTATATTCTATATTCTTCATATAAAATCTATGATAATTACAGCAATCTTACATGGTGGGCACTACTATATCCATTTTAGAGTTTACAAAACTTAAGGTCAGAGATATTATGTGACTTGCCTGAGTTCCTACACTTACCTAAGTGTTATACCAAGAATTTGAATATAAAAATTCATATTCTTTCCTCTCTTATTCTTTACAATCCATCACATAATAGTAGTAATAGTTTAGTCGTTAAGTCGTGTCCAACTCTTGTGACCCCATGGACTCTAACCTACCAACTCCTCTGTCCATGGGATTCTCCAGGCAAGAATATTGGAGTGGGTTGCCATTTCCTTCTCCAGGGGATCTTCCCAACCCAGGAATCGAACCCAGGTCTCCTGCATTGCAGACAGATTCTTTACTGACTGAGCTATGAGGGAAGCCCCATGTGACACATAACGTTTATATAAATTGATAAGGGGGACTTAATTTTCTGAAAATATAGTATCCACATTCTTGAAAGTACTAAAATAATATCTGTGGTCTTTTTCTAGGGTCATCACTTGGCATTCTAAGAAAAAATTTCTAAAAGATTATTATTTTTAAATTAGTCAGTGTATAAATCCTAAAACTCCAAGATTAAAAAACAGACCAGCCTCTTAAAACTTGTTACTAATACAGTAATATGTAGCAATAGACAAATAAAATGCAATAATATAAGAAAATAATGATCATATATAAAAGCATAAATTGAATCAAAGATTTTAAATTTTCATGAAGATTTTTAGAGAATTATATTATGATATTTTAAGAGATTTTGAAAGTTTAAAGCATATTTTGTATGCAAGACTAAATGTCAGGTTAGAACATCATTTCATTTGTTGATACACCTAACATATACCATATATTTTGTAAAAATCAATTTAATTATAGATGAACATCATGAGAAAATTATACTTTGCAGAAACATTTTAGGACAATTATAGCTCAATTTTGCTTCTCTAGAATGAAATATGGGAGAACTGTTCCCCATACACTCTTGTGAATAACATCCTTAAGTCAGAAAGGGCCAGAAGATTAGATTACAAATTCTAGTATTACTTGCTACAGTAATACTTTAATGTCACTACAAAGAATAACATTCAGCCTTCTGGTAATTATTAAATTAAACCCTAATTGTTTTATAGCATGTGTGAACTTGGGCAAGAATCTTCGGTGTAAGGAAAACCCAGAAGGCTATCTATTCTAACACTTCATCAGCACCACCCCCATTATCTGATGAAGCGATCGGCCAACCTGGATGGAACATGTCCAAGTTCATAGAGCTCACTGCCTATCGTAGGATCCCATTTCCACAATGTTCAGTTGTAGTACTTACAAAGTGCTTCTTCAAACTGAATTCTCTAAAAGTGGTATCATTTGTCTTAGTTCTACCCTCCGAGGTTAAATTAACAAACTGTCATCCTTTTTCCATATGGAACTACTTTTGTTATTTGAAGGCAGTAATCTAATCTCTTTGCATCTTCTTATCCCAGATTCTTCAACTATTTTCATCTTGAGACTCTCACCAGCTTAGTAACTCTCCCCTGAGAAAGCTCCACTTGCTAAATGTCCCTGAATAATAGAAAGTAAAGCAATGTTATTACTCATTATTTCCGGAGATCCTTAGGGTGATTAGATCTAACATCCATAATTTTGACTAGTTTAGAGCAAATTCAAAGACCTATGACATGAGGTAATTACTAATTTTTCCAATTGAAAAATTTGAATTGCACAGGTTTTAAGACAGCCATACACATGCAAATTATTTAATGAAAACGAGTGAATGAGAGAAACTGATCAGCCAGCATTCATATATCCATGTAGCTTTTTAATTATGTAATCCTCAATGAGTTTATACAAAGTAATTTTTGTTACAGTGGGTATATATGTGTCAGTGAAAAACAACTACAAAAATAAAGTCAGCTGACAGCATTGTATTGAAGGTACATGTGTGCTAAGTTGCTTCCGTCATGTCCAACTCTTTGTGACCCTATGGACTGTAGCCTGCAAGTCCATGGGATTCTCCTGGCAAGAATACTGGAGTGGGTTGCCATGCTCCCTCGAGGGGATCTTCCCTGTAAAGTAACATTAAAAGGCCTAAGAATGTCACACTGATAGCCACAGAAAAGGTTTTGATCATTCATTCTTGAAGTTAATCTGATATTTGATATGATTGAGGCTACATATATATTCTACATAAATTTCTAAGGCAATTAATAAAAAATATCAATGATTGTCCAACTAGTATGAATTTTCTTGTCTAGTGATGACTAGCAATTTATTGATGGGTAATTGTTAGGCCACTTCTTTGGCCACCTGATGCAAAGAACCAACTCATTTTGGAAAAGACCCTGATGCTGGGAAAGATTGAAGGCAAGAGAAGCGAACAATGGAGGATGAGATGGTTGGATGGCATCACTGACTCAATGATCATGAGTTTGAGCAAACTCCAGGAGATAGTGAAGGACAGGGAAGCCTGGTGTGCTGCAGTCCCCAGGGTCACAGAGTCGGACATGACTAAGCAAGTGAACAGAAACAATAAATTAATTTCTGGGCTGATGATACGTCCAAAAAATGCAAAACTCCTTGCTGAAATGTGATTTGGGAAAGAGTCGAGAAAATTCAACATTTCTGCATAGTGAAAACTTATGGATTCAAGATGTCCTTCACAAATATCATATATCTACAGAATTTCTTATGAAACCAGCTAGGATGGAATTAGAGATTTTGCAGTCATGCGCACACTGTTAACTGAAAATTAAGAATGTAGGATATCGATTTTTGCACAAAAAGTGTCAGTGTTGAACTCTGTAGTAGACTGGATGATGGCCACCCAAAGATATCAGGTGAAAAAGTAAGAAGAACAACTGAAATGGGCAAAGGATAAAAGCAGGCACTTCTCCAAGGAAAAGGTGCAAATGAAAGATGCCTGGAATCATTAGTCATCAGGGAAATCAAATCAAAACCACAATGGGTACCACTTGACATGCAGCAGGATGGGTAGAATCAAAACATCAGATAAAAATAAGTGTTGACAAAAATGTGGCAAAGTAGGAATCCTCATACTCTGACTCTGATGGTAGAAAGCTAAAATGGTGCAACTACTTTGGAAAACTGACATTTCCTCAAACAATTAAATGTAGAATTACCACATGGCCCAGCAGTTTCATCCAAATGAAAACATATGTCCACACAAAAACTGGTGTGTAAATGTTTACAGCAACATTATCCATGAAAGCCAAAAGGTAGAAATAACCCAAATGTTCATCAACAGGTGAGATGGATAAACAAAATGTAGCATTTTATACAACTTAGCACATAGATATAGAAAGAAATGAAGTATTGATACATGCAGCAACTGGGATCAGCCTTGGAAACATAATGTTTAATGAAAGAAGCCAGTCACAAAGTTCCAGATACTATATGATCCCATTCATATGAGTCCAAAATAGGGAAATCTGTAGAGAAAAATAAGGTAAGCATTTGCTCGGGATTAATTGAGGATGAAAGTGAAAGTGTTAGTCACATTCAACTCTTTGTGGCCCCATGGACTGTAGCCTGCCAGGCTCCTCTGTCTATGGATTTCTCCAGGCAAGAATCCTAGAGTAGGTAGCCATTCCCTTCTCCAGTGGATTTTCCTGACAAAGGATTGAACCTGGGTCTTCCTCATTGCAGGCAGATTCTTTCCTCTCTGATCCAACAGGGAAGGCCCAGTTTGAAGATACCTTGAGGATATGTAGATAGGACAATAAGGGCTATTCTAAGTGATACAAGGTTTCTTTCTGAGGCTACAAAAATGTTCTACAATCAACCATTGTGATTGTTGCACATATCCGTGACTAATTACACTAAAAATCACTGAATTATACACTTTAAATGGGCTAGTTATATGGTATAAGAATTATATGTCAAAAAATCTTTTTAAAAATGAAGTTAATAATCTCTTTTTGTGAAAGAGAAAGATATCAAAGATGCATTGCTAAATTTTTAAAAGGTTGTTAGACGGAAAAATCAGTAGTGCAGGATGGAGGAATGTTCAAGATTCTACTAACAAAAATAATGATATACTTAGCTAGGAAAGCTGAAAGATTACCTCTGGCTAGAGGGATGTCAACATTTTCTCACAGTATTCAAATACCTTTTATAGTTTCAGTCTGAAATTGTCTGTTTAAAAACTGGGAGATAGTTTTATTTATAGCTCTAGTCACTACTGTACCATTTTTAACTCCTAGCAGTCCTAGTTTTAATTTCTAAGAACTTTCCTGGTTTTGAGTTTTTCCTTTTTTCATAATATTAAGTTCTTATAGTTATAGCCTTTGATTCTTGGGTTTGTGGGTGATTGTGTCAATTGCCTATTTTTCTTTAGCATATGACAGCAGGGAAGGTCACCTCAGATCGGAATAAGAAGACCTTTACTCTGACATTTCCATTGTTACAGAGTCACACTAGAATCCTGCCATTTCTAGGCAGATTGGTTCATTTATGATAGAGCATGGTCCTTCAGTTTTCTTCTCATATGCAAACTTTGAGCTCACAATTGTGCTACATTCATGGGGCCTTGGTTGGACTGACATATCATAGACGTTGTCAAATGATGAGACCATTTTTTCCATCTCCCAGGAAGTGCTCCTTGCTTATACCTACTGACTGTTTTTGGAGGGTCTTCATGAAGCCTCCTGTAAAATTGACCTGAACGTCACTTTTTAAACGATTTCTCGGTTTATTCTGGCCTGTGTTATTTCTGCTTTGTTTCATCTGTCACCACACACACATCTGTTTTTTGTCTTCCAGAACCGTATTAATAACTTTAGTCCACTGTTGCCCTTCATTCCTATTTGCTATTGTGGGTTTATTCAGGTTCAGACACCTCTATTTTCATTTCTATGGTGTTTTGTAAGGGCCAGCCATATGAATGTTCTGAGCCACCATCTTGAAACCAGAGATAACAGAACCAAGAAAAATGCGACATGGTATTTTTATGAACCAAACCCTGAAGAACTAAACCATACCCAGAAAGAAGCAATGTAATTAAGTGGAAAATACCACCTGGAAGAAGTAGATTGTTTTACTCAATTTGGCAAAACGTTAAGAATGGGGTTTAGTCAAAATCACAACCAGCACGACCATCCAAGTGAGCCAGTCCCCTTACTGCTTGATTTACTCCATTTATTATGTGCATGCATGCTAAGTTGCTTCAGTCGTGTCTGACTCTTTGTGACCCTATGGACTGTATCTCACCAGGCTCCTCTGTCCGTGGGATTCTCCAGGCAAGAATACTGGAGTGGGTTGCCATGCCCTCCTCCAGGGGATCTTCCCGAGTCTCTTATGTCTCCTCCGTTGGCAGGCAGGTTCTTTACCACTAGTGCCACCCAGGAAGCCCACCCATTTATTATATTTTACTTCTAAAAAATAAGCAACAAGCAACTATGTAAAAAACAAACAGGACCTGAAACAAAATGTCATCTGTGACATCAGAGTTGTAGACAAAACAGGTAGATTATATTATTTTTCTACTTTTCTGTATCAAATATCACTGGGGGACTTCTTTGGCAGCCCAGTGTTTAAGACTCTGCACTTCCAATGCAAGGAGTGCAGGTTTGATCCCTGGTGGGGGAACTAAGATCCCCTATGCCATTCAGCACAGCCAAGAAAATATCTTGTTTTTAAAAGTCACTAAAACAAAGTGAAAGAAATAAAAAATAAAGGGAAATCATAATTGTACTTGGTAGGTGTCGTACCTATAAATTAACAGCATGGGTTTAACTCCCAGCTCTCCAGCTTGCTTGCTCAGATAAAACTGACAATTGACTTAAATTCTGAGTCACAGATGCTTACTCTTTAAAACTGGTTGCTAGTAATAGTACCAACCTCACAGAATGCTTAAGAAAATAAACTATGATGATGCATGGAAAACCAAGTTTGCTTATTAACATTACACGGGTCTTACAAAAATAATTGTTTTAAGATAGGGAGTCTTACAGAGAAATGAGGCATATGTCAACCCATGCAAGCTATTCTTATATAGGAATACATGAATATATATAAGAATTGCTGGGCTAACCTTGTGTTGGTGGTGATGAATTGCAATTTAACAAACACCTGGAATTACTCATCAAACAGTGGATTATCTCAGTCATGTTTAGATAAGCTGTACATTTACAACTTTTAAAAAATCATTATTATCAAACATCCCTGGAGGAAAAATTATTTTGTTATTCTAAGTCTGCTGCTCTCCAATCCAAATCATTTTTTTAAAATTAAAGTTGCCTTTGTGACTCAAGTATTTAATAACTTGAGATTTCTCAGATGTGACTCTTGAGTTATACCAGAGAAAACACTGTTCAGTAGTAGAATATAGCACATGACTGAGCTCCACAAAGCATTCCTCCCAATAACAGGTTTTCCCACAAACACAACACTTACATCAGTCTGCATGCCACTGCAAGAACTTAAATGCTTCTGCTCTCCTAAAAGGAAAATTTAAAATTTTAGGGAAAAAGAACTTAATATGAAATCTGTGTGAGGTTTATGATGGAGAACTACTCCTCAACCTTCCTTATGCAAAAAAAAAGGCAGTGGTTTCATATCAGAATGAATGCTAACAAGGGCTCTCAAATGGTCATTAATTTCACCCTTGTAGCTGTTTAGTCACTAAGTCGTATCCAACTCTTTGTGACCCATGGACTGTAACCCACCAGGCTCCTCCGTCCAGTGGATTTTCCAGGCAAGAATACTGGAGTGGGTTACTATTCCCTTCTCCAGGAGATCTTCCCAACACAGAGCTCCTGCATTGGCAGGCAGATTATTCACCACTGAGTCACCAGGGAAGCCTCTTATTTCACCCTTTGTTGTTGAGTGGCTAAATCATGTCCAACTCTTTGCAACCCCATGGATTGAAGCAAGTGCAAATAAGGGCTGGTCCTATGAAACTTTCAGGAACCTTGAGTATCTGATCTGCACCATAAATATAAATAGTCATTCATCTTTCACCTTGAAATATTTGAGACATTTCTACCTGTAATCTTTCCGGTTGTTTTCTGTTTGTGTAATTTTTTTCACCAGTAAGTAGGAGAGAATATCAGTAATACAAATAGCACATTATTGTTTTCTTTATCTTTTTCTGTGATCCCAACTTTGGGAAGTAGGTACAATTCTTCCTATTTCATAATTAAGCATGCCACAGCTTTCAGAGAGCTTAGATGTCTCCAAGAAAAAGAACGTTATAGGGCCAGCAGTTTAGTTGACTGCCACACACAAAAATCCATGTGTTTTTCCTATAGCATAGTAAGTGTTTAGATTTACTTCCTCATTCTGTAGTTATTTTTAGAATAAACTTTAAATGCCTAATATAATATCAACATTTTGAACATTAATCTTGACAAACGTGGGTTTTTTTAAATAGTAATCACATGGCATGAGTGGTGTTAGAGCCTTTTAAGAGGAACAATGCTAGCTTGTCCATCTCCTTACTCCCTTTTCATTGTTTCTTTTTTCCGTTTCAACTTTCTCATACCCCTTAACATCTGGACCTGTAAAGGAATGAAGCTTAATCCCTAGATTTAGGTGGCAAGAAAACAACAAGCTTTATACAATTACACATGTTCCCAGAAATCATAAAATGATGATGTTTGAAAAGAGCCATCTTCCCACTGATGCAAAGATTCCAATAACCTACTAAAGATATACTTTTATCCTGCCATGATCTATTTCAGATAGGAAGCTCTCATACTCAAACTATTTCTCTCTCCAAAGTTCAAATGTATTAATAGCATGAATACACTAAATCCATTAGCTTATCTTTGGATAGATGCTTCAAATTGTTTTTCTAATCTTTAGATCATCTGTAAAGAAAAGGGAAAAGAGTAAGAGTAGATGAACCAGACACTATGCTACTTATATAATTCTTAAAACTACCTTTCAGGAAAGATGTGAATATCCCCATTTTCAGATGAAGAACCTCAAGTGTATGTGGGCTATGTTACTGTTCCAAATTAACAGAGTGATGAGATATGGCTGTGAACAGGTCTGTCCAGCTTTCCATAATATATTGTATTATTAGGCCGTGGTGATTAAGGGACTAAGGCTTTATTGTCTTTTTTTCCATTACACTACCTTTAAAGATGCCTTTTCCTTTGACTATGGTCATTTCCAACACCTGGTAACATATTACAGATGATCTCTGTGACTTTTGACAAAATTTAAACTGATGATTCCAGAGTCGATACATGTCAGATACAAAATTTTTTTTGTTTTCCCACTTAACATTAAATTCATTAATAACAATGCCACAAAATTACTCCAGCCTGAAACCTCATAAAACAGGAACTAATCAAAGCAAACACATTTAACAGCTAATGATGATTTTAATTTAGCTGTAAATGCCTCAAAGGCTAGTAATTAGAGAGTAGTTATACGCTGTTTTGCAAAATAAATCGTTGTTGCATGTTTTGCCCACAATTTTCTCTATTTAATTTTGCTAAAATAGTGTTCTCTGTGCAAAATTTTAAAATAGATCTAATGACAAGATAATTTAGATAACCATATTACAATCAATTTTCTGTTTAAAGTAATGGTTTATGAAGATGTTTCAGACAATAAAGCTGGCCACAAATGTGCTATTAAACAGCAACAAAAAGGGCCAAGTAAATAAACTCTTTACAGCTCTTGATTACATGGTCCTACTCACTTTAGATTTAATGAAGGGTTACTTGTTTAGCAATAGGGACGTGAGTCATATATTATGGCTCTAAACAATAAAGGTTAACCTAAAATTGCATATTTCCCCCAAACAGACACAATTATCAGTATTTTCTGTGTACCAGTTAGATAAGTAGCTCCAAAACTGCAAAACTAAATCAGAGATCAATGGCACTGTTACCCTTTTGTATGCATGAGGGTATGTGCTGGCCTAGAGGCTTCAAGAGAAGGGAAGCCAGGGCAGTTTGCCCTACTAGATGCAAAAAAAATATCAAACATAGAATTTCAAATAGTACCAACAACCATTTTGAAGACAACATTCATTTTAGGAGGGAGACCATCAAAAGAGTATGGTATAGGGGTTATCATTTTAAACCCGGGACGAGAAAAACAAAAACATCCTTAAGTGAGATTGAAAATAAGTAGACTGATGGCTGAAAGAGAAAAGGGATAAATTTGGGGTGTTTAACTATGCTGCTGCTAGACTTCAATGTCCATGGAATTTTCTAGTCAAGAATAATGGAGTGAGATGTCATTTCTTACTCTAAAAAATCTTTCCAAACCAGGGATCAAACCCTCATCTCCTGCACCTCCTACATTTGTGGGCAGATTCTTTACTACTAAGCCATCTGGAAAGCTCCATTTAACTCTAGTAGCTGTTCTTTCCTTCCCACTCCACAATTAAAACTGTTGTTTGTTTTATGGTTTTTTTGTTTTTTTTGTTTTTTTTTTGCTTAAGATATAAATAATAGACAAGTATTTATTTTTTTTAAGATTTATGTGGATCATTTTTTAAAATTTATTGAATTTGTTATAATATTGTTTCTGTTTCAGATTTTGGTTTATTGGCCTTGCGGCATATAGAATCCCAGCTCCCTGATCAGGGATGAAACTGGCACCCCTTACACTGAAAGGCAAAATCTTAACCACTGGACCTCCAGGGAAGTCCCAACAAACACTCCTTTTAAAATATTCAAATAAGGTATATTATATAAAGAAAAAAATAAATGCTACTTGGAATTTCAACCCTAGATAAGGATAAACAACATTATCTTTGTGATGACTATCCATTTGTGCTTTGCATCATACTTATATACTCAAATCAATGGATTTTTTTACACATCTAAGAGGGCCACTTACATTATATTCTAGTGGGGTGGTATGCTTTGGAGTTGTGCAGTGTGCAGATACCATAAATGGAATCAGAATGCACTTGTTATTGCTATTTTGGATTATTTTCTTTTTAAAAATATAAGGCCTTCTCTTATATTTATATCAGTACCACAATTTCTATCACCTGCTAAGGATATTAAAACATAAAATTTGATAATGTCTAATAATTAAAAGACGCTTGCTCCTTGGAAGAAAAGCTATGACCAACCTAGACAGCATATTAAAAAGAAAAGATGCTACTTTACTGACAAAGGCCCAACTAGTCAAAGCTATGGTTTTTCCAGTAGTCATGTATGGATGTGAGAGTTGGACTAAAAAGAAAGCTGAGTGCTGAAGAATTGATGCTTTTGAATTATGGTGTTGGAGAAAACTCTTGAGAGTCCCTTGGACTGTAAGGAGATCAAACCAATCAATCCTAAAGGAAATAAGTCCTGAATATTCATTGGAAGGACTGAAGCTAAAGCTGAAGCTCCAATGCTTTGGCCACCTGATGTGAAGATGGAGAAGCCAAAGATGGATGTGGTGTGAAACCAAAGATGGAGAAGCTCTATAAAGTCAACAAAAATAAGACAGGGAGCTGCCTATGGCTCAGATCATGAACTCCTTATTGACAAATTCAGACTTAAACTGAAGATAGTAGGGAAAACCACTAGACCATTCAGGTATGACCTAAATCAAATCCCTTATGACTATACAGTGGAGGTGGCAAATAGATTCAAGGGATTAGATCTGATAGAGTGGCTGAAGAACTATGGATGGAGGTTGGTGACATTATACAGGAGGCAGTGACCAAGACCATCCCCAAGAAAAAGAAATGCAAAAAGGCAAAATGATTGCCTGAGGAGGCCTTACAAACAGCTGTGAAAAAAAGAGAAGCAAAAGGCAAAGGAGAAAAGGAAAGATATACCCACTTGAATGCAGAGTTTCAAATAATAGCAAGGAGAGATAAGAAAGCCTTCCTTAGTGATCAATGCAAAGAAACAGAGGAAAACAATAAAATGGGAAAGACTAGAGATCTCTTCAAGAAAATGAGAGATACCAAGGGAACATTTCATGCAAAGAAGGGCACAATAAAGGACAGAAATGGTATGGACCTAACAGAAGCAGAAGATACTAAGAAGAGGTGGCAAGAATACACAGAGGAACTATACAAAAAAGATCTTCATGAACCAGATAATCACGATTCTGGGATCACTCATCTAGAGCCAGACATCCTGGAATGTGAAGTCAAGTGGGCCTTAGCAAGTATCACTATGAACAAAGCTAGTGGAGGTGAGTGAATTCCAGTGGAGCTATTTCAAATCCTTAAAGATGATGATGTAAACATGCTGCACTCAATAGGCCAGTGAAATTTGGAAAACTCAGCAGTGGCCACAGGACTGGAAAAAGTCAGTTTTCATTCCAATCCCGAAGAAAGGGAATGCCAAAGAATGCTCAAACTACTGCACGATTACACTCATCTCAAAGGCTAGCAAAGTAATGCTCAAAATTCTCCAAGCCAGGCTTCAACAGTAGGTGAACTGTGAACTTCCAGATGTTCAAGCTGGATTTAGAAAAGGCAGAGGAAACAGAGGTCAAATTGCCAACATCTCCTGGATCATCAAAAAAGTGAGAAAGTTCCAGAAAAACACCTACTTCAGCTTTATTGACTATACCAAAGCCTTTTTCTGTGTGGATCACAACAAACTGTGGAAAATTCTTCAAGAGATGGGAATACCAGACCACCTGACCTGCCTCCTGAGAAATCTGCATACAGGTCAAGAAGCAACAGTTATAACTGGACATGGAACAACAGACTGGTTCCAAATTGGGAAATGAGTATGTCAAGGCTGTATATTGTCACTCTGCTTATTTAACTTATATGCAGAGTACATCATGAGGAAAGCTGGACTAGATGAAGCACAAGTTGGAATCAAGATTGCCAGAATATATATAACCTCAGATATGCAGATGATGGCACACTTATGGTAGAAAGTGAAGAAGAACTAAAGAGCCTCTAAAGTGAAAGAGGAGAGTGAAAAAGTTGTCTTAAAGCTCAACATTCAGAAAAGTAAGATCATGGCATCTGGTCCCATCACTTCATGGCTAATAGATGTGGAAACAGTGACAGATTTTATTTTGGGGGGCTCTGAGATGACTGCAGATGGTGATTCTAGCCATCAAATTAAAAGACACTTGCTCCTTGGAAGAAAAGTTATGACCAACCTAGATAGCATATTAAAAAGCAGAGACATCACTTTGCCGAAAAGGTCTGTCTTGTTAAAGCTATGGTTTTTCCAGTGATCATGTATGGATGTGAGTGTTGGACTATAAAGAAAGCTGAGTGCTGAAGAACTGATGCTTTTGAACTGTGGTGTTGGAGAAGACTCTTGAGAGTCCCTTGGGCTGCAAGAAGATCCAACCAGTCCATCCTAAAGGAGATCAATTCTGGGTGTTCATTGGAAGGACTCATGCTGAAGCTGAAACTTTACTACTTTGGCCACCTCATGTGAAGAACTGACTCATTGGTAAGACCCTGATGCTGGGAAAGATTGAAGGGGTGAGGAGAAAGGGATGACAGAGGATGAGATGATCGGTTGCTATCATCAGCTCAATGGACATGAGTTTGATTAAACTCCGGGAGTTGGTGATGGACAGGGAAGCGTGGCGTGCTACAGTCCATGGAGTCACAAAGAGTTGGATACGACTGAGCGACTGAACTCAACTGAATTGACCTGATGTGAAGTACTGACTTACTGGAAATGACCCTGATGCTGGGAAAGATTGAAGGCAGGAAGAGAAGGGAACAACAGAAGGTGAGATGGTTGGATGGCATCACCAACTCAATTGATATGAGTGTGAGCAAGCTCCAGGAGTTGGTGATGGACAGAGTAGCCTGGCGTGCTGCAGTCCTTGAGGTCTCAAAGAGTTGGACATGACTGAGCAACTGAACCAAACTGAATAATATGGATGGGCTTCCCAGGTGGCTTAGTGGTAAAGAATCCTGCAATGCAGTGGACAAAGCAGATTTGATTGGATTTGATCTCTGGGTTGGGAAGATCCCTGGAGGAGGAAATGGCAACCCACTCTAGTATTCTTAGCTGGGAAATCCCATGGACAGAAAATCCAGGCAGGCTACAGTCTATGTGGTCGCAAACAGTCAGATACGCCTTAGTGACTGAGCATGTACACACCCAATAATATGGATACGTAATCATATCTAATTTAGGCTCTAGTGTTTTGAATAAATTAGATATCACATACATTTTCTTGACCTCTTGTTCATTTTATCTTGGTCATTACCTTGTTATACTGTCAAATGTGTTTTATTTACTCTTTGTCCCATATATTTTATAAAAAAGCAAGATAGTCATGATACCAATTGAAGAAGGAATAATCCTAAGTGGTTCAAGAACATATGAAGCAAAATATAAAATATTATTGAAGGATATTAAAAAGAACTCACATCAGTGAAGAGCTCACCAGGTCAATAAATTGCAGTTCACAATATAGAAGATTTCCTTGTCCCACACATAATCTTTAAATTTGAAGTGATTCTAACCAAAATCACAAGAGGATTTGCCAGGTTTTAAAAGTTTATTTGGAAAAATAGAATTTCAAGGATAGCCAAAATCTTTCTGAAAAAGGCCAAATATATTTTGGTCCTGAAAATGTTTTTTCCATAAAGACCTATTTTTGTTAGCTTTCAAATAAAGTTGGAGATTACTTAAAGTCCTTTACCGCTCACAGGATGTAAGAATACCTTCATTTTCTTTCTTCAAAAGACCTCTAAAGCAGGAAAATATGAAACTTCTTTTAGCATCCCATTTCAACCGCTATTGACTTTCATTTGGAGGAAGTTATTTTTGAGGTCTAAACTAAATCTCTTATCCTTAAGCTTGTTTCTTATTTTGTCACCATTCCTTGTGCCATGAGACTTCAAATTCTTAAAGACTCTTATTAAGTTCTCATCATTTTTTTCTCTTCACAGGGGAAAAAGCAGTGGTTCCATAAATGTTCCCATATTTTCATACTTCTGCTGTTTTCCAAAATTTTGTTCCTTTTGGTTGTTTCTCTCAAACCTGAGTGGGGTAGGAGGGCTACAAGGGTGTGGAAGTGGGAGGGAGTGTAGAGGGCAGGGGATATACAGTAGTTTTATGGAAACATTTGTTTTAAGGATTGTGTTCTCACTTTTACTTATCCCGAAGTTTAAACAGCCTTATAGCAAAGAGTATTATAACAATGAGTAATCTTGTTTTATGAGTTTGCTAAGCTCAAGCTAATAGCATGCATACATGCTGAATCATTTTAGTCATGTCCAACTCTTTGTGATCCTATGGAATGTAGCCTGCCAGGCTAATCTGTCCATGAGATTCTCCAGGCGAGAATACTGGTAGGGTTGCCATGCCGTCCTTCAGGGGATCTTCTCCACCCAGGGCTTGAACCTGCGTTTCCTGGCAGACAGGTTCTTTACCACTGACAGCACCTGGGAAGTCCAAGCTCATAGCATACAATGCAATGCATGACGTG
Source organism: Muntiacus reevesi (assembly GCF_963930625.1). Classification (NCBI taxonomy): domain Eukaryota; kingdom Metazoa; phylum Chordata; class Mammalia; order Artiodactyla; family Cervidae; genus Muntiacus; species Muntiacus reevesi. Next base: position 53,142,364 of record NC_089260.1, read on the forward strand.
TTACAGGACTCCCAGTATATTTCCACATATATTATTTCATTTCATTCTCTCAATGACTCTTGAATCAGTCATTTCAGTAGCTCAGTTGTGCTGGACTCTTTGCAGCCCCATGGACTGCAGCATGTCAGGTTTGCCTGTACATCACTAACGCTTAGAACTTGCTCAAACTCGTGTCCATCAAGTTGGTGATGCCATCTCTTGAATGATGACTGGTATTATAATCCCCACTGATGAGGACAGTCAAAATGTTGACATGATTAGTCCAAGGTTACTAGAACAGAACAAGCACCAGAAGCTAAGTTTCCAGAGGGGTTAGCCGATAGTATTTCTTCTTTACATGTTCAAGTAGTCATTTAACCTACCAAAAGGCCAGTACCACAAAATAACCTGGACAACCTTTTGGCATTTAGGTGATATGTTGAATGTTCCAGTTATCACATGATTTTCTGTGAAAGAGCCTACTCCTTGATGTCGCCATTTATAGTAAATAAAATAGTACGCCTGCAAACACATCCACATGCTAATTCCCCCAAACTCATGAAGATATTACAACAGGAAATGAAGGTGTCAAATGGAATGATAGTTGCTAAATAGCCAACCTTAAAATGAGATTGCCCTGAGTCATCCATTGAGCCCAAGGTAATCCCAAGAGTCCTTTAAATGTGGAAAAAGAAACAGAAAAGCAGAGTTATGTGATCCGAGAAAGACTAAACCGGACACTGCTTGCTTTGAAGATGGAAGAGACCATGAAGTCAGGAAAGCACGAGGCTTTACATGCTGAAAAAGGCAAGAAAATGGATTCTCAATGAGAGGTTGGTTCCCTGACACCAAATACGTGGTGTCTTTACCAACAGCAGCTCTCCAGTTTTTTAATATTAGCTAGGTGTCCAGCATTTTGGTTCAATTCAATTCAGGTTTAGATCAGACCCCACAAACAGAGGGCTCCATTCTGCAGATGTGCCCACTTCAGACATCAGTTGCAATGGAGTGTCCAGGCTGTTCACAGTCCTGCCTGGGTGACTGTAGTTTCCAGAGTTCATGACTTCTCCCCAGGTGCAATAAATTGCCAAAACAGCTCAGAAAACGCAGGACAACACAACTTACTCTTTTTTCTGTCTGTTTTAATATTTATTTATTTAGCTGCCCCAGGTCTTAGTTGTGGCATGTGGGATCCTTAGCTGCAGCATGCAGGGTCTAATTCCCTCCCTGACCAGGGATTGAACCCTGACCCCCTGCATTGGAAGCTCAGAGTCTTAGCCACTAGACCACCAGAGAAGTTCCAGAAAGACTGCTCACCGTTACCACTTTATTATAAAGGATACAACTCCAGAAGTCACAAGAAAGAGATGCTTAGGGCAAAGGATGGGGTGGTGGTCCTTCAGAACTTCCAAGTCCTCTTCAGACTGGCCACTCTCCCACAGTCTTGATGTGTTCCCCAAGAAGGAAACTCTCCAAACCCCACTGGTTAGGAATTTTAAATAGAGGGTGAAGAGTACTTGATTAGATCATTGGCCATTAGCAATTAAATTCTGTCTCCATCTTCTCAGACTCTAATCTTGGCTTGGTCTTTCTTGTGACAAGCATCCATCCTGAAGCTATTTTGGAGATGTTCAGAGCCATCTCATTAGCATACCAAAGACACTTTTATCACTCAGGAGATTACAAGCATTTTAAGAGCTCTATGCCTGGAACCTGGAGCAAAGAAAGACTCAACAATTTTTATTATACCACCCTCTCCTTGAACTTCCAAAAAGAAACATAGCCCTGCCAACACACCTTGATTTTAGACCATTGAGACACTAAATTTGTGGCAATTTGTTAGAGCAACAGTAGGAGCCTAATATATCATTTATAAACAGTTGCAACAGATTATCACATTCATGTAGGGAGGTGGAATTTCAGATATTAAAAACATAGAAACAGCTTGATTTTTGTTTGTTTTATTTTTTAGCTATTATATTTATAAAAGATTTTATTTTTCACAGCATTTCTCCTCTTGTAAAGCAGTTATGTCAATACAATGCAAAGTGACAGGAGACCGACATTTGAAGGGAAATACACTATTTTCAGATCAGATATCAGCTGTCAACTTGGATAGACTGTATTGTTTCTGATATTTTACAGCCCAGTTCACAAAAATTTTACATGCTTACAATTCAGATCTGGTGTGAAAAATTTGTTGAAATATGTTGCATATGGAGCACAGAGTAAGAATTTTTATGGACATAACCTGAGGAGATTGGGTTTAAATGTGAATGGATACACGTAGATATGAAATAAAAATGAGAGAATGAAAAAATACTCATTGAAGGAAATGAGGTCAGTAAGTAATCTCTATCAAGTATTTTCAGACACACAAAATTAATATGTATTTTGTATTGTTTATTCACAATTCAGAGTTCAATGTACTTTCTTTAGCTGGGGCTGAATATACATAATAGCCAAAAATTAAGAAACTCATTGTTCATTAATTAAACACTATTTACTGTTGATTGAATTAGAAAATCTTGACTTAACTGTGGAAATCTATAAACTGCAGATAAAGGGGAAAAGTGAAAAGTGACCTCTCAATACAATTATCCATAGAGACTGATCATCATTTTGTTACAATTCATTTTTAAAGTATTCATATCTCTTTTAACTTGAAAATGCAAAGTGTTCAGATTATTGTTTTGATGAAAAGGGCTTAGATGAGTTTCAAAGGTAAATGGAAACATTTGGGTCTATATGGGAAGTTGATAATTTGGAATTTTACAGAACCCCATAAAAAGCTGATAATTTGGGATTTTTTAAAAAATCACATAAAAATAGAGTTCCTAATCTGATCTAAAGAATCTTGGTTTTTGAAAGTGAATAAAACTATTAGACTTAAATTATACCACTTTTCAACACAAACATGACATTGAACCATTTCTTCTTTTCTTGTTAGGCATAATTTATTATTTTGTGTGTATTGCTATTACTATTCATACATAGTAAAAGTAACAATTCCTAAACTATTAAAAATATAGTATCACTCATGTGCTTTTAAAACAGTTTATTATTTATATCTTTTGCCTTTATTACTTAATCTTCATAGTTGTTATTTAAAATAAGAGGAATCAGTCCTTCTCTGTAATTTTTTTATAATTAGAAAATCAATGCTCTGATTCACTCGTTTCAATTTCCAAGCCAGATGCTTAGCTCAGGGCCAGGTATGTTGAAAATTCCCAATAAATGGTTTTTAACGTATTTTTACCTTATCATTTCTGTGCCTTCTTCATAATAAATCAAAATAAGGTCACCAATTATCTAATTAACAGATGCAAATCATGCTGAAAATTAACTCAAAGCTAGGCCATGCTAGTCACAAAACAATTTCACATCTCCTCTGGTAAAGTGTACAGGGCCTCCGTATGTGGCTGGCATTTTATTCCTTACACACGTGTCCCCATGTCAGAGTGAAGAGGGACTGCTATTCAGCCCAACTTGGCCTGGCAAACAACACCGGCCAGAAGAGGGGCTGCCTTCTTGTAATTCATTCTCCCAGAAGGAGTGCCTTTTTGCTGTTCATAAATGGCATAAAGGCATCAAATCTACCCTGGTTTTGGAGAGCAAAAATCTCTTGTTAACTTGTTCATCTCACACATCTGAAACCATAGTTACTAGACTTATCTATTGACTACACTAAAACATACACTAGTAACTAGTATATAGTATGTAACTAAAATGATAGTTACTATACTACTTCATATTTGTATAACACATTATTTTCTCCCCAGACATGAAGACATTGAAAATGTTTCTTAAAAATTTGCAATATGATAAGCTCAAATAGTATCTTTCTAAACAATCTGGCATAAAGGTCACATTTTTTCCACAACAATGTTATAGGGAAATGGGATCAACAAAGACCAAAATAGACAAACAGCACATCGGAGTGTACATTCCTCTCTCTGCATGTCATACAGTTATAAATAAGCCATCTGACATTTGTAAGGTCAAATTTACGGAAGCTAACAGAACCATCTCAGCTTCATGGATGGAAACCTGGAGTTCATTAATGCAAAAGAGACGTAAGTGACAATCAAACTCTGACCAAGCAGGTTAGCCAGTCCTCTTCCTAGATAAAGGGCTTGAGACACCAGACCACCAGATACATCCCATTCATTTCTTGGGTGTTGAAAGCAGCAAGATGTTTGGGAACTCAAGATATCTAAACTATTTGTTGTTGTTGTTGTTGTTGTTGTTGAGTTGATAAGCCATGTCTGACCCTTTGCGACCCCATGGACTGCAGCATGCCAGGCCTCCCTGTCCTTCACCATCTCCCAGAGTCTGCTCAAATCCATGTGACAAATCAACTTTGCTGTCACCTGATAGTTTAACTGGTGTTTGCCATGGTGACAATACAAAAAAAAATCAATTTACTCTACTTTTACACAAAATCATTCACAGGCAAAATTATTGTGATCCTATTTATTTGTTCTTGAGGACTACTTTTGTTGTAATTAAATATCTTCAATTCCACTATGCTTTACCCAGTGAATTTTCCAAAAGAGTTTCTATGATTTTTGCTAAGTAATAATAAAATTCTGCAAAATAGTATAAGAGTATGAATTAAAATAAACCCTTACACCTCTGTCTTCAAGTACTGAACAACTTAATGTTATCTTTAAAAACATGATTTAGGTTTAAATTTGTTGATATTCAAATACTTGAGTGTGTCCCATGTGTTGGAAAAGCTACATTATCCGGAAGGAGTTTGTTAAACTTTCTGCTGCTTACATTGCAAAAATGTCATATGAGTCAGCTACCAGAAAATGCAATCTGCTAGTTCAGTCAAGACAAAGCATCCATTGTTCTTACTTTATGTGATACTTTCACGTGGTCTTATAATTTTGTGGGATGCTTGATACAGAACTCTAGAAGAAACCATAATATGGGACTGTACTTGGAATTTCTCAGATCTATTGATGATTAATGCTATTTTCATTGTTTAGATACCTCAATTTACAAAGAACAAAATGACATATAGTGATATTTTAGTATAAAGTAAGTATATTTTACATATGTAGTTGCAACTGAATAATATGACAGCAGTTAACTTCCAAAATTTATAAATTAACAAATTATCTAGAAATCATGAATTACTGTCGCAGTCTGCTCAAGCTGCTATAACAAAATACCAGGGGGTTAGTATATTATCTAGGGTGAAACAGATCACCAGCCCAGGTTGGATGCATGAGACAAGTGCTCGGGCCTGGTGCACTGGGAAGACCCAGGGGAATCGGGTAGAGAGGGAGGTGGGAGGGGGGATCGGGATGGGGAATACATGTAAATCCATAGCTGACTTATGTCAATGTATGACAAAACACCAGGGGGTATGTGACAACAGACATTTATTTCTCATAGTTCCAGGTGCTGGAAAATTGTGCCAGTGGATTCACTTCCTAGACTGCAGTTGGACACCTTGTAGCTGAATGCTCACGTGGCATTACCATAGTGCATGCTTGTGGAGGGAGAGAGATCCGTCACTCTTCTTATAAGGGCACTAATCCTATATGAAGGTCCTGCCTTAATAACCCAATCTAAACCTTATTATGCAACCAAACTCAAAAGCCAATGATAGAGAGGCAAGTGTCATTAGAAAGGAAAGATACTTTAGAAACGTCTTCAGTCTGGGAACAAGGTGGACTTATGTCCCAAGACCAACTCTGAAAATTCTACTCAGTCCTGACAGCTGGACGGAAAGAATCTCAGTGAACAATTAAGACAAGAGGTTGGACTCTGCATCCTTCTCCACTGCATGTAGACTGGCTGACTCTTTTCAGATGTCATTTTGCCAACATGATCTGCCTGCGGAATTGTTAAAGGGTCTGTTGAGGGTAGAGAACTAGTCATTCTTTAACTGAGTAATTCTTCTTCCTTTACATGTTTTAATCTAGGAAGAGAATAAAGAGATTAGTCAAGGCATGGTGTGCATTCAGGAGAGTTAGGTTAAACTGCCTATTGATCTCATTCTTGTAATTAGGTTATTTTAAGGTTAGAGAGGAACAGAAATGAGCAAAAGAATTGCTTTCAATTATCCTCCCAAAGGTCCCACCTCCTAATACCATCACATTGGGGATTAGTGTTTCAACATATAAATTTGGGAGGAAGGACACAAACATTCAGTTTATTACACTGTAGCATCATAAAACCCAGCACCCGTCTAAATCATCTCCAGTCTCCCTTCCTGCCCAGTCCATCCATATCACAGACGATGTGATGAGAAAACAGGATGAAAAAAACTGTTGTTTCCTAAATGTTCTCAAGTGGTTGTTCTAATTTTAATAGGTAATAATAATTAAGAAACTTATCTTTCAAAATTGCATTGGTCAATGCCATATAAGCTGTCCATTTTGTTAAAGCATGGTCCTTAAATTGCAGATCGTTCTGTTATTTGTGATAATTGTGTTAATTTATAGGCCGTTATCACTGTTATTAGTTGATTTGAATTAGTGTTGATGCTAACATCTCAAAGGAAACAAAAGCTAATCATCCTTGATTTTCTAAAACCAAAATACTCTTCCATTAGATAAAGCACATTTTTAGCTGTAAGTTTAAATACTGAAACATCCTAACAATAAAATTGTTCTAAAGTGATTTTTAAAAACTGTCTTCTTTTTTTTAAAAAGTTGCAATGATAACAATTGAAAAAATTATTTTCAGGGATACATTCTAAGTCACTTCAGTCATGTCCAACTCCTTGTGACCCTATGGACTGTAGCCCACCAGTCTCCTCTGTCCTTGGGATTCTCCAGGCAAGAATACTGGAGTGGGTTGTCATTCCCACTTTCAGGGATATGGGTAAAAAATTATGAAGCTGCTGCATAACTATACTGAGACTAAACAAATAAATAAATGGGTGGTTGATGGCAGAAGTCAGATTTCTCACTGTTGCAAAGGCATTTACAGAAAAGCCTAGGAAAAGTGCTAGAACAAACTATGAGATATGGAATTAGACTCCGTGACTTCAGTATGAACTCATACAGATGCAGATAGATGGGTACAGAAATAATGAGAGACATCTATACATATGAGGTTTCCCTCATGGCTCAGACAGTAAAGAATCTGCCTGCAGTGGGGAGGACTGGGTTAGATCCCTGGGTTGGGAAGATTCCCTGGCAAGGTAATGGCTACCCACTCCAGTATTCTTGCCTGGAGAATTCCATGGACAGAGGAGCCTGGCGGGCTACAGTCCCTGGAGTCACAAATAGTTGAACTTGACTGAGTGACTAACATTTTAATGCTTTTCTGTATATGTAAGGTGAGTATACATCTCATAGCTCTATTCACTGAGAGCCTTGAAGCAATTGGACTCCTATAGTAACAGGCACACCTAATGCCCAGATCTTGGTTTCTAATACTATTCTTCAATTAAAGAAACCAGAGCTATTTGGAGAAATGATTGATTCCAGGACTGGGACAGCAAATATGCGAGATGAGATGAGCCTAGTGCATCTTGACACGTTAGAGGTAAGAATGTGCTCAAAAAAAAAAAAAAAAAAAAGGCCTCAAAGAATGGAGTATGTCCAGGGAACACAGGGTCCAACTTGAAAGTGCTCTCAGTGGCCAAGTAGGGACAGAAGAGACTCACCAAGTATCAGTAGAAATGACGGCAAAAAGACAAATGCAGGCTAAAGCATAAACCAACAGAGTGCTGACCTCCAAAGACAAAGAGAAAATCATGTACATTTCTTGAGAGATGAGAAAAGGACTAACAAAGGAAAATAACAGACTGCCTTCAGATTTCTCATCTTCAACAGAGTACACCAGAAGACATAGTTTGGGGAAATTGTCCTTAGAATTTTGCGCCTCAGCCAAACATTTATAAATAGATAAGGAAGTAGCAAATCCCCCTTCAGATATTTCAGATTTCAGAAGCACACTACTCATCACAATGGACAACTGTTCTTTTCGTTTTTTTGAAGGGTGTCTGGAGAGGGCAGAGAGAGACCAAAATATTCCACTCAAATGAAAAATCTCAAAAATAATACTATATATGTATATATATACGTATGAAACAGGCATGGGCAAAGGATTCTATGGAACTTCAGTCAAAATATGTGCTATGCAAATCTCTCAGTCATGTCCGACTCTTTTTGATAATATGTTTGCAAACTATAAAAGCTTTGGTCTGCTCAAAATAAAATTTTGCATTATCTGAGCAATTTGGTTGCTGACTTGTGCCAAAATGCACAAGAAACATAAGTAGTTGAAAAATAAACAAAATTTACCACTATTCCTTTCAAATTTCCAGATTAAATTGCTTAATCCACAAGACTATCAACTGCTACGTAAAAGGACCTATTAACATTTGACTGCTTGTAATTGTCAATAGTAGTTTTTCTATTCTGTACAACCAAAAGTTCAAAATAACTTCTTTCTAGGCTGAGACTAATACCAGACTTTATCGTTTCTTGCTATCAATTTAAGTATATGCATGAAATATTAAAATTGCTAACATTCTTTAAGATAGTCCTATGTTCTTATGTACTTGCTTCATAGTAAGTTCTTATTACAAAGTTGAATGTATAGTTTATAATACTAAAATAGTGGTTTTTTTACTTATTATGAATTTTTGAAGGATTTTTCTATTTAAAATACTTGAAAACTCTACCTATAGACAAGTGATTTTGAGTAGGAAAGTTACATTAACAGAATGGTGGTTTGGAAAAAATAATTCTGTGACTATACGGTGAAAGACTGGAAGAGAAGGAAAATATAAGATATAAAATGTTAGAAGGCATACGGTATTCTAGCACATACTTTGAGGCAGACTTACACTGTGAGAAAAGTGTAACTTTTTCCTTATAATTTGCTCTGATGCCAGGAAAGATTGAGGGCAGAAGGAGAAGGGGGAGACAGAGGATGAGATGATTGGGTGGCATCACTAACTCAATGAATCTGAGTTTGAGCAAATTCCCGGAGATGATGAAGGACAGGAAAGCCTGGTATGCTGCAGTCCAGGGGTCACAAAGAGTCGGATACAACTGAAGTGACTTAGCAGCAGCAGCAAGCACTTATTGTGTACCTAGAATTGTGCTAGGTACTTCACACACCTTATCTATCTTTTCTTTTTCTTACAACCAGCCAAGGAGGTTGTTACCTCCTTAATTTGAGTGGCCTGGAGTGGGTAAGTGACATGTCCAGTCCAGGCTCTTTGCTTGGTACATCATACAATTGCTATCCATCTATGTTATAGTACTTGTTGTTCAGTTACTAAGTTGCATCCAACTCTTTGCAACTCCATGAACTGCAGCACACCAGCCTTCCCTGTCCTTCACCATCTCCTGGAGCTTGCTCAAACTCATGTCCATTGATTCAGTGATGCCATCCAACCATCTCATCCTCTGTCACTTGCTCCTTTTAAGAATAGCTATGACAAACCTATACATTGTATTAAAATGCAGAGGCATCACTTTGCTGACAAAGGGTCATATAGTCAAAGCTACGGTTTTCCCATTAATCATGTGTGGATGTGTGAGTTGGACCAAAAAGAAGGCTGAGCACCGAAGAATTGATACTTTCAAACTGCGGTGCTGGAGAAGTCTCTTGAGAGTCCCTTGGACAGCAAGGAAATCAAACCAGTCAGTGCTAAAGGAAATGAACCCTGAATGTTTTATAATACTGTGTATGACCCAAAAAGAAAAAAGAAGAGAAAAATAGATCCTCATTCTTTCAGATATGTTATTTACTGCATTTGGCACCACCATAACACTTAATACAAGAAAGTAGTGAGTAAATAATACATATTCATGGATGGGTAGTAGAATAAATAATGATAATCAAATCTCCCAAAATTCCCATGGCATTTTGGTTATTTAGAACAATGAATATTTTTTTAAAGTTTTATTGGAGTATAGCGGTTAACAATGTTGGATCGGTTTCAGGTGTATAGCAAAATGAGTCAGTTATATATACACTACCCATATAGCCACTCCTTTTTTAGATTCTTTTCCCATATAGACCATTGCAGAGTACTAGTAGAGCTTCCTGTGCTATACAGTCAGTTCTTATTAGCTATCTATTTTATATATAGTCAATATATATATATATATTTTATATATAGTCAATCCCAACCTCCCAATTCATCCCTCCTCCTCCTTATCACCTGGTAACCATACATTTAGACAATAAATATTAACTGAATTTACTTTCCTAATATATATTTTTATTTCTGCTGTTGTTATCTGAAATTTTAGTCCAATTACGTTGTAAAATCCACAATTTAGAAGACTTCAGTAGATTTGTCCTTCTCCATATATTCATGTAGTAGTACTTTCTTCTTAGTAAACTGGAACTTCAAAAACAAGTTTTGGATTGAAAATTTATCTTAGTTTGTTTGACGATAGTAAAAGTGAAAAAAAAAAGCCCACACATTTGAGTGCAGGAAGCCTTTAAGTGATCTTTGTCTCCTGTGCCCTCCCCTCCCCCATCCTTCCTGTGAAGCATCAGAATAAACGTCTCTGTTTGAACCAAATTACCCACGTGCATAGCTGGTACCAGAAGCGCAGAATACATGCCTTATCAGAACCTTCTCATCTGAAAGGCGAGGGTGTTGGAACCCAGGCTTTTTGTGTGTATGTGGCCCTATCAATTAGGTGTAAAGAGAAAAATATGCATGGTGGGTAAGGTGGGGGTTGCTGCTGCTCTGATCTGTTTAGGCTTCATTTCGCTTAAGCCTATTAAGGTCTAATCCATTCTGTGTTCTACCTGACGGTGAGCAAAACAGCTGCATTTTGTATTTCTTTGTGTGGCTGACATTTCCTTCACATAATTTAAAATTAAACCTTTTATTAGTCCAGGGGAGGCCAAGGTGGGAAACAATAGAAGCTCAGGGAGAGTAATTATTTCTGTTCCATTGTGTGGGATGTTTGAGCTTTTGATTAGTTGCAGTCTACAGTACTTAACAGCTAACCAATCTTGCCATGATTAACAATACATGAGAAGTTTTTTTATCCCATCAATGTGCCACACACTCCTGAAATGTTGGCTTTCAGTGTTTCTTGATGACTTCAATCTTGTTTTAAAAATACCTCTCATTTTCTGGGGTGTTTGGAAACGACCCTACTATCAACAGCATAGAGTAGGAAGCAGCAGGCACGGCAAGAGGGAAATCACTATAAAAAGCGTGCAAAAAGCTGTGGGTTGTACACCATTAAGTGTTCCCAGTGTGTCTCTAATGAGCTTATGATGGCCTCACCGAATTGCTGTTTCTACTCCAGCCCACAAAATTACAGTATGCCCAAATTAAATCAGTGGGGCTCAATAGAAGCCAGTCTTCATCAGGGTCCACATTTGTAAGAATTAAAAAAAATCACACTTAATCATAGTTAAGTATGTCCACTGACTCCAGAGTATTAGGCTCACTTTCTTCCCCCAAACAGTTGGGTGTTAGGGGGATACAGAGTTGGTTCACGCTCAAGGAGCAGTTTTATTCCAGTTCCTACTTTATACAAGTACAATTCTTGTTTCACTTTTGAACATTCCAAACCACTTGCAAGGTGAATACTGAGGTTGAATTCCAAGTCAATAATCACTATGAAGGCCTAAGATTATCATTGTCACATATGTATACATTAGTTTCTAAATATGAGTAGCTTTCTCTTGGACTTTAATGTGTTATAAAAGCTGAAATTCTGGTAAATTGCATATTATTAGATAGCAATAACTTATGTGATTTGGGCTAAAACTGTTCTTTAAAAGTCTTGAGGAAAAAACTACCTGTGTCATCTGCTGTGTGAATGAATAGCCTTCTTGTACAGATAAAAGAAGTTACGCCACCTAGATCAACTTTCAAGAATGAAAAAATAAAATGTTACTAAGGTTTGACCTGGGAGAAAGAAAATCTAAAGAGATTGGGAAAATCGCTACTTTTAAAAATTATTTCTCACAACTATTATGTCAGGCAATTAATGCTTACAGCACCTGTTGTATATGAGTTAAAGAAACATTACAAATACGAACCAATTTGGTTTCACAGTCTTTCTTTATAAGTTTCATTTGCTACACAAGCACTTGGTTTTGGCTATACAAGAAGAAAAAACAAATGCCCCAAAGAATATTTAAGTGCAATTGACTCCTAGTTTCCATTTGCTAAAACCAGATGGCATAATCTTTCCCCGTGAATGTATTAATCGGTTATCATGTTACCGGTGGAGGGTCAAATTAGGCTATTTCATTTATTGGGGGAAATAAAATTGCTCTCTTCTTCCCACACAACCCAGCCACCATCCTGCCCAGGCTCTCCCCATCTGGCTCAAACCACTCTCTGCTTTTCACAGAGAGCAGCTTAACAACAGGACTTTATGCAGTTATAAATAAATAATCCAGGTTCTCATTCCTAAAATGGAACGCCAGAACTCAGAGCTGGTGGAGAAGCTGGCATCCTGTGTCCTGCGTATGTGAAGCATCAGAGTTGATTAGCACAGACAGGAGATCGGAAAGCCATGAAGCACTTTTGAAACCTTGATAGGAAGTGACTCTCTCTGGATGCAGATTTATTGATACTGACAACATTGTTTTTTTCTCATTTTTTTAAAAAAGTGAAAGCACCTTGTACACGGAAAAATACAGAAACCAAATGAATAATGAAAAAAATAAAAACAGCTCAATAGAACTGCATGTCCCAGCTCCTGAAAGAACCAGTGTGTGGGGAGAAAAGAAGAGAAAAAGAGAAAAGTGGGGCAGAATAGGGAGGAAGGAAAGGAAGATTAAATACAAAATGTTTTCAGCGGAGTTTAAATACATATTTATATATTTTATATATCCTATATAATTTTCAAGTGTTTACAGAAACCTGATCCTTGGATTCATCTATTTCTTTAAATGGAAAGTCTATGATATTCAGCAACATTAGCCTGAAACCTACACTCTTCGGGTAAATATCATCTCACAATGTCTTTGCATACCTGTATTGGCCAAGGAGAGAGAGTAGCATCAGAGTAAATCCCCTCCCTCCAAAAGTAAGAAAGATAGTTAAGAAAGGGAAAAAAAAAGAGTGAGAAAGAGAAATCAGTCCTACAGTACAGCAATATTTTCATACATCAGAGTTTCTTGATTTTTGTTGCTGTTAAGAAAAAAGGTAACTTTTAACAAGCCCTCCCAAATTTATTTGTGGTTAAGTCAAAAATAGAGTCACTGAATGGCTGAATTACCAGAAAATTCCAGTTCTGCAGTTCTATCTTCCTCAGTATCATCAAACCCTCTCTTTCCCGTCACCTCAGGGAGAGCCAGAAATCACCCTTCGGTTAGAAGTAGCCTGGTCTAGTCCAGGGGAGGGAGGCTGTCCTATCCCTTTCAGAGCTGTGGCCCCAGAAGAGGAGATCCGTCTGTGGGGCTGACACACTCTCTGAACCAGGCTCCTGGAACAGGCAATCTGCCAAAAACAGGATTTTCCTCCCTTCTTTATGGCCGTTCTGTCGCAATAAACACCCTCAGAGCAAGCAGACCTTCTCCTATAACCTTTCACTGAGTAAAATGCCAAGCTGACTCTTTCCTGATCAGGGCAGTACCCAAACATTGGTTTTTAAAGGAGCCTCGCTCTGTCTTAGAGACACCATGTTGACCGCAATATAGAAAACCGCAGGCAGGATAGAGGTTAAGTCTCTGACCCAAGTATGGCCAGGGCCATGTGCATAGTACAATCCTAACTAAGGACAAAGAAACAGGCGAGAAACATGGATATGAAAAACAGAATTGTTGTTGTTTAGTTGTTCAGTCCTGTCCAACTTTTGCAACCCCATGGACTGTAGCCCGCCAGGCTCCTCTGTCCCTGGGATTTTCCAGGCAAGAATACTGGAGCGGGTTGCCATTCCCTTCTGCAGGGGAGCTTCCCAACCCAGAGATCAGACCCGGGTCTCCTGCATCTCCAATGGCAGGTGTTCTTTACCACTAGCGCCACCTGGGAAGCCTGGAAGACAATCGGTGTCTTTTAAAAAGTGAAACATTAATGTGATAAAAAGACCTTACTGATTGCCTCAAAAGAAATACATTAAGAAGTGATAGATTTTTGAAGCTATATTTGTTAAATGAATCTTTGTTTGACATAATCATGACATACCCTCTATTTTAGAATTCATTCTTAGTTGCTCCCTTGTGTCCAACTCTTTGTTCCTCTAGGGAAGCCTCCTTAGTGGCTCAGATTGTAAACAATCTGCCCCCAGTGAGAATCCCATAGACAGAGAAGCCTGGTGGGCTACAGTCCATGGGATCACAAAGAGGTGGGTACGACTGATGGACTAGCACTTTTGCATTCTTTCATAGAATTCAGAGGAGTTATTTGGCCTGGAGGAGTACCTGTGTGAAGTAAGGACTGTTGGCCCAGGAAAGAGCTGTCCAGACATGAAAGAATAAATAAGCCAATTGACTCACAAGCAAGAGAGGATTGTGGTGTCCTACTGTATAGCACAGGGAACTCTGCTCAATGTTATGTGCAGCCTGGATGGGAGAGCAGTCTGGGGGAGAATGGAAACCTGAGTAGGTATGGCTGAGTCCCTTTGCTGAGTACCTGAAACTGTCACAACATTGCTAATCAACTGTACACCAATGCAAAATAAAATGCTTTTATTAAGTATGTAAAGATGTCACCTAACATTTATTCCTCAAGTATGTTTATTGCAATGTGTTTGTTGAATAAAGTGACAATTTGGGAGCCATTTAAAAATCCAGGAAGAGCTATAGTAAATAATGAAATACCGTGTCACCATTTAAAATGATGTTATGGAGGCATAATTTTGATTATGAATAATATTCACATTGTTGTGTTGAAAAAGTAAAAGCAGAGATCCCACTTCTGTAAGGTGATCCATTTATTTTGTTATATATTTGGAATGATAAATAACAGAATATTAAAAAAAAGAGAGAGAAAGAGGGGGGCTCATGGTGGTCTGCCCCTCTACCCCGCCCTCCCCATCACTCACTGTATCTTGATTAGATTCTGAGCTCACTGCCAAAGTTAATGTTATTCTTAGACCCTGAGTGTTCTAAGAGTCTAAGAGCCAGCCATGCCTTCACTCTTGGATTTTACAATATTTGATTTCACTTAAGCCTGTCAGGACAAAGAGAAAGCATTTGCTGGGGACACAACTTGGAGAATGCAGGGAATGTGGGCACAGATGATGGATAACAATCATGACAGAGGGCTAAGACTAGATTTTTTTTAATGGAACACCAAAAGATCCCATGTGTAAACTATAATGGGATCAAATCCAGTTTTGAGGGATCTGAAGGAAATAACTTTGTTCTGAGTTCAGATCTTTCATCTGTAAAATCTGAGACAACCCTTGCCTCATGGATATTTGAAGAATTTAATAAACGTAGGCAAGCATCTTATTGCTTTGTCTAGGTGTAGTGGGGTGGCCAGGAATTATCGCTTACTCACCTTTCTCACTCTGAAGTAGAATCCTTACTTAACAAAAAAGAAAGAAAACTTCCTATCTCTTCAGAACAAGGCTCTGGCACTCCTCAGAAAACGAATTTGGTTAAGTGTGATTAAAAAAAATCTTACTAGATACTGATACCAATTTATAACAGATAAGAAAAACTCAGCATCACCTGGGGCAATTTAATACTCAACATCAAAGGCAACGTGAGTTTGGAACTTTGAAGAAGAGACACAGGCGATACATAATTTAATCTAGTTCTCCAGTACTTACATTTTAATTTGGACTGTGTAAACACCACTTCTGAGACTATTGGGACTTTAAGCCACATCACAAATCACAGAATAAAACATTAGATTTTTCAAGCAATTCTTTTAAAGCTAAGCGGTTGAATGACAATTAACTAGAGTAATCACAAAACATTTTTTTTTTTTTAATTATGTGATTAAGATGGATGACAGTACACTTGCTTAAACAATACAGTTCAATGGGCAGGTTATACTTTTTAGAGAGATTTCATCTCTGGAACCTTCCTCCCTCTTCAGATAAGATTCTGGTTTCTGATTTAAATAAACCATGTTTTGTTTTGGGTATGTTTAGTTGGTGGAAAATAAAAGTTTAGACATATCACAAGAAGTTTACAATAACTGCTCCCTCATAAAGGGAAAAACAATAAAACATGCAAAGATCAATTTTCTGTCCATTTAGAAGTACCTCAGAAAAAGGACCAAGTTCAATTAATTTCAATTGAGTGATTATGTGTGATGTGCTATCTATATAAACACTTTTAAATTCTATATACACATATATATGATAAGGAAGTAAAATTATGAATGGCATATATCAAACCCTAGTATCTTTGGAAAGCACTGGAATTTTGGTGTTGGGAAGAGGGGAAAAACTATAGGGAAATAATGGTTAGGCTCAACTGCAATGAGGTGAATTTTCCAGCTGAAAACTGGGAATTAATAAAATTGCTTTTATTGAATCTACTCATGAAACAAGCTAAAATAATTCAAATATTTTGGGAGGAACATTAACAATATTTCATTTTAGAAATCAAAATTATACAAGAAATTGGAAAAAACAGATTCAGTATTGCATTGTGTGCCTACTATTTAGTTAAAATGTGATTGCTTAAATTATTATAAAACATGAATAGTCTGATAAGCTAATAGTTTTGGATGGAAAAAGAGTATTGGTAGAGGACAATTTGCAAAATACTAGTGGGTTTGTAACAAAGTTTGCTTTTCTAATGTGCAGTACAATAAAAACAATATAGGCAATGTGGTGAGTTTTTCATAAATTTATTTTTTTAAAGGATGTTCTTTATTCTCAGAATATTTTCATCCTATTAATGTTGTAAAATCTCTCTTTCATAAAATGGATGGTGATAGAAAATGATAATCTATTTTTTCCTCTAATATCCTTGTTTGGTAAAATAGAAACTGAACAAACTTTTATTAGCACTTTTATTAGTTGTCTGTGAACTCAGAACTGTTCTCAATACTTTATCATTGTTTCATCTCTACCAATGATTGTAGCCTAGCCATCTATTTTATATGCTTAGTGTAGCTATATTCCTTTACTTACACTGTTAGCCTACTATGCCCTTTCCCCTTCTGTACTTTCAACTTTTCTCTTGTCTTGTCTCTAAGGTGTGTCTCTATTAACAGTAACAGTATATATGTTTAATAACCACTATGACAGTATCTATCTTTTAATTAGAATATTTGCTGAGGTATTTGCACTGAAATCTACGTCTTTCTACTTTGTTTCAAGTTTTCTATCACTTCTCAGTTCTCTTTCCCCTCTTCTCTGCCCTTTTTTTAGGAAAAGAATATCGGGAAATTTTTGTTCAGTTTCCTCCTGTGTTAATTGTATGCTTTACATTCTTATATTTTGTACCATAGAGATCAGAACATTTATTCTTGACTTATTAAAAAATGAGAGTGTTACTCCTTCAGTCATGTCTGACTTTTTTCAACCCTATGGACTGTAGCTGGTTTCAGAAAAGGCAGAGGAACCAGAGATCAAATTGCCAACATCCACTGGATCATCAAAAAATCGAGAGAGTTCCAGAAAAACATCTATTTCTGCTTTATTGACTATGCCAAAGCCTTTGACTGTGTGGATCACAACAAACTGTGGAAAATTCTGAAAGAGATGGGAATACCAGACCACCTGACCTGCCTCTTGAAAAACCTGTATGCAGGTCAGAAAGTAACAGTTAGAACTGGACATGGAACAACAGACTGGTTCCAAATAGGAAAAGGAGTATGTCAAGGCTGTATACTGTCATCCTGCTTGTTTAACTTATATACAGAGTACATCATGAGAAAGGCTGGGCTGAAGGAAGCACAAGCTGGAATCAAGATTTCTGGGAGAAATATCAATAACCTCAGATATGCAGATGACACCACCCTTATGGCAGAAAGTGAGGAAGAACTAAAGAGACTCTTGATGAAAGTGAAAGAGGAAAGTGAAAAAGTTGGCTTAAAGCTCAACATTCAGAAAACTAAGATCAAGGTATCCAGTCCTATCACTTCAAGGTAAACAGATGGGGAAACAGTGGACACAGTGACTGACTTTATTTTTCTAGGCTCCAAAATCAGTGCAGATGGTGACTGCAGCCATGAAATTAAAAGACACTTACTCTTTGGAAGGAAAGTTATGACCAACCTAGACAGCATATTAAAAAACAGAGATGTTATCTTGCCAATAAAGGTCCATCTAGTCAAAGCTATGGTTTTTCCAGTGGTCATGTATGGATGTGAGAGTTGAACTATAAAGAAAGCTGAGCGCCGAAGAATTGATGCTTTTGAACTGTGGTGTTGGAGAAGACTCTTGAGAATCCCTTGGACTGCAATGAGATCCAACCAGTCCATCCTAAAGGAGATCAGTCCTGGGTGTTCATTGGTAGGACTGATGCTGAAGCTGAAACTCCAATACTTTGGCCACCTGATGTGAAGAGCTGACTCATTCTAAAAGACCCTCATGCTGGGAAAGATTGAAGGCAGGAGGAGAAGGGGACGACAGAGGATGAGATGGTTGGATGGCATCACCGACTCAATGGACATGGGTTTGGCTGGACTCCGGGAGTTGGTGATGGACAGGGAGGCCTGGTGTGCTGCAGTTCAATGGGGTCACAAAGAGTCGGACACGACTGAGCGACTAAACTGAACTGATGGACTGTAGCCCACCAGGCTCCTCTGTCCATGGGGTTTTCCAAGCAAGAATATTGGAATGAGGTGCCATTTCCTTCTCAGGGGATCTTCCCAACCCAGGAAGATCAAAAATGAAATATTTTTGAAAATTTTAAATTCATTTACCTTCTCACACTTGTTATGCTATCATATAATTTATGTTATAAGTTATGTTTTCACACAATTTATTTCACCTGTATTCCTTGGTTTGGATTCCCCTCAAGACACATCCTGGGACAAAAATTAGAGTTCAGAAAGTTTATTTGGAAAATGATCCCCGAAAGAAAGTGATAAAGTGGGAAAGGGAGAAAAGCCATAAAATATTTTAATGATCAAGTCACAGTCTGGGGACTTAAATGTGTTAGAGGCTGTGCTGAGTTGACTGGGCTCCCACTCCCCCCCCACCCCAAAAAAAAGATGTGTCCATGTCCTTATCCCAGGAATTAGTGCATGTGACTTTATTTAAGAGAAAAAAAGAAAGCTCGTTGCAGATGTAATTAATATAAAGATGTTCAGATGAGGAAATCATTCTAGAATAGGGTGGACTCTAAATTCAATGAAAAGTCCTTTAAGAAACAGAAGAGAAGACACAGAATGCGGAGGAGAAAGGCATGAGAAAACAATGTTCAGGCTGGAATTATACAACCACAAAGCCAAGGAACAGCTGAAGACTAAAAGAAGCGGGAAGAAACAGCATAGGGTTCTCCTCTGGAGTATTCTCAGGAAGCATGGCCAGGTTGGCACATTGATTGAGAACATCTAGTTTCCAGACTGTGAAAGATTAAGTTTCACTTTAAACCACTTTCATAGTAATTTGTTAACAGTAGCCCTAGAAAGCCAACTCTTACATTTATATTGAGAAATGGAGTCATACTGTAACAAACACCTAAAAATGTGGAAGCATCTGTAAAATTAGGTAAAGGGCATTGCATAGAAGAAATTTAAGAAGCATGATAGAAAAAGCCTAGATTGCCTTGAAGAGAATGTTGGTAGACCTATGCATGAGCATTAAAGGAATTTCTGATGAGAGAGTTCAGAAGGAAATTAGGAGCATATTTCTGTAAGCTAAAGGGAAGGAAATCTGTCGTTACATAGCAGTAGGAAAAGTGGGCTGAATTATGTTGTACTGTTGTGTGGAAAGCAGAACTTATCAGTGATAAAACTGGATATTTAGCTGGAGAGATTTCCAAGCATAGTGTTGAGGGTGTGGCCTGATTTCTTCTTGTAGCTTATGGTAAAATGTGAGAGAAAAAGTGATAAATTGCCAAGCAAAATGGAACCAGCACTTGATGATTTGGGAGGTTCTTGGTATATTCAGACTGCAAAGGATGTTAAAATTAAGTAATTCATGAATGAAAAAGTGTGCCCTAGAAAGAAGTTCAAGGGCATGACTGGATTGTCTTTGGATGAAGTGATTAGCTGGGTGACACATGGATCCATCTCAGCAGAATCCAGGAATAGATAAATGGAGTTTTCCAGAAAAGATTTATGGAGGACTTTGCCCAATGTCCTAGAGCCCATGACAGAAAGGGGAGATGGGTAAGATATTTGAGAATGTTGTAACAACAGAAACACTTTCAACTTGGACTGAAAGAGAAAAAAGCAAGACCAAAGGAAAACACTCAGATTTCTGAATTTTCTCAGGTGGGAAATGGGTTGACAGACCTACTCACCTGCAAATATATCCTACCCTTCAGGAAAAGGGAGGATAACTCTGAGGATAAAGCCCAACAGAGCCACTGTGGGCCCAGAGGTTGAAGCGTGGAACCACAGAGAATTATTTTCAGGTTTTGAAAGTGAGGGGAATTTTTCTGGATGGATTTCTAACTTGCTTGGAACTAGTGATTCCTTTATTCCTTCCAACTTCTCCATTTCAGAATGAGAATGTCTGTGCTTCTCCTACAGTTTTATTGTGGAAGTAGAAAATTTCCAATTTTATAGATCCATAAATGGAGAGGAGTTTTTCCTAGGGATGAGTCATATCTCAGAGTGTTACCATGTTTTATATAAAAGATGTACTGATGAGATTTGGGATTTTTTGAGCTGATGATATTTACATGGGACTTCCCCTGGTGGCTCAGATGGTAAAGAATCTGCCTGCAGTGTGGGAGATCCAGGTTTGATCCCTGGGTCTGGAAGATTCCTAGACCCAGGAAATTACAACCTACTCCCAGTATTGGCTGGAGAATTCCATGGACAGAGGAGCCTGGCAGGCTACAGTCCATGGGGTCACAAAGAGCAGGACACAACTGAGCAACTGTTTTCATGAGATTTTAGACTCAGAGTTGATCTGGAAAGCATTGTATTCCTTTTTGCACTTCTTTTTACTTATATTTGAATTTTTTGCATTTTAATTGAAATACAGTTGATTTACAATGTTTCAGGTATACAGCAAAGTGATTGACATATATATATATATAATAACACATATATATATTGTTTCATACTTGTTATTACAAGATATTGAATAGTTCCCTGTGCTATACAATAGGTCCTTGTTGTTTATCTATTCCTTTTTGAATTTATACTATTTCATCAAGGATCATTTTCATTATGAAAGAGCCTTTCATATATTTTAATATTATTCAAATAGCAAAAAAGTTCTTTCAGTATCTGTTTATATGAAAGTATGTTTACTTCTTTTTTTTTTTTTTGAGACTATCTTGGCAGATCATAGATTGGCAATTATTTTTGTTCCCCACTTTCAAGATGACGTTTTATTTTCCTTTGGCTTTCACCCTTTGAAATGTTAACTAACAATCTTATTTTTGTTCCTTTTCTCCTGGACATTTATAAGCTCTGTGTTTGGTTTTCAGCATTTTATAAATGCTTAGGTATGTTTTTTTTTTTATTCTGCTTGAGTTTCATATTACTTCTTGAATCTGTAGTTTGGTATCTTTCTTCAGTTTTGGAACGTTTTCAGCATATGTTTCTGCAAGTATTGCTTTTATTTCATTCTTTCTCCTCTCAGTGTGAAACTTCAATTATATGTGCATTATAGTTTGCCTCTGTATCTCCTGTGATTTCTGTTCTCATTCTTCCTTCGTTCTATGTGCTTGTATATGTATATTTTATACTCAGCTATATTCCAGTTTCTAAATCCTGTGCCTATTCTATCATTTCAGCAATTTATTACACTTTAAATTCCAGTTAATGTATTTTTTTTAGCACCATAATGTACATTTGATTTTTTATTACTAATTCTAATTTTCTGGTAAAATTCAAATAACCAGACACAGAACTTTATCAGAGAAATGTAGTCCACAAAACTATTATGTTCCAGTCTGTTTCTACTATCTCCAATACTTGGATCATGTAGTGACCTGTTTCTGTTGTTCATTTTCTCTCTTCATTTTCAGTTGTTTGGTCCTGGATTACAACTATCTGGATTACACTATCTTCCTCCAGAGAGGCTTTGCTTTTCTTCTGACAAGCAGTTGGAGTGAACAATGACCTCTTTAATTTCATCAATGTTTTCAGTCTATATGAGAGCTGCTGTGTACCCTCTGTTTTTATTTCTAGCTTTGTGTAGACTTTCACACAGTTTGACAGGAATCCTAGGGTCTTTTCCTAATTAGTGAGCCCTATATATGCATTTCTCTTTTTCTTCCTCTGACTGCTGAGACTGTTGAAAACTCTGCTGAAATTTTTAACCTGAAGCTTTCTGCTTGTCCTTACCACTTTTCACTTGATGCAGTTTAGGAATTATAAATTACCAAAAGTGGGGGAAAAGGCAGAGAATTCATAGCATCAAAGCATTTCTCTTTACTCTGAAATCTTGGTTCTTTAAAACCTGGTTGTATGCAATTATTCTTTTTTTCCTCATTAAACAGCTATTTGCTTATCTACGTTTATCCAGTTTTTATTTAGGTGTATTTTGGTGAGATCATTGGCCTAAAACAAGTGACATTCTTAGAGCCAGAGGCCAGAGTATTGTTTTAAGGTAGAAATACTAATTTATTTATCAGATAAATAATGATAAATTGATAAACTGATAATATTATCATCAGATAAATACTGGTAGTACTAATTATTTGTCAGCCAGTACCTATGGCTGATTCTTGTTGATGTATGACAGAAAACCACAAAATTCTGTAAAGCAAGTATCCTTCAATTAAAAATTTTAAGAAAAATACGAATTTTTGTACATTTGCAATAAATAGTACAGCAGTTAAGTGTGGGCACACTTTTCATTGAGAGTCTCAGAGCTTATCTCCCTGTAATTATTAACATTTTAGGTGTATGCTTGGGCTTCCCTTGTGGCTCAGCTGGTAAAGAATCCACCTGCAATGCAGGAGACCTAGGTTCGATCCCTGGGTTGGGAAGATTCCCTGGAGAAGGGAACGGCTACCCATCCCAGTATTCTGGCCTGGAGAATCCCATGGACTTTATAGTCCATGGAGTTGCAAAGAGTCGGACGCGACTGAGCAACCTTCAGTTTCACTAGGTGTATATGTCAGACTTTTAATGAAAGTGGAAATAATACAGGAGTGAATGGCCTACGGGCTTCCCTGGTGGTTCAGATGGTGAAGAATCTGCCTGCAATGCAGAAGACCTGAGTTCCATCCCTGGGTTGGGAAGATCCCCCGGAGAAGGGCATGGCAACCCACTCCAGTATTCTTGCCTGGAGAATCCCCATTCACAGAGGAGCCTGGTGGGCTACAGTCAGTCCGTGGGGTCACAAAGAGTCAGACATGACTGAGTGACTGCACAGCACAAACGGTCTAAAGACTCAATATTTTTATGCAATTTATTTCCACACTCACCCCCCAAAAAACCCACAAAATCACCACAGGTGATTACCTCTTTTAATTGATTATCTCAAAACTAAAGTTTTCCAACAAATATTAATTTTTTTTGTTACTGAGGGCTCAGAACTACTCTAAGCTCTAGGAGCTGATGGATGCGTAATATTGTAGACAGGACAAAAAAGATATATACTGAATAAATCTAACTATCAGTGAGTCTATAATCAAATTGGTCAGAAAATTCTATCTAATACTAGAAATCAGTAAAAAAAAATACATGTGGACTATATCACACTGATGATCTTTGTAAAAAGATAATAATATAAAAATGAGTCACATAGAGACACTATCTAATGAGATGTTAGAGCTATTATTGTGATAAAGTTATTTGGTTAGTTTGCAACCAAAATTTCTACTAAGATTAGTTAGCCTCATCTATTTTCTGATATCCTCAGGCGGAAAGTGTTCATTTATTCAACAATGCTTATTCTTATAATACATCATAATCACTATTACAAGTGCCAGAACAAGAAACTGTACCCACATGTCCACACAGAGAGTGTTGTAGCTGAAAAAGATCTGGGAACAAATTCTCTTTCTATGAGCTTACAATTCTGAAGCCAAGAATGGGTTAGGAGTATGTACTAATACAATTATTTGTATTTTGATGTAAACATGAAATAAAATGAGCTTGTCTGTGATCATTTGCACCCACAGAAAAACTCGTCGGTTTCTTGTTGTGATGTTATGGCCAAAAATATTAAAGAGCTCTATTTTCCTAAGTCAGTTTTAATATTACACACTTTCATTTTCATATTTATTTATGATTTTCTCTCAAGTAAACCAGCAGTGGTAATACATCAATGAAATGTTTTATTTTTAAATAACAGGAAGATCAAGAGATTTAAATGTAGATGCTTTACATAAAAAACAAGAAAAAACAGGTATTTTTAAAATAGAACCATTATTTTAAAAATAAGATCTCAGTTTATTCTGGACCATAACTAGGTAGAAAAGCATTTTAAACATTGTTTATAAGTGTCTATATTGATACAGTATTATGCTAAGTGCTATAGCAAGAAAAATAAGGGAGGAATTTCTCTATGTGGGAATACATGTAAACATGCACATATTACAGAAAATATCACAGTGCTCTAAGAACCATAATAAAATATATGGAATGCTGCTTCAGAGTCTAGTTAATGCAAGTAAAGACCAGTTATAGGAGGAAAAATCTTTGATAGCAGCAAAAGAAAAAAAAATTGCTGAAATGCATGAAACTTATGGATTAAGGATCCATCTTGCAATGCAGAGGATGCAGGTTCAATCCCTGATCAGGAAACTAAGATCCCACATGCCACAGAGCAACTAAGCCTGTACACCATGGCTAGAGAGTCTGTACACCACAGTAAAAAACCCTACATGGCCCAGTGAAGATCCCACATGCCCCAACTAAAACTTGATGCAACCAAATAAATAAATAAATTTAAGAAATAGTTGAAGTACTGAAGGTAAATTTAACAAGTAATAGGCACCATCTACAAGAAGAAAACCTTGCTGAAAGACACAAAAACATACCCATTTAAGCAAAAGGAAAGTTCACTTACATTTCCAAAGAGAAAAAAACAACAGCATAATGAGGTCAGTCAGTCAGTCAGATCAGTCGCTCAGTCATGTCCAACTCTTTGCAACCTCATGAACTGCAGCACACCAGGCTTCCCTGTCCATCGCCAACTCTCGGAGTTTACTCAAACTCATGTCCATTGAGTCGGTGATGCCATCCAATCATCTCATCCTCTGTCATCCCCTTCTCCTCCTGCCTTCAATCTTTCCCAGCATCAGAGTCTATTCAGATGAGTCAGTTCTTCGCATCAGGTGGTCAAAGTATTGGAGCTTCAGCTTCAGCATCAGTCCTTCCAGTGAATATTCAGGACTGATTTCCTTTAGGATGGACTGGTTGAATCTCCTTGCTGTCCAAGGGACTCTCAAGAGTCTTCTCCAACACCACAGTTCAAAAGCATCAATTCTTCGGTGCTCAGCTATCGTTATAGTCCAATTCTCACATCCATACATGACTTCTGAAAAAACCATAGCTTTGACTAGACAGACCTTTGTTGGCAAAATAATGTTTCTGCTGTCTGTAAATTATTAAACCACATTATAAAGCTAACTATCTAAAAACAGAGTAGTATATGCTTATAACTAGATAGAACAGAATAGAAAATCCTTTAAATATATGAGGGTTTTTTTCATTTGATAAAGAGAACATAACTTAACTCAAGTAAGGAAATATGGATTCTAAGTAAACTAGTCATTGGGATAATAGGTTAGCCATTTGGTAAAAATAAACAAGTTTATATTTCCACTTCACATACAATAAATTCCACATACAATAGATTCAAGAATTATAGATGAAAAATTAAACAAAGTATTAACAGAAAAATGTAAGCATATGGAGTTCTTTTATAATCTCAGAGTGGTGAAGGCCTTTTAAGTGGCATAAAATTCCAGAAGCCTCATAAAAATATATTGATAAATTCAACTATATAATACTTCAAAAGTATAATAGTTCTGCTTGAATAAACAAACAAAAAGAAAAATATCAAATGACAACAAACAAATGAGAAAAATTTGCAACCCCATATGACAAAATTAATTTCTTTAATGTATTAAATGTTAATTTCCCTAATGTGTAAAATATTTCTTCCAATTAAAGAGAAAATAATTGAAAACAATACAAATTTTGCAAAGTATATGATAAAGCAGATCACAGAAAATGATATACAAATATATGACATAAACAAGAAAAGACAATTGAGCTCCCTTATAATAAAGGAAATACAAAAATTATTTAAAAATGTAGTTTTCACTTACATGTATTGACAAACATTAAAAAATTTGGTAACCCAGAGGCACTTTCATACTTTTTGCTGAAAATATAACTTAGTAAAACTATATGGAAGGCAATTCAATACTAGTTACAAAAAATATTTTTAAATCACTGTTACTTTTTGCCCTATTTGTATTCCACTTTTGGGAATATATCCTACACATATATCCATATATATAAAATATTATTCACTGAAATACCTTTTTATATTTGAAAATGTTTTTGTCATTAAAGGAATGGTAAAGATTATTATGACACATTTATACATAAAAAAGTATGTTTTAAAAAGTTAGAACTCTGTATATATATATTCTGCTGCTGCTAAGTCGCTTCAGTTGTGTCCGACTCTGTGCGACCCCGTAGATGGCAGCCCACCAGGCTCCGCCGTCCCTGGGATTCTCCAGGCAAGAACACTGGAGTGGGTTGCCATTTTCTTCTCCAATGCATGAACGTGAAAAGTGAAAGTGAAGTTGCTCAGTCGTGTCCAATTCTTCGAGACCCCATGGACTGCAGCCTACCAGGCTCCTCCATCCATGGGATTTTCCAGGCAAGAGTACTGGAGTGGAGTGCCACTGCCTTCTCATATTTATACTTCTCGGGCTTCCCAGGTGGCTCAGTAGTAAAGAATCCACCTGCCAGTGCAGGGCCGGCAAGTTCCATACGTCGGTCAGGAAGATTCCTGGGGAAGGAAATGGAAATCCACTCCAATAGTCTTGCCTGGGAAACCCTACAGACCGAAGAGCCTGGTGGGCTACATGTCCATGGGGTTGCAAAAAGCCAGACACGATTGAGTGACTAAACAACAACATACATAACTTAAGAGATCAGAGATGTCTGAGATATATTTTTAAGGGAGAATATGAGAACTGTGTTTTTGGCAAGATATTTGTTGTGAGCTGACATTTGAGTTCCCAAATTCGTATTTTAAAATTCTAAACCCAGTGCCTCAGAATGTGACTGTAGTTAGAGATAGGGTCTTTAAAGAGTCAATGAAGGTAAATTGAAGTTGCATGTGTGGGGTTCCTTATGAAATATGGCTGGTTCCTTATAAGAAGAAATTAGAACACAGACAATATACACACACTGAGTGTGTGTATCACATGTGTGTGTGATCACGTGAGGACATAGTAAGGAATGCAACTATCCGCAAGTCGAAGTGACCTTAGAAGAAATCAAACCTTCCAACATTTTGGTCTTAGACGTCTACCTTCCACCCAGTCTGTAACATTGTGTTATGGCAGCCTGAGCAGACCAACACACTAGTATTTGTTTAGCATGTGTATTTGCAAATTTATACATATGTATTTGCTTTATTTATGTGGAAAGTCTCTTGAAGGACACTTAAAGGGATTGCAGTACTTTCTCTGGGAAAAATAATTCTATTGTTAATGAAAAGATGAGAGAGAGAATTCTGGAAAGAGGTGTGTCCTTGGAACTAGAAAAAAAAGTTTCCCCTGCCCATTTAATGTCATGGTGCCTGGAGGGAAATTAGTCCTACAGCACCTCAGCTAGACATCTCTGAAAGAGGGAACAACATAAACACTAAATGAGTTTTTAGTATCTACAAATGAATATAGAATTAATGTTAGATTATTTAAAGCATTTTTTAATCTAGAAAAAAGTAACAACTAAGGAAATGTTAATACATGAACATTCAGTATCTATAGTCTAGCATCCTGTTATAAAGACTAATGTTCAGAAGAAGCCGAAAATAGCATGTTTTGTAGTTCTGTCCTGACCAAGGAAAGTATGAAGAAGTAATCCTATTGATTATGGACAGATGGTATAAAGTTAACAAAACAAGAAAGAGAGAAAGGAAATAGGAGCCTCCTATTTTATTTCTGTCCTTCCTGTCAAAGAGAATAATCTTCAGACTGGAAAGAGTGGAAAATATATCAAGGATGGGGAATTGAAACTGAAAGATTAGTGAAGAGATTGCAAGAGGGTTTTCAAATGAATCCAATTTTCTGGACCCAGATGAATTGTTCAAAGGTACTGCAAGAACTTGTCCCAGAGAGCCCTCAGCTACCATCAGTAGTCATTAAGGAAACAGTAGAGAAGAATAAATGTTACCCTGCTTTCAAAAAGTTTTAGAAGGTATCTTCAACAAATCCATATATGGATCATCTTTTCCTTCCATGCTTTTTATTCCTCGAATTTGTGTTCTCATAGAATTAGGGCAAAGCTCCAGAGCAATTGGTTAATTATTTGAGATGTAAGCCAGTGGAAAGGAAATTAGTAACCACTGGAAACCAGATTGGTATATTGTTGCTGTTCAGATACTAAGTCATGTCTGATTTTTGCAACCCCATGGACTATGGCATACCAGACTCCTCTGTCTTCCACTGTCTCCTGGAATTTATTCAAATTCATGTCCATTAAGTAGGCAAAGCTATCCAACCATCTCATCGTCTGCCACCCCTTTCCCTGTTTACCTTCAATCTTTGCCAGCATTAAGCTCTTTTTCAATGAGTCAGCTCTTTGCATCAAGTAGACAAAGTATTGGAGCTTCAGCTTCAGCATCAGTCTTTCCAATGAATATTCAGGACTGACTTCCTTTAAGATTAACTGGTTTGATCTTGTAGTCCAATGGACTCTCAAGGGTCTTCTCCAGCACTGCAATTCAAAAGCACCAATTCTTCAGTGCTCAGCCTTCTTAATGGTCCAATTCTCACATCCATACATGATTCCTGGAAAAACCATAGCTTTGATTATACAGACCTTTGTTGACAAAGTGATGCCTCTGCTTTATCATACACTGTCTAGGTTTATCATAGCTTCCCTTCCGAAGTACATCCAAGGAATAAAATGGTGGACCAATGGCAGAGTTGGCTAGTTGTTTTTCCTTGTTTCCTTGTCCCTGCAGATCACTTTCCTTGGATCTCTCTTACGGCCCCTGTGACCTTGTGAGGTGTTCAATTACACACATGTTTCCCTAGCCTATGAACTATTCAGGGATGGACACTGCTCTAGAGTCTGAGCTTTTCACATTCTATTTGTTTTCTGAAAGCTTAATAGTAATATCAGTTGTAGACAGAGTGCATGTGGGTTTCATGAAGGCATCTGACACAAGTTCTATGAATGAATGTGTGTCACAATGCAAAAAAAAAGCTTTACAATTAGGATTTGTAGCTTGTCAAATTGCAGGATCCAAGGGGCATTGGTGAATGTATTTTAACTAGAAGGAGCACTCTATTTACTCACTAAAAACTTTTACCTGAAGCCCAGCTTTGTTTGAAATTGTAGGTCATAGATATATTAATATTCAGAAAAATTATGTATCACATAATATGTATACTGTGCACTATAGCAGGTTTGTATTAGGGATGAAACAGAAGGCATGGGGTGGGAGTTGGGGGGGGGGGGGTCTATCCTTGCCATTGGAACATTTGCAGCCATACAGAAGCAACAGGTAAATATATTTAAATAAATTAGAGAAAATGTCAGGTGGAAGCTCCAGAATTTCCCCATAAGATGAGTGTAGTATTGGCAGCCTGGTTGAAGGTATGCCTACGCAGCTTGTCTTGAAGCTGCATTTGCATGGCAAGGACTGATTTTACTTGGCTATATATTTGGGGATGGTTGGAGTAAGAGATAGGTGGAAGATTATGCAAATGTAAATTGATGGTAAAGTGTCTGCACAGTGCTGTGCCAGAGGAATTATAGAGAACTGTGGAGTTACTTAGGAGACATTTCTAACTAATCTCTGTCCATTAGGCATATAATCACATTTAGTGAAACTAAAGTCCAACTAGAGGCATGAAGGCAAGTAAGAGGAATGGTGGAGAAGAAACAAGTTTTGCAAGGAGAAAGAACAGTACTTGTCAAAATCTGGAGGCAGGATCAGGAGATCTTAGAATATCTAGAAATGTAGTGTGACTAGCACACAGACTGAGAATGAGGGATTCTTACCTGATGCCTGCAGAGAATGGTCATAAAATTCTGTGTGCAAAGGTACAGTCTGTGTTTATTCTTTGAATCATGGAAGCAAACACTAAGTTTTAATGCTAAACTATAATATAATCAGTTTAATTTTTTGAAAAGACTCCTTGGGACAGAGAAGAGATTGAAGGGGGTACATCTGGAAGGAGGGAGCCCACGTAGAAAACTGTTACAGAAGCAGGAAATGTTGGTAGCTTTTCTACTGGGTATGGAGGAGTGGAAGGACCCTTGAAATGTTGGCATGGTAGCATGGATAGAACTCTGGGATCTGTTGCATGTGTCGCATGGGTTAAAGGAAAAGGGAAAAACTCATATATAATTTTGATGTTACCAACATGGGCCCCTAAACAGATGGTAATAACAGTCACTGAACAAGAACCCAGGAGGATTTGGAGGGTACAGGAAGATTTCAGTGTGGTAAACAGGAGAGAGACTACAATGAGGGAATCAATAGTGTATATAGATCAATCATTGTTTATTATTATTATCATTAATTTTTTCACCCTTGCTTTCAAGAAGTTGGTGGAAATAAAAAAAGGAGTTGGTGAATGCTATGGTGAAAATGAACTTACGCACAGCAATGTTATTAAACACTGAATTTTCCCTTTGGGTTCTAGATTAAGAACCCTTGTCAAGGAACTAATAGAACTATGCAGAGAGTATATGTAGACTGAGAATGAAAGAAGGTTTTACCATGGGACCTTGAGGAGTGATGGGAATGGGCAGAGAACAGTCAACTTATGAGATAACTAAGGAAGAGAAGTGAGAACATTAAAGAGAAGAACAGAAAAGCGTGTCATGGAAACCAAACAAAATTATGGCACAATGGGAAAAGAATCCACCTGCAATGCAGGAGACACAGGAGACATGGGTTTGATTCCTGGGTTGGGAAGATCCCCTGGAGTAGGGCATGGCGATCCACTTCAATATTCTTGCCGGGAGAATCCCATGGACAGAGGAGCCTGGTGGGCTACAGTCCATAAGATAGCAAAGAGTCAGACACAACTGAGTGACTGTGCACACACACACGCATTGGAAGTATGACGAACTTGTTAACTGTGTATACGGTGTATTAGCTAATACAGCCAATGAACAAATGTGGGCATACAAACATTTCAAACAGCTGGAACAATACAACAAATCTAGTAAGAGAAGATCCCTTGCATAAGGGAATGGCAACCCACTCCAGTATTCTTGCCTGGAGAATCCCATGGACATAACTTGGTGGGCTGTACTCCACAGGGTTGCAAAGAGTTAGATACAACTGAAGCAACTTAGCATGCATGCATCAGAAAATCTAAAATAAAAGCTTCAGAAAATCTAAAGAAAGCTATAAGTTTTCTTCCACTCATGTTATTATTCTATACATTGCATTATTATTATGTTGGGCTTCCTTGGTGGCTCAGATGGTAAAGAATCTGCATGCTATTCAAGAGATTCAGGTTTGATCCCCAAGTCAGGAAGATCCCCCGGAGAAGGGAATGGTAACCCACTCCGGTATTCTTGCCTGGAGAATTCCATGGCCAGAGGAGCCTGGCAGATTACAGTCCATGGAGTAGCAAAGGGTCGTTCACGTCTGAGTAACTAACACTTTGACTTTCATTATTATATTATTATAATATTTTAGTATTGTCTAGATTTAGTCTTTCCTATATTGTAGTCATTTTACAATACTAGCAAACTTTAAATGAGAAATTATATTGTGAACGTTCAAGTGTTGAAAAAATTATTTTTTAAAATTTAGCTACTTGGATACTCTAAAATCAGTGAAAGCTGTCAAAATAATTGTTAATGATATAAAAAAGTAAGCTATGATATGTCAGAATGTTACTAAAACATAAAGCAACAGAAAGATGTTTATTAGAGTAATATTAATAAAAGCTTTTTAGTTCCAAAATTGTATGATACAAGTGATTTTCATCAAACTTTCAATACTTTCATATGATCATTGCTTTGAAAATCTTAAAGAGAATGAGAACACAACTATTCTACCTAATAAAGAAAAAAGAAAATTTCTTTGAAAGCTTAGGGAAATAATTCACTGAAAATAGCAATAAAACCAAGAAGATTTTTCCTGTACTTCAGACAATTTTATAACACCACTGAGAAAAGCAGCTTGAAAATGAAAAGAAAGAACTTGATAATCAAAAGAGAGAATTTGTACACCACAATCTGTGTTTTATGTGTGATGTTATTCAGACCTGGTTGTAGAAAACCTCTTCCAGTCCTGTCTCATTTCTCCAGTTGCTAGAGAAAGGAAGACTGTACCTGGATTGGAACCTGTCTCAGAATTTCTACCACAAGAGTTTATTCCGGCCAGCTCTCTAGTGCCTGATGACTTTGCCAAGAAATAAGGGAAAAAAATATTCTTAAGATGACTGTTTCAGTGCAGCCAAGAGAAAGCAAGACTGTATATTTTCTGTGGTCCTATGTAATTCGGATCCAAGATGACTCATTCCTCTTAAGTAAGGATAAGCTTAAAAATTTAGCCTGTTTTTCTCTAGTTCAGACCTTAGTGTCCACATCAGCCAAGCCAAGCAAAGGGTTCACTTTGAAAAAAATCCCATAGCAGACAGCAGAGCCTGACCACAAAAGACCCGTTTGTGAGACATTATCGCCAAGGCAGCTTGTGGTTAGATACCTTATGATTTGCACAAAATAGATTCACAGGAGTCATAGTTTTTTAAGTACATTTTTACTTTGCCCATATGAAAGTTGGTGTCCAATCTCATATTAAAAATATGTGTACAGAATATCTTCAGATAAGCTCATTGATATGTAAGTGATTTAATACAAATCTCATTAACCATAATTTAATATCATTATCACCAAAAGCATTATTGATGTTTTAAAAATAAAAAGCATAGTGCTACACTAAGCACCTAGAACATGACCTCTAATATCACCCCCACTAAAAGGAACTAGCACTCCACAGATCAATGGACGATCCCAGCACCAGGGCACAGAGCATCTTTTGATGTCACAAATTAAAGAAGTCCTTATTTTGTGAAAGACATAGGACCCAGATGGAAGGGGCTTCCACTGACCAAATTCAGGACAATTTGAGAACCAAAATAATTAATAACACTAAAGAATTTAAACCATTGAAAGAAAGAGTATCAGTTCATACCAGTAATGAATAGATTATTGATGGATAGATGATGATTGATGAATGTATGGACAGATGTGTGCTCAGTCATGTCCGACTCTTTGTGACCGCATGGACTGTAGCCCGCCAGGTTCCTCTATCCATGGGGTTTTCCAAGCAAGAATACTGTAGCAGGTTGCCTTTTCCTACTGCAGGAGATCTTCCAGACCCAGGGATTGAACCCATGTCTCTTGCATCTCCTGCATTGGCAAGCAGATTCTTTACCACTGGAGCCACATTAGATAGATAGATAGACAGACAGATAGATAGTTAGATGACAGATAAGCAGACTAGTAGATGATAGGAGGAAAAGTCAAATGATAAATATGGAGGGAATGGTAATAATTTTGCATCCATTATAGTAAAGATTGGATCAAGCAAGAATCATCAATGGATAGTCAATCTAGGAAAAACTTATACAAGGAGTATATTTACATGGTAGTAAGGAATCTCCCCCACAGACTACTGATTGGTAACAATACATTGCCAAATTGCATAACATATTGCCCAGGTGATCAAAATTAACATCACCAGTGGGGTTGAGTCACGCCAGACTTCAGGCTTCCAGCTCAGGCTCAGGTGTGCCCCTTCCTGTCAGTTCTGGGGACATAGTGGTTACCAGGGTCATGCTTTCCTCTGGATGGATCACAGGCTCACAGGATATCAAGGGAAGACATATGATGTCTCAGGCTTTGATGCAGAACTGACTGGCATACTCATTCTACCATAGCTCACTGCTAAAGCCAGTCACACGGCCAAGGCTGTAGTGGGAGGCATTTGCCGAGTTCTAGGGCAAACAAGGAGGGAGTGATGCATAAAGGTCAATCACCCAGCCTTCTGCACACAACACAATTTTTCAGAGTTTTGAGACCATCATTAGCAAAAGTAATTGCAGACTATGATAGAGGTGGCCTTAGAAGGACAAAATAGAATCCAAAAGATCAGACAGGAAATTTTGTAAAACTTGTGAAGGAGATGATAAGATCTTTGAGCTTCCCTCGTGGTTCCCCATAAATAATCTACCTGCAATGCAGGAGACCTTCGTTCAGTCCCTGGGTTGGGAAGATCCCCTGGAGAAGGGAATGATTACACACTCCAGTATTCTTACCTGGAGAATTCCATGGACAAAAGAGCCTGGCAGGCTGCAGACCATGGAGTCACAAAGAGTTGGATACAAGTGAGCAACTAACAGTATTATTAATATCAGGATAAAATACTTGGCTAATGCAAGGAAAAAGAAAGAATTTAGAAGATAAAAATACAGTGCAGTACCAGGGAAGAACTGACAGGAATGGGTGACAGCCTAGATATGAGGAAAGAATTGAACTCAAGATGACTCCAAGGATCTGTAAACAGAAAGTTTTAAAAGGGGAAATAAAGTGCAGAGCATAGTAGAAGGACAATGATTTTGGTTTCTTCTTTTGGAACACGTTCTGCTGCCATTTTAAAATGATCTCTTCAAAATCACAGGACTAAACTAAGCAATGGGGGAAATTTCCATACTTCCCTCTCAGCAAAGCACCAGGCTGTCAGGACAAGCTTTGCAGTTGGCACATGGCAATAATTAATGTGTTTATATAAACTTGAAAAAAAATTTTTTTTTGGCCATGCAGCAGAACATTCAGGATCTTAGATCCCCGGTTCAGTTCAGTTCAGTTCAGTTCAGTCGCTCAGTCGTGTCCAACTTTTTGCGACCCCATGGACTGCAGCATGCCAGGCCACCCTATCCATCTCCAACTCCCGGAGGTTGCTTAAACTCATGTCCATGGAGTCGGTGATGCCCCAACCAGGGATCAAACCCATGTCCCCTGCAGTGCAGGCGTGGAGTCTTAACCTCTGGACTGCCAGGGACATCACTATATCAACTTTACCTCCAGAGATTGTAGACATGAAATGAGTTAAGAAATGGTAAATATTCCTATGTGTGCCTAGAGCCCTTTGTACATACACTTCCTCATCAGAGCACTTACCACATTGTCTTCCAGTGGCCAACTTATCTGTTGCCTCTCACCTACGCCATCTCTTTACTCACATTGTATCCCCAGTCCCTTGAAGGAGGCGCAGGTTTTAGAATTTAATTTTCCAGCTTTACCATACGAAAGGAAGGGAGAATGGAGTTGTAATGGGTGCTGAGTGAATCAAATAGACTATTTGCCACATTCAGTAGTTAACCAATACAAATTATTATAAGTATGTAAAGTTTTCAATTTATTTTGGTTAATTTATTTTCAATTCTTTGACTGACAGATAGAGGGAAAAAATGACTGGGCTTGCAATTCCAAAAATTGAAACAAAATATTTAATATTGAAAATGGAAAAAAATGTCAGCTCCAGAGATAGTACTGTAAATAATGGAACCAATTTTCAAAGACAGTGAAAGAAACATGACTGAATGGCTACCAATCACCAGGAGGAAGGAAGAGAGATGGTGAAGAAGACAGGAAAGCAGCAAAAACGCTAGGTTTATTTTTAGTGTATCTTTTCTAGAGAAGGAAATGAGGACATTTTTTATAACAAAGGCCATTTTCTAAGAGATTGGATTGTGTCTTTTCTAAAGTTATAGAATCACTTGAGAAAAATAAAGTGTTGAAAGTCTCTGAGAAAGTATAATACCCAGTGAAGTTTTCTGAAATAAAATGTGAAAAAGGTAAAGATACATATATTAAAGTTTCTTTGAAGAATTCTCTGAGGAAAAACAATTTAAGTTACTGATTCAGATAACATTAGTGCTTATGTATGCTGATCCCAGAATATCATCTCAAACTGTTATCTTAAAAATTGAACACAGGCATACAAATGTATACATTTTAAAAATATTTCAGAGTATTTTCAGAATATGTTTAAATACTATTTCAAATTATTCAATATTTTTTATTTTCATGCTTAAGCTAGTCAAAAGTAAAAGTATCTCTTGTAATTAAAATTTATAAAAATTATTAGTTTTTAATATTTTCAAAAGCATTTTTGCTAGTGAATATTCTATCATTTTCCTTAATCTTTGCTGTGTTTTTAATGGTTAGAGGGGGAAAATAATCTGATACGTGCATCAAAAACAGAAAATAAGTAAAACTTCTTCCTTATTTCTAGCATTTTCATACTCCATGACTATGCTCTAAGTTATCTCTGTTGGAAATGCATATAAAAATGCCTTCATAAGAAGCCACTTAATTACTATTAAATAGATACATTTATACTGTTTTATCCGAGTGAGTAATACACATGGCTACTTTTACAACAGACTATCAATAGATGGAATTTCCTCTTGAGGTAAAGCTTGTGAGACAGTATAGAAATGAGCAGTTGAGGTGTTGCCCAAAACAATTTGAGGAGGCAATTTTGTCTCTAAAACACTGATATCTGAAGTTCTCCAAGTTTTAAAAAATCTTGACCTTTGTTTAATAGTACTTGGCTTTCTGTTGTATGACAGTGGTGAAATTTCCGTCGCTGCTTGAACATTGGAAAGTCCCACTGGAACTGAAAACTTTCTCCAAGACTTCTGTGAACTAGCTGGCTGCTACCTGGTGACCAAGGGCTTTCTGCAGATTTTAGCATCTTGGCTGAGTGTTCAAGGATGGCAGAGCTAAGGACAAAAACCACGAGTAATTCTGATTTCACAGCTACCCTGACTCAAGTTATTTCTTCAGTAACTAATTCAGTGTAATTTATTATTTTTTATTTCATGTTATGTACATACATTTCATTTTGGAAACATAAAGAAAAATAACAAACCACATCAAATACGGAGCAAATGTATAAAACATTAAGGGTATAACACTCAGGCTCCTTTATTTCACCTGTAAAGTATAGACTTGATTGTTAAGTTTAAAGTTTAGGTTTAAGCCAATCTATCAGGGTTTTCTGGGACAGTCCCAGAATTCTTACCATCTTAGTAATGCTTTTCTTCATACTATTGCTGTTTAGTCACTCAGTTGTGTCTGGTTCTTTGCTACCCTGTGGACTATATAGCCCACCGGTCTCCTGTGTCCATGGGATTTCCTAGGCAAGAGTACTGGAAAGGGTTGTCCTTCCCTCCTGCAGGGGATCTTCCCAACCCAGGAATCAAACCCATGTCTCCTGCACTGGCAGGTGGAGTCTGTACCACCGCGCCACCTGGGAAGCTTAAATCAGAGATTAAATATAATAGCACCAAATAAATTATGTTCACTTTATTTTTAAATGACAATATTATAGTCTACATATGCATTTTTCCTTATCCTTCTATTTGTTTAACTACATGTAAGGAGAACGCATATCCTTAGCTCATTAAAGCAAATCTTAAGGGAAATAAAAGGATATAAGATATGTATATCTTACTTTCAATGTAGTTATTTAACATAGTAAACAACAATGCAAGTGTGCTCCATACAGAATATATATTGATTTCTGAGTCTTCAGGTGGCTGCACTTGCCCATCATTGTTTATTTCTCTTCTCCCTTTTTCTCTGTTAGAATGTAATGAAAGTCTTTCTCTTTACTAGTTAGACCAAAAGTAACACCAATGTGAAATCAGAGCCTCCCTCCACCTTCTAATTAAAAAAAATTTTTTTTTTTACTTGGATTAGATGTTTTAAACTTTCGGATCTCCTTTAAGAGAAATTTAAGCTTCATTTCACTGACATGGTTAGAAAACAAGTGTCTGATTCATATTAGTTTCTGGAGAATGTTGTTTAATCATTAGGTTTTCATATTTAGGGTTCTGACAAATATAGTAACTACAGTCAATATTTTTTTGCTGTTGTTTAGTCGCTAAGTCATGTCTGACTCTTTTATGACCCGATGGACTGTAAACTGCCAGGATCCTCTGGCCACTGGATTTTTCAGGCAAAAATAGGGGGTGGTTTGCCATTCCCTTCTCTAGGGGATCTTCCCGACCCAGGGATCAAACCCACGTCTCCTGCACTACAGGCAGATTCTTTATCCCTGAACCACCAGGGAAGAGCCTCGATATTTTTGGTGGACAATAAAACATCTTTCTTGCAGTTAAGTAATATTAAACAAGTCATTCATGCCATTTGGTATGTGGTAATTAGTGTATTTATAGATTTATAGTATTTATCAACAGTTGTAAACTCACACTCTTTGGGGGGTATAGAAATTAATTTCTCTCTGACAGAGAATGGTTTCTAAAATTTTTGACTGGAATTTGTCCACATATAACCAAACTATACTCTATAAACTCAGTTATT
Organism: Muntiacus reevesi; assembly: GCF_963930625.1. Taxonomy (NCBI): domain Eukaryota; kingdom Metazoa; phylum Chordata; class Mammalia; order Artiodactyla; family Cervidae; genus Muntiacus; species Muntiacus reevesi. Next base: position 53,180,891 of record NC_089260.1, read on the forward strand.
TCTTCTTGGATCTATTTTGCAAGGCTCTAACAAAAATAACACTCTTAATTGCAACCTAAGCAATTTCAAGTTGTTTTCTATCTTTTGCTCAAAAATAGCAATGTTGATTTCTCAAGTTATTGGATAAAAATGATATCATCAGTGTGCAACATAAATGCAGACTTCTATATTCATCATCTCCCAGAAGATACTCTGTAATGGAGATTTTATTTATCTATCTATACACATATACATACATACATATATAGTTTCTCTCCTATGATCATCATAAAACTGAGTCTGTACTTAGGATGTTTTTCTTTTGTGATGGTTTTACAAGCAATGGTTAAAGACACATTTGATGCTTGATAACTGAAAGGAAAAGTTTCTAAGCTTAGTTTGCTGCTGTATTGCCATGGTGCATGTCACTTAAAAATGTAGCAGTTTATGTATACTTCATGCACAAGGGTATTTTATGTTCTGAATCTAGTGATTTATGACAAATTCATCTCTGATATTTATAGCAGACTCCACACTCCATGCTTGGCTAGTTTAACTCCATGTCTTTTTCCCCCTAGTGCTTTATGAACTGTCATAATTGTTAAAGTTACACTAAAATAATTCTAGGTTCAGTTAAATAGTAAAGGAAAACTGATACGTTTAGTAACCACCAAATATTTTAACAAAAACCTACCAAAAATCTGTCACTTCACTATATAGCTGTTAAAATATTTTTTAATGCAATCGGGCAAGTCGTATATCCCAATCTTTACAACTTAGAGAGCAAAAGTAGAAAAAAATGCTCAAGATGATATCTGGACCTGGGGCAAGTTGTCAGAGCTACACTGGAAGGAAGTGGGACAGACTCTCTGTCCATGACAACAGAAAGACAACTCAAACTCAACATTTGTTCACCCCTAAATGGGATAAAAATACTTTCTAAAGCAGTCCTGCCAAGTAAACGACATGTGTTGATGGCTTAACTCAAAATCTGACACACAGTAGATAATAAAGAGTGCATGCTCAGTTGCTAAGTCATGATGACTCTTCGTGACCCCATGAACTGTAGCCTGCAAGGTTCCTCTGTCCATGAAATTTTCCAGGCAAGAATATTGGGTTGCCATTTCCTTCTCCAATTAATAGAGACTATTTGCTATTATTACCATGTCATTGAGCTGAAATTCCCTGAACTTGTTATCTTCTTGGACCCTTTATTTCAAGTACTTTGTACTCAGATCTTCTAGATCCACCATTTACTCATTATTTGCCCAAGAGCAGTCAATTCCAGAGAAGAAACATGCATGTCCTTCCAGCTCATTGACTGTGATCTCTCTTTATCTGCCAACTCATTTCTCAGCTGCCAGTCATCATCTGCATTTTCCTTAGGCTTGCATCCATCAATTGGAGTCTTTGGACAATCTGGTCCACTTTTTGGGCATTCTTTAAACCTACTGTGCACAATAAAGCTGTATCCCAGCATTGTGGTTGTTTAGTCACTCAGTCGTGTCAGATTCTTTGTGAAACCAAGGACTGCAGCATGCCAGGCTTCTCTGTCCTTTACTATCTTCCAGAGTCTACCCAAACTCATGTCCATTGAGCCCGTGATGCCATCCAACTGTTTCATCCTCTGTTGCCCCCCTCTCTTCCTGCCCTCAATCTTTCCCAACATCAGGGTCTTTTCCAAAGAGTCGGCTCTGCACATCATGTGGCCAAAGTACTGGAGCTTCAGCTTCAGCAGCAGTCCTTCCAGTGAATATTCAGGGTTGATTTCCCTTAGGATTGACCGGTTTGATTTCCTTGCAGTCCAAGGGGCTCTCAAGAGATCTCTAGCACCAAGGTTCAAAAGCATCAAATTTGGGGGTTGCTCTTCCAGATTGAGATTTCCCTGGAATTCCCACGATTATTTTATCTCCAAAATAAACAGTCCTCTTTTTCAGCTGCTGCTACTGCTCCCGCAGCATTCCTGGTCTAAGTTCCATCCCCTCTTGTGAACCTGGGTGTCCTCCTGGGCCGGTTCTGCCCAGCAATGAACTATTGACTCTACTGTTGACGGTGACAGAACACATACAAAGCAAGGGTGGAAATCCACCAAGGCAGATTGTTTAACTACTGCATTTAATGACAAAGAGTCATCCAGTTTGGCAGAATGCCATCTTTTAAATTGAAGGAACATGCTTTCTTCAATCAAGTATTTGAATTCAGTATTTCTTTTTCATGTAGACAATATGACTTTTAAGACGACCACTGGAAAACACATAGATAACTTCATGCTACCTTGAGCCAGTTGTGATCTGCTAAATAATCATGTGCTGAATTTGCAACCAAAGAGAAGTTCTGAGAAATTCAAGAACAAACTCGTGTTGAGGAAATAGATGTCGGGGTAGGGGTGGGAAGGATGCTCTAGAGGGAGAGGTGTGTATACACATAGCTGATTCACATTGTTCTACAGCAGAAGCTGACACCACACTGAAAGCAATTATACCCCAGTAAGATTTTTTATTAATTAAAAATAAGTAAAATGAGTTAACGTTGTTAGTTTTTTTTTCTTCTTTCCCTTACCTTAGCTGAAATTTTTCCAGACACATTGGCAATGTTTGCTATGATCTTCTTAATCATAAGTAACAAAAATAAATTTAACATATTTTATGTTAGTAAGTTTCCAAATGATTACAAACAACTAGTCCACCAAAAATCATAAAGGGTTAACAGCAACTATTCTAAATGTTTGTCTCACCTAATAACTTCATTCACCATAATGAGTATACTTTCAAATAAATATGTTATTTTTTCAGTTAATCTTTAGGAAGTTAAGAGGCTGGAATTAAAACAAAACTTACCGTTTCCATACACCATAGTGGGAAATTTTAATCCTAACATATATGCTTTTTAAAAATATCAGTCATGTCCTTAAAATTTTCCAACAAGTAATCTATTAGCATGAATCTCACTTCATCAGAATTATTTCTCTGCAGTTACAGTGTCCATAAGGAAAATATTATTTCTTTAGCATATACACCATATTGTTTTTCTCCCAACTATTAATATCTACTTGGAATTCAGTGCTTTTTACTTAAATCATTTCACATAATGTTTTAGAATTTATTTTTGTGGAATCCTTGAGCATCTGAAGATCATGTTCAAACTCCCTAGCCAAGTGCAACTATTGTTAAAAAAAAAATGTGACTAATCAGTATCCTTTTAAATAAGTTTAAAAACAAAACACAAAACAAGTTTCACAACCTGAGGTATTGAAAAGTATACTTTGTCTCCTTAAATGCAATTAGGAGACTGTTTGGAACTCTGGGAAGTATTCAGTGCCTCAGGTAAAAAGCAAATAAAACCTAAAGGAAGTTATTTTCATCTGAATGCAAGGATGTTGACAAAGTAAATCTTTCAGTCTTCTAGAACTAGAAGCTAATTTGCTGCTGGCTGATGTCAGAAGCAATCTAACTTGTCCACTACAGAAGCCACACAAAGAACATTATTCATAAGTAAACCACCTTGATAAGACGCCATCCTCTGAGCATAATTAGGAAATACAATGGGCAAAACCAGAGGTGGAGTTGTAATAATAAAAGTCAGTAAATCCTCTTTATAACTTTCATTACACAAAAGTAAAATATATCACAGGAGGTCAGATTATTCCAAACTGATGTCACCTCAGAGTTAAAAATAGCAACTTGCTTTTGTCAACTGAGAAAAGTGACAATATATTTTTAATGCCAAATAATACAATTCATAGAGACCCTAAGTGGAGTCCCTTTCTCGGTCCGCTAATTCAATTGGTAATTACCTTTTCCAGAATATTGACAGACACATTGCTGCTTAGGTTTGGTAAAGATCTTCAAGTAAAAATAATATTCACTATGTTCCAAATTTTCTTCTGGCTTTCAGAATAGTTGAAGTAAAACTTCCTTGGTTTTAGAAAGGATTCTTTTCTCATAATAGGAACCCAATATCTGGATTCATTATGCCAACGGATTAATTAAGAGCATTTCTTTCTGTGCTAAAGTTCAGATTGAGTTCCTAAGTGTTTTCATGGTCTGGTTTCTATCTATTTTATTCTACTGTGATTCAGAGGTTCCCAAGTTTAAGAAACACAGCAACTATACTCAACATTTTAATAGACTGATATTTTAACTGATCTTCGACATGAATCTTTTTTCATTCTAAGCCCAATTTTGACCCTCAGATTTTCTCCCTAGACATTTAGAAGTTATTGATTCTTTACCTGCTTTTTATGTTATGGTAATAACTCTCATGCTGACTTTCATATATTTGTATCAACTATTCTTTAAAAATCTATTTGAAATTTTAACATTTCATAGGATGAATTGTCTTTACAGACCAATTGAAAGGATAAAACCTGATATAAAGAAAATGTTTCTTACAAGTAATCTTAAAGTTCAGACAATTGAGGTGAATCTTAGGTCTTCAGCTTTCTTTAAGTATAATCTTGGGTCAAGGTTAATGAGGGGGGGCACAATTTGTTTAAAGCACTCTAAATATTCTTAGAATCCCTACTAGTTCTAGAGTAAAATAAAACATGTGAAAGTTGTGTTCTCATATTTAGAGAAACTGACCATTCCCAGTAACTCCCAAACCTGGGCACATTTGTGATGTTATATTTGCCTTCATGTAGTGTTTTTTTTTTTTTAATTCCATTTCTCTAAGAAATAAAGAAAAGGATTTGAACTAATAGCTATACTTCCAGCATTGAAAAGTATTTACTTCAGTGCGACTCTTGAACATGAATTGCGCTAGAACAGCCCACAGTATCTGCTACATATTGAACACAAAATGGGACTTATCCCATGCATCAAGACTAAAAGAAATCCTTTCAAATTTTGGTCTCCTTGCCAATGTTCGATTATACTGTAGATATTTTTTCAGTCAAACATTTTTCATATTAATAAAATAGCTCAAAAAATTTGAGGAAGATGTCAGATCTATATTTTTCATTTACTGATAATCTTGTCTACTTACTTGTGGAAGGATGAAACAGAAGATTTGGATCCAAAATAGCAAATTTTTTAGAAGCCAGCAGATTTACATATATAATATGAAGCTTTCCATGTCACTTCCCATTAATTTGGATATTTGGCCTTATTCCAGTGTTGATGAAGAAGGTGAAACAAGAATGATGAATCGCAGGACTTGCTTGGGTTTTCTGGCTGTCATCAAACCTATAAACTTGTCTGGTCTTCCATTTGCCAGAAATATTTAAGTCATTTCAACAGCCTAGCCCTCATGCTCACAGCTTTAGGGAAATGACTGAGTCAAGGTTCATCTCAAAGAATAAACACATAAGGGATTAAACCTAGGCAAAAAAATAATTTGCTAAGCGCTTTTACAAAGTACAGAGTTACAAAGTACTTTGAAAGGAAAGAAATCAGGGATGCTAGGTTACATGGAGATGTTTTTAAGTCATGCCTTTAAAAATGACTTTCTCTTAGTCCCTGCTTATCCAGTACATTAGAATATTGGCCTTAGATATGAAAAAAAAATTGTATTTGCAAGGTAATAGGTATCTTCTTAAAAAGAAAAAGAGACTGATTTTGTTTTAACTTTGAGGTAACCTCGTGTCCATGGGTAAATTCTTTCATTTCTCAGATCTTCTCAAACCCAGCATCATGAGGATTGCATGCAATATAAAAAGTGCTCAATATTTGACACACGGTCAGTAACGATGCTGAACACCTTCAGGGACATTATCTGTGTCACTCATAATGTCATAACCATGACAAAGAAGTTTTAAAATTTAAAGAAAAACATCTCAGGTATTGCAATCCTAAAGGAGAGCCAAAGAAAATATAGTCTTGAAGTGTTTGCCTTCATGTGCAATTTCCAAGGGCTAGGTATTTCTCTCCAGTGTTCAGACACAAACATGATTAACTTTCAAGAACAGTTCAGTTTATCTGGAAGGACAGTTCCAACTCTATGAAGTCATCAGTTGGTAACTTGGATTCACTTTGTAAAACTATTCTGATACCTGTTATTCATTTGTTTTGTCAGCTTTCAACTGATGTTGCTAACAAATTTTAGATATGAATTAGAGAATATGTAGTTTGAATATAAAATAATTCATTCATTGTACATAAAGCTTATTTTCAAAACCCACAGTGATTTTTTTTCCTTCTAGTTATGCCTTATTCAGATAGAGGCAACTGCTACTGGCCACAAATATAGGAGACCCAGTGGTAATAAAAAGGCCTTTATGATGATCTGTGCATACCAGGCTGGGCAAATATTGTGAGATTCCTTCTTACCATGAAAACTTGGCGAATACAGTCCTAACCAAACAGGGCACAGTCCTCTTTAAATTTTTATTTTTGGCACAGAACCTTTTAAACTAAGCTAATTTAGGTTTTTTAGTTTATAAATCTTGTCTGACTTTTCTAACTAAATACAAGCTCAGTGTGTGCCATTCCAGACGTATCTTTTCTCTTCTAAAATTTACATAATTATTACCAAAATAAGTTGAGAAGTTGTGTTCTTTCTCATGTTTCATCTTGACTTTAAAGTAAGAATACTCTATGACTCAGGAAAAGAAAGAGTTTGCACTTGGAATTTGAAATCTTAAAGAATGTAGAGAAAATGTTAACTAATCCATCTGAGAAAAAAAAATACTTGTAGCTCACCAGGCTCCTCTGTCCATAGGATTTCCCAGCAAGAATCGTGGAGTGTGTAGCCATTCCCTTCTTTAGGTTATCTTTCCAATCCAGGGATCAAACCCTAGTCTCCCATACTGCAGGCAGATTCTTTACCATCTGAGCCACCAGGGAAACCCCCAAACCAACTATTTTTCAATAATAAAATAAATAAAATGAAGCTTATCTGAAAGGCCAAAAAAAAAAAAAAAAAAAAATCGGTTGTTTAAGCCACCCAATCAATGGTATTTTGTGATGACAATCTGACCTAACTAATGCAGTGTTCTTCTTCTTAAAGAAGTCCCCCTGAATTGTATAATGTCCTACAAAATTTGGATTTGGTCTTGATAGCAGAATTAAAATTAAGAACTAGGCAAAGTGAATGGTGGAAGACTGAGAAAATAATTTCAATTTCTTTCCACCATCACCACCAAGTCTGACATAGTTTTTCCCTCAGTAAAATATCAATATACCTAAATTCTGGGGCACTTCAGTCTTCGGCAAGAAGTTAGAATATTAGAAAAAGAGTCTTTCTGTTTTTGTTTCTAGATAGTATTATGTTTAATCTTCAGTGGAGAGGCTAGAACTCAATAAAAAATAGTCAAAATGACGATATTAATAGCATTGTATAAGCTCATTGTTTGCGGTCTTCATTTTAGTCTCACAATAAACAGAACTGGCACAGGCAGGAATTCATATGATTAAACATCCTACTTGCAAACATGAATATATTACGAAGTGTTAATATGATGCATTAATAAGTGATGCCATGTGGCATAGATTTTCTATTGGAATATGGAATTTTTTTTTTGTAACTTCAAAACAATTGATTTTGACAAATTTGGGGGCAGGGGGTAGAAGTTTTAAAGAAACCATTTCATGCCACAGAGAATCCAAGATAAAAAGTAGTCATCTTGGACTTCCAGAGATGCATCTGCCTAACTGGATCACTAACTGTGGTATTTAGTCTATTCGTAGAACCCACCTGCTTAGAAATTCTTGGTGACTCAGCGTTAGTTGCAACATGTTAAGCTGTATGGGGTTTTTCTTTCTCCCCAAAGGAAGCAGCCACTGGAGAAGAAAAGTTCCTGTTTGGGACATGGGAAGTCTTTAATCCAGAGAAAGTTTTCCATTTTTTCATTATACATCATGACAAATTGCTAGAATTTCCGATAATTAACCTGTGGTTTACAGCCAAATATGAGGTCTTAGGTGAATCCTAGTCGTCCTGGGATTAATCAAGAAACACTGAGTCCTCTCAATGTGTTACCCACTGTAGTACCAGCCACTCAACAGATAAAGTCAAATAACAACCGGTGCCTTCTAGGATACCACAGTATATTAGACCACCAAGACAAAAACAAATGTAATTTTCCATTAAGTGCAGTAATACAGACTTGTACTTTCTAAAGGTAAGTTAAGAGAAAATATAACTGCCGTATGATTCAGCAATTCCATTTCTTGGTATATATCTGGAAAACATAAAATCACCAGTTTGAAACAATACATACACCTCAATGTTCATAGCAGTACTGTCTGCAATAGCAAGATATGGAAGTGACCTAAATGCCCATCAATGGATGAATAGATAAAGAAGGTGTGAGGTATGTGTGTGTGTACAACGGAATATTGTTGTTGTTCAGTCACTAAGTTATGTCTGATTCTGTGACGCCATGGACTGCAGCATGCCAGGCTTCCCTGTCCTTCACTATCTCTTGGAATTTGCTCAAACTCATGTCCATTGAGTTGATGATGCCATCCAACCATCTTATCCTCTGTTACCCACATCTTCTCCTGCCCTCAATTGTTCACAGCATGAGAGTCTTTTCTAAAGAGTCAGTTCTATGCATTGGGTGGCCCAAGTATTGAAACTTAGCCTCAGCATCAGTCCTTCCAATGAATATTCAGGGTTGGTTTCCTTTAGGATTGACTGGCTTGATCTCCTTGCCATCCAAGGGACTCTCAAGAGTCTTTTCCAGCATCACAATTTTAAAGCATCTATTCTTCGGCACTCAGCCTTCTTTAGGTCCAACTTTCACATCCGTACATAACTACCAGGAAAACCATAGGTTTCACTATATGGACCTTTTTTGGCAAAGTTGCACTGTCTGGGTTTGTCTAGCTTTCCTTTCAAGGAACAAGTGTCTTTTAACTCCATGTCTGCAGTCACCATCTGCAGTGATTTTGCAGCTCAAGAAAATAAAATCAGGCAAGAATACTGGTGTGGGTTGCCATGTCCTTCTCCAGGGGATCTTCCCAACCCAGGGATCAAACTCAAGTCTCCTGTATTGGCAGGCAGATTCTTTACCACTGAACCACCTGAGAAGCCCACCAAAGAATATTACTTAGTCTTAAAAAAATTAAATTTTACCATTTGCAACAACATGGATAGACCTAGAGAATATTATGCTTAGTGAAATAAGTCAGACAAAGACAAGTACCGTATGATATCAATTATATGTAGAATCTAAAACAAGATACAAATGAATGTATATGCAAGACAGATTCACAAGTATAGACAACAAACTAGTGGTTACCAGTGGGGAGGGGCAAAATAGGGGTATAGAACTAAGGGATACATTCTGCTATGTATAAAATAGAGAAGCAACAAGGATATGTTGTTTAGCATTGGCAAATATAACAATTATATAGTGATAATTTTGAATGAATTGTAATCTATACAAATATATTGAATCACTATGCTATATACCTGAAACTAACATAATATTGTAAAGCAACCATACTTCAATTTTTTTTTAAAAGAATACAAAGAAAAATATAATCCCATCTTCCTGGTCATATTTTGATGCTTATTTTGTCAGTTTGCACCTCTGCTATAAAGAAGATAACTGCATTTCAACATGTCAGATAATTAGAACATTTTGTTCAAATACATGAAGCAAAAATGTTTTCTATTTTTTAGTAGAACTTATTCTATGATATAAGAGAATATTAACAAGTAGCACATTTTTCTTTGTAATGTCTCGAAGTCTTCTTTCTCTACCAGAAAAATCTTATTCCAAATCAGAATGACTGATATCCGATTTTTTTTTTTCTCTGTAGTTTATAAACCAGGGCAGGCTGGCAGGGCTCAGTTTTCTGAGCTAATGTAATTTTGTTTCCAATAACAGTTTAGTTACCTCTCTTGGAGAGCAAAGTTTTCATGCCAGAAGTAGTGATGTAGAGATTAAGGTGATATTGTACATGTCACACAAGACCTCAGTGAGAATATATTTTGGAAAGAAAAAAATAAATAAAGGTGACAATCAACTTAAGAATGCCAAATAGCTAGGGGCTCGAAAACCACAGCAAAAATGCCTAGTGCTTTCTTTTCCTGATCTCAAACAATTTTTGTTACACAAGGTAGATTGTGAATGTTGTCAGCAGTCATAGAATTGATTTCCTTAATACATCATTTGTAAGACACAATGTCATACAGGGAGGATATTCGTATTTTAGGATTTCCCTAAGAGTTGCACAGAAACATAACAATCAGTCAGTTCAGTCACTCAGTCATGTCTGACTCTTTGGGACCCCATGGACTGCAGCACGCCAGGCCTCCCTGTCCATCACCGAATCCTGGAGTTTACCCAAACTCATGTCCATTGAGTTGGTGAAGCCATCCAACCGTTTCATCCTCTGTAATCCCCTTCTCCTCCTGCCCTCAATCTTTCCCAGCATCAGGGTCTTTTCAAATGAGTCAGCTCTTTGCATCAGGTGGCTAAAGTATTGGAATTTCAGCTTCAATATCAGTCCTTTAATGAATATTCAGGACTGATTTCCTTTAGGATGGACTGGTTGGATCTCCTTGCAGTTCAAGGGACTCTCAAAAGTCTTCTCCAACACCACAGTTCAAAAGCATCAATTCTTCAGTGCTCAGCTTTTTTTATAGTTCAACTCTCACATCCATACATGACTACTGGAAAAACCATAGCCTTGACTAGATGACCCTTTGTTGTCAAAGTAATGTCTCTGCTTTTTAATATGCTATCTAGTTTGGTCATAACTTTTCTTCCAAGGAGTAAGTGTCTTTTAATTTCATGGCTGCAGTCACCATCTGCAGTGATTTTGGAACTGCCCCCCCAAAAATTGTCAGCCACTGTTTCCACTAAACATCTATTTGCCATGAAGTGACAGGACCAGATGCCATGATCTTAGTTTTCTGAATGTTGAGTTTTAAGCCAACTTTTTCACTCTCCTCTTTCACTTTCATCAAGAGGCTCTTTAGTTCTTGTTCATATTTCTGCCATAAGGGTGGTGTCATCTGCATATCTGAGGTGATTTCTCCTGGCAATCTTGATTCCAGCTTGTGCTTCCTCCAGCCCAGCATTTCTCATGATGTACTCTGAATATAAGTGAAATAAGCAAGGTGACAATATACAGCCTTGGTGTACTCCTTTCCTGATTTGGAACACGTCTGTTGTTCCATGTCCAGTTCTAGTTGCTGCTTACTGATCTGCATACAGATTTCTCAGGAGGCAGGTCAAGTGGTCTGCTATTCCCATCTCTTGAAGAATTTTTCAGTTTGTTGTGATCCACACAGTCAAAGGCTTTGGCATAGTCAATAAAGAAGAAATAGATGTTTTTCTGGAATTTTTTTTTTTTTTTTTATCCAATGGATGTTGGCAATTTGATCTCTGGTTCCTCTGCCTTTTCTAAATCCAGCTTGAACATCTGGAATTTCATGGTTCATGTACAGTTGAAGCTTGGCTTGGAGAATTTTGAGCATTACTTTGCTAACCTGTGAGATGAGTGCAATTGTACAGTAGTTTGAGCATTCTTTGGCATTGCCTTTTTTGGGGATTGGAATGAAAACTGACCTTTTCCAGTCCTGTGGCCACTGCTGAGTTTTCCAAATTTGCTGGCATATTGATTGCAGCATGTTCACAGCATCATCTTTAAGGATTTGAAATAGTTCATCTGGAATTCCATCACCTCCACTAGCTTTGTTCATAGTGATGATTCCTAAGGCCCACTTGACTTCACATTCCAGGATGTCTAGTTCTAGGTGAGTGATCACACCATTGTGATTATCTGGGTCATGAAGATCTTTTTGTATAGTTCTTCTGTGTATTCTTGCCACCTGAAAGGTCCATACCATTTCTGTCCTTTATTGTGCCCATCTTTGCATAAAATGTTCCCTTGGTATCTCTAATTTTCTTGAAGAGATCTCTAGTCTTTCCCATTCTATTGTTTTCCTCTATTTCTTTTCACTGATCACTGAGGAAGGCTTTCTTATCTCTCCTTGCTATTCTTTGGATCTCTGCATTCAGATGGGTATATTTTTCTTTTTGTCCTTTGCCTTTAGCTTCTCTTCTTTTCTCAGCTATTTGTAAGAGCTCCTCAGACAACCGTTTTTCTTTTTTGCATTTTTTTTTTTCTTGGAGATAATCTTGATCCCTGCCTCCTGTACACTGTCATGAATCCCCATCCATAGTTCTTCAGCCACTCTATCAGATCGAATCCCTTAAATCTGTTTCTCATTTTTACTGTATAACCATAAGGGATTTGAATTAGGTCATACCTGGATGGTCTGGTGGTTTCCCCTACTTTCTTCAATTTAAGTCTGAATTTTGCAGTAAGGAGTTCATGATCTGAGCCACAGTCATCTCCCAGTCTTGTTTTGCTGACTGTATAGAGCTTCTCCATCTTTGGCTGCAAAAAATAGAATCAATCTCATTTCACTATTGACCATCTGGTGATATCCATTTGTAGAGTCGTCTCTTGTGTTGTTGGAAGAGGGTGTTTGTTATGACCAATGTGTTCTCTTTGCAAAACTCTATTAGCCTTTGCCCTGTTTCATGTTGTACTCCAAGGCCAAATTTGCCTGTTACTCCAGGTGTTTCTTGACTTCTTACTTTTGCATTCCAGTCCCCTATAATGAAAAGGACATCTTTTTAAGGTGTTAGTTCTAGAAAATCTTGTAGGTCTCCATAGAAGTGCTCAACTTCAGCTTCTTCAGCATTACTGGTTGGGGTTAAGTCTTGGATTACTGTGATATTGAATGGTTTACCTTGGAAACAAACAGTGATCATTCTGTTATTTTTGAAATTCCATCCAAATACTGCATTTCAGATTCTTCTGTTGACTATGATGGCTACTCCATTTCTTCTAAGGGATTCTTGCCCACAGTAGTAGATAAGTGTAATAACCTTACACTTTTGTCAAAACAGGTAAAAATGTGTGATAGGATCCCTTCAGTTTTATAAGTGGGTAAGAGTAATTCTACAGAGTCCCAGATATACTGTGTTAGTTAATAATTTTGTTTGGTTAACAAAAAAAAAAAAAAGAGAGAGTGGGAGTGGGTTTGATTCATTTATCAAGGTTTGTCTTACAAAGCAAATGCTTCCTTCTACTATTTCATCTTATGATATTCTCATTGTGTGATGTTACAGTTAATGTATTTAAAACTTTTCACTGCTTTATGGACATGATTGCTGGGAATCCCATGAAACTGACTACTTTGTCTTCCCTAAAAAAGACTTGAGGAGCTTTAAGCTGAAATAGCGGGGTTTCCCAGGTGACACTAGTGGTCAAGAACCTGCCTGCCAATGGAGGAAACACAAGAGACAAGGGTTTGACCCCTGGATCAGGACAATCCCCTGGAGAAGGAAATGGCAACCCACTCCTGCATTCTTGCTTGGAGAATCTCATGGACAAAGGAGCCTGGCAGGCTCCAGTCTATGGCGTCGCAAAGAGTCAGACAAGACAGAAGTGACTTAGGACGCTCTCAGTGAAACCAGAAGCCAGGGTGAGCTCTACTTTGTCTTGACATTGTCCATTTAGATGGCCAATCCACTAGCAGGGGCTGTGGTGTCCATAGTTTGAACTGAGTCGCTCTCAGCAGGCAAATGGTAAAGGACAGCAAATTCAAGCCTTTTGACATGCCATTGAAAGGCAGGGTAAGTCAGTTTGTGGAAGGCAGGAATGAACATCTATTGAGCCAAAATGTTGATTGTTAAAGAGAACTTAGACCTGCAGTCATGGTAGCTTAGGGATGGTGCAAAAAATTTCACACTACCTCTATGACCGAGGGAGAGACAGCCAGCAGCTGCCAGGAGAAAATTTTGACTATGGCTCAATCCACCAGGCAAATTTCAATCACTGGCCATAGACATGGGGCCAACTCACAGGTTTTCCAGTTCCCAGTTATGTAAGAGTAAAGTGGATTATACTAAGCTGGAAAAAATTCTGGAGTAATCAGAATACAGATGTATAAATATGATACAGTGTTAACACAGGTAAGGTGATTATTGTGCTCAGCACATTCCAAGTGTAATCCATATATTCACACATTTATACCTAATTCTTCAATTTTATTCATGAGTCCACTGAGAATTTATAGATATTTATAGATATGTATATACATATACACCCACATATATAAACAAATGCATATTAAATTATTTTATAAGCTATGACATGCTTCTAAAAAACTGATTTTCAGTGTAGTTGCATAATACTATCAATAGCAAGCACTATTATTATATTTTGGGAACAGGTTTACTTATTTTATGCTGTTTCTATCTTCCTGTTTTTCTTGTTAATTTTCTCTCAGAATTACACCCCTCAAAATCTGTCTGAACTTTACTACCCATAGTGAATTCAGTTTTATAACTAATGAATCATGTGATTCAAACTCCACATTCTTTTTTTAGAATCCTAGTAGGTTTCAAAATATACAGTAAAATAAATCTCCCCTTAATGTTCAAAACATCAATTTAGGAACCCAATAAACATCTTCTCCTTTCTCTATGTGTTATTATGCTCTAAGGAACATTTCATTTCCTCTTCAGATAAGTCATATAGTATTCTTTCTCAGTGCACATTATTTCAGATGTAAGGATACAGTCGCTTCTATGAGGAACACAAGGATGATTAATATAAACTACAGTCTAGACAAGTCTAGAATGGACTATTTTGGAGTAGAAGGGGAAAGAGTCTTTGATTGGAGAAAGAGTCTTCATTTCTCCTCTAGTTACCAACTTGTTATAATCTCACTTTATAATTTAAGATTCTAAACATCTCTTTTCTTTAATATTCAAATTATTCTTCTTCTTTTATCCACAAAAGAAGAGAAAAAAATCCTGTCTTTTAGTTTCAGATTCATTCGTAAGAAGATGTGATCTTAAGTTTTAAAATTTAAGGAAAGTAGATTAGTATCTTTATAGTTATGCATCTCTCTTGCCATTTAGAAATCTTATAACTCAATTCCAGTAAATTGCAGGGAGTTGATATGTATAAATTTACCTCATTACGCATTTTAAGGGGAGAAAGTAAAAATAATTGTACAAAGACTGTTTTTTGATTGGTTTCATAGGGCGTTTAATCCTTTTTCAAAACTGCCACCTCCCTCACATTTCAATTTAGGTTTTGTATGCTACAAGAGAGGGGAGAAGATTGCATTTAGAAATCCATGAACTTCAGACTAAAAAAATTGCAGCATTTGTTCCCAGATGTTTTTTCAGTTTCTCTCAATTTATCATAAAAAAGAATTTCAATCTCTTCAGTCTTATGAAAAGGTCTTTGCCATATATATTTGTTTGATATTGAGCTAGCAATCTGTAAAAAAACGTAGACTATCTAACCGTTCACAAAGAATAAGCCTGGCAAACAAAAATTCAGTGTGAATCTTTTTTTAGAAGTATTAACCAAAAACCATAGCTTCAACCAATAAGTAAATAGTTTCAGTTGTGTTATTTTTGTACCCATGGTCCCCATGGGTTTGTCTACTCACCCCCACCATCTTGCAGGCTTTTCTCTGCAGTATCTGGTGATCTCGTTTTTCTTCCAGGAGCATAGGAGAAGGAAAAGGTTAACTCTCCTTGGACAGGGTCTGTTCACACAGACACACAGAGACGGTCTAGAGCAAGTGCCTGGCATCACCAACAAGTTCAGGACTAAGTGCTCTAGGGAATCAGAACCTCTGTGGGTCAGACAGTAACTAAGATCACCATCTGCTTTGCCTCTGTAGACACTAGACCAAAGCAAGCTCAGTAAGTGAAGTGTCCAGGAATGCTCTGAGCAGTAGATGTCCAAAGTTTGAAGACAAACTAGATTGTGTATTTTTTAAATTAATTGCTTTCACTATGGACTTTTTTCTAGTTGCGGCAAGTGGGAGCTATTCTCTACTTGCAGTGTGTGGGCTTCTAACTGTGATGGCCTCTCTTGTTGATAAGTATGGGCTATCAGGCCCGTGGGCTTCAGTATTTTGAGACAAGACTCAGTAGCTGCAGCTTCCAGGCTCCAGAGCACAGGCTCAGTTTTTGTGGCTCAAGGCCTTAGTTGCTCCAGGGCATGTGGGATCTTGCCAGATCATGGACTGAACCCACGTCTTCTGCATTGGCAGTCTTATTCTTTACCACTATTTCTGCTTTATGGACTATTCCAAAGTCTTTGACTGTGTGGATCACAATAAACTGTGGAAAACTCTGAAAGAGATGGGAATACCAGACCACCTGACCTGCCTCTTGAAAAACCTGTATGCAGGTCAGGAAGCAACAGTTAGAACTGGACATGGAAAAACACACTGGTTCCAAATAGGAAAAGGAGTATGTCAAGGCTGTATATTGTCACCATGCTCATTTAACTTATATGCAGAGTGCATCATGAGAAACGCTGGGCTGGAAGAAGCACAAGCTGGAATCAAGATTGCTGGGAGAAATATCAATAACCTCAGATATGTAGATGATACCACCCTTATGGCAGAAAGCAAAGAAGAACTAAAGAGCCTCTTGATGAAAGTGAAAGAGGAGAGTGAAAAAGTTGGCTTAAAGCTCAACATTCAGAAAACTAAGATCATGGCATCTGGTCCCGTCACTTCATGGCAAATAGATGGGGAAACAGTGGACACAGTGGCTGACTTTATTTTTGGGAAGGGGACTCCAAAATCACCACAGATGGCAATTGCAGCCATGAAATTAAAAGATACTTACTCCTTGGAAGAAAAGTTATGACCAACATAGACAGCATATTAAAAAGCATTACTTTGTCAACAAAGGGCTATCTAGTCAAGGCTATGATTTTTCCAGTGGTCATGTATGGATATGAGAGTTGGACTATAAAGAAAGCTGAACACCAAAGAATTGATGCTTTTGAACTGTGGTGTTGGAGAAGACTCTTGAGAGTCCCTTGGACTGCAAGGAGATCCAACCAGTCCATCCTAAAGGAAATCAGTCCTGAATATTCATTGGAAGGACTGATGCTGAAGCTGAAACTCCAATACTTTGGCCACCTGATGCAAAGAGCTGACTCATTTGAAAAGACCCTGATGCTGGGAAAGATTGAAGGTGGAAGGAAAAGGGGATGATAGAGGATAAGATAGAGGATAAGATGGTTGAATGGCATCATTCAATGGACTCAATGGACCTGAGTTTGAGTAAGTTCAGGAGTTGATGATGGACAGGGAGGCCTGGCGTGCTGCAGTCCATGAGGTCATAAAGAGTCGGACACAACTAAGCGACTGAACTGAACTGAACTGATTCTTTACCACTGAGCTACCAGGGAATCCTTGTGTATTTTTTTAAATCAAAGTTCTACCATTTACATCAACACTTTCTATTATTAAGAGAAGCATAGAAAAGGGTATGAATGCCAAGAGTGTCTGCCCAGGTCTGTCCATAATTTGAACCCCCAATCTGGCTTAAAACTACAGGTTACTTAACCTTGCATGACTTAGTTTTGTCATCTATAAAATGGGAATAATAAAAGCACCTACCTCCTAGGACTATTGTGAAGATTAATTGGTTTATACATGCTAAGTCTTCTGTCCATATCCGGCATGTTTTAAGTACTCAAGTGTTAGCTATTATCATCCAGCAAGCAACAATTATGCCACTTATCCTATAGTATGTGAACATATAATTTTCATGACCTATTTGAGGGCCAAACTTCCCCCACAAGAAGGAAAGCTAACCATTGCCATCAGCTGTACTGTCACTGGGATGGCAGGTCCTTAGATAAATCAGCATGGCATTCCAAAATATAAATGATTTCCAGTCAATCACACGTGATTGCACATCACTTTGCATCAATCAGTAAGGACAATTCTCAATCTGATTGGAAGCTCAAGGGTGAAGTCAATTACAGTTGCTTGATATTTTCTGATTGCATATTCTTTGTAAATATTTTATGTACCTAAGTTATATAGTCACAGTTGTGTACTGCATATGAAAAACTATAAATAATTAGAACTAAAATCTTTGGACCCAAGAAGAATGATACATAAACAATATTTAGCAACACTAAAAATATATGATTTTTGCAGCTTAAAATAGGACAAGATGCACTAGATAAATAAAAATAAAATAAACCACATTAGCGAAATAACTGAAATAATAATCATGGCATCAAGAAAACAGAGTGTCAATTATTTGGGGGTTTTGTTGTTGTTTTAATAGACTCTATTTTTTCAAACGATTCTAGGTTTGCAGAAAGACTGAACAGAAAGTATAGAGTCCCCCTCACCCCCTCTCCTCACTTACTACATACATTGTCCACTATTATGAACATCTTACATAAGTAGTATGGAACCTCTGCCAATGCAGGAGACATAGGTTCAGTCCCTTGGTCAGGAAGATCCCCTGGAGAAGGAAATGACAACTCACTGCAGTATTCTTACCTAGGATGCCCACAGGGTCGCAGAAGAGTTGGACATGACTTGGAAACTAAACAACAACATATCTGTTACAATTAATGAATTAATATTGACAAGTTATTATTAACTAAAGTCCACAGCTTCTATTAGGGTTCACTCTACATTTCTATGGGTTTTGAGAAACGCATAATTGTATCTATTGTTACAGTGTCACACAGAATATATTTATTCACTTCAAAAGTCCCCAGAATTTCTCCTATGCACCCCTCTTTTTCTCCCCCATAACCTCTATCAACCACTGATCTTTTTACTGTCCCCATAGTTTTGCTTTTCCCAGAATATCATGTAGTTAAAATCAAGTGATACGTAACATTTTCCATCTGGCTTCTTTCACCTAGTAATATGTGCTTAAGTTTCTTTCTTGTCTTTTTGTGGCTCGACAGTTCATTTCTTGTTAGCACTGAATAATATTTCACCATATGGATGTACCACAGTTTATTTACCCACCCACCTATTAAAGAACACTTTCATTCCTTCCACATTTTGGAAGTTATGAATAAATAGCTGTTCTAAGCACCTTGTGCAAAGGTTTGTTTGTGAACATAGATTTTTCAACACAATTGGGTATATGAATATCTACACTAAAACTGTGTTTTGTAAGAGACTGACAAACTGTCTTGCAAAGTGACTGTAGGATTTTGCATTCCCACCAACAACGAATGAAAGTAGTGTTTTTTGGCTTCATATCCCCATCAGGGCTTGGTATTGCACTTTGAATTTTGACTATTCTAGTGGATGTGTAGTGGTATCTTGTTCTTTTAATTTACAACTCAGTGAAAAATAATGTTGTGTATCATTTTGTGTGTTTCTTTGCTATGTGTATATATTTTTCAGTGAGGTGTCTGTTCAGACATTTTGCTCAGTTTTTTTTTAATTAATTTACATTTTATTGAAGGATAATTGCTTTATAGAATTTTGCTGTTTTCTGTCAAACCTCAACATGAATCAGCCATAGGTATACAGTTTATTGTTTCCTTATCATTGAGTTTTAAGAGTAATTTGCATATTTTGGTTACAAGTCCTTTATGAGATATACCTTTTACGAGTATTCTCTCCCCATCAGTGACTGTCTCTTCATCGGCTTCTCTGGTAGCTCAGATGGTAAAGTGTCTGCCTACAATGCGGGAGACACAGGTTTGATCCCTGGGCCAGGAAGATCCCCTGGAGAAGGAAATGGCAACCCACTCCAGTATTCATGCCTGGAAAATCCCATGAATGGAAGCGCCTAGGGGGCTACAGCCCATGGGGTCGCAAAGAGTCGGACACGATTGAGCGACTTCAATTTCACTTTCACTATAAAGCAAAAGTTTTAAATTTAATTCTTCATGTTGGAGAAATAGGTGAACTTGATGTATCAATTATTTTTAATAAGTTGATCCAAGGCTATTTCTGAGTTTGTACAAAGATAATAGTGTGAAGATTGAATTGTCAATGACAATGGTTCAGGAAAATTATGAGAATATAATCAATAACTCTGGAAATACTTTTAAAAGCACTAAAAACAAGTGAGGGAATTACAACAAAAGAATTTAAATTGTTCTTTGGGAAATATATATCAAATTTCAAAAAATTCAAAATGGGATGTATTGTATATATCATATATATATTATATATCATATATATTATACATACATATATATGTATGTATTTCAAAGCCATCTCAGGGTTTCAAAGGAAGTTAAAAGATTATCCTTGACTTGGATACAACGTACTCTCTGGAGCCAAATGGCAAACTGATGGCCTCTTACACTCCAAGTCCAATGAATTGGCAATAGCTGTGTGGAGGGCAGTATAGAGAAGGCTTAGCAGGAAGTGAAAAGCTGTGATTGATTGAGTGGTGGAACTTCTGCTGTGGAATGCAAAGTGTTCAATGCTTTATCCTGGAAAGAAACAGCTCCTATATAAGTCATTTTTAATTACAGTGTACACTAAGATAGAGAACTGATAAAAGTTAAATATTGTACCATGAACTGAATGGTGATTCTTTTCTTCTTTACTTTCTGCATTTTGAGCAGCATGAAAAGACAGGCTTAGTTTAGTTCTTGTTTTGGTGGGGGCAGGGGTCCTCATCCTTAGCACATTGTGGCAGGATGCATCACTGTTGTCGCTTCTGATGAACCACAGCAAAAGAAAAATGCTTTTCAAAACATTATAGATGTTGGAGTTATGTCTCTACTTCTTAGCTTCTCCTTTAACCATCAGTTAAGAGTCTTTAAAACATAAAAGAATAAAAGGAAAAGAGAAAAATGTGTTGAAGAATGGTAACCTAGCTGAAAACTAAGATCATGGCATCTGGTCCCATCACTTCATGGGAAATAGATGGGGAAACAGTGGAAGCAGTGTCAGACTTTATTTTGGGGGGCTCCAAAATCACTGCAGATGGTGATTTCAGCCATGAAATTAAAAGACGCTTACTCCTGGGAAGGAAAGTTATGACCAACCTAGACAGCATA
Organism: Muntiacus reevesi; assembly: GCF_963930625.1. NCBI lineage: Eukaryota > Metazoa > Chordata > Mammalia > Artiodactyla > Cervidae > Muntiacus > Muntiacus reevesi. Next base: position 53,201,629 of record NC_089260.1, read on the forward strand.
TTAAAAAGCAGAGACATTGCTTTGCCAACAAAGGTCTGTCTAGTCAAGGCTGTGGTTTTTTCAGTGGTCATGTATGGATGTGACAGTTGGACTGTGAAGAAAGCTGAGCACTGAAGAATTGATGCTTTTGAACTGTGGTATTGGAGAAGATTCTTAAGAGTCCCTTGGACTGCATGGAGATCCAACCAGTCCATCCTAAAGGAGATCAGCCCTGGGTGTTCATTGGAAGGACTGATGCTGAAGCTGAAACTCCAATACTTTGGCCACCTCATGCGAAGAGTTGATTCATTGGAAAAGACCCTGATGCTGGGAGGGATTGGGGGCAGGAGGAGAAGGGGACAACAGAGGATGAGATGGCTGGATGGCATCACAGTCTCAATGGATATGAGTTTGAGTAAACTCCGGGAGTTGGTGATGGACAGGGAGGCCTGGCATGCTGATATTCATGGGGTTGCAAAGAGTCAGACATGACTGAGCGACTGAACTGGACTGAACTGAACCTAGCTGAGAAAGAACATTCTTTATCAATAAAATCAGAATTAAGAAACCTATAAGATATCAAATGGTAACAAGAATAGATTATTCTGTGGCAAATACTTGATGAGAAGAAGAAAAATAATTACCTTCTAGCTTGTAAGTCCTTCAATTCTAAGCCAGAGGCTTAGTCAAATTGCTTAAGAAGGGCTAGTGACAGGTTTTTCAGAATCTACAACTTATTAGCAATATTACAAATTTGACAATTGTCTTTTCTCAGTGTTCAAGCTCAAAATCTAAGACTTAGCCTACTTTGTGAAGATGCACATGTCTACGCTGATTACAACTTTATACAAATATTGATCTGACACCCATGCAGTGATCTTATAGCTTAAGAGTACTGACAGCTTCCTCCCCAGATCAACAATAAAATGGCAAAACTGGTTAATTGTGTTCCTCCCTTCATTTCAACTTGAACAACTATCTAAATTTAGCAAATAAGCCAAACACGGGATCTCCAAGCTTGTCAAAATATGATGGCAATTAAGTTGACATCTCTTCTACACCTCATTTTTAAAGGAATATATTTTTCAAGGCCTTGACAGTCAAAAACTATTTAGATTATTTATGACATTTCCAATGAGTTAGTAACATTTTTTATTGCATTACATTTTGCATAATATAATTTGTCACTATTTCTTTATTAAGCTTGTTTTATATTCATAGTTGTCCCACAACACTATATTTTCCTCTTTGTCAGCCCAGAACTTCATTATGAAGGATGAGGTTTTATCATTTCCCAGTGATGCAAATGTCTACAGTGAATAAGTGTCATTATGCAGAAACAGGAATTTAGTTTTCCTCCATTAACCAGGCAGGCTAATGACTCAACAAGTTTATGGCTTGCCACAAAATTTGATAGCTCAATGTGAGTTAGAACAAATGAGAGTGACATGGATATAAAGATTAGAGAGTTGTACTTTTCCTTTTTGTGCGTGTATGAGTTTTCTTACTTTCCTAAAGTGAGGGTTGGGTTTCTATTGAATTCATGAATAGGGACCCCTCTTGACCTTTTCTCCTGAGAAACAGTAACTTAGATTCTCTGTTGCCAGCTGTTGAATTGATCACTTATTTCTCTCGATCCAATTCAGCCTGAGGGCATAGTGAAATGGGTGCCAACCGCTCACACCTCCAAATCAAAATTTTTCCAAGACTGCAAGTCCTACAGAAGAAAACAAGCACATCCAGTTCTGGAGAGTGTCAAGGAAGATGCCCATAGTGAACTATCCAAGTATCTTACTTATAAATCCAGGGACCCTAAGAGATGCTTTGGGCATAAAAAGTTCTCAGCTTAAACCACTAACTCGAGAATGCAGAGAGTAAGACAGGACCTACAGCTCTTCTCTCTCTCTCCACTATTAAAATATATTTATGGGTTCAAATAAAAGATGAAGGAGAAGACAGTTAGAAACCATGTACTCTAGCCTCTTTTATACCTTTACAGTAGTTATGAATTGGTCATTCATTAACTTTATTAACACAAAGCTGAGGGTTTAAATAATTTGCAAAAAGAAGGTAAGATCATTCTGAAAGTCAGAATGTGGGGAAAGGTCACTACATGGAATATTGACTTCAAAAGACTATCCAGACAGTGAAAAGACCAGGCTCCACACATCTACCATCTATTTACTTAATCATTCATTTCTGGTACACTGTACAGCATTATCAGTACTGTTAACCTTTATCCACATAGGAAACAACTTTATCAGCTAGGGTACTTATGTGTAGTCCTTTTGGCTTTAGTCTTATGAATTCTATTCGTTCCCAAAGTTACTTAGGTTAGCATCATTTTTCTCTCACCTCTTTCATCAGGTTGTATCATATCTCTATAATACAGTTAGATTTTACAGTCACAGTCTGCATACTTTCCTGGGACTATCCAAATTTTTAAATTATATGCATAATACATATGCATATACACACAAAATATTTTATGTGGGTAAATTAATGTTCACTCTTTGTGTTGTAAGGTTTTATGGATTTTGACAAAATTTTATTTGTCTGTGCCAGATCTTAGTTGCAGCAGGCAAAGTCTTAGTGGAGGCATGCGGGATCTTGTTCTCCAACCAGGGGTGGAACCTGGGTCCCCTGGACTGAAAGCACAGAGTCCTAATCGCTGGGCAACCAGGAGAGCCTCTTGACAAATTCTTGTAGCCATGCATCTGCTATTACAGTATCACACAAAATAGCTTCATTACCATAAACATCCTTATATTTTGCTTATTTAATCCCTCTCCCCTTTCTCCCACCCTCTGGTAACCATTGACCAGTGTAATGTTCCTTTTTTTTTTTTGCCTTTTCAAGAGTCCTATAATTGGAATCATACAATATACTGCCTCTCAAGATCAGCTTCTTTCACTCATTAATATTCATTTAAGATTCCTCCATCTCTCTTCATGGCTTGACTGCTCATTTCCTTGTATGATTAAAAGCTCTCCCCTTGTATGGATATACAACAGTTTGTTTATCCTTTCACCTATTGAAGGACATTTTGGTTGTTTACAGTGTTTGGCAATTATGAATAAAGCTACTGTAAACACATGTGTGCAGGCTTATGTAGACATAAGTTTTCAAAATCAGTTGGAAAAATAATTGGGTGCCTTATTACTAGAGCACATAATAAAGACTGTGTAACTTTTTAAAAGACTTTCAAATTATCTTCTATTTTGTGTTCTCACCAGCAATGACTGTACATTCTTGTTCTGCAGGCTCATCAGCATTTGGTATTGTTGGTTTTTTATATTTTACCCATTCTAAGAGGTGAATAGTAGATCTTTTTTAAATTTGCAATTTTCTAATGAATAGTGATGTTGAGCATTTTTCACAGGCTATTACCATCTGTGTGTATTCTTTTGGGTTTCCCCGGTGGCTCAGTGGTAAAGAATCCACCTGCCAAAGCAGGAGACTCAGGTTCAATCCTATCATCAGGAAAAATCCACTGGAGAAGGAAATGACAACCCACACCAGTATAGTTGCCTGGGAAATCCCATGGACAGAGGTGATGGGAGGGCTACATTCCATGGTGTTGCAAAAGAGTCGGACATGACTGAGCTACTAAACAGCGACAACATATCTTCTTTTATGAAGCATCTATTTAGGTCATCTGTTCATTTTTAATATGATTATTTTATTATTTTTAGTTTTTTCAGTTATTTTTATAATTTGGTTACAAGTGCTTTATAAGATGTTTTTCATTCTCTTAAAAGTGTCTTTCACAGAAAAGAAATTTTTAACTTTATTAAAATCGAATTGTGTTTTTTAGTGATGCATCTAGAAACCCTTCATTAAACCAAAAATCATCTAAATTTGTATTTACATTTAGGTCTATAATCTACTTTGAGTGAATGTTTCTGAAATGTGTAAGACGTATCTAGACTCATTTTTTTTGGCATATAGATGTTCAATTGTTCCTGTGATACTATATCAATATACTTAATTTGTTAAGACTTATGTTCTAGGGTATGGTCTTTCCTGATGAATGGATTGACTCTGTGATCATTATAAAAAGTCCCCCTTTTATATCTACTAATATTTTTATTTTAAAGTTTGTCAGAAATTACTGTAACACTCCACCTCTCTTCCAGCTTGCATGATGTATCTGTGGATATCCTTCTACTTCAAATTATTTGTATCTTTGACTCTACAGCTTGTTTCCTACAGAGAGTTGTTGTTCAATCACTAAGTTGTGTTTGAATCTTTGTGATCCCATGGACTGCAGCATGCCAGGCTTCCTTGTCTTTCACTATCTTTCAGAGTTAGTTCAAGCTATAGAGAGTTGGATATTGTTTTTTTTATCCAGTCCAACCATCTCTGCTTTCTGACTGAATTTCTAATCCATCTGTTGAAATGGATAAATTAACCATTTAATTTAAAGGCAATATTAACAAAAAAGTCTTCTTAATGTTAACCTCTCATACTGGGGCACTATTTGCACTTTTTTGAAAGGATTATATTCTGCTAGATATTTATTAAAATTTTTCTTTAAAAATCCCTCTTAGGTCTTATGATTTCATCTCTCTATTCTGCCTTTGTGCTAAGTTAATTACTGATTTACCTAAGATTACAATAGCTTCAATCAGCAATCTTAAATAAAGTGACACTAGGGAAAGCAACATATAGGTTTAGATTTTCAATAACCGTGTGTAACCACTTTATAATTGAGCTATGGTAATAGAAACGAGATTGAGATTGGTTGCTAGCACTATTTGCAACAAAAGAAATAAGGTTCTCAACCGGGATATACAATGCTGAATTTTACAAAATCAAGAAAAAGCATTTACTGGCCATGAATTAGAGTGTAGAAAGTTCTACATATTAACATAAGCAAAATGAGGTTTCTGGCCTAAGGCATCAAATCCAATCATTTCATCTCTCCAAGTAGCTCTTTCTCTATTTTAATATCCCCACAGGCACACACTCACAAGGATAGAAATGATGGAAGTGATTTTGAATTTTAAATCCAAATCAAAGTCTAAATGGAGTACAGAATACAATATTTAGCATACCAGCCTCAGCATCCTAGCTCTTAAGTCTCAGAAAATGAAAGGATCTATTTAAAAATTATGTTAGAATAAGATTTGTTTATTGAAGTTCCTAATATAATTTGGCCTTTGGATTTTAGGCAACAAAATTAAATATGGAAAGTGATTAGTATACATTAAGAAAGCATTATTATTACAAGTACTCAAATTATTACAATACTGTTAGGTTAGCCCTCTGTGAAAGTTTACTGATTAAATATCATATGAAGGGAATTTCTACATGATGTTTAATTTAGTTAAAAAATCAAGACACAAACAGAATGGACAAATTTGTGTTATATAAACAAAAGATATAAAAATTATGCACAATCAAAAGGAACAATTAACTAAATATTTATAATATCTTCAAATTGGATACAATATTGAGTATACATTATATTGAGTTTCATCCAAAAACTGGAACAGAAATTAGAAGGCTGATCATTTATGTCCAATTAGGTGATTGTGTATTTACAATGTCAGGAAATCTGTTCACTTTCGACATCACCAGCAGATTAATGGATATGAGGTTATTAACAAGTTCCTCCACTCCTGAAAAATGTTTGATGGCTCCCCATTACATAGGGATAAATCTCACCATCCTTATGCTCATATTTTAAGCCATTCAGTTTTTCTAGCAACTAGAATTTTGGACGTTATCTGTCTTCCATAGCCTCATCTTCTGAAATTTTGAGTATGAGACTAAGAATCTGTGTAAGGTAAAAGAAAAAATTGATAACATTTATTTCTAAACAAAAGATAAAAATCAAAGGAGTAATAAAGAACCAATAGTAAACACAATATTTTTCAGATTGGATCTGGGGAACACATCATAAAACTGTTTCAGGATCAAAGTGATGTGTGTGTGTATACGTGTGTGTGTGTGTGTACGCGTGTGAAAATGTTAGTCGCTCAGTCATTTTGACTCTTTGTGAACCCATGGACTGTAGCCCGCCAGGCTCCTCTGTCCATGTGAGTCTCCAAGTAATGGCTACTGGAGTGGGTAGCCATTTCCTTCTCTAGGGGATCTTTCCCACCCAGGAGTCGAACCCAGGTCTTCTGCATTGCAGGCAGATTCTTTACCAGCTGAGGCACCAGAGAAGTCCCCAAAGCATTAGTGTTTAGATAATTAATCAAGTACCTCTTCCAGCAACCAAAAACCCTTCCCCCACCCTGCCCACATCACCATATTTTGGTGTCAGAACCCAAAAGGCTTCCATGAAGACAGTGTATTTGAGCAGTGATCTCAGGGAGCAAGAATAAGTTACTAGGGGAATAAAATATGAAAAAAAGACAATCAAAACATGCACTCTCCTGACGGCCATTGATGAAGGCTACTGGTGTCCAGTTCCATCAGGACCTTTTGTTGGGCTCATGAATATACTGATTACATCTAATCAACATTTCCCCTTCTTTTTGCTTTTTATGAAGCTCTTGTCTACTTCAACAGTACATAAACCATGAACTTCCAGACACTCAAGCTGGATTTAGAAAAGGCAGAGGAACCAGAGATCAAATGGCCAACACCTGTTGGATCATTGAAAAAGCAAGAGAGTTCCAGAAGAACATCTACTTCTGCTTCATTGACTATGCCAAAGCCTTGACTGTGTGGATCACAACAAACTGTTGAAAATTCTTAAAGAGATGGAAATACCAGACTACCTGACCTGCCTCCTGAGATATCTGTATGTAGATCAAGAAGCAACAGTTAGAACCGGACATGGAACAACCATGAAAGGGGTAGGTCAAAGCTGTACACTGTCACCCTGCTTATTTAACTTATATGCAGAGTACATCACATGAAATGCCAGGCTGGATGAAGCACAAGCTGGAATCAAGATTGCCAGGAGAAATATCAATAAGCTCAGATACACAGATGACACCACCATTATGGCAGAAAGTGAAGAGGAACTTAATGGCCTCTTGATGAAAGTGAGAGAGGAGAGTGAAAAAGCTGGCTTAAAATTCAACATTCAAAAAACTAAGATCATGGCATCTGGTCTCATCACTCCATGGCAAATAGATGGGGAAACAATGGAAACAGCGAAAGACTTTATTTTCTTGGGCTCCAAAATCACTGCAGATGGTGACTGCACCCAAGAAATTAAAAGAGGCCTGCTCCTTAGAAGAAAAGCTATGACCTACCTAGACAGCATATTAAAAAGCAGAGACATTACTTTGCCAACAAATGTCCATTTAGTCAAAGCTTTGATTTTTCCAGTAGTCATGTATTGATATGGGAGTTGGACCAAAAAGAAAGCTGAGCACTGAAGAATTGATACTTTTGAACTGTGGTGTTGAAGAATACTCTTGAGATTCCCTTGGACAGCAAGGAGATCAAACCAGTTCATCCTAAAGGAAATCAGCCCTGAATATACATTGGAAAGACTGGTGTTGAAGCTGAAGCTGCAATACTTTGGCCACCTGATGCAAAGAAGTGAGTCATTGGAAAAGACCCTGATTCTGGGAAATATTGAGGGCGGGAGATGAAGGGGATGACAGAAGATGGGATGATTTCATGGCATCACCAACTCGATCGACAAGAGCTTGAGCAAGCTCAGGGAGTTGGTGATGGACAGGGAAGCCTGGAGTGCTGCAATCCATGGGGTCTCAAAGAGTCGGGCACAACTGAGCAACTGAACTGAACTGACTTGTCTACTGACGTGAGTTAGTATATAACTATTTCATTTGTCTTGATCTGAAAGGTGATTCAACATTAGAGTAAGGAGTGAACTAAGTGTTAGGATAAGAAATAACAAATGTGAACTTTTCTCATGATTTTTACAAGTAAGATAACCCATGGGTGGTAGTGTCAAAGGCATAGTTGGTGGCTTGAATGGCACTGGGCATAGTATTTAAAAGCTGGTTTAGCTCAGGAGTGACTGACATACATTTTCTCTAAATACCAGAATTACCAGTTGAGCCCCTTACTTCAGTTCAGTCGTCAAACCTGGTAGGGATGGGTGTTGCCACTTTTTGAGGCTTGCTCCAGCTTCCTGTGGCCAGGGACTCTGTGCTCCAGAGTGGGAACTGGGGAGAGAGGGGAGGGCAAAAATGAAATTCACAGCCTAGGGAGGAGCTTCTGCAGCCCAGAGCTTGGTTGTGTGATTCCTACGGGCGATCATAGGCTGCAAATACACCAGGGCCAGTAACACAACTCTGGAGAAGTGGATGCCTTCCCCAGTGGTCCTGTCTTGACTCTCCCTGCAGAGCAGGAGAGGTGGGAATATTTAGACATTTCCTGGGACATTCGCAGAGCCCGCCACGAATGACTTCTCTGTGACACAAAGCTACTGAACGCTGGTCTTCTCACTGCTCTCACAGAATTTCATCAGTTTTAATGAATAAATGCTGCTAGTCTTTTGTAAGCTCTTGGGTCAATCTCTGGAGACAATAAATGATTGCTTTGTTGTTTTTTTTTTTACTAATTTCAACCAGTTTAATATCTGCCTCTCAAAGGAAGAGTTTTCACTGAGCCCATCGTCCTCTCTCTCTCTAGAAGTCCAAAATCTTGCATTTTAAACCCAGTCTTTGCAGCCTATATCTAACTTTCAAACCCTGAACAGATCACCTTGACTCAATTTCTTCATCTGTGCCTCTTCATATGCAAAATAGAGATAATAATAGAATCTACCTCATGGGGATGTTATAAGGATGAAATGGTTTTATTTTTGTATATACTTGGAACATTGCCTGGAACAGAGTTTGTGCTGCTTTGAAATTGGCTACTTTCCCGTCCTCTTGTGCAGGTTTCAGACACTTGGCACCACGTAAGTATACACACACAAAAGCTTGTTACTTACTGCTGTGAAAATCTAGGATGAAAGCTATTCCAGTGAGAACCAGGAAAACATCCACCTTCATTTCCTTTTGATGGAATGCCCTGCCCACTATAGAAACATTGCCCCTCCACATCACTTGCTAACCAGTCAGAGTCATGACTTCTCTGTCCTCTAGAAGAAGTTGGATGGAGACAATGTTTGAAGCATTCTCTTCAACTTTCCACTTTTGTGGGAAGAATATGATTGAGTGCATGTTCTGTGGAAAATAGGAAGGAGTGGGACTAATAATTGCTCTTTTCCAAGCAAAAGCTAATATTCAGGTTTGACATATTTTTATTTCATTGTTTTTTGTTTGTTTCCATTTGTTGCCCCTCTTTGAAGGGTAGATACAGAAATGTGTAGGTGAATGCAGCAACAGAGTATTTTAGTGGATTCACTGATACATTGTTTCTTCCATGTGCCAGTCTTAAACTTTCATAATTATATAATTATATTTTAAACTTGTGTTAGTTTCTGTGCTTCAATAAGCCCTCAACAAGGATATCTGGATAATAGAATAGAAAAGTGTATTGCTGTTGCTGCTACTAAGTCGCTTCAGTCGTGTCCGACCCTGTGCGACCCCATAGACGGCAGCCCGCCAGGCTCCCTCATCCCTGGGATTCTCCAGGCAAGAGCACTGGAATAGGTTGCCATTTCCTTCTCCAATGCATGAAAGTGAAGAGTGAAAGGGATGTCGCTCAGTCTCACCAGGATCCTCAGCACAGTAAGGTTCTAATCCACTAGTCCTTGAGAATTAAGGTGATTCTGTTAGTAATAATTTCAAATATCTGTAAGAAAATTGGTGGTTGGAAAAAGTACTCAAAACAAAGAGATGCAGGTGCTTCCTGGGTTCTTCCATGTATTAATAGTACAGTTGGGGCTTGACATTTGCAGACAGTGGGTCTCGATCTTCTCTGCAAAATGAGATAGTTGGCAACATCAGCACCTCAGCCTGGCTTAGGCTACTTATCTGAATTGCATAGGAGTTGAAAACGATGATCCTAGAAGCCATCCAGGAAATGCCAAATCTAGCAAGTTAGGTTCTGGGAATATGCTTGTAGTTTATAGACTGACTCTTAGAAAGCCAAGCTTATAGACTTAAGTTTTGGAAATGCTGGGGTCAGCATTATACAGACCTGTAGTTCCTTAAGAAGTGAAAATGGTAAAACACAATGTTCTTCCACCTTCTGCCTTATTCTTCATGGTGTGTATTTTCTGCTAGTGATTCCTCCAAAATCCTTTATAAATCTGTTTTAAAATTCAAGGTTAGGGCTGAGTCACAAAGTAGTTGGAAGTAGAAGGAATTTCTACACTGACAGTAGCTCTAGATACCTGAATAGCATAAATTCATGGATCTTCACCCTCTATTTAAACCATTAAGTGTCTCAGCTATTCTCTGCCCATTCATTACTCTTTTGGTTTCTGTCTAGCTGATTCATTCCCCAGTTCCAGTAGGAATGTCAGGAAGAGGAAACCTGATTGATCCCTCCTAACTCTTCATTCTAAGCTACATGGTACATGCTGCTGGTAAGCACTTGCCACTCATAAATAATGACCCAGAACTATCCTTCCACTAGGGACTATGGGTGAGGCAAGTTCAGCTGACAGATTCTTCTCACTTATGGTCAATAATCCAATTACATTTTATTTTTAATAGGTCCATATTATTCATGTTATGTAGACAATCTTAACATAAGTTTGGCATCCTCAACTCGATGGACAAGAATTTGAACAAACTCAGGAAGATAGCGAAGGACAGAGAAGCCTGGCATGCTGCAGTCCATGGGGTTGCAAAGAGTCAGACATGACTGATAGATTGAACAATGACAATAGACCATCTTAAAGCTCTAATATTGTATGTCATACTTATCATTTCCCAATCAAATTTTTATACATATTAAGAGATGAAGTGGAATAAATCCATTCTAACCAAACACTAAACTAACCCACTCCAGTATTCTTGCCTGGAGAATCCCATGGACGGAGGAGCCTGGTGGGCTCCATATAGTCCACGGGGTCGCAAAGAGTTGGACACGACTGAGCGATTTCACTTTCACTTTCACAGGCATTTTCAAGGAACTCAGGGATTAAAGATTAACTTGCTCTACCTTGGGGTCCAATTAAATTTGGCGACTCTTTGTGTAAGGAGGGCTGAATTGCCTTCAGGCTCAGATATGCTGCCATTAAGAGGGTGTGGTTTCTCATCCACATATCAGATAAGCATAAGCTTACTTCCTTTTGCTCTACAGAGCAAAGGAGAAAGAGCCAATTTGTAAATTTTCAAGAGACCTGATGAAAGTCATTGCAACTACTCTCCTGTCTGCCAGCTGTTCAGAGCAAAATCAGAACAATTAGCCTGCTTCTAGTCTCTGTTTTAAGTACACTGAGAGGATCACAAACATTGTCCTTTTCCCTGAGATTGGTATTCAGCTTTGTGACTACTTCTCAAAACCACAGGTCATTCTCTACACCAGAATTAAAACAAAACTGTGTATTTTTAATTCTTTCTACTGCTAACACATTTCTGGGTACCACTTACTATCAAGACATTACTCAAGCTGTTCCCAGTTTAATGACTATTGGTGCCAGGCAATAAATTTCAAGGTCAGTTCAAAGTCATGTAGCACTTTGCCAGAGGATGCAGGAATCTGTGTGTGAACTTCTTTGGCAGTTCCCACCAAGTGATAATTTCCAGATTCTTCTATATAAGAGCTGAAGGGGTGTTTTAACAGCTGTGTCAGTCACAGGAGCTAAGCTCCAAAGAGACTGTATTCTTTGTCATAGTTTCACACCGTTTCTTTAATTTATATAAATAACATAGTAATTGAAAGTCAAGATACTTATTAAAACAGTCACATAATATCAGTGATCTAAAAATGCATCAGGGCCTCTTTGAGCTTTATGAAAGTTCAGCCCATGTATATACATATAAAGTGGTGGAAACCCAGCCCTGTAGAATCTTTCACTGGTTATCTTTAGGATCAGTACCATTTTCTGCATGATCAATTTTGCTGAAGTGATCAGTATTGATCATGTTTTTGGTCTTTAGTTGCTAAGACATATCTGACTCTTTTGCAATCTCCTGGACTGTAACCTGCCATGGATTCTTCTGTCCATGGAATTCTCCAGGCAAGAATATTGAAGTAGGTTGCCATTTTCTTCTCAGGGGGATCTTCCCTACCCAGGAATCAAACCTGTTTCTCCTGCCTTGGCAGGCTGGTTCTTTACCCCTGAACCACCAGGGAAGCCTGTATTGATCATGATTGTATGCTAAATTAATGAGTTAGTTTAGTTCCTGACTGCACTCATGCACAACCATCATCAACCATATGCCGCCAGTGTAGAAGCTGGATATATCAGAAGGCGCATTCACCATTTCAAGCTACACGAGCATCATTTAGCTGAATGCAATGATAGTGTTACTCTCCTTCTGGAAGAAACTTGTGTGCTAGATAATCTGACTGATATTATGTGTTGAGAATGAAGTCAGAGAATCTATTACGTGGTAGGAGTGAATACACATCCAGGAGAAATTAAAGAGAGATGCCATTTCAAGAACAGAGAAATCAAGGCCCTTAAGTTAATGCCCCGTGCCTTATATAACACTCAATACTTTAAACTTATTAACCTTGAAACCTCCCTCCCTCCCTCTCTCTCTCTCTCTCATACACAAACACATACACATACATACAAATACACCTGTGCTCTGAGTTTGAACCTCCTGAAGATGGCAGACCAGCCCTCGGGGAAAGGGATCCAGTCAACTCTCCTCTTTCCTCCCTGAGTAGCACTCTCTCTCCTTTATCCTCTCCTCCATTCCTTCATCCATCCTAGGGAGGATGCAGTGCAGGGGAGGAGATGAGATCCAGTATCGCAGGCCAGTTCTGACAGGACACTTACAGGACAGCTCAGATATTGACAGTCTTTACAATTTAGCGGGTTCTTCAGAGACCCCACTCCCACCCCACACCCAGAAACAGGGGCTTTCTGGCATCTCTCTAGATGCATCACCATCCCCATCTCCTCAGTCTCCAACTTCCCCAGGTATCCTATGATACTTCCAGCTCCTCTAATGGGGTCTGGCCCCCTGCCAACAGCCTCCTTGGCCCAGGATTGCATTTCTTTGCCTCAACAAACTCTCGGAGTGCCTACAGCTGCTTTTCCTTGTCTCTCTGGCCAGCTGCTGCCCCAGTCAATGCATGCCCTTCAGATTTCTCTAGCAACGGATCGGACTGCGGCTCCACAATCCTGATTTTACACCGCAGTTTATTGTGAACTAAAGGCTCTCTTCAGTGAGAAAAGGGGATGATGTGAACCACCCAAGGTAACTTTCTATCACTTTTCCTGTAACATATGGAAAGCCACAAACACATTGACACTTGTAAGTAGTGATAGAAAAGCTCTGGGATTTTACTATTCGCAAGGTAAGGAAATGGGCTTCCCCAGTGGCTCAGATGATTAAGAATCTGTCTGCAATGCAAGAGACCCTTGTCCAGTCCCTGAGTGGGGAAGATCCCCTGGAGAGGGGAATGGCAACCCATTCCAGTATTCTTGCCTGGAGAATTCCATGGACAGAGGAGCCTGACAGGCCATAATCGATGGGGTCACAAAGAGTAGGACACAAATGAGTGACCAACACACACCAGGTAAGGAAGGGTCCTCTTTTACCTGGTTACCTCTACTTTTACTTGTATATTGCCTAGCTCTCCAGCTGTGGAACCTCACTGTAGCTCCATGTCTGCCATTTTGTTTGGCAAATGAATGGATGAATAAATGAAAGCCAATCTGGAGAGACTGAAGTTAATGAGAACTGAGTTTTGTTTTGCAGATACTTCCTTTCCTCCACTAGGGTGTGGGATCTACAGGGTCAGGGATTTCTGTTGGTTTTATTCACTTATTAGTCCCTGTAACAAGAAGACATCTTTCAATGAATGTTGGCCAAATTGAAGGAATTCTTGGGACAACATGAGCTCAGGAAAGTACAAGACAACATTGTCATAGATGGAGAGGCTATGGATTAGAGGTGGGGGCTCAATTCTTTCTCAGGTGACTGAACTTTATTTGTAAAAAAAGGGTACAGTGATCCCATATTTCAGGGGAGTTCTGTTTTATTCAAATGTTGAGCTTCTTCAAAATAAATAACCCCCAAGGGCTTCCCTGATAGCTCAGTTGGTAAAGAATCTGCCTGCAATGCAGGAGACCCTGGTTTGATTCCTGGGTTGGGAAGATCCCCTGGAGAAGGGAAAGGCTACCCACTTCAGTATCCTTGGGCTTCCCTGTGGCTCAGCTGGTAAAGAATCCACCTGCAATGAGGAAGACCTGTGTTCAATCCCGGGGTTGCGAAGATACTCGGGAGAAGGGAACAGCTACCCTTCCAGTATCCTGACCTGGAGAATTCCATGGACTGTACAGTCCATGGGGTCGCATAGAGTCTGACACGACTGAGCAACTTTCACTTTCAATGTTGTAAAATGTAAGCTTTTTTTTTTTCTTCATATATGTATGTTTTTTAACAAACTCTCAAATTGTCAGAGATTATCAAATACTGTCTTTTGGCTCATGTATCTTTGTATGAGTTTTGGGGAGATCCCACTGATACCAGGATTTTCTTGACTCTGTGTGTGTGTGTGTGTGTGTGTGTGTGTGTGTGTGTGTGTGTGTGTGTGTTTTCTTTGTCAGTTGATTTCTGGAAAGAGTTTGACAATTTTTCCTGCCAAGTTTTTCTTTGCAAAAGTTTAATCCCATGCAGTTCCTGTGAATGAAATTGCTGATATTGGCCAGTGTTGCCATATTTTCCATATAATGTTGTTAAAATTCTACTACTTGCTATTTTACTTGTTAGTTTATCCCAGGAAAAGCAGATTTTATTTCTATTTAGTTTCAAAAATATCTTCACAACTTTTTTGAAGAATTTTAAAGTGCTTTGGTGTATATTTTTGGTTATGTTGTAAATCAAGTCTCACGTTTGAATTTAATTTTAAGAATCTATGACAGTTACAGTATAAATATAGTGATTTATTTTCGCTTCAGACTTTTTAGTTCAGCAGCTTCTAAATAGGAACACACATTCTAATTAGTTTTCAAATTTCAATTAGAATGCTCTAATAACTCTTAGCTTCCTGACATTTCTCTTGGCAAGAGGAATAAATGTAGTAAAATTCTTACGTAGACTGCTACCAAGAGCAAAGTATTAAAGGCACTGAGTTAACTAACGCAACCAAATGTAAATTTATATTCTTTGAAACTGTAATTAACTGTTAATTAGGTGTCAATTGAGTGCTGAAGCATATTTATTGAGGTTGAACAACAAAGATATGTCTATTACCATATACTTGTTTGTCAAGAACTATGCTCTCCATAATTGTGTCATTGATTAAACATGAACACCTTCCTGCAGAAATCAGATTTGCATATTCATCCTATGAACAAAGAGCCCTTCATCTTAAGTGATATTTTGTATAATATATTTTCTTTTTAAGTAACTAGATTCCTCTTGGTTATAAGACAGATCATAGTTCCAATGAATTGCCATGAGAAAAAGATGTAGCCACATTTCCCAATCTCATTCTGCTTTTATATGTACAAAGCTACAGATTTACTGATTTGGAGCTTCTTCTCCATTTCATATTGGATATTTCAAAAGAAATGCTTTTCTAAAAAACCTGTACTGTACTATATACAATATTGCAAATTGCTTGTTTAAAATTCCCTTTCTTCTTTAACATTGAGATGTATAAAGGGAAAATTAAAAATATATCAAGCACATGAGATTTCAAAGATTTTGTAGCCAGAACAATCTGTACCTCTTGGAAGAAATCTTGAGATTTTAGCCTGAGGGAGAGAAAACAATTTAGCCACTACACATGCACTCTTCTTGCTTTCAAGAAACCAATTTTCATGTTCATGGAGATTGAAGAATGTGTAGACCAAACTCTTCCAACTTAAAAATGCAGTCAAAATGGTGTTTCCTATGGGAATATGACATTTCTGGTAGAGAAACTCTTCCAACTTGCTGGAAGAAATGTCAACATCATAAAGACTGTGCAGTTGATACTGGAAGGGACCCAGTGGTGCACAGATGAGTTTGTTCAGTAGGGGAAATCACAGCACTGCGTTACCCTACAGTCCAATTCTTGAGAAGGGCTATTATTTCCTACATGGCTTTTTAAAATAGTTGGTATATATGGAATATAATACTATGCCTTAAAAAAATAAAAACAAAAAGAAGTGTAAGAATTTGAAAACTAGATCCTTACTTTCCTGTTATTTCTCCTAATGAAATAACCTATTTATCTTAGCCCACTATAATGATTTAGGTTCCCTTCCTTCATTCCAACTTTATTTTTCTAATCTTTAGGCACTCAGGGGATAAATAAATATAAATAAGACACCACACACATATACACCCACAACACAGGAACACATGTCTTTGCTTGTTGGATGTTTGTTTTACCAATGTGTTTTGTGATGTTTATAACTATACACTTCTCCCTCAACTCCACAGGCACACTTAAATTATATTCCAATGTAAAGCCCTTTATTTTAGGAAATTGATTCCTGAATTTGAAAAAAAATCCAATAAATATTTTTGGCAAGTATTTATCTAAAGAAAAGAAAAATTTAAGTTTTGTAGAGAATGAACTGAAATAATTCCAGAAGAATCAACAAAAAATATAATTAATTAAAGGGGCTGGAGTCCAAAGGGGATCAAACCCACAAGTGTGTTCTATATTCTTAAATAATATTATAGAAACAGACCAATCTTTTCAGAATTTTACAGTACAAATTAAACACATACTGTATTAGTTACCTATCACTGTGAAACACATTGCCCAAAATTAGCAGCTTAAAACAACACACATTTGTTATGTCACAGCTTCTAAGGGTCAGGAATCTGAGAATGGTGTATACAGATCCTCTGTCTCAGAATCTCTCATATGACTGTGATCAAAGTGTCAACTGTGGCCACAGTCTCTCTCAAAAGCTCAACTGGAGAAGAATCCACTTCTAACCTTACTTGCATGGTTGGCAGGATTCAGTGCTTCATGGGTTGTTAGACCGAAGAATTCTGATCTTTATTGGCCAGGAATTACCCTAAGTTTCTTCCTGCATGGATCTTTCCAACATGGCAGCTTGCTTACTAAAGCATACAATCCAAGAAAACAATGGAAAGAGTCAAATAAGGTATGTCATAGTCTTTTATAGCACAATCATGGGAATGATAGCCCATCATTTTTGCCATATTCTCTTCAAAACAAATCATTAGTTCCAGGTCTGCATTCAAGGATAGGTGTCAGGCAAAGGCATGAATACCAAGAGGTGGAGATCATGAGAATCATCTTTGGAAAGCTTCCTATTATATAATGTTGTGTTAATGTGTGCTAATCTGTTTAGTTCAAATAAGACTTGTCCTTAGGAAGACTGTAAAGCTAGACACAGTCTTGTTGTTTTCATTGATAAGCAAAGTTCCTACTCCTTGATAATTGGTGCTACATTTATTATGTACACACCTGATAGAAGGAAGACTAGTGAGGTAGTCAGGTTTCTCTTGGCATGGGTGGAGAAGTGATGATGCTGGGAGACAGGAGGTCAGTCAGGTTCTCTTAGTCATGACGAATCATTGCTGACTCAAAAAAAATTATTTCAAACTCTCTCTCCCTGCAACTTTCCATTTTCTGGCTTTGCCAGCTATGTACAACACTTACATCAGCAAAACTACTTCAGTCATCAAGACCTCTCTGATCTCTCCGAGTAAAATTAGTGGACACTCCTCAGGGCCTTTCACACACTTAATACAAATCATTTATGTTGACTATAAGTTTCCCTGGGTGTTCTTTACATGACAACTTCTACCCAAGTTAGCAGTTGGTTAAATGTAGGAATATATGGAGTGGAACACCTTTTAACCTTTTTAACCTTTTAAACTTTTAACACCCTTTAACCTTCCCTTTGGGGGTATATTTTTCCAGAAATGTATACCACAAAGATATGATCATTCTGTAAGTGCTCTCAAGCTTCCTTATCAGACAATGTGGCAGTGCTTCCCAAATGGAATTCCTAAAATATTGCCAAGAAGTTCACTTGAGCTTTTCCATAAGATCTTATAGAATAATCTGAACAAACTTTTTGGCTAATGTGATAGCAAGTACAAATGAACAATGAGATTGGGAAAGTCATAAGTAGGGAAGCAGATCTCCTGATGGAGAATCTGCCATAAAAAGTCTGTAACTTCAACTTGAAAGAAATCTTTACAATATATTTTATGAGAATGACTGTGGTCTTGTTATCTAGAAAAGGGGGTGGGTGCTTAACTACCCGTTTCAGATTAATTTAGTTACCTAACCAGACTGACTGTAGATTGAAGTTACTAGAGAGAGGGCCCCTAATAAATAAGTTTTACAGTGGTGCGCTGTGATCCTACAGTTGTTAGTACTCTGCATTGTGGTCACAGCTACCTCAATTCGAATCCATGTCACAGTAATGTTCCTTTCCTTGGACAAGGAAATGGCAACCCACTCCAGTATTCTTGCCTGGAGAATTCCATGGACAGAGGAGCCTGGTGGGGTACAGTCCATGGAGTCATGAGAGTCAGATATGACTGAGTGACTGAACAACAAAATAATTTATTGCTCTTGCAATAAATTGTTTGTAAACAACCTGATCTCAGACAATATTTGCTGGCTAAATATATGTCATAAATTCTGAAAAGAATACTTCGGATTTCAATTTTCTATGGTTGAATTTTGTTTCGTAGAAGCTGCCAATAGTTAGAATTATTTGATTAGTTTATGTGTATTGAGGCATCCATGATATATTTATCGAGCACTTGTTATAAGTAAAATACAATGATAGAACCAGTGGAAGGCAAAATATACACACTTCGGCCTCAAAATACACAAACTTGGTTGATGTTGAGTAGTGCCATGAAAGCAGAAAGGATAGCATTGTGCAAAGAATATGCAGTTTTGACTCATAAAGACCTGAATTTCTATCTTAATTCTGTAACTTGTAAGCAAGCTATAATCTAAACATTATTTAAGCTCAACCATGACAGTCAAGTTTCTGTTCTATGTATTTCGGACACATTAAATTTTCTCAAGTTGGAACAATTAACATCTCATTTTTGGAGATGGGGAAACTGAACCTCAGGATGTTCAAGTTGCCCAAATCCACATAGCTAAAAAATTCCAGAGTCAGTATTTGAACCCAGACAGCTGAACTCCTGAGTCCATGCTCTGACCTACAGTGACAAAATGCTTCTATTCCCATTTTAGAGGTAAATATATCATATTGATTTGTGTAACTTGAGAGACACAAATATTGCTGAAGGAATTCAGAAAAGAAAGTGACTTTATCTTTCAGGGGTGTTAGAAATGGCTTTTTGGAAGAAATAACATTTGATCTAGTCCTGGCCCTGGAAGTAAAGAACCCACCTGCCAAATTTCAGTTTGATCCCTGGGTGGGGAAGATCCCATGGAGGATGGCATGGCAACCTGCTCCAATATTCTTGCCTGGAGAATCCCATGGACAGAGGAGCCTGGACGGCTACAGTCCATGGGGCCACACAGAACGGGACCTGACTGAAGTGACTTAACATGGACTCATGGAGACCCAGCTAGTATTTCTGTAGAAAGAGAGCCAAAGGAGTGAGAGGGATATGAGTAAGGCAAAAAATGGAAAATGTCTTTGTTTTTCCATGGTGAACAAACCATTCTGGCTAGAGTAGCATTACTAAGCAGAAGTTTAGTGGCAAATAGGGGCAAAGGGACAGATTTCAGAGAATGCAGTTTGTCAATCTGTCTGAACTTCATTCTGTAGGCAGTGTTGAAGATTTCACATCAAAGGAGACTTATTAGCAGAATGACAAGTTATAGACATTAAAATGGCAGAAACAAGATGATGCCAGAATGGAAAAGACTCTGGCAAAATTTTATATCAACAAGAAAAGCATTTTTACTTTCAAAAGATGAATTTAAAATATTTTATTCTTTATAGCCTTGGGGAACGTTAACAACCTCATATCCACAAACAGGCACAGAAATGGGCATCTCAAAATGATAGGAAAGAAGAAATGTGTTGCAGATTAGATTTTTAAATTGGAATGAGAGGGCGAAAGGTAAAGTCTCCCATTTCTCAAATATTAGAACAGCCATGTTGAGTAGTAACATTAGCGTCTTCTGAAATATATAAAAATTATGCTCTATTAAGCCATCCAGCCTTCTGCTTCAGGACTTTTACTGTCCTGTAAATATTCTGCAGTTGGCAAATTTGGTAAATAGTGTACAGCTGCAATAAGCAGGTAACCACATCAAATAAGTCAGTGTTGTTTCTAGAATAGATGAAATATCATATGTATAATTTTGAAGACTGTCTTCTAAAGTAAGGATGGTAATGAGAGTAAGACTGCTACTTCCAGGAAATAAATTCAGTCCCTTGAAATGGTACTTTCTTGTTGCTACAATCCTTTTGGAAAATGATATCTTTAACTGCAATGTTAAAATGCATTTTTATTTTACTTATGATTTAAATCCCATGATATTTCAAAGCTGTTACCTTAAGGATGGCATTTTTTTTTTTTTTTTAAGGATATATTAAAGGAACACAAGATCATTAACTGGTTAAATTCACAAAACATCTTTATTCTTTATTGTTACTATTGTTTGTATTTTGTTCAGCTTGGAAAATGTACAAGGTAGGCTCATTTCATTTTAGCATTTAGTCAATTTCATTTTCTACTACACGAGCAAATTTTTATTTCACAAAGAAACAAGATAATAAGTTTCCCCTTTACTCAACCTTACTTCTCTTCATCTTTTCCTCTCTCTCTTTTCAATCAAACCCTCCCACCCAAAAAGAATTGCTCCAATTGAAATTTCTAAGAAGTTCTATTACCCCCCTGAAAAAAATCCTTCTCCTGGAAATTGCTACAAAAGAATTTCACCCTATTACTCACTCTCTTCTTGGCACTTCATTAACATCAGTATTAAATCAGTCCCCAATTGGAATCCTGTATTGTGCATGAATTATTCTGCATGAGTGGCCTATTGTAATTCAAAAGTCTTTATTTTTTCAATTTCATTAAAGCTATATAGTTATATTGTTATTTAATAAGGCAGGTTTGCATTCATTTCCAAGTCTGGATAAGGCCCATAAAGACATTTTGAATATGCCCTTCAATGATTAGGTTAAAGATATTATTTTGTGGGGTAGTCCTTTTAAAACACAGATAATAATTTGGCCACCAATAATCCACACCAATGGTCTCTACTTTGTTTTGCATGCATATTTCTTTTGTAACTGATGACACAGGTGTGCTCTCTTCCATAAAATACATTTTGATATGCAAAATAAATTGAATAAAACCAAATTTTACTAGAAGCATCCAAGTACATTAGCAATTAAAATGTTGACTTCATAATTTAGGTTTATTAATCACTGTATATGCTGCTTAATGAGAAAAAATACAGTTCTGAGAATGTGAGTTTTGTCAATTCAGGTACATTTGGGTAAATGCTAAATATGTTCAATATTTGATTAGCTAAATAAATGGTTTGAAATCCACTGGATAATTTGCAGTTATCCGCACTATTTCCTTCTGACTTAGTATCTGGAAGATGCATAAGCTAGTTGCATCAGGCTGGAGCAATTAACTGGTAATTTGGAGCATTTAACTGGAAGATTGGCTTGCAAGGAGGTCTCTCAGCCATGATGCTCACAGGAAATGGATTCTGTATGTAATCTGGCTCAACAAAATGGTTCATGAAACAGTTTCACAGCAAGACTATATCAGACGCCAATAAGCCCTTGTGAAAATGCTTGTTGGGGAAAAAATTTGGTCTAGTCTAAGCCAGCTTTAGAACATTGGCCAAATTAATTAGACGCCTTCATTTTTACATCAAGAAGCACCATTTTAATATGGAGAAGCAAAGTCCAAAAGCAGGTTGGGGGGTTTTTAAAAGTCTCACATATGAGCCAGTTTTAACCTCAGATCGTTCTAGTAACTCGTAGCTTTAAATATACTTTCCACATTTCTGTTTTTTCTTTGATTTCTTGCGGTATCATCCTGAATTCTATGAGTTTCTCCTTTACTACCAAATGATTGTTTCTTCTCAACATCAAAGCACTAAACCATTGCTGTTGGTTACCAACTTCTATCAAAGCCTAAAAGAATTACTACTTTGGAAAATTTATTTGAAGAATATGTACTTCATCTCCTCTTCCAGACACTCTAAATCCTGTCATTTAAGAAAATCAGACCAACAGAAGACAAAGATTTGGATCAGTTGGTTGGAGAATCTGTAGTATGGACGTGGGGTAGGAATAGGCAACTGACTCCAATATTCTTGCCTGGAAAACCCCATGGACGGAAGAGCCTGGCAGGAATCACAGAGTCAGGCATGACTGAGTGACAGCTAGGTTATTGAGTACAGTACAGTAGTGTGGAAACAGTGATGGCTACTGAGCCAACTAGGAAAATCCATTAATCGATATGAAATCCATTAATTGATAGAAAATCCCAAGGTAAGAAAATGTGATGGGACAGTGAAAGGAGAAAGGAACAAACTAAGTGTAACAAAAGAGCAAAAAATCAAAGAACTTAAAATGACAGCCCTCAACCTCCAAAAGAACCCTCTTCCACTCCTTCTGAGGAATTCCATAATTCCATATAATTATGGTTAAATTACTGTAATAAGGGATATAGCTGACAAAGACCTAGTACACACACACACACACACATACACACACACACTGGAATATTACTCAGCCATAAAAAAGAATGAATTTTTCCATTTTCAACAAAATGGATGAACCTGGAGAGTAATATGCTAAGTTAAATAAGTCAGATAAAGGCAAATACTCTGTGTTATTATTTGCTACTCAAGTATCATTATACTTGGGATCTAAAAAATTAAACAAACTAGTGAATATAACAAAAAAAGTAACGGACTCACAGACATAGAGAACAAACTAGTTGTGAACAGTGAAGAGAGTGTTGGGAGGAGGAAAGATAGGACTAGAGGACTAAAAGTGTATAAAGTAAGTATATAGTGTATTGTACAGCCCAAAGACTATAGCCAATATTTTTCAACTATAAAAGGAGTATAATCTGTAAAAATTTTTAATTACTGTGTCATATGCTTGAACTAATACATATTTGTAAACTGCACTAATATATTATTGTAAATTGTGTGTGTTTGTGTGTGTGTGTTCTCTGTCCTGCCTGGCTCTTTGCAATGTCGTGAACTGTACCCCCACCAGTCTCCTCTGTCCATGGGGTTTTCCAGGCAAGAACATTGGAGTGGGTTGCCATTTTCTGCTCCAAGGTATCTTCTTCCCAACCCAGAGATCAAACCCGCATCTCTTGCTTCTCCTGCATTGGCAGGCAAATTCTTTACTGCCGCAGTACCTGGGAAGCCCCCAAAGGCAATTACACCTCAATAAAATAAATGAATAAAAGATATGAAAAGTTTCTTTTGAGCACGCACAATCAGAACTTTAATTAATCAGGAAGTGCGACTCTTCAAATTCTGTTATTCTTTTTTGCACATGTACATATATTGATCTTCATTTTCCAACAAGTTGCCAAGGTATTTCAGTAGAGAAAGAAGAGTCTTTTCAACAAACAGAGTCAGAACACTTGATCAATCATATGTAAGAAAAGAAAAAGAAAAAAATGAATATCAACTCTTACCTCAAACTGAAATCAAAATTCAGCTTGAAGTGAATCATAGAACACTCATAAAACTTTTATAAGAAAATACATGAGAAAACTTTTATGACCTTGTATTAAGCAATTAAATAATTGCTTAAATAAGACACACCAAAAAAGCACACATCATACAAGACAAAACTGGTAAGTTAAAATGTATAACTTCTGCTCTTCAAAAAGCATTTAAGTAAATGAAAAGACTAGTCATAGACTCAAAAATATTGTCAAGACATATATCTTAGAAAAAAACTTGTATTCAGAATATATAACTCTTACAACTTAATAATAAGAAAAATAAAAGCTCAATTAAAAATTCCATAAAATATTTGAACAGAAACTTCACCAAGAAATAGCTATGTATGACCAATAACATATAAAAATGTTCAAAATCATTAGTCTTTAAGAAAATATAAATTAAAATCGTGATGAAATGCTATCAAATAAATGTTAAAATTGCTAAAACTTGATAATACCAAGTTCTGGTGAAGACACAGAGCAATTAGAACCCTAAAACATCATTATGGGAATGTAAAATGGAGAGCAATTCAACTATTTTTTAAATAAATGTAAACATATGTTTATTATATTTCCTGGTAATCCTCCTCATCAGTATTTACAAAGAAAAAGAAAATATATATTCCAGCTAATAACTGAATGCAAATATATAATAGCAGATTCATTCATAATTGTCAAAATTAGTTATAATCCAAATGTCCAGCACCTGGTAAATGGATGAACAATTGTGGTGCATTCATACCTAGGCAGCATATTAAAAAGCAGAGACATTACTTTGCCAAAAATGGTTCCTATAGTCAAATCTATGGTTTTTCCAGTAGTCATGTACAGATGTGAAAGTTGAACCATAAAGAAGGCTGAATGCTAAAGAATTGATACTTTTGAACTGTGATGTTTGAGAAGATTCTTGAGAGTCCCTTGGACTGCAAAGAGATCAAACCAGTCAATCCTAAAGAAAATCAACCCTGAATATTCATTGGAAGGACTGTTGCTGAAGCTGAAGCTCTAATACTTTGACCACATGATGTGAAGAGTCGACTATTAGAAAAAATCCTGATGCTGGGAAAGATTGAAGGCAGAAGGAGAAGGGGACAACAGAGGGCGAGATGGTTGGATGGCATCACTGACTCAATGAATGTGAGTTTGAGCAAGTTCTGGAAGATGGTGAAGGACATGGAAGCCTGGTGTGCTGCAGTTCATGGGGTCACAGAGTCAGACACTACTGAGCAACTGAACAACACCAGCAACATTTAGTGGACTTTTTTTGCCCTCAGTAATTTTTTTTTTTTTTTTTTTGCCCTCAGTAATTATTAAATAAATAGAAATGAACTACAGATAGACACAATAACATGGATGAGCCTTAAAAGCGCTATGTTAAGTGAAAACACATGGACCCAAAAGGCCACTCATGTATATTCTCATTAAGACATTCTGGAAAAGGCAGAACCATAGAGAGAAATCAGATTAGTGGTTGCCAGGGGCTGGGGGAGATGGGAATGGAATGACGATAAAGGATCATGATGGAGTTTTTGGGCTAATGGATATATCCTTGGTAGAGGTTACAGGACTTTATATGTTTCTCAAAACCATCAAATTGAAAACCTAAAACTAGAGTGAATCCAGGTATGTGAATTATACCTTGATAAAGCTTTAAAAAATAATAAATGGCCACAAAATAGAAGGAAAGCCAACAAAATGTGGTATAATAGAAAAGTCACCAAAGAAAATTTTTCCAAAAACTTCATCCACTGTAGCAGATGCTGCCAAGATGTCAAGTGAGAGAAAAGGAGAGAAGTGACCATGGGATTTGGCAGCATAGGAATTCCCCAGGCCATTGGCAAGAACAGTCTGCAGAGAGCATGGATAGACATCCGGCTAGAGCAGATGGAGAAGAGACTGGGAGCTGGGGAAGCGGCTCTGTGGAGACTGGAAGATGAGATGCTGCTTAGAAGGGGAAGGAAGTTCATGAAATAAGGTTGTTGAGGTTTTTTCAAATAGAAGATACACCACGGCATCAGCATACATAATGCGAAAACTTATCATAAAGACAGAAACAATGATGCTGCAAAAAAAAACGAGTGGGTGGAGAAATAGCTTTGGAGCAAGCCCTGATGAATCTAAGGGGCATATGGGATTCCCCAGCCTTAGCGAGGGACTTGTCTTTGGGAACTCTTTATCTCTGGTAGCAAAATGAATTCACACTTGAACTTGACTACATATATATAATTACATAATTGTACCCTACTCATTTATGAACATATTTTTAAGGCTACACCAGAACAGATACCATCTGAGGAAAGCAGAAGGAATAGGTGTTTTTGAGGCAACTGAATTGAGCAGATTGTAACACTCGGGCAAGACATTAAGCACTGTGATTTTTGTCAAGAGAAGTGGAAAATAAAATGAATCTGGTCGTGCACTTCTTTTCCCACAATAGGGAGCAGGCAAGTTGGTCTGCTCAGAGACAGTTTTCCTTCATATTAAATTCAGGCAGAAATTTAACCATGAGTTGGGCAGCCCTTGAATAAATTCTGTACCAACAGCTTTTTAAAAAGTTATGAAGTTCTTCTCTCAGCCATGTAGGAAGGCAGAGAGAGAAGACGAATGCACCAAAAAGAGCTTTGTGAAGACTGCATGTGTATGTGCTAAGTCGCTTCGGTCGTGTCTGACTCTTTGTGACCCCATGGACTGCAGCTCACCAGGCTCCTCTGTCCATGGGTTCTTTAGGCAAGATTACTGGAACGGGCTGCGTGGCCTCCTCCAGGGGATCTTCCCCACAGAGGTGCTGATCCTGCATCCCTTATGTCTCCTGTATTGACAGGCGGGTTCTTTACCACTAGCACCACCTGGGAAGCCCTGTGAAGATAGAAGAATGCATAGTTGACACCTGGCTAGGAGGATAATTATAAAATACATATAATTAGAATGAGGGGCAGGTGGAGTTGAGGGGAAGGTGCAAATGCCACTGGAGTATGGAATTCTCTCACATATTACCCACCAGAAAACCTACTCCAAATATCATACTTTCCTTGTTTAACATGTTTTTCTATATATTCATCACTCAGTTTTAACTCCCATGAGGGATCAAAGCTTGGTTCAAGCCTACCCCAACTTATACATATGGCTCTGAATTATACCAACCCTCAACTATCTATAGAAGGAATATTTCAAGTCACCGGGGAAAAAGAGTGAAAAACTCACCTTTTGTATTAAAGTGAGTCTATCTAACTACATAACATCAAGGTTGCAAAATGGCTCCCACAGAATATATGTATAATTCAACAATTAAAATCCTCAGATGGAGACTTCCCTGGTGGTTCAGTGGTTAACACTTCACCTTCCAATACAGGGGGTGTGAGTTCAATCCCTGGTGGGGGGGCTAGGATGCCATACACTTCCCAGCCAATAAACCAAAACATAAAAGAGAAGCAATATTGTAACAAATTCAATAAAGCTTTTTTTAATGACTCTAAAAAAAGAGTTAAAAAAACTTTATTAAAAAATATATTTAAAAACGTCCTCAAGTGGATTAATTAATTTATTGATTCCTAAAAGGAAGAGAACTAGTTCTGAGTGCATGAATGATACAAAGAAAAGCCAGATGCAACCATCAGAAAAAAGAGATAATAATACTTTTAACTTTCTTTTATCCCTCTGCAGCAATTAAAAAATATATATTCTATATGTATTTATTCATTCTATTTTCCAAGTTAAGAAGCAGTTCTTTTTAAAAGATAGGGCATGTGATTATTCAGAATATACTTAGAAGTAAAAATTTGCTCTCTTTATATCTACCCTATTTTCTGACTTTTGGTGTTAGAGTCTGAAGTGTGTGTCCATGAGAAGATCGTCAGCAATTACGAGTTTCGGGTCTCTGGGGTACCCACCCTTGGGTACACAGACAATTACATTTCACCTCCTCTTATCACTGCAGTTCACTTTTTTCCTCCTCTGTGACCTTATATCCTTCTTCAGTGTAGCATCTTTTGTGTCTTTTGTACTCCCAACATTTTTATGATTGAACACAATGCTGGTTTATTCTGCCCTGTCTTTTTTGCTCCAAGTTCTGTGTGCCTGAATTTTTGTAATAGATGGTAAATGTGAATTCTTTTCATTACAAGTAATCTTTTTTCCCCAAAGCTGTCTTTGAAAGCTGCTGATTTGTTATGAACGTTCAAGGAAGAATTAAACTTCTGAACGTTACCACACACTGTTCCAGCTAAGGTTCCTGCATTTGCTCAGTGTTAGGCACCCAAAGCAGGAGGGCAGTTTTCACCATTGTTACAGAAATAATAAAATAGTAGCAGGTGTGACAACTGGCATGGACTGTAAAGGGGGTACAATCTAGCAAGCCATAGGAAAATAAAGCCAATCTGAAATGATTCAATGTAACACAATTCGAAATACATCATGTCACCTCTTTGTGAGATGAGTTTTGAGGAGCAGTGTCCAGTCAGCAAGGACCAAAACATTTATTCTACATGTAATTCCTCTGTCACCAAATGAACCATCGCCCAGGCATACCTCTGCCAACTAGAAATGTGGCAGTATGGAAAACAGTAATCAAGGACATTATATTTGATTCAGTCCAGGCCCAAGAGATGCTGTTTGTAATTAATCTTCCTTTGAGAAATGCAGATATTTCCACAGATAATATTCCTTGAAACAACAGATTCTTTGCTATGCACTAGTTATAATTTCATCGCTACTGAAAGATGAAGACAGACTCTATTGTTGACCAGACACTAAATTTATCAGCCTCTACCCTAACACTCCCTGGTGGCTCAGTGGTAGAGAATTCATCTGCCAATGGAAGAGATGCAGATTCTATCCCTGGGTTGGGAAGATCCCCTTGAGGAGGAAATGGCAACCCACTCGAGTATTCTTGCCTGGGAAATTCCATGGACAGAGGAACGTGCTGGGCTACAGTCCATGGGGTCACAAAAAAATCAGACACGCCTAACTAAACAACAACAATACCCTAACTCTCAGAACTCTGTCCTATCATGCTTGCATTAGTTTCATTGTGTCTGCTTGTTGCCTCCCTATCAACGGTCACACTCAAGCCAAATCAATGACTGCCTGCAGCAAATCCCACCACACCTCTAATTTCATCACTTACCAGAAACGTGTAAAAATTGTTTTCCTGAGGTCATAAGACATTTCACTTATGAAAGTCCATATTGCAGCCAGAACTTATTCATTAGTTCTGTGCTACTTTATCTGGCCATTTCTTCAACTCTTGCAAACTGTTCTGTTGAAGAAAACCTGAAGGGATGGTTTTGGATGCCCTTGGATTGTTCTTGGACGCATTGGCCCCTGGTTCTCATTTGGCTCCTTACTCAACTTCTTTGGGCATATCTCCTATTCTCTCTGGGTTTCATTTTCTCCCACAAGTAAAATTAAGGGGATATGCTAAGTTATTTCTAAGCTCCCTTCCAACTCCAGCATTTAATTATTTCATTCAGACAGCGTTAACATCCTCTGGAGTTTTCCATTCATCAGAACGTTCAGAATGAATGACTTGTTGATGAAAGCTTGTTGAGAATTTTGGCCTTTGGAGTGTTCAGCATAACATTACTTTTCTCGTAAGTCTCATAAATTCCTGAAAAAGACTTAACTATTAAAGAAGACTTGATGACAGTTGGTTAGCTCAAAGAAAGATAAAAGGCGGTGCTCTAGTTAAGAGAACTCTTTCATTTCAATAGAAAAGCTGGCAAATTCTAATCCCTAGCACTGAGCCAATGTCAGAAGTTTTTAAAATATTCTGAAGACCACAGTCTATAACCCTGACAAAAGACACATGGATTCTACAAGCAAGAATCATCAGGCTGGAATGATGAGCTGATCCAGGAATCGATTAACCACAGGCATGAGGTTTAACACTTGGGGAAATGTCATCAACACTATGGAAAAGAAAGTGAATCATCTATGTGCCTAGGCAAAGTTTCAAAAAAAGTCTGAAAGTGAAAAACAGATGGTGAGATGACAAGCCAAAGATATCTGACATTTTCACAACATCTACAAGACAGCAGCTTTTGTAATGTTCTAAGTGACAAGGCAAGCTATTAAGTACTTATTGAAGACCTTTTATGTATTCAGCACTGGGCACTGAAAAGTGAATAAAAGACATATAAATACATACTCTTGCCCAGGGGGAGCTTGCAATCTAGTTGGGAAAACAATTAAATAGTGTAGCCTTTTTACTTCCTGTTCAGAGCAAGAACAAGAATAGAATTCTTAGGTAAAGATGATGAAAATGATTTCTCAATAGTCTAATTTACATCTATATTCTGTTTCAAGGAGAAAAATGTTCAATCTGGTTAGGAATGTTCAGGAATGGAACTAAAGCAAGATGGTTATGTAAAGAAGCTGTAAGAAATTAACAATTTGTTTTAAATGAATTCAGGTGTCTAGAAGGATTACATTCTGATATACCACAAAAAGCTAAGATGAAATTCCAAAAATCACTGACAGTAATTTTAAGACTACATGGAGAATGAAAAAAGGATACTAATGTTAGGAAAACAGTCATTAAATCTGAATAAAAAGAGGGGGTGAAAGATTACATCCAGATTTGTATCATCAAAATTAAAGAAAGATATCTTGAAGATTAGAACAAACTGTTAATCAGGTGAGTTGTGATCACTTAGGACAGAAAAAGCACTTAATAAAAGACAGTATAGCAAAGATCTATTTATTTAAGAGATACTAAGACTTCAGTGAGAGTGAAACAGAAAAGCCTCTGAGCCAGAAATACATCCTAGTGGAAAAAAAAATTTCTGTAAAGGCTGCTGTTCATCTTCTTTTCCCCAGTCCTGAGTACCAGAATCTTGATTGTAATAACTAAGTAGTGGTAGTAACAAAATATGTTTTTGAACATCACACTCTTAATAAGGACAAAATAGATTTTGCATGCACTTTGTATGTGGTGTGTGTGTGTGTTTTTGTGTGTGTGTTTGCTCAATCATGTCCAACCCTTTGCAACACCAAGGACTGTAGCCTGCCAGGCTTCTCTGTCCATAGAATTTTCCAGGCAAGAAGACTGGAGGGGGTTGCTATTTCCCATTCCAGGGGATCATCCCGACTCAGGGACCGAATCCACGTCTCTTGTGTCTCCTGTATTGGCAGGCGGATTCTTTAGCATTGTGTCACCTGGGAAGCCAATTTGCCACACATTATGTAACAAAATAAAAGGTTCATACTGTTGGTCCCAGGTCCATCTGAGGTCCTCAGTGTCCTCTTGACTGAGCCGTGTCCCCCACTGATAATCTGTGGAACTATATCTCAGAAGACTTTCCCCAAGCTGACCTCACGGGACGTCTCTTCTAAGTTCTAGAACCACAACCACTCGATCATAAGACTTAGAAGCATATTTCTCATCCCTTAGAATTGCATCTTTCTCAATGGATTTCTGTCAGAGGGTTTGGTTATCTACCATACACTCTGTGAAAGCCCAGCTGCTGTCTTTACCAACCATGGGAATCCCTATCAGGGTGGGGACCGTCTATCTGCCCTAAGTTTAGAATCCTTGCCCTCTCCTGTGTTATCTTTGCCACTATCTGCTGCCTCAGAATGTTGTGGTCACAGATGCAATGGTTCTAAAAGCTTTTGGGCAGAAGGAATTTCTTTGTTTTTGGAGATAGAGCTAAAAATCACTTCCCATTGCACAACACCAATTTTATTCCTGTGTCACTCTGTTTGAACATTGTCCAGGGAATGTGACTTATCACACTTGTGAAAGATACAAAATGAAAAAGGGTCACTGAAGAAGAAAGATTTGAGAAAGGGTAACAGAATTAAGATTTGCAACTATCTCTAGGTGTGAAAATATAAATCAGTTAGAGAGGTGGATTTTTAAGTAAAGAATGAGAACATATTACATTCTGATTTGATTAAATTGATTGTACAAGTAACAAGTGGATGATGTAGTTCAGCAAAAGTTTAAGCAGTAAAGATATATATAGGGGTTTCAATTGATCCCAAGCTCAACATAAAAGAACAAATATTGATTGAAAACTGAGGTCCCAGTAAAGTAAGTATAGTGTCTTTTGAGAAATGGAAACATTCCCACATCACTCCACACTTTCCAGATCTCATTTGGTGTATTGTATTTCATTTTACTCACCACGTTTTAAGGAAAACATTGTCCATCTGGTTGTCTTGTTTATTACATAATTTGGCACTAGCTATAGGTCAAACTCCAGTAAGGGTGGAGAAGAGGGTAACAACCTGCTGTTGCTGTTATTTAATCACTAAGTGTGTTCAATCCTTCTGCGATCCCATGGACTAGAGCCCACCAGGCTCCTCTGGGATTTTTCCAGACAAGAATGCTGGAATGTGTTACCATTTCCTCCTCCAGGGGATCTTCCTGACCCAGGAATTGAACCCAAGTCTCTTGCATTGGAAAGCCCAGGATAAGAAATACCAGTTAGCAATTCTTGTGGCTTCTGCCAGTTTCTAAAATAAGTTACATCAACCAGTGCCTCTTCCTGAAGTGATCACATCTTTTTCTTTTGTTGAAAATCTCTAGTTTCGAGTCTCCATTTTTCACACCTGTGTTTTAGTATCATGAGAAGAAACCATGCTATTGCCAAAAATCATGGCTCCTTTCAAAGAAGTCTGAATTGGTTTCCATGCAGAGAAAAGTCTTTCATCCTCGTGAATCAGAGTATCACCTCTCCTGTCATGCTTCACTGCTTTGGCCCAGTGTCAATAGATTCTGTTATCAATCACTGTCATAAATAAGAGTTTATATTGATGCTGGGGGAATTATTTATGATATTTGTTATATGAAAGATTTCATGGGAGGTGCTAATCGGGCAATAAGAAGGGCCACCTATGCCACCAAATGAGGGTCACAAGTATTTCTAGATGAGGGTAGCCAAGATGATGAAGGGGGCTTCCCTAATTTACTTAGACAGTAAAGAATCTGCCTGCAATGCAGGAGACATGGGTTCGATCCCTGGGTCAGGAAGATCTCCTGGAGAAGGAAATGGCAACCCACTCCAGTATTCTTGCCTAGGGAATTCCATGGACAGAGGGACTGGGCAGGCTAACAGTCTCCGAGGTTGCAAAGAGTCAGACAAGACTGACGGGCTAACACTTTCCCTCTCTTTCAAAATGATGAAAGCAAGCAACCACCATCTAAGAACAGAAGAACTGTGGATGTATAACTTGAATAAGAGTGACAGAATATATATAGCTAAAATGCATGAGACCTGGGTTCTACTCCTGGGTAGGGAAGATCCCCTGGAGAAGGAAATGGCAACCCACTCCAGTATTCTTGCCTGGAGAATCCCATGGACAGTGGAGCCTGGCAGGCTATAGTCCATGGGGTCGCAAGAGTCAGACATTACTTAGCAACTAAACCACCACCATATACAGCTACACTCATGTGTTTGATGTATGTCAGGAAACAAGGGAGTGGTCCCAGAGGTGGAACTGGGACCAATGAAGATAAGCTATTTGCATTTAGAGTTCGGAATGGAAAATCTAACAAGATCTATCCAAAAATGTGGCAGACTGCCTTCTGAAGTCAGAGTTCCCCAGTGTAGAAACTGTTCTAATTTCATAACAGAATGGGTTTAGCCAAGAGGAACTTTTATAACACTACAGAATTGTTTTGTTAAAGACCTGATTATCTTTTGTCTGTTTTAACAGCTGTTAAACACAATGAAGGCATTTTCTAATTTGGCCTGAATTGTTCCAGAAATCACAGGAAAATGTATATAATAGTTTTATTCTCTTAGTTTGAGACACATAATGAGGATGGAAATCCCAAATGTTTTAAAAATGCTATACTTAGAAAAAGTTAACAAAGAGAAATCCAATAACAAGTTTAGATATATCACCTTTTTCCTACTGTAGAAAGTAGCTTTACAAAACAACAAAACATTTTTAATTCTGTCCATTAACCATTTAACCATCCAACTGATAGATTTTATAAAGTGGTTTTAAAAAAATGGCTTAGTTGATTAAAAATGTTTTTCTTAAAGAATTTTGATAGTTTACTTGTTTCAATGCTATTCTCTCAGAACTATTAAGGGTGAAACAGATCACCAGCCCAGGTGGGATGCATGAGACGGGTGCTCAGGGCTGGTGCACTGGGAAGACCCAGAGGGATGGGATGGAGAGGGAGGCGGGAGGGGGGATTGGGAAGGGGAACACATGTAGATCCATGGCTGATTCATGTCAATGTATGGCAAAAACCACTATAATATTGTAAAGTAATTAGCCTCTAACTAATAAAAATAAATGAAAAAAATAAAATATAATAAAAAAAAGAATTTTGAATGACATTAATATTTGCCATCGATCATCTCACGTCATTAATATTTCAAACCATTTTCCATATTTAAAAGCAAAGACTTTTTTAAATTTGGGAAACTGTATTAAATGTAAGCATAGAATATTCAACTCTGAAATACTATATATCAAACATAAAGTCATAGCTTAAATTGAGCAGGGCACTTTAAGGGTTATTTTCTCTTGTAATCACAAGAGATACATGCAATATCTTTACAAACATAATATATTATTGCTCTGTGTGTCTGTGTGTGCTCAGTCGCTAAGTTGTGTCTGACTCTTTGCAGCCCCATGGATTGTAGCCCGTCAGGTTCCTCTGTCCATGGGATTTCCCAGTACAGAATACTGGAATAGGGTGCCATTCCCATCTCCAGAGGATCTTCCTGACCCAGGGATTGAACCCATGTCTCTTACATCTCCTGCACTGGTGGGCAGTTTCTTTACTACTACTGGAAAATAGGGCACAACTGTATTCTAAAATCCTTCAGTTCCCTGCTGTGATTATCTCATGGGGAATTGTCAGAGCCTACAAACAGAATTCCTACTTGCCTCAGCACTTCAGTTGAATACTCTCCATAGCCTGGATCTAATGTAGAGCATTCTGGGGCAGGACACTTGCTAACGAGTCAGAATCACACAGCAGATGTGGGATGTGTGGTTTCCAAAATCCAAAGAGGATTTTTTTCATGAAATCCAATCCTCTTTTGTGGGGGTTTACCAGGTGATGCTAGTGGTAAAGAGCTGCTTGCCAGTGCAGATTAGATGCAAGAGATGTGGGTTAGAGCCCCGGGTTGGGAAGATCCCCTGGAGAAGGACATGGCAACCCACTGCAGTATTCTTGCCGGAAGAAACTCATGGACGGAGGAGCCTGGCAGGCTGCAGTCCATAACGTCACACAGAGTCAGACATGATTGAAGCGACTTAGCACGCATGTCTGCACAGTCCTCCCTTTTTAGTAGCATGTAGCGTAAGGTTCAGTGGCATATTTTCCCACCACCTAACAACTGTCTTACTGGAGCAAGTAGGGAAGTATATCTCCAGCTTTCTGGCTGCAGGACCAGTTTTTATTTTTCCCAATTCCTTATGGACTTATGGATAATTTTATAATCTGCAAAATCCAAAACTTCGATGTTGCATCAATGTCAAATTGCTACAAAAGTTTTTGAATGCATATTCTCATGTAATATCTTTATCTTGCCATGAACAGGTAACACAAAGTTTATGGACTAGCACCTGGAATATCTACTCTGTGCCAACTCTATTACAGAACAAACTGGGCAAGGTTCATGCTCTCAAGTTTATGTTCTAGCAGAGGAGAAAAATAATAAAAATTGAATTATAAATGATTTAATGTCTGGTGATGATGAGTATTAAAAAGAAATAGTAAGGCACTGTGAAATGAAAAGTGAAAGTGTTAGTCGCTCAGTCATGTCCAACTTTTTGGGATCCCATGGACTGTAGCCCACCAGGCTCCTCTGTCCATGGGTTTCTCCAGGCAAGAATACTGGAGTGGGTTGCCATTACTTTCTCTAGGGGATCTTTCCAACCCAGGGATCAAACCCAGGTCTTCCACATAGAACCCAATCTTCTGCATTGCAGGCAAATTATTTAATGTCTGAGACACCAGGGAAGACCTAATAAGACACTATAAGGCCGTAAAAAATGGTGACTGGGAGCTATTTTAAATAGACTGATCAAAGAAAGCTTTTTTTTTTTTTTTTTTTTTCATTTTCAGATAGCATTGGATATGAGACTAAATGAAATGAGAGGACAAGACAGTAGAAATGAGTAATCCATGCAGTATAATAGCTTTATAAATGTTCTGATTTGGGAGGATTGTTTGACCTCCCATATTTGGGAGGTTGGGTTCAACCATGATATCCAAACACTACTGAAAAGTGACAAGGAGTAAGGAATATACAGAGATTTTTTTAATGGAACTCCAATATTTGGGGAGACCACATCTACAGTATTTACTTTAGTATATGTCCCAGGATTCGGAAGAAATTTCATATGGCTAGAGTACAGGTAGCAAGGGGAAAAGTGGTTGGAATTGATGGTTGGTCGTGTAGGGCTGGAAGTAATGTTAATGCCTTGAATTGCCTGAAGTTTTTAAATGAGGTGTGTAAATAATGGAGAACTATTTATGTTTTAAAAAGATAACAGGCTACAGTGGGACAAATAGTTGAGTTTGAGAACCTAAGTCTGGTATATTGTTTCTAAAGGCCTCATATAAAGCAAATTAATTTCAACATATTAGTGCCAGTGAGCAGAGAGAACAAATTGATAGATGAATAATCTAAATTTTTTAAAAGCTTTCTCTATGACCACACATAGAAGGAGCCATAAAATTACATATGTTAAATAGTTCCAGCCACTTCTTCCCTCCCGTACTCAAATTAAGAAGTTGCCACATGGAGCCAGCTTCCAGTGATGGAGCAAATTCCTAAGGCAGCTCAGGATAAAGCCATTTATCTCATGAACTCCTCGGGGTTTGGGTGCGGGGTCCACTAATCCCGTCTCACTCCTGCTGCTGCCACTGTAGGCTGGATGCCTGGCTTAAGCTTCCTGTAGCTGCTTTATTTGTTTAAAACTCTTTTTCGGTCATCATTATTACTTAGAATTTGGGGGAGAAGGGTTCAACCATGATATCCAAACACTACTGAATAATGTCAAGGAGTAAGGAATATGCAGACTTTTTTTTTTAATGGAACATGATATTTAGGGAGACTACATCTTCAGTATTTGCTTTAAGATGCTGTTAGATTAATTGTATTTAAATCATGCCTTTTCTCCCACAGTGCTTCATAACCATTCTGTAAGACAATACTTATAAAATGATAATGAGTTTTGCTAGAGGATCTTTTACCACACTAAACCAATTTCCTGAGGAATAATTTAACAGGAAAATTATTTTGTGAAAACCAAAACACATATATGTGTTTTGCATTTAGTATTTCTTTTTAACTTTTTAAAATTTATATTTGGCTGTGCTGGATCTTCATCGGTGCACGTGAGAGTCTCCAGTTGCTGCACGTGGGGGCTTCTCTTGTGGTGGTGCATGGGCTTTAGGGCGCGCAAGCTTAGCAATTGTGGCACTCGGATTTAGTTGTTTCACGGCATGTGGGGTCTTCCCAGACCAAAGACTGAACCCATGTTTTTTGCATTGACAGGAAACTACTGGACCACCAAAAAAGTCTACATTTAGTTCTGACTTCAATTTAATACAAAGGAAGAAACTGTTTACCAGAAATTAATGTCAACTACCAATTAGAAAAAAAAAAGACAGCATTCTTCTCTTTTTAAAAGGCTAGAATATAATTTCTAATATCTCTGAGGAGTGTATAGAGTGATCTAGGAGCAAAGTTTGATGATCTGGTGTTCTAGAGGTGTCTTAAAATCTCATTGGCTCCCATATTCCAACCTGTCCACACATCATCTGTCACAATAGTAGGTACCCACAACATGTCAAAGGACAGCAAGTCATTAAATCCTGCATCCTCGCCCAGAGGTGTTGGGATCTAGGATGTTCCCCTGCTCCATATAGGGAAGGAAGAGGGAGGAGGTGGAAACAGAGAACCTTGAGTGTGAGAATTATGGATTGGAACAAAAAGGCTATTATTAGACTTTGCTGGGTACCAAACATGAAGCCAATAGAACCAGGCTCATGTACCCACATTTAGGTAAAATTTCATAGAAAGCATAAGAAAATCTTCACAGAGAGAGAAAATCTGAAGTAAATGTACAGAAGAGACCCAGAGGATCCAGGTACAGAGAGTCTGTCTTGGCCACCATGAGGTCCATTTGTGCTTTGGACTTACCCCTACTTCTTCATACATTCACTTTCATTTAAGCTGTTTTCAGTCAGTTTCTGATTCTTAAAAATAACAAGGTGCAATCAAGACAGATTTCTTGAGAAATCTATGTGGAGGTCAGGAACCAGCAGTTAGAACTGGACATGGAACAACACACTGGTTCCAAAAAATAGGGAAAGGAGTACGTCAAGGCTGTATATTGTCACCCTGCTTATTTAACTTCTATGCAGAGTACATCATGAGAAATGCTGGGCTGGAGGAAGCACAAGCTGGAATCAAGATTGCTGGGAGAAATACCAAAAACCTCAAATATACACATGACACCACCCTTATGGCAGAAAGCGAAGAAGAACTAAAGAGCCTCTTGATGAAAGTGAAAGAGGGGAGTAAAAAATTTGGCTTAAAACTCAACAGTCAGAAAACTAAGATTCATGGTATCCGTCCCATCACTTGATGGCAAATAAATGGGGAAACAGTGGAAACAGTGACAGACTTTATTTTGGGGGGCTCTAAAATCACTGCAGATGGTGATTGCAGCCATGAAATGAAAAGATGCTTACTCCTTGGAAGAAAAGTTATGACCAACCTAGAAAGCATATTAAAAAGCAGAAACATTACTTTGCCAACAAAGGTCCATCTAGTCAAAGCTATGGTTTTTCCAGTGGTCGTGCATGGATGTGAGAGTTGGACTATAAAGAAAGCTGAGTGCCAAAGAATTGATGCTTTTGAACTGTGGTGTTGGAGAAGACTTTGACAGCAAAGATATCCAACCAGTCCATCCTAGAGGAAATCAGTCCTGAATATTCATTGGAAGTACTGATGTTGAAGTTGAAACTCCAATACTTTGGCCACCTAATATGAAGAGCTGACTCGTTGGAAAAGACCCTGGAGCTGGGAAAGATTGAAGGCAGGAGGAAAAGGGGATGACAGAGGATGAGATGTTTGGATGGCATCACCGACTCAATGGACATGAGTTTGAATAAACTCCAGGAGTTGGTGATGGACAGGGAGGCCTGATGTGTTGCAGTCCATGAGGTCGCAAAGAGTCAGACATGACCGAGTGACTGAACTGAACTGAATCACGACAGGTATGTTGTAGAACAAATTAATATGGGTTAATGTACATCAGTTAATTTTTCTGGATTTCTATAAAGGAGATTTTAATATTTTCCTTATGTTTATCCACAGAGTTGTCATGCAGTCAAACCAGAAATTATCTGTCAATGTGCTCTGTAGACTAGATACTTCTGAAACCTAAGTCATTGA
Source organism: Muntiacus reevesi (assembly GCF_963930625.1). NCBI lineage: Eukaryota > Metazoa > Chordata > Mammalia > Artiodactyla > Cervidae > Muntiacus > Muntiacus reevesi. Next base: position 53,240,618 of record NC_089260.1, read on the forward strand.
TAATTTTTTCATCAATTCAAAAGAGGGAGCCCTAACACAGACTTGTCAGACCTAGGCAGACATTGTGCTGAGCTAGCCCCTAATTTCATCATCATTATGACCCTAGTTTATTTCTAAATTTAGTCAATTTATAAATAATTTTGAAAAGTTTAATTTTAAAACTTTTTATTAAAGTTTGTTTAATAAAGACCCCCCTCACAATGAGTCAGGTTCTGTGTTATTGCTTTACATTTATCAATTCATTTAACAGCTAAAGTATAAAAATAAATCAATGCTGATATCTTTAAATCACTAGTAAATCAGTTTATAGATATTATAGTTAAATCAATTTATAGATGTTACAGCTTGCTTAAAGTGGTGAAGCAAGAGAATGCAACAAAGTCAAGAGTGATGGGATGGTGTTAAAAGTGTAAATGAAAGGCTTTATGCAATAAATGGGAGTGGAAATTTGAGAGGGTTCAGGTTAGCATTGTCCAAAAGACTGTCTGCATTTTAAGAAAAGAATTGCTCTATAAAATTCTTACCAAAATCTGGTGACTGAACATATGTACACAATAAAATAATTTGTTAAAAAAAGTAATTGGAGAAGTCTTGCTTGGTAATAAATATTATAATGGGTGTATATGCTTTCATAGGACCAAAGAATCTTTTTTCTCAATAAAATATTATTATAATACATCAATTACTGGAATAGGATGAAATTCATTAAATAATCAAATAAAATTCCTCTTTTCCAATTTAATAAGTAAAAAGAGTAAATGCATATAATTCATTTGTAGTGGTTGTTCCTAATACAATATAATGGAGAAGGCAAAAACAATACTGATAGAAATCTTTCCATATTAAAGTGAAATGTTTTTCTCTCTATTAATAATCAGAACCAACTGTAGTAAGACTTCATCTGCTATCAATAACATAGAAAATCATGTTCATTATCTTAATTGAGAGATGCCAGGAAACAAAATATCATAGAAAACAACAGTGGGAGGGACCCTTTAACTACTTGCTGGCTCAATTTCCAATTTCATTTAATCTGCTACAGTTACCTAATGTGAACTGAGAGGGAAGGAATCTTTAATTTAGAAATTTGCTCTAATTCTTTCTCCTGGTTTTCTGCTACAAGCATAGGAAACAAAAGATATGTGTTAACTTGTACCTATATTCTCTATTTATTTTATTTGTGGGACATTAATAGAATCATTTAATTTCTCTTTTTGGTAAATGAATGGTCAAAAAAGTATCTTGGATGTTTATTGAAAAGAATAGAAAATGTTAAGATTATTCTTAAGAGTACTGCTACTTATTGGAAACTATAATACCATATGTAACTTCAATTCTTTAAAAAAATAATTAAAAAAAATTTTTTAATACTTTGCTTAAATATTAAACTCTAAGAAGAACTGATACTTTCTAATTGCAGTGCTGGGAAAGACCCTTGTGAGTCCCTTGGATTGCAAGGAGATAAAACCAGTCAATCCTAAAGGAAATCAACCCTAAATATTCATTGAAAGAACTGTTGTTGAAGCTGAAGCTTCAATATTTTGGCCACCTAATGTGAAGAGTCAACTCACTGGAAAAGACCCTGATGATGGGAAAGATTGAAGGCAAAAGGAGAAAGGGGTGGCAGAGGATAAGATGGTTAGACAACATCATTGATTCAATTGACATGAATCTGAGCAAACTCTGGAAGATAGTGGAGGACAGAGGAGGCTGGCATGTTACAGTTCGTGGGGTCGCAAAGAGTCAGAAACGACATAGCAACTAAATAAAAGTTCAACAAAATTCCCACTAGGAGCAATGTCAAAACTTCTAAGCAACTGACAATATTGATTATTTTTTCTCATAATCTATGAATAAGTATTTTCTGAATCCAAATCACCACCTTTAGTCTTGCCACCTAAAGAAAGCAGCCAATTCATAGAACTGTTTTGCTTCTTCGCTGCCTCCTGTTGGTTAGGATTGGAAACAATAAGATAGGTCAGGACAGACCAGTGCTGCTTGGGGAAAGAGAGAGTGGAGTGTCAAAGGAAGGTCTGTTTATCTTGATGAAGCCTCCGTGTAGAAATCAGAAATTGTTCAAGCATTCTGATTGTATGGTGGTGGTGGTAGTATTCTATTAACTGATTTGGAATTAACTCATTTCCCCTTAGTTCTCTGAATTTCTGCCCCATTGTCATTCAGAAATATTCCCTGTTGATCACAGAGCATGGAGATCATGTCTTTCCCATTTTTCTAAATTGTTATTTGATGAATGTGGATAAGGAAAGGAAAAATTTTAGGAATGCAAATACTTGAGCATATGCACAGCTTCAGATGGCACTGCCAAGTCAGGGGGGCAAATGCTGGAGCCAGCAACTAGTGAACACAGAGATGGTTTTCTGCCCTCTCTGACTGATAACAGATTTGTTAGAGATGATGATACGAATGTCATATTTTCATATGGCACATAAATAAAATAAAAATGTCAGAAGATTGCATAAACTGATGATGATCCAGTGGGGTATGAAGGTCATTCCTTCATGAATACAGAAATCTTCCACATCTGAATATCAACTTGCAAATGCATTATGTAACATAACACTGTATGTTTATACTTTATACATTTTAATGAAATATTTAACAGTCTTATTTTGAGTTCTTAATCTAAATCGCTGTAGAGGTCATGACAGTAAAATGAATGCAGTTGTTTCCCTGGAACAATTTTTTTTTAAAGCCCTGCCCTTCTATAACCTAGGAATAACCAAAATAGCGCAATTATAAAATTTTCTATCATCATGTCTTTCCTTCACAATTCTTTCCCCCCTTTAGGGTCAAGGAATACAATTCTCTAGATATCCGAATATCCCCCAACCTATCTCTTCATCCATAAGATCATAAGGTCAGAGGCAAATTGACCAGCAAAGATTTTGCTAAAGTGGAAAGCTGTCTTGTGCAAAAAAAAGTAATCTATTTCCCCAATTTCTTCATATTAAAGGCTTCTGCTGCACGGTAGGCATAACATTAATAGGCAGTTTACATAACATTTGCAATAAATTGCCATATGAAAAAGCTTTCTCAATTGTATGACTCTAGGACTGAAGAAACAAAACTATAAACTTTACTCTTTACTTGCCTTGCTGCCAGCGTCTTGTCTAAAACATCTGCTCAGGTAATATGTCACATCCAATAGCCTGTGCAGGTTAGACCAGTACATAATAGAAGTAAATGTATTTTTAAATGCCAGGTTTTAAAAGAAGACAGGCCCACTTGGTATCTCATTACAAGTGAAATGACTTTTCATGTCATCCCATCAGTAGCGATGCTGCTTTGGGGAGAGTTTCAAAGGTCAACATCCATAACTCTTTATTCTGTACTCATTCACTATTTTCTCCTGAGAGAAATGCAAGAAGACTATTTTCTAAGTGGACTTGTGTTTCATCTAACAAATGAAAAAAAATTGCTGCCTGAGTTGCTGTATATGCCAACAATCCCCTCAATTTGATATATACTATTACCAGAGGAACAAAAAACCTCACAAGTAACAAACAAGTTAAAGCTCCTTTTCCTTCCCTCCATCCACAATGCATGATCACAGAAAATGTGCTTGAAATAATCCGAGGTACCTAGAGACAACCCCTCAAGGTGAATGAGAAAGAAAATTAATGTCTTTAGAACTGCAAGATGTTGATTTCGGGGAAGCATGTTTCTCATTCTAGTCGGTACAGCATCATCCAATTAATTCCAATAAATATTGATAATCAAATTAACAATACAAAGGAATCACACACAATAGAAAGAAACGATTCCAGCCTGTCTCAGGCTGTTTATTCCTTGCTTCCTTCCCCAGCAACAAAGTTTTCTGAAACTCTTCTCTGGGCAAGGTGGGTTCTAGACTCTGGAGAAATAAGAATGATGAAGGTTATCAAAGTCCTTGTCTTTATCCAAAAGATAGAAATAAATAAGCAAAAACTAATGAAAGAACAGTAAATTTAGGTAGAAAAAGTAAAGTAGAAAAGTATAAGAGGTTTAGTTCCTTCTATTGGGTTTTCTCAACTCATGATCTTATTGGTAAAATCAGAAAGAAAAAGAGAAATAAGGAGAAGATAACGTGATAAAAGTCAATCATGGTAGTGGACCTGGGACCAGCCCACATGGAGGTGTGAGCATCACGGTAACTTGATAGCAGGTTGGGGCCCCAGTGTACTTGGAGAATTGATAGCATTCTCCCAGACCATTCACAAAATATTTGCTTTCTACTCCTCACCACCCACTCCCTATCCACAAACTAACTGCCCAACCCATTACAAAATAACAGTTAAGAAACCTTGGTGATTTGTGCCAACTAGATTATCTAATTTTACTTTCCTGTCCTTCTCCCTTCCATTAAGACTGTTATGCTCTCGCTATTCTCCCTCAAGTACCTTGCTGACTCAATAGCTGAGTAATCCAATAACATAGCTCAAGATAAAAGTATAAATGGCAGAGAGTGGTTTTTATTATGTTAGCTCTATCAAAGGCTTCCAATAGCTCAGCATAAACAAAGGTGGGAAACGTTGACATTCCAAAAATTATGGAAGACACAGTGGGAGAGTTATCTTTGGAAAACGGGACTTTTAAGATTTACTCAGAGGAGAGCAACCAGAGCTGTCACCTTGCTTTGCAAGCCATGCTGGCACTACACCATCTGATCAAATTTTGTGGCAGACAGACAGACATTGTGTACCTACTGATGTAATGTAGCATGAATGCCACAGCTTCACCCGTGAGTATTCCTGACAAAAATGTTGAACCTGAATTTAATCAAGTCTTTAGGACTAACTCTCAGAATGGGAAATGCAGAGGAAAAAGAAACAAATTAAACAAAACCATGAGAAAACTATCAGACAAGTCAAAAAGTGGAGCATTCTAAGAGATAATTGATCTGATCCTTCAAAGAATCAGTGGATGATTTATGCATAAAAGAAACATTAAGAAGTCAATTAATTATTACAACAAATTATCCTTGCATGATTCTGCTATTTTTAAGAAATGACTGTCAAAAATATTTTAATAACAATTGCTGAAATTTGAATATGGGCTAAGTAGTAGATGTTTTTAAATTATGGTTCATATTATTAGCTGTGGTAATGCATGGTTTTTATGTAGGACAATGTCAATTTTTTCTGAGATGCTGAAGAATTTCGAAAGAAGTATCATGGTGATATGGGTCAATAAGCATACAAAAAGTTAACAATTCTTTTTCAAAATTTTTTGTATGATTAAATACTTACAACTGAAAATGGGTTAAACTCTATTGTTTTTCACAAACCGAGTTCTTTCTATAGTATACGGCCAATAAAAGTTTTCAAGCTCATGGAATTTTAGTACAATAAGCTTCAGTTATCCAGAACTCTGAGCAGAGTCAGAGTTAGATATAGAAATCTGTATCTTCCAGAAAACCAAGTTAATCCCTTATATTACAAATGTAAAATGTTATTCTGAAAGTACTGTGAAATAATCAGCTCTAAGTACAATTTATATAATATAATGGAATTGTTTTTTATTGAACCCAGGTCATTCTTATGAGCAATTGACATTCTGACACTGATGATAGGAAACTTATTGAGTTAGGTTGAAGATATGCACCCTAATACTTATTTTCCTGAAAACCTCTGTGATATCCATCTGACCTGAGTCTTTTTTTCTTTTTGACTTCTTCAGTAGTATGTGTTGACCCTGCGCTATGTGCCAGTTATGGTCTGAGTCCCAGGGATGAAGGAATGTTCAAAAGGCTAGGTGAAAGTGCAGTGGCAGGAACAGGGTATTTGGGAGCAGACACAGCCTGCATCTCTTAGGAATGGTGCAGAATCTCATTTAGGAACCAGGAGAAACAGGTCAGGTCCATGAGAAGATGGAAATGTAAGGAAATCTCCCTGGGGAGAGATTCACAGAAAGGGTAATTCTTTAGCTAAATCTTGAAAGATGCAAAAGAATTTGGCAGCTAGACGAGGAATGTGGAGTGTCAGATATTTTGAACATGTGTTACTACTAAGATAGTGATGTCTTCAACTGAGAGTGAAAAGACAGAAGTTGTGAGATCTGTTTTAATGAAAAAGATGAATTCAGCGATGCCTCCATCAATATGACCATATGATAAACTCTCTCACTATTGTATTGCTGACAAGACAGCAATAATCAAAGTCAGATACCACTTCTGTCTTTTTTTTTACCAGCCTTGTGAAAAAAATGGAAAAGAAAGTTTGATATAGGATCCAAGACTGCCTGGCTTCAAATCCCTGCTCCATGACTTACCAATTGAATAACTTTGGGCAACTTAAGCTCTAAGCTCTATGTGTTTGAGCTTCTTAAAAAACTACCTCATAGGGTTAAGAGGTTGAAATGAGTTAACACACAAGAAATGCTCAGAAGGGTCTGGGACAGTGTGTGTACTCAGTCAATATTAGTAATTCTTAAATTATTAAATGTTCAAGGGTGAGGTGTCTTCAATAATTATTGCATGGCTTGACCAAATATATCATCTTCTGGTTGATTTTTAAATATTCTTTTTTTAATTCAAAATTTCTCCCTCTCATTTTTTAATATTCTTGGTAACTGCTTTAAAATAGCAATGGCATATAGAATAGTTCAGTAGATATAGCATTGCTATTTTGTCAAAGAAAATTTAAGCAGACTGGCCAACGAAATGAAAGCTAAATAAAGAAAAGCAAAGGTCAAAACTTTTTCTGCATTTCGTTGCTGCTCCCATTGTGATGGCTATGAGTAAGACACTCAGCTTTGTCGCTTTCAGATTAAGAAGGCAAAATGTCCTTGGTTACCATCCGCTGCATGTAGCTCTGGCTGCCTCTAAAGAGGCCATAAACATCTGGAGAGTCCACTTCCAGACATGAACTACACGAACTGCATTTAGTGGTCCAATTGTCAAGATATCTGTGCACAGCTCTCCTTGCTCTTCCTGACTAAATTGCTACGCCTACTCTTTCTCCCTATAATATTCTAAATCTATTGTGCATTTTTTTAAAAGATTGAGAAAAATTGCAGGTGGTAAATTTAATGTCAGGAGAAAGGGTTTTGTGTGTTCTGCAGCAATTCTGAACTAAGCCTATAGATTCCCTGTTTGTCCAGTGGTTAGGACTCGGTGCTTTCACTGACATGGCCCAGGTTCAATTCCCAGTTGCGGAACTAAAATCCCACAAGCCACACAGTGCAACCAAAAGTAAATAAATAAAACATGTAAAAAGAACTAGGCTTTCTTTAGAGGAGAGTATGTAAAGTGAGCAAGCTGAGCTCAAGTCACTAGTTCCCCCATACGATGACAGGGGGACATTAAGAAAACCTGTCTGTTCTTGAGAGTTATTAGCAATTACTTCGATCCATTTGTGTCTTTCTCAGGTTCTTTCATTTCTCCTTCTCTGTTCCACGCCAAGTCTTTCTGAAAGGGATCTTATGGTAAAGCAATTATCCTCCAATTAAAAATAAATTTTTAAAAATCTGAAAGGGCTTTTGTGTGCTTAGCTGCTCAGTCATGTCCAACTCTGCGATCCCACGGACTATAGCCTGCCAGGCTCCTCTGTCCATGGGGATTCTCCAGGCAAGAATACTGGCGTGGATTGCCATGCTCCCCTCCAGGGAATCTTCCCAATCCAGGGATCGAACCCAGGACTCCTGTGTTGCAGGAGGATTCTTTACCATCTGAGCCACCAGGGAAACCCAAGAATACTGGCGTGGGTAAACTACTCCTTCTTAGGGAAAACAAGGAATGGACAATGCAGCGTGGAAACCCATGGGATTCCCCATCTCTCTCTTATTTTTGCTCTTCTATCGCAACTTTCATTTTTATCCATTCTAGCCTGTTTGGAAAGGTGCATTGGATCCAAAATCTATGAGCAAAAAAAAAAAAAAAAATGAATATACTAGAAGCAATCTTTCCTTTTCCTCTAAAAAGAATTTCAGTATCATAGCTCACAAATGGGACATGATCACCTCAATGTTACAATCAACTCTAAGAAACAGTATAATTCTCAGTGCCCTTCAGAACCTCAATACAAGGGGCATGAAATAATGATTTAATATTATACAGCATTTCATTTCATCTACAAAAGTACCCATGCAGCCAGCGATGCTAACAAATGTGCATACTCAATTCAAATCTCAGCAACCTGACATGTTTTTCATTATTATAATGTCAGCTTCTCGAGGGCGAATGGATGAAGTGAGAGTTACCCCCAATTCATGAACGTTTGAGGGTGACCACCTTTCCTTTCACTCCGCCAATGTGAAAGGCATGAATGACCCCCACCGCCCTCTACAGCTTTTGCATTTTTTCTGATTCGTTCTGATTCGTGTCTCCAGCAGATGCAAAGAACAGCTGATGCTTTTCCTCACATGGTCTCTTTCACCTTGGAGAAGAATTTCCATTAGCTTTTCTGATCCAAAGCCTAGAAATACTTACCTTCACCTCCAAAAGTACTAAATACCTCAAATTATATATCCTAACCTAATTCTCTTTTTCATGACTTTTTTTTCTTTTTAGCGTGAGAAGAATCTCAAACACCAAAAATGCACCCAGTATTGTACTTCATATTAGTAAGTTTTCCACATTCACAATACAGACTCTCCATCAAGAAACTCAAGAGAAAGTCATTTTTATTATAAGATGTGTTTGTGTTCTACAGTAATGAGAGAGAGGACCTTGCTATCCATTTCACAGTAGCTGGTATAATATTATGTTAGATTTCCAGGGACATTATTTATATGAAAGGGTATAAGATATTGCCCCATTATCAGCATGTATGTTAATTATATGTTCTAGGTTAGAGATTGTATGTATAGTCACTGAGTTTGAAATCTTGTGCCATCTTGATTATTTTTCTGCCCCAGTGGGTACATTATATACATCCACTTTCATCTTCCAGTACTATATAATTCAAAGCTGCCTGAAGAGGGAAGAATGACAATTTCTATTAGGGAGAGGGTATTGAGAAAATATATATATACAATATTATGGTGGTTTTATTTTGGTGGTGGTGGAAATCGTTCTTTAGGATACCAGAAAAATTATAGATATGTAATATATAATTATAATATATAGTTGTGTGTGTATATATATATATATAAAATCTCAGTGCTCAAACTGGCCTGGCTCTGATAATAAAGCAGATGAAGCAAAGAAACTAAGGTTGATCCTTACAGGGCTAGAGATTGACGGGAACAAACAGCATGAAGTCCACGAGAGCGGGGAGGACGCCAGGTCAAGCAGAGTTCATGCCAATCTACTAGTACATGGAAAGGATGTGGCTAGAGAAAATGTGGGTGGTAATTTTTAGACTCAAGTGGGTCACAAACCAGTGAAGTCTGTCCAAGTGATTGAACATCATACAGAAGTGGGGTTCATCTGTCTCTGGTTTATTTCACTTAGCATAATGCCCTCCAGGTTCATCCATGTTGTCTTGAATGGCAAGAATTCTTTCTTTTCTAAAACTGGGTAACATTTAATTGGTTTTTTTTATTGTTGTTGTTTGTTGTTTAGTCATGTCTGACTCTTTTACAACCCCATGGACTATAGCCCAGCAGGCTCCTCTGTCCATGGGATTTTCCAAGCAAGAATACTGAAGTGGGTTGCCATTTCCTTCTCCAGGAAATATGTTGACCCAGGAATCGAACCTGCATCTCACATTCAGCAGGCGGATTCTTCACTACTGTGCCACCTATAGGCTTATATCACATTTTCTATATCTAATCGTCTACTGATGGAAATTCAGGTTACTTACAAATACCACATGATTTATAAGATACATCAAGTATAGTAAAACTCATAGAAGCAAAGAATGGAATGGTACTTTCCACAATCTGGGAGGAGAAGGAAATGCAAAGGTATTAGTCAAAGAGCATGTGCATGTTCAGTTGCTCAGTCATGTTCACTCTTTGCAACACCATAGACCATAGCCCACCAGTCTCCTCTGTCCATGGAATTCTCCAGGCAAGATTACTGGAGTGGGTTGTCATTTCCCTCTCCAGGGGATCTTCCCCACCCAGGGATCAAACCCACGTCTTTGCATATCCTGCATTGACAGGGGGTTCTTTACCACTGAGTCACCAGAGACACAGCCAGACAAATGCCTTTCTTCCAAATCAGATAAGAAACATGAATTTACTTCTATTTCAGCAGTATGCATCAGGAGAACACACCATTCCTCCCATAGTAAGTGGTGCTGTAACTGGGATTTGAGGATTTTTACTACCTAGGGTTCTGAATACTTGTCATCTAGGGTGAAGATATTAGATGCAGAAAAGAATGAGGAGAATACTGGTGAGTCCCATTCTCAAGATCATAAAAGGAAAAACCAGAGAGGTTCTCAGTTGCTGTGTCAACAATGGAGTCAAAAACTGGGGACCATACTAGAAGAACCATGTATGATGTTTTAGGAATTACAACTTCCTCATCTTTGTTATTTTTGATCTTTTCAGAGATTCACAGTTAAATGTGCATACAAATAATTGTTCTTAGGGCAAGCAGGAGACTGAAACTTTTTCTACAGTGAATATTCTGGGGTGCCAAAGCCCCAAGGAAAAGGGTGGGTAATAGTGGGTTTTAAATCATAAGTAAACAAATAATTGTTAACTTTGGGAGACTTGCTATGTGTCAGGCAAGAATCTAAAAGTTGTATGGATACAGAAACAAATGGAGGTATGGATGCAGATGGAGATGCGGATGTGGACTTGGAGATGGGAGGATACAGAAACAGATACATAAACTCCAAGAGAAAGGGAGAGCAAGCAGAGTGTCTGCTGCCTGCCCCAAGGAGGAGAAGCCAGCAGATGAGGGCAACCCAGGACAGAAAAGTAGCCTGAGGCTAAACTGTGCAGGCGAACGTCCTACCTTTTATAATTAGAACTCTTCCACTTCACTGATGCTCCAGACAAGAGCCTGACTCCGTGACCAAAGAAGGTCAATTTCTACACACCAGGGCTGAAATCAGCCTGATTTGTAAAGCTGCAGCAAATTTTTGGCCTTCCTGATTCCACTTGGAAAAGTTGAGTAATCTCCAAGTGTGTCCTGATTTGTCTTACAGTGAAGGAGACACAGAGACAGGGACTCATGGAGTTGGACCAAGCATGTGGACCTCTGCCTCTTACACTGTGAAACATGGAGCAAATACATCAGAATCACCGTCAGTCTTTCCATCTTCCTTAGTTCTTTGTTCTAGATTTGAAGTGTCTGGAATTGAGACCTGGCAAATTATAATCATTGGCCCAAAGGAGGTCCTTATCTTAACACATTGCACTGCCTTTTGCTTTATTTTTTATTTTCTCCACTGTCCCGTTTGCCTCCTAGTTCAGTCTCCTCCCACGACAGGCATTCAGGTCTAGCACATCTCATATCTGTCTCTTCCATCCACCTTCTGCACATTTACTTAGGTATATGTATCTCACACATACATAGCTCATGTGATATTAATTCAATAATAAAATATGTATATTACTCATTTTTGTTTTTACTACAAATCTTGTTCTCTCCCAAGTTTATTTGACTAAATATTATAGTTTTGAGAACTTCCATGCTGTAAAATGTAACCTTAGCTCACATTTCTGAATTCTGAAGGGCATTCTACCCATTCACATGCCACATCTTACCGCTCTGTCTCCTCTTGTCAGATACTTGGGGTTACCACCAGTTTCTTGGTGCTACAGTAACTGGAAATAAAACAAAAGCAATGTAATATGTTTATACAACTTTCTTCTGGAAAGTCCTGGAAGAAGAGGACTGACAGAAGAGGATGTATTAGAAAAAAAACAACTTTTATGAATTGCACAGGAATTCTTGAAAGTGACCAGAAGTGATCATAATAGTCTCCTCTGGAAAATCATCTGTTTTTCACTGATCGTAGTATACAAAACGAGTTCTTCAGAAATTTGTTCTGAAAAAAACAGTTGAAAAAGTGAACTCTGTTTCTTTATTTATTGTGGGTTTTCTTCGAGTGTTTGATATCTAAAGGAGCATGCAGTTATCTCCCAAGACACAAAGTAATGATATAAAATATTGCTTTAACAAGAATATCTGTGAACTCGTCAAGCTAGAGTTCCACAAAATATATTTCAGGAACCACTATCGTATTGTTGCTATTGCTACATTTTTTTTAAAGGATGCGGTGATAATATCAGAACTGAATGAGATTTTTCATCAAAACAAATTAAGCCTTGAAAAGAAATGATGCCTTAAAGAGGAAGGCATTTTGATTGTAGTTTGATATTATTCAGTTTTTTTCCAATATTACGTATTTTATCATTTTGTGGTTTCTATTTTTCCAACAGGCTGACTCACAAATCTCTGTACAAAATCATGTTTAGGAGAATCTGTGACTGACTACTTATTAACAGTGCTTATGCTTTGCTACTCTTTTTGCCTGGTCAAATCCACCAGCATAGGAAAATCTAATCTCCTGCAATTGGTAAGCCAAGGAAGCAGACTTGGAACTTGGCTGTGAGAATAAGAGCCTCTACGGTCCTGTCTGCAAAGCCCAGAGTGCTCTGTTTCGTGAACCAGCTCTGAAGATGCTGGCCACACAAGTTCTCTGACCCAGCACCTGCAGGGTGAGCACTTGTGTTTAACCAGTTCAGGGTCAGTCAACTAGATTCAGTATATTCAATCTGAAAAATGCAAGCCATTGTTAAAAGGCAACTCATTGTTAAAAAATAGGAGTACAATTGCATGGGAACCTTCAGAAACTAGGTTTTCTGGTTTGGGGTCTCCTCTAAGCCAAACTTTGGAAATTGAACTTTAGAAGGAAAATGGGGAGCCATTATTTACCGTGTTATATTCAAACCCGAAATTTGCAATTTAACGAGCAAAGGACCTTGGTGTGCGTTTGGGGAAAGCAAGAGATGATTCCAGATAAAAGGCCATACACTAATTTATCTCATCTTTATCATTTATTGTTGTGAACTGCTAAAGCTATGCTTTATTTATTGCAACTCATCCATATATAATTCTTCGCGGTTTATAAAAACAGCATCTAACATTTCCACCCCAACTTTATAAATTGCATTGATTTATTTCTGTCTCTTAAGCCTGAAATCATTTATTACAACAACAAAACATTCTCGTATTCTGGTGATTCAAGAACAAAGTCGACCCACTTACTGTGTGGTGAGCATTGACAGATGGCCAAATGGGGCGATAGCTTTGATTTTAATGTGTCTTAAGAGAGTAAATGAAGCAAAGGCAATCTTCATCTCATGTGAAAAGTTGGATTTTTGTGTGCCTTGTCGGCAACACTGAGGTGCAATTCTCACAGGACCTCATTGATTTTCCACTCAACCATGACCATTCAGATGGCAAAAAGCAGGGTCAAAGAATTTTTAAAGTTTTTTTTTTTCCTTGTTTATGAAAGTACCGACAGAATTGACTCTACTTCCTTCAGTGGTCATCAGTGGTTTGAGGGTACAAAGTCTTTATGGGTTTCACAGGTTATGAATTTCTAATTTTACACAAAATGAAGTGGTTTTGTCAAGAGAATCATTAACATCACAAAGACGAGGAGAATAAAAATTCTTCACACCTCCCCACCTGTGATTGTAGCATAGATCACGGATGACAAAGCACTTTGCATTACTGGCCTAAAGCTCTGAAAGGGGACAGACTTCAACAGCAGACATGAAATAATGTTTGTAATAGAGCAATAAAGTCTGGCGGCCGTGAGGATGGCAACTGGATCTCAACTTAACTTTAAATACGAAGTACCGTTTCAGTAGGAAGATTAACTTCATTCTCTCTGAGAGGATGAAAGATTGAGAAACATTTGGAGAGGGAAGAGGTGACAATTAAACTCTATAGGAATTTTAGCCTCTAGACAACATTTAAACAAGTGGAAGTATCAACTCCGTGTATTTCAAATTTGTACTTCTGTGGTACAAATATTAGTCACAGTCAATACAAGCTATGAGACCACTGGTCTGTCTTATTACAGTGCAGTCCTTGACTAGACATGGATATAAATTTCTTGGGTCCGTAATCTAGTTGGTGTATCTGTGTTAACTTCCCACTTTTCAATATAACATAATAAAACAAGAATAGACTTTGGAGTTGAACCAGAAAGACCTGAATTTGTACCTGCTTTGTCAGATTAGGAAGCTGGATTGTCTCCATCTCTGTAATGGGAGTAATAACATTACCTATTCTGCAAATTTATACCAATTAGATTAGATTATCAGAAGTGACTCATTATCAGAAGTGACTCTACATCAGTAGTGCCTCTCATTCAGTAAATTTTGGTTCACTTAGCACATGTGGCTAATCTGCTACAAGAAACTTTCTATTCAAAGTCTGAAACACACACTCTCATCCTCAAAGAGTAATGGACATCATGTAACACAGTGCTCCTAGGGCCATATTGCTCCAACGCTCCAGGAAGCCAAGTGACTGTCAAGCTCTCTACTAGGACATCGTGCTAGAGAATAAAGGCAACATCCCAGGGATCCAGTATTCTGTGGTGTCACATTTGAATGACAGCGTAATGACGTGGGGCCTCCTCCAAGCCCATGCTTCATCTGCTGGCCTCAGCATTTCTGAGCATTTCAGGGTTCATTCACATGTGCTGCTGTGTGGTGGGAAGCAGAAAATGAGAACTCCAGCATGCCATCGGCTGGAAGGCCGCGAATGCTCATTGGAAAGTGAACACTGAGTGCCCACAAACGGAGATGCAAACGTTGACAAGATAATTGCAAATATTGTGAAAATGAAAAACCGTTCCAACCCAGTCAAAAGGAAAAAAAGCTCAGAGTCTTCCATACTCGTGCTGGCAAGGCACTGAAAACAATTACTTTTTCTTTCCACGGCCTTACGAACCACCTCCTTGCCTTGACTTCTCCCATGAAGCAGCGTTTATCTTTGAGATGAAAGACAAGCTCTGGGGTTAACACTCAACCGAGCGTGAACGTTGCTTCCCTTCCCCTAGCAGGAAGGCTAAATTATAATAAATAAGTAAATAAATAAGCATTCTGGGTGAGTTCCTAGTTCACTGCTTTGTTTTTTGCCTTCAACAGAAGGGCAGACAAAAAGGACATCCTCTATCGAGACGAGCACATAATATACTACCCACTTTAGAGTAAGAGGAGAGGTTGATGCGTCAGGACTCCGAGACCACAGGCCCCAGGCGCTGTCCAGGCAAACCTGGACAACAACCAGCTTGCCTCCTGCCCATCCTAAAAGTTAAAGATGGAGCAAGAGCCTCTGGCATTGCACACATGGGCTTCACTAAATGGATAGAAGTAAAAACGCTTGGCAGGAATAGAAAATTTGTATATGTACAATTCTTTTTTGTTTTTGTTCAATTCTGTTTTGTTTCTATTCCCTCAACAACTTTCAAATATACAATACAATATCATCAACTATATCTCTATGCTGCAAATTACACTCCCAGGAGGACTTACTTGTTTTATAATTGAAGACCGCCTTCATCCATTTCACCCACCTCCTATCCCTCACCTCTGGCAAACACTAATCTCTCTCTGTATCTAAGAGGCTTTTTTTTTTTAAGGTTCCACATACAAGATCATAAAGTATTTGTCTTCCTCTGTCTAACTTATTTGATTTAGCATATTGCCTCTAGGTCCATTCATGTTGTTACAAATTATAAGAGTTCATTTTTCATGGCTGAGTAATATGCTGTAGAATATATGTTTTCTTTATCCATTTATTTACCTATGGACAATTAAAGTTGCTTCCATGTCACGGCTGTAGTAAACAATGAGGCAATGAATATATGGGGGCAGATATCTTTTCAAGTTAGTGTTTTAGTTTCCTTCAGATAAATACCTAGAAATAGAATTGCTGGATGACATGATAGTCCTATTTTTAATTTTTTGAGGAATCTCCATACTGTTTTCCACAATGTGAAAGTGTTACTTGCTCAGTCATGTCCGACTCTGTGCGACCCCATGGACTGTAGCCCACCAGGCTCCTTTCTCCATGGGATTCTCCAGGCAAGAATACTGGAGTGGATTGCCATTCTCTTCTCCAGGGGATCTCCCAGATCCAGGGATCGAACGCAGGTCCCCCACATTGCAGGCAGATACTTTACCATCTGGGCCACCGACAGCTGTGCCAATTCACATTCCCACCAACAGCACACAAGGGGTCTCTTTTCTCCACACCCTTACTGACACTTATAACTGTCTTTTTGATAATAGTCATTTTAACACGTGTGAAGTGATATCTCACCATGGTTTTGATTTGCATTTTCCTAATGATTAATGATGCTGCACACCTTTTCATTTATCAGTTGGTCTGTATGTCTGTATGTCTTCTTTGGAAAACTGTCTATTCATATCCTCTGCACATTATTTAATCATAATTTTATGAGTTCTTTATATATTTTGGATATTAACCCATTATCAGATAGATTATATGAAAACATTTTCTGACATTCTGCCATTTCATTTAGTTAATAATTTCCTTGCCTGTGCAGAAGTTTTTTGTTTTAATATAGACCTGTTAAATGTAGACCCAATGTAGACCCATGTTTGTTCTGGTTTTGCTGCCTTTGCTTTTGGTGTCAAATCTAAACATCATCACCAAGACTGATATCAAGGATCTTACCACCCAGGTTTTCTTCTAGGAGTTTCATCGCCTTGTGTCTTACATTCAAGTCTTTAATTTATTTTGAGATATTTTATGTACAGTGTCAGGTAATGGTCAAGTTTGACTTTTTCCATGTGGCTATGCAATTTTCCCAAAACCATTTATTGAAGAGATTGTCCTTTCCCCAGTGTATATTCCTGGCTCCTTTGTCATAAATTAATTGAATATATATAAATATATTTATTTATTGTCTCTCTATACTTTTCCATTGAAACACTTGCCTGTTTTATGCCAATACCATATGGCTTTGATTACTATAATTTTGCAATATAGTTTGAAGTGATGCCTGCAGTTTTGTCCTTCTCTCTCAAAATTGCTTAGCTTATTTGTGGCCTTCTGTGATTCCATGATACCACTGGAATTTTGACAAGAATTGTATTGAATCTATAGATTGCTTTGGGTCATATGGAATTTTAACGATATTAATTATTAGCATCATGAGCATGGAATATCTTTCCATTTATTAGTGTTGTTTTCAATTCCTTTCATCAATGTCTTATAGTTTTCAGTGTACAAGTATTTTCCTCCTTTGTTATATTTCTAAGTGTTTTATTTTTTGATAGCAATTGCAATTGGCATTATTGTTCTCAAGTTTCATCCATGTTATAGCATATATCAGAACTTCATTCCTTTTTATTACTGAATGATATTCCTTGGTATGAATATACCACATTTTGTTTATCCATCCACCCATTGATAGACATTTGGGTTGTTTTTATCTTTTGCCTGTTGTCAACACTGCTGTTAAGAGCATTCCTGGACAAGTTTTATCTGAATATCTATTTTCAATTATTTGCAGCATTTATTTATGAGTGAAATTGCTGAGATAGATAGACCTTGTAAGACTTCCAAATTCCATTCCTTTTTAGAAGGCACAGTGAATATTTAAATCATAAAATCTGTTCCCTTGCCTCCTGGAAACCAGGAAAACACTGTAGATGATAAATAATATTGATCTTAACTCAAGCAGACTTCCCTGGTGGCTCAGACAATAAAGAATCTGCCTGCAATGCAGGAGACCTGGGTTTGATCCCTAGATCAGGAAGATCCCCTGGAGAAGGGAAAGATGACCCACTCCAGTATTCTTGCCTAAAGAATTCCTCAGACAAAGGAGTCTGGCAACTATTTACCCACCATCATTCTCTAATCCCCACACCCAATACCTCTCTACAAGATGCGCCCTTCTTAAATCACATGCATTCCAGACCTGGCAAAGGAATTAATATAATGATTAATGGATTTCAAATATATGCTTATACTTATGTCAATGCGTATCACAGGTCTTATCCCACTTAAAAATATGTATGCTTAATTCAGTATTTTCAAAGCCTTGTTAAAAGAGAAGAATATTAATTTATGGAATATTATTCTTGCCTGGAAAATTCCATGGATAGAGGAGCCTGGCAGGCTACAGACCATGGAGTTGCAAAGAGTGGGACAAAACTAGGCAACTGAGCACACAGACACACACACAGACACACACTTCACACCATGTGAAGAAGACACTTTAAAAAAAGAATAGCTTCATCTATCCCGCATCTTGCCTCTCAAAGAATACCAATATGCAGCCTTCTGCTGCTTCTTCATGAAAAGTCAGACCTAATTGGAATATTTTCATGCAATGAAGCGAAAAATCTCCTAAACTTCTTGACAATGTCTGTGGGATTCAAAGGTGTCCCAGAAATCCATCTGGGAACTATAGACTTTTAGGAACTGTATTTTAAAGCAATACAATTGAATCTACATGTAGTTTAAAGTTATACTTTCCAGATTTATTATTTTGGCAAAACTCCAGTGGGAAGAGCTTCAGATCTGCAAAACATCTTAATTAGCATGACACAGGCTGAGAAGTTAATAAAATGTACATCTTTATTGTCCATGGGAATCATTAAAATCAAAAAGGCTGAAGTTGACTACTCATGAGGATAAATATTACCCTACACAAATTTGCAGTTATGTCAAAAAGTGGAACTTGAGTTTCTAATCTATCCTTTCCCTCTTCTTTCTTCCACTATCTCTATCAGAGCAGAACATGCTAGCCCACATCCTTCCTTTATGCAGAGGAGAACACCGCTTTTGGGTGCGTAGAAATCTCCACGGGTTATTCTGAGCCTCGAATTTAGCACCCAGACTTACCAGGACTGGAATAGAGAAACTCCTTCTGCCTGATAACACTGACCACGTGCTACAGTGGGAATGGTACTGAGATTCCCAGAGCACATTACAGCCACTGTATCCTCAGCATTCCTGCCCAACCACTGAAGTTGATGGAACTGTAATGCATGAGACGGTGAATTCATGCTTGCAGTACTAGAAGCTTTAAGTTCAGCAGCCAAGTCAAACTGAAGTTCCACTTGTTTCAAAACTCCTGCTTGAAACTAGACTCCACCTAGCCCAGAATAACCTCTCCTTCCTCTGAACTCTGAACACACTTATTATACCATATATCTGACCTTGGCAAATATGCCTTTGTATTCTAGGTTTTCATTTTTCCTAATAGTTTGAGTGTATCAAATTTGCTAGCATTAACTTATCCAACTTTGGCCAATGTATCCAGTGCTGTATTATTAAATGCAAGATCAGTAACTCTAGATTGATTATCTATGTGTGTACATATGTGAGATAAGAGATATTTGAAACTTTAGGATGTGTTAGCATATGAGTCTACATATGCCAGCAATCTGAAGAAACCTGAGCTATAATATAACTCTGAATTCAAAGTTTTAATCAATCCCAAAGTGCTATTTCAATAGTTTATACTTTGTTTTTTTTTTTAATTTTCCAAGTGCTTCAAATACACAACAGAGGAAAGCCATTTAAATGCAACACAAAAACCATGCCTTAGTATAATTTGTGAATAACCAAACTTATATACTTGTACCAAAGCTATGATGCCTTCTGTTCCTGGGCAATTTAAAATTTCCTGTGTGGAAAGGGATCTGGCCCTTTAAGTATGAGGATTAAGTATGGATATGAAACATGGATTTCATGTATATTAGCAAAGACTACCCTATGTTCAAGTTCAAGTCTCAGTTCCAAAAGATTCAGAGCTGACCAGGAGTGAGCAGTCCTAATACTTTCTCCAGGTAGAAAAATGAGCCTCATTTTCTATGGATGTGCATATGTCATGGTCTTCATAGCCACAGCATCATCTCATTTTAGCAATGGAGAAGATTTAGGGACTTTTCTATTGTCATGCCTACTTCCAGTGTGTGAGATATGCTTGATATAGCAAGTAATCTGAAGACATGTTTGGTAATTCATCTGACCCTCAATTGTGACTTGACCTTGAAACAAAGTTCCAACTATGTCCCTCTCTGATTCTAGACTTACACTGTCAAATATGGTGGCCACATGTAGCTACTGAGTCCATGAAGTGTGGCTAGTCTAAATGGACACATGTTCTAAACATAAAATACTTCAAAGCTTGATATAAAAAACCTTAAAATATCTCAATTATTTTTATATATTCCAACTTTTAAATATTATTTTTGAATGCATGGGGTAACCAAATATTATTAAAATTAATTTTATCTATTTCTTTTTCCTTTTTAAATGTGGCCACTACAAAATTTTAAATGACCCATTTGTGACCTACATTATCTTTCTATTAGGAAACCTATCTTTCTGTTAGGCAGCATCATTCTAGAGTCTAAACTGGTTTCTCAGATTCTGTTCACTGTACCACTTTTATCAGAATCAAGGGTGCTTATACCCCCATATTCATCACAGCGCTATTTGCAATAACCAAGATATAGAAACAGTGTAAATATCCATTGATGGATGAATGGATAAAGAAGATGCGGTGTATAGATATAGATATAGATATAGATATAGATATAGATATAGATATAGACACACACAACGGAATACTACTCAGCCATAAGAAAGAATGAAATTTTGCCACTTGCAACAACATGGATGGACCTAAGTGAAATGAGTCATACAGAGAAAGACAGATACCATTTTTTTCTCATTTTTTTGTGGAATCTAAAACAAACAAATAAAAACCAAGCTCATATACCCTTCCTAATAGCTTGCCCTGAGAGTTTCAGACTTAACTAGCCAGCCCTGACAATCACATAAGCCAATTCCTTACAACAAATCTCTAGCCTACTGATTCTGTTTCTCTGGTGAAACCCTAGCTCTGAGACACTAAGTATATAGCAATAAAGATGATTTGGGGGGAAAAAAACAAAACCCTGTTCTCTCATGCAGAGAACAGATGGGCAGTTTCCTGATGACAAGGGATAGAGGGTGGGCCAGATGGGTAAAGGGAGTCAAAAGATATGAACTCCCAGTTATAAAATATGTACATCATGGGCATGTAATGTACAGCTTTGTGACTAGTTAGTAGTGCCATATTGCATATTTAAAAGTTGCTAAGAGGGAGGGGACATATGTGTACTTATGGCTGATTCATGTTTATGTATGGCAGAAACCAACACAATATTGTAAAGCAATTATCCTCTAATTAAATATAAATAAATTTAAATTAAAAAATAAAAGTTGCTAAGAGAGTAGATCTTAAAAATTCTCATTGAAGAAAAATTCTGTAACTGTGTACAATGATGGATGTTAACTATACTAATTGTGGTGATCCTTTCACAATATATACAAATATGATCAAATCATTACATTGCATGGCAGCAGCTAATATAATGTTAAAAGTTAACTATATTGCATTTTTTAAAAAGGAGAAAGAAAAGAACCAGGGATGCTTGTTACTAATTTAGACAGTCAGACTCCATCCCAGATTTACTGAAGCTCATCTTGAGGAACAAGGTCCCAGAATATGTATTTTAACTGGCTTCTGTGCTCATTCTTCTACCCAGCAAAGCCTAGGATCAACCACCTAAGATAAGCCTCGGATCCTCTTTAGCTTCCTCTCCTCTGGTCACAAGGGAAGCAGAATGACGAGTCCAGAAAAGGAACAATAAAAAAAGGCAAAACAGCCTTACTCTCATTAATCCTACCCATTTAGTGACTGCATACATGAAATGACCCACAAACGAGTTGGATACTGAGATATAGCAAAGTCTCAAAGCATGAGAGCTACAATCACTTTCCCTGAAAAGTTTCCAACCTTTGGCTTGGAGGTAATGTGAGTATGTAGGTGGTGGGCAGGAGCGACTGGTGGCTCTTGCATAGACTTATCATGTAGATTTGAATTCAAGCCTCTGCCCCCTAATCAAGAGCTGCTTGCACTGGGAATGACACCTCCACTTCTGAGGGTCCATGCTCTTGTTGTGCATGGGTTCTTAGGCGTGTCCCACTCTTTGTGACCCCATGGACTGTAACCCAACAAGTTCCTCTGTCCACTGGATTTTTCAGGCAAGAATACTGGAGTAGTTGTCCTTTCCTCCTCCAGGGGATCTTCCTGATCCAGGGATCAAACCCATGTCTCTTGCATCTCCTGCATTGGCAGACAGTTTCTTTACTGCTGAGCCACTGGGGAAGCCCATATTCTCATTAACAAATCAGAGAAAGTAAAGCCTACCTCATAGCTGGTTGTGAGATTTAAATTAAAGCATATAAACAAAATCCCAGACAGATGTATAGTAAATAATCCAGAAATGGTAGCAAGTTTTATTATCATTAATGTAGATTACAGGGTGAATTTCTTCATTTAGTCTTAAACATAAAAACAGGATTAAATACAATTAGAATAAACAGCAGCTTTGAACTATTGATATTCAAAATAAAGATTCAGATGATATCTAGATATTTATGCTTTAAAAATATTGCTCTAAATTGTGCTTCATTTGTTTTAAATTTTAGCGATTATAACTGAGTATTCTCTGGACTTTACTGTTTGCATAAAACGTCTTAATTGAAAGATGTAGCTGAATGACTCTTGTATTAAATTCCATTTTATTTATCCACAGTGACATGAAACCTGACAATTCAAGTCATGGAGGCATTTCCAGTTTTACTCTTCATCTGGAATCAATTGGCAAAAGTTTAAGCAAGTCCCTGGGGGGAAAAATAGTGTTTATAAATCTAACTTTGCTAACTAAAAGCAACAACCATCATTATTGTATACATAAAGGAACACAAATCGACTTTTGCATTAAAAAAAATGCAGTATCATCCAAAGTCCAAATTGAGTCTCAATTCCCTTTGATCTCAATGGAAGTAAAAGAGCCACAAAATATACATCTTCACTCTTCAGTCTAGATCAGCACAGCAATTGAGGTGTCAATCAGAGAAGCAGGAGTCATGAGACTGTAAAAAGTAGGCAGGAGACCAGGGGACAAACAGAGGCTTACTGATGGGAGCAAACTAAGAGAGAGGTCCAGGGGAAAGAAATAGACCTCCAACAAGGCCATGAAGTGTAATCTGGGGTAGAGGTGATGTTGTGGTGGGAAGATGAATTGGGGTGGGGCCAGGTTGATAGCTTTGAGTCTGAAATGTTGAATTTTGTTACCTTTTGCAAATATTGGGTTGGCTGAAGCATTCATTTAGAGTTTTTCCATAACACTACAGAAACAGAACAAAATGTTTGCCCCATTCGATACTATGTCTTTTGCTCAATTGATTTTTTAAAAATTCTAGATTAATTGCATATGCCTTGTATATTTCTCCATCCTACTTTTAATTTCTATTTCCTGGTAATTAAGTTGCCTCACCTTCACTCCCACTGATTCATTCATTCACTTATTCATTAAATAAATACTAATTTTGCTTATCTCTACTATTTTTTAGGTATTCTGATTGATTCTGGGGACATGAAAATTAACGAAACATGGTCCCTATAGAAGAGAGTCATTGAAATACATGGAGTAGAGGTAAGTACAAGAGTTTACAGGAGTACAGAGGAGGAGGTCTCTAACTCTGTGAAAGAAGGCCAGGCATATTGAGATGGTATTTGAATTGAGTCCAAAGGTGTTCACAAGAAAGACAAAACAGAACAAGTCACTCTACGCATACGCTGCAGCAAGGTCAATGACATGGAGACAAGACAGGTCAGAGTACATTCAGAGAATGATAGATGGCTCATGTGGCATCCAAGATGCACACAGGTGAAGGGACAGCAGGAATGTGGGCAATGGAGACACAAGAAAGATTCTTTCATATGAGGCCTGCTTATCCAGCTAAGGAGAGGGGCTTTATCCTACACCAATGAAAGAGTACAAACCAGAGTTAACAAAATGGAATTTGCATTTTAAAAGAATCACGTTTTTGTTCTACTGCAGAAACTAATGCAACATTGTAAAACAATTATGGGCTTCCCGGTGGCTCAGAAGTAAAGAATCCAGCTGCAATGCAGGAGGCACAAAAGACACCGGTTCAATTCCTGGGCCTGAAAGATCTCCTGGAGAAGGAAATGGCAACCCACTCCAGTTTTCTCGCTGGGAAAATCCCATGGATGGAGGAGCTTGGTGGGCTACAGTCCACAGAGTCACAAAGAATCAGACATTACTGAGCCACTAAAAGCACACACAAAGCAATTATACTCCAACAAAAATTTTAAAAATAATATATTATTTAAACAATAAATATTTAAATATTTATAATATAATGTAAAATATATAATAATTGTATATTATATAATAATATATAAAATAATAAAATAGATTATATAATAATATATAGATATGTTATTGTAAATATTAATAAATATGTTGATATTTATTATTTAATAATAATTATTTTAAAAATAATGTACATGATGATATCACATATACATTGGAGGAGGAAATCACAACCCACTCCAGTATTCTTTCTTGGGAAATCCTAAGGACAGAGGATACTGGTGGGCTACAGTCTATAAGGTCAAAGAGTTGGACATGACTTAGTAACTGAAGATGCATCACATATACATAAATCCTTTAGAAGAGAGAAAATGATTGTACATATACAAAACACATATTATTTAAATAATTTAAATAGTTTAGTACATCATGCAATTATCTAAAAGATATTAACTTTTTGGTCATAAATATGATTTAGTAGTCAGGATTAAGTATTTGCATCACATGTACTCTAAACTTGTAATTATTATAAAAAATAATAGTGCCAAATGGTAAAGACTAAAGAAATCCTTTTCACTTAGTAAAAGAATGAACGGGGAAAAAAGCATTATACCAGTTGCAGGTGATAATGAATCAGAGAGAAATGAAAACTGGAGAGAGAGAGCTTAGTCAGAGGTTGTCAGAAGGATTTAGGAAAGAGTAGATAGAGCTCTCACCTACACTGGCAGGAGGAGTAAGGAGGAGCAGAAAGTACAGAGAGATGTTTTAAAAAGTAGCCTTGGTATGGAACGGGTAACTACTATCATCATCTAGTCCCCCTAAGATACACAGCCATGAATCTACAGGTCCTTCCATATGCAGGACTCTGTGATAGTCAAAACAGAGACTCACGTACATGCTTTGAAGAGAGAAGGCTAATAAGACTGAGGCAAACAGCAGTCTGGTTATGTTTTATTAAATGCAATGCAGTAATGGCTGGAGGACCTGGGGGAACCCTCACTGTTACCCACTCCACCTTCACCTTGCTGGTGATGGGCTGGCGGCAGAACAGGCAGTAGAGGAGAAGGAGTCTTTATGAGCCTGTGCTTCAATCAAGTGTTTAAAATGTGGCATTATTCTGTATTGTGTATTTTAAGAGACAATAAAAAAGAAAATTGTTGCAAATTGAAGTTACTACTAAGAATAATAACGACTTATGGAATCCCAAGAAAAAGCAACTAGATTGTTTCAAAAGAAGATATAGATTTATTCATTTGGGGGCTATTTAACAATTTCTTAAAAGCAGAGAAATTGATAAATTCTTAATATATTAATTATAAAAACTTAGAAGCCCCAGGAATTAGGTTTCAAAGGATTTTAAAATATTGATTTCTTACAAATCACATATTATTCACACTTTTAATATACATTCTTTGTTAGCAAACTGGAGATTGAGCTGCTTTGTTTGAATTACGTTGTCCATGAACCATGGCTGTGATAAATTAACAGCAGCATATGAAATTGGGGATGGATGAAAGGCTCATATGCACTCTTTTCTAAATACGCCAAAAGCCCCACATTTCCCATTTGATGGAATGCTGCTCCCTCTGAAATCCTTCGGCACAACGAGCCTTGAAGCTTCCAGTTTCTCCCTCCCAAAGAAGAGGACTCGGGGAGATGGCCATGTGTGAATGACAGGGGTGCCATCCTCCTAATACCTCACTCAGACACATCTCAGGAGTGAAAGCACTGGTTCGATCATCATCACTGAACACCTACACACAGGTAAATGTGTCTCTGAGAAGGAGGTTTACTTCCATTCTTGTTCTCTCACATCTCATGTCTTCTCTTTGTTGGCCACAATTAGCCTTGTAAATGTGGGTTAAAATTTTCATCAGTATCGAGTCCAAAACTAAATGCAGACTGTTGCTTTAATGAATGACAAAACAGTCCAGACCAGGAGTCTTCCAAAAAGATGACATTTAGTGGTCAGAAAAGCATAACTCACAGAAACCTGTTTTGCCCAACTGGGTAGATGATGGCACCTACCAATTGCTAAGGGTCCGCAGGGGAGGAGCATGTCTGGGGAGAAATCTCTGAGGAGTTTGTAGTACATGCCAAGTTGGATTCAGAACTAGAGACTGAAAAAAACCTGGAACAAACATATAAATTAGTGAATTATTAGATAATGGTTGAAGAAAAGGATGTGGATTCCACCCTCCATAGATTCTTTTAAGAAGAGAAGGAAAACATGGATCAAGGTTTTTCTTCTCTAAGCCTCAAAGTAGAACATCTATTTCGGCTGGATGCTGTTGAATGACAATCAAGAGTAAAATGATTGGTTTTTTTTCCCTTCTTTTCTAACTTTTTAATGTGGAGATTTTGAAAGAATTCTTCAAAGCAATCAAGTGTGTGTTTCTCACAACCTCTAGGTTATTTGTTCTTAGGGAGAAAATATTTTCTCTAAATCAAGCTCCGTAAGGCAAACTTACTGCAGAAAAAAATACCTGTGAACAACTAACAGACACACTTTAGTGTTAGCCTGTCTATGCTAGCAGACACATGTGACAATAGCTCTCCACTAAGGACTTGAAAGGGCTTCCTTGGTGGCTCAGACAGTAAAGAATCTGCCTGCAATGCAGAAGACCTGGCTTCAGTCCCTGGGTTTGGAAGATCCCCTGGAGGAGGGTATGGAAACCCACTTCAGTGTTCTTGCCTGGAGAATCCCTATGGACGGAGAAGCCTGGTGGGCTACAGTGCATGGGGTCACACAGAGTTGGACATGACTGAGCAACTACGCCCAGCACACGGACGTGAAAACATCCCCCTTCAGTATCCTTAAAAGCTTTTAACTCCAATTACATTGTTAATGTAAGTACTGTCCTGCTATAATCTAAAAACAATAAAGATCAAGCAGTCTGATCACATAGAGATAAGATTAAGTTTGAGTTATAAGAAGCTCACAGCCTTGATGTAAACACTTCTGACCTCCTTTAACCAGCATCTGACTTTTCCCTCTAGAAATATAAATATCTTCCTGCAAAACAGCCAGAGAAGTGTCCATTCTAATTATACTCGCTATTTTGCAGAGAACTAGCAGCAGTCTTTAAAATTATTTTTTAAAAATAAAAATTTAAAAATCCTTATAATCTCCTAAAACAAGAACCGTAGGGATTCTGAGATAAGAGTTGTTGTTTTTCAGTCACTAAGTCATGTCTGACTCTTTGCGACCCCATGAACTCCAGCATATCAGCCTTCCCTGTCCTTCACTATCTCCAAAGTTTGCTCAAACTCATGTCCATTGAGTTTGTGATGCCACCCAACCATCTCATCCTCTGTCACCCCCTTCTCCTCTTGCCTTCAATCTTTCTCAGCATCAGGATCTTCCCCAATGAGATAAGAATGCAAATGATGCATCTCCTGGAAAGATGTTGTCTGTCTTGGAGTTGTTCTAAAAACAAGCAGAAGGATGGGGAGAGAGTGCTGCGATAGACTTTTCCACCAGCAAGGGATCGTGATTCAGTGCAGAGCAACCAGAAGATCTCTGAAGCCAGCATTTCATTCACTTTCCCCTGATCAGCCATGAAGAGAGCAAGCAGCTACAGGAGGCAGATCAGCAGTTAGCTTGAGGGCAAGATTTGACGTCATATGGTTCTAATTAGAGTCCAAAAAAGAGCTGATTTCACAGAGCTTAAAAATCACACTAAAAATATCCTTTGAGACTTTATTTCTTGGCAGCTTGGAATTACTGCAAAATATTTAGTATGGCACAACACATTAAAAAAAAACAGTAAACATAGACATATTTTATTAACTAATAACAGACTCTAATATGTTTAAGCAGCCAATTACTGTCTTCCATTTTCTTCACATCTAAAGGAAGAAACAAAGAGCTTTGCATGAGAATTTGTGTATTTTCCTGGACAAAAAAATTTTAATAATCTTTGCACTTGTTGCAGACAGGGTTCTTGGCAAATTCTACTGTATTCAATATATTGTAATAACTTGTAATGGAAAAGAATCTGAAAAATATGTATGTATTTTATAGAAATATGTATATATAAGAAGAAACATACTAAATATATATATATATAAATACATATATTACTATACATAATAATATATGTGTGCATGCTCAGTCACTTCAGTCGTGTCTGATTCTTTGAGACCCTATGGACTATAGCCCGCCAGGCTCCTCTGTCCATGGATTCTCCAGGCAAGAATACTGAAATGGGTTCCTATGCTCTCCTCCAGGGGATCTTCCCAACCCAGGAATTGAACCCTCTTCTCTTGTCTCCTGCAATGGCAGGCAGGTTCTTTACCACTAGCATCACCTGGGAATCCCATAATAATAATATCAAGTATATATATATATGTCACTTTGATGTATACTTGAAACTACACAATATTGCAAATCAACTATGCTTCAATTTAAAAAAAGACGAAATACAAACAGGACTATTCCAAAGAGAGTGGTGTTATGAGAGGATGTGTGTGTGTACCCATGCAAGCGTTTCTGTGCTTTCTTGCTCAAGAGCTCTGGGGATGATATGAGAAGGACAGAGTCAAAGAAGAGAGGAAGTGTAGGGGACTGCATACACAGGGCGGTAATCATTTTCTCTGACGCTCCCTTTCCGAGAAGGCAGCTAGGTCCTCGGATCTGGAGTCAGGAGGCTGTACTTGCATTGGCCAGATATCTTAATGTTTGAAGCCACTCTAGTAAAAGGTGGCAGGTGCCTGGACGTGCTACTCAGAGACTTATCTTCTAGTCCCAAGTTCTCTGAGTTTCAGTCGCCCCGTTCATGTAAGTCAAAGTCACAAATACGACTTCATATGATGAACTTTAGGCATGCTAATATAGAGCAAAGTGCAAGGAAGAGTCATTATCAAGTCTTCTTGGACAGAAATTATAATGGAGTCTTGGAGGTTGGGGTGACTTTCATGAAGGGCTTGTAGGACACTGGGCTGCCGTAACGTACACCTGCTCCTGCCTTAAAATGAACACAAAGAATGTAGAGTTTTACACAGAGTCTGCGTTTAACTCTTCCTTCTTGAAAAAAGGGGAAAAAGAGAAAATAAAACAGAGGGAACACAGTGTCTCATTTCTGAGAAATCACCATGGT
Source organism: Muntiacus reevesi (assembly GCF_963930625.1). Classification (NCBI taxonomy): domain Eukaryota; kingdom Metazoa; phylum Chordata; class Mammalia; order Artiodactyla; family Cervidae; genus Muntiacus; species Muntiacus reevesi. Next base: position 53,269,813 of record NC_089260.1, read on the forward strand.
TCAGTCATGCATATTTGTGGTCAGGAGATGTCCCAACCTCTGTCACAAAAATGCCCAGTCACTGGACCTTGCAGCATCTCCCAGTCTTGTGGTCCTTCTCAGAATACACCAGGCAACAGGGTTTCAGTTATTGCCAAGCAGTCCCCAAGAAAAACGTTAAAGTGAAGGCCGCAGAGGACATAAAACTTTGAGTAAAGAAAGCGCCTCACCTAGCTTGGGGCGGTGGAGGAACCAGACTGACCCAGAGGACTTCCTGAAAACTAGTAAGACATGGTCATTGCTTAAACCAAGAACTATATGCTAAGATGTGACTTTTCTCCTTGGGTTTGTTTCAGGAAGTTCTTAGGGGGAAAAAAAATCATCCACAATGAGTTGTATCATTTGGAATGCTTATAGTGACAGAAATTCCTCTCCAAATTGATTTTAGGATTAAAAAAAAAATGAACTAGGTACCACAACTAAAAAATATCAGAGATACAGTCGGCTTCAGGGTAACACGGCCTAAGGCACGGATATTATTATTGTTGTTGTTTAGTCACTCAGTCGTGTCCAATTCTTTGCAGCCCCATGAACTATAGCCCCCGAGGCTCCTCGGGCCACAGGATTTCCGAGGCAAGGATACTGGAGTATTCCAGTATTCCAGGGGATCTTCCCAACCCAGGGATCACACCCACGTCCACTTCATTGGCAGGTGGATTCTTTACCAGTGCGCCACCAGGGAAGTCCACAGATATTTTTACCAAGTCCCAATTCCCATCCACGATAGCTTCATTTACAACAAGCTCTCCCTTCAAAGGCATGATTTCACACAACTACATTATGCTTCATTTCCTCACATTCAAATCCAGTGAGAAACTATATTTCCCAGAACTGGCTAAAATTTCCTTCGCTTTACAAATCTAGAACAATCAGAGCGATAGCAGTCTCTTACTTTGCTCCATTCATGACCTGTATAGGACTCACTCTAATATCACAGAGGCTCAATTATTTTTTATGCTATAATACTGAAATTTCTTCTATAAATAAAACATGGTTCAGAACTGGAGAGGAAGTCATTATGAAGAACCTTGCAAAACAGATGTAAATATTTCATTTATTTGCCTAGAAGCATACATCTCTGTCTTGTTTTTTTGCCTGTTTGTCTTAACAGCTAATCCCCAAAAATCTTCCCATTAAATCAGTGTTAAAAGTCAACAAAATTATTAAACCTTCATCTGTTTATTGAAACAAATTTCAGAATTTAATCTCCCATTTCAAACTGTATCGCTAATGGTCTACTTGCTGTAAACATTGATTAAAAGCATGGTCTGAAAGGAAGGAATAAGGCTGGGTTACATACATTTGAGAGTCAAACTGTAGGAAAAATTTCCTATACTTATAATGCTATTTCTTTTAATATCTATATAATTGATGAATGATGGATCATTTTATGCATTACCCCCATGCTATATAATATCCTTGATGTAGAAAATTGTAGCTTTTTAAGATTACTATATTTTAAATAGCCATCTACAGTAATTCTTTTCTAGCTGAATTATATACTATAATCCAATTTAAATAATAAATTAGAAAATAGAGGGAAGGAGTGTTTCAGATTTTAGAAAATTCTAACTTCAGCCCTTTATTCATCCTCCAAACTCTTCAAAGTTACCATTCTATACAAGGGAGCCACAAATCTTTATTTCTATTTAACTGTATTTCATTTCATTCCCGACTGACTTCTAGACCCTTCCACCTAGATATCTTATTTGAACCTCAAAGTACAGGTACAAAATTTAACTCATATTTTACTCCAGGTAAGTTCTTCCTCCCAACTTGGTGATCTCTACTATTGGCACCTCTTTCTTTCAGACAACTGGGTTCCATTCATCTTTGACTCTTTCTTCCCTTCCTGGCTTTCAAATAGTTGCCAAGTTCAAAGAAAAATGTTTTTGACAAGACCGTTCATATTTTTCTGATAGTTCTTAAAGAGATGAAATGTGGAATGCAATATGTTACTTTCATTATATGAGATTTACAAATATGGAGAAACAGCAAATAAGTCAGAGAATATGCAGTTATCTTGATATAATGATATGCAATATTAAGTAAGCTGCATTAAAAATGGAAACACATCTTGATAGTTGGTGCTTTTATAAACTCAAACATCTTCCCATAAAATTATCTCAATAAAAGAAAATTCAAAAAATTTTTTAGCCTGCTTCTTTTATTGCACACAGAGAACTATCCTTTTTGTGAAATTAAGATATATAAAATAATATATTTATGAATATATTATATACATTTACACATCATTGTATATTTTAAACTTTATATAGTAAATAAACTTTATATTTGATATTATTAAGATATGTCTTTAACATTTTAATTACACATTATGTACATAATATTATTTATAAAGTTTGATGTTCTGCATCCTTGCATTTTGACAAATGGGTGAGGTGGTAAATAGAAGGGAGGGGAATCAAATATTCTGGAACTTCTTCCACTGGTTCAATACAGGCTCTGCTAAAACACACCTAAAAAGTATGAGGAGAAGAATAAAATGTGCCTCAAACAATTTCAGACTTCAATATCTTCATAAATCTAAGAAAATGGGTAAAATTGATGTGTCAAACAGAATAGTAAATTGTGAATATCTAAAATACAAAGAAAGATTTAATATTTCATCTCTCAGAGAAGAGATGGATCAAACCCTCTAACAAAGGTCCATCTGTCTAGTCAAACCTATGATTTTTCCAGGAGACATGTATGGGTATGAATTGGACCATAAAGAAAGCTGAAAAAAAAAAAAAGAAAGAAAGCTGAGCGCTAAAGAATTAATGCTTTTGAACTGTGGTGTTGGGGAAGACTCTTGAGAGTCCCTTGGACTGCAAGGAGATCAAACCAGTCCTTCCTAAAGGAAATATTCATTGAAAGGACTGAATGCTGAAGCTGAATTTCCAATACTTTGGCCATCTGATATGAAGAGCTGTCTTAATCTTTTCTAGGAAAGATTGAGGGCAAGAGGAGAAGGGGATGACAGAGGATGAGATGGTTGGATAGCATCACCGATGCAATGGACATGAATTTGGGCAATCTTCAGAAGTCGGTGATGGACGCGGAAGCCTTGTGTGCTGTAGTTCATGGGGCCACAAAGAGTTACACATGACTGAATAACTGAACTGAACTGAACTGATTAATATATACTTGATTATTTACTTTCATTCTGTGACAGTTTTACATAGAGCTTTACTCTCACATATTTTGAAAAGTGAGGGGAAAACGTATTATCATCGAGTAAAACTTTCCTCCTGAAACAGCCATCTCCATAACAGTAAAGAGTTTTGCTTATAAAATTTTTATAAAATCCATCTGTAAACCATTGGTGATGGTCCACCTGGGAACAAAGGACAATGGGATTGGTTGAACGGTTCAGGAGCCTTTAAACAAGTCACTTGTGTTGTCACATTTCACTATAGAATTGGATTCCTTATATGAGATCTGTGCCATTACTCTCTTCACCAACAAAAATATGATTTTCTCTTCATTTGTGGTAGCTATGTGAGTATCAGTCAGGTTCTAGACAATTTCTAAATGCAAAAATTCATTTACTGAATTGAAGATAGTACGAATTTACACAATGTCAAACAATACACTTGACTGAACTGTTATCTGTTCCACCTGTTCAGAGGCACTGAGAAGCAGTCCAAATGTCTCTATTAAGAATACTCTCATACCAAACCACATTACACTACAAAGTCTGAAGCAGGTGTCTCTGGGCTTATGAATAATTCAACAGACTTGAATGGCCGTTATATTTTGTATCAAAGACAACGAAGCCAGACTACAGAGGGCTGGTCCATGCCTTCACGGCCATTACTCTCCAGTAGTGGACACCAGTAGTATGAGATTGACCAGAAAAAAGACACACCAAATAAACATGAAATAACAGAAGTCTACAAACGTGTTATCACAGCAGAGAGGCCAAGAGAAACCCCAAGAGCATATGAAAGAGTAAGTGGAAATGAGGGGTGAGGAAACAGTCTGAGCCTGCCCAGAGGTGTTGAATCATGTGTTGTGAAGGAAAGCCGCAAGGTCAGTGCAAGTTCATGTCTGTGGATCAAGAGTCTGAGGAGGAGGAAGGAGTTGGATCTTGAGAAGCAGGGGAGCACTTGTTCAGGAGGAGACATGTAGGACTTCAGTCTAAAAGTAGGAAAAGGCAAAGTGAGTTCTAGAGGAGGAAGTATGATATGTAACTTGTATTTAAGCATGTCATTCAGGTAGCCTTGTAAATAATTGATAAGCGACAAGACATAAAAAAGCTTTGGAGTATATTTCCGTAGTCACAGTGAAAAACAAAAGAAACCAGTGAGAAAATGCTATCTTTTTCTATTGGGTTATAATTGCTCTACAGTATTGTGTTAGTTTCTGCTGTAAAACATGAATCAACTATTCAGTTCACTTCAGTCGTTCAGTCGTGTCTGACTCTTTGTGACCCCACAAACCGCAGCATGCCACGCCTCCCTGTCTTTCACCAACTCCCGGAGTTTACCAAAACTCATGTCCATTGAGTCAGTGATGACATCCAACTATCTCATCCTCTGTCGTCCCCTTCTCCTACCTTTAATCCTTCCCAGCATCAGGGTCTTTTCTAATGAGTCAGTTCTTCCCATCAGGTGGCCAGAGTATTGGAGTTTCAGCTTCAACATCAGTCCTTCCAATGAACACTCAGGACTGATCTCTTTTAGGATGGACTGATTGGATCTCCTTGCAGTCCAAGGGACTCTCAAGAGTCTTCTCCAATACCACAGTTTAAAAGCAATTCCTTGACACTCAACTTTCTTTATAGTCCAGCTCTCACATCCATACATGATTACTGGAAAAACCATAGCCTTGATTAAATGGACCTTTGTTGTCAAAGTAATGCCTCTGCTTTTTAATGTGCTGTCTAGGTTGGCCATAACTTTTCTTCCAAGGAGCAAGCGTCTTTTAATTTCATGGCTGCAATCACCATCTGCAGTGATTTTGGAGCCCAGAAAATAAAGTCTGGCACTGTTTCCACTGCTTCCCCATCTGCTTGCCATGAAATGATGGGACCGGATGCCATGATCTTAGTTTTCTGAATGTTGAGCTTTAGGCCAACTTTTTCACTCTCCTCTTTCACTTTCATCAAGAGGCTCTTTAGCTCTTCTTCACTTTCTGCCATAAGGGTGGTGTCATCTGCATACCTGAGGTTATTGATATTTCTCCTGGCAATCTTGATTCCAGCTTGTGCTTCCTCCAGCCCAGTGTTTCTTATGATGTACTCTGCATATAAGTTAAAAAAGCAGGGTGATAATATACAGCCTTGACATACTCCTTTCCCGATTTGGAACCAGTCTGTTGCTCCATGTCCAGTTCTAACTGTTGCTTCCTGACCTGCATACAGGTTTCTCAGGAGGCAAGTCAGGTGGTCTGGTATTTGCATCTCTTTCAGAATTTTCCACAGTTTATTGTGATCCACACAGAATCAACTATAGGTATACATATATCCCCTCCTTCCTTAGCCTCCCTCTCACCCACGCATCCCACACAGAGCACTGAGCTGAGCTCCCTGTGCTATACAGCAGCTCCCCACAGCTATCTATTTTATACACGGCAGATCACTCACCTAAAGCCAGACATCCTGAAATGCAAAGTCAAGTGGGCCTTAGGAAACGTCACTAAGGACAAAACTAGTGAAGGTGATGGGATTCCATTTGAGCTATTTCAAATCCTAAAAGATGATGCTGTGAAAGTGCTGCAGTCAATACGCCAGCAAATTTGGAAAACTCAACAGTGGCCACAGAACTGGAAAAGGTCAGTTTTCATTCAAATCCCAAAGAAAGGCAATGCCAAAGAATGCTCAAATTACTGCACAATTGCATTCATCTCAAAGGCTAGCAAAGTAATGCTCAAAATTCTCCAAAACAGGCTGTAACAGTACATGAACCGTGAACTTCCAGATTTAGAAACTGGATTTAGAAAAGGCAGAGGAACCAGAGATCAAATTGCCAACATCTGTTGGATCATTAAAAAAGCAAGAGTTCCAGTAAAGCATCTACTTCTGCTTTATTGATTATGCCAAAGCCTTTGACTGTGTGGATCACAGCAAACTGGAAAATTCTGAAAGAGATGGGAATACCAGACCACCTGACCTGCCTCCTGAGAAATCTGTATACAGGTCCAGAAGCAGCAGTTAGAACTGGACATGGAACAACAGACTGGTTCCAAATTGGGAAATGAGTATGTCAAGGTTGTATATTGTCACCCTGCTTTTTTAACTTATATGCAGAGTACATCATGAGAAAAGCTGGGCTGGAAGAAGCACAAGCTGGAATCAAGATTGCCAGGAGAAATATCAATAACCTCAGGTATGCAGATGATACCACCCTTATGGCAGAAAGTGAAGAAGAACTAAAGAGCCTCTTGATGAAAGTGAAAGAGGAGAGTGAAAAAGTTGGTTTAAATCTCAGTGTTCAAAAAACTAAGATCATGGCACCTGGTCCCATCACTTCATGGCAAATAGATGGGGAAACAATGGAAATAGTGAAAGCCTTTATTTTCTTGGGCTCCAAAATCACCGCAGATGGTGATTGCAGCCATGAAATTAAAAAACGCTTGCTCCTTGGAAGAAAAGTTACGGCCAACCTAGGCAGCACATTAAAAAGCAGGGACATTACTTTGCCAACAGAGGTCCAGCTAGTGAAAGCTTTGGTTTTTCCAGTAGTCATGTATGGATGTGAGAGTTGGACTGTAAAGAAAGCTGAGCACTGAAGAATTGATGCTTTTGAAGTGTGGTGTTGGAGAAGACTCTTGAGAGTCCCTTGAACTGCAAGGAGATCCAATCAGTCCATCCTAGCAGAAATCAGTCCTGACTATTCTTTGGAAGGATTGATGCTAAAGCTGAAGCTCCAATACTTTGGCCACCTGATGCACATAACTGACTCATTGGAAAAGCCCCTGATGCTGGTAAAGGTTGGAGGCGGGAAGAGAAGGGGACAACAGAGGATGAGATGGTTGGAAGGCATCACCAACTCAATGGACATGAGTTTGAGTAAGCTCCATGAGTTGGCAATGGACAGGGAAGCATGGCATACTGCAGTCCATGGGGTTGCAAAGAATCGGACATGACTGAGGACTGAACTGAGTGTATAAATGTTAATCCTACTCCTCCAATTCAAAATGCTAACTCTCAAAAGCATGCTGATAGCAACAGTGCATATATGTCATTCAGTCATTCATTCATTCACTCATTGGGCACCTATTGTTGACCAGTAACTCTGTGTCAGGAGCAGTACTTTCTGCTTTCAGGCTGCAAGGATACAGCAGCTGCAGGTGGATAAGGGGGAAAGTTTGGGCTACTGACCCATCAGTGAACAACAACCCTAAAACACTGTCCCCAGACAAAATATTACACAAAAAGATAAATAAGTATGCGTTTATAAATTACTAAAGAGTATTTCAGGGAAAGACTGTGCCCTGAGAAAACAGAATGCAGCGCTGCGCTCTAAGCTGGAGGACAAGAGAATGAAGAAAGAGTGAGCCACACGGGAGGGGCCCTACAGCAGATGGTCTAAAGGAGACAGGCCGAGCAAGTGGGAGATGCTGCAGAGACTAAATGTCGATTATCCTGAGAGGACACCACCAAATTTAGAAGGAAGAAAGTGAATTCTCAGGTGGCGCTAGTGGTAAAGAATCCACTTACCAATGCAGGAGAAACAAGAGACATGTATTCGATCCTTGTGTTAGGAAGATCCCCTGGAGGAGGAAATGGCAACCCACTCCAGTATTCTTGCCTGGAAAGTTCCGTGAACAGAGGAGCCTGGTGGGCTACAGTCCATGGAACCAAAGAAGTTGGATTGAGCACACATAATTTCCATACTATCCAGAAATCACACTTATTGGAATTAACTCAAAAGCATTGAAAACTTATATCCACACAAAAAGTTGCACATGGATGTTTATAGCAGCTTATTCATAGTTGTCAGAACTTGTAAACAATCAATTGTCCTTCAGTAGGTGGATGGATATACAAACTGTGGTATGTCTGGACAATGGGATATTTATTATTCAGCACTAAAAAGAAATTAGCTATGAAGCCATGAAAGGACATGGAGGAAACTTAAATTCATATTATTAAGTGAAAGAAACCAATCTGGAAAAACTACGTACTGTATGATTCCAACTATAGCACGTTCTGGAAAAGGTACAACTACAGAGACAGGAAAAAACATCAGTAGTTGTCAGGGGCGGCGGCGGTCAGGGAGATGGGTAAGGAGCACAGAGGATTTTTAGGGCAGTGAAAATCCTCTGAGTGATACTACAATGACGGATGTGCGCTTAGTCGCTCAGTCATGTCCGACTCTTACGACCCCGTGGACTGTAGCCCACTAGGCTCCTCTCTCCATGGGATTTTTCAGGCAAGAATACTGGAGTGGGTAGCCATTTCCTCCTCCAGGGGATCTTCCCAACCCAGGAGTTGAGCAGGCAGACTCTTTACTGACTGAGCTACATATCCAAAATAACGGATACGTGTCATTATATCACTGTTCAAACAGTGTGCACCAAGAGTGGACCCGAAGGCAAACTATGGACTTTGGGTGATAATGATGTGTCCTTATAGGTTCATCAGTTGTAACAAATGTAACCTCTGGGGATTCTGGTAGTGGGAGAAGCCATACATGTGCAGTTGCAGAGAGTATAGGGGAAATCTCTGTACCTTCTTCTCCATCTTACTGTGAAGCTAAAATCGCTCAAAAAAAATAATTTTAAAAATGCTAATTTCTGGAGCACAGAAGAGAAGGGAAAAAATATAGGGAGCAAGTTAACATTTCCTGGAGACTGAATTTGCTCTGGAAACTAGTACCTGGAGCTCTGGTCCAGTGAAGTAACCAGAGGTGAAGGGTAGGTGAGAACAAAAGTTTAGACTCATCTCCAAAAAATTTGAAAGATTGGAGATGGTAGAAGCTGTCAAGACATTATTTTTGTGGGAAACTAGAGCATATTGAAATGGCAAGGGAGAGGGCAAATGGAGGAAAAAGCAAAGACATAAGAGTAAAAATTGTTTAGTCATACTGAGAGCTAACACTGGGGGAGATTTTAGTTTGACCAGTCCTACTTTAGCATGAGGATCTTGAGGTTCTAATAATTTAAGTGACTCTGGGCAGCAAATGAACCATATCATTTGATCTACACTTAGATTCTTTGAGAAAATTCTAGGTATTTATCTTGAAACATTTGTTCGTCACTCAATAAAAGTTTTTAAAAAACTATCTCTCATGACTTGGGTCTGAGAAGAGCATAGAGGTGGCATGTTCCTCACCCAGGTAGACCTCTGAGCATCCCTAAGCCAGAGACACGTCAGCACAACACCTGGGAAGCCTCTGAAACTTGAATGCCCTGGGGAATATTGCCCACAGGGAGTAAGAAAGTATCCAGAGTTCACCCTAATTGCCAAAGGGTCCTGCATCAACCCTTGTGGAAGAACAGGCCTGAAAGATCAGTTGGGTTAGAAAACATCAAGCTTGATGAATATAGTGGGGATCTATCTGTGACTCAATGGTAACATTCCATTTAGTACTTTCTGTCTTAGAAAGCACTTTATATTCCTAGTCCCCGAATACACAGTGACAATTGACACATTTGCTTATTGAAATTGGAGGTCACAACATATTTCCTGCCCAGCACCCTCTTCATACCATATGAAAATTAAATATATTCCTTAGAAAGCGAGAAGCATTTAGAACATAGGGAGTTGACATGGAAACACCTCCAACAGGACTGTGAGTGTGCAGCCCACTGAGGATATCAGGCAGGAGGGGAGAGAAAATAATATGAGAACATTTTTTTCCCTCTATCACATTTTCTCTACAGTATCCAAAATGACTCTGTCTAGAGAATGGAAGAGAAAAAAAAAACCTCAGTCATGCTCCCCAGCCTTCTGCCAGTCTTCCACATAAACTGGACTCTTGCTCACAGAACAAAGAGTCAATCTGCTAAGGTCATTGGTCTCCCCAGTCAGTTAACCTGAACGCTGTTCTGTGCTAGTATAGACAGAACCTGGAGTAGTATCCTCAAAAGATTTCAAAGGTCATGAGGAGGATGCTTAGCAAGACACAGAGCCAGGGCCTACACCCAGCAACCTTCAGAAAAATTCTCATATAATGCAAAAGGTGGATGAATTAACCTGGGAGAGAGAGATTGCTTCTGTCTTGCTTACTCTGCGGTTCACAAAGACTCCCTGAGTTATGGGGAGTTGGGTTCCTGGTTAGTAGCAGGGTTTTCGATGATAATCTGTTGTTGTTGTTGTTGTTTATAACTGTAAGATTACATTCAGTGCTACCTGCTATTGTAGTTAACTGTGATCATCACTCTTCATGCAATTAATATCTAATCCTCTAAGTGCAGTATGTGAAGCTTTGGAGGAGGTAATTCAGCAAACACAATGGAAAAGAACTGAAGAAACAGTGGGTCAAGTGCTCAACATAAAATGCATATCAAATATAAGAATTTGCAAAGGGTAAATTAATTTGCATGCTCTGAAAATTCCATTTTGCAGCGAGGCATTCATTTTTGACCTCAGGAGAAAGGTTTCTCAGAAAATGAAACTTAAAAAAACTACTCGTTGTCTCTCTCTTTTTTTCTTTGCCTTTTTCTCCTCTTCTTTTCACTCTTCATTCCTCAACAAAACAAGAAAAAATAATCATATGGGCTTCTGGCACAGCGAGAGAAATGTGAGATTGGCTCTTCAGGGAATTTTTATTCTCAAGTGGATGTAAATGTATTCATCAATTCAAAGAAATGCATAGTGTGTTATATACACAATACATTAATAAATAGCCATGCATTAAAAAATAATGAGGTTTCCATAAAACAACATCCTGGGGTGTGTAGGGTCATAAAAAAGATACTAAAAGAGGGAGAAAAGATTATGTGTAAAATCTGATTAAAATACAGAATGACTATCATATATGTAAGATATAATAAATATTTTATTAGTTAACTATAAACAAAAGAACAAATGCAGTAGAATGTAATTAAAAATGTAAAAGTGAAGGATGTGATTTATTTCACTGCAATCATATTAATATTACAAATGGTATGTAAATGGGGATCAAGCCTATATTGTAGAAAGAGTGGAAAGCAGCCATTCATTCTTATAATGAGATTTCATCTCTCTTTTTTTTTTTTGATTTACATTTGTTTAAATATTTCAAATAGTGAATGAATAATGTTGCTCTTAAACCTTACACAGCTTAGCACATTCTCAAATTTCCATCAGCCCTTGGACGATATTTGCATTTTGGCAGGCAGTTTCCAGGCAGAACAACTAATTGTGAAAATACAAGAAAATTGACTGGCAGAAACCAAGAGTATTTTTAGTGCTGTTGGCTGAATGAGTTTGGCTTTGAGTAGTAACCCTGACTAGTGAGTGTGCTGGAACCAAAACCAGCATTTTACAGAAGTTTCCTCAATTAAAACAGGTGAAAAGACCAAAACGTAACATTCATCAACCTCTATTGGCTTAAAAACCATCAGGAGGTCTAAACTGCTAAGATTATGGGAGCTGAATTTTCCTACCATGGCCTCCGAAACTGAGCAGAAAACCAGAGGTTTTAATTCAACATTGTTGAGACCCAAGCACACAAAACTACAAAAAATGCTGAGGCTTGAGGTACACCTTATATTAAAAAACCATCCCTTTCTCTGGCTGGGCCTCAAAGGGAAATTATATCTTCAGGAATTCTCTTCCACATCCATGTAGAACATGCCATGTAAAATTGCCCTCAGGTTGGACTATAGTTTGTTATAAATAATGTTATTTGTTTACAACTTTCCAACACTCCCTATTTGAGTAATTATTTCATCTTTCTTGAGGTGCATACCTCACAAAAGGTAATAAAACATCTCTTATTGGACAGACAGGAGACTGAGCTTCAGAAAGGACATGAATTCACCAGCTTGTTCAGCTAGTAGGAAGCAGCATGAGTTTTGAATCCTAGAAGGTTTTAATTCCAACTTTCTGAACTCATAGGCTCTGAGCTCTTACTGTACTCCACTGCCCCAAATTTCATAACATCCCCAATGGTTTTGCAGGTTTCCCCTTTCTTTCTTAAGATGTCCCTGCTTCTGATCTGTCTGCCACGTTATCTTTACCTAAATGCCATGTTTCCCTGTCCTGTTATGAGTTGGGTCTTCCTGTGGCCAGCTGTTCAAGTTTTACGTTGGCATGGGTCACTGTCCTCATCTCTGACATCCCACAACCCCTCCACCAGCAGATCCCGGAAATAAGCTCCTCTTATATTGCTTATTTTATCCCCATACCCAGACAACATCTGAAGCAGAAATGCATATGGGAATTTCTTCTAATTAAAATATCCCAGGTCAGTTTTCCAACTCAAAAATGATCATGAAACATCCCCTTCTCAGAGAAGAATTCATGAATAAATCAAAGAACAGTCTTTGCTTCTCTGATCTATCAGAGTGTAAGTCAGGAATATTTTAGCTGAATTGGTAGAAAGATATCCAGATATAATGGTTTACACCAATTTGTATTTGTTTTCTTATATAGCAAGATGCTCAAAAGTAAATAGTTCTTGGTTTTACTTCTTCAATTGAAAAATGTAAAGATCAATAGCAGTGCTTTTCTCTTGTCTATCCTTCATGGTCTTAAAATGGCTGCTGCAGCCCAGCCATCACCTCTACATCTGAGGCAAAGAGCTGGAAGAAAGCACAAATTCAGTGGCTACAGGAGAAAAACAGAAAATTTTCCCAGAACTGCATATCAGACTTCCCCTTCTCTTTCATTAGCTAGAACTATGTCATATGCCCAACACTAACTGGAAGTTGGCTAGAAAAAAGTTGGAAATGGTGACTTGGTTAGCCATCCAAGAGTGTCTGCCACAGTCATTGAACCAAAGCAACTGTGATTCCTCACTGTGCAAACATTGTACCAGATGTTTATCCGCTTACTCAGTCAATAAACAAAGCCTAATTGAGAGCTTTTTATGTGCATGGCATTATGTTCATATTATGGCAGGTAGAGAAATAAACCAAACACAGATGCTACCTTCAGAGGACACAGCCTAATAAAAAATATATAGAATATGACATATATAACATTTAAGAGATAAACTTTGACTATCTTAAAATCTAGATAAATACGCTGGGCACTGAGGCATGGTAATAAATGAGAGTGCTTTTATTAATAAAACTAGCAAATATGGGACTCCCCTGATGATCCAGTGGTTAGGACTCTATATTTTCATTGCTGAGACCCCACGTTCAATCCCTGATTGGAGAACAAGATCCCGTAAGCTGCGTGGTGTGGCAAAACAAAAATAATAATGATCAAATAAAACATTTGAAAAAAACTAGCAAACAGATGAAGCAGTCTATTTCAAATGAATACAGGTCCAAGACAGTATAAAATGTAGATAAGGGGAAATTATAATAGGAAAGAGTCAGCAATTGAAATTTTCTTGTAAGAAACAATGGGGAGATCTCCTGTTAAGCCTAAGGAAGGAAAGGAAATAGAACAGTGGTTTCTGAAACAAATTTGACCAGAAAGCGCTATCAATTAAAAAAAAAATGAGCATTTGAGCACTATGTGTGTATAGATAAGTTACTCATAAGTTATATGCATTCACCATTTTGCTAAAATAGTATATATATACATATATATATATACACACATAATAAAACACATAAAATTGAACATTTGAAGAGGTGAGATTCCAAGGTATGTTTGTATAAGGTACTTACCAATTACAGAGTAACCTGGCAGATGTCATCTTAAATAAATGACAAAAGTGAACATTACCACTAGTACCTGGTGGTGGTATTTAGTTGCTAAGCCATGTCTGACTCTTTTCTGACCCCATGCACCATAGCCTGCCAGGCTCCTCTGTCCATGGGATTCTCCAGGCAAGAATATTGGAGTGGCTGTCCTGCCCTCCTCTAGGGAAATTTCCTGACTCAGGGATAGAACCTCGTCTCCTGCATTGGCGGGTAAATTCTTTACCTCCGAGCCACCTGGGAAGCCCAGTGATTGGTAGGGGTATAGTAATATGATCTACCTTCTAAAGGACAATATCATTTATATGCTATTCCTGCTAAAAATGCATACACTGATTTTAATCACAAGGAAACATCACACAACCTCAAATTAGGGAACATGCTGCAAAATACTGAGCCAGTGTAATTAAAACTAAGTCAGGGCCGCAATAAACAAAGGCAGCACCCTAATCTTTCCCATTTCAGAGACAAATTAGGAGAAATGGGCACATATTAGTCTCTTTGAATCTTCTTGAAATTAGGCCTTGTTTTGAAGAAGATAGGGCATACAATATAGATGGCTTGTACAAGGGTAGGAGCTGTCTAGCAGGCAAATATTTTATAGAGTTCCATTACTTTAGTATCATACTCATAATTTTTATTTTTGTAATCATATGTAAGTTCTCCATGGTGATTGCAACAAAAACCTAAGAGCTTACATGGCTAGGGTGCATATCCTCAGCATCAGGAAGGAAGCAGCGAGCTGAGCAGACTGTCCTTTCCCACCAGCAGGCTACGGGAGAACGCACAAATCTAAGCGCGAGGGGCAGCTGGAAGGAGGAGACAAAGGACAGCAGAGTCCCTGGGTCATGCCACCAGGAGGAGGTTTAGAGCATAGGGCCACCCAAACCATGAGCAGGAATCCTATGCGTGTGCTCAGTCGCATCTGTCTGTGACCCCCATGGACTGTAGCCCACCAGGCTCCTCTGTCTATGAAATTTCCCAGGCAAGAATACTGGAGTGGATTGCCACATCCCTCCGCAGGAGATCTTCCCATCTCAGGAATGGAACTCGGGTTTCTTGCATCTCCTTTGTTGGCCGGCAGATTCTTTACCACTTGTGCCACCTGGGAAACCTGCAGGAATCCTGGGACCTAGCAAAATTGGAGGGGCTACAGGACAATAAGAAATGTGATATGATCAGAGAGAAAAATGATTCTGCACCAATAAAGCTCTCTTCCCAGCCCACCCAATGAATCATTAGCCTGTTTATATTATCATCCTTGACAGACAGACATGTATTGAGGGGCTGTTAGTTTCCCTAAAGATTCAGAAGCACCAATTGTGGGGAGAAGACTTAAGGGAATTGTTTTTGATCGGATCAAGGTAACCATGAATATGGATCTCCCCATAGCTTTGCTGACCTGTGCCTGAACCCTGTCTGCTGTTAAGTCACAGCAACCTTCATGGAGGCACCTGCCATCCTTGACCTTTCAAGATGACACTTAGAGAGCATCTCTTTAACCCCTGGTCTTTACTCCATGGTCCATTCTCATCCTCTCTCATACAACCCAAGATAGAGCTCTCAGGTCTGACCACCCAAAATGTCACTCCAGGAATGGAAGAAGAGAAGAAAGGGGAGAGGAGGAGGATAATTATGACTTTAACAATTAGTAAATTTCCAAAGCCTTAATCCTGGGGAAGGGAGAAGAGAGACAAAGTTCTGGGGTGACTCCACTATGTTTCTGAAACTGTGGAAACACTATCATTGCTTTTCCCTTTATACTTTACTATAAAACATCAGTAACAAAAACAGCTACTGTAACAAACTTGTGCTTGCTTCTGCAGCACATATACTAAAATTGGAACAATAGAGAGATCACCATGGCCCCTGTGCAGGGATGACATGCAAATTTGTGAAGCGTTCCATATTTTCTGAAAAGATGCTCAACACCGCTCATTATTAGAGAGATGCAAATCAAAACTACAATGAGATATCACCTCACACTGGTCAGAATGGCCATCATTAAAAAGTCTACACACAATAAATCCTGGAGAGGGTGTGGAGAAAAGGAGACACTCCTGCGATGTTGGTAGGAATGTAAATTGATACAGCCACTATGGAAGACAATATGGAAGTTCCTTTAAAAACTAGGAATAAAACCACCATATGACCCAGCAATCCCACTCCTAGGCATATATCCTGAGCAAACTAAAATTGAAAAAGACATATGTATCCCATTGTTCATTGCAGCACTATTTACAATAGCTAGAACATGGAAGCAACCTAGATGTCCAGTGACAAATGAATAGATAAAGAAGTTGTGGTACATATATGCAATGGAATATTACTCAGCTATAAAAATGAACATATTTGAGTCAGTTCTAATGAGGTGGATGAACCTTGAACCTATTATACAGCATGAAGTAAGTCAGAAAGAGAAAGATAAATATTGTATTCTAACGTACATATATGGAATCTAGAAAAATGATACTGAAGAATTTATTTACAGGGCAACACTGGAGAAATAGACATAGAGAATAGACTTATGGATGTGGAGAGACGGGAGGAGAGGGTGAGATGTATGGAAAGACTAACATGGAAACTTACATTACCACATGTAAAATAGATAGCCAATGGGAATTTGCTGTATGGCTCAGGAAACTCAAACAGGGGCACTGTATCAACCTAGAGGGGTGGGATGGGGAGGGAGATAGGAGGGAGGTTCAAAAGGGAGGGGATGTATGTATACCTATGGCTGATTCATGCTTGAGGTTTGACAGAAAACAGCAAAATTCTGTAAAGCAATCATCCTTCAAGAAAAAATAAATTAATTTTTAAAAAATCTAATTGTTAACTCCCCCCCAAAAAAACCCAAAAACTGCAACAAACTTAGATGACAAACATTTAGGGAGTGAAAGACAGACTTAGATATCGCAGGCAGACCAGAACAATAATAGATTATGACTAATTTTGGAATTGAAGTAAATTAAAAGATGTAAGTTAAATGTTCTCATATTTCAATATAAGTTAAAAATCTCCTCTGCCTCCAAAATTAAGTTCATAATCACTAAGAAAATAATTCTGTCTTAGTGATCTGTGAAAGCAGATAATCAAATCATTTCACAGAAATTCTTAACATTCTATAGTCAAAGCTATGGTTTTTCCAGTAGTCATGTATAGATGTGAGAGGTGAACTATAAAGAAAGCTGAGTGCCGAAGAATTGGTGCTTTTGAACTGTAGTGTTAGAGAAGACTCTTGAGAGTCCCTTGAACTGCAAGGAGATCCAACCAGTCAATCCTAAAGGAAGTCAGTCCTAAATATTCATTGGAGGGACTGATGCTGAGGCTGAAGCTCCAGTACTTTGGCCACCTGGTGCAAAGAGCCAACTCATTGGAAAAGTCCCTGATGCTGGGAAAGATAGAAGGCAGTAGGAGAAGGGGACGGCAGAGGACAAGATGGTTGCATGGCAACACCAACTTGTTTTGCAAGCTCCAGGAGATGGTAAAGGACAGGGAAGCCTGGGCTGCTGCAGTCCGTGGGGTCACAAAAAGTCGGACACAGCTGGGAGACTGAACAACAAAATGTGGGGGTGGGGAAAATCTATGATATATAAATCATAATTTGGTGGCCTGTTGGAAGGTTCTGACAAGTGAGTGACACTTGAGGAATTTGAAGGGGATGTGTCTGCAACAGTGGAGAAGAAAATTCACATTTCAGAACATTACTTACTGGTCAGACATTCTACATCTCAGTTTCATTGAGTCCTCATTAATACTTTTAAAATAGAGACACATTTATTATGTCGTTACCTGTTGTCATGTTATTATACTATTATTTTAATATTTTTGTTACCACTAATTCAGTGAAGTGCATTTCACTTTTCATTTTTTTAAGACAATGTGTAAGAATGAAATTAAGCCAAAATTACTCCCATAAAGCCACTTAAATTGCACATGTAATGTCTAGGAGTAGACACTTAAGCAACCATTATTAACTTCCTCTCTCTCTCTGCTTTCAGTCTAAGCTTTTCTTTCCCTCCTCCCCCTGCCCCCCTCCCTGCCCCTCTCCCCTACTTCCTCCTCTCCCCTCTTCTCTCTCCATAGTTGCTTTTAGGTAAGTTAAATGTACACGTAAAGCAAATACATTATTACGCACTGAACCTCTCACATGTGCCAAGAACTGTGCTAGATATTTTGAACATGTATTATTTCTAATGCATTACAAAATTTGAAAACTGTGAAACTTTAGCACGATTATGCATAAGAGGAAATAAAACTCACTTCCCAGAGGCTAAAAAATTCATCCACGATCACACACCTGATGAAGTTCCAACCTCAGTTTTTCTGAAGACAAAACAGCATGATAGCTTCTGGTCACAAGTGTTGGTTGGTGCGGTGACAAATATTGTTACTTTCCCTTCAGAATCTTAAGTTTCCTCTAAAACTTTGCATGTGAAATGTCTTCTGTTGTTCAGCCGCTAAGTCCTGTCTGACTCAGACCCCATGGACTGCAGCACGCCAGGTTTCTCTGTCCTCCACTGTCTCCCGAAGTTTGCTCAAATTCATGTCCATTGAGTCGGTGATGCTATCTAACCATATCTCGATTCATGGACCTAACAATCCAGGTTCTTAAGCAATATTGTTCCTTACAACATCAGACTTTACTTTGACTGTGTAAAATTCTTCAGTTCTCAAATAAACAAAGCCTGTAATGTGGGTACATCAACACTAGGTGACAGGAGGTCTTCAATTGTAACTTCATGATCTAAAAGGCAATGACCCGATGTGTTTGAAAGACTGCTTGCTAGCAGTCTAATCTCACAAGGATGTAACTAGTCCAAGGCCTGACTGACTGCCCTGTTTGAAAATGGAATAAAATTAGTACCAACTTCATAAATTGGGTTGGAGTATTAAATAAAATAAAGAGACACAGCGAGTGTTCGGTGTACATTAACCTCCTGGAATACTTGATCTCCTTTTAATAGTTTACACTGTATTCCAATAGTTTACATGGTATTCCAGACTGTTCTTTAACAACAAGGAGTTTACTTCAGGCCTTTCTGCTGCTCTGAGATACTCCATCCTGTTTGCCTGCCCATAAAATCCAGCCTCTCTCAGCCGAGTCCCACACTTTACTGCCCACATTCCAGATGTGTATGTATATAATTTATGTATGAATATATATGATACTACTTTAAAATCAGGTATATACGATACTATTTAGATGTTATATATCTAATATTTAATATAAAAGTGTTAGTCGCTCAGTCGTGTCTTACTCTTTGCGACCCCATGGACTATAGCCTGTCAGGCTCCTCTGTTCATGGAATTCTCCAGGCAAGAATCCTAGAGTGAGTTGCCATTCCTTTCTCCAGGGGATCCTTCTGACGCATGGATCAAACCCTTGGCTCTTGCATTGGAGGCAGATTCTTTACTGTCCGAGTCACTAGGAAAGCCCTAATATTTAATATGGCAGTGGTTTAGTCATTAAGTCATGTCCAACTCTTGCAACCCCATGGACTATATAGCCTGCCGGGCTCTTCAACCCATGGGATTTTCCAGGCAAGAATACTGGAGTGGGTTGCCATTTCCTTTTCTGGGGGATCTTCCTGACCCAGGGATCAAACCTGGGTCTCCTGTACTGCAGGCAGATTCTTTACTGACTGAGCTACGAGGGAAGCCCAAAAATATTTAATATATATCTTTATATATGCATATGTGTGGAGGTATATATATTTACACACATATATATAGCTGCTGTGGTTGTTGTTGAGTCGCTAAGTCGTGTCTGGCTCTTTGCAACCCCATGGACTGCAGCATGCCAGGATTCCCTGTCCTTCACTATCTCCCTGAGTTTGCTCAAACTCAATTGTCCACTAAGTCGGTGATACCATTCAACTATCTCATCCTCATTTAGATCATAATATTTCTATGTATAATCGAAATATTATCATATTTATAAAGATAGCATTTAGAGAAACTTCTAAAGAAATAGCCAGGATTATCACTATGCATGGAAGACTTACAGGGTACCTGGTGTGACACTGTACTAAGTCCTTTAGCAGTATGATTTTATTTCACTTACACAGGTTTCTAAAGTTGTTTCATAATAATAATATTGTTACCAATATTATTTCCAACTTACATCCAGGAGATGGAGCTTAGAGGGGTTAACTAACTTGTGCAAAGACATGTGGTAAGAGATCAACTTTGATGCAAATGAGCAGGCTAACTCCACAGCCCAAGCCCTCCACCTCTCACCAGTGATTATTATCCTTGACTTTACACCACTGTGTCTTGGGGAGCATTTCTTGAAAGCACTGGAAGTTCTCCACACCCGTGGAATTAGTATCTGAATATCTTCATTTTCATAGGCAGTTGGGTTATGCAGATAGACTTTTGATCAACTGTGTTATACTTTTCTGCCTCCCACTATTAACAGCTAACTTAGGGCACAATTCTATACTTCTCTCACTAATCCTGAAATTTTCTTTCTCCTGAAAATGAATTCTAAATGTTCAGGGAGTTTATCCCCAACCCCATGAAAGCCCGTCTTGCTGCTTATCTGACAGAAATGCACCTCCCGCCCGCCCGCTCTCACTGTTATAAGAGGAGTAACTGCCAGAGAGCAAGATAAAGAAACAGTTTCTCTTCTGCGGTTTCCTGTTCCTGGTCTACTGCATCTTTTTCTGCTACTCTGTCCTTGCACTGCTTGAAAGAAGTAAAAAGAAAAAAAGAGAGAGAGAGTAGTATAATCATTTGGAGACCCCAAAGTGGCCAGGGGCCGAGCATTTAGAAGATGGTAAAATAATTCTACACTTTGATGTTAAAGAAATAATCAAGTTGCCTTTTGCCATGCACATCTCTGGCTGGATATAACTTACTTACATTCATTCAAAAATAATAATGGTTAATATCAACCTGTGGGCTCAACCAGTTTGCTTTACTAAAGGTCAGTAGACTATTCCTTTTCTGTCTTAGTCAAGGAGATATTAGATAATATTTCTCTTCTCAGCGAAACCAAAGATTGAGGACCTAGTCCTACCTCAGCACATAGTCACATGTTCTTTGCTCAATTCACTTATTTTCTCCAGACTTTCAAACATTTGTGAAGTTTAAAGATTGTATTAGATGACTTCTAAAGTTGTATCTAATCCCAAAACACCTTGATTTTATCACCCTAGAAAAATATGAACAATGCCCTTAAATAGCTATTTTTCCCTTCAAGTGCTTTCACTAGTACAGAAGAAGGAAGATGCGCTAATGTATCAGAAATTCTTGGTGGGAAACACTTGGATTTTTAGATTCTTTTGAGCTTATTTAGCAAGTGCTAAAAAGAGAGATATTCTAGGCTATATCATAAGAAGCACAGTTTTCAGATTAAAGGAGGTGAAAGAACCATCATACTCTTTGTTATTCAGATGACATTTTGATACATACATTTAGTTCTATCCAGTGTACCTTAGGAAGACATTGGCAATCTAGAGAGCATTCAAAGAGAGTCAAAAAAGAGAAGTCTCACAACCATTACCTGTGAGGAGTAGCTGAAGAAGCTTAGCACGTTTGATTTTGAAACTCAGCATGCCATACATATGAATGATCTCCATGTGAAATTTAATGTGAAGTTCTAGAAAGTGGAAACAAATGTAAGGATTGGAAATTCTAGGGAAGCAGTTTGTGTTTGACCAGAAAGAATGTTCTAACAGTAACAATTATTCAAAAATAAGGGACTTCTCTGGTGATCCAGTGGTTAAGACTCCACCTTCCCATGCAGGGAACCTGGCTTGATCCCTTGTTGGAGCGCTAGATCCCACGTGCTGCAACTAAGAGATTGCATGCTGCAACTTGAGATCTTGTATGCCACAATGAAGATGGAAGATCTTGCATGCTGCAACTAAGATCAGCACAGCCAAATAAATAAGAATAAATATTTTAAAAAAGAATTCTTGAAAAGTAAAATGGATTTCCTTTAAAAGTAAATAATTCCATACCATTGACCATATATAAGCAGAGGCTATTTGCCCAGTTACCAGGGATTTCATCAGTTGAGTCTCTCCATTTGGACCAAGCTCAATAAAGGATGCTATGGGTCCCTGGAAAATCAAGATTGTCTGAAATTAAAAGTGTGTCACCTCCCAGCCACACTGTGGTAAAAAAGATACTTAAGTCAATTATTTTGCTGAAGAGAGATAAGATGATAGAAAAATATCTTTTCCTGTTTTGTTCTGAAGAGTTTCTGATTAATATTCACCCAGTCTTAAAAGATAGAGCAGGCCCATAAATTAACATCTGGTTCTAAATTTCTCAAAACTGTGTCCATGAGAGGAGGATGATGGTGTCTTTCTTCCCTCAATCACCGGCTCCTCCTCCATGACTACACCTAATGTGTTCTTGACTCTAAAAGTTTTTAAATTTTTCATCAGATTAAATTTGTAAAATGACTTTACATTTTCATAATAAGATGAAGATCCCTTAAAAGTGAAAATTATTTTGCTAAAATGCTACCCCATAAGCCAGATTCTTTGACATTGTGTTTCAAGGACAATCTCTAAGACTGTGGAAAAATAAAGGTTAATTTGAATATTTAAATTTAAAAAATAAGGCAGGAGGTTAAAACAAATGGGCACATATTAAAAAGTCACAATCTCTAAGCATTCATACTGGCTTTAAAGGTATTGAATGGGACTTGGCCTCCTCAAGGAATTCCAGATTGTATCAAAATCTCTTTCATGTCGTTTTGCTTTTTATTTACTCTCAAGATGTTATGGGTGCTCCTGCTTCTGCCTCAAACCCAGGGCCACCCCAATAGTGATATCCCCTTAGGCAGCTGAGGTATCCAACCTTGTTTGAGAATCATGGTTTCTAAATGACAAAGACAAAAACTGACATACCTTAAGAACATCAATTAAGAATATAAATGCTCTTTGCAACACTTAAGAAGGCTAAGAGAGAAAAATACTTCTCTCTTACAGAGTAGAAAGATTTCAAAGATAAATGAAAGCACATATTAGACTTTCCTGGTTTTGAGCACCTCTGGGTGAATAGCTGGTAGCTATTGGTAGGTGCTCGGTTGTGTCTGACTCTTGTGACCTTGTGGACTGTAAACTGTTAGGCTCCTCTGTCCATGGGATTCTACAGGCAAGAAAACTGGAGTGGGTTGCCATGATCCTCCTCCAGGGGATCATCCAGACCCAGGGATTCAACTAGCATCTCTTATGTCCCCTGCATTGGTAGGTGGATTCCTTACCACTAGCACCACTGCACATTATATACCAATTATACGTAAATAAAATGTTTAACAGCTTAAAAAAACAAAGTATTGTCCCTTCCTGCAAGGAGCTAACAGTCTAAATTCCATCCAAGGAATCTTCCTGTTTGTTCATCTTATGATGGCAAACTTAAAAGTATAATACATGTAGGAGTTTGCACTGAACTTTACCGTTCTTTTCCAAGTCTGTGTATTCCAGAACTTGCAGGGCTTGCTTCTTTTGTTATATAACATCACGCAATGTAAATACCAATATAGCATATGGACAACCATTTTGGAACTAATGTTTATGCTTAAAGCTGAGATTCAGCCTTGATCTTTGAGGATATTCCTGAAAATGGAAAAGCAACCCCACATTGTCTGGGATAAGTAAACTTAGTGGTCTCAAGTTGTGGATGATAAATCTGCTGCTCTTTGTTCAAAATACTCATATAAAGCCACACAAAAAATCTTAATCAATCAAATTCTTTTCTTTTGAAGTCTAGAAGTCAGTCTGTTATTGATTATCCCTTCCCAATATGTATAAGACTAATAAAAAATCATAAATATGCCATTTGCAACGGCATGGATGGCCCTGGAGGGCACTGTGCTCAGTGAAATAAGTCAGATGGAGAAAGACAAACACCATATGATCTCACTTACATGTGGAATCTAAAAAAAAATACCTAAATTCAAAATACAGAGAATATCTTGGTAGTTGCCCGAGGTGAGGGACGAGGGGTGAGCAAACCAGGTGAGGGGAATCAAAAGCTGTAAACTTCCAATTTTGAAGTAAATAAGTCCTGGGAGTGTAATGGACAGCATGATGACTGTATGTAATAGTACTGTGGTACATATATGAAAATTGCTAAGAGAATAGATGTCAAAAATTCTCAGCACAAGAAAAAAAGTTTTGTAACTACGTATAGTGATAAATGCCAACCAGATTTACTGTGGTGATCATTTCACAATATATACAAATATCCAATCGTTACTAATATCACGCAATGCAAATAATATTTCAATTATATCTCAATTAAAAAATCATAAATGCAGGTATAAATATACATGACTCTACTTCTTTCTCTTTTTTTTTGTTGTTGTTGTTACAAACTTCAGGCAAATGGACAGTGCATTGTCAAAGAGTTACTAGAGAGAAGTAGGACTGCAGAGGCCAGGACCAAACATCTGGTTGTAAATATTAAGTGAAAAGTGAAGTGAAAGTCGCTCAGTTGTAACCAACTCTTTGAGACCCTGTGGAATATACAGTCCATGGAATTCTCCAGGCCAGAATCCTGGAGTGGGTCGTCTATCCCTTCTCCAGTAGATCTTCCCAACCCAGGAATTAAACCAGGATCTCCTGCATTGCAGGCGGATCTTTACCAACTGAGCTACCAGGGAAGCCCTAGGTTGTAAACATTAGGTACATGGTTAACATCTAAGTATGTGAATTATTAAGTTAGAGTGCTAGTGCAACAGTTTTTATTTTATTGCTTGTTTTTGTTTCTCAATAAAGGCATAGCACTCTTGAGATATCACTTGGTTTCCTGATTAAATTATTATTTGATAACAATATCTTAAATATCATACATATTGAAATATCACTTAAATTCACTTTAAACTTGGGAGGGCTACTGCTGTCCACTACTACTTCTTAACAATTTTTCTTAACTCAGTTTAATTCAACAGGGATTTGAGTGCCCTACAAGCTTCAGCTTAGGAGTCTGTGCTAGACTCAGAAAATAGTAATAATAATGAGTAATTTGTCATCTGTTGTCACAGAAAAAAAAATCAATATTTGTGTTCTTTGAATGACCTAGTTACAAGTTTACATGTACTTAGAAATCAGTTTTGTTATTTACATAATTAAAGGTTCACAGTTAGATATTTCAAAAGCAATGTAAGTATAGAAATAGGATTCCTGTTTAACTCTATGTGGTTTATCTGCAGACCAATTTTACCAGACCTTTACTTCAAACCACCCATATTCTGTAATTGAGACTTGTCTCTACCTTGGGTGGTCACCTAAATGTTGATTCTTCTTTCATTATGCTTCACTCTTCCTTTGATTTTTCTCCTCCAGTT
Organism: Muntiacus reevesi; assembly: GCF_963930625.1. Taxonomy (NCBI): domain Eukaryota; kingdom Metazoa; phylum Chordata; class Mammalia; order Artiodactyla; family Cervidae; genus Muntiacus; species Muntiacus reevesi. Next base: position 53,294,927 of record NC_089260.1, read on the forward strand.
TCAGAATTCTCAAGTTCAGCTCCCAAGTGGGCCCCACAGGAAGTTACTTTACTGTGATTATAAAGAGAAAGAGCAGTGTGCACTATTTTCATTCCTATCACAATCATTGTCACATGAATAGATTCTATTCTTATGGCAATCTTTGTCACAAGAATACGTTTTTCTTTAAAAGTGTGTTTCATCCATGCTGTGAAAGCCAGTGGCCGAGACTCCAGCTCTGACCTTTCTAATGTTCTTCATTTGATTAGGCAGCCATTTCTCGTCTTTTCTTTTAGCACCATTGGTAACTTAGGAGAAAGAGACAGAATAGTGAGTCCATCAAAAGAAGACTGCATAAAAGGTGAAGGCAGAATAGTTTACTGCCTTTCACAGATAACACTAGCCATTGAGATTCTCATGTCTTATTCTTGTGACCAAAAAAAAAGCAAAGGAACAGAAAATGGCACAACGTGAATCCATTCTCACAACGACAGTTGTAACAAGAATGAGAACTAGTACAAACAACCTATTTCTCTTCTCATCTTAAACCTGGAAACTTGTTGCTCTGTGTGACGGTAGCTGGAGTTATCTTCCATTGACTCAAGACAATTTCCTTCTTGAATGGTGAATTAATTTAAATGAATTCCACTTTGGGAAAATACCAACCACAGATAAATCATAATCATTTTATTTCCGCTTATCTACCTGTAATTTCATACACTTCTCTTGAGAGAAATCATTCCCATGTAATAGACTAAATTCACCAAACCAAAAAAAAAAAAAAGATTCAGAATTTTTTTCCTCAAAAGTAGATAGAAATAAAACATTTGACAATAAAAGATATCACCGAGGTTGAATCAATCTAGAGAGAATTATTGACTAGTCGGCCTGTTTTCCCGGCAGCCTATATAAATTGTGATTTGGAATGTCTTTGATTAACTTAATTGATATGGATGGCCAATGCTGGTCCTCACCTCTGATGGCCAACTCAAACTAGGAGACCTAGATGGTCTTCCCTGACTTTCTGGTCAAATTTATTGGCAATTCTTACCTTTATTTTTAATATATAGACATCATCTAAGTCATCTAAAGAGACATTATGAGACAGTTTTAAGGTGAGACATTCAGTCATTGAAATATTTTTATTTCAAAAGAAATCATTTAATCTATAATTTAAAGAAAATCAGAGTTAACCTTTTGATCAGATTTACTGAATTTATTGCATATTTGATACTGTGTAGATGTTACCTTCCTTGCCATGCATTTAATATGCATTCAATACAAGATGAGGAGAAGACAGTAAAGAGAAGCCCAATGGCCTTTCTAGGACACGGCTTTATTCCTAGCAAATGGAGCCAATTTCAAACCACGAGCACTTAATCCAAGCAGTTGCTGGCTGAATGTAGCACACAGAACTCCCTACAACAAGGTGAAAACATTGCTTTGATAAGTTCAGGGGATAGCTCAGATTTGGTCCTTCCTTGGTCTACTGGACAGAATGCCAATTCATGTTTCCCCATCATGGACTCTCAAAGAAGAGAGCCATTAAATTGAACAAATGTTAACAAAACAGTAGCTGGAAGTATATAGATATGCCCTTTTGAAATCTTTGTTTTCAAAAGGTAATGTAAGCGTTTAACCCCTCTGGTAACATTTAACTCAAGTAGTTTCTTCAAATACTCTGAGGTAGGAGCTTCAAGACAGAGTTAATGTATTTCCTGGATGAGTGACATAAAGAAGGTCAAAGCTATAGCCATAACCAGACAGATGAGAAATAAGGAAAAACCCTCTGTGTTAGAGAGAGTTCACATCAAAACTTTACAGCTGTTGTATAATCACTTGGGATGTAGGATTCTTTTCAAAGGCTGTAATAAAATTAGTCCTTTATTATAGCTGACTGGTGTCAGAGTTAATATCCTTTAGGTGTGTTATAAAATCTATGTCCAGGGAGTGGTTTTAGTTCATCATTTTTCTTGTTCCTCTAGAAACACATATTCTCTTTTGAAGCAGTCTACACTTTCCCATGTTATATTTTGAAACACCTATGTAAGTATCTTAGTATCCATGTCACTTTGTATAGCTTTTCTACATTAAATGAAAAAGTGAACTGGTTCTTGGTATTTTGTTTGTCTGAATTTGAATTTGTCTTAAAGCAGAAACAGGAATATAAAACAATTGGGGGAAAAAAACAACACAGAAATGAATACAGTTTTTACAAACGCAAACTCATTTTGGAGGTTTCCTTTAAGTCCAAAGGAATCAAACCAAAGTGGAAAGAAAACAAGAGAGATAGCTGCATAGTCACAGCAAAAGCAGGAACATTCTAGAATCAGAGGCCCCACTCTGTGCTGGCTGAGCCTCAACAGATTCCTGATAACATGATAAGGACCAGGGTCCCACTCTGTGCAGTGTGCTTGGGCTGAGTGGTATTGCAAAGTTGTCACGAGTCTATGGAAAGATGGCTCCTTGTCATTGCAAGCAAGGGGACATGGTGCCCTCAATTCAACCTCGGACAGAGCTCCTCCCTGGCTCACCTGTTGTCCCCTCTGGCTTGCCTTCATACCACCTGTGTGCCTTCGTTTCTACCTCACCTTCACTTTTCTCCTGTCCTTTCCTTTTGCCTCTAACTTTCTCAGACTTTTCATAACCCTCCATAAATGTCATTTTATCATGAAGCCTTTCAAGACTCTCTGCAGGCTCAAGTTAGCTACTCTTCCTAGTACCTCCTTATCACCTTGGACATCCCTAAACCACACCCCCCCTTTGGTATTATAATTGCTTATCCCCTAGTTTCCACTCCTACTGAGTTTGAACCTCCATGAGGGCAGGGATCCAGCCATGTCCAGGTACCATGTTCTGTGCTCACCAGAGAGTATGCACCCAGTAAATGTTTGGGGAAGAACAAAAGAACTTAGGACAGAAATAATTTCTAACCTATGCAGGTTAGCTTGGGTTACTAAAGATTAAGAACCATATGACAGAAGATTTTAGCCCTGAGGTCAAAGACATGTCCCGTCAGCACAGATGTGACCATACAGGACACCCAGAAGAGGATGCTGGTGCGTGAGCAAAGAAACGGGGTTTGAATCTAATTCCCTAGTTGTATCAGAACATGTCCTTAACCTTCAGAGTCTGTTCTAGAATGCATGCATGTGTGCTCAGTCACGCAGTTGTGTCCAGCTCTTTGTGACCCAATGGACCATAGCCAGCCAGGCTCCTCTGTCCATGGGGATTCTTCAGGCAAGAATACTGGAGTGGGTTGCCATTTTCTCCTCCAGGGGATCTTCCTGACAAAGGGATTGCACCTACATCTCAGGCGTCTCCTGCGTTGCAGGTGGATTCTTCACCACTGAGCCATTAGGGAAGCCCCTGCTCGAGCATTGTAAATTGAATATCATCCTTGTTAAAGAGTGAGCTCAGAAACTTTTAACAAATTCTTTGTCATTTCCAAAAAAAAAAAAAAAAATCATCTTAAGTCCTCTTAGGTATTATGATAAAACATCTTATAACAAGAAAGGTGCCACTTAATTATCATAATTGAACTCCCTGTGCTCAGATACTCAGCCCTTTCTGACTCTTTGTGACCCCAAGGACTGTAGCCTGCCAGCTTCCTCTGTCCACGGGACTTTTCCAGGCAAGAATACTGGAGCAGGTTGCTATTTCCAACTCCAGGGGATCTTCCCAACCCAGGGATTGAACCCACGTCTCTTACATCTCCTGTGTTGGCAGGCAGATTCTTTACCACTAGCGCCACCTGGGAAGCCCAACTGAGCTTCCCATAAAAATCATAAAAAAATCATCCTTCTTAAAGAAAATATGCAAGTCTACTAGCTGTTACAATTATTCAACATTCAAAACCATCCTCAGGAGTTTCTGAGTGATGATGATACAGTGTTGCATTCCAGTTAAAAGGTCGTTACCCAAATCTGTGCATATGATAAATTATATGAAACTATTTGCCAAAAAATTCACTTTTTGCAATCATTTTTGTATTGCTTTGTGAAAATTTTTCATTTTGCACTAATTAAGGATAGATGTTATTTTTCTTGAGCTGTTTTCACTATTTTTGCCACTTCTTATTGCAAAATTTAAAGTTGTAGAAATGAACTCTGTGATATAAACAATTATCCTAGTGTGTCCAGATTAGATAACTAGAAAAGCTAGCCGTTTACTCCAAGGTCACCCAGCTGGGACACAGTTCCACTGTGCTTTTATCATTTCAGCACAAAACCTGCTTAAATCTAGTCTTCCAAGTAACCTATCAAATAGTATTTTGACACTCTCAGAAACTTTACTTAGGGAATTCCTGGACAGTCCAGTGGTTAGGATTTTGCCTTCCAATGCAGAGGGTACAGGTTTGTTCCCTGGTCGGGGAGCTAAGATCCCCCATTCCTCTGACCAAAAAACGCAAACATAAACAACAGAAGCAATATTGTAACAGATTCAATAACAGACTTAAAAAAAAAGAATTTTTGCTTAACCTATTTGATGCTTTCTTCCAAATAGAACACACCTCTTTAGCTATGTCAATACCACAGAAACACAGATTATGCATGGGCACGTGAACACACACACACACACACACACATACACACTTAGTTCTATCCATGTTCACTGCCATCAAGTCAAGCAAAGAGTAACTTGATTGGCTTAACAGGACAGATCTAGAACCAGCGGAAATCAGAAGTTGACAAGGATAAGAAATCTCCCTCTGTGTGATTTTGGTAGAACAACCACACCCTCGGACACCTTATTGGCGCCATTTACATATTTGGAACTGGAACTGGCGTAACAGTGGGGGGTAGAAAACTGAGACCGGAGGAGGATTTTTTTTAGCAGGATGCGATTCAGAAATGTGTTCTTCCATATGTTCTTTAGATAAGGCCAATTTTTTTCACTTTTACATTTAAAAATAATTCTACTTTTCCCCATCTTAAAAAATTATTCTTTATAAAAAGTATATCAGTTCCAAATTTTCTGTAACATCTTAAGTAATTACCCTTCAGAAAATTATATAATTTCAAAATTTGCTGTAACAAGTCAGACACCACGTTCGCCCCCTACGTAGGACACACTTACTTAGACAAAGCATTTGCTGAACCTAATACAGCCCAGAAGACCAGTCCTAAATGTAGGCAGTGGTGATTATTAACAGCCTCCAATCACCATCCCATCAAAAGGAGACAACGCCAACAGAGGCAATGCTTGGCAGAGACAGGATGACAGCGTGTTTGTTTATCTTCAATGTTCTCTGCTTCTCACTCCCACTTGAGGTTAGGGCAGAATGTTCTAATGACTTTAGAAGGTACTGAAAATGCTCTTCTACTTCACACAGTCTTTTTGTTTTGTTTTGTTTTTTCTGCTTTCCCTTCAAGGTCTCCAGTGTTGTACTTTGTTCTTTTATGTGACTTGTCTCCAAAGATGTAAAACCCTTGCAGTCTGGAGATGAGAACTGAGAAAAGCAAACACAGTCAGTCAATAAGACTCGATGTGGTTGGAGTCAGTAATAATAATAGAGAGAATCAAGTATTAAAGCTCAGACTAGTGTGGCCCAATCTGACAATAAAAGCATGAGCATTTTGCTTTGTACCCCTTTCTACTCCAGGATATCATAATCTGAGTTTAAAGGGTGCATCCTAAAAGTGTGTGCTCAGTTGTGTCTGAATCTTTGCGACCCCATGAACTGTAGACCACCAGGCTCCTCTGTCCATGGGATTTTCCAGGCAAGAATACTGGAGCAGGTTGCCACTTCCTACCCCAGAGGATCTTCCCCAGCCAAAGACTGAAGTAACATCTCTTGCATCTCCTGCATTGGCAGGCAGATTCTTTACCACTAGTGCTACCTGGGAAGCCCCCCTAGAAGCGTATCCCTTGTTATATATTATGACTGAATTATGTCCTCCTGAAATTCATATATGGAAGCCCTCACCCTCCACCGTGACTGCATTTGGAGGTACAGCCTTTAGGGAGGTAATTAAGGTGAAATGATATTGTAAGGGTGGGGCCCTAATCCAATGTGACCGGCATCCTTATAAGAAACAAAGACATCATGGCTACTGGCACGTTGAGAAAAGGCCATGCGAGGACACTGAGAGAATTCAGCATCCACAAGCCAGCAGAGAGGCCTTCTGAGAAACCGACCTCATTGACGCCTTGCCTCAGAACTCTAGCCTCAGAACCACGAGGAAATAGATGCTGTTTTTCCAGCCCCTGGCCTGTGGTGCTGCGTTGTGACTGCCAAAGAAACTAATACAGCATTCATGATTCTACAGGAAACTAAAGTAATACATTTGACTCAGTTAGTTCAATGAGATGACTTTGAGGATGGCATCACCAATTCAATGGACATGAACTTGGGTGAACTCCAGGAGATGGTGAGGAACAGGGAGACCCGGCTTGCTATAGTCTTTGGTGTCCCAAAGAGTCAGACAAGACTTAGTGACTGAACAACACACAACGACAATTCTATGAGAATTTGTTGTACACTCAACAACTCTGTGATGGAAACCATCAATGGGATAGAAGTTCAGAGAAATACAGGGCAACATGGAGAAACGCAGGAATGAGCACCTTGCTCTGTGAAGGGGCTGACAGAAAATCCGTGGGGCTCTTTGGGCCCTGTGGCCTTTGTAACAGCTGTTAGACTCTGCCATCAAGAGCAGCCACAGGTAAAACAGAAACAAATGAGGGTAGTGTATTTCACTATGACTTTATTCATGGACACTGAAATCCAAATTGCATACCACCTTCGTGTTTCATGAAATCTTAAATTTTGACTTTTTTAACCATTTAGAAATATAAAAACCAGGAAGACTTTCCTAGTGGTGCAGTGGTCAAGACTTTGCCTTCCAACGCAGGAGATGCAGGTTCATTCCCTGGTCAGGCAGTTAAGATCCCACATGCCTCACAGCCAAAAAAACATAAAACAGAAGCAATATTGAAACAAATTCAATAAAGACTTTTTTAAAAAATGGTAACTAAAATATTTTTAAAGTGTAAAATCCATTCTCAGTTGATGGACCACACACAGCTGGAGGATCAGATCTGGCCCAGGGGCCACGGTTGGCCAGGCCCTGGTATGGCACGTATGTACATGCTCAGTCCCGAAGTCATGTCCAGCTCTTTGTGACCCTATGGACTGCAGCCCGACAGACTCCTCTGTCCATGGGATTCTCCAGGCAAGAATATTGGAGTGGGTTGCCATCCCCTCCTCTAGGGGATCTTTCCAACCCAAGATCCCCTTACATGCTCTGATCTCCAGAAGGTGCCCCCCATTGGCAGAACCCAACTAAACACCAAGCAAGGAAACCCACTGATACCAGTTCACAATGTCCTTTGTAGCAGGGCACAAAGCAGAAGCAATAAGTCAACAGGGGAAGGGAGGAGGTGAGGAATAAAAAGTATCAGAGATTATTCAAAGTATGAGAACTGCTGCGGAGAGAGTCATGGTAGAGAAAACTCATATGATGCAAATGATCCAGTATGTTATTTAAAGCAGGGTCTGAGGCAGGCTGAGATGAAAGCAAGAACCCAGAATATTTAGAAGGGTCAAGAAGAAATATTTTCATCTCTCAGGATTCAAAACAGAGCTGTGTGGCCAACATGCCTCGAGACGTTTCTAGATCATTCCTCTTCCTCTTTCTAGGTCTACAATGACAAGCTTTGACAGTCAAAGTAAATACTTCTCTTTGCAATAATGCTGGCAATCCCTCTAAATAATTCAGTCATTGTCCTCTCTAAAGTCATTAGTTCATAGTATGCAAGTTTCCTAGGAGTTGTTCACACCACATTTATTTGACAGTTGTAAAGAACTATTCAACTAAGACTACAAAACTGGTGCAAAAAAAGTGTGGATGTTGATGTAGATGTGGGCTTCCCAGGTGGTGCTAGTGGTAAAGAACCCGCCTGCCAAAGCAGGAGATGGAAGAGACCTGGGTTCTATCCCTGGGTCAGGAAGATCCCCCGGAGGAGGTCATGGCAACCCACTCCAATATTCTTGCCTGGAAAATCCTATGGACAGAGGCCTGGCAGGATGCAGTCCATAGGGTTGAACAGGGTCAGACTTGACTGAGCATGCTGGAATCACGTTGTAGAAATGGGTATCAAAATACATTGAAATACATTTATACTTAAAGAGCCAGAACACCTTCCCATCTCCACCAATGAGTTAGAAAGAAAAGAGGCTAAAACTAATGGACTCCACCTTTTTCTACTTGTCTGTATACATATGGATACCATTAATCTCACTGCTTCCAAATAAATTTATCACCACCCACAGTGTTTTTGGCATTGCTCCACATTAAATTATTGCCACACATGGCAGAATAGGGGATAATAGATTAGTAAATATTTATCCTTTAAGGGAAGATTATCTAAGAATAGACTCAACACGCCTGAAGTTGGGGGGTGGGGTGGAGAGATTATGCTGTTGAAAACTAAATGTGCTAATGGAGTATATTAACAGCAAATTAAACCACAACCACCTCCACAACAAAATAGCACTACCTGTCATGGCTTTCCTTTCAACATCTGAATCTTAGATACATGTTACTTGAAGCAGGGTTGCCTCTGGTGTGTATGGGAGCCTATATAGCATTACTTTGCGGGGACTCTGCACAGACAATTTTGATCTTACAAATTCTTTGCAAAAATTCGTGGGCCCATGTGAGGAGTAAGGATCGATGGGTGAAGAATTTCAAATCTCCCTCTGCAAGAAGAGGTTGCAAGGCCCAAATTCTTGGGAACCTGCTTGTATTAAAACAATATCAATTTTTGTGTTTTTTTTTAAGTTCCTTAAGGCCACTTTTTACACTGTTCACATCAGGAGTAGTGATGGAGTTCTAGTCACCCATTCAACCCAACAAGCCTTTGAGAAACTGAGGCACTCTGACTTGGTCAGCCCTGCAAAATTAAATCACATCTTCAAACCTTCAGCCCAGTAATCATCACCAGGTGGAAAAATCCTTGCAATCTTCACATTTAGAAATTCCTTCTTCATTTTTCTAATGGGCACTCTTAGTGATGCTTTTCTTCAATAATCTTGTGCTTGAAGACACATAAGCATAGCAACAAGGCTCTACATTTGTGAAGAAAATGAAGGGATGTGTCCAAGGTATAAGACTCTATAGTTAGTTACTCCAGCTGTGGAGTCAGATGTGATGTGCCAGGTCCCCCAAACATCATGATGCTGGAGCATCAGACCTCATGGACTAGAATCCCTGGGTTGAAATTTTAAGCTTATTTTATATATTTCATTCTTAGCAGACCAAAGGTATTTTAAGAATCACATTTCAAATATTAATATAAGGCATGACACTTATGGGCTTCCCCGGTGGTTCAGTCTGTATGTGTAAGAGACTGCCTGCAATGCAAGAGACCTGGTTACAATCTCTGGGTCGGGAAGATTTCTTGGAGAAGGAAATGGCAACCCACTTCAGTATTCCTGCCTGGAGAATCCCGGGGACAGAAGAGCCTGGCGGGCCACCATTCATGGTTTCCCAAGAGTCGGACACAACTTAGTGACTAAACTACCACCATGATACTTAAACCAAGAAAGAAAAAGATATGAGGCATTTATCTTTGTGACCATCAATACAGGGAAGGAAACACTATGGAAAGAACAAGCAGAGGCTGTCTACTCTGCTCAGATTCACCAAATGACTGCTCAACTCTTGGACACATGTAAAATTCAGTTTTAAGTTAATTAAACATGGAATGGAAGGGACAGCTTTGCCAGTCTAGCCCCTGCAGATATGCTACAGGGTGGGCTTTAAGAGACAGAGTTGTAGATTTCCTAGGTGGCTCAGTGGTAAAGAATCCACCTGCCAATGCAGGAGACACAGGAAATGCGGGTTTGATCCCTGGGTCTGGAAGATCCCCTGGAGGAGGGCATGGCAACCCACTCCAGTATTCTTGTTTGGAAAATCTCACAGACAGAGGAGCGCGGTGGGCTACAGTCCGTGGGTTGCAAAGAGTCAGACACGACTGAGGGACTGAGCATGCACATGCACAGGAGAGAGTTATAATATGGAAAATTAGCTGTGGCCAAAATATAGATGATGAGCACATACACGTGGCCACGTCCCAGCCGTAACCCAGGTGCCCATGATGGAGCTGAAGGGTCACTCAGGGTGGACTCTGAACTGAGTCTACGTGCACCCGGACTACCGCCACTTTTGCACTTCAATCAAGATCTCTTTACATTCCCGGCTCCTCATAGAAGGTCTTCTGGGAAAGTAGTGGAATGCAAGCCCAGAATATTTCATCAGCTGTTCCGTGCCAGACCGAATTTCTTCAGTTTATATTTAGAATACTTAGGTTGGCAAGAAACGCTGAAAAACAACTCTGAAGTAGTTCTTGTATAAATTACAGTACATCAGTGTCACACCAATCACCAAAACTAAGAAATTCTAAGAATTTTATTTATAAGTTATACTTTTAAAAGTCAGAAAATGGGAACACTGAGAAACACAGAGAATTTTCGTGGTTGACTTCTCCCCTCTTTAAGTTGACGAGAGTTGAAAGACACTTTTCCATTCTCCTTACTAATTAGAAAAAATTAAAATGTGCCCATCTGTTTTTGGTATTTGGATTGATGGCATCTCTTTCAGGGTTTCTTCCTAGACTGGAGAAAAATCACAAATTTTTGTTTTCCAAGCAGAAAGGTACCCTTTTAAAATATATTTTTCATCACATGCCATGAAAGGGAATATCATAGACTCCCTTACTTTATTGGCAAATATTCTTGTATTTCATCTACGCTTTCAAGTGCTTCATTGGCAATCTGTGACAAACTGTAAAATTTGCCACCTCTCCCCAGAACAGCTTATGAAATCTGTCAGCAATCTGTGTAATTTACAAGAGCCTTAATTATGAATCGGTGTTACGATATGAGTAGAGGTGTTTGTCGTTAATACCAGCAAAACTCAGAAAGCAATCCCACTGTCCCCCAAAACATTGTTTCTCTGCCCAGCGCTTAATTCTGGACAACCACTTCTGCAAATTGGTGCACACAGACTCTTTGCCTGATCTGATGGCCAAGTTAAGGGAAAATGATGCATGACCTAGGGAATTTTTACATTGCAAATAAGCAAGGATATTCTTACTGGAAAAATGAATGTCTCCTGAGACTCTTGGTGACTGACACTATATTTTATCTGCACACTGAAACAACACACTTATCAAATGAAAGAGAAGAAGAAAAATTACTAGAGATTTGATCTCCTTTATAGCTTCTAATAGTAAAATACACTGTATGATTAATGCACCTGTCAGTTGTAATGGGAAGAATATGTAACAAGTAACTGTGCATTGCTCGTTTGTGATTTTATCTTTTATAAATTCAGCCATGTGTAGTGTGATAAGATTAACTCTTTACAATTTTAAGGTAATGTTATAAAGTAAGTTGAAACCCGAGTCTGTTCTATTTTTGCCTCTCTGCCAATTGTTAATGTGACTTTTAAGAACACATTTCCGGCAATCGATAATTACTCAATTAGCAGCTTATTAAGTTTATATGTCAATAAATTTCATTACCAGGTGTTTGAGGAAGGGGAAAAAAATGCTCTGGCACCCTTTGAGTATGCAATATTTCTATAAGAAAAATTATTTTTTTTAAGTGTTCTTTGCTAGATTTATTAGCCTATATAATATTCATAGAATTCAAGCCTAGACATGTAACTACCATTACTCAGAAATATGGGTGAGGCTTAAGTTAGTGAGCATATGGGAGTCAGAATAACATTTTATAGCAGATGTGGAAAGAAAGAAAGAAAGGAGGGAGGGGAAGATGATGCAGGAACAGAGGCAAGGAGAAAGAGCGAGCGCTAGACTAAGCAAAGGACAGAAGGAGTGAGAAGAAGGGAACGAAAGGGAGAAAGGAAGCAGAGGAAAGGAAAGTTCTAAAGGCACAGAGAGCTCAGAGAGAAGGAGCAGAAAGAAGACTGAGGAAAGCGTAGTGTTACCACTGAAAGAGCTTACCTATCTCCTCTCTAAACTTCCTATACCTGGGCAAAGTGCTCTCAGTTGCGTTCTTCATGGAAAATGCAAACCTTATGTGAGCATCTCCAGATTTAAGTCCTAAATCCATGAAATGAGAGGCCTTGTGTTGCTTGTCAAATGCTAAAAAACAAAAGAGTACACGAGGCTTCTCTACTCTTGATCTCCTTGTGTCTCCCCAGTCCTGGAAACTAGCCTAAATTCCCACTGTTGAGCTGTTTTAACAGACTACAGAGGTTGGTTGCAAAGAAAGAACTGTCATATTTAAAATGCATAGATGTGAAGATGAGAGAAAGAGAGGGAAGACGAGAAGGAGGATAATAATTTGTGGAGCTTACTGTGTGACATTTTGCATTGTATCTTTACATGAGAGTGAAAGTATGAGTGGCCAAGTCGTGTCCGACTCTTTGCGACCCCATGAACTGTAGCCCACCAGGCTCCTCTGTCCATGGAATTCTCCAGGCAAGAATACTGGAGTGGGTAGCTATTCTTTTCTCCAGAGTATCTTTCCAACTCAGGGATCGAACCCAGCTCTCCTGCATTGCAGACAGATTCTTTACTGTCTGAGCCACCAAGGAAGCTATGCTCACATGTATTGTCTTATCTTTATATGTATTGACTTATTTAATCCTTCTGAAAAAAATTGGGTCAGTTTACTGTCATTTGACCCATGAGAAACAAGGCTTAGAACAGACATGTCAGTCGCTCAAGTTCACAAAGCTACTAAGTAATTGTGATAAAGCTTAGACTTAAATGAGCCACAGTCAGCAAAATGTGATTCAAGAGAAATCTAGAGTGTAGCAGGAAAGAGAGCAAGTCTGCAATAGGCTAGGTCAAGTTCCAATCACCGAAACAGTAAGAGGTGATGGGCTCCCAGGAAGATAAAGTGTAACCCCTATGGGGATGGTGGTGTTAGGGCTGCTCCTCGGTGCTGTGAATAAAGTTTACTTCTTCTTCAGGCCTTCTTCAGACCATACTTCCTCACAACTACATGAAGTCACAGTTTGTTCCACCTCTCCCACAAAGGAGAACAGGTTCCACACTGCTGCCAGAGGGCCCCATGACTAGAAAGGAGTCTGGACATAAAGAGAAGCCCCGAGTTGTATCCTGGAGGCTTCCCATCTCCAGTTGTGCAGGTTGGACCCTGCTCAACTCTAAGCCATTGTTGTTCTGCAAAATTATCATGGCAGCACCTAACCCTGGAACTATTCAAAAGGAGCTCTGTCACATTAGACAATTTATGTGATTTCTCTGAACCCCAATTCCTCAGATGCAAAAAAGGGCATAGAGTTGGCTGTTCAGTTTATCAATAAGACTGTTAAGAGAGTCTAATGAATCAGATTGAATTCAGCTGAGGTTTTTTTTAAGCTCTTCAAAGCAGAGAAGTGGAAATTCAGTTTAAAAATAGGATGTTCCTACATGCATTAAATTATAATTTGGTATTTATGCAATCGACTAAACAAAATGTGGTTCCACAGTATGAGGAGAATTATTTCAGATTATATTTTGGCCACATAGTGAGGGGAGGGGTTTGCCTGTGGGGTCAGGGAACATTTTAGGGATAAGATGGGATTTAACTATTGAAGTGTTGCCAACTTATGTCAGGGTTGGGAGGAGAGGTTGAATGAGAGCATGAATGAATAAGTTGTAAAAGCCAAAATCAGAGAAGAGAACAGTGAATCCATGCAGTAAATACCTAAAGGATGTAAGGGGTACTCAGTAGGGAAAAAACAAAAACACAAAAAAGCAGACTCTGGGGAGCACTTTTTTTTTCTGGATGGGAAAAACACCTTTGATTCTGGTCAAAATTTTAAAAGAGAAATGACTAACAAGCACAATATTTCTTTAAGCAAAATAATAATAATAACTTGATTTTTTAAATAATTTGCCTACATTTATAAATTATATATATCCAACCTTATTTCTGGGCTTCCCAGATAGCACTAGTGGTAAAGAACCCACCTGCTAATGCAGGAGATGCAAGAGACACAGGTTTAATCCCTAGGTCAGGAAGACCCCTGGAGAAGGACATGGCAACCCACTCCAGTATTCTTGCCTGGAGAATCCCGTGGACGAAGTAACCTGGTGGGCTACAGTCCACAGGGTCACAAAGAATTGGACATGACTGAATCGACTTAACACACATGCATGCAACTTTATTACTTATCTTGTAAATCTCCTACTATGGTATTCAAACACTAAGGAATTTTGCTTGCCAAAAGAAAAAGAATTTTTAAGCCACATTCATAGAAGATAATAATAATAAAAACAATAATACTACTCCTCAGTGGGATATTAATTTGGGATTAATAAACTCGAGTTTAGTTTTAACTGTAATTACTATACTACCTGTGGTTTTAGAGCCAGAAGTTCCACATTTGAGTAACCCATAGATTAAGATTTATCAGAGGTTGGTATGTGTGATATATAACTTGAATTTAAGAACTCCAAACTCAAATATGTAACTTACAACCTTATCATTCCCCACAAGTTTATATGGAAACCACAGAAAACATTGCCAGGAACAGTTGCCAGCGAATGATAGCATTCCTATGCCAAACATCTATGAGCAAGTCAGAGCTTCCATGTACTCATAATTGGTCTACCTGAGATTTATTATTGCACCCCCTGTGGTACCTGGGGATACAGGTGAGCTGTGGACTCTATACTTAGAGGCGATAATTTACACTCAGTAGAAATCTTGATGCACAAAACAATTGTGCTTGGAGTCTTTGTTGCAGCTTAATGGGTAACATATGGAACACAAGCAGTATCTTTTTAGCCTCCACTTATCCAAGTAAACATGAAACTATGGTTGAATAAAGACCATCCTTTTATTAAAACCCAGTGTTTTCAATTTGAAACTGAACCTCCCTTTCGGACAAACTAGAATCAGATTCTTTTTATTGCACTTCCTTCCTTTTTCCTTTCTTTCTTCCTTCACCTCATTATCAAAGATTCTATTTTATGATCTTTGCTTACCTCTGTTTTATACATAAAGTAAGAAGTATGCTGTTTAATTCCACAAGTGGACTAGTGATAGGTACTGCTTTCCCTTTTTATCAGCTATATTATTTGATAAGAAAACATTCTATTAGATGAAAGTATCAGTTAATATAAAAGTCTCATGATTTCTAGGTATCTATGTATTCCCAAGTGGTACAGTGGTAAAGGATTCGCCTGCCAGTGCAGGAGACGCAGCTTAGATCCCTGGGTTGAGAACCCCGTGGAATAGGAAATGGCAACCCACTCTACTATTTCTTACCTGGAAAATTCCATGCATGGAGGAGCCTGGTGGGTTAGAGTTCACAGGGTTACAAAAGAGTCAGACACCATTGAGCACTGAGCACACTCACTCACACACACACACACACACACACACACACACACACACACACACACATATATTTTTTAATGATGTGCCATTTTTTTTAAGGCTTATAACTTAGGTTAACAGCTCTTTCAATTCTTTCACTGGTTTTTCCCCTCTTGAAAAATCTGTGTCTTCCTCTTATTAAGAATTCTATTCAGGTTTATAATTAATAGTAGAGGTTTTGCAATAAGTTGTCAGTTTCTAAGTTTGCTAAGAGATAGGGGTACATCCACAGAAACATTTAGTTTCTCAAGAATTTCAGCTGGTCATTTTCAGCTAAGTATAAACTTGATTTTATGTTTATTTACAATGAGCATCGATTTTTGATAATTACTCTCAGTTGGGGCAAGATATAACTATGAAAAATCAGAACCATAGAATTTTAATAGTCTCTATTACCAGATTCATTGTGCATAAGAAGCAGTACTTTCCATTGTGAAAATTACACAAACTATAGGTTGTGCATTTCTCTGAATGTGTTGAGCTTGCAAAAAAAAAAATAAATAAAGCTGTGAAAATTATGTCACATTTCCTCCCACAGAAACCTCTAAGCTCTTTACACCATGAAACAGTTAACAAACTCTTCTCATTTAGATTGGACTGATGATCTCAGTCACAGAAACGAGTATGCTTTTGTAAAAGACAGCCAATCCTGGACTCCTAAACAAAATTTCCAGAGCAACAACATTCAAGACCTGTTATTCTGTGTCCACTTAACTTATTATGATGTCATGTCTATGAGAGAAGACAGTTAATCGAGCTGATCCTTCTATTAGGACACTGCTGTTACTCAGCTTCATCAGACTATATTAATAGAAAATTACTTTTCAGTTGGAACTCCAAATGTAATCATTGTGGAATACTTACTGTCTTTTTTCCTCTTTCTCTGTATTTTCTAAATTTTATAAAGTATATCTCTGTTTGGAAGTATGTTTTAAAACTTTTATTTTGGATTTTAAAGAAGCCAGTAAGAACCTGATAACTGTGTACAGGTAGATTTAGGAGGAAAACCAACACTTGTTTGACATCTTTTACCAAAGATATTCTACCAAACTAATTCTTCCTCATGGTATACAGTGAGCCTGATTCGAGGGATCACACTTTTAAATCTGAATTTTCAGACAATTCAGTTTACAACCGAGTTAAACACTGCTACTCATTTTATCATTTTTCATCTAGCATTTAAATGCCACTTTTACTCAAAGCGAATTCATAGCATTAAAAAGAAAGACTGCAGGACAGACATTCTGCCAGGGTTATCTTAATCACGACAGGACATGAAATACAGCTTGGCAGCGGGCACTGTTCAAAGCTTGCCAGACATGGACACAGCCTGGTAACGAAAAGCATTCTGATAAAAATAAGAGTGAGAAGAAAAAATAAGGGCCAGGTAGATAGGGAACTACAACACATAGTATCTCCTTCAAGGGAATACTTCTATTGCCAAGAGAGATAAATCAGATACATGACCAAACTCAGACCTCTTAAGACTGACATTTCAGAATTAAACTTCTCTCTGTTCCCTTCAACCTTTTCCAGACCTACCATCCTACAGCCAATCAGGCCTGACCACTACCCTAGTATCTTCCCTCTTACTGGATCACAGCAGCTAAAACTATATTTGAGATAGACTATTTATTGACCAAAAAGATGTTCAATATCTGTGACTATGCAGATTCCAAAACTTTATGTGAATGGTAATAGGGATCTGTAAAAAAATATATATCAACACAGACACTCTGAGAAAAAAAATTTACTAATACATTTATACATAAACATGTATGTATGCACATACAAATCCATCTCAATTTATGATGACATCACCTCTTGATAAACCCCTCATAAGCTGAAAATGCATTTAATGAAATAAATCTATATCATAGTATAGGCTTGCCTACCTTAAACATGCTCAGAACACTGTGTATGTGCGTGTGTGTATGTTTATTAGTTGCTCAGTTGTGTTCAACTCTTTGTGACCCCATTGATTGTAGCTTGCCAGGCTCCTCTATCCATGGGATTTCCCAGGCAAGAATACTGGAGTGGGTTGCCATTCCCTTCTCCAGGGAGTCTTCCCAACCCAGGGATCAAACCCAGGTCTCCCTCATTGCAGGCATATTCTTTACCATCTGAGACACCAGGGGAGCCCCTCAGAACACTACATCAACATTTAGTTGGGCAAAATCTTCTGACAGGGAACCTGTGTAATAAGGAAGATTTGAATATCTCATGTAATTTATTGAATGCTGCACTGAAAGTGAAGAACAGAATGGCTGTCAGCGTAGTAGCTGTTTTCTCTTGATTAGAACTCACTTCCACTGCCCAGCATCAGAAAAGAGGACCCACCCACATATCCCTACCTCAGAGAAAGATCAAAATTCAAAATCTGAAGTGTGTTTCTAATGAATGCATATCACTTTCACACCATTGTCAACTGGAAGATGGTCAAGTTGACCATCTAAATCAGGGACTATCTGTATTCATAAAAGTACATATGTGTTTTACATTTATTTTTATATAAACATTATCTGTATCTGTATATTTCTTCCAGGGGGTTAAATCTTCATGATGGGGTTGTAATGATTTATACTGTCTTCTTTTTCGTTTCCCATAGCCACCCCAATAAATGAAATTCACTTGTACAATAAGTAGGGGGAAGTCTGTTGTTAATTGACTCTCCATTACCTTGAGATAAAATTCTGAACTTTTTGGTTCTCACACAGAGTCTTCAGGATCTGTCCATGGCCACACTACATACTTTCATCCCTATCACATGTGCGTTCTTTCCTGCTTCACTGACTTTGCATGTGATTCTTTTTGTCTAGAGTGATCTCTCTCTACTTGGTTACCTAACAAGCTCATTTTTCTCTGTTCACAACCCAGAATGAGCCAGGCACATCCCTTACTTGGTTACCGTGCTGATTGGAACAGTCATAGACAATCATGCTTGCCTACTAGCACCTTGGAAGTTACCAGCAAGAGGGACTGTGTTTGTCCCCTTTGCTTCACAAGAGCCTAGCAGTAAGCATTTAATAAGTGTTGAATAAATGAATGAGTGGCTGATGAATTAGTAGACTTTGTAGGGTTATGCTGAAGGTTAGATGTAAAGTATAGAGCACAATGCCTGGAACACAGCAAGTGGTCAAGAGAGAGTAGCATACATTATCACAGTTACTGTATGGTTCACCCATCTGCTTTGCTTTCAGTGTTGACTCTGCGTTGCTCAATAACCTCCTTCAAGGCCAACATGCCAGGATGTTTCATAGAGTCAGGAATTCTGCCATGGGCACTGCATGTTGGATCTTATGCTTCTCTGGGCACAAGCTAACCAGGGCAAGCATCTGACCAACAAGTTTAATCGTTCAATTGTGTCCAACTCTTCCACAACCTCATGAATTATAGACCACCAGGTTCCTCTATCAGTGAGATTTCCCAGGCAAGAATACTGGAGTGGTTTGCCATTTCCTTCTTCAGGGGATCTTCCCAACCCAAGGATCAAATCCGTATCTCCTGCACTGGCAGGTGAATTTTTTTTACCACTGATCCACCAGAGAAGCCCATCTGGACAACGGGGAAGATCGAAAAATCTGACAATTCTAAAGTTTATTTTAAAAGACTGAGAGCCTGAGGCTTTCATAATTAAACCACAAAAGGCAAAGCAAGAAGCAATTGCCTTTAATTTAAAAGTGAAAGTGAAAGCCACTCAGCCGTGTCCAATTCTTTGTTACTCCAAGGAATTCTCCAGGCCAGAATATTGGAGATCTTCCCAACCCAGGGATCAAACCCAGGTCCTCCCACATTGCAGGTGGATTCTTCACTAGCTGAACCACAAGGGAAGCCCAAGAATACTGGAGTGGGTAGCCTATCCCTTCTCCAGAGGATCTTCCCAACCCAGGAATCAAACCAGGATCTCCTGCATTGCAGGCAGATTCTTTACCAACTGAGCTATTAGGAAAGCTTTAATTTAAAACATCTTCCACATATCACTTGTATACTCATCCTTCAAGAAGCAAATTGTCCATCTGACTCATTTTCCCATTCTTTTTTCCTTTAAGGCTTTCTTCAGTGTACAACAGGTATGATGTGTGTGTGTTACAATATGATCCACCAGTACCCACTCCCCCTATCCCATATGAAGGCCAACCCTATCTAGAGTACCTCAAAAATACCTAACAAATACTAGCAATAGTCATCTACTGAACTTAAAGAAAATTTGACAGGAAAAATAAAGAGTAAACATGTTCAAGCTAAAACTGGATAAAGAGCTCTTACATGATAGAATATATTACTTTGCCAACAAAAGTCCGTCTAGTCAAGGCTATGGTTTTTCCAGTGGTCATATATGGATGTGAGAGTTGGACTGTGAAGAAAGCTGAGTGCCGAAAAATTGATGCTTTTGAACAGTGGTGTTGGATAAGACTCTTGAGAGTCCCTTGGACTGCAAGGAGATCCAACCAGTCCATCCTAAAGGAGATCAGTCCTGGGTGTTCACTGGAAGGGCTGATGCTGAAGCTGAAACTCCAATACTTTGGTCACCTGATGCGAAGAGCTGACTCATTGGGAAAGACCCTGGTGCTGGGAAAGATTGAAGGCAGGAGAAGGGGACGACAGAGTATGAGATGGTTGGATGGCATCACCAACTCGATGGACATGGGTTTGGGTGGACTCTGGGAGTTGGTGATGGACAGGGAGGCCTGGCGTGCTGCAGTTCACGGGGTCGCAAAGAGTCAGACATGACTGAGTGACTGAACTGAACTGAATGTGTAATCTTAAAGCCTTTTCTTTGGCTGAGAAAGCCATGGATAGGATGGAGTTTTTAAAGGAAGACCCAGGGATATGGCACCATTCACATCATTTTGAGACAAGTACTAGCATGCCCACAAATATGCTTACAAAATACTTTTCCAAGATTCTTTCTGTCTGTTGTAAGCCATAAACTTATTCTCCTTTTTTACAGTTGCCTTTGGCCTCTCTATGTGCCACTGAATTCAGTAGCAGCTCATTTGGGTTCCGTTCTGATACAATACAATTCTTAGAGGTCATTTATTTTAACATTTTTTAGTCTTAGGATATTTTTCACTCATGAAAAGAATTTGTTTTTCTACACCAATTTTCATAAATATTCCACTTATAGTTTATCTACTTCTACTAATTTTCTTGCCTCTCTTTCCCCTAATTTTTCAGGAGTATTCTTCAATGTCTACAACAGAAGGTATCTTTTATTTGGCATATCATTTCACAATATAGAGTCTGTAAAGCAAAAATCTGTAGAATATATTATCTTTAACCAACTAGTTTTATTTTAAAGAAAAAAACCAACTTAGATTAATCTGGAGAGATTCTCATTATGTTCTTCACATGCTGTATCAAGGACATTGTTAATACTTATGCATGTTGATGATTGTTTTATGTAATTACTCATGTTGTTTTGTGAAAGAGCCCCACACCATCACTCTAATTAAGATTCTGACAGAATGTCCTTTTGGTTGTTGAAATGCTTACTGAACAAAAGTCACTGTTTTTCAGGCTAAATTCCAAGAAGAACAAAAATACCTAAGTCACACATGTGATCAAAGTGAGATTCTCATTCCAAAAATGATTCTCTAGCATCTGTTTAAGGGCAAGAAAAAAAAATTCCTGTACATACAGAAAGGTATCATCATTTGGATTGACACACAAGTATATATATGCATGCATGAATGCTCAGTCGTATCCGACTCTGCGACCCCATGGATTGTAGCCCCACCCCACTCCCGGCTCCTCTGTCCATGGGATTTCCCAGGCAAGAATACTGAAGTGGGTTGCTATTTCCTTCTCCAGGGGATCTTCCTGACCCAGGGATCAAACCCACATCTCCTGCATTGCAGCAGATTCTTTACCGCTGAGGCACTGGGAAGCCCCTCATCTTAGCTGCTACTGCTACTAAGTCACTTCAGTCGTGTCCGACTCTGTGCGACCCCATCCCTGGGATTCTCCAGGCAAGAACACTGGAGTGGGTTGCCATTTCCTTCTCCAATGCATAAAAGTGAAAAGTGAAAGTGAAGTCTCTCAGTCATGTCCGACTCTTTGCAGCCCCACGGACTGCAGCCTACCAGGCTCCTCCGTCCATGGGATTTTCCCAGGCAAGAGTACTGGAGTGGGGTGCCATTGCCTTCTCCGCTCATCTCACCTACTGCCTCTCAAAGGCTCACATACCAACGACAGAATATTATTCCTGGGAATAATAATATATATAACTTATAACTGCAGAAAACAACTTAGTTACATGTTGAATCAAAAGTTAAGTATATAAGCTGAATTGGATGATTAAGTAAATGCATGGTGGCTGGTGGGGCCAGGTTTTTCACTGTTGGAATGGGAGTTTACAGATTAAAAAACAGACTTACATACTGAAAGCTAACGAACACTGATAAGAGAAATTTGAAACACATAAAATGCTAATTATACCTCAATAAAGTTGAAGAAAAGACGAAAAATTACAAATGCACCTGTGTTTATGGATTGAAAGACTTAATACTCTTCTGATGTCCATATCTCCCAAAATCAATCTACAGATTCAGTTCAGTTCCTATCAAGATCACAATGGGTAATGATTATAATTTACCCAAAAATGTATTACTTGTCTATGTACATGGACAAGTACACAGATAGCCTGCTCTCTATAGATCAGTAATTATTGGTTTCAATAACCAAGAGTCAGCTTCTGTGTTACAGAATCTAATACATGTGGTCTTCTCAAATATAATGAAAAGGAGATATACAGCTTTAGCTATCTGACAGACCTGAATGCAAACCTTAGAATCTCAACCTGTGAGTTAGTGCAAGTTAACTTTAACTCCAAATCACATTTTCCCTTCTATAAAAGGTGTGTGATAACATGGCAAACTTATCTGGCTGTCTTATATCCGACTATACATACCCACATACATATACATACATACTTACATACACAGATATATAGATAGATATAGAGAAAGATTCAGTGTAGATAGATAGATAGAGACCGAATGTAACTAAGACATTATAAATACTCAAGAAACAATTTGTGATTCTATTACTATCCATGAGATTCTTACATGACTCTGCTAATTACCCAGTGACACATTTTAGTTCTAATTCTTTCCAAGTTCTACCACAAAGACAAGCCTTGTGGGTGTGCAGGAGGGCAGGTTTTTGGTAAGTATTATATATTTCTTCCATACTACCAGGCAGCAGATCTTAAAATTTTCCAGGCAATTCAGTCAACTGGTTCACTTGATCAAAGGGCTTTGCAATTACACATCAGTGTGAGACCACCTCATACTAAGGCACAGGACCACCAGCCAATACTGAACACTTCGGTTCTTTGGAAGGAAGGCTGCATTCACAATCAAGTGATAACTGCCTGGGAGGGACGCCAGTTCTTAATATCATGAATACTCTGAGTACCTTTGCAGCCCAAAAGGCTAACAAATGGTGGGCATCACATTGTAGAGTACTGGAATAAAACAAATTCTGGTGCATCTGTGCCTGTAATATTTCTCATAGTTCTGGTGGCCACAATTCAAGAAAGGTAAAAAGGAACTGGAAAAATGTGCAAATATATATATATATATATATATACACATATATATAATATTTCTCATAGTTCTGGTGGCCACAATTCAAGAAAGGTAAAAAGGAACTGGAAAAATGTGCAAATATATATATATGAATTTAAATGGTAAAGCAAAAACAGAGATTTGAGGCCAGAATTCACTATTTACTGAAGTCAAAATAACCTTATTTTTAAGCATTTATCTCTGAGATTATCTCGGAGACTATGTTCCAGGGACCATTGCTAAATGAAAATGCCATTAGAGGTTAAAATAATAGTGCATAAATACATTTATTTAGACAGATACGTCATGCTTAATTTATCAGGTTATTTTCAGATTATACCAAAAAATGGTTTTATGGACTTTTTTACTGCCATGCTTCTTAATTCCAATTGTGGTTACACTGAAGCCACTTAATTACTATGTTTCCACTCAACACATCTCTAGCCCACATCCCCACAAGTGGTCTATTAATAGACTTTTATAAACAGGATTTCTACTGACTTCCATTAATGCTTAATATTTATTTTCATTGTAACTAAATACTATAAAATATTAAAAAGGAACACTCAGTAAGAAATGCAAGGACATTTCTTTCTTTGTAGACACAAGCATATACAATGAACTGTACAAGGATAACTTCATCTCCAGAGAATTACCTTTGCAGCCTCACCCTGATGGTACATGTGGAGTACAGAGCAACATTCTTTGGGAGAAGATCTTATTTTCTAGTATTATTTCACTCCTGTACTCCCTACAGATGACAAAGAACTTGCCTACTTTCACAGGATATGACTTCAGCATCACAAATATGAGTACCATAGCACTGAGGATTTTTCTTTCAATGGGCTTGTATAACCATTTAAAAATTCTATTCCTGAAGGTCAGTTCTCTAAGGTGGATTTCTTAGAGTTAAAACAGTTGAAGAATTTAGCTTTATTGTTGCCTATTCCATGGTGAAAAGGGTAAGGGGTGGAGCCTATGACCTCCATTAAGATGTTAGGACTGAGACATTTCTTTAGACATGGCTGGATATCTGTAGAATGTGTAATCCTATGAGAAGTAAGTTTCAGACCTAACAGCTTAGCACATGTCTACCAACTGAGCAGAGAACGTGGAAGGAGGCCAGTGCCTGGAAGAAAGTACTTTTCTACCTTAATATTTATTCATTCTCAAAACATCCCTTGAGTGTCTATGTTGCAAGGCACTGGAAACACATCATAATTTTGTAAGATTAATTTCTCCCACATGAACTATATTGAAGCAATATTGAAATTTGGCTTTGAAGCATTTAAATTATCAGATGTCTCCTGTTTTTATGTGAAGACTCACTCTTAATTCTAGTCACCAAACTCACTTGCTGTCCTTAGAACTAGGGTCAGACATGCCCAGGATTGCTTTTGCCAAGGCCATCTAACAAGAGAATCATGACAGGGAGGAGCTGAATGAGGGTCTAGAGACTGTCTGGCCCAGTGTCCTCATCGTGCCAGGGATTACTTGTTACGTGCTCTACTTTGTAGCTTTGTAGATTCACCCTGGTTTGAGTCTTGTCTCTGTGGGGCCATGAGATATGGATACAGGAAACAAGTGATACCAGAAGTGATCTCTCAGGAGTTACTGGAGGAATAAATAGGAATGTCAGAAAAAAGCGCACAGCACATGGTCACACCAATCAATGTTCTCTGGCAAGGATATCATATTCTTGTACGATCACTATTTTTATATTTCTATCATATTATCATCAGTATGCTATCATTCTTACTGAGAAGCAAAATAAAGCAGAGTTTAAGAGGAGAAATTCTGGAGCTATACTGTCCTGATTGTGGTCCCTTCTCTGCTACTAACTGTCAAATTACTTAACCTCTCTGAGCCTTGGTTTCGTCACCATTAAGACAGAGATAAAACTAGGACCTCTGTAGAGGATTATATGAGGATTAATCTAATTAAAATTATTTTGAAAAGCACTCTGAAGCATGCCTGGCATATAACAAGCACTATTTCGTGTTCGTCTCATGCTCATTCACTTGCTCAGTCATGTCTGACTCTTTGTGACCCTTCAAACTGTAGCCTGCCAGGCTCCTCTGCCCATGGGATTCTCCAGGCAAGAATACTGCAGTGGGCTGCCATTTCCTTCTCCAGTAGTAAATAATAGCTATGGTTGGTTATAGGTGAGGAAGCTGAAGGATCAGCTGGGGGAGGTGACTTGGGAATGCTGAGAGATGACAACGCTGGTCCTTACAGTCTTCACTTACTTTGAAGTCTTATTAAATAACAAAAATAGAAATGCTAAAACAAAGTCAGGAGCAGTATGTATTTACATAGCACCTTTCTTTCTGCTAGTGCTTTTCTATCAAATTTACATTTCTATTTAAATTGCTTAAAAATAAAATTCGAAATGAAGAAAAAGCACTCAGGGACAGATGATTTATTAAAATATTTATTAAAATATTTTACTTTAGGAACTTCCCTGGCAGTTCAGTGGATAAGACTCCAAGCTCCCAATGTAGGTGGCACTGGTTCAATCCCTGGTCAGGCAAATAAGATCCCTCATGCCATGCAACCAAAAATAAAAATATTTTATTTTAATATGAAATATTAAAAGCACATTTATCAAAATATGATTTGCTGTTGTTGTTCACTCACTAAGTCATGTCCAACTCTTTGCAACCCCATGGAATGCAGCACACCAGGCTCCCCTGTCCTTCACTATCTCCCAAAGTTTGCTTAAACTCATGTCCATTGAGTCGATGATGCCATCCAACCATCTTATCTTCTGCTGCCCTATTCTCCTCCTGCCCTGAATCTTCCCCAGCATCAGGGTCTTTTCCAATGGTTGGCTCTTTGCATTAGGTGGCCAAAGTATTGTAGCTTCAGCTGTAGCATCAGTCCTTCCAATGAATATTCAGGATTAATTTTCTTTAGGATTGACTGGTTTGATCTCCAAGGGACTCTCAAGAGTCTTCTCTAGCTCCACAATTTAAAAACATCAATTCTTCGGCACTCAATCATCTTTATGGTCCACCTCTCACATTCGTACATGATTACTAGAAAAACCATAGCTTTGACTGTGGTTTGTCAGCAAACCATAGATTTGACTGATTTGTCAGCAAATAAGATTTATTGTCTACTAAAGAAAGACAATAGATGAATCTCACCTTGCTCTATTCTGATTCTGCTTCCATCATCATGCCCATTGTTTTTTCCAAAAGCCTGGCGGTCACTCCCCAAGGCCCACAGAACAAAGTCTGAAGTCTTTAGCATGATACTCAAGTCCCCCACAGTCTGGGACCATGCTAACTTCCCAGTATTCCCTACCCCGTCTCGGGACAGCTCCCATGCATTCATCAAACTAGTCACATTTCCTCAAACTCCTCCCTCATCTTCCAACACCCCTGCCGTTTCTCTGGGTGCCTCAACCCACTTCCTGCCTGAGCAGTTCTGCTTCCTACCCACTGCTTGTGTGCCTATCAGGATCCCATGATTCCCTTCAAAACAGCCCAAATGTTGTTTTGTTGAGAACTTTTCCTCAAACTTTCATTCACATACCAGAGTGTCTTCCTTTTGTGCCCGTGTGCTTTGCTTATACAAAAAGTAGCACACACTTCATCAGCTTCCTCCTGTTGAAGATTCACAATCCATTTCACTCAGAAGGTCCCAGAAGAAGCATTTGCCCTGTGATTAGAGGCCCTCTAAGACTCCTGGAACGAAGATTACATGATACTACATCCAGGAGACACACTATAATGCACTTCACTGTTCCCTTGAACACTTAGTTTTCCTTTATTTTCACTATTATAATCAATGTGGCAATAACAGTATAATGAATTGTCTATGACTTTTGCAAATTGCTAGATACTGAGGATTAATTTTGTGAGCTTTTCGTTGTGTTTGCAATGAGTCATTATTCATTGGTGTCTCACCTTTCATGATGGTCATTTATTTGATGGACTTGTTTTGCCAAAAGATAATACTTCATAAAGTTATCACTCTCTCATTGCCTCAAATTACTCCTTCTCTCTCACACACACCCAGAAAGCTGTTGTTTTGATCTTTTTTTATTTGTGTACTTTATAGTGGAATTGTGAAATCTAATAAAAATATTTATGATATGTTTTGAAATAGTATTAAAAATTATATTAAAATAGCATTAATCTTTTTGATGTAGCAAAACATTTTAATGTTTTTTTTCTTTAGTTCATTTCATTTTTAGCCAAAGAAAAGAACCATATGTCTTCCAATGTTTTTTCTCATTGGCTTCCCAAGTGAAATTTTTCTTGAAAAATAGGTCAAATGGATAGAGGGAAAAAGTTTGTCTTTGCACTTGAGAAAATTGTACCACTATTTTCTTAAAACACTAAAATTTCCAAGTTATCTTTCTTAGTATTTACTCAGCAATTTTTTTTTACTACTCCCACTTAATTGTAGCTTACAAAGTATATAATACAAAATGGAAAATATCTGCTTTTTGAGTCATTTATTTATAGTCTTGTTGCTTTTATTGAATCCTTTGAATCTAGGCCATACAATAGTTTTGTAGAGAAATCAGTTTGCATTTCTTGAGAAAAATGCTTTGTTAAAACCTATTCAAACGTGTTTTCAGAAATTAAATACTTGAAAAGTAAAAATAGGGTTTTGTTTTTTTTTTTCCAAAAATGTAATCTATGCCAGAAGCCAATCTGCAAAGGATCCAGAAAAGTGTAGACTGTTGGTAAATATTCCAGTGACATTTAGATTAAATAAGTTACCAGAAAGAGGAAGGTAACACTGAAACAGTACTTAGGTAGGAGGAAAAAGGAAGAAGAGCAGCTAGTTTCTAAAAAACATCTAATAAGAAAAAAAGTATCAAAAAGTCAAAGACACAGAAAAACAGAAAGTCAAGAAACTTAAACCAAAACAGATCTTTTCTGTAACTGTTATACATCAAAAATTCTTAAGGTTTCTCTCATTAAAGTCAAGAAAAAAAGTTTTTAAAAATCTTTAATGGAAAAAAAGTATGAATAAATAGTTCATTATCCAGATACGCTAACTGGAATGTTTGAAGCTTCATATAAGCCAAAAATGATACACAGGAAGCTAAATTTATTCAATCCTTGTGGGAAAACACACCTAGACTAACCAATATTTACAGAATGTAACCATTAGTGGAACAGGTATTTTACTGTTTCTTAGTTCCTTTATTTCTTTGTATCAAATTCCAACTTGGGTTTTATCTTTTTAAAATATAATAAATTAGCATAAATATAGCTATTTAAAATAACTATAATTATTTAAATATAGCTTAACTAAAATATAGTCATCTTAACAAAATACTATTTTAAAGACCAGCAGCCACAATTAAAAAGTCATGTTACAATTTTGACTCAACTGATTATGCATGCCTAAAAAGTCTGTCTATTAGAACTGAATACTTAATCTGGCAGAATCAGTCATACCATGCTACTTCGCTACATTGCCAGCTCAGGAGGAAATAAATACAACACTGTATTGTTGGATTGTTGGCCATGACTTTTTGAATCAAAGAAGAAATGGCAGATATTAAAAATCCCATAAATTACTTGCTCCAGTGGGCCTTATTTGTGATCTATCTTCATAACAACAACAACAACAAAATCAACTTCTTAAGGAACATGTGTGTGTGTACATCTGCTGCAAGATCCATCCTAGTCAGAAAGAAATATAACCAACTCCAGGTTTCCTATCAGGAGACTGAAGAAGTCAAGTAGATACCATCAGATACTAATTTGGTAGCCACACAAGTAGAAACTCTAGTGACCATATTCTCTTAGACATATGTCACATGATGCCAACTTGGCACTGCTGATACTATTAAGCTTATTTACTTGATCTGAAATGGGCTGATTTTACTGGACCACGTTTCTTCATAGATGCTGAATTCCCAACAAAGTGAAGAACCCTTCTGTTTACCACTGAAGTTATCATCATTCTGTTTATCATAATGAAGTCAATGGGAGCTCTGTGCACACAAGGTAAGAAGCAGCCAGCAAAATCAAGCCCTGAATGCTAGAAATCTGGAGAGAGGCCAAGGATGAACTGGCATGAAAACAGCATTGCCATCTTGCCTTTACAGCTGGTCTTTGGAAACGAAACAGGAGAATATCAGAGAATGCAATGCAAAAATGGTACCTCTGCATGGCATTCAGGCTCTGGGCAAGCAGATGACGGAAGCTGTGTTGTCTGCAGTCTGCTGCTGGATCCAGGGGACCACTTTCATCAGTGGTTTATGAAATTAATTAATCAAAGGAAAAATTAAAGTGGAGCAAAGCTAATCTTTGGACTTAAAAACGTGCATCTCGTTTAAAAAAAAAAGTTCAATAATTCAAAAGGAAACAGTGGCTGAAGAGATGATCTTAGCCACATTACATCATGATGTCCCCTCCACCTCACCCACACCCACCACAAACACTCATTTTCTGAAGGGCAAGATTGTCTCAAGGTCTTATCAGCACTAACTGTATTACCGAAGCACAGAGAATACAATCAGATCTCTCTCCTTCATAATGTAGATGTTGTCTTTTTAAAGCAAGCTTGATTATATTCTGAATAGGTCAGTCTGTGTGCCTGACATTTCTCCTCAGTTTCCTGTGACCTTTTAATAAGAATGACTTGGTTTTGCACTGCACAAAATGGAACTGCCCCTTTTCAATCAGTGAATATGAGAAGCACGGTTTGAACAGATCACATTTTCTGTACCAAGTTATTACTCATGACAACAAAGTAAATGAAACCCTATCTTTCTTTAAAAACATGTGTCCTATTTGGCTTCAGTTTTTACCTTCTTCTGCTGCTCATTCACATACATTTGTAAATATTTAAACAAATGTGCAGTCACATTTGCTCAGGGAAAGTAACAAATTAATAAAGTCTCTGTTGAGCAAATCTGACTTTTATAATGTATGCTTAAACAGATGTCATCTTTGAATAGCACTGCAAAGAATTATTAACACGGTCCTTCCATGGTTAGAAAGAGACAATTATCAACAGTAATCCAATTTCTAAAATTTCAGGAATGTTCTTCTTTATTAAGTTCCAGTAACAGAAGATGCAACCAGACAGATCATCTGTGCCTAGACGAACATGAGACTGGTTGCCAGCCCAGCTTGAAAGACTGTAACTGCAACACCCTGGGGGGTGAGCCTCCTGATCTCCTAGAATACTGATCAGTCTGTGAAGCCCACAGTAGGAACCCATTATATGCAATTTGGGGACGTGGGATCAGATTCTCTGCTGAATAAACATGTTATAAGGCATGGCTCTAAGCTTTATTCACACAGCTGAACTGGATTTCCTGATGTAGAAATTACTGGGGACAATTTAGCGGAAGATAAAGCAAAGATGGTAACTAATCTGTGTAATGTGAGCAGGGACCGCCCACCATAAATGGTACCATCAAAGTGAGCAGCAAGGATGTATTCAATGCTCATGGTGGCAAGACACAGGTAAGGCACTGGGTTCTGTTCTTGAAGATTTTACAGGGATAATCCTGTTCCTTGTGGGGGGTGGAGGAGAAGCAGATGAACAGCAAAGTAAAGACATTCATTAACTTATAATTGCAAATTGAGATACATGATGTAAAGAACATCAAGAATGGGCTAGTAGGGAAAAATGATCTAAATCAGGAGTTAGCATCTTCTTTCTTTTAAGAAAAAAGATAGTAAATACTTTGGGCTTTGCAGATGACATTTGATCTCTGCCACATATTTTTATAACCTTTTAAAAACATAAAAATTAATCTTTCTTTGTTTAAGGGTCTTACAGAAGCACCACAAAAGCCAACCAGCCCATGGGCCATAGCTTGCCAAAAGAAGACAGTGGTAGCTGGAGAAGGATTCTGTAGAAAGGCTCAAGGAGGAAAACCAAGGTCAGGTTAGGTGAAGTGACAGAGAGAGAGGCTGGGGAGGTGTGCTGGGCCCTGCGGTCACAGTGAGAAGTTTAAAGGTTATTGTAAAGGCAGTAGGAAGTCACCAAAGAATTTTGAGCAGGGGAGATGACACGATCCACTTTACATTTTTAAAGAGCCCTTTGCTCCCCATGCAGAAACTCAGCATCAGTTTTGTGGCAGGGTGGTCCCCCAGAGCCTGTGAAGAAGGAACAGGGCAGGCGAAAGGGAACAAGTGGGGAGAATGGGGCAGTGGGGCTGAGAAAGATGGACAGGTGAGCTAACATTCCTTGATCTCCATCCCTCCTCCACTTCGGGGATCGGAGGGCCCCTTGCACAGAGGTGAAAAGCATGTCTCATCTAGGTGCTTCTAAGGCTCTGCTGGTTGAGCTACTGCTTAGGACGTCATTTCTTATTCTTTCAACTTCCAAGAACTTGATTTTGAATGAAAAAATATTCATTTTTTAAATTATTTTTTGTCTGCTTATTTTAATGTGGTTGGTTCAATCAACCTTATTTTGAAAGTAGGAATACATCTGTTTAAGGGAAACCAGCATGAGTATGTCAGTCCAAATGAATGAGAATGAAAGATTTAGGAGCTAATTGGCTGCCTTCTTTCCCCCATCCTTTCCTCTCTTCTATAAAGGAGCATAAACTTGATTAGACCTGCCTGGACAGAGGAAGCAGAAATGAAGTGTCTGCCGTGGCCAGGATGTGACTCACCATTTCCACCCTCCTGCTCCCTGCCTTGCCTGGAGGACTTCTTAGCACACTTCTGCCAAAGTCACCCCTCCTATAACATCAAGCTCAGGACTCACCTTTTCCATGAAGCCTCCCCAGAAGACAAGAAGGACTCACCTGCTTTAACCTGTGACAATAGACATGCACACCTGCGTTTTGAACTTTGAACATGGATTCAGCCTCTCTTCCTGGCTTCGGGTTCTTGTTCTTCCTTTCCTGTCCCTACTTTTAGCCAGGGGCACTCACATATCTTAGCATGATGTTTATTCTACATAGTTTCCCCTGAAAGGACTGCCTGGTTTGATACTAAGGAAAGTATTGGGTATGGGAGCTGCCTGTGAACAGACCTCCTAAGTTGATTGGGCTTCCCTGGTGGGTGGCTCAGTGGTAAAGAATCTGCCTACCAATGCAGAAGACACAAGTTTGATCCCTGAATCAGGAAAATCCCCTGGAGGAGGAAATGGCATCCCACTCCAGTATTCTTACCTGGAAAATCCCATGGACAGAGGAACCTGGCAGGAGGTTCATGAGGAGGTTCATGAGGTTGGAAAAGAGTCGAATATGGCTTAGCGACTCAACAATAAACAGCAACAACTAAGTCGATAATGACTCATATATTGCAAAGGGAGAGTCTTTCCTATTATGGCTCCTACTCACCTCTCCTGGGCTTAGGAAAGTCCCACTACTTCATTAGTTTAAATCAACAATGTTCAAAGTGTCTCATATAGAATACTATTCTCCTTAAAGGGCTCTAGGAAAAGGAACAGTGATGAGATGTGGTCAAACACATCTGGAGCACTCTGCACACGAACTTTCCCCCTTGGAAACTCATAAAGCAGGCTAGCACTTTAAAGACTAGGACCCTTTGAACTTCACTTCACCAATGGTTTCCACAACTCTTTAATCACAAGCCCTACTACTTAGAGGCAACATGCTACTTCCTCAAAACATTTTGGCACATGCAGAAATCAGGCAGCCCTCAGCAGGCCTGGGATGATGTTGTGACCCCATGGACTGTAGCCCACCAAGCTCCTCTGTCTGTGGGATTTCAAAGGCAAGAATACTGGAGTGGGTTGCTGTTTCCTCCGCTAGCGGATCTTCCCAACCCAGAGATTGAACCAAGTTCTCTCGCATAGAAGGCAGATCCTTTACTGTCTGAGCCACCAGAGAAGGCCCCGACTGGGTGTTGTGACTCGAGTCAAATAGCTCCTTGAATTTTGAGTTGGACTAAGAGGAAGAAAACAGTGAGTCCTACCCTGAACCATTTCCTGGGAAGGGCAAGCAGGTCATACGGTGATGTGTGGCCCTATGAGTAGACAGGTAACACCAACTCCACAGAAGGATATCTGGTCATTCAAGAGTAAGCAAATGGCCATGTCTGCATGAGCCCCAGTCCTAAACTGCAAGGTATTGTTGAAAAGAGTGATTGGAATGCGGATCAAAACAATTAACTCATTTGGGTTTAATATATACACAACCACTAAATATAAAACAGATAACAAGAACCTACCAATAGCACAGGAAATATACTCAATATCTTTTAATTTCATATAGATAAAGACTCTGGAAAACAATATATATATATGTATAAAACAATAAATATAATATACATAGAAAACGTTTTATACATGTATATATATACAGTTATATATATATATATATATATATATACATAGTTTCAGTACACTATATATATAGTTTCAGTACACCTGAAACTAACACAACACTTTAAACCAACTATACTTCGATTAAAAAATAAAAAGCCTAATTCATGGCAGGGGGTGGTTTCTTAGAATGGAAATCACAGGCTTTTTGGCTCAAACAGGAATGAATTAAAATCCAGCTATACAACATGTCCTTTAAGTCTTGTTTTTTTTGTGTGACATAAGATGAATAATATTAATATAGGATTTATAAAATGAATTTTATTCATTTATAAAATGAATAATTTATAAAAATTATAAAATGAACTAATTTTCTTAAAATAACTAATATACTATTTAACAAGTAGAAGAAACTACATAATAATTTCTGACAGAGAGTTTAGGAAGTGTCTTCATGGACCATCCCTAAATTTAGCCAAATTTATCAATTTTCATCTCAGATTAAATTTTCTCCTAGTGCAAATTTAAATGAAGTATTGATTTCCCTCATCATGTCCTTATCTAAAGGTACATTTATCCCAAACATCTAATTTTTGTAACAGCAGAAAAATATCTAACTGTGTGTAAATATTTAAAATTAATGACAATTTCTGGTGGAATTTTAAAAGATGAACCTCTGTCCCAAAGACACATAGATAGTTATTGGCTTACTTTCAAAATATTTGTGCATTTCTTAAATATAAAGCTTTTAAACTAGACATAGCTCCTATTTCATTTAGTTTGGTTTCTGTATATTTATTTCATCAGTAGGAAAGAGATGATACTTTTTATATAAAGTTAGACTTAAGATAGAAAGTGACTCAGTTTGGGAAATGAAGAGATGAAGTGCCTGGTGGATAGTCATCAGAAATCTGCAGCTGCCCAAAATACTCTTAAAAATCAGCTGTGCTTACAGTCTCTGACGGTGAAATGTTTTTGGCCCAGATAACATAGTATTTGCTACACAAAAGCAAATCAAAACACATCTCCCATGTAAACGCCACTAAGGAAGGCATATTATATGGAGGTGTTTTGTTCATATGTCTAGCTACAGGCATTTTAAGTTGAAAAGAATCTCATTATCTCAGGCCTACCATATGTACATGTGTTTATAAGTAAAAGGAAAACAAACTCAAAATACAGCCTCTGCTGGTAGGAATGCAAGGGCCAATCTCAGCCCTTTAACCAAAGTATTGCATATTACCTTAATACTTCAGATACACATACTCCAAACACAGACCCTCAAGTCAAGAGATGTGTGTGTGTGTGTGTGTGTGTGTGTGTTTTCTCAGTCCTGTCTGACTTTTTGCTACTCCATGGACTGTAGGCCACCAGGTTCCTCTGTCCATTGAATTTTCCAGACAAGAATACTGGAGTGGAGATAATGTAAATGATTATACTTAAAAATAATTAGTAATTAAGTAAAGAAATCTCAAAACAAAGTTACAAAACTTGTAGTTTAGTTTAAATGTTTGTATTTAACAAATTAACATTTTAACCTAAAAATGCAATGCAGTATAAATATGCTTTCCACAGGATAGTCATAATATTAAGAATCTATCATAGGGCTTCCCTGATAACTCAGTTGGTAAAGGATCTGCCTGCAATGCAGGAGACTCTAGTTCGATTCCTGGGTCAGGAAGATCCTCTGGAGAAGGGATAGGCTACCCATGCCAGTATTCCGGGACTTCCCTGTGGCTCAGCTGGTAAAGAATTGGCCTGCACTGTGGGAGACCTGGGTTCAATCCCTGGGTTGGGAAGATCTCCTGGAAAAAAAAATAATCTATCACAACTTACAAAGAGTGTGGTCTAGTAGTGAGAGAGGAAAAGAACTCCATGGTTAGCACTTTTTTCATTTCTGTCATAGCTTTTCTGTGGTAATGTGTTTAACATCACTTGGAAATAACATCAGATACATAAATTTAAGACCTTAGTGAATGTGAAGGCCAGGTGAATGTCCCTTGTGACCTATAGGCCAGGCTTTCAGCAAAACTGTTTTGTGTATTTATCATGACCTAAAGAAGAGACATAATTATGCACTTCAAATTTCACAGTTGGAATTAATATTAGATATTATCTAATTCAATGTGATTTAATGACAGATGGGAGAACTAAGGCTCAGAGAGACTAAATGACTAAATGTAAACACAGAACTAATGGGTCTAATAAGACCAAAATCTATATTCTTTGAGCATATTTCCAAAATATTTTTCTTATATCTAATTTTAAAACACAAACTGAGAACCTAGAACTATTTCAGCATTATGAAGGAAATGAAAAAAGTCTCAATTTGATAACTTAATAAAGTTACAAAAGAAATGAATATATTTAATATTTAAATATAAAATAAACTACAGACTCACATTTAATCATGAACAACTATTTATGTGTTATTCTAATCAAAGAAACTAAATAAGCAAATGTAATACAGTGAGATAAAAAGATATATCAAAACTTTCTAGTAGAGGTACAAAAGTAGTACCAAAAAATGTATAACAATATTTAACCTTGGGAGAGGGCCTGGTCATATATTAAGTCAATGAAAAAGAAATTTACTTTGCATTTTATTATTTCTTATAAACATGTGCTTTTCCTAATTTTATTTCATCAAAAAGAGCCAAGCTATATTATCATATAAGAAACTCGCATGCATGTGTGCTCAGTCATGTCCGACTCTTCGATTCCATGAACTGTAGCCCGCCAGGCTCCTCTGTCCATGAGATTTCCCAGGCAAGAATACTGGAGTGGGTTGCCAATTCCTTCTACAGGAGATTTTCCTGACTCAGGGATTGAACCTGCATCTCCTGCATTGGCAGGCAGGTTCTTTACCACTGAGCCACCAGGGAAGCCACCTACCAAGAGAGTCAGCTGGAAATGTAAGCATGGTGTTCAGAGAAGTAGTCCTGGCTGCACAGGTGAAGTTGACACTTAGAGCCATGAGACTTGATGAGTTCACACAATGAACTGAGAGTGAGCCCAGAGGTGCCCTGATGTGTAAGCGCTGCAAAGATGAAGAAACAAATACTAAAGAGATTGGGAAGAAGAAGCTAGAAGGGTGGGAGGAGACCAGAGTGTGGTATCCTGGGATTCAAATGAGAACAGTTTCAAGAAGGAAGTAATTAACAGATGTGCCAAATCCTGCCTGAGGACCAGTTACTGGATTTGGAACCAGGGATTTCATTTGTGACCCAAACCCCAGCAGTTCAGGCTACAGTGTAAAGATGACGGGATTGGGCTGCGAAGAGAACGGGAGGAAAGAATTTAGAAACAGAAAGGACAACTCTTGAGGACATTTTCAGGAAAGAAAAGCAGAAAAAGAGGTCAGTAAATAAAGAGGGGATATGAAATAAAGGGAGAATTAGAAATAAATCAAAGTTTTTACCTTTGATAGAATGATGACAAGAGAGTTTTTTTTTTTTTAACCCTTACTTGCTTTTGTCTATATTTTCCAAGTCCTTAGAATGAAAGTATATGGTGCTTTTATAAACAGAAAACAAATGAAATATTTAAAAGAAGAAAAATATATAATTTCTCCTCCTTCTTATGCGTCATACTCCCCCTACATCATACTCCCCCCTATCTGTTAGCAAGATAGAGAATTATTGAAATACAAGTGTTTTTTTTAAATATCCCAGGCCACCCCAGCAAGAGACAAGCTATGGAGCTTCGACAACTGCATCAAAATTCAGGTGCCTTGGCTCAGCCTCCTGTGCCCCAGGCTATTACCAGAGGTGTGACCACCACCCAAGAAGCACTTTCAGAGACTGGGAAGCCTTTCATGTTAGTTTCCATCTGTTTGTTACTGTTCAGATTGTTTATGATCATTTTGGATTAGAAATTGGCTTTAACACCAAGTAACCTTGAATAATCATTGCAAAGACTGAGGCTGAAGTTGAAGCCCCAATACTTTGGCCACCTGATGTGAAGAGCTGATTCATTTGAAAAGACCCTGATGCTGGGAAAGATTGAAGGCAGGAGAAGTGGGCAACAGAGGATGAGATGGTTGGATGGCATCACCAACTCAATGGACATGAATTTGAGCAAACTCCGGGAGATAGTGAAAGACAGAGAAGCCTGGCATGCTGCCGGCCATGAGGTCACAGAGTCAGACATGACTTTGTGACTGAACAACAACAGTTTTGTTTCTTTTTCCATGTGTTAAGATGCTATGGAGGTGGGAGGGAGGTTCAAGAGGAAGGGGACATATGTAAACCTATGGCTGATT
Organism: Muntiacus reevesi; assembly: GCF_963930625.1. NCBI lineage: Eukaryota > Metazoa > Chordata > Mammalia > Artiodactyla > Cervidae > Muntiacus > Muntiacus reevesi. Next base: position 53,332,356 of record NC_089260.1, read on the forward strand.
CATGTTGATGTATAGCAGAAACCAACGCTATATTGTAAAGCAATTATCCACCAATTAAAAATAAATAAATTTTAAAAAATAAAAAAGAAGCTATGGAAGTAAAGAAAACAATCCCATTTACAGTTGCATCAAAAGGAATGAAATACTTAAGAACAAATTTAACCAAGGAGGTGAAAAACATGAACACTGAAAACTTACAAGATATTAATGAAAGAAATTGAAGAAGACACAAATAGATGGAAAGATATTTCATGCTCATGGGTCTGGGAAGATCCGACATGCCTCAGAGCAACTAAGACTAACAGCCACAAATACTGAAGCCTGCGTGCCCTAGAGCCTGTGCTCCTCGACAAGAGAAGCCGTCGCAATGAGAAGCCAGGGCGCCATGACTAGAGAGTAGCTCCTGCTTACCCCAACTAGAGGAAAGCCCACACAGCAACGAAGACCCAGCACAGCCTAAATAAATAAACAAAACTATTTTAAAAAATAAAGGAAACAAAACATTTGATAATTCAGATATTCATATGACATATCACCAAAGTTGGATAAAGAAGAAAGAAAAAGAAACAAAACCAATGCATGTTGCTATTAATTTTATAGTTCTTGTAACAAAAATTAGGATAGACTAAAAATGTTGCATCCTTAAGTAAATTATTGAATTATTCCTATTTTTACTTTTCTATGCTTTTCATTTTGCTCCTGTTTAGGACAGATTATTAAAAACTATAAGCTATTCCTATTGTGTGACCAATAATAGTGAAGCCTACTAAGACACTCCCTACATTTCTACTTTTTCCATTTGACCTCAAAAATCTATATCCTGTCTACTCAGATTAAGCTATCTGGTTGTGCTTACAACAGTTGATTGTCAGGTTTACTATTACCATTAGCATTTGTGAATCTGTGAATTTATGTCCACTGTTTTACATCACCTGAGGTAAGCTATTTTTGACCATGCTGCTCCTTCTGAAGTTGCTCTGAGTCACATTCACAGCTTCTCCAGTTCTCAGCTTCCATGGAAGGTCCTGCCTGCACCATGTCATCTGTGAAATGCCAAGAGAACTATCTAATCAATTCATGTAAATTGTTATTATTAATGAAGATATTTTCCCTATAGACTTGCACATTGTCTAAAATCCTTACCACTGTGTCTTTTTATAAGGTCTGTCATTTGAAACATTGTCTCAATGACTTCACCTGTTAAGCTCAGTGTTAATTAGCATAGCCTAGGACAAGTAGGATTCAAGCAAAGGATGAATAAACTTTGATGGAGATACAAAAAGGAAAGCAAAAGAAGCACACCAGTCCCAAGAATACAGCTCATGGTTGGTCAACACACATCCTGACCCTGCTATGGACCGGGTACTCTTGGGCAATGGGAATCATGTGCTGAAAAAAGGAACTAATTTCTGATCTCATGACACTGCTGAAAATAATTGGAAGGTCATCAGGGGAAGGTTCAGAGAGAAATAAAGTCAACTTGCTTGTCTTCTAATCAATTTCCTGAAAATCTCTAATCAAGTTTTCCAGTAACCTTGATCTGTTTAAGACAACAGTGAAAACTTTCCATCTATCAGTTGCCTAAGAATGACATTGCTGTATGCTCAGTTGCTCAGTCATGTCCAACCCTTGGCAAACCCCGAAGACTGTAGCCCACCAGGCTCCTCTGTCCATGGGGTTTTTCAAGCAAGAACACTGGAGTGGGCTGCCATTTCCTGCTTCAGGGAATCTTCCTGACCCAGGGATCGAACCAGGATCTCCTACGCTTCCTGCGTTGGCAGGCAGATTCTTTACCACTGAGTCATCTGGGACATTCTCAACAATGACATTGTCCCTCCTAATAAGCAGAAAAAATTATTCCTATGCCTGAAATATTATTTTCATTAATGAACTATTTGTATTAGTACAATAACATGGACTATAATGCAATAATGCATCATGTAGAGAAAAAAATCTTGACTGTATCTCTCCCATGGAGGAATAATGGCATTCCATTGATTGTGCCTGGAAAGAATCAAGTGCTCCGTGTTCTAAATGGTTTTGAGCTTATATAGTAATTTACGGGAAACTAATGCTGTATACTCAGGTTAGAGCTGAGAGCTAATTCTGTAATACTAAAGTGTTTTTTAAGATATCAGTGAGGTTGACTCATTTTAAGATAAACCACAAGCCAGTAGAGCTAATGTTGCTTGGAAGGAAATGATTTCCAGCATCACATTAAAGCTGCTGCTGCTGAGACCAATTTAGGAAATTTTGAAAAAGCAGGTACTACTTGCCAGTTCTTCAGCTCATTTTCCTTAGTTTTAAATCCTGACTAAGTACTCAGAGGAAAAGACACCACTAGACGGAGGTCATAGAGTTGGGAGCTGGAAAGTGGATCGACAGACTGCCCTCTCTCTCACTTTTCCTGTTGCATCATTTTCCCTGTTATGGCAGATCAAGAACTGCAAGTGACTGCAATCACAGAGGGGCCCTCTGTCCCTGGCCTGAGAATCCTGATTTCTCCCTTCTTTATCTCAAGTCATTCTGATCATAAACAGAGGGAAAATAGAAGTAAGAAGAAAGAGAGACAACAAAGACTACATTAAACAAAAGCACCCAAGGCTACATCACCCAACCAAAAGTAAACACACACACAAGAAATCAAATGCATGGAGACTTCTTTTTAAATCATGTCATTTCAAGTGGGGAGAAATAGGATACATTATTTTAAATATTTTTAAGTTATAAGTCAAAAACTTCAAGTAAATCAACTTTGAGATTTGCCTCTTGCCGATGATTCTAGCCTGGAAAATACAAATTGGTTTGTGTCTTAATTGCCTTCTTGTTATTGTTTAGTTGCTAATTTGTGTCTGACTCTTTGAGATCCCATGGATGGTAGCCTTCCAGGTTCCTCTGTCCATAGGGTTTTCCAGGCAAGAACACTGGAGTGGGTCGCCATTTCCTTCTCCAGGGATCTTCTTGGCCCAGGGATCAAACTCAAGTCTCCTGCATTGGCAGGTGGATTATTTACCACTGAACCACCAGGGAAGCCAATTGCCTTCCTACGATGGAGTAATTCCTTAGAGTACTGATGTCAGGCAGGCTCCCAGCTACCTAAAGGACTCTTCACCATCTTTTATTTTATTTTATTTTTTTTTTTTTTGATGGATCCATGCTTGTTTTATGAAACAATTTCAGCCAGCATCTGGTCAGGCTACATTTGACACAAGAACCTAATTTTAATAAAGCCTGATTTCAACAAAATTGAATCTGAAGGTTTGCTCAGTCTCCATTAATGCATTTACTCCCCCTGTTTTTTTCACCATCTTTTAAGACTTACCTCCTATTTAATTTCTTGGGCAGTCCTCCCTTCACTTGACTCCTGAACCCTTGAGCACTTTGTGATATGTATTTGGTACCTATCATGGACTACATTGGTAGTTCTTAGTGCTTTTGTCTCCCCAACTTTACTGACATCTCTTTAAGGATAGAGTACCTCACTTCTGTGTCATCCATAATCAGTACCATGATCCCTTGCATAATCATCATTATCTTTATAATAATGAAATAATGCAAAGTGCTTTCAAGAATAAGATCAACTCACCCTGGGAACAATCCTGCAAGGAAACTGATAGAGAAGTTAAGCAATTCACTCAGGGTTAAATATTAGCAAATAACAATTATCAGCTCAGGTATTCAACTGTTAACCTTCAATTAGCAATTCCTAATCATTACCCCATCACAGCACACCTGTTTGGATGGCACTCTGGAGAAAAGGCAGCTGGTGACTGGGAGTAACTGGCTGAGACTGATGGAAACCCATGCATTGGGTTGACCAAAGAGTTTGGGGTTTTTTGGTACCATCTCATGGAAAAACCCAAAAGAATTTTTTGGCCAACTCATTATCAGTACACCTGTGACCCACTGGTGGCACATCAGCACATCATGGCCACTGTATCAGTTCTCAACAGTTCAGGCATAAGTAGCAATAGAAATTGTAAAGTGAGTACTTGAGCTTAGTTCCTCAGTCGTGTCTGACTCTTTGTGACCCCATGTAGCCCTCCAGGCTCCTCTGTCCATGGGGATTCTCCAGGCAAGAATACTGGAGTGGGTTGTCATGCTCTCCTCCAGGGGATCTTCCCAACCCAGGGATCGCACCCAGGTTTCCCATATTGCAGGAAGATCTGTTTAAAATCTGAGCTATGAAGGAAGCCCAATGTGAGTACTTAGATCACATTTATTAATCTACTAGAAGGCGGGAATCAGAGAAGGCAATAGCAACCCACTCCAGTACTCTTGCCTGGAAAATCCCATGGATGGAGGAGCCTGGTAGGCTGCAGTCCACGGGTTCACGAAAAGTCGGACACGACTGAGCGACTTCACTTTCACTTTACACTTTCATGCATTGGAGAAGGAAATGGCAACCCACTCCAGTGTTCTTGCCTGGAGAATCCCAGGGACGGCGGAGCCTGGTGGGCTGCCCTCTATGGGGTCGCACAGAGTCGGACACGACTGAAGCGACTTAGCAGCAGCAGAAGGCGAGAATGGCAAGAAGTCAGCAAATTAAGGCTGGGAAAGAGAAGCCATCACAACTGAGAAAGTGACAATGGACACGGGAAATGTACCGACTGAATCAGGATTATATCACCCAGTGGATATAAAGAATGCGTTCTCTAGAAGGCAAGGGGGTTTGGAGCAAGTCAAAGAGAAAACAGATCAACGGCATAGCCAGTGTTGACTATAGCCAAGTTTGTGTAGAAGTTTCTGGAAACAAGATGTAAGATCAGTTTTTAAAGGATCATCAAGGCAGATGATGAAGGTGCCCTAGATGGTTATTGGAAATGAGATAGAAAACTTAAAGTCATTGAGATTTTTTTTTTTTTAAGTCCTTATTTATATGTGGGAAGTAAATCATAGATTCCAATGAATAAATGATTAGATTCTCACCTTTTGTGTGAAAATATTCTCCAAATGTCTCCAAGGGTTGTGACAGCTCAGTCTGCCTGGCAACAACCAAAATTTACCCGTCTATTTACAGCTTCCCCATTCTGTTTTGATGCAAATATGTTTGTTTCCTACTGAAAGAAAAGCTGCATTTTCTTTCCAATGATAAAGAGTCTTAGTTTATGGCAATCTGTGAAATGCATTAGGTGAAATGAGATTTTTTTTCCTGCTTTTTCTCGCCTTTTATGAAAAAATTCAATAGCTTCACATTATACGTGAACATTTTCTCACAACTTTCCTATTTAGAAGCTATTATAAAATAGTCAAATGGGAAGTAAATGTTCTCTTTATTTCACAAACCACTTACAGGAAGGCAAAAATGTACAGATAACAGATTTGAGAACGTGTGAGAAGAAATGCAGGGGATGCCAAGAACTGAAGGAGCATTAGTAATGAAGAGTCACATCAAGATTTACACTATTGCATTTAATTCCATTTAAAATGTGGTCTCTAAGTTTACCTGTCTTTAGACGATCTTTATCTAGAGAAGTCACCTTAGTTCTTATATCTGTTGTCATCAGCAGAAAAAAAATATTGGCAGTATTTGACAACTCTGAAAGAAAAGAATTAAATTTACATTAAAGAATGCAAGTTTTGTGGGGTGAAAGGTTTGGGATATTACTGGAGAGGTATCTCAAGATGAACTTCAGCCTAAAATGGAGTGTATCATTAACAGAAACTGTGATATTGTCAAAGGTATGCTGCAGATTTTACTAAGACTGATTCTTGACTACTCAATTCCATGGCCACTCTGCCTGATGAAATTTTATCAAAAGTTCATTTATTGTGTAATGAATTGCAATTTAAAATACTGTACACATCAATTATCCATCCTGTGTTTTGCATAAAAATTATCTACAATTGTAGTCATAAATGCCCCATGATATGGAATTGTTACCCTATAGTATATGCATACAACACAATACAATGGCTAATAAAAAAATCTGATAATATCTGAATAATATCTGATAATGTTAAAATGTTCACATTATATTCTTAAGTAGAAAAAGAGTAGGTTCAAAACCAGAATCGTTGACTTGATTCCAATTGATAAATAAAATATATGTGTGTGCCTGTAACAGACAAAGATATTGAGCAGCAAAAAAATAAATCATAAAAATAGTGGTTCTCCAAGCTTGTGAGATTTGAGATGATTTTTATTATATTTTTCATGTTTCTCATTGTTTTCCAAATGTTCTGTGGTAAATGTTTATTAATCATTCTTAATACTGAATCCAAATTGTACAATATTTAATCTGAGTTTTTAAAAACGTTTTCTGAGCTCAAGCCTGGAGCTTAAAGAAGTTTGGAAGCTGACAGCCAGAAGTGTGGTAGTTGAAGGCACAGTACAGACGAGATGGATTGCCTGGGGAACCCATATTTCAAAAACTCTACTATTAAATTACTGCATCCAATTATCCTGGGTAAGCCCCCATTAAAAATTGAATAAGGACAGCAAAGAAATGAATAATACAGTAAATGTTCAACAATTAGATATATGTCAAACTCTGTACACCCCTAATAGGAATTACATCTCCTTGAAAGACACTAATTTAGTAAAAAAGGCATCAGGCTTCAGCGTCTAGCACACCCAGCTCTGAGCTCTAGCACTACACTGTACTAAGATGTGATCTGGGCAGGGCACTTAACTTTCAATCTATTTTCCCATTGCAAAAAATGTGTAGATAATCATTCTTATCTCGCTGGATTGTTATGGGGATTAAATGACATAAATATTGGAAGGATTTTTTTATGGTGGTGGTGGTTTAGTCGCAAAGTCATGTACGACTCTTGAGACCCCATGGATTGTAGCCAGACAGGCTCCTCTGTTCATGAGATTTCCCAGGCAAGAATACTGGGATGGGTTGCCATTTCCTTTTCCAGGGGATATTCCCAACCCAGGGATGGAACCCAGGTCTCCTGCATTGCAGGCAAATTCTTTACCCACTGAGCCACCAGGGAAGAACTTTCTCTATGGTAAGTACTTCAAAATCAGTAACAATCTCCTCCCCCACTGTCTTAATTGTCAGGTGTCCACAGATAATATACAAACACTGATACTGCATTATGCCAAAAAAGGAAAAATAAATAGCTTCAAAATGCTCAAAAGTTATATGGATAATTGTCTCAAGATCTAATACAAAAATTCATAAAGACATGTTTCCCACAGTAGCAATTATTCAAAGAAAAATGCAAGATTGCTTTATAGAATATTTCGGATGAAAACACTACACATCTGATCATAAGAGATACAGGTGGAAGAAATTTGAGGAATTTATTTCTACATGGTTGAGTATAAATCCAATACTTTTTTTTCTAAGTAAAAAAATACTTCCTAGCTATGCTACCTATCTTTTCACAAGTCAGTGTGTGTGTAGTGTTGGCCAGAGGAAGGGTTTTTAAAATTTTGATGTTTGAGTTGACCACTGAAGGATCATAATATTTTCCAGCAATCTATAGTCAGGCCACACCATTATTTCTAGAAACGGTGATGCTATTGTAGGATAAAATGATTTCGACAGTAGGAAAATAATGGATGACAAATCCAGAAAGTAATTTTGCAGGTCAATCAATAATATAAAACTTAAATGGCAAATCTAATAATGGAAGGAAGACAAATCTAGGTTAAAATAAGAATGCAAAAGAAGATAAGTTGTTGTTGTTTTTTTTTAAGATTTTTCTTGATGTGGACTACTTTTTTAAAGACTATTGAATTTGCTACAATATTGCTTCTGTTCTGTGTTTGGCTCTGTTCTGTGTTTTTGGCTATGAGATATGTGGGATCTTAGCTCCCCAACTAGGGATTGAACTTGCACTCCCAGCATTGGAAGACAAAATCTTAACTACAACAGCCAGGGAAGTCCTGAGACATTTTTTTAAGTATTATGATGTAATAGTTGCACTTAATTTTAATTACTCCTGCAAATGGCTTAAATTCTATAAAGTATTACAAAGTGTAAAAAGTTGACAAGTTAAAATACCTATATAGGCCCATAAATATAAAAGAAATTGTGACACATTTATTAAAAATCAATCTCTAAAATATGCCAAATATTGGTAATTTACTAGTTATTTGAAATGACAGAGAATAAAATATTTTCATCTTAGATAATTACAAACATTGATAAATAGTAGGAACCAGTTAATTTATTCAATGAGAAAAATATGAATACAAACCTTAAGCTTGATAAAGATATCAAACAAATTATCTATGAAATATAATTAAAATTAATAAATATATCAAACAGAAAAATATAGAAACAAGCATTTTAAATTCTAGAAACTTAGAGTTAGCTTGTTTAAAATCTAAGTTTTAATATTGTTTCATGTGGTTTGGTTCACAATGTATTTCATTCTTGTTAACAATCAATTTCTTAAAACATTTTTGTTCTGTGTTGTTTATAATAATTAAAAGTTAGGAAAAACACAAATAACTAATAGGAGAATGACTAAATAAATGATGGCAGAATGGAATACAATATGGAATACAGAATGGAATACAATACCCTAACCCTACATGCAAGACAGAAAAAGAAATACAGATGTACAGAACAGAATTTTGGACTCTGTGGGAGAAGGCGAGGGTGGGTTTTTTCGAGAGAACAGCATTGAAACATGTATATTATCTAGGGTGAAACAGATCACCAGCCCAGGTTGGATGCATGAGACAAGTGCTCGGGCCTGGTGCACTGGGAAGACCCTGAGGAATCGGGTGGAGAGGGAGGTGGGAGGGGGGGATTGGGATGGGGAATACATGTAAATCCATGGTTGATTCTTGTCAATGTATGACAAAAACCACTACAATATTGTAAAGTAATTAGCTTCCAACTAATAAAAATAAATGAAAAAAAATGAGCAGAAAAACAAACAAACAAGCAAAAAGAATGTATAGGTCGGTTAGTCAGGATTTGTAGTTTTCAAATAATGAGATTTTCTATTCACATACATGGTATTTCTCTTCGTACAATAAAGCCATTTTGCACCAAAAAAAAAAAAGTTAGGAAAAACACAAATAACTAATAGGAGAATGACTAAATAGATGATGGCAGGATGGAATACAATATGTGTAAGTAATTAATTTGCATATAATTAATGGTTATATGCAAAATATATGCATATATGCATTATATGCATTAATTATATGCAATTAATCTTGGAGACATTTACCCATTGCTTTGAAAAGATAACCATGAAAACAGACCACTATATACATTTGATATTCATTCCATGTTTGTAAAAAATAATAATAATAATGTGACTATATGTACACTAGAAAGAAAAATATCAGGAAAAGCTTACAAGAAAATATTAACAGTGAAAGACTCTTGGTGGGTTATATCATCTTTTTTTTCTGCACTGAGGAAAAAATGAAAATCTATGAAGAGACATTTAAAACACTATATAATTCCAAGTTTTAAGATTTTTAAAGCATTTTAAATTCAATTAATTTCAATTAATTAAGTTTCTTTCTGTTAAAAGTGTTTTTAATAATTTGTCAACAATTTCTTTTAAAAATTTATTCTCAACTAAAAACATACTAAATATTTTAATTATTTCATGTGAAGCAAGTGTCATAAAAAATAAAAAATAGTTTACTGAAATTGATGCATATTTGAACATTGACACTCAGGATAAATTCTGCTTAAAATAAGAATGATGGGGGATGTTTATTTTATGGCTAATTTTATTTTCATGGACCTTTCATTAATTGTTTATCATCAGATTACTTTCAACCAAACCCTATGTCATACCATGATCAAGAAGGTAAGTTTTATCCTAAGAATGTAAGGATGCTGCAATTTTAAGAGCACTATCAGAATAATAGTTCTTCAAATACATTCTCCAATTTTTTAAAATTTTAATGAGAATAGAATCTTTTTCTTAAAAAAGAATACCTTAAACCAAAAGTTCAACATTAAAAACTCTAAAAGCAATTTCACCAAATTTAAAATCAGCAACAAAAAATGGTACTCACTCATCACAATACCATGCATCATTAAAAAATTAGAATTCTTAATCTTGGGAAAGAAGACACAGTATATTAAATTCACTGTCAGATGACATTAATGTGTATCAACAGGAGCTATAGGAATCTGTTTAAAAAACAAATACATTACTAAAGCAGAGTGTGAACACTTGGTTAGTTCTTTGGTGTTGAGTTGTAACATTCTAGTTGTACTGCAGATAAATATACAAAAATCAATATATTCTTCAATTTCTACATGCTTGGCTGAAATAAATGTTAGAACCCAAAAGATCTTACTCATGGAAATAGGAAAAAAATTTTAAACATTTTAGGGATAAATTTCAGAAATATGTATGACATTACAAAGAAAGTCACAACACTTTGAAGATATATAATTTCTACTGAATAAGAAATAATATCATTTGATAACTGCTCTTAAATAAAATTATAAAGTTAATTAAACTTCACACAAAATCCAGAAGGATCTTCATTAACACAAAGGAGAATATTTCTAAAGTTTATAAGGAAGAGCCCACAGGAAATGATATTTAAGAAATTCCTAAAGGAAAAATAAATGAAAGGAAACTGGCCCATATAGGAAATATATTTCAAGACCACAATAATTCAAAGCATGAATTTTTCAATTAAAAACACATACAAAAATTGATTTGTAAGTCTGTTATTAATTTTGTGACTTGTACCAATTTTTAACCCAAAGAATATACTTTTAAATGATACCTCTAGCTTTGGTAACTTCTCCACATTTGCTAATGACATTATCAATCAGTACTTATTCTACTTCAAAATACTTTACTAGGCTGATCAAAGCTTCTTGTTTGCAAATAAGAGAGCTCACAGACTCCATCATAGTACTCGAGAAAAATTCCTAATGGACAAAAATAATTCTGAATATTTTCCAACTATCTAGAACAAATGTCTCTCTAACCTGTGAAGCCATAGAGGATATCACGAAGGAAAACATTCTGAAAATCTGAAACACATTGAAGGCTTTTGTTTGTACATATTTTACAAAGTCATTGGAAACAATAGCCAAAGGAACAGCTAATCCAAAATGTAATTTTCAGATATTATTCATTGGTCCTCTTATGTGTACTTCCTGGATGGTTGCTTATGTGGAAGAAAGAGAAGTGGGAAGGGAAAGAGGCTGGAGGGAGGTAGAAAATGAATGAAAGGAAGGTAGAAATGTATAAAATTATTAGCAATTATTTTGGGTCTGTCATCCATTTGGCAGTCCCTATTTGCTCATTATCCAGGAGTGTAAATTAGTTAACCTAAGATAAAAGCACTTCTGTCCAGCAACAGGTGAATGGAAAAGTAAGTTGTGGTACCAAAAACAATGGAATGTTAGTCATAAAAAGGAACAAATTTGAGTTAGTTGAACTGAGGTGAATGAACAAAGAGCCTGTTATATAGAGTGAGGTAAGTCGTAAAGAGAAAGACAAATATTGTATATTAATACACATATATGGAATCTAGAAATTTGGTACTGATGAACCTATTTCCAAGACAAGAATAGAGACACAGATGCAGAGAGCAGAATTGTGGACACAATGGGGCAAGGAGATGATGGGACGCGGGACAAATTTCGAGAGTGGCACTGAAATGCCTACATTATCATATGTAAACTAGATAGCTAGTGGGAGGTTGTTGTCTAACACAGGGAGCTCAGCCTGGTACTCTGTAGTGACCTAGCGGGCTGGGATGGGGGTAGGGTGAGTGGGAGATTCAAGAGAGAGGGGATATATGTATACTTAGGGCTGACTCACATTATTGTATGGCAGAAACCAACACAGCATTGTAAAGCAATTATCCTCCAATTAAAAATTGATTTTAAAAATTTGAAAAAAGACAAAAAAAAATTTTTAAAAAGAACTACACTTCTCTTGGGAAAGTAGCATGCCCCATTCTATTTTATATCCCAAGCTAGACATGTAGCAGGACTTCACATACTAGTTTAATTCATTTTCTAAGCCTGCTGCTCTTTTCATTAAAGTTATTTACTCTTGAATTTTGATCTTCTAGAGACCCATTTTTCTCTCATCTATTACCTATGAGGGAAAATGATCAAGAGAACTTGAACAGGACTTATGACTCAGACCCTTAAGAGAAAAGCTTAGTGAAAGGGTTGGAACTTTGTGCTCCAGCAGAAATGTGTTTGTTTCTTTTCACCTTTCCGCAGCTGCATATGGGAGAAGTAATGGCAGCAACTCAATTGCCTGGCCTGACAACAGTGAATCAGGGTTCACCCGATTGTTGTTGCTCAGAGCAGGAGCTGTAACTTTATAATCCAGCCTTTTGAATGACCCTTAAGAGCAAGGACAGAGCTGACTACATTTTCTGAGAAGATTAAAAATGAAATCTATTATAGGTAAGAGCAGTCAGTACCACAAAGATTCCCTGTTTCATCAAATGGTTAACAGTTGAGGTTTATTACAGATAGAATTAAAACCACCTGCTTCTCCGCTGTCTACCATTGTACTACTACTACTAATAGTATTGAATTTGGAAGTGGGAACTTTCAAAAGCTGCGCTTTGTTGAGAATAAACAGTTCCTATAGCCCAAATCTTTAAAACCCAACTCTTAAAACTACTTCTTCCTTGAATCCTGCCTGATTAATCTCAGACTACTCTGAAAACACTCTCTTTCCACTGTATTTCTTCTGTATTCCTTGGGACCTGTTGCTATCAACTGACATTTTTTAACACAATGCCACTACTGTAATTAAGTCACTTTCATGTAAGTGTACTGGATACCCATTCATTTATTTATATAAGAACTGTTTCTTGAGCCTCTCTTGTGTGCCAGACACACTTCATGGTATTGGGGTTAAAGCGCTGATCAATCACAGGCAAGATGCTCCTTCTTATGGAGTTCAAATGAGTAAATGGCTAAACCAATGAAAAATAGATATGCTTATATTACAATAAGTACTGGGAAAATAATAAAAGACAGTGGTATTATAGATAGTGACTAGGAAGCCATTTTAGATTCAATAGGCAGAAAGTTAATCTTCAAACACAGAAGACTCTGATTTGATTCTGTTCTGATTGACAGGTAGAAGTTAGCTATGAGAAGATTTCAGGAGAAAATGCAAGTATAAATGCTTAAAACTCAGAATGGACATGGCCAAATCCAGGAATAGCTTTAAGGCTCACTCACAGAGAGTGGCAGACATGAGCTCATAGAAGAATTAAAGGCAGTGATAAAGAGGTAGGATTTTTCTTTTTTTCCTAAATTCAGTGATAAACAGAAGAGCAACACAACCTGATGAAAGTTTCTAGAGGATCATTCTGGCTTCTTAATAGACCTCAGATTGTGTCAAAACAAGAATGAAAACTAGGAAAAAAGGTAAGGAAGTTATTAAATTAAGCCAATAGGTCTTGGTGAAGCTTTAGACTCAAGTGGAATATGGGGCATATTTTAGTGGTAGAGATGTATTTTTGGTAATATATTAGATGTCAGGTGTGTGAATGAAAGAGTAGAAGGGGACAGGACTCCCAAGGTTTTGGCTTGAGCACCTAAGTGGATGGTGGCACCATTGAACTATTAATAGACACACAAAAAAAAAAATCAGGCTGGAAAAGTTTGGGTAAAGATTGTTGAATACATGCATTTGGAAATTACAGATATCCACATAGCTATACACTGAATCCTTTAAAAATAGAAACCATTTTTTTTTCCCATTTGTAGTAATTGCAGAATAAGAAGAAATGCATGAAAAAAGCTAACTCTGATAAAAGTCTTCAAAATGTTGTCATTAGCAACCATGCAATCAAATACCTATTTCATTAGGTCTGTAAAGGCGGAGGCGGGAGGGGTGGGTAGGAAATCTTTAGTCACAGTGGATGGATCTTTTTATGCTTACATTCCAAGTATTGTGTGCAAGTTTTGGAACAAAACTTCTTCACCAAATAGATAATGTGATTTAGAGTGACACTACCCCTAGAGATACCCCCCGAACCCTCCTTCTTCACCCTCAATTCTGCTTTGTCCCACCCTCCTGATGAGGAGCCAGGAGCTTTCCCTAATCTCGAAGAGTAAAGCATGTGTGTCATGACCCCCACTCCCAACTTAAACCATGACACTTGATTCTTTCCACTTTCAGAGAACATGCAGACATGATCAAGTCTGCCCACCTGAATATAGAGATAGACAGCCTGGCTTGTACATTCAGATTCTATTTCAGGAGGTGTCTCAGGCCATCAAATAACCACTGCCATACCAACAGTGGCCCAGAAAAGCGTGGATTAATAGGAAGCAAACTCTTTGGGCTTCTCATGTGAAATCTTCCCAAATACCAGGCATTTGTACGTGTAACCCAAACTGACCTAGGATTCATCTTGACCCAAATATCATCCACAGTTCAGAGACTGAGAAAAAAAATCTTTATAAATCTTATCTCTCCTCTCTGCAAAAGACATGGAAATTTGCTATGTATCTCTCATGCTCCTTGTGGCTCAGCTGGTAAAGAATCCGACTGCAATGCAAGAGACCTGGGTTTGATCCCTGGGTTGGGAAGATTCCTGGAGAAGGGAAAGGCTGCCTACTCCAATATTATTCTGGCCTGGAGAATTCCATAGACTATATAGTCCATGGGGTGGCAAAGAGTCGGACACGACTGGGCAACTTTCACTTCACTTTTCTCAAGTTCAATAATTAAAAAAAAAAAATACTTAGTCCTGGTAAGTGAAGATTTTCTTGCTAAAAACCATATTGTGAAAAATAAAACAAATGCTAGAAAACTATTCACTGCCAATATCTTGTGGCTTCTGAGAGTTGCTGTTGCATATATGTGCAAGGTCAACAGAGAATTACAAGGGAGGGGAACTTCCCTGACAGTCCAGTGGTTAGGACTCTCAATTTCCACTGCAGGGGGCATCCTTGATGAGGAAACTAAGATCCTGCATGCTTCAGTGGAACAACAAGAAAATTGGAAGGGAGGGAAATAGAGGAAAGGATGTAGATAGCTACTGTTTTAGTTACACACATTTCAGGCTACTCTGGAGAAGTTGAAGAGGAAGCACGGAAAAGCAGCTTATTAGATCTAAAAAATAAATCCTTTAATCATGAACTCTATTTCTGATTCAAACAAAAGGAGTATAGACAGATATTTTGGAATTTGAGGTAAGAAATAAAATCCTCTGATTAGAATTTCACTCTATAAGTATCCGGCTTCCCGGTGGTGCTAGTAGTTGAGAACCTACCTGCCAATACAGAAGACATGAGATGAATTCTATCCCTGAGTCAGGAAGATCCCCTGGAGGAGGGCATGGCAACCCACTCCAGTATCCTTACCTGGAAAATTCCAGGGACAGAGGAGCCTGGCGGGCTGCAGTTCATCATGTGACACAAAGTCAGACATGACTGAGCACACAAAACCTAAAACTGTAAGTATCAGTTCTGAGTCCAGACAGTTAAAAATAAAAAAAAAAATAAAAAATTAGCAAAGAAGCATCCCAACTATTCATTGGAAGGACTGATGCTGAAGCTGAAACCCCAATACTTTGGCCACCTGATGGGAAGAATTGACTCACTTGAAAAGACCCTGATGCTGGGAAAGATTGAAGGCAGGAGAAGAAGGGGATGACAGAGGATGAGATGGCTGGATGGCATCACCGACTCAATGGACATGAGTTTGAGTAAACTCCGGGAGTTGGTGATGGACAGGGAGGCCTGGCGAGCTGTAGTCCATGGGGTTACAAAGGGTCAGACACAACTGAGCAACTGAACTGAACTGAACTGAACCAATCCAACTAGCCTGACTTTATTATTTAAATTACAGGTGCTGCTATAAGCTAAATAAGTAATTACAAAAATTACTTATTTGCTTGTTTTTGCAATTATATTCAAAGTGCAAAGAATGACTTATAATTTTAAAAAGGCAAAATAAAGTCATGCATTTGAAAGCAATTATTAGCAGATGTTGAATTCATATTGGGTTCTAGAACAGTTCTGCTGCTGCTGCTGTTAAGTTGCTTCAGTCGTGTCCAACTCTGTGCGACTTTCTAAAAAGCAATAAATGCAGTAAAGGTAAAGAAACAAAAACTTCAAGTGTATTATCCCATTTATATTACACTCCTGAGGAAGGGTTAAGCAGAAGGAGAAAAAACATTGGCTGGGAGAGGATGAGAAATTAGTGCTATGAGTCTGCCAACAAGCCACCTACCAAGAACATTGAAAAAACTGAGTGTGCTATAAAATAATTTGTTTCAGGATGTCAGAGACCTACCCAAGAAAGAAGGATTAGCAAGATGGAGAACCAAAGAGATGTCTACCAATGACTAGCAGCTTCTTTTTGCCTAAAGACATTTGCCAATTCTGTGTGTTAATAACGTGGGCTTCATCCCAGCAGAATCCAGCTCTGGGAAGAGAGAAATATTAGTGCTTTGGGCCGTGTCATGAGGTGAAGGAGTCAACTGAAGACTGGAGGACCATCAAACATACGGCCATTTTTCCTTCAGGGTTTTTACAAAATTATGAAGAAGTACAGATAGAAGGCAAATAAATAAACTGAAAAAATAGGATTCAAGACCCCAATGTAGGAGGGACTCATTCATTGGACCATTTAGCCAACTGAAAATCCTGGAGAGCTACACCCCAGAATCATAGCAGAAGCCAGGAGAAGACTGAACCTAACCCAAAATTCAATCCTGGACCGACTACCACCGTCCCTGATTGGATTAAGATCATCATCCAAGAGAGGAAAGAGGTGTTTCATGTCATCTGGAGCTGTTACCATTTTACATACCAAGAGACAAGACTAAATTAACCAAAATCAACAGGGGGAAAAAAAGATAATAGAAACGGACTTACAAACTATCATGATGCTGAGGAGAACAAACAAAAATATTAAAATAACCATGCTTAACATATTCATTAAAATGTGGGGAAAGAAAAAAAAAATCCTTAACAAAATTCTAGCAAACAGAATCCAACAACATATTAAAAAAATCATACATCATGACCAAGTGGGCTTTATCCCAGGAATGCAAGGATTCTTTAATATCCACAAGTCAATCAATGTAATACACTACATTAACAAATTGAAAGATAAAAACCATATGATTATCTCAATAGATGCAGAGAAAGCCTTTGACAAAATTCAGCACTCATTTATGATTAAAACTCTCCAGAAAGCAGGAATAGAGGGAACATACCTCAACACAGTAAAAGCTATATATGACAAACCCACAGCAAGCATCACCCTCAATGGTGAAAACTTGAAAGCATTTCCTCTGAAATCAGGAACAAAACAGGGTGCCCACTCTCACCACCACTATTCAAAATAGTCTTGGAAGTTTTGGCCACAGCAATCAGAGCAGAAAAAGACGTAAAAGGAATCCAGATAGGAAAAGAAGAAGTGAAACTTTCGCTGTTTGCAGATGACATGATCCTCTACATAGAAAACCCTAAAGACTCTTCCAGAAAATTACTAGAGCTAATCAATGAATATAGTAAAGTTGCAGGATATAAAATTAACACACAGAAATCCCTTGCATTCCTATATACTAACAATGAGAAAACAGAAAGAGAAATTAACGAAACAATACCATTCACCATTGCAACAAAAAGGATAAAATACTTAGGAGTATATCTACCTAAAGAAACAAAAGACCTGTACATAGAAAACTATAAAACACTGATGAAAGAAATCAAAGAGGACACAAACAGATGGAGAAACATACCGTGTTCATGGATTGGAAGAATCAATATTGTCAAAATGGCTATTCTACCCAAAGCAATCTATAGATTCAATGCAATCCCTATCAAGCTACCAATGGTATTTTTCACAGAACTAGAACAAATAATTTCACAATTTGCATGGAAATACAAAAAACCTCGAATAGCCAAAGTAATCTTGAGAAAGAAGAATGGAACTGGAGGAATCAACCTGCCTGACTTCAGACTCTACTACAAAGACACAGTCATCAAGACAGTATGGTACTGGCACAAAGACAGAAATATAGATCAATGGAACAGAATAGAAAGCCCAGAGATAAATCCATGAACCTATGAACACCTTATCTTCGACAAAGGAGGCAAGGATATACAATGGAAAAAAGACAACCTCTTTAACAAGTGGTGCTGGGAAAACTGGTCAACCACTTGGAAAAGAATGAAACTAGATCACTTTCTAACACCATACACAAGAATAAACTCAAAATGGATTAAAGATCTAAATGTAAGACCAGAAACTATAAAACTCCTAGAGGAGAACATAGGCAAAACACTCTCCGACATAAATCTCAGCAGGGTCCTCTATGACCCACCTCCCAGAATATTGGAAATAAAAGCAAAACTAAACAAATGGAACGTAATGAAACTTAAAAGCTTCTGCACTACAAAGGAAACTATAAGTAAGGTGAAAAGACAGCCCTCAGATTGGGAGAAAATAATAGCAAATGAAGAAACAGACAAAGGATTAATCTCAAAAATATACAAGCAACACCTGAAGCTCAATTCCAGAAAAACAAATGACCCAATCAAAAAATGGGCCAAAGAACTAAATAGACATTTCTCCAAAGAAGACATACAGATGGCTAACAAACACATGAAAAGATGCTCAACATCACTCATTATTAGAGAAATGCAAATCAAAACCACAATGAGGTACCATTACATGCCAGTCAGGATGGCTGCTATCCAAAAGTCTACAAGCAATAAATGCTGGAGAGGGTGTGGAGAAAAGGGAACCCTCTTACACTGTTGGTGGGAATGCAAACTAGTACAGCCACTATGGAAAACAGTGTGGAGATTTCTTAAAAAACTGGAAATAGAACTGCCATATGACCCAGCAATACCACTTCTGGGCATACACACCGAGGAAACCAGATCTGAAAGAGACACGTGCACCCCAATGTTCATCGCAGCACTGTTTATAGTAGCCAGGACATGGAAGCAGCCTAGATGCCCATCAGCAGATGAATGGATAAGGAAGCTGTGGTACATATACACCATGGAATATTACTCAGCCGTTAAAAAGAATGCATTTGAATCATTTCTAATGAGATGGACGAAACTGGAGCCCATTATACAGAGTGAAGTAAGCCAGAAAGATAAAGAACATTACAGCATACTAACACATATATATGGAATTTAGAAAGATGGTAATGATAATCCTATATGCAAAACAGAAAAAGAGACACAGAAGTACAGAACACTTTTGAACTCTGTGGGAGAAGGTGAGGGTGGGATGTTTCAAAAGAACAGCATGTATATTATCTATGGTGAAACAGATCACTAGCCCAGGTGAGATGCATGAGACGAGTGCTCGGGCCTGGTGCACTGGGAGGACCCAGAGGAGTCGGGTGGAGAGGGAGGTGGGAGGGGGGATTGGAATGGGGAATACGTGTAATTCTATGGCTGATTCGTGTCAATGTATGACAAAACCCACTGAAATGTTGTGAAGTAATTGGCCTCCAACTAATAAAATAAAATTTAAAAAAAAAATGTGGGGAAAGGTGAAGAAAATCAATAAAAAGGGAGAATTTCACCAGAAGTCTGGAATAAAAGAAATGGATATTAAAAATTAAAATGTACCATATCCAAAATGGATTTAATAGCAAACTGAAGAAATAATAGCCAAAAACTTATTTATGAATTGTTGAGGGATATCAACCTCAAGTTGAAGAACCTCTGTAAAGTTCAGCAGGATAAGGACTAAACATTCTTCTGAGGTATCACAATATAAGAGCTGAGAGATGGGGCAGGTAGAAGGCAGAGGCAGAGACACAGACAGAAAGAAAGTGATATCTTAAGAGCAGTAAGATTGTAAAGCAATTATCTTCAATTAAAAATAAATAACTTGCTTTTAAAAGCAGCAAAAGAATAAACATAAATTGCCTTCAAAGAAACAATAACTCGGAAAGCCAAGTTTTCAATAGAAATATGAAAATAAAGATATTTTCAGATAAACAAAATGTAAGAAATTTTTGCTAAGTAGAAAAGCAAAACCATACTAAAAAAATTGATGATGCTTATTTTTAATAACAAAATGAAAATACATTAAATTAAAATTTTAGAATGCTCCTTAGGAGACACATATCTTAAGTATAAAAAACAAAACATTTAAAAGAAAAGAGATAAAAAATACATGACGTGACAACACTAACCAAAAGAAATATATTATTTTTGTCTTAATATCAGAGACTACTTTAGTACAAATAGCATTTCTAGAGAGAAATAGAAATATGTCATAATGATAAAAGCATCAACCCTCCAGGAAGTTATACAATTCAAAATCAGTATGTATTCCATATTTTCCAAAATGAAAATATATGCAACAAAATTAATGAATTAAAACAGAGTAGACAAATTCACAGTTATAGTGAGAGACAAAACATTCTCAATATCTGATAGAACAGGAAGATAAAAAGATATAAATAGGCAGAAAAACCTAATTAACAAATTAACAAATTTAAGTTAATTGAAATATATAGAACATTGCAACACCAACTACAAAATACATATTTTTCATCTACATATGGAGCACTTACCGAATAACCATATGCTGCATTATAGAACAAGTTGTAAGAATTTCAAAGGACTGATTTCGCTCCGAGTATGTACACTGCCAATGGCGGAATTAACTGCTTCTGCTGTGAGGAGCCCAACCAGACCTTCGACCTTAGACGTCTGCTCTGGTCACCCAGCACAGACAGAACTGGCCTGGTGTGCAGGCCCTGCTTCCCGCGTGGTTCCTACCCAGTGCCGTCTGATCCTTGCGGCTGTGTGCCCAGTTGTTCAGTCATGTCTAACTCTCTGCGACCCCATGGACTGGAGCCCACCAGGCGCCTCTGTCCATGGGGTTTTCCAAGCCAGAATATTGGAGTGGGGTGCCATTTCATCCTCCAGGGGATCTTTCAGACCAAGAGATCAAACCATCATCTCCTGCATTGGCAGGTGGATTCTTTACCACTGCACTGCCTGGGGAGCCCATCTGATCCCCAGTAAAACCTTAATCATTTAAAACACACGCACACTCAACACAGCAACAACAAAACAACCTTGGGGTTTTGACTGAGATTGCATTGAATCTATACATCAATTTGGAAAGAATTGACATTTTAACAATATTGAATCTTCCCATGATGAACATGAAATACCTTTCACTTAACATACTTTTAATACAAGTTCCTCAAAGAGAAGACACAGAGGGGGCAGAGGAGAAGACAACATGAAACGAGAAAAGACAAGAGAAGAGAAGAGAGGAAAAGTTAAGGTAATGTTTTGAGAAGTAAGTATTGAGAATTTTCTAATAATTGATGGAAAAACATCAAACTATAAATTCTAATGCTAAACAAACCCTAACAAAAATTTCTTAAAAATAATAATTTTAGATGCATGCTAGTGAAATTACCAAATGCCAAAGATGGCGCAAAAAATTTTAAGATAATACTTTTTAATTGCATTGAAAGTAATGAAAGCTTTGTTTCTCCATGGGGGAGGGAACAGGAGGTCCCTGGGGAGGCAAAGTTTTATTTCTTAAAGTGAATGGTAGTAACATGAGTAGCCTTTTCATAATTATTCATTTAACTATACACACACACACACATAAGACCTGTTGCTGGGAAAGATAGAAGGCAGGAGGAGAAGGGGACTATAAAGGACTAGATGGTTGGATGGCATCACTTACTCAATAGACATGAGTTTGAACAAGCTCTGGGAGTTGCTGATGGACAAGGGAAGCCTGGCATGCTGCAGTCCATGGGGTCACAAAGAGTCGGACATGACTGAGCAACTGAACAACAAGAAATATATACTTTGCTTTTTCTATTTTATGTATATTTTACAATAAGAAAGAGGAAGTAAGTAAAAGACTAAAAAGAAATTGACTGGTCCTCACATTACTGGTCCTCATGTTAGTTAGTTACATCTTTGTCTGCATATTTTAAAAAGAAAGAAGAATCTTAAAAAAAGAAAAAAAAGTAGAGTCTACTTCTGCGGTGAACTTTTAAGTAAGAACTTCCAAAGCAAATAATTAACTTCCTCTCTTTGTGCCTTCAAATCTGGTTTCCTTCTTATAGTCCTTTCTCCCACATGAACCTTGCCTGCTCTAACTTTCCTACTTGGCTCCCGTTTCCTTGTTCTGTAGAGTCTCATTCTTTAGAGACCTCATAATGCCTTTTCTTTCTTCCTTTTTCTGATCATCTGTAACATGTAATCCACAATGTCTACTTGCATTTCCTCATCATGTAGCTACTAGGTAAGCCTACAGAATCTGGTTTATGCCATCACCAACCAACTGTCAAACTGAGCTGGAAGTTCACAATTCTTCTGAAGGCCATGGTCAATAATTTTATTTGGCATCCTAGATCCTTGAGGTTTTTGGCTGGATTAACTTGGTTTTATTGTATTTAAAAAATACATGAACCAAAGCTTGCAATGGACACACAGACTGATATTATCAAGATAAAGAATAAGGGAAATGGAAGCAAAGCCACCATGGGACTAGAAGACAAAGGAGTAATAATATGTGTGAATTAAACATAAATAAGGTTTAAAGTGAAACCAAGGATAGCGTGCTGGACTTGGCCCTTCCCATATTTTTGCCTCATATAATCTCTCTATAACCTGTGCTATAGGTATCATTATTCCCACTGTGTATTAGGCTCAGAAAAGTTAAATATCTTTCCCAAGATGAATATGGAAAATCATGATGATCACCAAGCCCATAATCTTAGTATCAGGGGTTCTCTGTAACTGAGGAAGGACAAATCAAGAGACAACCTGGAGAGAGCAAAGGGAGCTATACAGTTTCAAATGTTCTCATCTTTGCTTCACCTAGAACACCTAACACACTGTCATTCACAAAGTAAGCATCCAATGACCTACAAGTAACAGTTACCCAAGGGTCACATGGATCAGAAACATCTTACTCAGGACTTCCTTGATGGGCCAAAGGTTAAAAACCCGCCTTTGGATGCAGGGGATGAGGGTTCGATCTCTGGTCAGGAAACTAAGATGCCACGAGCTATGAGGCAACTAAGCTACTATCGAGCCCATGCACCCTAGAGCCTGTGCACCACAACAAACAGGCCGTGTGCTGCAACTAAGACTCAATGCAGCCAAATAAATTAATTTTAAAATAACATATTACTCATTATTCAATGGATTATTGCTTAGTGAACATTTATTAAATACCCACATGTGCCAGATTGCAGATATTTTAAAGGATTTTATTTCACGTGAAATGTGACTTACTTTTGGTAAGATGGAGAAAAAGAAGATCCTTCGATAAACATAAAATTATATCATGATTATGATGAGCTTGTTTAGGAATATTACAAATCAGATAAGAAAAAGATACCCAGAGGTATCGGAGAAGGGGGATACCATTTACCAGTTGTCCTAAAATTTGATCAAGAGTGACTTATATAAGTCACGACTCACTGAAAAGTAAAGTATAGATTTGGGGAGCAAGAAAGTTATTTACCATTCGGGATTATATTCGCACCTCTACTGTATTCCATTTATAGGAAAATCAGAAGTATTAAAAACAGAGCCCTTTTCCACCCAGTCAATTGCTTTCTAAATTACATGAGTTATTATGTAAAATGGACTTAATCTTTTATCATCCATTTGAGATATTACCATTCATTTGAGACCGCAGGAGTTATTACATATCTAAAGTGACATTTTTATCTTCAATAATTTCTAATCCGGTTCATATATTATCTGAAGAAACACAATTTTAGTGTGCTTAATCAAAATGCTTTATGGCTTCTTCATTCCATACCCGTAACAGTATGATGCTTTAACAAAAATAATAATTAAAGTATTCATTTGAATAACCACAAGGAGGCTTTTCTCTTCTGTCCCTTTAAGGAGAACCTGTTAATGGCCAGGCTTGTTTGGCAATTTCTACCCTTCAAAGGTGCCAAGATAATAATTTAATTATTTCATTAGTTTCTTAATTTTCCATTTTCTTAGAATTTCTCTTTAGGTATCATTTGGTAACTTCACTTTAAATAACTTCCATATAACTTATGGTTTCATAGCTAACTGATAAATGCACTTTTATTTTCACTCCTGTAAAAAACACTTTTGTAACCCAACTTTCGTTTGGTTTTAAAATAACTGGCCAACAGATGATTAATAACAATCAATGTGTTATTTTGGGCCTCTAACTGTTGAAAAGCAGAGGGTACACCTTTCCATAGTTATAATGCCATTTGCACAATGGCATATTTTGAACACTTTGTGAAATGAAATACCGTGTTTGATTTATATATTAGCCTTTATATGTAATTTTGGTATATAAGATTTATTTCCATCTTCTGTATATTTTTGGTTTAAATTTGCTTTTTTTAATTTTACATGCCTTTTTTAAAAATAATAATCGTCCTTCATCAAAGATTTATAACCTTCCCAATAACATCAACAGTGAGTTTAACGAACTCACATTTACTGTGTATATTTTTAAATCGAATTTTCTATCTCATCTTTCAATATATTCACCTCCATGACCATATAACCACTAAAAGGTTTTTGTCTCTAAACTAACATGCCCCTTTGATCAAATTTTTAAAGATTCACTTCAAGGCTGACCTTTATCTACAGTTGGATGCTTAAACTACTTTTAAAATTCTCCACAAACACACACACAGTAGCAATAATTTATCAAATATCCTCAAAAGTTTGTTTTACTACTTCTACATTCTTTTCCTGAAAACAGTTTTTATTCAGTAAGTGGAAACCACATATTTAATTCTTCTCTAGCCCTAATGGAGAAGATGATGATCAACCATACCCTTCTTCAAGAACTCAGATACTTGACATAGTCTTTGAGGCATTTCTTTTTTAAAAAACCTTTTTATTTTGTATTGAGGCATACCTGATTAACAATGTTGTGCTAGTCTCAGGTTCAGAGTGAAGGGACTCAGCCATACATACATGTATCCACTCTCCCTCAAACTCCCCTCTCATCCAGGCTGCCACATAACATTGAGCAGAGTTCCATGTGCTATACAGGAGGTCCTTGTTGGTTACCCATTTTATATACAGTAGCATTTACATACCTATCCCAAACTCCCTAACTATCCCATCCCCCCACCCCCTCCTTCCTGCAACCATAAGCTGGTTCTGGAAGTCTGTGAATCTGTTTCTGTTTTGTAGGTAGGTTCATTTCTATCATTTCTTTCTAGATTCTACATATAAGGTATATCATATGATATTTCTCCCTCTCTGTCTGACTGACGTCACTCAGCCTGACACTCTCTAGGTCCATCCATGTTGCTGCAAATGGCATTATTTCATTCTTTTTTATAGCTGAGTAATACTCCATGGTATACATGTACCACATCTTCTTTATCCATTCTTCTGTCAATGCACATTTTAGGTTGCTTCCATGTCTTGGCTATTGTAAACAGTACTGCAATGAAAACTGGGGTGCATGTTGCTTTTCAGATCATGCTTCTTCCCTTCAGGCTTTTCTTAACTAGAATAATGATTACTAAAAGGACTGAACTTGTGAAAACAAAATTCCTAATTTTTCTCAGTTCTTTTAGTTTGCTTTTTCCATTTAAAGCATGTAAAGTTTATGTTTATGTAAGTACACAAACATACTCCTAGTTTTGGTTTTTCATCACATAAATGGCATATATCCATTTTCAACTCTGAATCTCTTTTTGACTGTTAATATCATTTAGGGATACAAATTAAACTTCAAAATGAATAAGCCTTTAATAATTTAGTTATATCTTAAGGCAATTCTTTCCAAAATGTTCACAGAGGACTTCAGGCTATACAGCTAGAATATTTTCTTTTAAAACATGTTTTGAATGCCCCTGTCCAGAGCCATAAGCTTGAATTTTGACAAATACTTGTTCTTAAGTAAAGTAATTTCAATGTTCATGTCTAGCCACTTTCCTTCAATTTTTTAATACTTTCAGGATGTCTGGGTCCAATAATCGTTTAAATTTTAAATACAGGTTTTAGCCACTCTCCATTGCATTAATCACTCATTTGAAGTATTTTAACAAGTAAGGAAATAAATCAGCATGAAGTGGAATAAACTAAAATCTTGCTACAGAATTAATAGAAAGCTGGATGCAATTTGGGGAAAATCTGCACAGACCCAAATTTGTTAATTATAAGAAGAATTGGAACATAGAAAAAAGCACATTGGTAAAGGAAAGGAAGGAATGTGAAAGAAAAAAATGTGTTTTTTATTTCTTTTTATAGCATCTTATGAAACTAATTGGACTAAAATATGTTTTAATATAGAAAATACTGTACCCCATTTACCTCATACATAAAAGTTATTTATAAGTAGTATATGGTGCATTTACCTACATGTAGTTAGAATGTATGCTGTCTATTCATCGTGAGTTTGACCACAATTACTGGATTCGTCTTCCACCATTAGCATTTCCATCATTCCATGGTCTTGAGAGAGACTGAAAAGAAAAAAAATGTTTATAAAACCAATTTCAATCTTAAGGAGTACAGTTTTTAGGATTAATGTCTTTTCCTTCCTTATATAACAAGACTATCATAAATTCTATTCTCATAAACTAAAGAGGTTGGAGATGAAATCCATATTTTTATATTGATGAGAAATCATAGTAGAATGTTAACTAAATTATCTTCAAATCTACATCTGATTTGAAGTGATGGTTTATAAGCTAAATGAATTTTTCTGGGTCAATTACTCCAATGCTCAGTAAAAATACAATTCTAGTCAATGACAAAAGTTGAAATTAAGGAATGAGAAAAAAGTAAGAAACTCTCTGTATGATTAGTTGCCTACTGAAAGAACAAATTTATGGAGTTAATGTAATGAGCTAGTCTGAGATCTCTTCCAAGAATATTTGCTTGTCTAATTAGGTTTTTGGATAATTTGCCAACTGTAAATAAGTTACAGGAAAAAATTCTAGTTTCTGTGAGTAATATATTTTCCTATCCTTCCATATCATGAAATTTGACCTTTTCTCAAATTCCTCATTTACTCTTGAATATCTGTAACTGGTGATTACTCTTTCATTGATGACAGCATCATCTTTCTATTGCAAAATAAATTGATGGTTGACTGGTACCTTTTATGGAACTACCTCTTTTAAAATGGGCTTTCAAGATGGTGCAGTGATAAAGAATCCACCTGCCAATGCAGAGGATACAAGAGACACAGGTTCGATCCCTGGGTTGGGAACGTCCCCTGTAGAAGGAAATGACAACCTGCTGCATTATTCTTGCCTGGAAAACTACATAGACAGAAGAGCCTGGTTGGCCACAGTCCATGTGATCACAAAGAATTGGACACAACTGAGCACACATACATCCTTTAAAAATAGTTGTGGGTTCATCATAGATTTTTCCTGTCTGGCTTTCTAGTGGCCAGGAAAATCGAATCATGTGGGTCATTTTAATGACTCAACTTTTCATAAACCTGAAAAAACCTGTGTTTGTTTTAATGGTTAGCAATTATCAAAAATACAATAGAAAATGAGTGAATGTTATGTAACACACCTTATTTAACTCAGCTCACAGCATTCTTATATTTTCATTATATACCATATAGTTTCGATACACTTCCCAAATGGCCAAGAAGCAGTAAACATATGGTGAAGTACAAATTCAAATTTGTCACTTTATTTTGACATTAAGGATATAAAATATAAGTCATGATGGAAATGAGCATTTGTGTGTATTCACACTGAGTAGAAGTAGTAAAGATTTGATGTTTATGATCCTACTTTTTTTACATAGGGTCATTTTATCTGTGTGCATTTGTAAAACAGAGGCTTTTCAATTTACCTTATAATTGACAGGTGGCATTCAATTAAATAATATACAGAGGATCTCCTGGCCCTTTTATTTACAGATAATAAGCAAAACCTGGGTGAGAGAATTCTCCTCCCCTCCATTTTGACCAAGGAGGTTGATGGTAATTAAACATATTTTAACATCAGCTCTAACCAAGCTCTCTACTCCAAGCCTAGAGGGCCCCTGTGGTCCTTTTGCTTTTCCCTGTGTTTATTTTTTCCCAGTTTTACCAAGATATAATTGATATATAGCATTGTATTCAAGTATAAAACACAATGAGTTGATATTTTTATATATTGTGAAATGATTACCATAATAAGTTTAGTTAACATCCATCACCTCGAGATCAAAAACACTCTGGAGGGAACCAAAAGTAGAATAACGGAGACAGAAGATAGGATAAGTGAGGTAGAAGATAAAATGGTGGAAATAAATGAAGCAGAGAGGAAAAAAGAATTAAAAGAAATGAGGACAACCTCAAGGACCTCTGGGACAATGTGAAATACCCCAACATTCGAATCATAGGAGTCCCAGAAGAAGAAGACAAAAAGAAAGGCCATGAGAAAATACTCGAGGAGATAATAGCTGAAAAGTTCCCTAAAATGGAGAAGGAAATAGTTACACAGGCCCAAGAAACCCAGAGAGTCCCAAACAGGATAAACCCAAGGTGAAACACCCCAAGACACATATTAATCAAATTAACAAAGATCAAACACAAAGAATAAATACTAAAAGCAGCAAGGGAGAAACAACAAATAACACACAAAGGGATTCCCATAAGGATAACAGCTGATCTATCAATAGAAACCCTTCAGGCCAGAAGGGAATGGCAGGACATACTGAAAGTAATGAAAGAGAATAACCTACAACCTAGATTACTGTACCCAGCAAGGATCTCATTCAGATATGAAGGAGAATTCAAAAGCTTTACAGACAAGCAAAAGCTGAGAGAATTCAGCACCACCAAACCAGCTCTTCAACAAATGCTAAAGGATCTTCTCTAGACAGGAAACACAGAAAGGTTGTATAAATGTGAACCCAAAACAACAAAGTAAACGGCAATGGAACCATACCTATCAATAATTACCTTAAATGTAAATGGGTTGAATGCCCCAACCAAAAGACAAAGACTGGCTGAATGGATACAAAAACAAGACCCCTATATATGCTGTCTACAAGTGACCCACCTCAAAACAAGGGACACATACAGACTAAAAGTGAAGGGCTGGAAAAAAATATTTCACGCAAACGGAGACCAAAAGAAAGCAGGAGTCACAATACTCATATCAGATAAAATAGACTTTCAAATAAAGGATGTGAAAAGAGACAAAGAAGGACACTACATAATGATCAAAGGATCAATCCAAGAAGAAGATATAACAATTATAAATATATATGCACCCAACATAGGAGCACCGCAATATGTAAGGCAAACACTAACGTGTATGAAAGAGGAAATTAATAGTAACACAATAATAGTGGGAGAATTTAATACCCCACTCACAACTATGGATAGATCAACTAAACAGAAAATTAACAAGGAAACACAAACTTTAAATGACACAATGGACCAGCTAGACCTAATTGATATCTGTAGGACATTTCACCCCAAAACAATCAACTACACCTTTTTCTCAAGTGCACATGGAACCTTCTCCAGAATAGATCACATCCTGGGCCATAAATCTAGCCTTGGTAAATTCAAAAAAATTGAAATCATTCCAATCATCTTTTCTGACCACAGTGCAGTAAGATTAGATCTCAATTACAGGAAAAAAATTGTTAAAAATTCAAACATATGGAGGCTAAATAACACGCTTCTGAATAACCAACAAATCATAAAAGAAATCAAAATATGCATAGAAAAGAATGAAAATGAAAACACAACAACCCAAAACCTATGGGACACTGTAAAAGCAGTGCTAAGGGGAAGGTTCATAGCATTACAGGCTTACATCAAGAAACAAGAAAAAAAGTCAAATAAATAGTCTAACTCTGCACCTAAAGCAACTAGAGAAGGAAGAAATGAAGAATCCCAGGGTTAGCAGAAGGAAAGAAATCTTAAAAATTAGGGCAGAAATAAATGCAAAAGAAACTAAAGAGACCATAGCAAAAATCAACAAAGCTAAAAGCTGGTTGTTTGAAAAAATAAACAAAATTGACAAGCCATTAGCAAGACTCATTAAGAAACAAAGGGAGAAGCACCAAATCAACAAAATTAGAAATGAAAATGGAGAGATCACAACAGACAACACCGAAATACAAAGGATCGTTAAGAGACTACTTCCAGCAGCTCTATGCCAATAAAATGGACAACTTGGAAGAAATGGACAAATTCTTAGAAAAGTATAACTTTCCAAAACTGAACCAGGAAGAAATAGAAGATCTTAACAGACCCATCACAAGCACAGAAATCGAAACTGTAATCAGAAATCTTCCAGCAAACAAAACCCCAGGACCAGATGGCTTCACAGATGAATTCTACCAAAAATTTAGAGAGGAGCTAACATCTATCTTACTCAAACTCTTCCACAAAATTGCAGAAGAAGGTAAATTTCCAAACTCATTCTATGAGGCCACCACCACCCTAATTCCAAAACCAGACAAAGATGCCACAAAAAAAGAAAACTACAGGCCAATATCACTGATGAACATAGATGCAAAAATCCTTCACAAAATTCTAGCTAACAGAATCCAACAACATATTAAAAAAATCATACACCATGACCAAGTGGGCTTTACCCCAGGAATGCAAGGATTCCTTAATATCCTCAAATCAATCAATGCAATACACCACATTAACAAATTGAAAGATAAAAACCATATGATTATCTCAATAGATGCAGAAAAAGCCTTTGATAAAATTCAACATCCATTTATGATTAAAACTCTCCAGAAAGCAGGAATAGAAGGAATATACCTCAACATAATAAAAGCTATATATGACAAACGCACAGTAAGCATTATCCTCAATGGTGAAAAAGTGAAAACATTTCCCCTAAAATCAGGAAAAAGACAAGGGTGCCCACTCTCACCACTACTGTTCAACATAGTTTTGGAAGTTTTGGCCACAGCAATCAGAGCACAAAAAGAAGTAAAAGGAATCCAGATAGGAAAAGAATAAGTGAAACTCTCGCTGTTTGCAGATGACATGATCCTCTACATAGAAAACCCTAAAGACTCTATCAGAAAATTACTAGAGCTAATCAAGAAATATAGTAAAGTTGCAGGATATAGAATTAACACACAGAAATCCCTTGCATTCCTATACACTAACAATGAGAAAACAGAAAAAGAAATTAAAGAAACAATACCATTCACCATTACAACAAAAAGAATAAAATACTTAGGAGTATATCTACCTAAAGAAACAAAAGACCTATACATAGAAAACTATAAAACACTGATGAAAGAAATCAAAGAGGACACAAACAGATGGAGAAATATACCGTGTTCATAGATTTGAAGAATCAATATTGTCAAAATGACTATACTACCCAAAGCAATCTATAGATTCAATGCAATCCCTATCAAGCTACCAATGGTATTTTTCACAGAACTAGAACAAATAATTTCACAATTTGCATGGAAATACAAAAAACCTCGAATAGCCAAAGTAATCTTGAGAAAGAAGAATGGAACTGGAGGAATCAACCTGCCTGACTTCAGACTCTACTACAAAGCCACAGTCATCAAGACAGTATGGTACTGGCACAAAGACAGAAATATAGATCAATGGAACAGAATAGAAAGCCCAGAGATAAATCCATGAACCTATGAACACCTTATCTTCGACAAAGGAGGCAAGGATATACAATGGAAAAAAGACAACCTCTTTAACAAGTGGTGCTGGGAAAACTGGTCAACCACTTGGAAAAGAATGAAACTAGATCACTTTCTAACACCATACACAAGAATAAACTCAAAATGGATTAAAGATCTAAATGTAAGACCAGAAACTATAAAACTCCTAGAGGAGAACATAGGCAAAACACTCTCCGACATAAATCTCAGCAGGGTCCTCTATGATCCACCTCCCAGAATATTGGAAATAAAAGCAAAAATAAACAAATGGGACCTAATTAAACTTAAAAGCTTTTGCACAACAAAGGAAACTATAAGCAAGGTGAAAAGACAGCCCTCAGATTGGGAGAAAATAATAGCAAATGAAGAAACAGACAAAGGATTAATCTCAAAAATATACAAGCAACACCTGAAGCTCAATTCCAGAAAAATAAATGACCCAATCAAAAAATGGGCCAAAGAACTAAACAGACATTTCTCCAAAGAAGACATACAGATGGCTAACAAACACATGAAAAGATGCTCAACGTCACTCATTATTAGAGAAACGCAAATCAAAACCACAATGAGGTACCATTACACGCCAGTCAGGATGGCTGCTATCCAAAAGTCTACAAGCAATAAATGCTGGAGAGGGTGTGGAGAAAAGGGAACCCTCTTACACTGTTGGTGGGAATGCAAACTAGTACAGCCACTATGGAAAACAGTGTGGAGATTTCTTAAAAAACTGGAAATAGAACTGTCATATGACCCAGCAATACCACTTCTGGGAATACACACTGAGGAATCCAGATCTGAAAGAGACACGTGCAACCCAATGTTCATCGCAGCACTGTTTATAATAGCCAGGACATGGAAGCAGCCTAGATGCCCATCAGCAGACGAATGGATAAGGAAGCTGTGGTACATATACACCATGGAATATTACTCAGCCATTAAAAAGAATTCATTTGAATCATTTCTAATGAGATGGACGAAACTGGAGCCCATCATACAGAGTGAAGTAAGCCAGAAAGATAAAGACCAATATAGTGTACTAACACATATATAAGGAATTTAGAAAAATGGTAACGATAACCCTATATGCAAAACAGAAAAAGAGACACAGAAGTACAGAACAGACTTTTGGACTCTGTGGGAGAAGGCGAGGGTGGGATGTTTCAAGAGAACAGCATCAAAACATGTGTATTATCTAGGGTGAAACAGATCACCAGCCCAGGCTGGATGCATGAGACAAGTGCTCGGGCCTGGTGCACTGGGAAAACCCAGAGGGATCGGGTGGAGAGGGAGGCGGGAGGGGGGATTGGGATGGAGAACACATGTAAATCCATGGCTGATTCATGTCAAGGTATGACAAAAACCACTACAATATTGTAAAGTAATTAGCCTCCAACTACTAAAAATCAATGGGGGGAAAAAAAACATCCATCACTTCACAGAGTTAAAATTTTTTTGTGGCAACAACTTTTAAGATCTGTTCTCTTAGCAACTTGCGAGTATATAATACAGTATTGGTAACTATAGTCACACTGCTGGACGTTATGTCCCAGAACTTATTCATAACTGAAGTTTGTACTTTTGACAACCTTCATTCATTTGGTTGCCAGGTTGCCTATCCTGGCAACCACTGATCTATGCTTTCTCTATGAAATTCTTTTTCTTTTTTTTTCTTTTAGATTCCACATATAAGTAATATATAATATTTGTCTTTCCCTGTCTGACTTATCTTACTTAGCATAATGCGCTCAGGTTTCATCCATGTTGTTCAAGTAGCAGGATTTCCTCCTTTGTTATAGCTGAATATATATATATATGCATGTGTGTGAGTGTGTGTGTGTGTATTTTTTCACATGTTCCATTCATTCGTTTATAAACACTTAAGTTGTTACCATGTCCTGGCTATTATAAATAACGCTCAGATGAACATGGGGGTATGGATACAGCTTCAAAATAACGGTTTCATTTCCTTCAGATATATGCCCAGAAGAGGAATTGCTGGATCTATACAGTAGTTTTATTTTTAAAATTTTCAGGAAAACTAATTTTTCCCTTATACTGTTTTCCATGGTGGCTGCACCAATTTACCTTCCCATCAACAGTGCGCAGGGATTCCCTTTTCTCTGCTCCCTTTGTGAGGTAATTTTAATTTTAACTTCATGAGGTGGTAAAAAATGTGGTGGTATAAATCTTTTTTAAGTAACAGTTAAACCACACTACAGGCTTTTCTCACCTGCCACACCACACAGCAGATGTAGGTGAAAGAAAGTGGGTTAAAGAAAGGGTAAGCTTCTCAGACTGTTGGTACTGATGAAGAGAGCAAGAAAGCTAGTCAGGGCAGGCTCCTGGGTGCCCAGCTTAGCTCTCCCCAGCTCTAAAAGAAATCTGAAGATCTGTGTGAATATTTTAATGCATTGTATGTAGAGAGAAACTCATTGTCAGGGCTGTGCAGATTGAACGGGTGAATGGCGATCTAAAGATGGTTACGTTGGTTACCCTTAAGTAATGCTGTGAGAACCGATCATCATGGCATGAGGAAAGGACCCCCTCCAGTGCAAAAGTGTTGGCAGTCATGTCTCGTTTTGGTTATTTTCCAGTAACCTGGAAGACAAGGATACAGGGCAAGTAGTAATCCTCTCTCGCTTTCTCACTTTTCCTCTCTCACCTGTTTTCCTGTTTCCTTTGAAATAGGCTTCTTACAATAAATATAGATGAGCCATGTGATTATTTACAGGAAGAAAACCAACTGAAGAGGTTGGTGTTCTGGAACGTAAAGCTCAAGTTTCTAAGCATCTCCCCTGAAGGCTCCATCCTCTTCTCCATCATGTGGTTAAATGATGCTAGTCCAGGCGCTCATCACTCTGCCCGGTTTCCGTCCTGGTCTCATCCTCACCCTCTTGCCATGTTAATAGTTCCCCTGAAATCCTATCACTTTGCTGGAGGATTGATGTAAGTCTCCAGCAATTAACATAATTACAAGCCTGATTATCTTCTAATTACATTATGAGTATTTGGTTATTCACTACACAAATTAGAGAAAATTAAAGAGGAGCAAGAGCCCGCTGTGTGGGAGTCAAGCTTGCTAAAACAGTTATGAGCATTTGAATGCAAAGCAAGAACCCAAAGGTGAAGACCTTGTCGTGCTCCTGTTGGCTCACAGTTGCTACATTTCATTTTGGAGAAAGACAATTTCTTCCTTTTTCTCTCTTCTTCCTTTCTTTTTCTTTTTCTTTCCTTTATTTTTTTAAATTAATGGCACACTGAATTTGTTCTGAATGGTTTATAACTTCCCTCCAAAATATCAAAAGCATCAAATGAGATGCAACATCTCCATGCTGGTCTGTGTTGGGGCATGCAAAAAGATAGGTGATTAAAAACTGCTGAATAAGTGACATTAAACGCACTCCAGTCAGACATTTCAGTTACAATTAAAAGCATCAGTAATTTATTAGTAATTTTCATCATCATTTCAGTTCAGTTGCTCAGTCTTGTCTGTCTCTTTGTGACCCCATGGACTGCACACACCAGGTTTCCCTGTCCATTACCAATTCCTGGAGCTCACCCAAATTTATGTTCATTCAGTCGGTGATGCCATCCAACCATCTCGTCCTCTGTCATCCCCTTCTCCTCCTGCCTTCAGTCTTTCCAAAACAGTATCAGGGTCTTTACCAAGGAGTCAGTTCTTCATATCAGGTGACCAAAGTATTAGAGCTTCAGCTTCAGCATCAGTCCTTCCAATGAATATTCAGAACTGATCTCCTTTAGGATGGACTGGTTTGATTTCCTTCCTGTCCAAGGGACTCTCAAGAGTCTTCTCCCAACACCACAGTCCAGAAGCATCAATTCTTTGGCGCCCAGTTTTCTTTATAGTCCAACCCTCACATCCATGCATGACTACTGGAAAAACTATAGCTTTGACTATACAGACCTTTTGTCAATAAACTAATGTCTCTGCTTTTTAATATGCTGTCCAGGTTTGCCATAGCTTTTCTTCCAAGGAGAAAACATCTTTCAATTCACAACTGCAGTCACCATTTGCAGTGATTTTGGAACCCAAGAAAATAAAGTCTCTCACTGTTTCTGTTGTTTCCCCATCTATTTGCCATGAAGTGATGGAACCAGATGCTATGATCTTAGTTTTTTGAATGTTGAGTTTTAAGTCAACTTTTTCACTCTCCTCTTTCACTTTCATCAAGAGGCTCTTTAGTTCTTTGCTTTCTGACGTAAGAGTGGTATCGTCTGCCTATCTGAGGTTATTGATATTTCTCCCGGCAATCTTGATTCCAGCTTGTGCTTCGTCCAGTACAGCATTTCTCATGATGTACTCTGCATGTAAGTTAAATAAGCAAGGTGACAATATGCAGCCTTGACGTACTCCTTTCCCTATTTGGAACCAGTCCATTGTTCCATGTTCGGTTCTAACTGTTGTTTCCTCACCGGCATATAAATTTCTCAGGAGGCAGGTAAGGTTATCTGGTATTCCTATCTCTTTAAAAATTTTCCACAGTTTGTCGTGATTCACACAGTCAAAGATTTTGACATAACTGATGAAGCAGAAGTAGATGTTCTTCTGGCATTCTCTTGCTTTTTCTGTGATTCAGTGGATGTTGGCAATTTGATCTCTGATTCCTCTGCCTTTTCTAAAATCAGCTTGAACATCTGGAAGTTCTCAGTTCACATTCTGTTGAAGCCTAGCTTGGAGGATTTTGAGCATCACTTTGCTAGCATGTGAGATGAATGCAATTGTGCGGTTATCTACTTTTATCGTCATCATTCTGGGAACCTTCTTTGTAGTGAAGAAAATAAGGTGGCAAATTGCAGCATGTGGTCTTCATAGATTATGCTTCAATATCAGACTTCAGAGATCAAATTTCTCATTAACTGGAAGGCAAGAATTATCTCAAGTTGAACAAATTTTGGTGGAGCAAGTAAAGTCGACTCTTCTTTACTCTTTCACTGTGTCCTAGTCTCTTGCTTTAATTTTTACCGCCGTCCCTCTGTTTGACCCCCCAGAAAAACATACCACTTCTCATATTATGCCCAGATCTGATAACTCACATCATAACAAACAAAAGAAAACACTGTTAAATAACTAAATTAGGATGTCATTTAGAGCAGCATGGCTCTAACACCCCAGCAGCCTAGGGATGCAAACTGAAAACTCAGCCAGAGTCAATTCCTATAAATGCCTCCAGGCTGAGAAATCATAGCTGAAGAACAACCAATCACAAACAACCAACCAAGCTTTCCCAGAGAAGGCAACCTGGCTGCAGCCAATCAAATCACCACCTGCTTTGTCCTCTCTATAAAAGCCTTTCCCAGACTCCTGTTGGCTGAGGCCCCTAACTATTTTCATTCCGGTGCTGCTTAATCCAGTCAATGTTTGCTCAAATAAACTCCTCCAAAATCTGAGTTACCCCAGTTTACCTTTTAACAACACAAAACACGCTCTTCTGGGGTCCCTCATTATACATTTTGGACCAGCTGGCATTTTTAAAGTGAAGTGAAATCACTCAGTCATGTCCGACTCTTTGCGACCCCATGGACTGTAGCCTACCAGGCTCCTCCATCCATGGGATTTTCCAGGCAAGAGTAATGGAGTGGGCTGCCATTTCCTTCTCCAGGGGATCTTCTCAACCCAGGGATTGAACCTGGGTCTCCTGCATTGCAGACAGACCCTTTACCATCTGAGCCACCAGGGAAGACTTCTTTTCAAAGAGAACATCATTAAATGTCAGCGGGGAATAAAGTGAAAATGATCAGAGAAAAAACAAACGTGGAAAGAGCCAAGTTTCCCAAATCTAGGTACCCAAGTCTATAAGAATTCTCCCAGCACTATTTAGAGCCTCCTCCGCCTGTGGCTCTTTACTGACACTTATACAGTATGTGTTGACCTGCTTCCTGTCTCATAGACACCTTATTTTGGGTATCTTGGTGTTTTTCAAGTGAGAAATTGCACTCAAGTTTCCCAGACCCTCTCAGGCTCTATCAGTGAGAAAAACCATTTCCAGGGCCATTTCGCGGGACTGGGTGATTAATATGATGGCTTCCACCCATGCTTCCAACAAATCTCAATTTGCTACCTTACCTAGTTTTAATGAGATATGATGTGACCCTAGGTGGTCAGGGATAGGAACACCAAAATATTTGTCCCTAAATTGTTTCTACCCAGGAATCTCTAGCCTTTTTCTAATACCCAGCCTGGAGTGGTGGCAGTAGGAATGTGACAGAGAGGATGTTTGCTGACAGCAGAGTCCTTGTTGACAGTAATAATGGTCTCCAATGGGGAGAAATCAAACATTGGTAACTGTAAATCTGCTTTTGACAAGGCTATAACACAAAGCACCCTTTTTTTTTCTGGTAAAATAAGACATCTGCTTCATAAGTCATTCCTCGCATAGTAACATCCCTGGACTCTGAATTCCCATCCCACTTTGCTCACCCATTCATTTGACACTCAGCCATTCACTCGATCAAGATTTATTTACTGAGCACCTGTGAGCACCCATCATGTGTTTGACACAGGAGCAAAGCAGATGCAAGCCTGTCCTCCTAGGGCTCAAGTAAGAGACACAGAGCTGTAGGTGCGAAGGTAGTGGAAGCACAAGGTGCTCTAGGAGCTCATAGGGAAGGAAAGATTGGAAAGATATTAATTTTAGTAAGAAGATCGAGCCAGGCAAAGCTGGGGGGGGAAGTGGGGAAAGGACAACAAAGCAAGCACAAGTGTGCTGATCTAAGAAAGACAAGGAAGAGCATGTGCCAAGACCACAACACAAGTGCTGCAGTGTGGGCAGGAAATAAAAATAACTTGCGATGGCACATAAAGTGTGAAGGAAGAGCTGTCTTATTACTTAGATGACATTCAGTTCATCAAAATTGTCATTGTTCATTTAACATCTGTCCTGGACCACAGGCTCCATAAGAATCAACGTCTGTCCTGTTCATTGTTGAATCCTCTCAATAGCACCGTGTGGTACTTGCTAGGTGCTCAGCAAATATGCATGTAATGAGATTGAATTGAGATGAGGTTGGGGACAGAGCAGGAAGCAGAACATGAGGTGAATCACAAGCCATGTTAAGGGATTTGAACACTATTCTGACCACAATGGAAGGTTGGCTAAAGGATCTGAACGTAAGGGGAACATGATCTCATTTGAATTGGAAATGCATTCATTTATTAAGTTAATAAATAGTGACTGAGTTTCAGGCAGTGAGATGGTGTCTGGAGACATGATGGGAAACAACATCAGATAGAGCCTTGACTCTTGCAGAGGGTAGGAAGGAGATAAATGCCAATAAGAAAGAAACAGCATCCGCTCAAATCAGGCAGCAAAGGAACCTGAACTAGATAGCTGCATCTAGTGCATCTTGGTTCATTGTAACCTGAATGTGGCTGCCAGGAACTTGGAACATACGAGGAAGAGAAGGAGGGTGAGCAGTGTCACAGCCCAGACAGCATGGAGAGCTGTGAAAACACAGGAAAAGAGGAAGCTGTCCCCATTCCTCTGGAGCACCTCCCGGGATTTCTCCAGAGCAGCACTAGACACAGGATCACTCTTCTTTTTCCTATTTGCTTCTTCTGTAAGCTAGAGGTTTGTAAAGGAAGCCTTAATGAGGGAAACTCCATCAACATCCGGAATCCAAAATTCAGCCTTTCAAAAGACATTATGGCTGTTTTAACAACTGTGTTCTTACCAGATCAGTTCCTGTGTCCTGTTACTTGCTGAGGTCTTGCTGATCACTGCATCTTTCCCCAAATTGAATAGCAGCACATTTTATTTTTAGCATCTAACTTTGATAACTTTTTCTGCCATGGTAAGTCATTTCTATGAATACCACCTTTGAACCAATAGTGATTACTCTTCATATATGAACAGTCTGAAAGTCTCTTTTTCATTTTTTTCATTAAAGATGTTTCAAGATAATTGGGTACAAGGATATTGTTTTCATTTTAAACTTATGTTTTGCTTTCATTTTATTATTGTGCAAAAAATATAAATTTTTTCCAGCAATAGGGACTTCTTGAGTGCAAGTTTCAGATCTTCCCTGTTGACTGCCTGGGGCTGTGAGAAACAGGTGAAAAAATATAGTTATAAATGTCTGAAAATGGCAAGCGAACTTACAAATTAAGCAGATTATTATTTTTAAAAAAACTCTGCATTTGTTAGAGCACTTGGCATGGGACCCTGGGCAATCTGGATTCTAAATTATTGTTTATGAAACAAACTGATTATTTAATTAATAGCTGGATTTATATAGCCAAAATGTACTATGTTTTCATACACCATTTTATGCATTTATTATAAAATGAAACTTATAATTTCTGGGAAAATAAAAGTTACAAATTTTTCCATTGTAGCTGAAATGATTAAGCCATTATACCAAAGATGGAAAGCAAAAGAGACTTTGTTTATTAATTTTCCAGGGGAAGTGGTTTTATTTTATAATGTTCAGTGGAAGATTTACCATGAGGTTATCATCAGGTTAACTTTCTTTTTTAACAGACTATTTTTTTGAGCAGTTTTAGATTCACAACAAAATTGAACAGAAAATACAAAGATTTCCTGATATACCCCTGCCACTCCATGGACAAACTTCCCACCATCTATATCCAGTACTTAAGGAGTAAGTTTGTTACAATCAATGAACTTTTACTGACACATTATCTTCACCCGAAGTCCACAGTTTACTTTAGGGTTCACTCTTAGTACTGTACATGCAATGCATGTTAACAAGTGTATCCACCATTGTAGGTCTTCCCTGGTATCTCAGCTGG
Source organism: Muntiacus reevesi (assembly GCF_963930625.1). Classification (NCBI taxonomy): domain Eukaryota; kingdom Metazoa; phylum Chordata; class Mammalia; order Artiodactyla; family Cervidae; genus Muntiacus; species Muntiacus reevesi. Next base: position 53,372,673 of record NC_089260.1, read on the forward strand.
TAAAGAAGTGAAGTGAAAGTCGCTCAGTCGTGTCCAACTCTTTGCAACCCCATGGACTGTAGCTTGCTAGACTCCTCTGCTTCATGGAATTCTCCAAGCCACAATACTGGAGTGGGTAACGATTCCCTTCTCTAGGGATCTTCCCAATCCAGGGATCAAACCCAGGTCTCCTGCATCACAGGCAGATTCTTTACCAGCTGAGCCACCAGGGAAACTGGTAAAGAATCCACCTACAATGCAGAAGACCCTGATTCAATTCCTGGGTCAGGAAGATTCCCTGGAGAAGGGATAGGCTACCCATTCCAGTATTCATGGACTTCCCTTATAGCTCAGACTGTAAAGAATCTGCCTGTGACGTGGGAGATCTGGGTTGGATCCCAGGGTTGGGAAGATCCTCTGAAGGAGGGCATGGCAGCCCACTCCAGTATCCTTGTCTGGAGAATCCCCATGGAAAGAGAAACCTGGCAGGCTATGGTCCATAGGGTCACAGACAGTCAGACACGACTGAGTGACTAAGCACACCACAGCACCCACCACTGTATTATCATTTAGAGCACCTTCCCTGCTTTAAAATTCTCTGTGCTCTGCATTTTCATCTCTCCCTCCTCACAACCCCTGGGGCACCACTGCCATTTAGCCAAACTTTTATACTAGTAACACATGTTTTACAAAATGTTTTAAAATGCCTTTTTATACTTTCCCTATTGGTTACATAAACTTCTTTGTGGCTGCTCCTCCCACCACCACAATCCCCTCTTCTCTCTCTCCTTTTTTTTTCTAACATTTCTTATTGTACAACATCATTTTCTGAAATAAAAACCTACAAGCGTTGTTGCTATTGTTTGGTCACTAGATCACGTCTGACTCTTTGCCACCCCATGGATATAGCCTGCCAGGCTCCTCTGTCCATGGGATGCTCCAGGCAAGAATACTAGAGTGGGTTGCCATTTCTTCCTCCAGGGGATCTTCCTGACCCAAGAATCGAACCCACATCTCCTGCATTGGCAGGCGGATTCTTTACTTCTGAGCCACCAGAAAATCTCATAAGCATTAGTGCAGGTAATATTATAAAATATTAAAATTTTAAAAAGTGATGCACTCATTTGCTGGAAAATTATGAATTGAAGGCTTACTCTGAGGCATGCTCTTGGGACTTGGAAATGAACAAAACAGGTACAAGTCCATGCTCTCATGTTACTTACTTCCAACCAAAAACATCTGGCACATCAAGGTTCTGGATAGTGAGTGGACTGGTACCTACTTCCATCTCTTGATCCTGCTTTTTATGCCTACCTTGAGAAAACAACAACAAAGGGTGAGAAATATAAGACTCTTTAGTCCAAAAATTCTCATTGCTACTGCTTTAAGATATGCCACAATTAGAACCGGCATCCCAAAGAGGTTAGGGCTAAAGTGATTTTGTTTTCCTTACATTATTTATCAAAAGGTTCCAAGTAGAAATTTCTAAGGTAGGTAACTGTAAAAAATAGAAATAGCTGAGTTTTCTCATTATTGCAGCCTACTTGGCAGTTGCAATAAAAATAACAGTTACTATATACAGGGGATGGGCTTCCCTGAGGGTTCAGTGGTACAGAATCAACAGGCTGCAGTCCAAGGGGTTGCAAAGAATTGGACACAACTTAGGTACTGAACAACAACATATACGGAGGTTAAGCCAAAAGCTTCATATATGCACTTATGTAGGTTTAGGTGTGTGTATTCCTATCACCAACTCAATGGACATGAGTTTGAGCAAACCCCAGGTGATAGTGGAGGAAAGAGGAGCCTGACATTCAGTAGTCCATGGGATTGTAGAGTCAAACATGACTTAGCAACTCAACAACAACCACAATTTCTATCACATCCTTATAAAATAAATATATTGCCCACATTTTACCACCTCCCCCAAACCATGAATCAAAGCATATTTATTTAGACCAGCATTGTTCAAAAATGTGATAAATTCTGACAGATACAAAAAATAAAAGATGCTACTATTTTCAAATCTAACAGTGATCAAGGTATCAGCAGGAAGTACTGCAAACACAGTGTTAGTCACTCAGTCATGTCCGACTCCGACTCTTTGTGATCCCATGGACTGTAGACCACCAGGCTCTTCTGTCCATGGGTTTTCCCCAGTCAAGAATACTGGGGTATGTTGCCATTTCCTTCTGCTGGGGATCTTCCTGATCCAGGGATCGAACCCAGGTCTCCTGCATTGGCAGGCGGATTCATTACCATCTGAGCCACCAGTTAGAGGTAAATTTACTAGTCCCTCTCTGACTTCCTCATTCCATTCTTTCAGCAAAGAGAGAACAAATGCCCACTTTGTACCAAGCCCAGTGCCAATTTTAGGAGATATCATGCTAATAAGACATAATCCTGCTTTCCAAGTGGACTGTCCAGTGCTCAAAGGCAACAAGCAAATAAGCAATTAAAATCATATTTGCTAATTGCTAAGCTATGGGTATTTACAGGGTGGTCAGAGAGTCAATATGCATATGAAAGAGATGTTTTCTGCATATGTTCCTCCAACCTCCATCCAATTGTTAAATTCCCTTATGTCCCTCTGAAAAGGATGTTGGAAGTCATTATGGAAATCTCTGATAGTTATTTTTAAATCATCTACTATTGTTAGCTACTATTCAGCCTTGAAAAGAAAGGAAATTCAGTCACAGGCTACAATAAAGATGAATCTTGACATTCATCTATTATGCTAAATAAAATAAACTAGTCATGAAAGGAAGAATATTTTATGATTCCATTTATTTGAGGTACTTAGATTAGTCAAATTTATAGACAGAGTAGAATGGTGGTTTCAGGGACGGGGTAAAAGGAAATGAAGAGTTATTTAAATGAATGTAGAGTTTCGGTTTGGGAAGATTAGAAAGTTCTTGGAAAGGATGGTGGTGATGGTTCCACAACAACATGAATGTATTTAATGCCACTGAACGGTACACTTGAAAATGGCTTAAATGACAAATTTTATATTACATTTATTTTATCATAATAAAACGTATTTGGAAAACACATTAAAAAACAATAGTAACCACAGACAGATGTGACAATGCAAAGATTTATCTTTCATAATTGTGTCTTTGGACACAATTCTAAAAATTAAAAAGAGTTTTAAAAATACTTAACTTTTAAAAATTGTGTCCAAAGACAATTAAAAAAATAAAATGTGCTAGAAGGTTATATGCATATACATTAAGAAATATGTCATATATATAATGTGATGTGCCATAGGCTTTAAAATAACCTATCTTTCAGAGTCTTACAATTTGATCTTAAGGCCTTAGAGTTTGGACCTAAAGCATTTTTAAGACAAGGAATATTTAAGTAGGAACTAAAACAGTAATTGTAGGTTGACTATATGAATTAAAAACAGACAATGATATTATGTTTCCTTCAGTTCTAGAGTTGAAAGCTGATTTCCCTTGAGATATGATTCTCCCACAATAAAGGTAAAAAGCAAATAAAGTATAGCTCTGTTGTTTCATCACCTTATTAAGGAAGATTGACTCTGTGCTTAGCTAGCAGGGAAAATAATTTATTTCTCTGTCACTTTATTTATTCACCTGCAGCAAGGTAAATATAAGATGTTACTTGTTATTTATTCAGCTCTTATAAGACACCTACACCATGGCAGAAAACATATCCGGTTAGGAAAACAATTCTCTTCTTCTGATTGTAAGTGTATCCGAATTATTTATAATAAAAGTTTTCTACATACAAAATGTTAACACTTCGAAGGAAACGTAGGAAAACCCTAAGTAAAATCAATCAATGTGCAATATTCCATTTTTTCAGTCATGTAAGTAATTACAAGATTCTTCCCTGATAGCTCAGTTGGTTAAGAATCTGCCTGCAATGCAGGAGACCCCAGTTCAATTCCTAGGTCAGGAAGATCCGCTGGAGAAGGGATAGGTTAACCACTCCAGTATTCCTGGGCTTCCATTGTGGCTCAGCTAGTAAAGAATCTGCCTGCAGTGCTGGCGAGTCATGTAAGTAATTACAAGAAAATTAAAAGCAGAGGTCCTCCCAATACTTACATAACTTTGGCTCTCAATTTCACATGGTTTTAAAAGAGGGAATAATTGTGCTGAGTCAAATAGATACTTTTGGAATACATGGGTAAGTGCAGATTCAACTTCACAAAATTTTTGAAGGACTAGTTAACTTTAATAGTTAAGGTACAGTTTATAACCAAAATTGAATGCCATTTGAGGCAGAAAAAAATCCTGCATATTTTTACAACTGAGGTGGCCTGTGTAAGTTGGGGAGACCCAAGTTCAGTCCATGGTCGGGGAACTAAGATCCCATAGAATTATATTTTCTGTGTCCTTTGCAAAGCTCAAATTTTAAAAATATATATGGAAATGTATACATATACAAAGGGCTTCCCAGGTGGACCTAGTAGTGAAGAACCTACCTGCAAATGCAGGAGAGGTAAGAAATGTGGGTTGATCCCTGGGTCGGAAAGATCCCCTGGAGGATGGCACAGTAAACCACTCTAGTATTCTTACCTGGAGAATCCCATGGGCAGATGAGACCACCGGACTACAGTCCATGGGGTCTCAAAGAGTGGGACACAACTGAAGCAACTCTGCACGCACACACGCATACGTATACAAACATGAATGCAGAAATATACACTACATGTGTAGTATATATTTTACATATTTAGATTTTATATAGTTATATAATTTTGTTTACCTATCTTATGTATTTTTATTGTATACACATATACTTAGGGCATCATCTCTAAGAATGCAATATTTTATGGAACTGTCTCCATTAGTGGCGCTTCCCCGGTGTCTCAGATGGTCAAGCTGCCCTCAGCACAGGAGACCAGGGTTCAGTCCCTGGGTCGGGAAGATCCCCTGGAGAAGGAAATGGCAACCCACTCCAGTATTCTTGCCTGTGAAATCCCACAGACAGAGGAGCCTGGCGGGCTACAGTCTGTGCTGTGCTTATTCTGTCAGTTGTATCCAACTCTTTTCGACATCATGGGCTATAGCCAACCAGGCTCCTCTGTCCATAGGGATACTCCAGGCAAAAATACTGGAGTGGCTAGCCATGCCCTCCTCCAGGAAACCTTCCCAATCCAGGGATCGAACCCAGGTCTCTGCATTGCAGATGGAATCTTCACTGCCTGAGCCACAAGGAGAGTCCATGAATACTGGGGTAGGCAGCCTCTCCCTTCAAACCAGGCTGTCCTGCATTGCAGGCAGATTCTTTACCAGCTGAGCTACCGTGAAAGTCTGGACTTCAGTCTATAGGGTCACAAAAGAGTCAGACACAACTTGGTGACTAAACAGCAACCCCATTAGGAAGGATTGTGTTTTGGGCTATTCACTGAATTTTCACCTTCACTGAATAGGATCTACACTGAGTCTAAATAGTCCAGTATGTTAAATGAGTCTTTAATACTTTGTCCCCCATACGGTGTACACCACACTCCCAACAATAAAGGTGCTGTGTCTGAACCCAACAGTAATTTAAAAGGTGTAAACCACCAACATATTCAAGTGATTTACTGGATCTGATGTTATTAAACAGTAAAAACTCATTCAAATTGATAAGAACGGCTTTACTCCTTTCATTTTCAGAATTCATTAACTTTAATGACATTTAGAAATGCAGAATGGCCACAGAATTGGGCCATTAATTCTTCTGAAATATGAATTTTCAAAATTAACATTTGAAGAGGAAACAGTCACTATCTCACAAAAACCCTTATTTTGAGCTCTCAGGTTGCTAAAGCAGAGCCCGACTTATTTTTACAGTATTATAAAGAGGTGTAGGAAGTTATCCCTACAAGGATTCATGGCTAATTAAAATTTTCAAATTGTATAATCTGAAAATTAGTGTTTGCAGCAAAATCAGGCACTCAACCTTGAACATGGCATTCGGTGTGTGCAGCTGTAATGAGCTGCTTTCCTGCGGTGTGTGGTCCTTGACATTTGTCATAATCCTCAGACCACCCAAATATAGCACTCTGCTATTTGGAAAAGACACCCTACAAGTTTCTCTTTTCTCTTCTTAAGGCCATATTTTTAAAGAGCCATCAGTTACTTGTAGCCTTCAGTCATCATGCTAATGGCTTCTATAAATACTCCAACAGATTATTCTTCTCTAAATTGTCCAACAAAGAGAGGACAAGAAATGTGTCATCAGAGGCTGCGAAGGAGGCCATGAGCCTACTTCCCATCTCTGGTGAGAATGGTTAGAAAGGCATTGAAGACTCTACCCGCTAGAATATCCCATGTGAGACAATGCACAAGAAATCCCAGGTGAAAAGTGACTAAACATAGGTGGCCACAATGATTCTCCTGAATATTTTTTAGCCTTTCGCATCACAGTGTTTAAGTGGTGGGTTACATTGTATTTATCTTGTCTTGCTCAAGAACTCTACTGGGACAGAAGGTATCTGCTTTATCATTCCCTTGAATAAATCTAGCTCCTAGAAAGAGACAATCAATTAGCACTTTCATCATCAATCAAATCTCAATACCTACACTCTTTTCTATTCAGAATAAAACTAGGAGTTCCAGTCACCATCTAAAATCTGAGTTTACTGGAAACAGGTAGCATGACTTCTGAATTCTACTTTATGCCAATCTTCTCAACAAAAAGCAATAAAATAGTGGTGAATGCAAGCTAACACTATTTTATTTCTGGAGTATAACTGCTTTACAATGTTGTGTTAGTTTCTTATGCACAACAAAATGAATCAGTTATATGTACACGTATATCCCCTCTCACCGGAGCATCCCTCTCACTCCCGCATCCCACCCCTCTAGATCAAGCTTCCTCACTAGCTAGCTATTTTACACATGGTAGTGTATATATGTCAATGCTACTCTCCCAATTCGTACCACCAAACTAAAATTTGATGATGCTTAGAATAAACCTACAATTTATCATCCTGATTTTTTAAGAGAATGTATTAACAACTATTATAATAATCAAGTACTAATTAATATCATTAAGAATAAATACTGCAGGACAAGAAGCAAAAGTAAAGATTGTCCCTTGTAATGACCTTGGAGGCACGATGCTGAGTTCAAGATGCATTTTGCCATATTTATTTATTTCCCACTCACAGCAGAGATGGAGAGGAGGTATTGTCATCCCTATTTGACAGATGAGAAAACAAAGTCTCAGCAAAATTAAGTGATTTAGTAAATCGAAGAACTGGGATTTGAACACAGCTCCCCATCTGGCTCAAAGCCTAGGCTTTTCTTGCCATGTTGCTGACTGTTATGAGTTACAGAAATCATGTCATTCTCTTAAAAATTGACGAAGGCATATGCTACTCTCATGTTCTCTCTCTGTCTTTGTCTGTCTGTACTGTGTGTAAGTATAAGTATAGCTATAGAAAACAAACGTGTTAGCTAGAAGTCAGAGAGATGGAGGACAGTTTTGCATCTAGATAAGACCATATATTTAGAATTTCACAAATCCTTTCTAAGCCAAGTGACACTATTGACTTCCAGTCCAACAGAACCTTTCTTGGACCCCCTGAGAAAGCATTCTTCCCTTTGGAATTAAGGCTTCTAGACACCAGGACCTTAAGTAGCAGAATGAGAAGCAGAGCTTTTGCTAGTAGAAACTGTGGTGTTACAGTGGGTGGAGGATTTCCATCTTCAGCCCTGGATTCCGGATGCAGGACTTCTGGTTATAGGAGAAACAGCACCATGTACTGGGTGCCAATTTAGGTCATGTATCACCTCTTGGAGGACGCTGCCCCTCCCCCAACATTGTCACCTACTTGATGCCATCACTCAGTCTAGTAAAGGTTACTCCACCATCTGATCTAGCCAGCTGCTCCAGGAAGCTAGGGAATATGGTAAGACCAGAAAAGCCCAGATCATGGGCCCACTGGCACCCTTTTTTTTTTTTTTTTTGCTGTGAATTAGTTCCTTGTTGGGAAGTGAAAATGTGTGTCATGCTATGACAGTAAATAAGACATTCCATTCACAAAAGGTGGGTTTGGCAGAAGCATTGCAGCAGAGGAAGCAAATCTATAACCAGAGTAAGAATCTATTCCAGCAAGAACAAATGCTGCCCCTCTGTGATGGAGGAGCTCCAGCATCACCATCCTGCACCTGAGTAGCTGCCTGGTCACCTGGGGAGTGGTGCCACATTGCAGGCTCTGTGCTGGCCTCTGCTGCTGGCAGACAGAGTGCTCAGCAATGGCCGTGGCCAGGTTAGCCTTGGCGAGTAGACACCTATATTGCTGTGCCCATGAGTACCCTTGATTCCTTCTACCATGGCCATTTTGTTCAGGAGCCATTGGGCAGTGATGCGAGTAGCTAGGGAAAGGTAACTGATAGCAGCAAAACAAAACCTGTTGTCCACTTCAGCCAGCATCATGTGGGACACAGCTGTCTTTATACTTTGGAACCACTTGGAGATATTTATCCACATATTTTCCCAAACATTGTTGTCACCAATTTTCTAATTGCCTTCCTTCCAAATCCCTAGATCTGCCTTAGGGTGAGAAAGCCAGACCCTTGTGCACCGATGTTGATTAGTCATTGGAAGGAGATATGTTCTCCAGGGAGGCCATTGCCTTGAACCAAGGCAATCCCAATGAGGAGCTATTCAGAGAGCCCTCTTCCTGCAGCATTCCTATCAGCCAAGGGAATAAGTTCTTCATTGATGAAGGGGTCGGGTCAGGGCAGTGCATCCCAGGCCATCGTGGCATCCACCATCTAGACCCTTACTCTATTCTCTACTTGCTGAGCAATTTGACATCAAAATGAGAATCAAAAGAAACAATATTTAACATAACTTAAATTATTAGGTTGCTACTTATATGAACAAAGTCAATATCAGCAATTCAAATTATAAAAGAAAATATTTAAAAGTCAGGTATCAGTTAATTCCTGTAATTCTTATCCTCTTATACTGTTCAGTTTCCCATGCCAATCATCACTGGAACGCTGGCCAGAACTTATTTTCCAGCCTTCCCACCACCGCCCTGCCCCTCCCACCCCACCAATGGCGATTTCTACAAAATGAAAAGAACTACCAGCTCCACTCTTGTCACCTGGGCTTCCTCCAGATAGCACTGATGGGCTGGCTCATTGTAAGAATCATCCCTCAGCTTCTTGAATACTCTGCAAATCCCCCAACCCGCATGGTGTTTTTAAAATATCACACATAATAGATTGCCCTGCAGTTTCTCTGCAGCATGTACTCAACTCTTCATTCGAAAGGGGGTAGAACTGTCTGTGGACAGAACTCAAGGCAATATCCTGAACCTATTCTTTGACGTCCATTTAGCACGAATGAACCACGTTGTCCGTTACTCAGTCAGCTCGATACAGCTTACTTAAATGTTTTTAAGCGACAATTTTGAGCAACTTTCCTGGTGATCCAGTGGATAAAAATCCAGCTGCCAATGCAGGGGACACAGGTTCGATCCCTAGTCCAAGAAGACTCCACATGCCTGGGAGCAACTAAGCTCCTGCATCAAAACCACTGAGCCCTAGCTCTAGAGCCTGGGCTCGGCAGCGAGAGAAGCCACCGCAATGAGCAGCCCGAGCACCACGATGAACAGCAGCCCCCGCTGTTCACATAGAGAAAGCCTGTGCCGGCAACGAAGACTCAGCACAACCAAAAAGAAAATCAGTGAATTAAAAGAAAAGGAAATGATTTCAAAAACAAATTGGGCTTCAGTATTTGTTATTTTATAAAACAATTTCCAAGTGATTGGTCTTCCAAAAGGAATCGCTTATTTACCTCAAAGTCATTACTTTTATAGGATTTACCTTACAAAATCAGCTGAAACGTGTCACTGTGAGTATATCCCCTTATACTCAAATTTAATTAATGATTCTATGCAAATCATTAAACAGTGAACGTCCTGGGCATTTATAGTTGCACCTGTAATGTATTTGGTTTACGGTCACAATAGGTTACAGGGAGAACCTGGGTCACTTCTCAGTCCCCAACATTTTCTCAGGCAGAACTGCATTTTCTGTAGGGCCACTGGGTCTCTACAAACAGCATTCTTTCTGCCAGGCACTTTGTAATGTGCAATGAATGGTGTCATTTATTTTCATTTCCTCATACTTAATTGCGTGCCTCTTGCTTCCAACATTAAGCCAGAAGGCAGGTGGCAGAAGCAATGAACTAAGCTGGGACTAGTGTCCTCATGATAGGCTCTGCTCCCTCCCTTAAAAGCAAGCCGACAGTTTACAACCCAGCAGAAGCCAGTGGGCTGGAAAAATGCTCCATTCCATTGCAAGCTCTGACTTTGCAGAAGCTACTGTCAAGACTAGCACCCAAGGAGGAAAAGGCACCCAACTGACTCTATCTCTCCCTAGCATCTACACAGAGTGCTGAAGATATTAAACCAAATATAGACATCAAAACTAAGTAAATAACCTTCTAAACTACAACAGTTGACTATAGGATGATGAGGAGAGAATCAATTGATCAGAGTAGAACTCTCATTCAAATGTTACACCTCACTCCTAAACAATCTCTCTCCATAAATATTGAGCACACCTGCTTAAATGGATCATCCTAAGGAACATGGTGAAGAACTAATGCAGGAGACATGAGAGAGGCAGTTTCGATTCCTGGGTTGGGAAGATCCCCTGGAGGAGGAAGTGGCAACCCACCCTAGTATTTTTACCTGGAGAATCCCATGGACGGGGAGTCTGGCAGGCTACCATTCATAGGGTAGCAAAGATTCAGACATGACTGAAGTGACTTAGCACACGTGCAAGGAACAGGGTAAGTCAATTGGACATATTAAACATCAAATTTATATAATTATTTATAGATCATTTAGCAACATAGTCAAAGAAAAGTGATATCTAGATGCTGTGCAATTTTATAGCTCCAAACAAAATTATTCAATACTGAATAAAGCTAAATAAAACTAAAATGAAATCAAAATAAAACTACAAAAATTGTGTCCCTTTATGCCAATAAATACAACTAGTAACTAAGATTTATTGACATCTTTCTCCAAATGAAAAATGCTCATTTTTTCTATTACTGTTTTCAAGAAATGTTTCATGACCCATAAGTTGTGCCTTTTCAATGATGTCATCCATGTGTTGCTAATCGGATGGCCTTTAAAATCTGAGAATGCACACTATTTCAGTGATAAAGAAGAACAAATGTCACAAGAATCTGATTTCTTAAGGCTATAATCTCTTTCCTTAGGGGAAAAAAAAGCAACTGTATTGTATGAAACGCACATTTTGCTTACTCTCAATCATTTCCATACAAGTGTAGGAAGGAATAGAGTAGGGGCTCCCACTCTTGTTCATTTGCAATAAGACACAAATCTGGATTCTGGGTGCATATCAAGAATGAAAAGCGTTAATTATTTTTTTTTAACCTTCTCTCCATCCTTTTCTCAATCTCTATTCCTTCTCTATTTACCATTTCCTTCAAATTTTGTCTGTCATGACACCCCAGGCCCTCTTCTTTAGTGTATTTAAGTGTTTATTTTTCCACCTAGGCTTACAGGTCTTCTATCCAGACATCTGCAATCTTTTCTACTCATTTTGCTGATATTCTACAGTGTGCTATCACTAAGTAATCATTAGGGTTTCCCAACTGGCGTTAGTGGTAAAGAACCTGCCCGCCAATACAGAAGCTGCAGGAGATATGGGTTCAATCCCTGGGTCAGGAGATCCCCTGGAGGAGGACATGGCAACCCACTTCAGTATTCTTCCCTAGACAGAGAAGCCTGGCAGGCTAGGGTCCCTAAAGTCCCAAAGAGTCAGACAGGAGTAAAGCAGTTTAGCAAGCAGGCAAGTAATTATTTGTGAAAAAAATTAATGACTCAATGATAAATGACCACAAACTGATCCTTGATGGCAGAGTTACCTGTGGGTAGCATGCTTTCCCAAAGTTAAGCTGATTATTGATTAAAAGGTGCTGTGATAAAGTACATTTAGGAAATTCTGTGCGCCAAATTTGAAAATTGAAACCCAGGATGCAATCCCATAGTTAATAAACCTGCTTTATTCAGAGGCTCCCACACTTACATGAGCTTGGACTCCACATTTTCACAAAATGCCTGATAACGTTTCTTGGAACATTTTGAGAAACATGAGCTTAGTAGCTACAAGTTTAAGCAATTTTCAGATAATAATTTAAAAGCAATCAATAGTTACATTTATGCAACCACAGGGCTAATAAAGCAAATCAAGAATACATTCCAAGTATGATTTATGACATTAATATGAATAATGTACTTTAATAACCATTGAAAACAGTCACAAAGACTTGATTTGCTCATATTCTAAATTGCAAAATATAATTAGGCTGGAGTGTTGGCTTTTATATATGTCTCAGCATCAAAGACCTTCTATTTTCAGTAAAGTTCCTCTGATTTAGATTGGAAAAATAATGCTGGCTATTCACAAGTTTATTGTCAGTCTACATATTTTATTGTTTTCTGAATCTTTCTGTGATCTGTTAGATGATGAATGATTTTTTTTTGTATAAACAGGATCAAAGTCACTAATTAGTTACAATTAGAAATGATCATTTTTTGGTTATCTTTGATAATGATTTTAATTTTTTCAAATGGAAGATTCATTTATTCACTCATTTAAGAAATATATATTTAGCATGTATTTTGTGCCAGGCATTGTCTTGGATTCTTGAATGCACCAGTGAACAAAACATGCTAAATTTTCTGCTCTTGTAGAAATTGTATTTCTAGTTGAGATGGGAAGAAGGGGAGGCTGTCAATAAATAATACAGATACTAAACAGACAAATTATAGAGTATATTACAAGATAATAAGTTCAAGAAGTTTCCAGGCAAGAATACTGGAGTGGGTTGCCATTTCCTCCTCCAGGGATCCTTCCCAGCCCAGGGATCGAACACTTGTCTTCTGCATCTCCTGTACTGGCTGGCAGATTCCTGACTGCTAGTGACACCTGGGAAGCCTCAGAATTTAGGTGGTTTTAAAGACATGAGATTAGGTGAGAACAACAAATATGTGAGTATAAATGGAGAAGGGAAGAAGATCAAGAACTAAAATTAAGGTACTGTGCTACCAAGACATTGTAGAGCCCAGCAGGGAATGACTAAGACTAAAATGGAGTAGCCAGTAGCCTGGATGCGAGAGGAGTGTGTGTGAGAATGGATACATGTATATTTTGGCTGAGTCCCTTCACTGGTCACCTGAAACTATCACAACATTGTTAAATGACTCTGTGCATGTGTTTGCTCTGTCATATCTGACTCTTTTCTACCCCATGGACTGTAGCCCACCAGGCTCCTCTGTTCATGGAATTTTCCAGGCAGGAATACTGGAGTGGGTTGCCATTTCCTACTCCAGATCTTCCTGACCCAAGGATCAAACCCACGTCTCTTGTGTCTCTTGCATCGGCAGGTGGACTCTGTACCCCAATACAAACTAAAAAGTTTAAAAAAAAAAAAAAAAGATTGACTCTCACTCTATAGAAAAAAATAAAAATTAAAAAAAAAGGAGATGGTTGGACAAGATGATTGGATGGCAACACCAACACAGTGGACATGAGTTGGAGCAAACTCCAGGGGATGCTGAAGGACAGGAAAACCTCATGTGCTGCAGTCCATGGAGTTGCAAAGAGTCAGACACAACTGAGAGACTGAACAACAAAGCCAGGAACTTAGCAAGAAAATCGAAAGAGACTGACGTCCTCAAAAGCATATAATACAAGTGTATCAGTTAGGAACAGGGAATCACAGCACAGAGAGCTGACAACTGAATTTAGTAACATGGATATTACCAACCTTGACAAGAGCTCAGTGGGCAGGAAGGAACAAACGCCTGACTGGTGGGAGCTTAAAAGAAAATGAGAACAGGAAAAATGAAGGAAAACATATATAAGCAACTCTTTGAAAAGTTCTCTCTCCAAAAGGAGCTGGAAAATGGGAATATAATTTAGCATGTTGGTATAGTGATAGGAAGGACCATCAAGTTCAAAAATATTGATGATGCAGAAGAGAAAGGAGAGAATTGGTGGAAGAGTATCCATGAGTTGGGAAAAGGGAACGGGGTCTAGTGCAAGAGACTTTTCTAAAAGATTCAAAATGCTGCATGTCACTAGTTTCCAGGCAACTTTTGGCATTTTCAGAGAAGGCTGGGTAAAATTAATGAGCACACATAGATTTTTATTACATGTTCACTATTATTTAGAAGTTAAGAACTCCTTAGGGGATACATACCCACTACACAGAGTTTGATTATCCTACATAAAATTATGAATTAATGAATATTTATGGATTCATTCATATAGAGATTATACAAAAAGAACAAGAGAATTATTGGTTATTCATCATTCTTCAAAATCATGTTACATGCCCAGGGAGATAGTAATCATGAAGGTACTTGGCTAAATAATAAACATGTAGTAGTTAAAATCTGGTAATAGCTGAAAACAACCAATTCACTGTAATTCAATGTGGACTGAAAGGATGGGAGATGGGCAATCCAATCCATTCAAGATTGTTTCATATTGTATCTTCACCATCTTCATCATATAGTTTAAAAGTTGGCCTCTTTTCAGTAAGCTGGAAAGTGGTGGGAATAAAGTTGACAGAGGGGGACCATCACTGTTATCTGCTGCCATTTAGAAGTGATGTATGTCATTTCTCAAACTCAATTGGTTAGAACTACTCACCTACCCCCACCCCCCACTCCTTAGGAAGCTAGGAAGTGCAGTTTAACAGTTAACCATGTGCTCAAAAAGAAGTAATGGGTTTGGTGAGCATCTATGCAATCTACCATTAAACCGATACAATTTCATGACTTCCCATGAATTGTGAGACCTCAATTTCTCCTTTTGGCTCATACATTAGAATGAAAACCATCAGATATTACACCAACATTTGATAGTCTTCTGTAGCCATTGCCTGAAGATGACCCCATATCATTGTATAATAAGCCAGTTTTGATCACATTAATGATTCAGATTCTAAAAGTCATCCAATGCATGAGACAAGTGCTAGTGGCTGGTGCACTGGGATGACCCAGAGGGATGGGATGGGAGGGAGGTGGGAAGGGGGTTCTGGATGGGGAACACATGTAAATCCATTGCTGACTCAAGTCAATGTATGGCAAAAACCACTACAATACTGTAAAGCAATTGGTCTCCCACTAATAAAATAAATAAATAAACTCAAAATAAATAAATAAATAAATAAATAAAAGTCATCCAAGAAAAAAATTTCACTAACAACAGTCTAAGTTTTGATAGTTAATGTACTGGTTAATGAGGAAATTACACAAAATATATGCAAAGCAAGATAGATCCTTTCTGAGACTGAATAAAGATGTGTGGATGTATATATCATGGAAATGGAATAGAATGGGGAAAAGATTCAGGTTAAAGTAGAGTGTGGGAAATGCAAACAGTTCCTGAAAGTAGGATTATGAACAAGTAGAGGTTGGAGAGATATGCTCAGTCTAGATTACAAAAGCCTTTGTACACTAAGGAATAAATGTTTTATCCTGCACTGGGACATCACTTTTCCAGATGAAGCATTAGCCCAAGATAGCACAAAATGTCTACTTCGAATACAGTGCTAATCTGCAGATACTGCAAAGATAATGTCTTTATATTCCAAACACACCTGTCTCATCCTTTTCTGTCAAATACACATACAATGAATACTCACCCATATTACAAGATTGACAACCCACTTGAGTATTCTTGTCTGGGGAATCCCATGGACAGAGGAGCCTGGCTGGCTACAGTCCATGGAGTCACAAAGAGTCAGATACAACTGAGTGATTAAATGGCCACCACATGGTTGCTATTGGACAGTGGACAGTAGAAAGACAAGAGTGGAGGAAAAGACAAGTTGAATGGCTCTTGCTGTGGAGGTGGTAGAGACTCTTGGCCACAGAAGTAGAGAAAATTATATTCAAATAAGTTTTGACAAGTGATAACTTTTTACCTCAACATTAAAATTTAGAATAAGAGATTCCACTGCTAAGCTTTTATTCTTGGTATAGACTTGCTAACAGTATAATGAGTGCTTCTGTGTTTTTCCATCTGTAGTTATTATGTATTTTCTTGACTTCATCATGAGTCATAGTGATACAGTCCCAAAAGAGAAGCAATGTAATAGGAACCACATTTATTATTACAAAAGAAAAGATCCCAAAATGCTTGGAAAAGCATTTCACATCTATACCAATTTCAGCACTCAATTTAAGTTGAAAAAGTTTGCTTTTACCAAGTCTGTGCGTTTTTGGAAACATTTGCTTTTTTACAGTTGGGTTGTTTAGTTTTCATCTTAATTCTCAGGTAGAATTTCATATGCTAAAACTAACATCATAATCATGACAGTGTTCTTCACATCTAAAAATTTTTTTGGCTTTATCATTATCAACAAAGATTTATTTCATGTTCACTGAAATAAACATCTCTATAAATAAAAAGAATAAACAAAAATTATTTTCAGTGCATCAAAACTCTATGATTTTAAAGCAGATTCACAGTGAATACTAGCTGTGCTGAAAATAATACTAAAATCTTTCAAATGTCAGCCATTAATGGAATACTTTTGGTTTGGACAACATGTGTATGTGTGTGAGTGTGTGTGTGTGCTCAGTCCTGTCTGACTCTTTGCAGCCCCATGGACTGTAGTTCGCTACACTCCTCTCTCCATGGGATTCCAGGCAAGAATATTGGAGTGGGCTGCCATTTCCTACTCCAGGGGATCTTCCTGACTCAGGGATTGAACCCACGCCTCTTGTGTCTCCTGCATTGACATGTGGGTTCTTTACCACCTCCGCCAACTGGGCAGCATAAGACTTTGTAAGCGATCTGGCTGAAGACAAAAGTGTTAAAACTCTTATTGAACAACAACGTGTTTCTTAAGCTTTGGGCATGTAACTCTTAGACCAGGAATGGAGATTGTCTCTACTTCCTTCTAGGTCACGTGCTATCTTTCCTAACTGGAAAACATAGAAGGCAGGAGGAGAAGGGGACGACATAGGATGAGATGGTTGAATGGCATCATTGATTCAATGGACATGAGTTTGAGCAAGCTCTGGGAGATGGTGAAGGACAGGGAGTTGCAAAGAATCAGACACAACTGAGCAACTGAACAACAACAGGTCAATGCAGGCCTTTACTAAGAACAGAGGGCTGAGTGTTTGCAGGTACTCAAAATGATTACCTTCTACTGCCTAAAAGTGCTAAAAATTAGACAAAGTAACCAGCCTTCCTCAAAGCATGATACAGACCCTTTCATGCTCATGAATTTTGTCAGTCCCAGTCCTTTCATCCATGAAGAGAGAGAATGACTTCTTGGAGCTTCACATCAGAGTCCAAAGCTTAATAAACTACCAAGTGACATTCTTATTATGGTTTAAGTGCTTTCCTTACATTTCCTAATTCAATCATGATTAACAAGGGAAAAATTACTTCCTCAGTTGGAAGTTTTAATTAATAATTATAATGAAACAAAGCTTAGACTTTGATGCCTTTTCACAAAGAAAAGTATTGAAGTTGATAGAACTCTCCTTTTCATATTTTTGTTATCACTAGAGGCAAACTCTCTTGAAAAATAATCTCAACAATAGGGCTTTGTGTTGAAGTGACACTGATAAGATATGACTGGATAGAAAGAAAGAGTTGGCTGTGCCTTATACGCATATTGACAATCTGGAACCCTGTAGCTAAATTAAAGAAGAATCTTCATTTCAAAAATGATATTAACTCTTATACTCCCAGTCCACACTAGTCATAGGGAAAAAAATCAGGGATCCTAGATTATCATTCCTTTTTTTTTTGTCAATTTGATGCGTATCTATTGATATTTATTTACTGAAATGTTATATGTCAGGCATTGTTCTGGGTACTGGACATATAGCTAGGAATGAAGCAAAACCCTAACCTCTTGGAGTTGCCTTTGAAGAGAGTCCACTAATATAGACGGGAAAAGGTCATGTTCTATAGTAGGTCATGACTCCAAAGGCAACTTCAAGAGGGTAGGACTTTGCTTCATTCCTAGATTCATTTGTTTCATTCATTTCCTTAAACTTACCCAATTCTCTCCCTAATTATGATCTTTCTCTCAGATCCTCATGTGACTGCCTCCTTTGCATGACCCGTATCTCAGTTCGGACAACACCTCTTCCAAGAAGGCTTTCTTGACCATAATGTTAAAATATATGTACAAGATACACTACATATTAAATAGAATTGTACCACAGTTCAATAAGTAGACCCCAACCCCTCCTGACCCAGCCCCTCTCCCCACAGACCCCACTTAAGTAAGACTCTTGTCTCACAGGAAAATAAATCTGAAAAATGAATTTTGTGTAAGACTTTAAGTGCTTCTCTTGGTCTTTGTGAAATCAAAAAACAAAGGAAACAAACAAATGAAACTGATGTGATACAGAATTTGCCCTTGTAGCGAATGTCTGTATTAAATTTTGTGCTCTTCAAATATTATATTTTGTTTTCAAAAGTCCATGGACTCTATACAAATTATTAAGGAAATGAACAAAATTTTGAAATTTCAATTAATTCCAGAATTATTTAAATAAGTAAAGCTGTAAATTGAGACAGAACTGTAAAATGAGAGTAAAAGATGGTGTTTAAAATTTATAAAAGCATGTTTTATAGCATAATACATGCTTAAATTTTGTAATTGTTCTCCATGGTTCAATCTATAAATGTTCATTCATTCAAGCTTGTGACTTAATGTTGTTTAAATCTTCTATATCCCAAATTTTTGTTTTGGCCAATTGTGAAAACTAAGTGTTGAAATTGCCCATTATAACAATTGATTTGCACTTTTTCCCTGAGGTTCTGTTGATTTTTATTTGATTTCACTTGATGCTGTTTTATTGTGCTGTGCTGTGCTTAGTCACTCAGTCATGTCCAACTCTTTGCAACCCCACGGACTACTGCCTGCCAGGCTCCTCTGTCCAGCGGATTCTGTCCAGGCAAGAATACTGGAGTGGGTTGCCATGCCCTCCTCCAGGGGAACTTCCCAACCCAGGGACCAAACCCAGGTCTTCTGCACTGCAGACAGATTCTTTACCAACTGACTCACCAGAGAAGCCCAAGAATACTGGAGTGGTTAGCCTATCCCTTCTCCAGGGAATCTTCCCAACCCAGGAATTGAATCAGAGTCTCCTGCATTGCAGCCAGAATCTTTACCAGCTGAGCTACCAGGGAATCCTGCTGTTTCATTCAGTTCATTTCAGTCACTCAGTCGTGCCCGACTCTTCGGGACCACATGGACTGCAACATGCCAGACCTCCCTGTCCATCACCAACTCCCAGAGTTTACTCAAACTCATGCCTGTTGAGTTGGTAATGCCATCCAACCATCTCATCCTCTGTCATCCCCTTCTCTTCCTGCCTTCAATCTTTCCTGTTTTATTAGGTGCATACAAATATAATTTTTATTTCAAGTCAATTTATTTAAATCAAATATAGTAGCTATCACTAGTTATCATTTCTTCATTTCTGGCCTTAAAGTCCTTTTATTTCCTCTGTTAACAAAGCCACTCTCTGTGATTATTATGAGCAAACAAAAACATTCCAATCAAGTGATATTTAATCTTTAAAATTGTTTACACATGTGATTGAAGAACTGCGCAGCAAAGAGGGGCCAGTGAGGCAGCTTAGGGCAGCAGCAGCAGGAAGGTGTTAGCATCCCCAGGGCTGGAAGGACAATGAGAGAAGCGGGTGCTCTGGAGCCTAGAAGCTGGTTCTATCAGAGCAGTAGCTAGATCACAGCAGGAGCTGCCCATCAGGAGCTGAAAACACAGAGGGAGGGGCTTTCCAAAGGAAGTTGTTAGAGACCAGGTGAGAAATAACTCTCTCCTCATTCTTTCTACCCTTCTGTCTTCTGTCAGAGCTTCACATTGGCCAAAGCTACACAAAACCAGAGGGCAAGGGTATCTGGGAATAGTGGGCTGTGTGACAAACAGCAGGGCAGCAGAGTGAGGAAAAGATGTGAGGCAAACAAGCTGTTTCTTGGCACTGTTAGGTTTGCCTGGTGTATATTTTTCCATCCTTTCGTCTTTCTGTGCCTTCTGATTAAGATGCTGACTTTTTTTTTTTTATACAATAGCCTATATTGCCTATAACTTTGTTTTTGTGGTTGGCCTGATAACCCCTGAATGAATGTTTGCATCTTTAAGGTTTTTTTCATGTGGTTATTTTAGATTTATTGAGTTTTTTTGTACTATCTGCCCTCACCCCATGTTTTCCTTCTGCTAGCTTAGAAATATATCTATCTTTCATCACTATCCTTGATCCATCTTGAAGAATGTGTAATAGTTTAGGGCTTTTTTTTTTTTTTTTTTTTTTTGGTTTGTGTGTGTGTGTTTGTTGTATGCCTGTTAGTAATAAATTCTCTTCATTTTTATTGGACTGAATGTCTTATTTTACCTTCACTCTTGAAAGATAATTCCAGATTGAGAGTTATTTTTCCAAGCATTTTTCTTTTGGTTTCTGTTTCCATTGAAAAGACAGTTATCTAGGTATCTTTCCTTTGTAGGTTATCTGTCTTTTCTCTCACGTCACTTTTAAGATCTCACTGCTTTTTGTGTTCTGCCATCACATTAAGATGTTCCTACTTGAAGCTCTTTTCAAGAGACAGTCTCATATAAGAATTAATAGCATGAACTCAGGAGCCAGATTACTCCTACAATTTACAACCTATGAAACCTTGGCCATATTAGTTAAATTTTCTGTGCCTAAGTAATCTCCCACATTGTGAGGATAGAGGAGTTAATACATGTAAATTGTTTTGAATTCTGTCTGGCTTGTGCTAAGCAACCTTTCTTTGTTTGGTTTTTTAAGTCTTTTTAAAAAATCTTTTAAACCTCTTTTTCTTATCATTCACTGAGAGCCGTTGAATTTTCTGAATCTGTTTCATTTATACATTTAAATAATTATTTTCCTTCATTCTTCTGGTTAAATTTTGAAACCTTGACAACATATTTATTGGAGTATCTCACTCTATCATACAAATCTCTTAACCTCTCAATTTTTCAGCAAGCTCTTCCAGTTTGTGAATTTCTTCTACAACTGTTTCTAAATTACCATTTAGTCAGTTCATTCAGTTTCTAATTTCATTTCTAGAATCTCTATTTACTTTATTTATCAAATTTCCCTGGTCAGTTTTTGTAATCTCTTATTCTTCTGTCATATTTCTATGCTATCTTTTAAAAGACATATTAAACATTGTGTTATATTTCTATCAGATAATTCTAATGTTTAGAGATTAAGGATTTGATTCTGTAGTTCTTTGTTTAATATGACTTCATTTAGATAGGTTGGTTTCTCCTATGTCTAGATATATTAATACTTCTGGAATTTCAGCTGTGGGTGTTCCCTGGGACTGGTTTTAGCTGTATTTTTCCAGAGATGATTTGCTTTTGCTTTGTCTGGGACTAGTTAAAATCTGAAATTAAGATTCAATAATATGTACTGCCTTAACATCTGAGTTTGGAGGGTATCAAATGGACAAATTGTAACTCACCTTCCCACTGTACTGTCTAGATAAGGTTCTTTATCTAAACAACCCTCCTTATGATGGAGACCAGGCCCAGTGCTTGTTGATCCCTGAAAAGCAGGCTTACATTTCCTACCAGCCTGCAGAATTATTCAAACAAGCCAATCATCAATTCAATTCAGTTGCTCAGTCCTGTCCAAATCTTGGCGACCCCATGGACTGAAGCACACCAGACTTCCCTGTCCACCACCAACTCCTGGAATTTGCTCAAACTCATGTCCATTGAGTCAGTGATGTCATCTAACCAACTCATCCTCTCCTGCCTTCTATCTTTCCCAGCATCAGGGGCTTTTCCAATGAGTTGGCTCTTTGCATCAGGTGGCCAAAGTACTGGAGTTTCAGCCTCAGCATCAGTCCCTCCAATGAATATTCAGGACTGATTTACTTTAGGATTTACTGGTTGAATCTCCTTGCAGTCCAAGGGACTCTCAAGAGTCTTCTCCAGCACCACAGTTGAAAAGCATCAATTCTTCAGTGCTTAGTCTTAATGGTCTAACTCTTACATCGATACATGACTACTGGAAAAACCATAGCTTTGACTAGACGGACCTTTGTTGGCCAAGTAATGTCTCTGTTTTTTAATATGCTATCTAGGTTGGTCATAGTTTTCTTCCAAGGAGCAAGCATCTTTTAATTTCATGGCTGCAGTCACCATCTGCAGTGATTTTGGAGCCCAAAAAAATAAAGTCTGTCATTGTTTCCATTATGTCCCCATTTATTTGCCATGAAGTGATGGAACCAGATGCCATGATCTTAGTTTTTTGTATGTTGAGTTTTAAGCCATCATTTTTACTCTCCTCTTTCACTTTCATCAAGAGGCTCTATAGTTCCTCTTCACTTTCTGCCATAAGGGTCCTATCAGCTGCATATCTGAGGTATAGTCCCACAAAAACCAAGGGTCCCCTCAGCCTTTTAATACCTCAGAGACTGCATCTCACATCCCCTGTATGTTCACTCTGTTTGTAAGGGCAACCTCTGAGTGAGCCTGCATGACACCGTGTTCTCCTTCCCAAGGCTGTATATATATGTGGCTACCCATCTTCACGTCCAGTGTTGAGTGTCCTGTGTTCAACCATCCTCATATCCCTAAGGTAGAAAACCCACTTTCACTGATAGAATGAAGAGGAAGCAAATAAAACATGGGTTCTGAGGTCATTACCAACATGTAACGCACTTCATCTAAGTTTAGGGATGCATCTTGTAATGTAGAGTGTTAGTCACTTAGTCATGTCCTACTCTTTTCAACCCCATAGACTATAGCCCACCAGGGTTTTAATGTAAATTCAGGCCCAAATCTCCAGTAAAGTATGAGAAAAGTTTATACATCTCTCAACGAATGTTTCTCTCTCTCTCCCTCATTCATTTTTCTTTTTCACTCAAAGACAAGATAGACATACATTCCCACCATCTCTCTAGGACATGTTTTTTCTTATCTGCCACTGAGGAAGGTGTTGTAACCCTTTAGGAATTCCCTTGTTTATGGGAGCTGCAATTTGACATTTTTGTTGTTGAGTCACTAAGTCATATCCAACTCTTTGTGACCCCGTGGACTATAGTCCGCCAAGTCCTTCTGTCAATGGGATTTCCCAGGCAAGAATACTGAAGTGGGTTGCCATGCCCTCCTTCAGGAGATCTTCCCGACCCAGGGATTGAGCCCATGTCTCCTATGATGAAAGGTGGATTCTTTGCCAGTGAGTCAGCCTGCTCAGTTCTCAGGTTTATTTCTTAAGCCCCTACACACAAGACTTGTTAACACTAAGTGTAAACCTAACACTCATGCTTATTTACCGCATAATTTCCTTCTCTGTAAAATTCAGTTTTTAGATTCTGTAAAAGGATCCTTTATCTTTTACAGAAGATTTATCATGCTTGAAGAATATTTGTTCATATATGTTATATATCTGCACTTATTTTTTGCCTAGAGCAAGAGAGATTTTCTAAACCATCGCTCTCTTTCTCTCTTTCACACACACACACCCCCACATATACACACAATGCAAACTTAACTTGAACTATTCTGCATGCCATTAAATATTCTGCAAGCATGAGATTATTTTTGCTCCACAGCATTTAATCATAGAAATGTAGCATAATTTAGCTAACTCTATTTTCAGACTTAAGATTTCAGAAATCTTAATATTTTTACAGTTATAAATAGTGCTGCAATGAATATCCTTGAATAAAAATCTTCGTATCTCTGATTGTTTCTGTCGAATAGATTCTTGGACGTGTTATTATCCTGACAAAGGGTATGAACTCTTTGAGGGCTCACAGTGCATTTTGCCAAATTGCTTTCTAGAAAGCTTGTAGCAATTTACAATTCACTGCAGTGTGTGATAGGTGAAAAGCAATGTATCATCGATGATTTAACGTGCATTTCCTGATTACTCATGAGGTTAAACATTAACTGACTGTGCTGTATGTTTAACCAATTCACTTGTAAGAGTATCAGGTGACTTTAATTACCCACTTTGGAGATTTGTTCATTTTTTCACTCAAAATATTTGTGAATCTACTATAAGCATAGCACTGCATTAAAACTAAGGATTAGCTCAACAGCCCTGCATACTTCAATACCCATGGAATAACTGGCATACAAGGGAACAATTATGTAATGATGTAAGGAACTGTAGCAAAAAATGAGAACTTCCACTCACCCAACCCTCTGTACGAAGGGAAAGGTCTTTATTTCACTGTTTTGGATAATCAGAATGAGCCTTAGTAGAATCTCTTGCTTTCTATTGAAAACGAAAATGCCATATTGAAATCTGACTTTTAATGATTTTTAATTTGGCTATTTTATAGTTAATATTGTTCTTCCACTCCAGAGTTGTTTTGGAACCGTTCAGCACTCACTATTTTCTGTACCAACATCTATTTCAACTCTCTTGCTTGTTTCCATTATCTCTGGGAAGGGATCTGCTGATGGCTACCTAAGCAATTATATTCCAGTAAAAAATACATAAATAAAAATAAAACTGAAAATACTCTGAAATGAGCTACTCTAGCAAGCTGTTCAACGTTTTATTTCTTTATTTTTTTTGTTCAACATTTTCTACCCATACCTGACTACATTTTAAATATATAACAGAGACCCCCTAGTACCTACTCTGTCTCATTTAATGTTTATTAAGTGTGACTAATTATTTTAAAATTTTAAAAATGCATCTATAAAAAAAACGAGGTAATTCTGAGATATTATTTAATGAACAATGTAATACAGTGGTGAAGCCATTGGCTTTTTTTCTTTTTTCCTGGGTTGGATTCGTCACATTCTTATGAAATTAACCTTTTCCTTCAAAAAAATTCTTTCCATGGGCTACATCCCTTGGGACAGTCATTCATTTGTCTTCTTGTTGTATTAATGTTTATAATAATTTCTCATCCTAGTGAAGGCCACTCGTGAAAATTTGTCCATCTCGATGAAACTGTGTGATAGTCCCACCAGGACATTTCTTCAAACCCCAGATAAAAGGATTTACACCTCTTCATTCTCTTTACATCCAGAGACAGAGGGTCAGTTGAGCATGTATGCTTCAGGCAAGAATAAAAACATGCCCACACAGCTCATTTGTCTGTGTGATCAGCACCAGAGGACAAAAGGGAAATATATATATTTCCACTTCAAACACCAGCACCGCGTAAAATTGAATACAGGAAAAAAGTAGAGTATATCTACTATGTCTAAAACCAAGAAGCTGTTTTATTTAGGAAATATCTTTTGTTTTGTTAGGATAATTTTTACACTAATTTCCCCAGTGCACTAGCTTCATGAAGAATCCACCTGCTCTGAAGATTATAGAATTAAGAAGTGTCTTTCCTTATAGAGAATAGAGTTATGGACACAGTGGGAGCAGGAGAGGGTGGGACGAATTGAGAGAGTAGCATTGAAATATATATATTACCATGTGTAAAATGATATCCAAAGGGAAGTTGCTATATAACACAGGGAGCTCAACCTGGTGCTCTGTGGCGACCTAGATGAGTGGAAAGAGGTGGGAGGTGGAGGAAGGGAGGTTTAAAAGGGAGGGAACAGATGTATCCTTATGCCTGATTCATGTTGGTATATGGCAGAAACCAACACGACATTGTAAAGCAGTTATCCTCCAATTAAAAATAAATGTTAAAAAAAAAAAAGAGGAGTGTCTTTCCTACTCTCAGTCACTGCAAGCCTAATCCTAGTAAATGTGATGGGCTAGCAGAGTACCCTACACCATTTATGGCAATTTTAAAGAAAATCTTATATACATTGAAAAAGAGAGGGGTGAGGGGAAGAAAGATGTAATGGAAGGAAGGAAGTGGGGAAGGAGTAAAGGAAGAGTCTGCTGGGTGACCAGGCAGCCCTCCGGTCTCTGCTGGTGTTGCTAGTAGATCTCGACTCAGTCCTGTTGCTCATGCGGGGGTCTCAGCAGGCTAACTCGAGCTTCCTCTCATGGTGGTGGCACAGTGACCAAAAAAAAAGATAATAGATGTGTGGCAAGGTCACTCTAGTCCTAGTCTTAAAACTAGTATGTGGTAGCCTCCACTGTTTGTAATAGTCCAAAGCCATTTCAGTATTAATCCAGACTTAAGGAATAAATTAATGAACTCCACCTCCTGAGGGGGCTTCCCTTGTGGGTCACTCGGTGAAGAATCTACCTGCAGTGCAGGAGACCCTGGTTCAATCCCTAAGTCGGGAAGTTTTCCTAGAGAAAGGGAATGGCAACACACTCCAGTATTCTTGCCTGGGAAATCCCATGGACAGAGGAGCCTGGCAGGATGCAGTCCATGGGGTTGCAAGAGTCAGGTATGACTTAATGACTAAACCACCACCATTGCAAAATACTATGGATAAGAGAGAGGCAAAGAAATGGGGCAACGTAAAAAAAATTATCTACCCAATAGATGATAATTGTTTAGAATAAACTTGTAAACATTAGTCTTCCTAATTTTTCTCAACTTTATCACATCTTTAAGTGTAACTTTAATAAAAACAAATAATTTCCAAGTCTGTTGTAAAAATAACTATGTGATAAGCATTTTTCTTCCCTGGAGATCGAATGGTAAATAATCTGCTTGCAACGCAGGAGGCGGGTTTGATCCCTGGATCAGGAAGATCCTCTGGAGAAGAGAATGTCAATCCACTCCAGTATTCTTGCCTGGAGAATCCCATGGACAGAGGAGCCTGGTAGGCTACAGCCCATGGGGTTGCAAAGAGTCAGACATGACTAAGTGACTAACACTACACTAGGTGTTAGCACATTTAGCCAGGTCATTTCTTTTAAGGTCTGTATGTCTCATGCTCAGTTGTGTCCAACTCTTTGTGACCCCATAGACTAGAGCCCACCAGGCTCCTCTGTCCATGAAATTCTCCAGGCAGGAATACTGGAGTGGGTTGCCAGTTCCTTCTCCAGGGGATCTTCCCGGCCCAGGGATCGGACTCGAGTCTCCTTCGTCTCCTGCACTGGTAGGAGACTGACTGGGTTCTTCACTACTGAGCCACCTGGGAAGCCCGTAAATGTCTGTACAGAGTTTAATGAATCAATGTGCCATAATTTGTTTAACCATTTCCCAATGGATGAAAATATACTTGACTTTTACTTTCCTGTTGCAGGCATATTTTTACAAGCCCATTTTTGTGTGCTTATGATGTTTTAATTGTAAAAATTTGTTTCCTAAAAGAGTAATTTCTGGTTCCAAGGGTGTACACCTTTTTCATCTTAAAGGGCAAAATTTACTTTTTCAAAAGAAGCTATTGGTGATGTATTTGTCAGATAACACCAGTTGCTGCAACAAATAACCTTAAAACATGATGACTTAAAGAAAGTCAGACATCAGTCAGGCAGCCATCCTGGGCTACTCTTCTTCTGAAATACTCAGAAACCCCAGATCCTTTCACCGTGTGCCTCTGCCACCTCAGAGAGTGGCCTCAGAATTCCTTCACTGGGTCCTCTGCATTCAACAAGCTGCCAGGAAAAGAGAGAGTTAGGGTAAGGGGGTAATGAGCCACATTTTAAGGTCATATCTTTTGGCTCCCAATCTGCCATTTGTATTTTGAGTTGGTTTACCAGGTGGTTGCATTTAAATATGCTTTACATTTTTCTGTCTTCATGAACTTCTGTTTGTTAGATACTACGATAGATGCTGGACTTTCCTGGTGACTCAGTGGCAAAGAATCCATCTGCCAATGTAGAAGAAGCAGGTTTGTTCCCAGGTCAGGAAGATCCCCTGGAGAAGGAAATGGCAACCCACTCCAGTATCCTTGCCTGGAGAATCCCATGGACAGAGGAGCCTGGAAGGCTACAGTCGATGGGGTCACACAAGAGGCAGGCACGCCTCAGTGTCTAAATAGCAACAACATGCTAGCTGCTACAGGACATAACATGATAAGAAAGTAAGAATTTCTGTCCTCAAGACGATTACAGTCTTTTGGCTGGATGAGAATGGTACACAAATATGCCTAAACCATAGCCACGTAAGAAGACATCATGAAAGGAGAACATACACTCAAGCTGGGGCAAAAGAGGTGAAGAAAGACTTAAAGAGCAGTGTGTGTGGAGCATATTTAAACATGAGGTGAGCCAATAAAACATGTTAACTAATACTAGAGGCATGTTTATTGAATCCTCTCCAACCACAGGAGTTAAAAATAGCAACCCCAGGAGTATTCCTTTAATTCTTTGGCTGGTGATGCTTAAGGATAATATGAGGAGAGGGGAATAAAATGTAAAAAAAAAAAAAAAAAAAAAAGAATTAACGGAAATGTTAAGAAAAAGAAATCTGAAGGAGAGAAAATTGATCCCCCTTCAGGCTTTGAGGAAAATCTCAGAGCAGAGCAGACTCAGCAAGGTGGCAGGGACCTAATTCTGGCCTCTGGGCTCCACCTTTTCCCAAACACCCCAACCCAAGACCTGCACAGGTGGGTGATGGGCTGTGAGACCCCTTGCCGCACAGCTCAAGAGCACTCTGCGAATTAAACGCACATGTGTCCACTTGCCCAGCAGGCACCATAAGTCACACTGGCCATGCCCATGAAAGAGTAGCTTTGCATAGTTAAGAATACACCTGTATTACAATCGTGCCTGGGCCAGAATCCCAGCCGGCACTTCCCTACAGTGGGGTGTCCCTGCTCAGCTACTTTACCCTCTGTGCCCCCATCTCTTCTCCTTTACCTGCGTGCCTGCTCACTTGCTTCAGTCGTGTCTGACTCTTTCCAACCCCATGGACTGTAGCCCACCAGGCTCCTCTGTCCATGGGATTCTCCAGTGAAGAATGCTGGAGTGGTTTGCCATGTTCTCCTCCAGGGAATCTTCCTGACCCAGGGATCAAACTGGTGTCTCCTATGCTGGCAGACAGATTCTTTGCCAATGAGCCACCAGGGAAGCCCCTTCTCCCTTGAACTGGGATTACCAAGAGAGCCACCCTCATGGGGTAAGACATGATGTGGGATAATATCTATAAGAAACTTTAATCAGTGCCTATGCCTGGTACATATCAGAATTACTATTTTACAGCCTTTGTGAGCAAGTGGATTCATTGGCAAAGACCCTGATGCTAGGAAGGAGTGAAGGAAAAAAGAGGAGGGAGCGACAAAGGATGAGACGGTTAGATAGCATTACCAACCAATGGACGTGAACTTGAGCAAACTCTGGGAGATAGTGGAGGACAGAGGAACCTGGCATGGGTGCTGGAGTCCATAGGGTGGTAGAGAGTCAGGCATGACTTACAGACCGAACAACAACAACCATAAGGTATTTTTACTCTTATTGGGATCCTTGTCTTTGAGATGAGGAAATTGAGCAGCAAAAGATGGACTCAGTTGCCAAGAGTTGGGCAAATAGCAGAACTGGCATTTAGACCCAGCTTGGTAGATCCCCAAGCACAGGCTCTTAATCCTCAAAGCATCTTCTCACACCACCAGAAAGCACGCACTACCCCAGACAGCAGAGGAGGTTTTTCAAAATACTTGGCCAAAAAAAATGGTTGTTTGCATTGGGGTATTTTCAAGTTAAGAAGAGCAAAGCCAAATCGTGCAAACTAAAGAGGGGGGGGTGGAGGAATAGAATGTTCACAATATATTCTCCCCAGCTTATATAATTATCCAGATAAATGAAACCCCAGACCAGCCTTTATTTGCCAGTTTCCACAGAGCAAGTATAAGAGTGATCAAGATCAAGACAATTGCTGAAATTGTCTTGATGGGATCTTTCTTGGACTGAAGCAGGAGACCTGCATTCCTCCAAACAGCCCAGGAGCTAGTGCTCAACGGCCATTGGAACTGGACTCTTTGTAAAGCATCCCACAGAGTGCCACCTAGCAGTGGTCAGCGTGGTCATTAGTTTTCATCTGTACAATTCTTTTTCTGTCCGATCGCTTGGCAATGGGTGTTGTTTAATCTGATTTGAAGTCACTTGATCCTGCCAGAACCTCACATTCTCAAAATATTTTAGAAAGGAAACTATACCGTTATAAAGTAGAAAATCTTAAACTTAAGATATTATTTTAAGAGAAGGCTGCTGAATGGAAAGGCAGTTTTCCATCCAGAAGATGGTGGCAAAATGCACATTGACCTGAAACATTTACTGGTAAAAGTAAAGTAAACTCAACTGCAAATAAGGAAGAATTTCAACAATTCAGGAGAATTTTGACTCAGCTATTGAAGGGCATTGTAAAACAATTTCTGCTGTTTCTGTCCCCCAGAAAAATCCAAGCCACAAAGGAAAAATCAGTTCAAATATATCACCAGAGCAGAAGGGTAATTCATTGTTGCTTCATTGCTTCCCTCAGTTTTTTTTTCTCTTATTCTAAAAATAAATTCAACAGTGCTTTCTACTAGAACAAGTGGTTCCTTTATGTGGGGAGAGATTAAGTTGGTGTTATTTTTTCAGACTTGTTTTTTAAATTTTCAAGTCCCATCACTGAGATTAAGAGATGTTTTGTAGATTCCTTATTTCTTCCAGCATGTTGAAGCCCCAAAACCCAGAATAAACCCCTGAGTGCTAAGCCAAGTTTATTATAAAGCCCACATACTTGGCTTCAAATACTCCTGTGCTACCTTTGAGCCACTGGGTGCACATAAGTCCAGTCTTCCAACTGGGGACAGACAATCCGTTATTACGGGTGCTTCTCTGATGGCTCAATGGTAAAGAATCCACCTGCAATGCAGGAGATGGAGGAGATGTAGGTTCAATTCCTTGGTCAGGAAGATTCCCTGGAGGAGGGCATGGCAACCCATTCAAAAATCCCTTGGGCAGAGTAGACTGGCGTTCTATAGTCCATGGGGCTTCAAAGAGTTGGACGTGACTGAGCACGCATGCATAATCCAATATTACATAGTAAACTTGATAGTATCTATACATCTGTACATTGTATCTATAGATCCTGAAAGAACTCAGAGGCAATAGATGATATCATAATAAATTTATGAAAGGAATGCTTTACGTAAAGCTTAAATTGCTTTACGTTCCCATTCTGTGAAACTAGTGTCACAGAAAAATAATATCACTTTTTGTCACACACTGTCAGAGAAAGTATGTTCAGTAGTATCAGGAAAATGCTTACCCTTTAATGATTAGAGCTAAATTATATAGCCAGGCCAACAATTTTGAATACATATTCTGTCTATTATAGGGATAACAAAGTTGTAGGGGTTAAAGTGCAGTAAGCTACTCATGTTCAAATCCTGGCTTTACCATTGAATGTGATTATGGACTTGTTATAATTATTTTGCCAAACATAGTGAGGAGAGAGCTGTTTGAACATATTTGAATTCAATTCACTTAAACAAATAGCTACTGAGTCCTTGTTATGGTCAAGAAATTGTGTTTGGCATTGCAGGCGTCTCAGAGATGAACAGGGCATGGTAATACTGCCCCAAAAACTTATTGAGAAGGGAGATGGGATAAAATACATAGAATGGTAACACAGTGGGTAAGAGAGATGTCCCGTGAAAGAATCACCAATAGTTGCTCCAGGAATGAGAGTAGGACAAGCCTAGATCGAGACAGAAGAATCAGTAGTAGTTTCTGTGGGGCAGTGGCTGTTAAGAACAAAAGCAAGAGGGTAATGAAGCTGATGGGAGGATGTGGAGGGCAGGACACTGCTTAGGAACATACATGCAGAAGCCAGAAAGAGTCAGGGCACATTAAAAAAAAAAAAAAAAAAAAAAAAAATGAAGTGACCTGCTCTGGGAGAAATACAAAAATTGAGAGAAATAAACTAGAAACCTAAGTAAGCCAGGGTCTGGAATGACGGGTGTGGAATTCTTGCTTAACTCCAAAAGCAATAAAAATGGGCAACATTCACCTGTATGTACCAAGCACCTCTGGAAGCTTCTAGAAAGAGATTAAATACTGGTTTAAACTCTAGATGCAAAGATAGTAATTCAATAGGAAGCAACCTTATGAGTTTTCTTGTGTGAAAATAGCAGATTAAACTTTGAATGGAAATTTATAAATTAATTTACAATTTTTAAGAATGTGTTGGAACTTTATCACATTTTACCAAGCAGCAGGCTTTCTGAAAGACCTTTTTTTTACAGGAATTGAAATAATTAAATTGAAGATTCAGTGTACCTTTTCAATCATTTTATTAAAAAACTCATTCTGGTGTTCTCTGAGGGAGAGATAAACCACTGCTAAGGGAGTGGATAAATCTTTTTTAAAAAACTGTATTCACCATAAAATATATGACACTATTCCCAAATAACACCTAACAGAAGCAGGTCACAAAATAATTTTAAAAACTTGCCCTGTCGTGCTAGCCATTTGTACTCATTTCTATACCAAATGTTAGAGGTATAAAGATGATTGAGATATAATCTAAAGCAGAAGAAAAATAGCTTATAAACTAATGATTACAACACAGTAATGAAGGAATACACATCATGCCTGGGCGGGGGTGGGGTGGGGTAGGGAGAGAAGCAGGGCTTCACGCGGAGGTAATATTTGATTTGGATTTTGGAAGTGATGTGATTATGTGGTACTGCTGATGCTTTTTCTAGACCAAGGGAGCACTAGGTGTAAATGCTTGAAAATAAGGCCAGCAACATGTGGCTGTTTCGGGAGAGTCAATGGTTTGGTATATTTGGGTATCAGAAAGCTGGACCACCAAGGGGGTCCCAATCTTCTGGGAGTCTAGAGATTATAGGTGTTTATAGACACCACATCAAAAACATAAATGGGTAAAGCAGTCAAGAGAGTGGAGGAAGGGGAGGAGAAGGAGCCACAAGAACTAAGGTATTATTCCATAAGGGCACTTAACATGTAAAGGGACCTTAATAATGGTTTCCTTAGTTATATTAATAGATGATGTGCATGCTCAGTCGCTTCAGTCCAACTCTGTGTGACCCCAGGCTGTAGAGCCCGCCAGGCTCCCCAGCCCGCCAGGCTCTCCATCCCAGGCAAGAATACTGAAGTGGGTTTCCATTTCCTTCTCCAGGGGATCTTCCTGATCAGGAATCGAACCTGCATCTCTTGCATCTCCTGCATTGGCAAGAGGATTCTTTACCACTGTGCTGCTCGGGAAGCCCTAATTATAGGAGACATTCAAATGTAGTAACAGAGACAAGGCAACATAGATAATACAGTACAATTGTAACTCTTTCCTACTTGTCTTAATAAAATGGAAGTGTTTATATATTATGACAGCCTGAATCTTTACCAATAGCTTCCTGAATTAAATCTCTCCAGACAAAGAAATAATATCCTAAGTTAAGTTGTTTTCTTGCAGAGAGCATTTTTTAGGCATTTGATATTGAAGACCATCAATCCCATCTAAAGAGATTCTGTCCCTTCCCTCCAGGAGCTTAGAATCAGCATTAATACAGACAGGTGTATTAATACAGACAGGTGTATTGGAATGCCACTAGGAACAAAATGGAAACATTAAAGCAATACATGGATAGACAGGTAATTGCATTATGTAAAGGTCAAGTGTAAAGAAATTTATAGTGGAAGGAAGCAGGGCGCACTTAATCAGGGCAGAGATCAGGGACAACCTGTGGAAACAGGGCAGGTTGAGGGTAGAGTCATTTTTCCTAATCAACCCTGGACGATTTCATGGGAGGAGTAGGGATTTGGCAGCCACCATCAGCCTAACTTGGAGCTGAGGAGTCTCTTGCTATCTTGAAAATGTGTGATTTTTGAATTAGTGAGTTGAAGGCTACAGCATAATAATCCAGTCTCGTGAAGCAGGAGGATTCCTTTTCTTTCATCTTTGGCTCAGGGATCATTTTAAAAGGCCATCTCTCTCATGTGAGAGTGTTCTTTTAAACAATGTAACCTTCTAAAAGTATATTAAACATTGTAATACCTAGTTTTACATCACATCTTAAATTTTGCCTACAAAATCAGATGTTGCTATTTTCCTTTGTGACCAATGTCCTTGACAATACTCAGGAACGAGAACTAACATTAAAGAAAGCATTTTTCAGATTTCAAAGAGCCACGGGAGACGTCTTGGTTCATTGTCTGGCTGAACTTTATCCTATCTAAAATTTATGAGCACGGAAACCCTTCAGATAATTAGAGCTAAGTTCAAACCCTCTGCCCACTGGGTCTTTTATAAAGAAGGAACATTTCAAGAAGAGGAGGGGTGTCAGGAGATGGTTGGGTGACTTGACAAGTATTCATTGGGTGCTGAGATTTTAAAATCAGTCCTAAGGAGAGCTCATACTCTCTTTTGACAGTACATTCAGGATCACTGGTGGAAATTCTTTTCACGTGAGATGAAATGCTCACTGTTCTAGAATTACATACAATTCCTCATGTCATATCTCCAGTGGATGTGTTGTCTGGTTGTTCTGAAAGAACTCGTAAGATACACAATTTGAAGATATTACATTGCCTCTCAATATTACCCTCTCTGGTCCTTTCATCTTTCTTAAAGATCTTATCTTCCCATCCTTTAATCATCTGTATGGTCAAAACTGAGGTGCCCTTACCTCTATGTCTTGCCATGGAGGTAGGCGCTGGCTAGCGTTATGTCCTATATTTATATTTGTCTACCCAAGGCCTACCTTTCTTGTTTAA
The DNA here is from genome assembly GCF_963930625.1 of Muntiacus reevesi. Classification (NCBI taxonomy): domain Eukaryota; kingdom Metazoa; phylum Chordata; class Mammalia; order Artiodactyla; family Cervidae; genus Muntiacus; species Muntiacus reevesi. The sequence goes on from NC_089260.1 coordinate 53,407,222, forward strand.
ATCAAAATGCTGCTGTTGACTCATCATATTTTTTGGAAAAGCAACAAAAACAAAATGTAGCTTTGAACACATTTCAAAATAAGACACAGAGTGTACAAGTGAACCAGAATTATCTTTCCTTTGTGTTACTCTGGTCCCCATGTGGGCCCACTTCATGGGAAAGTAGGAGCCTTGATTATTCGTTTGCAGCAAAATATCATTTACCAAGGTAGTGATATTAACTCAGGTAAGCAAAATGCTTGTTCCTTTCATCTCAGCAATTCCACACCTACTCACCTTAGAGTTGACTTTTTATAGAACATTAGTTTGCATTAAAAAAAATCCATTTAATTGCATTGGAAAAACACTTCACTGCCAGCTCCAGGCCGATACCATGTTGCAGCTGCTCCTATTTAAAGGATAATTGTAGCCTCCCTCTTCTACAAGGAACTAATTCTGATTTTGAAAGGATTTGTCCTCACAGTTTATCCTGATGAGAGAGGACTGGATTATTGCCGTGTGAAATAGCTGAATAGTCCTATTATGGCTATTATGCCACAAATGTTGTATATTGTTGAAGATCAAAGTACTGTACCAGACTCAATGGTGAGATGTACAAGTGTGGCACACTTCTCATATTATGTAAAAAATACTGCATTTTATGAGTCATTGAGTACCATGTGAGGTATCTGTGGACCCTCTATCATTTCCTTCAAACTTTCCTCATCATTCCAAAATCCTTTATTTTCTGGTTGAAAGGCTTACAGTCTAGTCATTTCTCACTAGTCTCCCCAGGAAATAAACTTCAGTAGTCTGTGTTCTCTTGTGGCATTATATTACGTATTGCATATCAGCCTAGTTTACATTTAAATTACTTTAGAAAAATAGTGAATGACTCTGGACAACTCTAAATTCTAACTGGCAAGTTGAGAAAATGTAAACCTTTCCCAACAAAACCCTTAATGATGTTTTTTGAAACTTTAAAACATGTAGGACTCAGGGTTGGTTAGGTTCTAAGGAGACAAGCATAGCTATTTCAACCCATAACCTTGTTAGGAAGGTCAACCTATATATGCGTGCATAATGAGATGTGCTAAAATAGAAGGTGGGCCAATGAGGTTCAAATGAATGGTCTTTTAAAGAAATGAGGTTTTTCTTCTATAGGAGAGACTGAGGCATCAGCTTTGCTGGAAAACTCACCCTTACATAAGAGGCCAGACTGAATATTAGTTTGAAAGACTGAATATTAATTTAGTTATAAAGTATGGCATACTTCCATTTTAGCTTTAAAATTTGGTATTTCAAAATGAATTCCTACAAGATGTTTTTCATAGTCCATCAAAAGAGGTAGTCTGTTGTGGTGGTTGTTATTGTTTAGTTGCTAAGTCATGTCTGACTCTTTTGCAACCCTGTGGGGGACTATAGCCCGCCAGGCTCCTCTGTCCATGGATTTCCCAGGCAAGAATACTGGAGTGTTTTGCCATTTCCGTCTCCAGGGGATCTTCCTGAAAGAAAAGAAAAACTATCTCCCCAAACTAACAAATAATGTCCCTCAGGAAGTACCACTTTGTTGTTGAATAATTTCTAATAAAACTTCCATATATCATGGATAGGATGTTACTTTCCCTAAAGTAACACATCCTGTGTGTATTTTAGAGATCTTAGTCCAAGATTTATGACTTAGCATAGTACAAAGAATCAGTAAACATAAAATGTGGTCAAGGAAAGCAACTGCAAATTTGAAAACACTACAATGTATGAAACCATAATTAAAATGATGATGGGTAATGTTTAAGGAACCAAATCAAATGCTAAGTGTGGTTTGTAATTACTGGTTAGGGTTTCCAATGTCATTTGTAAAACTAAATGAGACAGTGAAGTTAAATGTAAAAAAATGAGGACCAGGTCTACGATAGACGAGGAATTTTGTAAATTGCAGCTATCCATGTTATTACATCAATTCTAGTGGGGAGATGTTTTGCTTATAGACATATATTTTCTGGTGCACAGGCTCAGTTGCTCAGTCATGTCCAACTCTTTTGTGACGCCATGGACTGTAGCCTGCCAGGCTCCTCTCTCCATGGGATTTCCCAGGCAAAAATATTGAACTGGGTTGCCATTTCCTTCTCCAGGGGATCTTCCTTAACCCAGGGATCAAACCCATGTCTCCTGCATCACAGGTGGATTCTTTATCACTGAGCCACTGGGAAGCCTATTTTCTGGCAATGAAGTATGTAAAATTCCTAGTTCAGATGACCAAATTGTAGTCCGGACTACACCACAATTCATTCATGTTTTGTTGCCACACTCGGTCTCTGAAAGGCAGTGCAGGTGATGGGATCCTGGGAGTCAGGGTCCCCCGTGTCCCCTTGCGAATTTCAACCCCAAGAAAAATGCAGCCAGTCAATTTTATTTAGTAAAATTTCATGCTTTTAACATTCCCTCTCTGCTCATCTTATCTTTCCTTCTAGACAAATTGGCCTCAAGCTTTTTAAAAAGTCCTATGCTGAGGCCCTACCCCAAATGAACTGAATCAGAATCTTTGCAGGAGGATCCCAGGCACAAGTATTTTTTGAAGCTTCTAAGGTGATTTCACTGAGCAAACTGCTGGAAACGCTGCTTAGTAAGACTTTAAACTCCTTTAAAGAAGAAAGTGTTTTAAAGTAATTTGTTTTTATTTGCTAACCTACACCCAAGAAACAGCATAGTGCTTTCCCCCCAGCTCATAAACCTTTGATGAAGAATGTACACATGTATGATAAAATGGACAAATGTGTGCCTTACTGGTAGCTCGGTGGTAAAGAATCTGCTGCCAATGTAGGAGACAATATAGGAGTTTGATCCTGGGTCAGGAGATCCACTGGAGAAGAAAATGGTAACCCACTCCAGTATTCTTGCCTGGGAAATCCCACGGACAGAGAGGTCCGGCAGGCTACAGTCCATGAGGTCACAAAAGGGTCAAGATATGACTTAGAGACTAACAACAACAAAAAGCCATGACATAGAGTTAAATGTTGCAGAAATTGAAAAGTAATATAATGACTGGGTGGGAACTGGGGGGAGATTGAATATATGTATACATATAACTGAGTCTCTTCACTCACCACCTGAAACTATTACAACATTGTTAATTGGCTATACTCCAATATAAAATAAAAAGGTTTTCTTTTAAAAGCTACATTGATCCTCTACTATTTTATCTTTCAAATCAATAGGATTTACTCAGAGGTCTTGCTTTTCAAATTTCCCCAAGTTTTTCTTGGTAGAAGCACACCCACCCGTTTGAGACATGATCATGACCGGTCCTGGGTGGAGCGTTATCAAGAGAGTAGTTTTTCAGATTACACGGAAATGACACTCGTGGTCTACTCTCTCTATATGAATGATTAGAGTTAAGAACTTAAAATTTTTTGGCCAACAGCTCAAATTCGCACCTGAGTTGGGAAAATCTTGGTCTGCTTCCTGTCTTTCTCTTTTGCTCTTACACTACTAGACTCAGCACTTCTGATGCCAGATGTGTGGGTTTTCTCCACATCAAGCAATCTTGTAACACCAGCTGGGTGTCCTACAATTGGACTCAATTCTGCCATTATGTACTTGGAGGTAACATCAGAGCCCACAGGATAAGGGCTCAGTACCACGAGACTGCCACCCATTCCCCGCCAAAGACCTACACACTTCCAATTGCAAGTCTGGGTTGTTACTTGTGCCGCTCCTTCTTTTTTTCAAACGTCAAACTTTTACTTTGTATTGGAGTATAGCTGATTAACAATGTTTCAGCAGTTGCAGGTGAACAGCTAAGGGACTCAGCCGTACATATATATGTATCCCTTCTCCCCCAAACCCCCCTTCTATCCAGGCAGGCACAAAACATTTAAAAAAAGAAAAATATTTATTTCACTGTACCAGGTCTTAGTTGCAGCACACAGGATCTTTGATCTTCATTGTGGAATGTGGGATCTAGTTCCCTGACTAACGATCGAAATCAGGCCTCCTGCATTGTGAACGCAGAGTCTTGAGCCACTGGACACTAGGGGAGTCCCTATTTATCTATGTCTGTGACCAATCAGTTATAAATCAGAGGTTCCTATGGCACCTCCTTGGGGTTGATTAATTTTCTGGAGTGGCTCACAGAACTCAGGAAAAGGTTGACTTACTGTCTATCACTTGATTATAAAAGGGTATAATAAAGGACACAGAGGAACAAATAGATGAAAGAGCTACAGAAGGCAAGGTGCGTGGGACGGCCACATGCCCTCTCCCAGTACCTCTACTGTTCACCACTCTGGAAGCGCTCTGAACCCCGGTCTTTGGGATTTTTATGGAGACATCATCACATATGACCGATCAATCACTCCTTGAAGGACCTGGAAACACAGGTTCTTCCGAATCCAGTAGAGAAAAATTATTTTATCTTACAGTTCTCTCTCCCTACACCAATTTGCACCGTGTCAATCTGGAGATAGAGAGGAAGCTGTACTCTTGCCACTTAAAAAATGTTGAGCGAAGAAAGAAAACAATGACTTAAGATGAAAATGTTGTAAGAAATATAAAGCAATGCCTAACAAAATGTTCCTAAAGGAGCCATGTGTAGACCTCAAGGGATGTTCATTTTATCCTTCCTTATACTGTCCTCAGACAAACCTAGACAACATATTAAAAAGCAGAGACATTACTTTGCCGACAAAGGTCTGTAGAGTTAAAGCCGTGGTTTTTCCAGTAGTCATATATGGATGTGAGACTTAGACCATAAAGAAGGCTGAGTGCTTAAGAACTGATGCTTTCAAACTGTAGTGTTGGAGAAGACTCTTGAGAGTCCCTTGGAGATCAAACAAGTCAATACTAAAGGAAATCAACCCTGAATATTCATTGGAAGGACTGATGCTGAAGCTGAAGCTCCAATACTTTGGCCACCTGATGCGAAGAGCCAATTCACTGGAAAAGGCCCTGATGCTGGGAAAGATTGAAGGCAGGAGGAGAAGTAGAGGACAGAGGAGGAGACGGGCATCACTGACTCAGTTGACATGAGTTTGAGCAAGCTCTGGGAGTTTGGTGATGGACAAGGAAGCCTGGCCTGCTGCAGACCATGGGGTGGCAAGGAGGCAGACACGACTGCCTTAGCCTTCGCTAACCCTCCAGGGGAACAGAGACCAGGGGAAGGTGAGGGCTGGAGGCAGGAACCAGCAAGAGAACGGAAACTCTTAGAGCCCATCCACCCTGCCCTCCCTTGGGGGTCCCTGGGACAGAAGACCAGTTAGAGCGTTCAAAGGATTGGCGCTCCCCAGGGTTCCCGGCCCCCAAGGAGGCGCAGGCAGGAGCAGTCACCTCCACCCAAGAGCGGGAACTGGGGTGGGGAGCGGATAGCTGGGTGGGGATGGCAGCGCGGCTAGAGGTGCTGAGCGCCAGAGAGAGAGGTGCGGACGGCCGCGTTGGGGCCAGCGGGAGCGGGGCGGGGCCGGGGCGGGGCCGGGGGCGGGGCTGCGGAGTGGGCTGCACCACAGCGCCCCCTGGCTGCGCGCTCCCCTCCGGGCCCCGCGGCCGCCTCGGGCTCGGGCTCGCCGGCCCCTTTGTGTGCGTCGCGCCGCGGCCAGGAGAGCGCGGCCCGGGCGCAGCGGAGGCTTCCCGGGGCCCAGCCGCGCTCTCCTGGTCCTTCTCCGCTCCACCCTCCTCCGGCCCCCGGCCCCGAGCGTTCGCCATTGGGCCGCCAGCAACCCGCATCCCGCCACGCACCCCACCCCGCCGGGCCCGGGTCGCTCACCGCCCCCCTCCACGCACCACACAAACACACACACACACACACCGCCCTGTCCCCCTCTCCCGTCCTCCCCACCCCATTCCAGGCCTCCAAGGTGGAGAAAATAAACTCCAAGCAGAGCAACTCAGAGACTTCAACAAAACGCCCAGGACCTAGAGCCCGAGCGCGTGTGCCGGGCGGCGAGGGGCGCGGGAGGCGGGGATGGGGGCGCGGGCGGGGGGACAATGAGCGCATGAAGTTACCTGCCCGGCGGCGGAGCGGGCTGCGCGCTCGGCGCCGACGGGTGCGCGCCGTGGCTTGGGGGAGTTGAGCGCTTTTCCCCCCTCTTTTTTTTTTTTTTTTTCTTTCTTTCTTTTTTTTTTTTTTTTTTTCTCCTCTTCTTCTTAAACAAACCACAAACGGATGTGAGGGAAGGAAGGTGTTTCTTTTACTCCTGAGTCCAGACACCTCTCTCTGTTCCGTCTAAGCTTGTTTTGCTGGACACTTTTTTTTTTTTTTAAGGCACAGAAAAGGAGTTTGCTTGATGTGAGAGTGAAATGGACGTAAGATTTTATCCACCTCCAGCCCAGCCCGCCGCTGCGCCCGACGCGCCCTGTTTGGGACCCACTCCCTGCCTGGACCCCTACTATTGCAACAAGGTGAAAGCTCTGCTTTTGTTTCCGCCGCGTTCTGGCTGCTCGGTCCCGGGAGGGGGGCGGCGGCAGGCCCGCCAGCCGGCCGCGAAGGCCGGTCTCCCGGGCGCGCTCGGCTCACAGCCCCGCGGCTGCCGGGCGTGCGCTCGGGGAGTCAGTTTTGCGGAGCAGCTCCCGGGCTTTGCCCTGCACCGCGATGGTGCGGAAAGTGACGCGCTTTGCTCCATCGTTCCCTTCCCGCTGATCGCGACTCAGTAGCCCTGCCTAGGGTTGCCGCGGGCGCTGGGGGGGGGGGAAAGAAATTAAGGAAGAACCGCAGAATACTTTGGGGGTGTGTCTGGGGTCCCGGAACGCAGGCGGAGAGCGAGAGAATTCCATTGATTTTCTTGTTTCCCCTTCCTCCTTCGCTCCTGTGCGGGCTGCGGGGGCTCGTGGCACCGCTTCCCGGCCCGGGATTAGTTGCCAGGGGAGCCGCTGGGAGTCGGGGTGCCGGCGACCCGGAGACGCCCCCAGCCCGGGAACGGCGCTCCGCAACTCTTTTGTTTTCCCGAAGCCGCTCGGCGGCAGAGCCCAGTGTCCGGGCTCGGGTCTGCAGGCCGGGGTGCCGCGGGAGCGCCGGGTCCCGCGGACAGCTCCTGCCCGGAGGTGCGCGCAGAAACCGCGAGTTTGTTAGGAACTGGGCGGGCGCGCCGCGTTCATGTTCGGAGCAGCAGCACTTGGCGCGGGACGCGAGCAGGTCCCGGGCTGGAATGTACCCGAAGCCCGGGGACCCCAGGTGCCCAGGCCGCGGGGGCCCGGGGCGAAGCCGGCGGGGAGGGTGAGCGGGGCTTCTGCGGAGCTCCGCTTGTCCCAAGGATGGATCAGTCTGGGGGTACATAGGAAGGGGGCGACTCCTGCGCTTTCCCGAACTCTCACCTCCCGGAGGGAGGACGCGTGGGGGACCAAGTCCGAGAGCAGCCGCAGGGCCACGGCTGTCCTCGCCTCGGGCTTTTTGGACATGTCTAAGCAGTCCCGCCCGGTGAAACGTGGCGGGGAGAATTGAGTTCTCTGAGACTCTGGGCGAGCGGTTTAGACGCCCAGCTCCCACTCGGTGGACACCGTGCCTCTGCCAGCGATTCCGTCTGCCCCTTGGTGAATTCCACTGGATAGAGCGTTGAGACTCGTAACATTTGCCCGGTGGCGAGTCATCATCAAGGAGCTATTTTACGTGATCCGGAGGTATTTAGCGCGCTTCACCCTCAGCCCCCGGGCTCCCTAGCACGCTGCAGACTCGCAACTCCGAGTCTTGGTCAACCCAGGCGCGCGCGTTGAGCGCGCGCGCGCACACACACACACACACACACACACACACTCACTCACTCACTCACTCACACTCCAGACACACTCCAGACACACACCCCACAGAGCTGTGAGTTATATCATCCCGTGGACAAGTTCCCTGATGCCCTGTGTACGGTGTAAGACCAATGTGCGTGTGTTGATGATGTCTAGGCAACTTAGAAACCAGAGATGTCTAGTCTGGGACAAGGTAGAAAGGCTTTTCATCCCGCAGGAAGCAGCTCTGTAGCTACGGACAAGTTGGAGGGTGAGGGAACTTTGACCAGAGAAGTTTCTGTGAAGAAGTTTCATTATTTGTTGGTAACATAGCTCTTTTACTCTAAAGTCTGTTTTGCCTTAATAAGGAGGTATTTTGTGTATGTAACATTTTTTTTTGCTTATAAAACACGACTACTTACAAAAATAATAGAAAGGTAGCAGCAGTCTTGAGTTGGATAGTAAAGACCTATTCCACAGTAGTAATTGGAACCAAAAGGTCAGAAACATTTTGTCAGTGAAACTGGACGAATCTTATTAAATTTATCTGTGATTTTATAATGTCTTAGATACACATTTCACTCGTCATTCTATTGATAGCAGGGTCAGATTTAATTTGAAAGTTAAATGCTTTGGAAAATCAAGAATTGCTCCAATATATTAAATCATTTTCCAATTAAGTGCTTTAAATAATTTTAGTGGGTTGTACTGTGCATTGAATAAATTAATTTAGAAAGTCTTCAGAATTTTTTTTACTAGCTCATTGAAGTTCCTTTTAAGTCACCCGGTGTACGGGGAGCAAACTGTTCTTTTTAAATGCAAATAAGCCACCCTTTCTATAGACTGGATGCAAGTCTTCTATTTTACTTATTCGGGGAATAATGGATTTTTAAAGATGCACAGTCATAAGATACACTTTTCATAGTAGGAAGAGACTTCATGGAAATGTTTGCCTCAGGATGTCTGCTCCTGCCCTTCTCTGGGTAGCAGTCTATCAACTATATTTGTCACTCATTCTTGATTACATTTTGTGTACTGAGTAGATTTGCTAGGCCCCAGAAAGCCCCAGCACTAATGTTTTCTTCTCCACCGTGATTAGCTTTGGCACAAAATTTCTGTCCAGTTACACAGTTTGAGCTGCTTAGAGTGTAGTCAGCCAGCGTTCATTTTTGCAGTGACTCAAGTAGATTTGCAGAGATCTGAAAGGTGGACAGAAGTTTGAAAGAGGTGAAATAATCTGTATCTACATTAGTAAAAACAAGCTAACTGACTCCCCCCAAAGAGAGAAGAGTGTAAAGTAAAGCTTGTCTCTTTCAGAGGTGTCATGAGTGTGTAGTTTATTACAAGAAACAGTCACTTTGTCAGGTTATTTGTTTTCAGTAGGATGATAAGATCATAAATTACTAATTGTCTTTATTTGAAATCTGTCGACACTTTACTAAAGTCAGTGTGCTAAATCCCAGCGGAACCAGTATCTTTCTGTGGTTCAGCACCACACACTGACTAGACTTTCTCCAGTGACATTATTTTTTACAATGTCAGGAGAGACCCTAATCCAGAAAATGAATATCCTCTTCCTGAAGCTTTTCTAAACTAAAACGAGGTTGTTTTACTTTGCTGACATTCTCCAGCACTGCTGCTCTATAGATTGCCAAAACACTACTTATATTGTTCAGTTAATAAACTCTGGAGGAGCAATTTTTTGGATAACAGTTTAATTTAGTATCGCTCTTTTGCAAGAACACGTTAGGTTATGAGCACATCATCATGCAAAGTGACCTCCGTTTTCACGTAGTCCATTGGGGGAGAAAAGTGAGAACAATGCATTGATGTTGGTTATGGCAACTGTGCAAAGCATCTCTTCTTATACAAACAGCCAGAACTGGATGGCATGTTGCTGTATATAGGTCAGCCTTTGAAATAGCAGTGTAACTCATAGACTGGACAGGAACATGTAGGCTCAAAGTAACACTGTTTACCTCTGGCAACTTAAAGCATGGCTTTGTTTGAGACATTGAGAGATGGGTACCATACTGGAGTTTCATCTAATGAAGGCTATGTTAAGTAACATTGTATCCCTTAATTGAACTGAATGTTACCAAAAAAAAATTGGATTATTGGAGCTCAGTAGTCAAATAGAGTCCTCTTTTTTGTTCTAGTTGAAGATGTCAGAACATTAGTTGAAATATATACCCACAGAGTAATAACAGTTCCTTTCAGTTTCTAGTGCAGTGTCATTTCTGAAGATTGTTTTCACTGATTTTATGCTAAATTGGGACAAAGAAGTGGCACTTTTTCATTTCTGCAATGATGTGATGTGTTCAGTTATTGCTCAGTATCTGCCCACATAAGGAGTAGTAATACAATTATGTTATGACATGGCTAATGACAGGGATGCTGACCTCTGCCAGCAGTGGGAGAGGAAATAATGGTCTTTACTGTTCTCAGCGGTTGCTTTTGTGGAATCAGGCCCTGAATCTTTCTTTGACTGATTTAGACACAAGGAAGTTCATAACACAAACCCATGCTTAATACTGGCTATATACAGAGTGAAGAATAATGGGCGTTTGGAATATTGGGCTTTTGTCATTGAAATGAGGAAGGAGAATGTATCATCTTTTCACATAAACATAGGAGGAAGAACCTGTTTGTGATGAACTCTGACTTAAAATGTCAGGGCTAACATTAGACATTTGATGACTTCTGAGAAAAACAAGATTCATTGCCATCTCTTCAGAATCTCCTTCGAGCTTATTTTCCTGTTTAGAGTATTATGTGTTTTCTTTAATGTGGCAAAACTCACCCTTCCTAAAATACAGGATTTGCAAACACATTATGATAGAGTCATTATTTCTGCTTTAATAAATGTAAGAAAAAGGAGGAGGAGGGGAGAGAGGAGGGAGGGGGAGGATTATAAGCAATTTAGAGCATCATGCTTGATTAGTTCCCTCCCTACCCCCATAACTTCTAGGACTTTGGGAAATTCATAGTCAATACTTTGAACATCATTAGTGTAATTAAAACTCCCATGGGAGTTTTTTTAAGCTGGCATCTTTCATAAGTTTTGAGGTCTTTAAAGATGTTTTAAATAAATTTATAGATGAGAGCTTTAAGCCAAGCAGTCATATGGTTTTGGCCACTGAGTCAGATGTCATACAAAAACCTCAAATGTAGCTATTAATATCTTGACTTTGTGGGATATCTCAGTGTCATAAACTCCAATTTTAAATGTCTATGCAAAAATTTTAGTTATGAGCTTTGGAGCTCATGTTATTTTTAAAATAGCTTACATTATTTACTATTCTCATATTTTACCATTTATTTTAAAGTTACTGAGTGATGATATTAAGGAGCATTTTGATATTTCTCTTAGCTGGAAAAACTAAACTAATATTTAAATATTATCTCATCAGCTGCTTATTGTTGTTTTTTTAAGTGACCTGATTGCAAGGGGCTAAGAACAGAGAAAAATGTAAGGCACTTGAATCTGAAAGAAGTAGGGAAAGTTCCCAGTTAACAGTGGTTTTCCTAGTACCAGAATGGATCTCTAGTACCAAAATGTTGGTTTTGGTGTGTGGGGCTATTTCTTGTGGTCATACTTTTTTGTGTGATGGGCTCAATTCAAGAAAGGGATAGGTTAGGGGACCGGGGCGATGGGCATAGATGAAATCTTACTTAACCACGAAGGATGACTTATTCTTGTGCTTCCCAACATTTTGCTAACTTACTAGAAAGTTGAAAAGACCCTGGGGATATTTCTCAACTACTGGAGATCCTCCTGTCTTGATGGAAGCCTGCCCTCAGCAGCTGGTCTGTCTGTCTGTCTGGTGCCTCCTCCCTCCCTCCTCCTTGTCCCCTTCCCAAACAGCCTCAATCCTAGACCCACTCCCCGTCCCGTTTTTCTCCTTCCCAGTCTGGGTCTGAACGCGGAAGGCCTGTGTTTTCTCACCTGAACTCCCTCTCCTCAGACCCTTGGCTCGCCGCTGTGTCCATCCTGGCCGCGCTTGGTGCTTGTCATCATTGCCATCACAGCCGTGCATCATAGCAGGTCCATCCTACCCCCAGCACTTGACCTTTTTTGGGCACAGAAATTGGAATCTTCTAGTCCACCGGCCCAGGTCCACTTCTTAAATTCCTCAACTAGGCTGCTATCCTTTTCCCCAGCTGAGTGAATGACCTAGGATCATAGAATAATGGACTAAGAAAACAGGTGTGATCCCGAGAGGAAAGCCATGGTGGGTATTTCTAAGCGCTCACTGTTCCTTTCTTGCAGCACATTTTAGGCACAGTGTATCTAGAGCTTGGGATCAGCTCCTTGAATGTCCCTTATCAGTGAGAAATCTTAATTTAGACTCTAAAATAGTATGAAAGTGGGACTATGATCTTCTGATCTTTAGTTGCACATGGTAAGTCAGGTGAGTTATATTTATAGTGATTATATGGGTTGGCATGTTTACGTGTTCTCATCAGAATATGCATAGATAACTAAGATGGGAATAGTTGGAAATGAAGAACCTATTTAACTAATCACTTTTAGGTAGCTTGTCATCCTACATCTTAGCTTATCCAAAGGTGAATCTCAAGGTTTCTGGAAGTCATAAGGTAGAATATTTAACTTATATTTCAAGGAAAAGTAATATACTTATCATGACTCGATGAACCATTAGGAACAATTGCATTTTTAAAATATTGGATCAACTGTTAAAGATAAAACTTATGTTGTATACAGCCAGATCTAAGAATCTAGCATGTATATCTTTAGGAGAAAACAACATTGTGATACACCATAGTTATAAATACTGTGGGCCCCAAAGACATAGCTATAATCTTGGCTGCAAGAAGCTTCCCCATGAAGCATCTAAGTGTGTGAAAGCTGCCTTGTTTAATTGAATTTAAACAAAATTTTAACATGGGAATGTTTACTATTACCAATCTTAAAGATATTTTCTTTTTTCTTATTTATTTCCATTTTCATGTTATTAGTATACATCAGCTTTCCATGGGCTTCCCAGGTGGTGCAGTGATAAAGAATCCACCTGCAATGTAGGAGATGCTGGTTCAATGCCTGGGTTGGGAAGATCCCCTGGAGAAGGAAATGGCAACCCACTCCAATAATCTTGCCTGGAGAATCCTGTGGACAGATGAACCTGGTGGGCTACAGTCTATGGGGTTGCAAAGAGTCAGACACAACTGAGCATGCATGCACGCACCTCTCTATATATGCAGGTTCTGCATTGGCAAGTCAACCGACTTTGGATAGAAAATATTTGGGGGGGTGGAGAATTCCAGAAAGTTTCAGAAAGCAAAACTTGAATTTGCCGCGCACCAGCAGCAACTATTTACATATCATTTACATAGTGCTTGCAGCTATTAGCATAGTATTTACATTGTATTAGGCATTATAAGTAATCCAGAGATGATTTAAAGTAACAGAGGATGTGTGTAGGTTACATGCAAATACTGTATCACTTTATATAAGGAACTTGAGAAACTTCAGATTTTGGTATCCCCTGAGGAGGCCCAAGAACAACTATTATTCAATTGATCATTTTCTTTGAAGATGTACTTCCCCAAATCAGATAGCCTGTGGTTTCCAAGGGTTGACAGGACCAGCAGTAGATAGTGAATTGTGTTAAATGGACTGTCCTAGGAAAGCAGCCCACCAAGATGCTACAGCTTACATCTGCCCTAATGAAGTTGAGCATTTTTTGTTTTAAACCATGCATGCCAAGTTTCATCCTGAAGAGTAATTTCTCATTAAAAACAGTTGAGTTATAAACTGCTTAGAAATGTGGTTTATAATGGAAGTGCCAACAGACTGTTAATTATAGCAGTTCTTCCATAATACTTTGAGACATGGAATTCACATTAACCTGAAATGAGTCTTTTCTGGTTATAACATGTTCCTCCCTATAGCATTCATTTTGAAAATGGGAACATTATATTGCTCTGTGCCTGGATGCAGCAAAAAGATCAGAGGAGGGGTGATGCCAAAAAGAAACCCCCTGTAATATTTCCCCAGGTCTCTTTATTTGATCTACAGTGAGTTTGCCTTCCTTGATTAAAAAGTTAACTTTTAAAATCTATCTTCAGATTTCCATTATATTTGTGAAACATCATCACTGATTTATTTTTATGCTAACAGAGGTCATGAAACCCATGTCACTCTCAATGCTTTTCTGCTTGTCCATTTTTCACTTTGGAGTTTTTAATGGTTCAGCTTTAGCCACGTATTTATTGTTTTTCATTCTTGAGTTATGTGCTTTTATGAAGCTGTCTTGAAAGGACTCCTAAATAAACTAGTGCCATGGTTGGTTGATAAGAAGCTTTGCTAGTGGCCAAGAAAATATAAAGTGTTTTGAGTTACTATGTGGGCTTATAATTTACATGTATCTGATCCACAGTTGTAACACTATCAGTTGCTGCATGGAATACTTTTCCATTCAAGTCTTTGAGCCCCTCTCTGGAAGTTGTTACCTGGTAGACAAATTGGCATGTGCCCGTGCACGTGTGTGTGTGTGTGTGTGTGTGTGTGTGTGTGTGTTGGGTGAGCATGTGTTTTACTGTGTTCCACATTGTCCTGGATATATTTCTTCCCATAAATGCATAAGAGTTTACCATAAGTGGCAGAATCAGTGTGTACAAAAACAAAGGCAATCATACTAGCTAGCTAGCAGGAATGCCTCATTACCACTCCTTTTTAAGAAACTTAGCCATATTTCACATGTGACAGTGTTTTTCACAATGATAGGGCTTTAATTGGACAAATTATACCTTAGTAAGACTAAAGAACTGGATCTTTTATGAGGAAAACCCTAGGCCTCTCTGAAGAAGGCTTTTGTTGAAGATTTCAGATAAAACCTGGGCTCTTTAACCTGTGTTGACTTACCTCCTAGGCAAAATAAATACAACCCTCAGAGGATATGGTTCCCTCCACTTGTTTCCCTTTCTGTTTAGAAGCCTTACTCTGTTCTATGTCTGGTAAAAGTTCTGATAACTAAAAACTTTTCATCCACCCATGTCCCAATCTTGCCTGCATCCCCTAGAGGAAATAATGTATGTTTGTATCAAGGCAACCTAATGAGCATCAAGGAGTCAACAGAGGTAGATTATTTTGAAAACCATGTGAGAAAAGATGTTCAAGAATTCAAGCCATTCAAGACTTTAAAAAATACTGTATTCTCAGCCCATTTCTTCTATTTCTGCTACCTTAGTGGGATGACTTTTTCTCCCAAAGTCATAGATTAGTGATTCTTTCAGGAAAGGAGTGAGAGGAATAACCTTTCTAGTGGGTCAGAGGTGAATTGGGGAAAATGAGGTGTGTGTCCGTACAGCCTGTAATCCCCCTCTCTCAGATATTGATAAGCCCCCAGGGAGTGTCTTTTTCCCTTTCTGCATTGTGAGTCTGTGCACCTAATGAGAGATGCTGGGGTGGAATCTGTTGTCTATGGTGCAGTGTAAGGAGATAAAATAAAGTTGAGAATGCCTGCTCCAGAGGGAAATGACCTCTTGTAGTTCCTGACTTCAGGGGACTAAGCTTGCCCGTTACTCCCTTCCTCTGATATATGGGCCAGAGATGGGCAATGTAATGTGCAAGATTAATTAAACAGTGGACCAACTGGATCTGAAGATAGTCCAATTACACTGAAAGCATGTCTGTGCACCACCTGATATTCTTGGGTCCTTTAACTCAATTAAATGGTTAATTTGAAAAATGATGGGTAAAGTGTTATATGCATTGGCATCTCCAAGCCCTTGTAAAAAACCAACTCTTTCCTTCTACACCAATATGCCTTCACCTAAAATGCCAGGAACAATTGTATAAAGAGAAATGTTAATAATAAAGAGGCAGGATAACCTTTCAACAAAAAGTATATTTTATCATTTGGCAGATGCAGTCATGAACATTAATCATAGAAACCTGCAGATAGTAGAAGCTTAATATCAAAGCTAATGATTTATTTTATGTTAATGACTTTCTGCCAGGGCATAAAAGACTGTTCATAATGGACTCCCTGCACGGTGTTCAGTTACTAAGGCTGATGGGATAATCTTTTTCTCTCTCCAAATTAAGCTTTTTGAAATAAATTATGCTGTTATTTTTCAAGGTAACTCTCCAAAATTTACTGCAAAACTAATCTTTTAAGAACTGATTAAAGAAATAAAGAAGAAGAAAAATCCCAAAGCAGCTTTTCTAGTTCATGAACAGTTTGACTTAATTAAAGAGAGAAAGTTTGCATGTATGCTAATATCCCTGAACTTGGAATGCCAAACAGTTTTCAAGTCAGCCTTTGGTGACAAGGTCTGCCTTTTGGAGATTCAGTTCCCATAAGTACATTCCCCAGTAGAACCTGTTTTCATCGATTACCGGCCAATAATGAACTGAATGGTAGTGAAACCTGGAGTTGTTCACTGGGAAGTTTTAAAAATCATGTTTACAGCTAGTTATAACCAACATTATATTTCAATAAGAGATAATTTGCCTACTAAAGTTCACATAATGTGCTAATCATGTCTAGTGGTTAATAAAGGCCTCCCACCTCACTCCCCTGATGGCTATAAAAGGCTATTATATTCATGGCAACAGTTCAGGTACAGCTGCTGCGTGTTAATAATGTAGCATTGTCCCACTAATCAACACAGCAAAGGTCAGCACCCCTAAGCACCTAAACTACCTATTCTCTCTCCAAAATATTTATTAACACCTTAAAAGCATATCTGACTTGAAGTTTTCCTTAACTTCCAGTTAGTTAATTCCACATCAAGCTAATTGGGTGATAAAGGTTTTGTAACCTAAGCTAGGTTGTGGAGGAGATGAATATAGATTCATACTAATCTCCTATAAACATGTTTCCCTTTCTGCAGTCATTGACTGAATTAGTGTGAGGTTGTTAGAGCCATGAACCCCTTTATAATTAAGTAAATGTGTTCCAAAGGGAGGCTGTTTTCAGATTTTACTGAAGAGATGCTTGGAAGAAAAACAACTTTTCAATAACCAGAAGCTTTTAAAGTAAACAGAGCGAATCGGAAAACGAGAAGGGATAAAGTCTAAACAGACAGGAATCCGTGTTAGTTTATAGATCTGATCCAGTAGTGAAATATTATTTGCTTAATTGTTCTTTTGGCATAGGGAAGCAATAAGAGTAAAAGCTTCTTAAACCATATTTTCTGCACACAAAGAACATATTCACGTGGGATTTCCATTTTGCTAGAAAATCGCACAAATCAATAAGCCAGCACTTATCTGCATTAAAATTAGGCAGACAACAGTTTACGGGAATAGTGATAGTGTAGTTCTCTGATACCCTTGGTTACTGTTTAAGATAATCCTTGCCTTTGTGTCCTCAGAGAGCAGCCAAAATGTTAAGTGAACAAGATCTCCTTTTCTCATCTTGTATTATTGTCTTCTGTTTTCTGTTATTCATTTGGATAGCCTCGTTTGTGTGCGTGTGTAAGAGTGTGTCTTCTTCCTTGAAGACTTGAGAACCTTAAATGTTTTCAGAAAAGAAAAAGAAATGAAACTCAACTGTGTTTCCATCACCGGGAGAGACGTGAAAGGCGATCTGTGGGAGGAGCCTCTGCGTAGCGCATAATGTAGGACGATACATTTGTCATGCTTTAAATATATAATGCCTACAATGAAATATGTACAGGCACAGTTGTGATCTATGAAGTCCCTGGCTCCAGTGCCATTGTTTGTAGCCTCTACGGTTGTCATACATTGTTCTTTGCACATCATACCCTTACAGCAGAATTTGACACAATTTCTAGCTTTCCGTCCTGCACCATTTTCGTTGCACAATATACATGAGTTTGACAGGGTGTGTGGAGGAAAATTCTGGCAAGCAATTGATATTTTGAAGTGGCAAGCGTTTCAGCAGCTGCTTGCTTGTGAAAAAGGAATGATAAGATATACTGTATTGTTAGTTTCAGGGAAAGCATTAAGGTTTAAGCTCTGTAAAAATGTACACATTATTCGTCAGTGGTGAAGCAAGTCTTTTATGTTTTTAGAGCTTAGCTCGCTGGCTGATGTGAACTAGAATGACATTGGTCAGTAAATGAATAGGAGTACTTTGAATTTGAACTGCTGCCAATTTTGCACCGACAAAGGAACTGACAAAAGAAAGATTTTATGTGAAATGCAAAGCACACGCGATGTTTTGGGGGCGGGGAAAGGGAAGGAGAGAGAGAAGGAAAAAAGAAAACAGCCCACACCAGAGAATATTCTTTAATACCTACTTGCAAAGATATCAAATAGTTAAAATGCATCCATTTTTCATGGCTCATCAGCTCCAACCTAAACTGTTTTATCTAATGTTCTTTAAAAACCTGTTGTATACACATAGGCTTCTAGAATCTGTTCATATGGAATTTAGAGTGTTTTTCAAAATATCACACAGTGGCCTGAAGGCCTGTTGGCAGAATATCAGAGTTGCCCACTGCTGGAGTTCCCAATTCTCTCTCTCTCTCTCTCTGGTAGTGGGAAATTGTAGTTTAATCAGTTATGGCACTTCCAGTGTGTAACGTTCATTAGCAAGGCAATTTGTCATGACTGCTAATGGTCAGAATGCATCTGCTCTCTCAGTTACAGAGCATGATAAGTAGAAAGACAAATATTTCAATATCTGATAGTCTTAACTTGTTTCAAATTTACAATCCCAGGTTAGTTGCTCAAAACAGACACAGCAGCCGATTAACAAGCATCCTGTATTCAATTTTACTGGGCCCTGTTTTTATGGATTTATGACTTTAAAGCAAACTAATGTGCTATTACGAAGGGCACAGTCTTTGATTAGATGTTCAACAGAAACTAAGTTATGAGCAGAGTACCTTCTGGGTTCATCTGTAGAGAATTTATGTGCATAATATTTTCTGTGGAGTGCTATAAATTGAAAGCTTTAATGCATGCAGTATTTCTGACATGCTAAATATTCTTCTTTATGATTAAAAAAATGTCACTTTCCTATTGGTTTATAAACTGGTCAGTCACTTTTCAAGTGAGATATAGACCTGATCTCTTTGAAAAGTTTGAAAATTCTAGTGAAAAGCTTCAGAGTGAATTAGAAACGTCACATCTCTTCCCAGAACTCTGCTTTATAAGATCATTGTTCATTGTTCTACACAGGAAAAGTTAAAAAGATTCCCCCCCACCCAGTTGAAAAGGCTAGAAATTGTTATGTATCTCCTATTTTCTAGATATTACATCACGTTGCTTGCTATACAAAATCTTCTTGACACATTTTCATTTTTAATGAAAGCCCATAAAATACAGAGCATAATGATTTCTTAGAAACTGAACCCAATCTTGGTTTTTAAAAAAAAAGAAAATCGTTCTTGCTAGTAACAAAAGCTGTTACTGTTTAAGTTCCTGTTGAGCGGTTAGTTGGTACGCTTCGCTGAATGTTGTCAAAAAGGCTTTCCTCATGATTGACAACCCGGCAGGAATGTGAATGGAGATTTTAATTGCGTATCATGTGTGCATATCAGAGCGAGTGAATTCATGACTCTGCTTAGCTCCACATCTCTGCAGGTCAGCCGTGCCAAAAAAATGCTCTTTTATGTGCAATATCTCCAAAAAGAGAAAGGTGTATGTGTACTGAAGTCATTCGTTATTCATTTCTGAAGTGAAGCACTTGTGTTCCCTTGGCCTTGGAGTTTGAAAATGGAACAGAAATCCATTTGGAGATTTCTTTCTTTTACTCTTTGCACTTATACTTGGATGATGTAAATTCTTTTCTGTTACAAGTTGGGAAAAGTGCCAGAACATATTTTTCTTATGGTACTTGTTATATGAAGTGTGTTTATCTTTTTTCTTTTTCCCTAAGGAGTACTTTGAAAAGAGAAAAAAAAAATGTAAGCCAATGGAAAATTTTACTGAGGTCAATTGCCTCTCTCTAACTTGAAATCTTTAGAAAAAAAATTTGGGGGGTGGTTAGTGGAGGGAAGAGAAGTAAAGTTGTATATCTGAGAGGGGGAAGGACCATGAAGGTGTATCTGAATTTTGGTTAAGAAGAGCAAGAATACAGTGTTTATGGTAAAATGACATGAATGAATATATGAATGTTCAGTTCTTAGAAAAATAACTCCTAGACTGAAAACTTAAAGGTCAAAGTTTCATTTCTGCTATCATCTCTTTGCCAAGATGTAACAATGGTGATAAACTATTTATCTTAGTTAGCTGTCTAAAGCTAACACAGGTGAAATCGTTGGAGTCAAACTTACTGTGTAAGGTAACTGGCTACAGTCACCCCAGATTGATCAAGAACTCAAAGTAAAAACAAAACACTCAACAATGGGTATGCTATATATAAAATTTTTCATTTGATGTGATGTGAAAATTTGGCACTTGGGTTGTAAATTTAACACCTACCTACTTTTCTATGTCATTTTGAATGGGTGAGAAGAAGATTAGTGCCAGGGTCATTTTAAATATAACCCTAGTAATAAGTAGGGTCATGTTGAAAAGATGGTGACTTTATAGCCATAGGATATCCCATGGGGATGTAACTTTATTCTAGGCTTATTGTGTTATTCCAGCACATTTTAGGTGTCAAATTGCAGGCTGATGACTCAGCCTTTAGTATAGAAGGCAGTGGGGTTCCAGTGTGGCTCAGCTGTAAGGAATCCGCCTGCTAATATAGGATACACAAGTTTGATCCCTGGTTTGGGAAAATCGCCTGGAGAAGGAAATGGCAACCCACATCAATTTTCTTGCCTGGGAAATCCCATGGACAGAAGAGCCTGATGGGCTCCAGTCCATAGGGTCGCAGAGTCAGACAGGACTTAGCAACTAAATAGCAACAATAGTAGGCGGTACAGGGTTATGGCTCTGGGAAGATACTGCTGTACCTTTAAAAAGCTAAAGAAAAAAAGCCTATTTTAAAAAATTTAGCTTTATGTACGGGGTGACATTTTTCTAATGTTATGGAAGACTATTTTGTACTTTATACTGAGAGCTCAGGCAGGAAAAATCTATTTACAAAATGAAAAAAAGTGCTCAGCTGAATGCATTTCACTTTTAAAGATGATATTCTGGTAATGAACTTTATCAAGCAGAGAACATTTCAGTAAAAGTATTAAAGTAGTTCCTATTTGGGTTGCCTCACTTAAGGCTATGTCACTGTTTCCATTATAACTTCTTATTTTCAGGTAGCTCTAATGCAGTCCCCATACAAATATTTGCACAGGGATGAGATGAGGATATTCTCGCCTAAGAAGCAGACTTTTTTTTTGGAATACACTTGTAAAGAAGCTGTAGGCTTTGTTAATAAGGCACACTTAGTTCATTTTTAGAAGTGAAAGGTATTTACTGAATACCCAACTGTGTGCTGAGCCTTAGGCTGAGTGTTGCAGGGGCAGAGACAGGCACAGAGATCAGTAAGCACTGGACTCTGCCTCTGTGTGACTAGCCAAGAGAGGAATGCAAATAACTGTAGTCCAGCTCTAGTGTAACTGATGTGATGCGGATGGAGTCTGTAGTCAAAGTGTTGGTGGTACAGAAGGAGTACTAATGGCTTGAAGTTCAGGAAATCCCCGTTGCTTCCTAGAGGAAATGCCATTTTAGGTGGCCTTAGAAATCATGCAGCGAGGAGGGGAAAGGGACTCCTATTTTTTGAACTATTTTTTAGACTTCCTACCTCTTTTCAAAATGACTTGAGGCAACTTAAAAAAAAAAAAAGCCAACACCTACTCTAAGGCTATTAGTATTAATGCAGATTATGTTAGCCAGGAAAAAAAGATGCCACGTGTTTCTTAGCTCAGGTGTGATCCCTACCTGTGCTTACTCGCTAAGTCACTCTGCCTCGTGGCAACCCCATGGGCTGCACCCTGCCTGACTGCTCTGTCTGTGGAATTTTTCAGGCGAGAATACTGGAGTGAGTTGCCATTTCTTCCTTTTCTTCCTTCCCAACTTGGGGATTGAACCCGCATCTCCCACATTGGCAGGTGGATTCTTTCCTACTGAGCCACCTGGGAAGCCCAGATTACCCCAATAATCAAGTATTAAGTTTGGCTCTTGCTCATTCATGGAGCAAAAAATGGAAACGCACTGAGTGACAGAATGGTGATTATTTGAGAGACTTGTGAACCCTAATCATTCATAAGTTTTCCTCCCATGAAAGACTGCAGAAGACATCAAATGAGGACATAGATGGAGGTGTGACATCACAGGGTGTCTGAGGGCCCACCCGATATGTTGCCTGGGTTGAGGCTGAGGTGTCTGTAGTGAGAAATATGGCCCTAAGGAGGAGAGCTTCACTCCCAGGCAACCAGGAGTTGCTTCGCAAGTCAGGCAGGTAACAGTTGCCACATGAGAGAGGGTTGGGAGCAGTTGGGGTGGAATTCAGGTTGTTTCTTGAAAGTGGGCTCATGCGCAATGCTTATAGCAATGTACCAGAGAAAACTGCCTGGAGAGGGAGTTCTGTGATAAAATGAACCTTAAGATATTCACCTATTTTCTTGAAGCCTTTCTCAGTTACAGATGAATAAGCTTTTTTTAGTGGCTTCCCAGGTGGCGCTTGTGGTAAAGAACCCACCTGCTAATGCAGGAGACAGACATGGGTTCGATCCCTGGTTTGGGAAGATCCCCTGGAGGAGGGCATGGCAACCCACTGTAGTATTCTTCCCTGGAGAATCCCATGGACAGAGGAGCCTGGTGGGCTACAGTCCATAGGGTCTCAAAGAGTCAGGACACAACTGAAGTGACTTAACACACAAGCTTTTACAGGCTTTATATGTCAGTCAGAAGATTCACTTACATTCAATGTAACTTCTTGAGAGACACACTAGAGTCTTGTAGTCTACTTCCAAGTTCTTCTTTAAATTGATCATCCTGATAATTAGAAATTAATATGAATGTTTTGCTTTGTGTGTAGTTGCAGAAATGCACCTGCTGAGTTAACTCTTAAAATTATTAGTAGTCGGTTTGCTGAAATTTCTTATTTAGTGACAGATATGCACACAATTATAAGTAAACTGGGAAAATACAACAAAGTGTCCAAACATATTCAGAAATGTCTATCAGCAATTTTAAAGGGATCTCACAGTCTTCAAGTAGTTTTTCTACTGAGATACATTAATGGACTTACACCCTGAGGGGGTGGAGGAAGACTCCAGAAGTTCCTGTGAAATCTATGGAGTTATTAGAAGGATGATGCTTCAGCTTTAAGAAATATGTAAATTTTATAATATTTTCCATATCACATTCCTTGTCTGTTTTCATGTTAGTATAATACTTTAAATGACTTACAATCGAGTCCACTCTGTTCCAGAAACCAAGTCTCTGTTATTCTGTTCTAAAGTTCTGCTGCCTTCATGTATCACTCTTTGCTCTTAAGGGTATGAGTTTGGGGAGCGTGAAATAGCATAACAGTCTTTTGTCCTTGTTAAGAAATAGACTGGAGGCCTTGCACAAGCTGATTTTGTTGGGTTATCTCTCCCCCAGAGATCAGAATATTTTGTTCACTCTTAATTCTCTTTCCGACTTCCACTAATTCTGTTTTTGATAAGAAAGCTTGACAGAGTATTTGATCTTGGTTTCAAATGGAAAAAGCAGTGTGGCTAGGGCTCAATCATTGTTGGTCCCATGGGCATAGTGACCTTATGCTTAAAGGCAGGGAATGGCGAAGAAGGAGGAATAGCCCATGGTCAGGAAGATCCCCTGGAGAAGGGCATGGAAAACCACTCCAGTTTCTTGCCCGGAGAATCCAATGGACAGGGGAGCCTGGCAGGCTATAGGGTCCATAGGGTCACAAAGAGTTGGACACAATTGAAGCAACTTTGCACGCACGCACGCAGACAGAAGAGAATGATCCTGGAGTTCCTGGCAAAACCTGAGTATACTTAGTGATGGAAAGGTTTGTCAAATGTGGTAGTATGCTGTTAGACATTAGGATGTCGCCTAACCTGAGAAGAATTTGGAAAATCCAAGAAAAGAAAAAGATCATGAAGAATTAAATGGTTATAGTGATGATTTAGGGTGCATCAGGACAGGTATAGGATGGAGCAAGACCTATAACATAACAGATTGCTCAAATTTGGGTTCCTTTTTGCCCATCCTCCTTTCTTCCATCTCAGAGAATTTATAAGATAACTGACATTATTTTCAAGATTCCTTTAGACTTATATTGTTTTACCTGAATTCTCATCTGCCTAAAATGGGCTTCTCTTTTGGGGAATCCATCCTTTTCTGCCTTCTCCATCATCGGGATCCCCTTCTTGGAAAACAGTAGTTCTAGTTACACAGGACAACATGGATAGATTTTACGTGTGTATGCAGGGTTTCAACAAACACTGATCTACTGGATGTCCACAGCATAGCATTAAATCAGGCTTGGTTTGTTCATTTTCCTTAAATTCATTTAAGTCTTAACCTCCCTTTGAAATGTGTTCTTTGCAAACCAGTCAGGCATATGTAAATAATAGCTGTTCTCTTTAATGACAAAAAATGTGTGTTTTCTTCTAGAAACTTCATTTAGGCAGATGAGCATTTTAGCTGTTTCGCTTATCTGAATCAAGGAGCTTCTTCCCATATTTAACATCTTTTAAAGTTTTATCTGACATGGTAGGCCAGGGGAATGAATACACATCTGCAGCTTACACATGGTTATTTACAAGGTCCTATAAAAGTGGAACAAGAAAGTAATGAAGAAGCAGATTCCTCATATTCAGTTCCATTGCCTATTTCACCATGGGTTTCAGAGACCCATGTCACAGGTTTGCTACAGACCCAGCCTCCCACTATATGGCATTTCCAAATATTGGTTATTTTATTCACTAAATATCTTCCAAGTGGTTACTGTGCACCACAAACTGTGCTTAATGTAGGAATAGAAAAAAAAAATGTCACTTGCAGAGGTAATAATCTTAGATGTGATATGAATAATCCTATTTATAGAAGATGGGTGAGGTGAGAACCAAATAGACACCCTTCATATTTGACCTCAGTGCTATTCATATTAAGTGCTGAACATCCTTATGTCCATTCACGTGTTTCCCTTCCTTCCTCCTTTTCCTATTTTTAGTCCAGATGGTTTGACTGAGAGGAGACTCAGCATTCCTTGCCTCTTCTCAACTCTCGCTATGAGAGCAATTGATAGCCTGTGGGATACGATAACCTGGTAACTTAAGCCAATAGTGATTGTTTCTGAAGTAGCCCAAGGAATGAATTTTTTAAAATTGAAATTCTAATCTTACAAATATTTAAATTTTTGGAAATGTAAACTATCTTTCGGACATAAACAACGGGGTTTATGTGCAGTTCTTTCTTTTTTTTAATCAGTGCTTTTAATGAGCTGAAATCAGTTACTTAGTATTATCCAATACTACTTTTATATTTGAAGTTGCTTTTAAGTTCAGGGAATATTTTTTTTAATGGTGAACTAATCAATGTTCATTTTGTTCAGGTTCATCATAATGGATTTCCAAAGATAAACACTACAGGGTACTGAAAATGATTTTTTCTGACAAATACTGCATATTCTGGGAGACAGTCATTGCAAAATTGCTTACAATATAATTCTGTGAATCTCGTGTTTTCTTACCATCTCATTCCTTACCCTTATATGGTAAGGAAGCAGACTGCAATTACACTTTCACAATTACTTTATTATATGGGTTGAAATATACTCCTGAAGCTCTTATTACCTTTTCCATACACCGTTTGCACAGACCTGCTGATGGCTGTCAGCCGTGCTTGCCCAGGACAATCAGCCATTCTTAGTGGTTGTGTTTGAATTTAGCACCACAAATAGAAAGCACCTCTCTCTCCTTGCCAATGAATTTTTAATGTTCGAGCATTTATAATAATTCAAAGGCTTCATTATAACTACTTGCAGAATTAGGCATGCGTGTTTTAGGATGTCGGGATATTTATTTGTGGTCTTTGTCAAAAAGAAAGAAACAAAGACACACGATATCATAGTGTATGTTTGTGTCTGTGGCAACAACCTCAGCATCGTATCACCCGATGTTAGAGCTCCTTTTTCCTGAGAGAGATTGTTTAAGATTTTCTACTTCAAATAATTCACTCAAAAGCTCTTTTCTCAGTAATTGCATTTTAGGGGAAAAAAAGACGCAACTCTACTCCATGTCTTTAAATGGAAACTGGAATGCCATGTATTCAAATATGGAATACATTTACATTTAATGACAAAATCAAGAACCTTTCTTTTACATTACAAAGAGAAATGTTCGCCTTAAAAAAAATAAAAGCCAGTTCTTAGGGTCTTTGAGAGTTTTCCAAAAGGAGATTTGGTTGACTTTGAGAGCCATATGGTACGGTCTATTACCATCTTCAGTGAAGTTTTTCTTTATCATTTTATTTCACTCCCAAACTGTACTTACATTAGAACAACTACATTAGCCCATCTTTTCTAAAGTTATGACATTTAAAATATATATACTAGGAAATAGTTAAAATATAATCACCTTATGTGTTTCCTGCTGTCAAATGCCACCATAGACTGATTGTTTCCCTCTCTGAAAAAGTTAGAGAGATTTGAGCCAAATGCTAATACTCTATGGGTATGTGTGTTCATTTAAGTCTATAATGTCAAGTGTTCAGGAATACTCAGGTAACTGATTATATGCCTGGATTTTATTCAGTGATTACATTTATCAGTATAGTTTTTGAAATAACATAATTGTTCATTTATTTGGTACTAAACCATTTGATGTCTGTCTTCCAGGTAACCTCTTACATAACTCTGATGATTAGTAATGGTGATGAAATGAGTTGAATAAATGCTCTATTTATAACTTAACGTGGTAGAAAGAAGATGGACAAGGAATTCCAGGATGTAGATGCTAATTAAAGAGCTAACCACACTGTGTGGAATAAGTTACTAACGTCTCATCTTTTCTCCAAAATAAGGAGCTCCATCATCTGCATTATTCTTTCCTGCCTAAAATGTCAGGAATATCTGCTGATTTGTTAAACAGCAAATTCTATAATGGACTTCTCTGGTGGCTCAGTGGTATAGAATTCACCTGCCAATTCAAGAGACATGGATTCTTCCCTGGATCAGGAAGATCCCCTGGAGAAGGAAATGGCAACCGAGTGTAGTATTCTTGCCTAGAAAATTCCATGAACAGAGGAGCCTGGTGGGCTTCAAGTTCATGGGGTCACAAAAGAGTTGAACACAACTCAGTAACTAAACTACAATAGCAACAAATTCTATGATGTGAAGAGGTTCTGTGACTAAAAGCAACTGGAGGCCTCTTTATCAGAGACATCAAACTTACAAACTTGATGGTGATGTCCTTCATAACATACCATGAGGATTCATTATAATCTGATCAGTTTAATGACCAAACAACACAACACAGTGAGTTTTCAAGGAGCAGACTTTAGAGCCAACTTGAACATGGTTTTAACCAGTTCCAACTTGATGTCTTAGCAGGAAAATGTCACTTTTTAAAAATTGAGGTTTCTTTTAAAAAACCGAACCATCTGGGCTCAATGGGAACTTGAGTCTATTAAAGTGGCAAACCGACAAACGTTTCTCTGATGCTTAATTGTATTAATCAGGTAAGTTAGGAAAGGCATTTGAGAATCACAAGTCAAGGAATCCCAGAGTTGGGAATGGTTGCTCAGATGGTAAAGAATCTGCCTGCAGTGCAGGAGTCCTGAGTTTGGTCCCTGGTTTGGGTAGATCCCCTGGAGAAGGGAATGGCAACCCACTCCAATTTTCTTGCTTGGGGAACTCCATGGACAGAGGAGCCTGGCAGACTACAGTGCATGGAGTCGCAATGAGTGGGACAAGACTGAGTGACTAACACGTTCACTTTCTTTCAGAGGTTTAGCTCTACCTGAGTGAGCGTTGGCATTTACATTCAGGGACCTTGCTGACCTCAGTTTCTTGCCCTGCTCATGCAGGCTTATCAGCATCATTGTTATAGTTCTTATATCACTGGGATAAATCCTAGCTTTGCTGTTTTAGACTCCTTGAAAGTTCCTATTTTAAGTGGAGACACTGTGCAGGCTACCCTGCCTGCTATCAGTCTGCTGTCTCTTTAACCAGTACATTATCAGCAAGATTTAAGAAGGCAGAGTTCCTGACTTCAAGAAGTTCTTGGTTTGAAAAAGAAAAGAGTTGATACTTAAAAAATCAAACATTTGGATAAAATAACATAAAAGGAAAATATATTCTTAGGGCTCGACTTTCAGTCATCTTTAACCCTTTTGGTTCACATATACAAGCCCATATTCTAGAATGTCTGATGCTGTACTTGAAGGAATGACTAGATCAATGCCTAATAGACAAAAGTCTCAGGAAATTGAAAAAAAACATTTTCTACAGCTCTCTTGGGCTACCCTGGTAGCTCAATCAATAAAGAATCATCCTGCAATGCAGGAGACCCGAGTTTGATCCCTGGGTCGAGAAGATCCCTTGGAAAGGGGAATGGCTACCCACTCCAGTATTCTTGCCTGGAGAATCCCATGGACAGAGGAGCCTGGCGGGCTACAGTCCATGGCGTCACAAAGAGTCAGACACGACTGAAGCAACTTAGCACGTACCTTAGCTGCACTTTCCTGGTGGCTCAGGTGGTAAAGCATCTGCCTACAATGCGGGAGATCTGGGTTCGATCCCTGTGTTGGGAAGATTCCCTGGAGAAGGAAATGGCAACCCACTCCAGTATTCTTGCCTGGAAAATCCCATGGACAGAGGATCCTGTTAGGCTACAGTCCATGGGGTTGCAAAGAGTTGGACACGACTGAGCCACCTTTTTTTTTAGCTGCAGTAAGGTGGGCTGCATCTGTGCTGGTTGCTTCATGTGCTCTTTTCCTCTTAATATGCCCTCTGACCAAATAGAGCCATAAGTAATTGACCTCAGCTAAGGCAAAGAAGAATTTTACACTTTGATCAAAATGAAGTGAACTGGAAAACTAAAACGTGCGTTGACAAACTGGTTTGATAACCAGTATAGTTGAAGAAGTACCAAAGATAACCTTTATGTTTAAAAGACATATGGAAGCATACTAGTAAAGTCATATGTTCCTGAAATATGATGTTTACCTATTTTAAAACCCTTTAATTAGTTTATTTTCAATTCCTCAAGAAAGCACTGGAGCCTTTCAGTGTCAACCTGTCTAGCTCTGCAGTCAAAGCCACAGCAGAAATTGAGTGAGTGCTAACTGTGGACTTATTTAAATTTCATACATGGCTTTTCCCAGCAGCTCTGGTGTAGAACTGGTGAAGGAAATAGTAACCCACTCCAGTATTCTTGCTTGGAAAATTCCAAGGATAGAGGAGCCTGGCAGGCTACAGTCCACGGGGTCTCAAAGAGTTGGACACGACTGAGCGAATAACACACTGGTGTAGAATGTGCCCAAATAAGAATTCTAAGCAGGGAACTTCGTAGAGGCATCAGAGAACACTTAGGGCAAGTTTCTGTTCTTCTCTGGGCCTCAGTTTTCTCATCTGCAAAATAGAAACAATAAGGACTCCCCAGGTGGTCCAGTGGTTAAGACTCTGTGCTTCCAGTGCAAGGGATGTGGGTTCAACCCCTAGGCAGGGAACTAAGATCCCGCATGCCATACTATATGTTGCAGTAAATTAAAAAAAAGCAAAAGTGAAACAATACTATTTCTTTTGTAAAGTTTATAGTGAGGAGTAAATGATAGAGATTGCAAAACACCACCCCGCCAGCCTGGAACAGAAGTGTTTAATGAACATATATTGCTGCTGCCTCAAAACTCACTCTGGCAGCATCAGCATGGCCAGAGGGCGTCATGCTGCTTGTAAACATCCCTTCTGAAACTCATTAACTAGTCTCCTTTGGAGTGCCTCAAACTGGTGTTGAAGCTGGTGGCACTGCTATAAGATCACACCTGTGCCTTCACACGTGTGCACTTCTCCTCGTAGAGGACTGTCCTGGACATGGCATCCTGTTAGGGACACCTGTCCTGAAGGTGCCATTAGGCCTGCTGAACCCCAGGTGCTCCCCCACATGTGGCTCTGGGCACTTTCCAGTAAGGTCAGGTCCCAGAACAGAGGCTGACGCCAGGGCTGCAGCTGGCCACAGTGAAACGTGCGTCTCACCTGGGGTGGTGCTCTAGCCTCATGCCCTGATACACTTGCTGAGTTCAATGTATCCCATGAATAAACTGCCATATTAGGCCCCAAGAAGTCAGGCAAAGAAGTTCTGACCCAAGATGCCCCTAGAGTTGTACCGAGGACACACCAGTTGGGTGCAGATGGAGAGAACAGGAGGCCTTTCATGAAAAGAAGTGTTGCAAAGATACCAGTTACACACTTCACCTGGCTCTTAGCTGTGTTTGCCCTGCGGTGGCCCCTGGAGGTGTCAACAAACCCACAAGGGTCAACAGGACACCCCTCCTCCTGTGATCTTCTGTGCCTTTCCCAATCTTTTTTTTCTCCATAATTACCTCAAATGATATTATGACCATTGTCTGCAAAGCGGGAGCCAGATTATCTTTGTTTTGGATTTCTAGTGGCATTTTAATTTCTTAACTAAAATAAAGACTTGTAATTTGTGTGTAAGAGAGAGAGAGTTTAGAGAACTATTTCTAAGATACTTTAGGGCAATCTGGGTTTCATTGTCACAGTTTGACTACTACACATTCCATGAAAGGTGAGAGGCACTCACTTTTATACTGGAGGAATGCACTCTGTGTGTGTGTGTTATGACTTTCAGCTTTGCTATGAAGTTAGTACGAAGTGAATAGACAAAAGTACAAGGAAGTTAAGATGATGGCTTAGTAATGACTTGCCTATTAGGGCTTGAACAAAAACTCTCATACTCCTAATGTTAGGAGTGCTAATGGGTGTTAGAAAATTAAACTAATTAAAGTCATTTTTAAAATCACGTTTAGTCCATCTCACCAGGTGATAATAAGAGTGTGGAAGAGACATTACCATTCCATTTATACTTTTAAAGTAATTTGATAATGAGCAATTATCCTTTAATTGGTATTCTCCCTTATTGTTTTCAGGGCGTTTGTACATACATTTGAAATGTTTAACAATTCTTGGGGGCAGAGGGAGTTGGCCATCCCTTATACAGTAAAGGAAACTGAGGGTCAGAGCGTTTAAGTGAATTATTTAAAATCATGTGGCTAGTAAATGACAGAATTGTGTGTATGTGTGTGTGTGTGTGTGTACGCGCATGTGTGTGCACGCGCTTAGTGGTGTCTGACACTGCAGCCCCATGGACTGGGGCCCACCAGACCCCTCTCTCTATGGAATTTTCCAGGCAGGAAAACTGGAGTGGCTTGCCATTTCCTACTCCAGGGGACTTTCTTGATCCAGGGATTGAACCCACATCTCTTGCATCTCCTACGTTGGCAAGCGGATTCTTTACCCCTAGAGCCACCTGACACAATAGGAATATACTAGTAAGTGAGCTGATATAAATCCATCTCCAGACATCTATTCTACAGTCCACTGGTTCTGTTGAATTCCTGAAGTTAGGAAACCAGCATGTCTGCCTAAACAGTCAAATCATGGTTCAGGGAGAACACTCAAGGAAATGCTAGTTTACTTCACCTTATGGAAGTCTTGTTTTTAAAGAATTTGCAAGAATCTGCTTCTCTTTCATTATATTTAGTATAACTTTTCTTTCAGGGTATTCTTGGGAAAACTAAGTACATGAAAAGTCAACAAGCTCCCCTTGAAGTAAATATTAGAAATCTTAATTATATTCTTTTAATGTGCTAGAATATGGACAGAATATATCTCTGAAACATCTATGGAAAGCTAAAAAAATGACTTTTAAAGTAAGTATTTTCTTTATGTATCTAATTGCAAAATTAAATTATGTCCTAAAATGAGTGACCTCAAATTACTTACCTAAACAAAAATTGACAAAACCATGGGAGGTACAATTATGATTAGATATAATTCCTACCCTTGGGCATTTAGGTTATTATAGGCTGTATAAGATATTTGCATAATGAGGATATAAGTTAGTGATGGTGCTGTAAAAGAAATGCAAATGTTAGTAAATGGTGAATAATGGTATTCAGATATTAGGAAAAGAAATTATGATCTAGTTCTCACTCGTTCCATTATTTTGGGATACAGTGTAGCAGTGGGCTTTTTTGTGCTGCTCCCAAGTATAGTGACATCAGCAAGACAAAAGGCTCTTTGAGTGTCCTTTCTTTAGAAACCAGGATGAAAGGTGACTGAAATATGTGTTTCCCTTATAAAGTTGTCCACAAAAATGTATACCTCCTTGGGGACATAGATAACTTTGAGGAATACTGCTCATTCTTCAGAACTGTCAAACCTGTTAAAAGTACAGTCTGTGTATTTATTTCCAAATTCTGCACTGCTTCACAAATCCTACACTGTGACTCATGCCGATTATTGGTTTTTCTGTTTTAAAATTTTAATTACAAAGTCTTTCAAACTCATTATCACTCATAATAATAATTAAAATTTTTATGATGATTATAAATCTTTCAAGCCCAATATTATGTAATAATTATACAACTTATTCTTGTGCTTATATTATAAATTATGCAGACATAAACAAAATAAAAGGTCAAAACATTTCCACCTTCCCATCCAATTCTACCTCCAGAAATAACCTCTGCCAACAGTTTAGGGTGTAATTTTCCACTGTTTTTACTGTTTTTATTTAAGCATAAATATTTATTTTATTAGAGATGCATTTAACATATATTGAGTACTACACAATCTGGAAAGCATGTAATTTTTAACCAAATGGGAATCATGCTCTGTTACACTATGTTTTAGTTTCATAATTTTTCAGTAAATAATTTCTGATCACTTTTTTGATACTTTGATGTCATTATTTATCTTGTTTAGTATAACAAGGCTATGAGTAAATGATGTGATTTTCTCTGCAGGAGATTTTGTTATTGGCACTTAGCAACAGACCAATAAAAGTTGATCAAATCTATAATTGATTCCTCCTGAGTTATTTTTGAAAGGTTAAATTATTTGAAATAAAATAGGACTTGTAGCTAAGACACTCAAGTTACCACATAACTCTATTATTTAATTAAGCATATATATACTGAAGCAAGAATGTATTTTCAGGCAGGCAAGTCCCTGTTGCAAGTGCAACTGAGCAGAAAAGTTTGTACAGTACAGTAGAAAGAAAAGACTTTATGTAGATTTTTAGAGAGGGTTTCCCACAGTATGAAGGTGTACAGATAGCTGTAAATGTTTATTTACTTAGCCAGGCTTAAAGGAAACATTTTTGAAGTAACACCATTCCCAATAGTTGACTCAAAAGCACTTTTAGCAACTGAAATATGTCAGTTAGAAGTAAATGAAATATGACAGAGCACTTAGGCAATGGCAAGCTATAATGAATATCATGATAATATGTATGATAGATACAATGATAGATATATATGAATAATATATATGATTGATAATAACAATGATAGATAATCATTCATTAGATGTTAAATGAGCATTTATCACCCTTGCTTGATTCTGTTGGGAATTAAAATAAGACTAAGACCCAGTTTGTTCAAGGACTTTCCACTTCTGTAAATGCTTGTACCTACATTATTAGCAACTGTGATAGAGAGTGGACACAGTTATAGAGAGATGAAGCTCAGGTGTAATAAATAATTGATAGCTCGTAAGTGATGAAGCTAGGATTGGAAGGAGACTTTCCCCTTGGAGCCTATGTAGCAAGGACAGAAAGGTCTCAATCACAGGAGGTCTACTGTGACCTCATTCCATGCCCACGGAGAAAGTGCTAATAGGTCTTCTGGTTTCCTGGCTCAGCTCAGAGGCAGCCTCCATCCCTCTTCTAGATGCAGTGATCACTGGTTTTGGTGAGGTTACCAAAAGGCGCTCACCACCTGTTTGCCGGTCCTGTCCAATGCTCTTTCGGCTACACCTTGTTGCTTCTCAAGAATACACAGTTTATATTAGAACAACAAACATTTCTAGTACACTTATCTTGACCTAGGCATGGGGAGTTCAGGATAAACAGGATACAGTCATTGTCCCTAAAAGTTCACAATCTGGTAGGGTAGAGAGACACATAAATAGGTGATTAATACAATGTATTGTGGAAGATGCTATAGTAGAACAATGCATAGGGAGGACAGAGGGAGGCCCTGATCCAGCCTGAACTTAAAAGAAGACTTCCTGGAGAAGAAGATGGGAAATGAAGAATCCAGTAAGAATTAGCTAGGTGAAAGGTAGAAAGTGTTTCCCAGATCAAGAGACCAACATAAACAGAGAATGTGGGTCATGCTGGAGGAGTGCATGGCAACCGCTCCAGTTTTCTTGCCTGGAGAATCCCATGGACAGAGGGGCCTGGCGGGCTGCAGTCCTTAGGGTCGCAAAGAGTTGAACACGACTGAAGTGATTTAGTAGCACTCATGTGGTTCATCCTGAGCTTTTGGGGAAGTGCTTGCAGATTGGTTTTGCCAGAACAGGAAGGATTGAAGCTGGGCTTAGACTCTGGCCTCATGGGTTGTGCTAGAGAGGTTGACATTTATTTGTTGATGTTTATAAGAAGCCATTTAAACGTTTTATTGAGGAAGTAGCCTATCCAATGTAGATTGTAGAGAGAGAGAGTACTCTGGCTTTAATGCAGTGAATGGATTTGTAAAGACAGGATGGAAAATAGGAATGCCAATTAGTAATCTATCAGATCTGATAGACTTCTGACTTTTTATACCAACAAAAGCTTTTTTAAAAGTATATACTGAAATTTAATAACTATAGTAGATATAAAAAGAGGAATCCTAGGAGTTCTTGGAAGAAGTTTTGAAAACCCTTGATCTTCAGGTAGATGAAGGGAGAATGAAGTGGCAACATTGATCTAACATGGCAGAAATCAATGGAAAGATTTGTGGTGTACACAAGAGGGAAAATCAGATATGGACGATTGGCTAGATGACAGTGACTGATAAAGAAAATCATTCCCAATATGACAAACATTTATTGATACCATGTATCAGGCATGTATGTGTACTCTACATGGATTATCTAATTATTATAACAACCCTATAAAAGAGCTGCTATCATTAATTTACAGATGAAAAACCAGGCTAAAGAGCTAAGCAAGAAACTAAGACTAAAACCCAGACCTGTCTGTTTGTATTATCCAGGAATAGCTTATTGTGAATGAAGAATAACAGACCAAGAATGGAATCATGAGGGAACCCAAGTTTTAAGTGATGATCAGAGGAAGAGATTTTAAAAGAATCAGGATTAGGATAGAGGGATGTCATTGGAAGGACTGATGTTGAAGCTGAAACTCCAATACTTTGGCCACCTGAAGCGAAGAACTGACTTATTGGAAAAGACCCTGATGTTGGGACAGATTGAAGGCGGGAGGAGAAGGGGATGAGAGAGGGTGAGATGGTTGGATGGCATCACTGACTCAAAGGACATGAGTTAGAGTAAACTCTGGGAGTTGGTGATGGATAGGTAGGCCTGGCGTGCTGCAGTCCATGGGGTCACAAAGAGTCGGACACTGAACTGAACTGAACTGATGTCACTGAAGCCAAGGGAATATAGAGTTCTAGGGAGTGTATTGTCAATAGTGAATATTATAATAAGATAAAGATGGATAAATAGCCACAGAATTTGCCAATATGGACACCATCAGCAACTTGATGAAAGTATTAATGGAGTGATGAGTCTTGAAGTCAGATAATAATGGACTTAGGAGTGAGAAGAATTGAGGCTGTCCAGACTGAGAGTGTGGGTGGCTCTTCAATACATTTACCTGAGGAGAAAGGAAAGAGATTGAGTTGTACTTGGGGGAGGCAGGCAGCTGGAGTGGTTATTTTTGAGTATATTTATATAGAGGAGGTAGTGCTGGTGCATAAGCAGAATGAGTGGTGAAACAATGTAGCCAGATCTTGTGGAAACAATCTGAGGACCCACTGAGGTCCAAGTGGAGCTGGTTGAGTGCAGCCTTCAGTGGAAGAAGGGGCACCAGTGCTTTGCCACTGGAGAAAACAAGTAAGGAAAAATATAGAAGGTGATTGATTTATTTTACAGGTCTCCCACTTGAAGATGTGCCCACCAATGTTCCTGGTTACTTAGTGAACAAAGCAAGGTCATATCCTCAGAGGGGTGAGATGGAGTTGGTTAGCAGCTTTGAAAAGATGAGTGAATAGGTGCAGTGAAATAAGGGAAGGAGCCAGTCAAGACAAGAAAGAGGAATTGTGGACAATGCTATGGACTCATCTAAAAGCGGTTCTAGGAGTACCCCAATTTCTTCTTTAAGGAGCATATAGCCTTGGGAAAGCTGTGTCTAATCCTCCTTGGCATGCAGGACCCTTCCTTTCTTTGGAAAGGCTTCTATTACTATCAGGTGCTCTTGGCATTCTCTGGTTTGCCCTTGCAAATTTCATTAGAAATGCACAAGGAATACACAACATCCAGCTCTTTATGTAGATGGCATTATGCATTGGAAACAACATGGGTACTACCAAAGACAAAGAGCTCTCACATCTAGGAAAAACGTGAATTACAGAGCAATAAATATGCTGATAATAACTTTAGTTTAGTTACCTACAGTGAGGTTTTCCAGACTATTACTGAGAATATGAGTATTTTATGAAATTTTTAATAGGTGCTCCATGAAAGAAATGTTGTCCTAGGCGAAAAAAAAAAAAAAAGAATAATTGCATACATTCGCAAGAGATTCACTACATGTTAGCTTATAAAAGACTGAGAAGTCCTGCTGGATTGTTATTTGTTTAACTTTGTGTAACCCAGTAGAAGATGCTTGGGGAAAGACGATTTCATATTTGGCCATAATGTGCAGAAAGCACTTGATCACATCAATGGCCAGTAAATTGAGTCTGGTGGGGTCTTCAGTTTGTTGTGCTATCACTGGAGACTGCTGAGCCTTATATTCTCAGAGGGGATGGTAGTATTAGCCACAGAACTTATGGTTAATACTTCGAATTAAGTAAAGCTAGCTTTGCTTCCCCGAGGCTCTTACGTGCCACCAAAGAGTGAATGGACTCCCCTGGCAATCACTGAATCTGAGAAGTCACTTCTGACAGCCCAATTCTTAAAACAGGAGACACCTAAAGGACTTTCAGGAACTCTAACTGAATCTCCCACCAGACCACTGAAGAGCTGAAAGAGGTCGCTATGGTGGTC
This sequence comes from Muntiacus reevesi, assembly GCF_963930625.1. Taxonomy (NCBI): domain Eukaryota; kingdom Metazoa; phylum Chordata; class Mammalia; order Artiodactyla; family Cervidae; genus Muntiacus; species Muntiacus reevesi. The sequence goes on from NC_089260.1 coordinate 53,443,995, forward strand.
GCGCAACCAAGTGAACTCAAGACAGGCTCCTAGTGAGGACACTCAATAGGAAATGACGGAAGGATAAGGGCTGCCCCACACAACCCTCACATGCTACATCCTGAACACACACACATGTTACGTCCTGCGCACGTATATTACGTCCTGGGCACACACATGCTACGTCATGAGCACGCATGCTACGTCCTAGGCGTGCATATTACGCCCTGAGCACGTCACACAGGCTACACCCTGAGCTCCTGTTGCGTCCTGAGTGAACTCGTTACTTATCCTGTCAGCGTGAGGCGCTCTTCGAAGTCCTTCTGCAAAGTAAGTTCCCTCAAGGTCAAACTTTATTGCGATTTAGATTTCCGGTTTGTCACGGATACCAGTTGTAAGTTGTTTTTAGGGCTCAAGGTGTTTTATCTTGGGTGCTGACGCGATCTGCCGTCCATTTAGGTTTAGTGTGACCCCTCACTAACTCCTAACAATATTCAATTCAGTATTATTTTTAGTTAATGGGAGACTCTTAGGGCCTCTTTAACCTATGGGTAATAAGTACCTGCTGGAAACAAACGGCCGTGTCAGAGCAAGGGTACCCAAATGTCATGAGCTTGTTTTGATTCGCGAGGGTGATGCATTGTCTGTGAATGCCCCAGCTTTTCTTACACCACGGCTACCTCATTTGCCAAATATGGGGATGATCCTTTGTTCACGTTAATTGAAAATGACATCCTTATTCATCATATGCAATTTTTTTAGTCATTAAAATTCTGTCCAAAGCCTACCCAACTGAAGGGAACGGCTGAGTAATACCCGGGCCTTGTTAATCTATTGTTATCAGCCTTCTGCTTTATCCTCCTGACATGAACAGCAACAGGAACTCTGATGTCTACACTTTGTTTCGATTCTGCACCCAAAGTGTATTGCTGGAGCAGTTATATTCGTGATCTAGAAACATATTTGTGACCTAGCTCGTCCAGAAAATGTCTGGAGGCTTTCGTTTTACTCAGAGGGTCAAAGACTCAGGCCTGATTTTATTCCCATTGGAAATATAAATTCCTATGATAAGCTTTCCTTTACGTGGTTACAGTTGAGCAACTTACCACTACAGTTGATTAAGATAGTGAGTGGACATGAACTTCTGAAAGTTAAAAAAAAAAAACCTTTAAAAATGAATTTGGGTCTAAATTATATGGCTATAATCATCACCTGAATTAAGATAGTCATAGACTGTGTCTGTTTAATGTCTTATTCTTTCTTTGTGACCTTCTGAAAAGTAGTAACAAAACACATTAAAATAATTTATATTAGATGTCAAAAGTGTGTTTTATTTTCTTTTCTGCAATAAAGGTTTCCAGACCTTTGATTAAATTTATGTTTATATTTGACACTTTCTTGAGGTACATAAATTCACATGACAATGGAAGTCCACACACTCACAGTACCCAGGGCCAGGTTGAGTTGAATTTGGACACATGACATAAATAAAAGTGGTTTTATGTTTCACCTTCATCTGGTAGGTGAGCACTCTACCTTTTCTTGTGAAACATAATCGGTTGTGACATGGCAAAATTAGATCCTGGCTATTTATTATCTTCTGAAATCAAACCCTATAACTGGGAAAGCATGTGGTAGGTCTGCAGGGGCAGCTTGCATGCAGAGAGGAAAAGGGGGGCTTTCCAGTTTTATAAGCTCAAGGTGATTTTCTCCAACATCTCGAGCATTTTAATTAATTACCCTGAAAGATTGAGTAAATTATTATTTGAATACTTTATGGCATTACATGTTAACTTTTCAAGGACAAAGTGCTGTACTTTGCTTTTCAATAATGCCTCATCTGTCAGAATATATCTTTGAAATTTATGTAGTTTGCTGCAGAGTGAAAGGGGGGACAGATCTGGAATCTTATGAATTATTAGGAGACATCAGAGTCAAGTGTGATCTATCCCACAAGAAAAGGAGTGTTTATCGATATTTGATTTCCAGTTAGAAATTAACAAAATGAATGGTGAAATTAATTAGCTGCATTTTCTCAGAACATGTTAAATAAAATTGGCTTTCTTTGGTGAAGTTCTTCTATGTTTCTTTTTTTGGTAACCCTTGGCAGAGGTGAAAGGCTAAGCAAATACTTTCAAGTCAAAATAAAACAAATTTTACTATTAACAAAATGGATTTGGGCATGTCAGTTTCACCCTGTGTGCCATGTTTCGCAAAGTATGTTGTGAGAGGTGTCCTATTTTGTTTAGGCGTATAGATAAAAGGTGTTTCAACTTGGATGTTGAAATCTTTAATATATGTGTGAAAAAGCATTCTTTGGCCTACAGAAAGCCTCCATGCTGAGTTTGACAAAGTCTGTTTAAACGTAGAAAGTGCATAATATGTCATAGGCTGTTTAGTTGATCTTTGTAACCAGTAACAAGCTTCTCTCTGCAGATATAATCTTTCTTTCTCCATAAGGGCACTCAACCTTTTACTAACTTCATCCTACCATCAGTAGATTAGATTAAATCCCCATTTACTGCATCATATTAATATTTTCAATGGCACACTAATCCAAGAAATAAATGTGTCAGTTTCTATGGCTACATTGTAATGGGCATAGCCATCAGAGAATGCCTTAAGGCCACATAAAAGACTTAATGTACAGCTTGAATAGAAAGCACATTATTTATTACGAAGCTATCAAGTTGAGAAATTTAGCAATCTCATTTAAAAAATTTGCTCATTTGACCTGGGCCAATTTGCCTGACTGATAATATTGAATATTTAGTATCACAATGTTTTTGCAATCTTAAGGATAAAGTGTTTTGAACTAATTTGATTTGAAACAGTTGGCTGAATGGAATGATTTTATGTCCCTAAAATGTTTATTGATGCTTCTTTTTTAGTTTTAGTGACTAAAAGTTTAGGTGGGAATAAGGTATAGACCTCTGATGAGGGAAGTCTATTAAGCGAAAACAGTACCAGAGATAGAAACAAACCCATTTGGCCTAATACTGTCATCTGACATGAGTAGGTGGGGAGAGATAAAAGCAGGCATGGAGTTGGGAGCAGAGAAATGTGTTCCCCACAGCTCTCCACATCCCAGAAGGCAAACAGATTTTATTCTCTATGAGCTTTGGTGGAATGGTTTGATTCAACCTGAAAATTTGTTACAGGAGATTCAGAGGAGGGAAAATTTGTAGAGAAAATCCTCTCTCCGTCTTGTTCTCCCAAACCTCACACCCTTAGTCTCGCTTCTGTAATAATAGGAGAAGTGCTAGGATCATTTGTTAAAATTGAAGAGACCCTTTCCCAACACAGAGCCTGCTGCCTTTCTTTAGTGTATTTCCATCTGCACTGAAAACGAAATGGAAAATGACAATTTGAAGTTGGTTATTTTGGCATCATATAATTAAAAAAAAAAGAAAAACCAAATGTTTGACTGGATTTAATTTTTTTTGAAAGTGAGTGTAGACAGACATTTCAGTTAAGTGTACCTTTTGGTGGCTGGTGGAATAGATAATTGAAATCTAATTATTGTCGACTCATTGATTCATTCATTGACATATGCACAAAAAAATTGAGGAATTATTTTCCTTAAAGGTTGCTAGTAGAATATCTCTTAGATCAACATTTGTCTTGGTTGTTGCTATCGTGTAGTATCTGGAGGAGTCTGACACTTTTCAGGGAGATGTGTAGGGCCTACTTCTGACTATCCTTTTTTCATATTTCTTTGCTTATTTTTTTTGTTTCCTTATTATTTGGCATGATTTATCATTTAAACAGATGTGAAATCTGGAGTTATTACTACAGTATTCATTGGCATATACAGTTACATTTATACTTGGCATTGCATTTGGAAAACTACATTTCAGTTTGGGATTTGGGTAGAGAATGTTTTAAATTTATGGATATTTTACTGTCTTCTAAAAATCTGTTGAAAGACAAAATTGTTTTCTAGTATCTCTTTATGCTTTCTTAAAAAGGTATTAATATCAGTGTAGACTGTAATGTTGACAAAAGCTGACATTTCTAGAATTTCACACGTCAATAGAACAGTGCAAGGAGCAGTGGGAAGACAAGAAAGAGGTAGCAGAGCATGATAGTGGCTTAAACTGAGCCCTCCAGTCTATTGAAGTCTTAAACCTATGTTTAGGAAAAGTCAAAATAACCCTCATGATACGTTTCGTCAGCCTCAATACTAAGAAGCAAAAGATACTAAAAGTAGGTAGTTTAAAATTGAGAAGAGACAGAGAAGGTTGTTACCTAAGAATTAACTTGAAATACAATGTCTGCATGAATTGGTATATTTTTATTTTATTAGAGAATGTTATCTGTCCTTCCAGTAAGAAATGGCTAAAAGAGACTTGTGTGGCTATTTTCCAGCACAGAATTAGCACAATCATCCTCATTTTTCTGAGAAGTGAATAAGGGCTCTTTGTTCTTAAAGCAGCACGTATCTCTATCTTTTACTTTGTTTCTATATCATTTCGTTTATATTTTGATAATAAAAACATAGTATTTTAATACTCTCAATATTCAAGTACAAATACTTAAAAGACCTAATTTAAAATAAATATATGCTTTTACAAACTTACTAAATGGAATGCTCTTATTTTAGTATGACTATGGGCTAGTCATATTAAAAGTTATTTAAGTCTGAGAGTTAAAAAAATGTTCCTTCCATAACGTTTCTTTATAGGCTGAGCTTTAAAAGGATTATATGTATTGTATACCTAAAACATAGTGTATGTAACATTGTTTTCATAAAAACTTTCATATAGCAACAAGTGTCTTCTGTATCAACAGTATTTTTCAACTGACATTTTAAAATGTGAGTTTTTTTCCTTCCTATTCTGCTACTGAGGCTTACTGGTGAATTTTGAAAGGCTAAATGTAAATATTCTAGCATCAGAAAATGTAAAAGGAAATTTCTATAGCGTTTTGCTCTCTTGGTTCCTAAAAGAGTGAGTTATCGTTTCTCTCTCCCATGGTCATTAATAATGACAGATGTCCATGGTGCAGAGTTCACCTACATTATTGTCAGTAACAGGGCTGGCAAGAGAATATTTATTACAAGAGGAGGAGGGACAGAGACATAATGTTGAAACAGAAGACAAGAGCAGAGTTCAACTGTTTTTTTTCTATTGAATAAAATATAATCATTCCCTAAGCTTTCTTAATAGTGTTTATTTTTAAGCACTGTTATTACAAGTATATTTCATCTACATAAATGTTCCTTGTAGTGTTGGATTAAAACTGAAATGATCAGGCATTCATTTTTATTTTATTTTTCCAGTAAACCTGTCTAATAACCAAATATGTTGGAATGACTCTTAAAATGTCATTTGAGTTGTTGATCGGAGGACAGTTTGACTGTGAAGCTCTTTCCCCACCATGATATACAGAACTAAGAGGATTTAATGTTGAGACAGCTAGCATTTAAATAGTTATTTAAAAATTTGCTTAAATAAATATAATAATAATAATTGTAGGTTCCAAGAGCGAGAGTTTACAAAATACATTTATGTAGCCTCTCCTTGCTTCTCTGCTTGCTTTTCTGTTCCTCATTCTCTGTCCTACCCCTCGTTCTAATTTTAGCCTATTAAGGCAGCTATACTTGGAATTCCTTTCCTGACTTAGTCTGTTGATTGTCCATCGAGGTACAAAGGAAAGCCTGTACTTGGAGTCAGGTTTTCTCTGCTTACCCACACTCCCTCACCCCAGATACAGCAACAGAAGCCCAGAAATAGCCTCTTAAGTGCAAATCTCTAACTGACTGTGAGTTCTTTTAAGAAAATAATGAAGGGGGTGGGTTAAAGAGAAATGAAATTGGATAAATGTGACGTTCTTTTCCTCCCTAACTTCAGACTAAAGAAAGGGAAGGCATAAGGGACATAGCTTCTTTCTTGCATTAATTTATAGAGAAATCATACAAATTCACAAGTATGGAGATACAGTAATGAAGATACATTAAAAGAAAACTTAAAAGCCTTTTTATCACTTAGCTGACAAATGTATGACTTCTCAAGTTTATTCTTGAGAATGATTGTGGTTGTAACTAAGATACAGTTTAAGGTATGGCACATAGTGGGTGTCCCACAAATTTTAGCTTTCTTTTCCCTTGAGGACAAGATCCCTATATTGTTCATCATTCTGTCCCCTTAACAGTGACCATTGTGCACACACCTAGGAGGCACTAAATGAATATGTTTAACAGTTGTGTGAAGGGTAGATGTGTACAGGACATAGAGGCATTCATTAAATAAAATTCATATCCATAAATGTATTTTAAGAGAGTTTTAGTTGTGTGATCATACTCTTTGAAGCAACCCCCTATTGTTGGTTGTTAGTAGATTTCACAGTGCTGTTTGACTCAAGAAAACCTCCCAGCTTATGTCCTCAAGGTCTCATGGATGAAGTGTGCCCAAAGTGACCCACTGACAAATGATGCTTTCAATCCCCTGATTCTCTATAAAAGATTTTCTTTTAAAAGCAGACTTTTACAGCATTAGTGGTTCTCCTTTAATTAAAAAATATATATATAAGCCTTTTCCAAATTAAAATCAAGCTGAACAAATATAAATTGTTACAAAATAAAATTGAACAAATATCCAAAAATTACCAGTTATGGGCTTATCAAATGGTATTAACAAGAGTAAGGCAAAATGAGGACCCAACTGAAATGATGTTGCTGTCTCAAAAAGCTATTCTCAGATGGTCACAATGAATCAAATCACTGCTGGGGTTGTCTTGAAACATTCAGAGTAGAGAACCAAATTAAAATAAATCTCTTTGATTATTATGGCTCAAGGTAAAACAGTTTTCTTTTTTCTCTCCTTTATAAATATTCAGTGATTTGATTTAAATTATGGGAAAATGGAAATAAATACATAGAAAATTTTTTGGTAAAAGTATAGAATTACAGTAGCCATGGAAGGCCTGCCATGCAATATTTGCCTTTTCAAATAACTCCCAGTGTCAGTTATCTGGCTTTTTAAAATAGGATGGAATTACCTGTTATTCCTTTTCCTCAATTTTATCCTCTCCTTCACTGTTGCTTTGAACATGATGCCAAAGGAAGCTAGTGCTTCATTCTGCCTGACAAGCCACAGTTATTAGAGCTTTCCCAAGTAACATAATCAATACCTTCAGAGGTGTTGTATTCTACTTTTCTTAGAAATCATGTAAAGATATTTTTCCAAGTGCTACTTTTCACGGATATTGAATGATGCTCTGAAAATGCAATCAGAATGTGAAACTTGAAGTCACCATAGATATTTTGAGTTTCTCTTCTATTGTACAATAACAGGAAAAAAAGAAAACTTAAGCAAATAAGGGTATAGTTTAAGGAGTTGCAGGAATCTTGTGTGGGAGCTAACCTAAGTTTGCTGTCTTCAGCTCATTTGTGCTGTGAGCCTGAATTAACTTGAAAACTCCTTTTCTATGCAAGAATCAGATTTCTTCCGTTAAAAAGCTTTTCAAGTGCACTGTCAGATGCAGCATGTAAAAATTTCTAATTTCCACCACATCACAGGTATCCTTCTCCCAGTGGGAGGGACTGCTGTCCCAGGTTCCCGGAGGAAGAGTGATGACTGCAGTTATGAGAGCCACTCAGGCCACTTGCTTGCTCTCTCTGCTTTAGTCCCAAAGCTCATGAATTGGTCCATGAAACTTTACCAGTGCCCAAACTTGGAATATAGCACAAGTAGCGTTAGGCTTTATGATCCTTGGTGATAGTACTAATATTTTTCATAATTTAAGTGTTGTGTGGATAATACTTTTTCCTCCATTTCCTTTGTCTACCTTTCTTTCTTCCTGAGTCGACTCACCTTCTACTGGCAATGACTCTAGGCATTCCCAAGTGCAACCAAGGCTGCCCCAGAAGGCAAAACTTAGTATGTTTAACATTTGTCTTACCATGAATTAAAGGGACAAAACAATTGTTCTATATATAGGATTGTCAGACTTTCAATTGCCTCTATTCTTTATAGTCCAATAAGTAAATTTTCCTTTTTTTTTAATGGCACATTTTCTACATCATAGCCCTTAGCAAACAAGTAAGAATCAAAAAGTATTGAACTTCATTCAATATCAGCCATGTAAATAAAATGTCAATTTTTCAGGCTCTTAGTCTGGACAGATTTTAGGCTCTCATCAACACGATCTGGAACCTTCACACTCTCACCAGGAAAGAATCAGTGCAGGAGCAGTACTCTGTGCCAGAGTGAGAGCACTTCTGTGCTTGTATATATTGTATATGTTTGGGAGCTCTGTAAGCAGGGTCCTCGGAAATCCAGGGATCAGGGCCATGAGACACACATTCTTGAGTGCCAAGCTTCGTGCCTTTCCTGGTCATGTCCCAGTGAGGAAGTGAGTGACCTCACTGTTGCAGAGACTTCATGATGAAAAAGATCTGAAGGAGATACTGTCAAACTTAGATGGAGCCTCAAGAACAGGTGGACTATCTCCATCCAAACTTGCAAGAGACAGACAGAGCTGGGGTTGCAGCATAGACACTGGGCCTCTGAGAACATAGGAGGAAGCGTGTGCTCTCTGGCAGAACAGAGAACACTTACTTCCATGGTTATAAGGGTTTAAATTCAGGGGCATATTTTTAATTTCAAGAGAAGTGATCATCTGTGACTGCAGTAGAATTCCTCAGATATGTTCACCCCAAACCAGAACTGCCTTGAGCACTCAGCAAATTGTACCCTGGCTCCTGATGGTACAGGAACTGTGTGACCCCGGCCCATTCTGACTCTCTCCACTTTTGATTTGTTTGGGAAAAATTAAAAAATTCTATGACTTTTTGGACTGTTGTGAGGATTCGTTATTGTTGTTGTTCAGTCCCTAAATTGTGTCTGACTCTGTGACCCTATGAACTGTGGCACGCCAGGCTTCCCTGTCTTTCACTATCTACTAGAGTTTGGGAAACTCATGTCCATTGAGTTGGCGATGCCATCCAACCGTCTCATGCTCTGTGAGGATTTAACTGTAAGATAATATATGTGAAATTGTTTTATAAAGTATGATACAAATGATATTCTAGTATTGCTCTTGGTGGGGTCAGAGCTATTGTTTTGTTGATATTTAATTATTATTTTTCTCCTTCCTAAGAAATGGAACTCTGTCTTCTCTTTGCACAGACTCTTCATGACCCTTTAATAATAGGTAATCCATTTGACTTGACCCTTGTTAAAGAAACGATTATTCTGAAACTTGTCACAATGATAAGGAAGGCTTTAATCCAGACTATTGTGACAGGTGGTGTCAAGACTGTTGCAGTGGGGAAATACTAGGCTCAATTCTGAATACAACAAGAAGTGGGGTTTAAAGTCAGGGAGCTAGCTTGCAAGAGAGATTGGAGGCTGGGAGATTATTAAGGGTAATTGTGGGCAGGGGTCATTCTTGTGAGACTGACCTCACAGGATTCTTGTAGGAGACAGGCAAGGGTGATCAGATAAAAGGACAAGATGGTGGGAGATGGGGAATTTGATCAGATATTGAGGATGGGGGGGATTCTCTCTAAACTGGCTTAGAAGAATTCTTGCTGAAACTGGAGACTGCAAAGACAGAACTTGCAGCTCAAGGTTGAGACATGGTTGGAAGAGGGTTTAAAGGAGCCTGACTAAAGTTTGGTCAAGGAGTAGGAGTCTTTGTCAGACTTAAACTGCTGCCTTTCTCTCTTTGCCTTTACTTCTCTAGTCGACACATCTGCGGCCATGGTTTATGCAGGGACTATAACGCTGACCAAAATACTAACATCAGTAGACTTCAAATCCTATGATTTTTATGTATTATTTTTACAGATTTTTTTTTTTTAGGCTAACATCTCCAGAATCAAACTTATCAACTCTCTTTCATCAGTTTTGCCATTATCATCTTTGTTCTTCTGGGTCCTTCTGGCTAAAAATCTGAATTTCTTCTTTGCACACTTTTTCATCACATCGGTAAATGCTGTCGATTTGTCTTCTTGGAAAGCAATGGAATTCCTGTTTTCACCAGTACCATCTCATGGCTGTGTCCCTGAAAGAGCCTTTATCTGCTGTCCCTGCCTTCAGACCTGCTTACACGTAACAAAGGGTTGTGTGATCTTTCTTAGTCAGTGTGGTTTCCTTGTTCCTCTACTGGCTCCTTACTTTCTCTTGCGTGAAAATCTTAAACCTGGCATGGCCTCCTCATGATGCTGGTCCTCTGTTTCCAAAGGCCTGGCATCTCATGCTCCCTCTGAGTGTCTCCATCTTTTCTCTGCCCCTCTCACCTCAAATGCTCACACTTGATCAGGTTTTTTGCTTCCTTTGGGGCTCAGGTTCTAGGGTCAAATCTTCCTTCTAAACTCTTCCTAATCCCAGTTCACCTTCACTTTTCTCTAATTTCAGTCTCTGACATTCAGAAGCAGTCTACTATATTTTAGTTCTTGATATTGTACTATTTTTACACTATATTTCACTGTTGCTTCATCTTTTTTTGTGTGTAAATAAGTAATACTTCAGCAATGGAGTACAGATTTTAGGGGCAAAACATTTTTCTTCTGGATCCATCTGGATATCTTACAGCATACATGGTAGATGAATGTTCGTTAAAAACTTATTTCTTGATTGATGATTAGTTTTCTTACCAGAGGGCTTCCCTGATAGCTTAGTTGGTAGAGAATCCATCTGCAATGCAGGAAACCCTGGTTCGATTCCTGGTGGGGAAGATCTGCTGGAGAAGGGATAGGCTACCCCCTCCAGTATTCTTAGGCTTCCCTTGTGGCTCAGCTGATAAAGAACCCACCAGCAATTTGAAAGACCTGGGTTCGATCTCTGGATTGGGAAGACCCCCTGGGGAAAGGCTACCCACTTCAGTATTCCGCCTGGAGAATTCCATGAACAGTATAGTCCATGAGGTCACAAAGAATCGGACATGACTAAGCAACTTTCACTTTTACTTTTCTTACCAGGAACATGTTTCACTCTACCTGCTGCTTTTTCTCAATTCTACAAATATTCAGCATTTTGCGAAGATATCAAGTGTGTAGGAACTATGTTTTCTGGTTAGTCACCAATGTATTTCTTGGGTACCCACTCTGTGAGCACTTGGGTAGCACTCTGAGCAGAAAACACCAGTCCTTTGCCTCTCTTCAGTGGAAGTTTGATAGATATTTGTTCAGAGAACTGATATATGACATGTTTGCAGACAGATTTACTGCTGGAGAGATTAGGAATTGAGCAGTAAAGAGACTTGCCCAAGGGTACTTATTTCTGTGGCAGTGTTTGTTGCCATGGTGGATGTGGAGAATTAAAATTATTATCTGGACAATTCAAGGTATAAAAAAAAAGTGCAAAAGTCTATAAAGAATAAGGACAGTGAGGGAATAGGAGAATGGTTTATGAAGTTTGAAAATTAATGCTTTATCTTTGCATAATAATATCTGCAAGCCATATTATTTATGTGAAGGAGGTGCTTGGTCACAACTCAGGGGTGTGTTTGAGGGTCCTCTGGGGTATAGAGGGGTGAAGGGAGCGAGTTATGTTGTGTCATTTCTAGATGGAACACTTCATATTGCTTAAGTCAGGTCTTCCACATCTGTCCAAGGGAAGGCTTGAGTTCCATTAAGTAGATTTATGGAGACCATGAACATTCTTCTCTAGCTCAGGGATTTGTGTTTAATTTTCTGGGATAGTGTCCAATGATAATGTCTTGAGGACTTGAATTCTGTGAAAGAAAAACTTAAGATAAAAATATTCTACTATCCATGTTGGCCTCAAAGTAAATTGGACCCTGAATACTATGGCCATGATCCCCACACCCTCACCAACCCCAATAGCTATTTGGTTTCAAACAACATGTTTAGTGTGGTTTTGCTCAATAAAGTTTTGGATATTTGTTGCTGCTGTTGTTATTTTTATTCATTTTCTGAGGTTTTCTTGATGGTTTCTAGAGCTAGTGAAGGGATATTTAACAAAATGCAGAGGTTATAATGGTAATAGAAACTGATGAAGTTTATATGTTGCTGGTCTCTGAGATGCTTCTAGCTCCTTCTAAGATTAAACAGAGGCATGGATAGAGGTTTGGATGTTCCCAGGTAGAATCAGTTAATGGGGTTGTTTTTTGGTTTTTCTTAGTATAAATTTGAAAACTTGGTTTAGAAATTCAACTCAATTTTGTCATTGAGTAGGTATAAGAGATCCATTGGGAAGAGTGCATGTATTAGCCTTATCTTTCCATTTTAGCTTTTTAACCATTCAGAAGAGAATCAAAATATGGGAGAATCACTTACTTATAAAACTATCTGTAAATAATTGCCCTGTCATATGTTTGTTGTAAGCTAGATTAATTACTTTTAGTCAGTATTATAAGTATGTGTATTTAAGTTCAATAACAATTTTCTACAATGCTAAGCAAAATAAAAAACATTTTTGACATTTTAATGATCATATGAAGAGAAAATGAAATTAACACCATCTCTTGTATGTTGGAAATAATAGATTTTTCTCTGTTTAAAAATATGATTAATTTTGTGGCACTTGAAATAGCTGTAACACAATAATGGAAGAATGGAATTGAAATGTTGTTACATAAAGTCTATGTGTCCTGAGTCATGATTCCCAGTGTAAGACACAATAGCTGGAAAAGATAGTCTGACGATCCACAAAGATTTCTGTAGTTTCAAATTTTCTGTGATATCCATCTCTGTGACTGTGTTCAGAGCAAGATACCATACAACTAATTCTTTAATCATTACTGTGTAACTTGCCAGTGATTAGCATAATTCATTTCTCTAAATGTCTTCTATGTAAGGCAGTTTATTCTTGAGTAGGGAGCCTTCCTGCATCACTGGGATGTGATGATGTCATTGATCTATTACAGTCCAGCAGTGGCAAAACAGCAGTGATAAGAAACGAAAAAGAAATTCAGTGTTGTTTCTACCCAGAGAGCAGTATATTTAGGAACATTATTGCAGAGAGTCCCTTTTCTTTCTTTTCCTTTTGTGTCAGAATGCTTGATGATCAAGGAAGGATGCAGTGGAAACTGGTATCCTTGTATTGGTCAGAAATGCAGAAGTCTTGTTTCCGTTTTAATTAGTGTGTTGATCTATTTGTTTGTGTAGTTACAAACTAAAAAACAACAACAACAACCATATACTTGAAATACCTTGGATTTCAACTCATTCAACAATTACCTGAACACATATAATGTGTAATCCACTGGTTCCTGGGGAGAGTGAGAGAAAGGAAGGGAGAATACAAGAAAATCAGAAGCAGCTCAGACCTTTAAAGAGACAACCTGGGAAGAATTCTGGAGTGCTCCCTCTTTATCATCCTCTGCATCCAATATGCTACTAACACCTCTCTGTTCTTGCAATAAATCTCTCCCCTATTCACCATCACCTTTTCCTTTGCTACTTCATCTCTCTGATGTCAGCCCTCATCATATCTCACTGGATCACTTGAATATACATTTTCTTGCTGTCAGCTCTTTTGTGTGGCACAGGGGCCCTCCTGGTTGGACACCTGGCTTCCTCCCATGTATCTGCCCTCCACACTACTTCACGTGTACCATACCCTTGAACCTGCCAGTACCTTGCTATTTAAGCCATCATGAAATAACATGGGCTACTCTTCCTGCCTCAGTTGCTCCCCTTTTTGTCTTACCTGGCTAACTGCTGCAAACTCTTTCCAAGCTCTCAGAAGTCATCTTCCCAGCCTCACCAGACCCACCTAGAGTTTGAAGTGCTTCTTCTGGACCCCTTGATGCCTGTAAATATCTTATCCTAACCTTCAGACAGTAGGAAATATTGTCATTGTTGGTGAAGTCATCATAAACCTAGGGTCCACAATCTGGCTGACTAGGAAGTGACTGGGTTTCAGCAGTCATGTCATGACAGCAAGTTAACCTCACCTGTCTATGCCTCAGCTTCCTGATCTTAAAATAGAGATAGCATTACCCAGCATTTTGGGCTGTTGTTAAGATTAAATGAACAAGAATGTGCAAAATACTTAGAATGCCTGCCACAGAAAAGTAAGTTTTAACAAAACTTGGTTTTATTTTTATTTTTCCTCTTTCCCTCCTCTCCCCTCCATGTTCTCCTCCTCCTTTCTTCTCTTCATCTTCCTGTTTCTCCTCCCCTCATCCCCAGTCCTTGTCTTTTTCATCCTCTGCCGCCTCTTTCTTTGAACCATCTCTCCATTCTGGCCTCTGTGGAAGCTCTGTGGATACTGGGACTATGTTGTATTCAATTCTGTGCCCCATAACCTACTGTAGAGAATACTTCTTATTGGACAGTGGGGAAAAATACCATGTTTTTTCTACCTTCAAAAATTATTTTCACTTTTCAGAGTTAGAAAATATGTCTCATTAAGTTAATGACAAAATCCAGGGGTCATTAGGAAACCTATGTGAATACTAGATATCAAGGATGAGGTCCTAGGAATATTAGTAAATAACAGGGGTCTTTTTGTTAGTCATTGTCACAGATATTCAATATTATGGGATTTAACTTGTATTTGTTATTTGATTTTTGTGCTGCAGCTAGTTAAGATTGTAAACATTTAAAGCATTATTAATCTGTTCTCAGAAATAATGTCAAACATTTGTATATCACTTTCTGTGTGTCAGGAATGGTATATAATAACTATTATTATAATTGTACCTTTTCCTACTAGAAAGTAAATGACAGATATGATTTTATTTCTTGGAAAGTCGAAGAGAGAAATGCCATTTACATCAGTGAAAGATGTGTGGAAAACCTTTAGGTGCCTGATATGCAAATTAAATAGGTAAAATTAAGTCTTAACTTTTTAAACTAGTGCCCACGGTTCTAATCAGGGATGGAGTTTTTCTTTTTTAGCAGAGAAGCATCTCCATCTTTTGGAGCCTGATCCTTGGTGTGAATTCTTATCTCCAGCATTTACAAAGAGTGACATTGGGACAGCCAAGCTTGTGAAAACTATAAGGCCCAGTTTTTCCACAGTGTCTTTAGAAATGCAGGAGTGTGTTTAGAAATAGTAATGTATTACAGTTATTATTGTAGTTTTAAATTAGAACATTTATCTTAGCTATATCCTGGAGATTTTTTCCTTTTCCACAAATGAAGAGAAATTTCAGGTACTCCTGCCTGGAAAATTCTATGGACGGAGGAGCCTGGTGGGCTGCAGTCCATGGGGTCGCTAAGAGTCGGACGCGACTGAGCGACTTCACTTTCACTTTTCACTTTCATGCATTGGAGAAGGAAATGGCAACCCACTCCAGTGTTCTTGCCTGGAGAAACCCAGGGACGGCAGAGCCTAGTGGGCTGCCGTCTATGGGGTCGCATGGAGTCGGACATGACTGATGCGACTTAGCAGCAGCATGCTTAAATAAGTTCAGAAAATGATACCACACCAAACCCTCCTTCTTTTGGGTCTGCAGTGAGATTAACAGCTACTCAGAGGGTCTGCAGAAAAGGCACTTGTTCAACTCTTTACCTCACTATTTCTGGAACCCTATCCTCCTCTACCTCAATATCTACTAACATTTTTAGGCACAGTAGTGATCTGTGGGACAATCTGTGTAATATTGGTGTTTACCATTTGGGGTACAGTGTTGTGAAATGCAGTGCATTATTTTTATTAACATTAAGTTTGTCGTATTTTAGTTACACTAAGCTTTTTGTCATAGTTTGAGCTATAGGGCTTCCCTGGTGGCTCAGTGGTAAAGGCCTGTCAATGCAGGAGATGCAGATTTGATCCCTGGGTTGGGAAGATCCCCTGGAGGAGGAAATGGCAACCCACTCCAGTATTCTTGTCTGGAGAATTCCATGGACAGAGGATCTTGGCAGGCTACAGTTCATGGGGTTGCAGAGAGCCGGCTTAGTTTAGAGTGACTAAACAGCAACAATAAGTTTGACCCACAAGCTTGTAAGTTGAGAATAACTGACAGTGAACAAGGAAATTAATTTACAAATTAGACTGTTGGGGGAAAAAATTTTTTTTTCCTTGAAGGTACCTGGGCCCTCTAAGTTTAAATGATATTCATAATTCTGTGGTTCAATACTACATTACACAGAGCAGAAAAAGTAGTAGATTGGTACTGAAAAGAATCTTGGGAAAGGTTTGAAATGCAAAGAATTTGTGGGATTATAGAATTGAACTGTAAGACATAATTTCAGGGAGTATGACAAGCAATCCATAATTAGTAAAGAACAGGGCTCTTTTTGTCAGTCATTGTCACAATTATTCAGTATTATGGGATTTAATAGCATTTGTTTTTTATTTTTTTGCTATAGCTGGTAAAGATTGTAAACGTTTAGAACATTATTAGTCTGTTCCCCAGCAGCGGTTGTTTGGTTGCTCACTCACTTGTACTTTGATTTGACCTAATAATGGAGAAGGCTGCTAAAGAAAGCTCATTGGAGTTTTTTTTTTTTGTACAAATGAAGCAAACTTCCTACTTGTTTAGGCTTCAACGATGACATATTTGTTCATAAATTATCCAGCAGCACATGTATACAACTATGTGAGTTTTTTAATTTGGCATAGCTCTAACATGTAATACTTTCTATTCTTCACAAGACTGGCATTCAGCAATATCCGAGAAGGAAGCAGGTTGTTCCCCATGGTTTGTTATCCTTTCCCTCTTCGGTTAAATGTTCTTTCTTTTTCCTGTATAGTTTCACCACTGAGGTTTATCATTTGACCAATTGGGCCATCTTGTTTCTTTGAGTTGAGTGTTCAGAATTATTTTTGTGTGTGAAAAATATTGCTGCCTCTCAAACTATCATTGGTAAACCCTGGAAACATATTCATGTATTGATTTTGTCAACACATGAGACTTAACTTTATTATTCAGCAAATTTTGTTCCTTTTGGAACATGAACTTTGATATCCAGGTGAACTTTTAGAAGGAGGGAACCAGAAGTGGAAGAAACTGAACCTTAGTTTGAAATGGAATTTTGTTTCTACCATAATTCATATAGATGTGCGCCATTTTCTTTTTCCTTCTACCATCTGTGAAGGTATAAATGTTTCAGCTCTGAGAAAGAGCTGTGCATTGGAAACCTGATGAGTTTCAGAATAGTCTTTATAACTAACTAGCTAAATGGTTACAAACAAGACACTTAACTTTTCTGAACGCAGTTTGGGTATGTGTGCCCGTGTGTGTGCGCGCGCACGTGCGCGAGCGTGTGCGCACAGTCATGTCTGACTCTTGGCGTCCTCCTGAGCTGTAGCCTACCGGGCTCTGTCTGTGGGATTTTCCAGGCGAGAAGACTGCAGTGGATTGCCGTTTCCTCCTTGAGGGGATCTTCCCAACCCAGAGAGCAAACCTGTGTCTCCTGCATTGGCAGGCGGATTCTATAACCACCGAGCCCCCTGGGAAGCCCTGTTTCCTCAATTGTAAAAGGAAGAGGTTCCATGATAATATCTTTAGTCTTAACATGCAAGTAGTAAAAATATATTATATGAAATGTGTACTCAGTTACTTCTACAAAATCATTAATAACAAAACTTGCTGTCTACTTTGTATTAACTTTACATAGCAACAAAAGATAGTAATGGCTTCTGCATCACTGAAAACCACTGAACTGATGCACAATTGTAATCCAAATTATTCACTTTTATTCTAACAATCTCATTACTCCTTTGCCCACTTTAAGTTATTGTGATTATATTTTGCTAGCTCTTTGGGAGAAATGGGTTATTTTTTTAATTATGAAAATGTTATTTCAGTAAATGTAATTTAATTAAAATGAGAATTTCTGCCAGCTGTTTAAAAATAAATGCAGTATTTTCTCGCTGGTATGAAAGGAGTTACTATTTGCTGTCTCATTTCCTCACTAATGTGCGGGTGTATTTAGCTTGAACCTGAGCTTGTGGAAGTTTATTCTTAACCAAAGCAGTTCCTTTTTCATGTAAGTAGGTTAAATCTGAATTGGGCAGCCTCAGGGTGCTTTTTTGTTGTTGTTGTTCAGTTTTAAAAAGCCCCCTCAAGAGGGCCCCTTTTGGAAACCTAGAATCATATGTTTGGAAAGTTGATCCAAATTAACATTAGAATGGTCCTTTTATTTTTTGAAAATTATACAGACTATTTAAAATATGCTAAATTGACACAGACTGAAATAAAACTGAATAAGGGAAGTAACATTTCTTGTTTTATTCTACCTTTGGGATGAAAGAACTGAAAACAGAAAAAATAAAGTGTGTGTTAAGTGTAGTACAATTTCTATCCCCAGAAAACAAGAGGAAATGTATTTGTACAAAAGGTACAAATTAATGCCATTCATTTTCTTGTGACTTTATATGCCTAGTTTGGTGTAAGCAGATCAAGAGTTTATATGTGTTTTGACTTCTGAGAAGTTTATTTTTAAAGAAATATTACATTAATAAATTTCTAAAATTGCAATTTTAAATCATTGATAGAAATGCAGGCAGTTGATGAAGTATATTAATGTTTCTTCTCTTTTGCAAATTGTATTGCAAATTTTTCCAGAGTCAAGACTGTACAAACGTTTTAAATTGTTGGAAAAGACTGAGCCATTAAATATGAGTAAAATTGCTTAAACTGATTTTTAAAAATACCCTGGAAAACTAGAGAGCTACAAATTACACTTTGGCGGTAATTTAAGTCTCTACAATAACCCAAGTCCCTAAAGGTCTTAAAAGAGTGACAGAGAAACCATGATTTTCAGACATGTGCATTATATATGCTAATAGCTTTCAGTGAGAAAGGTTTATATCATTGTAATAGAGGAAACATTCATTTTTAGCATTTCAGACCATGGGGAACACAGTAATTACAACAGGCACTAATACGTGTCTCCTTTCTACCCTTGCTTTCACCGACCTCCCCTTCCAAGTACTTGAATTATCTCAGCAGAATTAATAAAAGGACTTTAAACCTGTGTCATTTCCAAAACTTTTTTTATTCTCTCTATAGTACATTTAGTACAACATTGGTCCTCAAGGAATGTGAGACATACCTTATGTAGATATATATCATAACAGCAAAAGGAATTAAGGATGTTTTTCTTTACTTAAATGTGTTCATAGACATTCCCATTTATATGATTAACAATGATGATTTTCAGAAGCTCAGTACTGAAGTACTCTTTTATAGTTAAGTTTAGGTCTAAAGCAAAAATCTGTGTCCATCTTCAAGAAACATTATCATTAGGTAGAACAGTCTGGCCAGTGTCCAATCTTTTGGAATAAAATAAATCTGCCATTTTTTTGTCAGATGGAAAATATAAAAATAAACAGTTAGCACTTGACCTATGGTATATTCTATACACGTTTAGTTAGCAGGCAAATCCTGTCTCAGCCTGCATCAGAGGCACAGTCTTGGCAATGTTTGATCAAGATTCTCACATTCTTAATCCTCTATTAGTACTTTTATTGAGGGATGGATATATAGGATTTCACTAGATAACTCCTTGTAAGTAATATCAGCTAAAAATGTGCATTATAAAGCTAAAAACCCTCTTTCTAAAGAAGTTTTGCAAGTTTATTTTTACTAAAAACAGGCAAGAATAAAAATATGAAATAAATCCATAAGCCTTTCCCCCTTTACTGTGAAGGATTCATATGGCTTAATTTTCTTGATAAAGGCATTAAATTAAATCATTTAGGGAAGTTAATCTATATTATAAGGGAGATAAAAACTAACTTACTGCAGCAGTCGTAAAGCTTGATAATAGATCTGATTTCCTTTTTTTCTCTAATCTTAACTCCTCTCTGTCTCTGTCACACACAGACACATACAAATATCCTTTATTTCTTGGAAATAATTGTCAGAGATTGTGTAATTTTTGAGGAAACAAAAAGTTATAGATGGGGACTTGACTTCTATAGTAAGGGGCAAAGGTTTGAGGAATTTTGTGGTTATTTCAACTTCTGTAACTGGGGAGCAAGTATAAAACAAAAGCACCTGTTCTTGACTTTCTTTTATAAATGGAGAAGATGAGCAATCTGCAATATCCTTTTAAGCTGTATATGTAGAACAGGTAGTAATCATCACCCAGAAGAGCCATTCTGGTAAAGCACCGTGATAATAAAAGCCATAAGTTGAAACCGCCTCCTTCCTTATTCCCATGCTACCTTCAAACTCAGTTCATATTAAATTATCCAGTTAAATGTTCCGTATTTATAAAATTATTATGCTTTCTTGAGTAATCACCCTGCTCCCCCTTGTGTTGATATTTGCTCTAAAAGCTAATTTATTTGGACATATTCTCCCTGGCCCACATGACAGACTTATATTCATGCTTTGAGTCTTCTTTAAGGATTTTCTTCCCAGCAAAGCTTTCCTGGGCCTTCCCAGGTGGCTCAGAGATATAGAATCCGCCTGCTATGCGGGAGACGCAGGTTTGATCTGGGTGGGGAAGACCCCCTGGAGAAGGAAATGGCAACCCATTCCAGTGTTCTTGCCTGGAAAATCCCATGGACAGGGGAGCCTGGCGCGCTATAGTCCACGGGGTCACAAAAGAGTTGGACACAACTGAGCATAACAGCAAAGGCTTTCCCAGTGTCTGGGGAGCCAGGACATCCTTCTCCTCTCCCTCTCCACCCACCTCCATTACGGCGCTTATCACACTGCTTTGTAGCTATTGGTCGAGCTATTAAGTCTTCTTGACATGAATTCTTAAGGCTGGTCATATTTGTCATATTTAGCCTAAGTTCCCCAGTGCTTGCAAGGTGCTTGGTGAGTGCTAAGTACAGAATGAATATTTATAAAAGCCTAGAGAAAGTGTTTGTGGTAGCGTGAGCTGAGACCAAGGGAGAGAGGGAAAGAAGGAGAATTAATGGACCAGGAGGAGGAAAAGCCACATTGCTGTGAGGGTATTGGGTATTATTTCTATATTTTAGCCCCTTTTACTTTACTTTTGCATTTGAATTTTAACCCAAAAACCTTTGCTTCTGTTAAATAAGGATCATGTGGGTACTTTGGCGCTTTTTTTCTGGGGTTGGAGGACATAATGGAAATCCCCAAAGTGCTGTACTGGGGGTAACTACTGGATGTGTTTAGGAAGAATAATAGTCCTCAAGATGAAATTTTGAATTTGTAAAATATACATTAAAATAAATTAATAAAATAAAAAAAGTTTAAACTAAGTCTAAATTAGAGAAGAGTTAAGAAAGATGATGGAAGAGTGATGCAAATTTGCTCTGCTATTGCTTTCCTGGCCTTCCTAACTGGGGCAGAGGACTGGAGTCTGCTTTTCACCAACTCTGCCTTCTTTCTCCAGGTGATGTCCAAGAGGACATAATTCCAGACCTCTGGGTTGCTTGTTGTCTAGATCCCTTGTTTTATGTAGAAAAGTGTCAAATGGTGCAATGGTCAAATGTAAAGTTACAAGCTTTATTCAAGGACTCACTGTCCTCTTATCAGGTAGATCACTTGGCCACTAACTATGAAACTGGTGAAGAATCTTAAAGGCCAGGTGGGAGTTTTGCTAGTAGTGAGAAACTATGGAGTAGGGGAAGAGAGGGGAATTTTTTTACCAGATAAACATTTTTTTTTTTGGTTATTTAAAAATTGTGGTAGAGGAAATTACAGAAGACAGAGACCATCAAAGAGAGGAAATGCCAGGTAATTGCTAAACTTTTACTGCACATTATCTTTTAGAGATACGAGGATGTATCTCTGTTCACAGGAGGTAAAATGGTTCATGGTACTGTTTTCATTTTTTTTTCCCCTTTATCAAATGCCTTTTCTCAAAGCAATCAGTACTAGGTACTTTAGTTGCATTTATTGTTGATGATCCACGTTGATAGTTCAGAAGCTGAAGCATCACCATTCATAATACCATGATCCAGTCATTTAATAACATGTTTTGATCATACACACACTCAAATGCAGATTTGCTTTGCAATTTTGAAAAAAATTTTGTTTTCATCTTCTATTTTGCATTGTTTTACAATCTGTCATCTTTACGGTACAATCTCTTGGTAATCTCCTGTAATCCTTGCTGACTCAGTTCTTAGTAAATAAAAAAAAGATGGAGCTTTACGGTAGACTTTAAGTAGGGAGTGACAAAAGTGAAGAACATTTAGTGTGAAAAATTCCATTGTGTTTTTCAATTAAGTTTTTCCCCAAGAGTAGAATTGTTCACCTGCTAGTCTTGATAGGTTAGCAGTGGGGTAATTTCTCATCCTTAATATAGACAGTGAAGGAGACTAAACAGCACAGAGCAATTTGCCATCATGGAGGATCGGTCAGCACCGTGCATCAGAAAGAAATGTCCTTCATGTACCCATTCCAAGCTCTGTGACATTGGTAAATTATAGTCAGTCTCTCTGAGTCCTGGTTTCCTCATTTTTTCATGGATAATGATATCTGGTTGACAGCATTGCTGAGAAAATTGAATGACTTAATATGCAAAATTTGCTTCCAAAAGTTACTTGCACTGAAAAAGATTCGTTGTTACTGTTATTGTATTACAATTATTCTGTCAAATGATAATACAAAGGACAGTAGTGAGATTGGGAGCCAGAGGGATAAAGACAAAGAAAAGAGTTGTGGGGGGGTGGGAGGTGGTTCCGTAGTGGTCCTGTGACCAAAGCTCTGTGCTTCCAATGCAGGGGGCCTGGGTTCGATTCCTGGTCAGGGAACTATCTCCTACATGCTGCTATTAAAAGATTCTGCATGCCACAAGGAAGATAGAAGATCTCACATGCTGCAACTAAGACCTGGCACAGCCAAATAAATGAACATAAATATTTTTTAAAGTTAGGGTAAGTAAAACTGTTGAGATAGATTGAGTAATACATAAACAATGACAGAGCTACAGGAGGATGTCAAATTTTGCCTTAGCAAAATTAAACACTGTGTGAAAGGAGTGGCAGTGCCACTTGAAACAAAGCTGAATGATAAAGTAATAACATCCTAGTAACAGGGGAAACGGTTACACAATTTTAGAATTTTAGCAAAGAATGAAAGATTATTTGTCTTTGATTATGGAAAAAGTGACTATGGTTGATCTTGGGAAAAAGATAAACATACATTAAGCCAGTACTTAATTACCACCAAATTCTTTGTTACCACCTAACATAAAGCATGGAAACAAGAATTCAATCACTTCCCAGCACTGCAATGTGAACTATTTTCTAGATGTTCCCTACTCATTTCTGGCTACAATACTGAGAGTTCTTTTGAAACAGTGCCACCAAGCAACACTAAATATGTTCTCTCCCACACACTGCGTGTAAGTGAAATCAAGTAGAGAACAATTTCACTAACTGTTTGCCAAGGTCAACTTTTCTGTTTTACAAAGAGTAATGTGTTTTCCTTGACAAATAATGTAATACTTTCTGCATTGAAATATGGGCCTCCCGATAGGGAATTCTTCCTTGAATAATAATATAAATCCATGTTATCTAATTTGACAGTAGACTACTGTATGGACATTTAAGAATCAATATTAGTGTTAATTTGTTCAAAGGAAATACATTTATTGCTAGTTCTTTCTTTCTTTTTCCACATTGTATTTTTACTAACCCAGTAATACCTTTTTCATAAAATAATTCTTTAAAACAGTAAAAAGATTCCTTCCTTTTTTCCTTCCAGTTAAATTATTTTCTCCCTATACCTGAAACAGGAGGTCTTTGGGGGCTCACCTTATCTTTAGTTGAGCATCAAAGATACCTTCACCTTCTTTCTTAGTCTCTTAGGAAACCTGTATATGTACTTATTCAATTTTATTTTGATTTTGGTGACATGGTGAAAGGGGAGTAAGAAGATAGAATACTTCAGGGAATTATATTCAATATCCTATAGTAAACCATAATGGAAAATAACTTTTAAAAAAGAAGATACTGCGCTTTTGCAATTCTCTTCCTTTTATACTACAGAAAACTACTAAGAGCAAAGTGGTTCTTACTTCCCTAGTGAGCCGTGCTCATTATTTAAAATCCCTCTACCTCTTCCTTACTACAAACCAACACAAAGGTTGCCAGTGGACTAGAGCCGAGAGAAGTTCAAATCCTCTTTGGCCAGATTCCTCTTGCTGCTCTTAAGAGTGCTTTATCTCTTTGCCTGCTATGTTCTAGAAAGACCCAGCCTTGCTAGAAGTTGACCTTCAAGGTATGTTTGTTGAACTAGACTGAAGACCCAAACTCGGTATCTCCCTCCGTACCCTGTGCTCTCTGCTCAATTTCTGTATCGGAGGAAACCTTCACTTTAACTGATACTTTAAAAATGCACCCCTCTTCTGCCCAGAGCACGGACTGACCTGACTTTGGTCTACATTCTAGGGGGCCCTGTGGATATTTACAAATAATATTAAAAACAATAGTTCTACTGTTGACCAATGAGAAATTAGGACATCTGGAATGGTGTAAGACAAACTCCTTTTATCTACTATGGTGCCTTGTAGTGCTTTAAGAAATAATTTACTATAGTAATCACTTTTACTAATAAAGATTCTTTGCTGATATTGTTGGTAAATCATATGAGGCACTTAAAAGTTCTTAAGGTTTTCACGATTTAAGTTTTTTGAAGATCTTTGAAAAATAAGTGATTATTAAAGGCATACATGTTACCTGTAGAAAATATGGAAAGTGAAGCTATAAAAATATATAATTATACCACTCAGCATGTATTTTCTTCCAGCATTTATATGTGTCATTCATATACAAACTGTTCCATTTATGTACACTGTATGGTGAGAGAAAGAGAGAGGAAGGAGTCTATATACTGTTTATATTCATGAAGAGTGCCGTTAGGAGCATAAGCTCTGGAGTAAGATGATGTAACTTAGACAAGTTATTTAATAGCTCTGGGCCAGCTGTGCTTGTTGAGAGGATTAAATGAGATACTAGGAACTAATACTTACAGAATGTTTTCAATGTCCAAGACATTGTTCTGTTTTTCATATAATGTCTATTTTTAACTCTTACAGCAAACCCATGAGGTGTGTATTTAGCACTTAGTGTGCTGTCAGGTATAGTAAATGCTAGCTATTTGTAAAGTTTTTTATTTTTATTGTTTTACAAAATGTGGCTAGTTAGTAATAGGTTTTGTATTGTATGTTTCATTTTGTATTTAAATATTTCCCTGAATAAGGTTTTTATTTAAAAATAAATTGACTAGTTTATATTTTAAAGCTTAAATCTAAGGACATTATTCATACTCTTTCTTCCAGGGAGAAAATTCAGATTCCTACATTAGTAAAGGCTAAGGAGTAGCTTGTCATACATTATCTGTTGTTCCAAATCAGATTATACTTTTTCTAAATATGTCATGATCTTATCAATTCTTCCCAAGTAATTAGTTAAAATATGGAAATGTAACTTGTTGCAAATACTCACTGCTTTGCCTTTTCCTAGTTGCTCTCACATGGGAACATAGACTGTGCACAGTTGGTGTCTGTATGAGATATGCCCTAGGCCGAAGGAATATGGCTTTCCAGTTAATAAAACCTGTGGTGGGAATTTCTGCACTGCGTGCATTTCCTTTATATAATAAATGACACATGACAGCAGACATTTCGAGGGCTTTCCATGAGATTTAGTCCTTTAATCAGGGAAGACTACAGTGTTCAGAGATTGTTTTTCACATCAGAGGCTGAGATTGAGGATAAGTGTAACTACAGTCCTAAGGACATCATAAAGAACATCACCTAATCATATTAGTTTCACTGTAGTGGCATCAGTACAATTCTTGGGTCTCATGGTTTGGGAACATTTCCAATGAAAACTTTACAAATTACTCATTTTTCTTAATTTTTATAGGCCATCTAGCAAAATGTTTTGATCTCTTTGGCAAAAGAAATGTATATGAAGAGTGTCCTGTATCATAGTGTCACTTGGCAGTTACTTTAAGTAAAATTATTTTAAGACTTCTAAAGAATAACTCAAACTTTCGTATTTTAGTGCCAGTTCTTTCTAGGATGGTGTCCAGCAGCCACTGCTCTCACATCCTGAGATGGCTTTCTGGGCAGTCTGGTTAAAGTTGCAGGATGGGACAGATAGACAGTCTTGGAGATTTGACAGTCCAGATAAAGTGAGCGAGTACCAGCAGTGCAGAGACTCAGGTGCTGACTTGGGAAATTCAGACCTTTAGAGAGAACTTTGTGTGATACTTAGAAAGGCCTTCCCCACTGTACTGTACTTCCCCACTAAAGTACTTTCTACTTTATTTTCTTTGAAATATTTGACTCTAATGATTTGTTTTTGACTAAGGTGTGAGGCAGGGATCTAACATTTTTCCCTAACAGCATTTTATCGTGTATTCAATTTCCCACATGTAGTAGGATCAGCTTCTGGCCTTGCGTTTGGTTCGATCCATTTAGGCTGAAATGTGTGCTTCTCTGTGGTGGCTGCGCTTGAGTCCTCATTTCCCATCCCTGGCCTCCTGGCTGCAGCCTTTCTTGTTGCCTGAAACTCTGTAGTGGACTAAGGCTAACAGGTTAAACAGAGGGGCAGGACACATTTGGCTCTTATTCTTTATTGTCAAGCTCAGACCTGAGAAAATGGCACGGTGGAGGGGAGTAGGTAGAGAAAGCCCTCCCCGGGTTTGCCTCAAGCCGAGTAATAAGCTCATCTGGTCCCTGTGTGCTACTGTTGATTCAAGAGTAGAGCTCCTGTTGGTTTACAACAGTGCTTGTCCCCGGGGTCTTTTTGCAGCTGATCTGAGCATGGCTCCCCCTTTGAGATCACAGCAAGCCTAGCGTTTGAATCAACTCGAGTATACAAAGTAAATCAGCAAACTGGTCATCATATCAGCTCCGTGGGCATAGTGCAATCAGAGAAATGTCCCTGGAAAACTGGAAAAGCTCTTACAGTGAAGCCAGTTAGAATTTTCTTTCTCTCTTTTTTTTCCTCACTGTCTATGAGCTTGTGGTGGCTAGTGGTATGTAGTAGAGAACATCTCTATCATTTATGAGAGAGTGTACGTTTAGAGGAATGTATTTGGTTTGTGGTGAAGAAACTTCCTTTTGCAAAGTTTTAACAGGCTAGTCTTTAATATAATTCTCAGAACTATGTTGGGTTTTTTTGTTTATTGTTGTTGTTCCTGGAAAAGTTACTAAACATATTTCTGAAACAATATATTTGTCTCTGTCAAAATTTTAATACCAAACCCCAAACCTTTCTTCCCTTTTAATTACCGAATACTGACAATGTTAAATTACATGACATAAGTCACAAAAGCCATTTTCAGTGAACTCATAACTGTAAGGATTGAGTGGCAGGATAAAAGAAAACAGTTTCTGATCTCTGACATTTGGGAACACTGGACAAGGCTTTAACATTGTCGTGTAGTTAGAAATCTTTTCTTCTTTTTCTTTCTGTTAGAGGAAGGAAAGAGTACCCCAAAATGGGGATGATGCCTGTATACTGATAACCTCTGTACTCATGCCTACTCATGAACTGTGTGTAAGAGAGTTAAATATAGCTTCCATTACTTATGGGTATTATAAGTGTTTGATTAATAATTAACATAAGATTCTATAATGCACATGTGGCTTTAAAACACTGGAGAGTTTTATTAGATCATTTTGGTCATTCATTTTCACAAATTGAACCCTAAACACTGAACAGATGATTAACTTTCAAGTTAGTACAATTAGTTGAACTAACCTCTCTTTTATCATGTTATTATTTTTTCTAATATGAATAAAATTAATCCTAGGTTTCATATGTGAAGTTGGAAAACAGTGTTTAACAAAAGTACACATGGTTTTTTGAGATATGTGTGTGTGTGTGTGTGTGTGTGTGTGTGTGTGTGTGTGTAAAGAGAGAGAGAGAGGGCAAGCATATTGCTTGGTCTTGAATGACTGACTATAATTCTAAGAAAAGTGACATTAAAACATCATTAGATTATAAAAAAAAAAAAAAAAAAAAAAAAAAAAAAACATCATTAGAGAATTGTCTTTTTATTTTCCTTTCAAATGGAAATAGGTTAGGTGTTTGACTGTCTCCAGACCAGTGATAGGGCTTCCCAGGTGGCACTAATGGTAAAGAACCTGCCTGCCCATGCAGGAGACTTAAGAGAAGTGGGTTTGGTCCCTGGGTGGGGAAGATCCCCTGGAGGAAGGCATGGCAACCCACTCCAGTATTCTTGCCTGGAGAATCCAGTGATAAGTTCTAAATCCTTAAACAGTGTACATGTGTTCTCAGTACCACTTACACATTGATCCAAATTCCCTAGATTCCTTAAGGGAAGCAGTTACTTATGAGTAATAACTCTAAAGCCATTTGAAATATATGACACTTTAGAAAAATGGCATAAAAATGTCAGTACAGAAGAGAACATGCTATAAAGACTGCTTTTCTGGATATAAGACAACTGAATTATTAGTCTTATAAAATGAATGAAACAACAGTCAAGATTATGTTTTATGTTTTTTCTAGTTGAGGCAGACCAATATATTTCCCCAGGCAAACTTGCTGAGATGCTAGAGGCCATGCAGTGGAGAGTGGATTGCTGTAGAATGTGGGCAAATGCAAACCATGTGTTCTGTTGGTCTTTCCACTAGGGATTTTAAGTCATTACTGTTTTATGGAAAAGGCATTTTTTTCATTGTAACATATTTAAATGATAGAAAGGGAGAAGGAATTTCTGCAATTTTTTGGGTCAAAATACTGAGCACTATGGTTTTTTATCTTAATACTGAATGGCTTAGTCAATAAGTTTGTGCATTAAGCAAAACACTTTCGAAAAAAAATTGTGGAATCAAACAATGGTTTGGTTGATAGTATATGTGATTTTTCTTCATTCAAAAAGTGTCGAGGGCAATCAACTATACTTCAGTTTAAAAAAAGAAATGTCAAAGGCATCCTCTGAAACTAATAATCATCATTAGCTTTATTGTCACATGAATTTCAAGGAAGTGTTTAGACTTGTATAAGTCTTGGACTATTTATCAGTCATTTTCCCCTAATAGGTATTTTTAAAGCATCTACTGAAGGCCCAGATTGTTTACATAAGTTTTTGAAATTCAAAATAGATTTTTCTTTCTTTCTTTGCTAGGACTCAGGTTGAATAGAGATACTTCAAGATTTACAAGGAAAAATGGTACAAAGTTTAACTAAAATGCAAATTGTGTTTGTTTTAAAGTTATATCCTGAGGATACCAAGCTCTGTAACTGTTTGAGGTGTCTGACATAATCACTAAGTTTCTGTGGATTGTTTTAGAGTTACTAATTGTCCTCAATATTTTCTTAAATCAATCTCCTGCTTTCCTATACATTAACTAGAGCAAGTTACATCCTCATCAGACAGCAGGAAATCTTGTCATTGTCAAAAGGAGCCAAACCTGTCTCATTCTCTTCAGTATAATGCCCCCAGTAAGTGGTATGAAGGATCATTTTGTGGATGATAAATGCCATCTGTATGTTGGTGTCAAACATTAGGACTGTACTGAACCAGCAACCCGTCTTCCTTTGTTCTTGAAGTCATCTAAAATCATCCTGACTCTGCTGATAATTTTATGCCACAAACCAGTAAGAACATATATATATTCATCTTAATCTTTGTATGACCAGTTTCTAGTGTGGCGCCTTGCATATAATAGCTTCCCATAAATATTTGATGATGAGTGATTGATCTTGAAAGCAAAGAATGATTTAGTTCCTTTATCAGAAACAATGAAAAGATTTCCATATTGGTGAAATATTGCAGAATGCAACACACAGAATGCAGCTGAGCTGTTTCAGTTTTGTTCTTACAGATATTTCACAGCAAAAACATAAACAATTCAAACTGTCAAAATGAAGGTATAAAAGATAAAAAACACTTATGCTCCAGATGTTAGGTGAGGCAAATATAAGATCCAGAAGGTCAACTTGAGCTTCTTGCCAGATGCCCTGAGGTTTAGAAAAAACATTCAGGTTTTTATATTAATATAAGAATCAGAAGGAAATGAGAGCATTGACTTTCCCTGTTTACATTAGTGCTTTATGGTAGGGAAGAAAACTCAAAGATTATGCAATTCTAATTTTACCTTATTTATCTAATGACTTTTTAAGTACTAGATCAAAGAAATAAAGTGTTGAGCCTAAGGAAGATGGAATACGTAGGTGTTTTACTCTCTGGTCTATAATTTCTAATATTTGAGTAGTCTTATGTTGTTCTTGAGACACTTTTGTAAATGCCATCTATGACTGCACTCACACAGCCTGGAAGGGAGACTGAAATCTAGCCTGACTGTCCAACTCCAAGTCCAGTTCCACTGTCAACTCTGAGATGTTGCTTCATTATATCTGTTTTCCTCATGCACTCACATTAATCCTGACTATATATAAACTTTATAATAAGGCATAAGTTACAATAAATTGTCACAAAACATGAAATTCCAAACTCTCCTATATCTAGTGCAAGACTTAGGAGAGTGAGGTGATAGAAATGCACCAGGGGACAGTTTACAGTAAGGCAGCCTCCCTTGAAAAGAATCAGGGGATTGATACCAGGCTTATGAAACTATTCATGTCAGGCATCCCCCGGATGTGTGTGTGTGTTTTTTTTTTTTTTTGCTTTTATTAGAGTGACTATATAATACAAGAACATATACTTCTTTGCTTTTAATTTTCAAAGCCCTCTTAGTATAGAAACCCCTACCACTCTACTCTGCTCTCTTATTTGACTACATTCCGCAAGAGAGGCGAACTTTCTAAATACTCATATTTCAAACAACTTCACTTTCTTTGGGGAAACTATAAAGCACTCTGTGATCCACAGAAGTGGTTTAACTCAGGAGTTCATAAAGGTATCAGTAGCCAGCAGAAATGTTCTTCTATATGAGTGTTTGAAAGCCATTGTTTGAAATCCTATTGAAATCTTTTTACAAGGGATTTAAAATAATTTATAGATTAGAAAAACAGAGAACTGGGTTGATCACACTGCTGTTTTCAGTAGGCTGAATAATTGCTTAGCTATTGGTCTGCTTTGCTTATCTTATTCAGTGAAGGGATTTTTTTTTCTAAACCTAGTTTCTAATACTTAATACCTTGTTATATTGTAGATATCATCATTAACACATAGAATTTAACCTATATTGAAATGTTGAAAGGCATTGGAGTTTCGAGTCTTTTCAGCCTAATATGCTGATAAAAATGTATGTTTTCTCTAGTTTATTTAGAAGAAGAAGAGATAAAACTTGGGAGTCTTTGTTATCTATTGAAGAGGAGAGCTCATTGATCAGCTATTTAATTGCCTTTGATTCTGAGTGACCACGTAATTGCCAAGTGAAGCCTAAGTAACATTTGTTAGCAGTTGAGTGATTAATTTACTGTTCTATGATCCCTAAGTTGAAAGAGCAAACTGACTTATGAATTTAAACACAGTTAAGATGCTTAAGGTGTGTCTCTTCTTTTGTATCACCACCTGCTTTTCATTTCATTACCTGATAAAGAAATAATTGATAGGTAAATTAATTTGCTTACCACATCATTGAAAATAAGTCAATGGACTAGATTCTAAAGTATGTGAGAAGAGTTTATGATGAATTTTGTGTCCTTGAATGAATTCAAATGCTTTGAAAATGTTTTTATTTTTTTGAAATAACTATTTCATTTATTAATGCTTCTGTTACGCTTATGCATACTCACATAAGCGTGAATAGTGGTATGTTGTATGTTAAATGATGTAAATGCAAATTATTTTTAATAGAGGATGTTACTTAGATGTTTAAATAATGTCTCCAGGGGAAAACCAGCAATAGGTTCCATTTTTTGTTTCTTTTTTTTTTGGCTCAATTCATTCATGATGGTATAAACAGAAAGGACAATTCCAAGAAAGCTATTTCCTTTGCTTGCCCTTTGGGGAAAGGTATATTAACTTGGAATCAGAAGACCAGAGATTTTGCTCTACTATTTGTAAGTTCTGTGTTTTGGGAATGAGTTTCCTAGCCTCTTGATGTTTTAGTGTTTCTATCAGTAAAACAGAAAGGTACCTACAGTATCCAAATGGTGAGTTTGCATGGAACTGTCTGTTGGGGTGCAAATATGGGAAGGTGCCTGAAGATCCAGGCAGGGAGCGATTGCTAAAGACAGTCCCACAGATTGGTGAGTTCAGCTGCTTCCTCGTTATTGCTTCTGATGATGACCAAGAACAGAACTTACCAGTTACCTTAGCACTGTAACCTGCCAGCATACAAAGGTACTGTCATGGGCTATGAGACAAGACAGGCTGGCAGGTTGATTTAGAGAACTTTCTTCCTCTGAGATTCTGAGGAGCTGTGACTTTATTTAGCCTTTGGGAGAAAGTTCATTTGACCTTGTGGACAGGAAGATATAGAACTCATTTACTTCTAAGAAAGCAGTAATTATTTTCTGTGAAGATTTACTTCAGACTTTATTATGAAGTTACATTACTATAATAACAACTAATGGCTTAACAATTACTATTGAACTCATTTATATTCCTAATAACATTTCAGACTGGGACTGGGTATTTCACTGTGACACTGTATCGCAAAAACTCCCTGTAAGACATGGCACTCTCTTTTTTATTCATAATACAGAGAGGGGAATTCTGAATAAAACTTTGTCTTTAAATTACTACACTCATTTTTCTGACGACGTAACTAAGTTTGTTTATCATTTCATTCTGTGATGTTTTGAAATTAGTGTAGATGGTGTTTTTTAGGCTCCTTTTTTTCCTCAGAAGCCTTTGTTTTTGGGGTTTTTATTTGCAGCACAATCCTAAGTTGTTTCTTAGGTTAATTGTGAAATTATTCAATGTAAACTAACCCATGGTTAAAAGACTGCATTTAATTAATTTGCACAGTGAGTGTGTGACTGTATTGTTCCAGCAGTGAGCAGAAATTCATGAAAGCTGGAACCTCTTTCCTTCTTCTCCTTCCTCATGTGCACTTTTCTCCGCTAGTCTGGCCTGTAGGGAATTATTACCAGTGAGTTGCCATGAAATACATACTGTGCCATATGCAATTCTAAAAACATGACATTGAGGTATGGATGATGATCCAGTTTACTTAAACTCAGGCTCAGAGTATTGTTTTCCTACAGAAAGATAGTATTTATTCCTTTAGAGCCTCAATTGCTCCCTGTTTGTAAATTATGAACCTTCAGCAATCCTGAGTTTCATTAACACCTAGGTTATTATTTAGTTGTCTGAAATTGCAACTCTCCCAGTAAGACCCTCAGGACTCAAAAGTGTTGATGCAGCTTGAACACTAGGAGAATTTAACTGCCTTGAAATAATGAATAGGAGAATTAAAAAAAAAAAATCTTGATGAAATATTTAATTAATAAAAAGTTTCTGCATTGCCATTATTAATTCTTAGTTGAGTATTTAAAATTTTTCATACCATATATATATATTGAATGTCAATTGGCCTAGCACATAAATATGAGATGTATGTTAGTACTGTTTGTGCTGTTATTGTCAAATGAATAAGCAAATGAAGTCATTCAACATGAAGGGTAAAAATCAGCATGTTTCTGTAATGCTATAGTTTCTTAAAAGTCAGCAGACACAGACTGTGTACAGAGGCCTGTGAGCCCAGATAATGGCTTATCACCATTAGCTGTAAACACGGGCTTGGGCATGATTGCCCTGGAAGGGAAAGATGCACCAACTTAACCTAGATGCCTTGAGTGGCTTGTTGGTACTAAGCTGGAGCCCCATTTTCTTTCTTTCTGGTGAAATCTCTCTGAAGTCAAGGGCAAAAGAAGCCCTTCAAATATTTTGGCCTCATTCCATGATAGTCACAGGTATTCTGCCAGCACATATATTTTGAGTCCTATAAAAGTCAGCTTCCACTAAATCATTATTTAATCCTTTCCTAAATTAGAAGAGATCAGTAGTTTTTTTTTTCTAGGCAGGAGAGAGGTGGAGAATGGAACACCAACCCCCAGAATTTTGCTTATCTGATTTGGATGTTTTGGGAGCACTCACTGTTCTTGCCTCTCACAGGAAACCTGATTGGGCCTCATTTTAACATGATTGACTGTTGAAGGGACTGAAAGTTCTCTAGAATTTGGAATGACCTTGCTGTTTTCTACAGACTTAACTACCGTGTATCTAGACTGTCATTATTCAGATAGCAACTATGAGTAGAAAATAGAATCCCAGATATTCAACATCAGACATGATTCTTTTACATCTGAGTAGCAGAACTATTTTTGTACCAGTTACAAGTCTTGCCTGTGAATTATTTTAAAAAATGTAATCTTGAACCCTGATATTTTTCAAAAAGCTTTTCCAAAAATCTTATTGCCACCATCACATAAACATAGAAGGGAACAGATGTGTACTATTAAAGGTGAAACTCTCCTTCATGTCTTAAAAGAAACACAGTGCATCTGCTTCTAAATATAGCTTGTTTAAATAATAACAGAAAAAAAGATGTCTGCAGGTAATTAAGGAAGTAAAAATTAAGGAGAATCATGTGAAAGTAGCAAAAAAATTAGTGGAGAAAGAGAATGAAACTGGGTAGGAAAAAAAAACTGATTTTCATACACACAAAAGTTGGAAAATAATACAAATCTCCATCATTTTAAGATAATTCTATGTAACGGTGAATATGTGCCATTTTGACTTAGAGGATTGATATGTATAGGGTTAAATACACTGAGGGGCTCAGTTTCCTAAGCTATTCTGCTAATACTTAAATTTAAAATGGATTTTTGATTTTTTGAAAGTAGCAAAACCATGTGATTAGCCAGATAGGAAAATCCCATGGACAGAGGAGTGTGGCAGGCTGCAGTCCATGGGGTTGCAAAGAATCCGACATGACTGAAGCAACTTAGCATTTGGTTTTCTGAAAGTAGCAAAACCAAGTGACTAGCCAGGTATTCATACATACTACAGATGTTAGTTTTTCATTTTAGGCTTTCTTGAGTTTGATAAAAATCTGTTATATATATTTTTTCCCTAACAAGGACATTTAAGTGACACTGCTCATTCTTAAAATACATACACGAAGTTTGTCCAGTGTTTATGCATGTGTGAGGAAGAAACTTGTGTTTCAAAGGAGTCCGCATGTAGAATTTCAAAACACTGTATTACATTACAATAAAAGTAGAAGTTTATATAGTCTAGGTGAGAGAAGAATATATACCTGGAGAAATAAGCTAATTTAAATCATAAAAAAAAAGTATTTTACATGGAACTATATGAAGTGCTCTGTGTATGTAAATATTCTGTTACCTTCTTTGAGGTGTCAGATGCACCATCATAGCCTATGGAAATGTGGACAGGGAATCAACTCTGTGTAGTCAGTGAGGGACAGGTGGGAAATCATGTTTTCAAAAAAGAGGACACTTGTAGTAACAAGTTATCACTGTCAACTTTCACCTCTACCAAATGTGTGATTGGCTTAAGCTACTTATATTTTCAAATCTGTTAATTATTCGCAGTTTTGGCAGAGCTGTTGGTTCACACAGTGTTGGTGGCTGTAGTCCACCTTTTTTTTTTTTTTTTTTGATGAGTTTCATGAAAGGGAAATTGGAATTGTTGCTTTCTTTCTGAAACCTTTAATGATACCACCATAGTTTTTCTGAATTCAGAACAGTTTTACAGTTCTGTTATGGAATGGGTGCTAACCTCCCAGCATAATTCTGTGGTTTTAAATGTTACACCAAAACTGGCTCAGGGAAGTAACTATGTATGGAGGATTTGATGGGTTCCAAAAGAGAAAAAGGAACAGAAAAAAGGAAGAGTCGATTTTGTGGTTGTAAGGCTTATGGTTTAGGGCACTCCTTGGGGTTCAGAGCTGTGCAAAGACAGGAAGTATCCATTCATAAGTCTTGGTCCCTTTCTACTGTATTTGGTATCATAATTTAAATGAATTCAGGGCTGAATGCCAACATCAGTCTGTTCCACGTGCTTGATCAAATTTCCATTCTTGCTTTCAGAAAGTGTACTTTAGTAGAGGGATGGTAGAACTACTTCAAGGATCCACACATAGTGGAGGGAAGTCATAAAGTTGACTCCGTGCTCTAAACATAATTGTGGGAATATAGAGATCCAAATACGTGGTCTCCTCTTTAATATTACACAGCTGATCCACAATTAGTGCCATTGTTTGAAACATGTTGAGAATGCCTCTTCTATAACTTTTCTATTCTGGTCTATATCAGAGCTCCTAAGTAGTTATTTCATTACATTATTTTACATTGTCAGTCTATTATCTAACAGATTTCCCGTTTTATTCACTAAGTTCAGTTCTGATGTTTTTCTCTATAGTTCATTGTGGGAAACTTTCAGACATACAGCCAAGTTGAAAGGTTTTAAAGCAAAGTTAGATTCTAACATAACTTTTTTATGTACTTGCTCTGATGCATAGGTGATTGACTCTTTGGTAGTTTTTCTTAATTTAATTCACCCTAAAAAAATTTTTATCACAAACACACACACATGAAGACACACACATACACACAAAAGTAGATTCTAAAACTAGAGTTTTAAGATAAAGATGTGAAAGTGAAAGTCTTTCAGTTGTGTCCGACTCTTTGCGACCCATGGACTAGTCCACGGAATTCTCCAGGCCAGAATACTGGAGTGGGTAGCCTTTCCCTTCTCCAGGGATCTTCCCAACCCAGGGATCAAAGCTGGGTCTCCCGCATTGCGGGCGGATTCTTTACCGGCTGAGCCACAAGGGAAGCCCAAGATAAAGATAAACCCATAAAAATACTATCAAGCTAACTTCAGTACTTTAAAAAGGACTAGTAAGTATCTATGGTTAAATTCTGATATATTTGCTTAAAAATTAGTCATACTACTTCAGAGTCACACCTCATTTATGGCATCAGTCATATGACTACTTTATTATAAGATTAGATCTAGACATCTACAAGCACATGTAAGTACATTTAAAGCCATGTAATAAAAACTATGTATATGGACTTGGCAGTCAGTAAAAATGAATTTATTCATACCTGTTATGTGATACTTTTGAGCCCTCATACCTTCTATAGTAATAAAAATGCAACTATTTTTATGGAGAAGTAAATTGTTCTTAGTTGTTCCTCCATTGTTACATTATGGATTAATACTTACATATCATATCTACATAAAAAAAATCCTAAAGATTTCTCTGGCTTTAAAGTTCTTTCATTCAATCCTAAAGATTTTTCTGGCTTTTAAGTTCTTTCATTTATGAAAGTCTGAAATGCCTTTTATGACTTTGGTATCAAGTTTTCATACTTGAAGGATATTAGTGTTGATGTGAATGATAGGAAATGATATTTGATTGACCAGCTTCTGATCCTTGTCAGGTAATACTTTGGGTTCCTTGACATGTTAAAAAAAAACAACACCCGCAAATATTAAATTCCTGTAAACTTAGGTTTGTTGGGCTCCGAACCCTTTACCATTAGCGATCAGAATACTTTAAGATTTGGACTTTATTGGAAATCCCTTTGAATGTGATATAAGTGTTCCCATCTGAAAGAAGTAACATTTGATATGGCATGTGTTAAGGAATTCTGTGGGCACTTAAGTGCAAGAAAAACTTATAATAGCTCTGAAGAATTATAAATAAACAGATTAGGAGAAAATCTTAGAATTGTAAACATGGAAGAGACTTCAGAAAGACTGTTCAGTTCAGTCCCCTTCTTTTTCATAGAAGGTGATGCTGGGTCACTCAGTAAGGTCAGCAGTTAGTGCTCATTTTATCGACTTCCCTAAGTTCATTCATTAATAAAAGACATAACCAATACAAGAACCCAAGACACTTCCACACTTATTGTTTTCCTACAATATGTCAAGAATTCCTAAAATAGGGTTTAAATTTTTAACTGTGTTCTATCCAGAGATACTGGGCCACGGAGATTAAGTAAGTTGCTGAAGTTTACATAGTAAATGAGGGGCCGACCTGGGATTTGATTCAGGCTGGCTGGTTCTAGAGTCCATGCTTCTAGCCACAAAGTAGAATTGCTGAGTGAGTGAATGAGTACGTGGTCGAGGCAGAAAGGCGCTGTAACGCTGGAGTTTGGGGAGGATGTGAGGTTGCTGTTAAATAATGAGTGCACATTTTCAAGGGGGAAAGGTAAGAGAGCATCCTAGGTACAAGACGCAGACTCCAGGAGGTGCCTGGTGGGTTTGGGAGTTCCGATGTTCTAATGAAGGGGCAGGACTGGGAAAGTGAAAGAAGGTATTAAGGCAGTGCAGCTTGATTCAGAGGGTGGGACGATGATGCCATACTGTGAAATTTGAGATTACTCCAGCAGTCAAGTAGGAAAGGGATGAAAATAATGTACGTTAAATACCCACTATGTGCCAGGTGGTTTAGTGCTTTATACTTGTGCATGCATGTGCACGCACACACACATTCACATTCATTCTGTCCTCTTATGAGGCACTCCCACCATGGCCAGAGGTCTCACTGCTGGTGAGTGGCTGGAGCACTGGATAGTGCCCCGTCCCCTCTGGTGCTTGTTTTGACCTCATTGGGCAAGGGGCCAATGGAAGTTTTGAAGCAAAAGGGTGGCTGGATCACATTTCTTTGCTTTTTGGCAAGAAGAGAAGAGCCAGGGAAGGTAGAAGTAAGGGGAGAAATGGGGTCAGGGAGATCAGCAAGGGCTATTCTAGTCCCAGAGGCAGGAAGAGCTCTTCCTGAGGCAGTGGCCATGGGACTCCAAAGGCAGTTCTGATTTGAGGTTCCTTTCAACCTACCCTTTCCTTGATGGTCAAGGAATGCTTTGTCTGTGTTGAGTTAACAGGACCATGTGACTTAGCAGTAGTGGACAGCAGGGTCTGTGGTTTGTCAGCAGTTGGCCAGGGCGTGGTGGTGATCCAGTATGAACAGATTTTGGTCATGTTGACAGTTGTACACTCAAATGGCTTGTTTATTTCATTCATGATTAGTGCCTTTCACACAGAAGTTTAGCACTCAAATTAGTGTTTGTTGAACTTGACAAAATGTGCATCATTGATGGTTGGGAAGTTACTGCTGTACCCACTACAGGTGATGTCAAACTTCAGTTGCTGTTGATGGTCTCAGATAGCAAAGGACTTTTGAATTTCCTGAGACAGAAGGAAACTGATGCTTCTCAGAGTCCAGTTGTGAGTAAATTATTTTTCACATGTGAATTTCTGTTAAGCTAAGGAACATTAAAATTATCTTGTTTTATGAGTTTTCTCATTTTCCCTTTACTGGATTTAAACAGTATAAACCAGAATAAAGTGTCAATTTAGTAAATAATGTGCTGTTCTATCTTAAAGGATATAAATTTAAATGTATTTAAATTAGTTCTCCTCTGCCCAAAACTAGAAGGTAAATATATAGTTATAGGTTATTGCTGAATGTTTTTCTGAAAGAAAAAAAGAATCATTTTCAACAATTTACAGAAATGGTTTAGATTTTTAAATTTTTAGCCTAAAGGGAAAATTAGTGGATGCCAGAATGAGGTAGTTAGGGTAATGATAAGAGAGAAATGAAAAAAGAAATGGACAATGAAAGGACATTATCCTCTTAGAAGGATAATGAGAGGGAATAAGAAAAAAGAAGGAAGGGAGCATTAATGAAAATGAACAAGGGAATGCATCATTTCTAGGTGAATAATGAAGATATAAACAAAAATCCTGAAGTCCTTTTTCCCCTCGTCTGTATGTATTTTCTTCACAATGTACGGAAGTATAGAGCTCTATTGAAAAGCAGGTAACTCAAAGCAACTATGGCAAGGAAAAAGGAAAGAAAAAAAAGCATACCGCAGGAGTATTTTCCACTGTATAAACAGTCTTGTAGATTCATTAGAAGACAATTTGGAAAACATTTGATAATCGTTGCTTTCAGTCATAACAGGTATGTGAACAATACACTTTCTATTCATATCAAATCGGTTTGATTAAGGTTGGTTGAGTTTGACATTCTTTGCTTAATCGAGCTTGCTCATACTTTTTTAGATATGTCCCACTAATGAATGACTGATGTGAGTTGACATAATGTAGGATTATCGTAGTGCAGTTCTTAAGTGACTTCAGTGTATTTTGGGAATATTGTTTTAATTCTAAAGCAAGGAATGGAGGTCAGAGATCATTTAGCCCAACTGTCATTTCATAAATGAAGAAAATAAAATCTTAGAAAAGCTACATGCTTTTGCCTACTGCCTGAGGCTGGTTGGGAGCAGCCTAAGAATTACTCACATTCCCCCAGTCCACTGAGATTTCATCACACCAGGCTGCTCCAGGATCTTGGGGCAATAGTAGAGAAATTACATGAAGATTTAGAAAAGAATCTTCCCCCCTTTGCTGCCATTACCAATCAGCTTGTTACTGGCTTCAGAATGGAGCAAACAGAAGAGAAAACAAGCAAAACATTTTTAAGAGAACAAATTGCTAAGGGAGAGTCATGTGTTGTGGAAGGCTTAGCACCAGTGTAAGAGCCCAAAGCCCCTCTCAAGGCTCCTGATAATTAGTGAGCTTGGGCAGAGGACCATAGCCTCATTCTGGAGGGAGAACAGATTATTCTAGTTATAAGAGGCAGAAGCAGGATCTGGTGAAATCAAAAGTTTCTTCCAGCTTTAAAATTCTGATGTAATGTTATGAGTAGCAGTGATAATCACAACTTTTAAGGACACTTGTGGCTCATTCCTTATCAAAATGAGGGAAAATAAGTAATGTAATCTCTCAGAAAAAGCTACTGTTGTTTAAAAATGATACTGTTGGCTGAAAAATCTTAGATGGAATGTGAGAAACTTATTGATACCTCACTTCTACCCAAGGGAGGAGCTAGCATAAGCAAAATACAAAATTTTTATTGTAAAAAAAGCAACACAGAAAACTTGACCTTGTTTGTATTTAATAATCATCTACCCTCTTGGTCTGGCATAGTCAGTTATCCAACTTTTGAAAATTTAGAGCACCACCACCTCAACTTTGAGTTCAGAAGGTCATAGATTTGTGAGAAGAACTTAAATAATTCTCTCTTTAGAGCAAAATATGTTAGCCATTATGCCAGAATGAAATTTAATATTCTAAAAGCTTTTGTTAAAATAAATAACCTGAGTTTACTGTTATAACTCTAGTATATGCTTAAAGCAGATACATAAAATATATTAGGCAGTTCATACTGGAGACTTAATTCAGGATTTAACTGGTGTCACTGTAAGCAAATTCTTCTACAGAGAATTTTTATATCTCAGAAGCCATAGACCACTGGGTGCTCCCCAAACTGTCTTGGAGCCCTCATATTTTATGGTTGTTTTCTGTAATGCTGCTATTTTGTGATCACTTTTCAGCATAAAGACAGAATAAGTGAACACAAATTTGATGTGCCTTCGGAATCGTAAGATTCTTAAGAAAGGAAAAGTGGCATGTTAAGATAGTCTGCAGAGAAGAAACCAGTTTACAGAAAATTCTTAACAAAGAATTTGAAGGAATTTTTAGAGTCAAATAGAGGGGGAAACAACTTTTCAAATGGTTGTAAACGCAGACTTATGAGCGCAGTAGCACTCTCTTTTCATGCACTGTTTACTTTGCCTTCCTTTGCTTGAAGCTTCTGGTCGTAGTATCTTAACGGTTCAACACAAGGTCTATTTGTGATCATGAAACCACACTGCAGGAGAGTTCCAGCAGGTTCCAATGGCTGGATGAAGTCTCAAAACCCCACACAGTCTAACTGTGGGTGCCTCGTGATGTATATCCTAGGTTATTTGAGGGATTGCAGACTTCATTTCATCTTAAAAGGATCATTTTTTAAGTTTTTATGAAGTTCCAGGCCTCTTCATAAAGTGGAGAAACACATGCAGACTCAGAAAGGATACAGAAGGGCCTGTGTGTTTTAAGGGATAAAAAGATGACCCTGGCAAAAATAAAGCCATCAGTTTAACTTGGATCTTATCAGGACAAATGACATTAAACTTTTCCAGTCATGAGCACACACACATTGCACACACACCAGATTTATGAAGAATAAATTATACCAATTTTAATACCAGTAGTGAAAAAGTAATTTCATCCTGTAAATACTGGTAGCCAGCTTAAATAGGAAAGGGTAGGTGTAATTTGAATGTAACTTAGTTTCATTGATTGATAATATTTTCATTAATAATTTAGGAAAGAGCCTCACTACTACACAGAGCATGAGTGTGTGCTAAGTCACTTCGGTCATGTCCAACTCTTTGCAACCCCATGGACTGTAGTCCACCAAGCTCCTCTGTCCATGGAATTCTCCAGACAAGAATACTGGAGTGGATTGCCATGCTCTCCTCCAGGGGATCTTCTCGACCCAGAGTTGGAACCCCCACCTCCTGCGGCTCCTGCTTTGCAGGCATATTCTTTACTGCTGAGCCACCGGGAAGGCCTTCTATGCAGAGATGAACTTCTTATGCCAACAAATGTTGTGCTCTCCAGTAAGGCTATCATGGTCCCCAAATTATTGAAGTTTTAAATGATAATTTCCTGTAAGATGCAGGATGAAGTACAGTAGAAATGAAAAGATATCCCAGAATTGAGCAGGATAAGGGCCTGTGCACGTGAAGAGGCCCACCTCTCCACGCTTCTCTCTCTACTCTGTGAAATGTGCCTTCAGTCCACAGCTGGTCCAAGGTGCAGTTTCAAGGAGTGATCAGCTCTTTCTGGATTCGATCTCTTCAGATACTGCATTCCCTTTCCCACACCTCACCCCTGTCATCTAGTTGTCTTATTCACACATAAAAATTCAACTCAAAGAATACCTCCTCTTGGAGGCTTCTCCAATACCCTACTCTCATCTCATACTCTGGCTTGCATTTCTTTCTTTATTTTTAATTTTATTTTTTTGTGTGTCTTCAAGACACTGAACAGGACTGCTATGAGCACAACATTATGAGATGATTAGGGCCAAAGACCAGAGCTAGTGCCTAGGCCTGAAGGCCTGTTTATCCTCTGCTATCTGAGTGACTGAGGGGAATTGTGTGTGAGTTTTCAGCTCTCTGGGCCATTTCTTTCTTTGTAAAATGAGGCTTATAGTAACACCTTCATAGGGTTATTCTGATGCTGCAGTGAGTTCACATATCTGCAGCAATTAGAACAGGCACACAGCAAACCCTGTAAGTGTGAGCTCTCATCAGCATCCTGATTTGCATCGTTATTATTTCGTCATCATTATTGTTATCATGATTGCTTGTCACTCACACTGTACTGTATTTCTGATTTCAGAAATTGGGGCTCCTGTCATGCCATATTAGGCTCTGTAGTCTCAGGATTGAGTACCCTTGGCACATAATATTTCTCATTAAATGTTTTCTCGATTAAGTGATAGAAAAGAGAGTGGCTACTCATCGGTTCTGAGAGGTTATATGTCACAGTGGAACATATGGCATTTGTTTGTTTGTGTACATGAGCAAATAAAATATAGGAATAGAAGTTAGATGTAATGTGGGAATTACTGTTTTACTGTAGTCACCATAACTATTACTAAGTTATTGGTTCTAATTTTCAACTATGCACACATTTTTGTTGTTTAGCAATGGAAATCAATTGCTTTATTAAATTAAGTATGTGTGCTCATATTTTTATGGGGAGTACTAACCTGGTGACTCAGACAATTAAAGGGATCTACCTGCAATGCAGGAGACCTGGGTTTGATCCTTGGGTTGGGAAGATCCACTGGAGGAGGGCATGGCAACCCATT
Organism: Muntiacus reevesi; assembly: GCF_963930625.1. NCBI lineage: Eukaryota > Metazoa > Chordata > Mammalia > Artiodactyla > Cervidae > Muntiacus > Muntiacus reevesi. Next base: position 53,487,442 of record NC_089260.1, read on the forward strand.
CCTATATTCTTACCTGGAGAATCCCTATGGACAGAGGAGCCTCGCAGGCTACAGTCTATGGGGTTACAAAGAATTGGACATGGCTGAGCAACTAGGCATAGCACAGCACTGAACTGTTAGAGTCTACAAGGACAGAACTGGAAGAAAGGGGTGGAGAGAGCTATGAGTCAGGGCTGTTTAGTGAATGTTCAGATATGTGGGCCAGGGTCCACCCTCCACAGTGGGCGCCTGTCCAGGAGCTCCACCAGGGAAGAGTGTGTTTTTTACTGTCTTTTAGTATTAATATCATTGGACAGTCTTGACATATTATTTTTTCAGTTAAAATCTACTTAGGCGAATATTTAATTATTCAGTACTAGAGGAGACTAGAGAATAGTGTAGCATTCTGTGAAATGGCTGTTTGTGACCAGTGTGGGTGATTGGTAGATGAGGTTGGTCATAGGGCATACCACACCATTTTCCTTCTGTCTGTGGATGTTCTGCCCTGTGTGCCTTCTCCCGGGCCCCTGGTCACACTGCTCTCTTCCCTCCTTTCCTCCATTTCCTCCTTATGAGGCTTTGAGTTCATAACTGGTTTGTAACTGTATGAAGTGTTTAAACTTGCACATCTATAAAATAGGCATCATGATTGTTCTTACCCCTTTGGATTGTGCAGATAAAATGAATCCATCTTTGGAAGCCCCAAACAAGCAGCATTTGGCACAAAATGAGGTGCTACCTATGAGTATGTTGTTTTAACTATTATTGCTTTCCTTTCTTTAACTTGCTGTTTTCTTCTTCTACTCTAAAAGTCCAAATGCCCAATGGGGTGATTGTGAGCTGGTGGTATAGTGCTGGTTGCGAGGTAGAAGTTCATGTCTAGATGTGCCGGGTGGAGCGTGCTGAGGGCTGTTCTTTCTAGCCTCATCTTGGCACTCAGCAGCAGGCCTGTCTTCTCAGATGAGAGCATCGAACAAACCAATAGGACTGAGCCCTTCTGTTGCAGTTTTTAAGGGGATGGGAGACTGTGTAAAGCATTGGTTTTTTTTTTAATACCGTTTAAGCTTTGTGTTTTGCTCATCGTGGGGGTGGGCACTTGGTGGGGAAGGGCA